>NC_143563.1:21488000-22784000 GCF_054136105.1 Typopeltis vanoorti | reverse complement strand
CAATAAGGTGACTGCTTCCATGGACAGAGGAAAAGGATACATAGTAGTATACTTAGATTTTGCAAAGGCTTTTGATAGATTACCGCATGATAAGTTAATAGTCAAACTAGAACACATTGGATGTTAGATTGATGCATTGAATTGGAGACTGGCTATCTGATAGGTATCAACAAGTTGTGTATGGGGGTGCAATATCCAGGAAAAGGAAAGTTACTGTTGGTGTGCCTCAGGGGTCTGTTTTAGGACCATTGCTGTTTAACTTATATATTAATGATATTGGTAAAGATTTGGATAGAGATATTCAGTTGTTTGCAGATGATGCAAAGTTGGGATGAACCATGAAGAGTAGAGAAGATGGTGTGGCCTTACAAGAAGACTTGAATAAATTGAGTGATTGGGCACTGGCTTGGGGATGTGAGTTCAATGTTGCAAAATGTAAGGTTTTAAAATTTGGAAAACAAAAATGGGATACAGAATTTATGCTTGGTGAGGATATATTGTCAGAGGTGGAGGGAATAAGAGATCTGGGGTGATAGTGGATCAGTATCTGAAATTTAGGGGACACACACAGCCAAAATTGTGAAGACAACACCAAGGCTTCTGGGAATGATGCAGAGGACACTGACTTGTAGAAGTAGGGAGATTCTTGTTCCGTTGTATAAGGCATTGATTAGGCCACACATGGACTGTTGTGCCCAGATTTGGTCACCTGGTTTTCAGAGGAAATCCAGAGGCGACTGACTAAGGTAGTTTCTGACCTCTGGAATGTCGAGTATGAAGAAAGATTGAGAAAATGTAATTTGCAGAGTCTGCTGGACAGGAGGAAGAGGAGAGATATGATAGAGACCTACAAGTTAGTAAGGGGTTGTTATAGGATCAATGCTGGATAGGTTCTACCAAAAATAGTGGGAGATCAGGGGAGAAGGTCATCCCTGGAAACTGTATAAAGAGGGTGTGAGTAGGGGAGTGAGAAACAGGTTTTTTTTTCATGCAGAGTTTTGAATGCCTTGCCTGAGAGTGTGGTGTCTGCAGAAAATTTGAGTGTGTTTAAAACACGGTATAACGAGCTGTGTGTATGATAAAAGGACCTCCTAGATGAGTCTTTGACTCCATGGGGTCTTGGGTAATAATGATAATAATAGTACTATGTTACGTTATTGTTAACCTCCTGTCAATAGTTTTTCTACAGATTAATATGATATCTGTCAGGACTTCAATATTCATCAGGTCTTATATTTCTGTCTTTGAATGCACTTCTAACTGCATTAGTCCATCTAGTTCTTGGTCATGCTTCTTTTTCCTGCCAACTTGCCACCAATAATATTAGTGTTTTTGTAATCTTTCATCTCCAATCCTATGATAGTACTATGTTACAGTGACAGTACCTACTTAGATTAGCTCACATGTTCTTGAATGGAACACGTGCAGCTGCTTCCCAACATTCCTTCACAGTACACCTTGAAACCCACAGAATGAATTTCTTTTCCTCTTTCTTCATCCCTACTACTGTTGTATTGTGGAACAGTCTTCTACCTGATGTGTTTCCCAAGGAATACAATATACAGGCTTTTAAATCAAATGTAACAAGTTTCTCCTTTCCCAGCCCACTACCCACACACACAGTACTAATGTACTATAAGTTGATTAACCAACCTCTCATATATGGGCTCAACATAAAGAAAAAAGAAAGAGTCAAGTTCCTTCTTAATATCTTCATTTTTAACATGATGCTGCCATTGACTTCATCTACCCTAATTTTTCTCAAAATTATCTGTTATCTCTAATCTTTCATCAGTTGTTTTTATTTCTAACCAAATTCTCAGATCCATAAATTAAAATTTTGAAATTCGAAATAAAAGTTTGAACACTATACTACCAGTTTAGTGTTTTGGTTAATTTATATCTTATTCCATATAAATTTATTCACCTAGCACAACATCTCACCTTTGCTAATTCTGTTGTCAATTCTATATTTAAATTGGTATTTTCACTAAAAATTGTGCCTATATAGCTGAATTATTTTACTTATTCTGTAGGTTCTCCATTGAGAATGCAGGTGGGTGATATTTTCTGTGTTCATATCCTCTTTTCATGGTTTTTGTCTTTGTATTGGTGATTTTCATACCAAATTTGTTATTCAGTCTAGTCAAGAAATCCTGAATGCTTGCACTGGATTTATTTAGGAGTATAACAACTGCATGAAAAAGAGGTAAATTGAATATCTCTAATTTATAAGATAAGAATTCGGCAGTAGGCGCAAATGGAATATGAATATGTATGCTAATGGCATGTTCAGCCGAATGGACATGCCTTTGACTTGTTTTATAACTTGAGCCTCAGCTCAGGAAAGATTCCATAACAATGTAAAGAATGTATAATAGTTCTGTCACCAAGAGTGTTGCAAAAACCAATGTTTCTAACTACTGACCTATCAGTATCTCTGGTGGGAGTGATGAAGATTTTAGAGAAGTTAGTAAAAAATTGGATAAAGAAATGGGGAGATGGACAAAGCTATACTCTACAAGGAGATGACTATACTCTACAACAGCGCTTCACAAACTGTGGCCCCCCCCCCCTTGGTGGCCGTTAGTTTTGTTGAAGGGGGGGGCATGAAATAATGAAAACAAATTTAAAATGTTTTAAGACTAAGTAGATATTTTTTATCTTAAAAGAAACGTATTTAGTTTTTATTTATTATTTCTTTTTCGTTATTTTTTATATTTTAATGGAAAAAATCACACATTGGTTCTCAAATTTTGCTTCCTACGTATTTCATCAATTAATGAATATTAGTAAATATCTGCTTATTCTTATAAGTTTCATTTCAGAGGTATTGATAAAAAGCATAAAAAAAGCTTATAAATGCAAAATGTTCCACTCATTTAAATGGTCAAGTTTTTTGCGCTTTAAATTAATGTTTCATTGCTAGCGTATGCAGGTGCGGTGATGCATGGAAAGAAGTATGCTTGGTGTGTATGTTTTGTATTGAATATAAATACAATAAATATTATAATAATATATGTCTGTATTAGGATTTTTTTTTTTCCGATGGGGGCCATGAAATCTCTTAATTTTTTTAAAGGGGACCTTGACATCCATAAGTTTGGGAAGCATTACTCTACAAGGAACAGAATGGATTTACTAAAGGGAGGTCATATTTGAGCAATTTGCTCATATTTTATGACAATGTTATGGCTTAGTTGGATAAAGGGAATGGATACAGTATTGATAGGATACTACATGAAAGGCCGTTGCATAAATTGGAGAATATGGGTTTAGAATATAAACTCTTGATTTGGATAAGTGGATGGTTGACAGAGAGGTATCAGAAAGTGGTATATGGTGGGTGTGAATCTGCCAGGTTGGCAGGAAAAAGACCTAGAGGAAGACCAAGGTATAGGTGGATTGATACAGTATAAAGTGCCTTAGAAGACAGAAATATAAGATCTGATAATGTTGGAGTCTTGACAGGTAACAGATTGATTTGGAGGAATGTAGACTTGTACTATCATATCCTGTACACCCCTTGAGGATACATATCAGGAATTTGATGATGACGAATCTGCCAGATTAAGATGACCAGTGGTGTATCTCAGGGCTCATTCCTTGGACCATTGTTGTTCAATCTATACATTAATGACATTAGGAAGGATCTAACAGGAGATGTTCAATTGTTTGCTGGTAAATGCAGGATATCAGTAACATTCCATTTGTTGTTTGTTCAATCTATGTATTAATGACATTAGGATCTAACAGATCTTACAGAATGATTTGAATAGGCTGGAAACTTAGTCAAATGAAAATGACTGTCAGTTCAATGTTAGTAAGTGTAACATTTTGCACTTTGGAGTAATGAGATTTCCAGTGATATATTAGGGTATTGATGAGGCTAAGGATCTTGGCATAATGGTAGATAGGAATTTGAAATTGAAAGCTCATATAGGAAAAATTGCACTTACAACTAGAGGATAATTGCAATGGTGAATCAAACCTTAACATGTAAGGATAAGGAAGTCATATTACCTCTTTACAAGGCCTTAATAAGACTGCACCTGGACTATTGTGCACAGATTTGGTCTCCTGGATTCCAAGGGGTAAAGAAGCTGTGGAAAGGGTGCAAAGAAGACTTACAAAGATTATATTAGGATTATGTAATTTAGATTATGAGGATAGATTGCAAGTATGTGCGCTACAGACTCTGGTTAACAGGAGAAAGAAGAATAATATTATAGGATTCTATAAACTTCTGAATGAGTGTTATAGGATATCATCTGATGAAATTTTTGTTATATGGAGGGTGAGAATACACAGGCATCCATGAAAGTTAAATTTGTGTGCAGTTAGGAAAGCTGATTTTAAAGCACCTCCGTAGCGTAATTGGAAGAATGATGATACATTGTACCCTTCGATTGGAAAGGGCCTAAGTTCGATTCTCGTCACGACAGGAGGAATCTTTATGTGGTCTTTTTCAATCGAAGATGAGTTAGCCTATCTCATACGGAGGTAGCAGGGTTTTTTCTCCTGAAAACTGGGGTTTTTCATCCTGCATACAGACAAATCGGACCTTCAGAACACACGCAATTTACAGACAAAAAAAAAACTAGTTGTGGTGGTGGTGGGCGGTAGATGGCGTTGTTGGAGATGATTGGTAGAGGTTCGTTGTAGGGTGGAAACAGTTGTATAGTAGGTGTCCTCCCGCGATGAGTCTTCGGACTCCTTGGAGGTGTCACAAATAATAATAATAATAATAATAATTTCTGAGAACAGGAAATGAGTGAAAGGTTGTTTGTTGAAGTAGTGCATCTAGTGTGATTGAATTTAAGATAAGGTATGATAGCTAGTATGGGTGATGTGAGCCTTCCATGATGAGGCCTTAACTCTCTGGAGGTCTCAGATAATAACAATTTTTATATCATATCCTTCATAATATGATGCATGATGATGCATGAGTGGAGATAGTATGCATCTCTATCTTGCACTTGATTTTACATCAAACCATCTTTCTGCACCTCCTTCAATTCCAACTGCTGATTTACATCTTATGTATTTCTCTGTATAATGTGCCGTATCTCATATTGTAGCTTTTGGAAAGTTTTTTTCTTAGCAATTTGTCCTGCATTTAGCTCTAGAAATCCACAAAACTTAAATGCAGATTCTTGTTATACTTCCATAATTTTCCAACTATGTGCTTTAAAATCTAAACAGAGTGAAAAATATTCTTTATTGATAGTCATTCTATACATTGCAGTCTTTTACTTGAGTGTGATTGGTCAGTGGATCAAAAATTTATTCAGAATGCAAAACATTTATTATTTTCTAATTGTGACAAATATTGCAGATAATATATCAAATCTTCAGATCAGAATTGATCACTTGGATGCTAAATCACTGAACATGAAAGTTTGGGAACAAGTAAAGGCACAAATAGTTGCAAATTGTTTCTTAAAGTTGATTTAACTCATTTTTGTAAAATGAAGAAGTACCATCTAGTTTGTGTTTTAAAAAATACTCTATAACAGATTCTTAAAGATGGAACAAACTGAAACCTGAGTTTCTTATGAACTATCTCTTTTTTTTATAAATGAAGCCATAATTGTATGCATAAACTCAGCGATGCTAAATGAAGTAGGAAGAAGATGAATGTGCAGCCTGAGATTCTGGAAAGCTTTACACAAACAACTAGGGAAGCAAGCAAAATGTTCAGCTAGTTCTTTTGATTTTCAGCAGCCTTTACTAATGTGAGTGAAAGAAATTTTTCATTATTTCATTGAGCTCAAATATTTATTGCCTTTTACAAAATATTGAACAAAAGCTGGCAAAAATCACTAATATCCTTAAGGTATGTTTATTTATTTTTGTTTAGTAGCATATGTATAGCATATAGTTCTATAATAAATATATTTAGAATTTTGTCCCTTTCAACCTTACCCTAATTTTAATAAAATAATTTGAATTATTTAAAATTTTGATCCTTACTGCTCTGAATAGTTCAGTTTTGCTGTATTCATTCTGAAAATGAATGTTTAACTTCATTATATGTTATTAGTAGGATATTTATTTCCTTTTTTTAGATGACATTACATCAAGCGATGTACCAAACTGTGAAGAAATGAATCCTGAGGAGTTACTGAATTGCTATCAACACATTATTCAAGAATGCAAAAATATACCCTATTGGGAAGTCCCTTGTAGTATAACCCAAATTGTAGCTGAGAGAATTGATGTTACAACAATTCGGCGAATGGACTGGCAGGATATTGCTGCAGGATTAATACCATCTTTAAGTGTTAAAGAACTTAAGGTTGGTATTTTACATATCTTAAATTAAAAATGCACATGCATTTGTAGATTAACTGTGTAGACACCTAGGTGTTGGTAGTTATTCATTTTATATTTGTTATTAAACAACACTAAGAACAAAATAAATAAGATATTTATTAAGTAATAATTTTTGATGAATTTCAAACCATAACTTCAAGTGCACAAACAGCCCATCACAATGTAGCAATTAGTGTTGGAAGATAATTCAAATTTAATGAACAAAAGAACTAAAGTTCTGGCACCCTGTAATGTTAGATGAAAATAAGAAGTTTACAGTTTTAAGGTTGGAATTAATCTCAAAACGACTTTCTCCCAAATTACAGATAAATTAATACATCCTTGCTGTTGTGGTTATGAGAGTATTTGGCTACTTCTGCTGACTCCAAAAATAGTCCTTTGGACTTGTAATGACGTCTATATAGCAATGGAGTTTTTTTTCCATTTAATCCTATGTGTAGGGATGCCGAGAGGTGGTCTGCCAGTTCTGACTTGCCATAATGATGCTAGTGAATGTATTTCGCATTTACTCATGGCAGATGCTAACAGATCTTTTTAGGCCTACAAGCATAGGGCATTTCATAATTCTAGAATAATGAATGGAGTTTGTCCTTTAGTGAAGAGATGAGGATTACTTGTGTGTTTTGAAGTGTTTCAACATGGTGTGGAAGTTATAGTTTTTTAGCACTCTAGCTGTCTTTTCAGATGTACCCTGGATAGTAGGATAGCAAAAGCTGTGCTTTGATCTTGTTTAGGGAGGCAGAGAGAAATAAGAAATAAGTGGTGATAAATTTACAATGCAATGTAGATGAAATTGTGGTTGTTTTGTAAATTTATTGTCGCTGTCTCTTATAGATAAAGCTGTCAGTGCTCAGTTAAGATTATAACTTTGTTTTCACACCCATACAGGTACCCAAATTGGAAATGATTTCTAATTATAATAATAATTTCTATGCCTTTTTTTAACCAGTTCCTGAGTTAGTCAATCTTTGGCACAGGCAAACTGGTTTTTACTCCTCGAAACCTGAGAGTTTTCATCCTGTAAACTGAAGAAAATCAACCATAGAACCCAACTATTTGAGACAGTAATATATTATGTTAGAGTTACGGATCGCAGGATGGTAGAAGGTGTCTGCTGTACTCTCTTCACTGGATGCTGTATAATATCATTGATAGGTTGGGCCAGCTATCTCTGATTGGCTACAGGTGCAGATTGCACCTCCTCAGCTTCCAAAAGTCATATTTGGAGGTTGAGTCCTTGCCTACTCCCTTTGGGAAATGAAAGCCATTAGCAGTTTATTATTATTATTTTATTATTGAATAAAATAATAATAATAAACTGTCTACTCCCTACAATTCCATCAATATTTGCTTAGATTTAGCAGATTCTAAATCTGCTAAAATTTAGATTTAGATCTAAACCGTGTAAAAACCCAATATGCCATAGAAGGAAATAAGTCTTCAAACAGTCTTACACAATGATAAGAAAATCATATAAAATTAAACCAAGCTGATAAAGTTGTCATGCTGCCCTCATTATGAATGAACAGAATACAACAAAAAATGCATCATCTTCTAAATGATAATTCTATTCACCTGGTAATAGGTCACGATTCAACATTCAAAAGAAAAAAGTTTTTAAATTATTGAAAACATTATCTCTTGGCCCAAAGAAAATCATTAACAAGCTGAAACACTTTCTTGTTTAACCTGTGAATTTTTATGGAGCCCCTCCAAAAAATTCGGAAATCTACTACCCTCTTCATATGCCTTATAGTTGATAGGATAGACATTCCCACTTACAAACTAACTAAGCAAGCAAGCAGAGTCACTTCACTTGTTTTTACATACAGGCACTTCTCCTCCTTTATAAAAAATATTTTCATTTCATGTATACATTAAAACTAACTGAGCCCTCCTGCTTTGCCGAGGTGAACTTACATTGCCAGCGGTTCACTTCAGGATGTTTACTAAAGTATTTGGTGCTGGTGCTTTCGTCATTGTGTAGCATTGTGAGCATTATAACACTTCTTTATAAATAACATTAAAAGTTCCATCATCCTCGAAAAAATAATGACATTTTCAGGATCTAACTAGGGAACATGCTGCATATAACTGCTTGTGTCTGAAACATTCACCTCTTAAATTTGAACCTGCATATTTAAGGGTCTGTTCTTGGGCTTTATAAATCATCATTGTAGAGAAAACTCTTATTGGAAATGTTTGAATGCAAATGGATAGCCTGAAGGAATGATGGGTATCCAAGGAATGAAGACAGTTTCTCCGATACCGATACCAGAACCTGTAAGTAATGATGTCACAGCTTCTGTCATATTTGGTTTCAACAATTTTACTTGAAGCCTAGTTCCATTGCAAAGATTTTTTTTTCTTCCTCGACACACTAGTCACACGTCTTCCTTCAGGCAGTCTATCCTTCACGGTCTACTGGAAACTGACACACACTGGCCAATACATACATGCTAATTCATACCACCACCCATCACAAAAATATGGAGTCATTAACACCCTTAAAAACAGAGCTACAACAATTTGCTCTAACCAGCAAGCCCTGAAACAAGAACTAAAAATCATCAGCGACACATTCATAAATAATGCTATAACAAAAATACTATTAATAAAATACTCCATAAAACAACAACAAAAACGAATCTAGATTACAGTAAAACCATAGCCATCCCATACATTAAAGGGTTATCAGAAAAAATCAACAGAATCCTACAACATTTTAACCTCAGTGCCACTTTTAAACCACCCACTAAACTTAAAACCATATTCAACTCCTCTAAGGATCCTCTCCTCCCATTAGCACATCCTGGAGTCTATTATTATTACTATTATTACGGGCAACTCCAGGGAGTCATTAGACTCATTGAGGGAGGCCCCAAATCATATTCATCACAACTATTTGACATTCATACAGTATCTATCATACCTCGCCTTAAACTCATTCACTGTCACAGCATCCACCACAGACTCAGGGAGCGCATTCCACTCATTCACTACTCTAAAAGTAAAGAACCCAGCTCTAACACCTTTACTAACCACACTTTTGCCCAGTTTCCATGGATGTCCCCTAGTCCTCCCACAACCAGCCCTGTTCTCAAAAATATCTTCTGAATTAATTTTATAGAAACCCTTCAGTAATTTGAATGTCTCAATCATATCTCCCCTCCTCCGCCTATCAACCAATTTTTGCACCACAAATCCTCAACCTGTTCTCATACGGTTCATTCCACAGACCTGCTATCATCTTGGTCACTCGCCTCTGGATCCTCTCCACCTCCTCCCCATTAAGAAGAAACCTAGGTGACCAAATCCGAGCACAGTAGTCTAGATGGGGTCTTATCAAGGCTCGATACAGAGGAACAATAACCTGCTTGTCTCTGCTTGTCAACGTATTCTTCAGCAACCAAGTGATTTGATGAGCTGATTTGGCCACTTTTGCAATGTCTCCCCTAAACTTCAACTCCTTATCCACCAATACTCCTAAATCTCGTGCCTCATCAATTACCCGGAGCACGGTTCCACGAATGCAGTAAACTGCCACCAATCTTTTCACCCCAAAATGCATAACCTTACATTTTGCCACATTAAATTGACATCCATTCTCCTTAGCCCAGACCTCCAATCTATCCAAATCATCCTGCAAAATTTTGACGTCATCTGCATTCACTATTGCCTTACCCAGCTTCGCATCATCCACAAACAAATGAACTGTTCCTCTCAGATCCTTTCCTATATCATTTATGAACAAATTAAACAGCAGTGGTCCAATAACAGATCCTTGTGGCACACCACTAGTCACAGCCCGTCTTGTGGACTCTACTCCTGAGTAAACCACTCTCTGATATCTCTCCGTCAACCACCCACCTATCCATCTCACCAACCCTATGTCCATTCCCATATGCTGCAATTTACTGATTAGAATTCCATGTGGTATCCTGTCAAAGGCCTTAGCAAGGTCCAGTAGAATCACTGTAAACCCATTACCCTTATCCAGTTCAGCCGTCACTGTGTTATAATACGTGAGTAAGTTACTGAGGCATGACCTACCCTTCACAAAACCATGCTGTCCCCGATGCAGTATCCCATTTTCTTCTATCCAATCTTGTATTTTCCTCTTGACTATTTTCTCTAAGACCTTGATAATGATTCCTGTTATTCTGATTGGCCGGTAATTTTCAACAGCAGCCTTGGAACCACCTTTGTGCAGTGGAACTATTTTCCCCTCTTTCCACCCCCTTGGGACTGACCCAGTCCTGAGGCTCAAATTAAACAAAATGGTCAAGGGCACTGACAATTCTTTGGCCGCTTCACTTACAACACGAGCTGGTATACCATCCAATCCCACAGATGTATTGACATGGAGGTTCTGTAATAGACTAGTTACCTCTACTTCATTCATCACAATTCCAGTATAAGCTGTTGGTTCTTCCATTCCTGCAATGTCACCACATGGAAGATATATTCTTGCAAAGTGCTCGCACATTAATTCCACTATATCGACTGATTCGGTTACCTCCCTACCCTCAGCATTTTTTAAAATCATTCTACCATGAACATTTTTCCTTTTACTTGCAACATATTGAAAAAACTGTTTGGGATTCTCTTTAGCCTGCGTGGCCAATTTCCTTTCATAATCTGCTTTTGCTTTTCTTACCACCCTTGTTACCATCCTGGCCTGAGCTTTATACTGTTCCCGCACCTGATGGTCACCCTTCTCCTTAAATTCCCTCCACAATTGTTTCTTTTTTTGCAGCTCAAGCTTAATAGTGTTATTCATCCATTTAACCCCTACTTGATTTATTATTCGGACTCTTGGTATACAGTCAACCATTGCCTCCTGCAAACAGTTCTTAACCACCTCCCATGCACTATCAACATCCAGCCCTTGCAGTTTTACATGCCATGGCATTGAGCCAAGCACACACACACCTAAGCTTGTCATACTTACCAGCCCAGTAATTCCACATGTACCCTGTCTTAATTGTAAATTCGACTCCTTTAGACACCTCCCAAGTCATGACCTTATGGTCACTCTCACCAATTGGTGGCAACATGGTCATGCTCGTTACAGCCACATTCTCGGTTGCAATTACTAGGTCCAGCACTCTCTGCCCCCTGGTATTTTCCAATACATGTTGCCGTAGATAGTTGTCCCTTAATAACCGCATAAAATCCAATTCCTTCCTCCCATGTGCCCTCTCCTCTTTCCAGTCAATGTTACCATAATTGAAATCAAACATAATAATTACCCTCCTTCCACTCATTTCTTCTATTTGCTTATGCATACTATCCCCACCATCCACTCCATCACCCGGTCTATAGCAGCACCCAATTGTATATTTTGTTCTGCTAGATTCTATCTCACACCAAACAGCCTCAAATGTGCTTTTTTCCCAATCATGCAGTTCAACTTCTATACTCCTTGGCTGAAGCTCATCAGCTATCATCAATAACACTCCTCCCCCCTTTTTATTCACCCTGTCACTCCTGAACACGCTATACCCGTCACATTCAATCCCACTAGCTTTATCATCTTCTGTCAGCCATGTTTCACTAATATCGACAACCTGTGGCCTGGACGTGCCAACCATGGCCAAAAACTCTTCCTTCTTGTTCCTAATACTCCTGGCATTAGTGTACATGAATCGCAGAAGCCCATTTGTCCCATCCTACTTTGAAGCCTTATACTAACTATCCCATTCTGATTTGTTGTCCTTCGTACTCGCTCGGGCATAATATACTCATTCATGCACTTAACTGCCCCCCTAAAGTCTGCATATCTACTCCTCCCCCCTCTTAATAAATCTAGTTTCCCTGAGTCTGTACATCCACTTCCACATCATTCATCAATACTCTTTCAAGTCTCCGTACACCAACTCCATTCAAATGCAACCCATCCATCTTATATAAGTCCTTTCGCCCATCGAACTCATTCCACACATCCACAAATTCCATACCACTCTCCATGCATAACCCACGCATAAAGTCATTGGCAATTATGGCCCTCCTTCTAAACACTTCGCTGTCATACCGCGGTAAGATACTCGCCATCCTAACTCTCTCACTCTTCTCTTTTGTTACCTCAAACAACTCCCTCACATCCTCTATCATTTCCATTTTGTCCTCTTTCAAATCATTCGTTCCTGCCACGATTATCATCTCTTTCACCCTCTGTTTTTGCAGTCGAATAGATTCGCTGACGTTCTTTATGTTCGCACCCGGCTGGTATGACTTCATTAAACTCTCAATTATTATGCCTCTTAATAGCGAATCCCCATACAGCACTCGCTCCTTCATTTTATTGACGTTTGCGAACATTCTATTATTTGCCGTCACAGACTTCCGCCGGTTATTTGTCGTTACATTCAACACACATTTTTCCATACGCTCCAGTTGTCTTTTAGCTCTATGTATCGCACCATTCAAACGGGCAATTTCGCTACTCGCATTTATCTCACCATTTTCATTATCGATCAAATCATCCATTCTTTCTGTGTTTCTACCTTCATTTACATTTTAGGCGACGCTCTCACACCTATCTGGCACTACCATGCAATTCTCTAGCACACCGCCATTTTCTACATTCTGACTATCGTTAACAATATCACTCTCGACACACGAAACACGCTTGAAGTCCTCATTCTCTTTACACTTTTTACACATATTAACTCCACTATCACTTTCTAACAGGACTCCCACTGCTCTTCGCAAGGCATACATCTCACAGACAGCACATTGCATAAATTCGTTTACATCAAAACTCTTAAACAAACATGGCGACCCGGCCGCCATTTTTTTCTTTATCGGTGCCAGTGTAAGCTAACATTTCTTAAAAACAATAATTAAAATAACAGAAAACACGCAAAGATTGCACAGGCACACCAAGAAACAAAAAGCAAACAATACTACTTAAAATTCTAGTAAAATATCTAATGTTAACACAAAATACTACTAATCTTTTCAGGAGCTCTCGACAAGCCGACGATCTAATCAGTGCGACACCAAGCGACCCCCTATTGCATCCGCTGCACCTGTAACTTACCGTACATTGGTGAAACAGGACGGACAATCCCTATACACAAGAAAGAACACATTAGACACATTAAATATAACCATTATGGTGAAGCAGGCCTCTCAGACCACGCACTCAACACCTTACACCAAATCAACTGGAAAAGCACTTGCTCTTTACACCGCACAAAAACCTGGTACGAAAGGAAATTTAAGGAAGCCTGCGAAATCCTGATAAACCACCCAAATATCAACAACAAAGATGGCATGAAAATTCCAAGGATCTCGATGGCACACATTCAGCCTACCTAATATATAAGATCCAGCATAAGTCAGGACTCTAGCCAATCTACAGCTAGTATTAGAAACCATTCCATACCAACTGGCTGGAATGTACATGATGTTAATATACGTATATAGATAGATACTTGTTGTTGTGCCCAATGTATTTCTACAACCAACAGATAACACCAATAATAGGACTCTAGCGTTGATGTATAATATTTTTATTTTTTATTTTATTTTATTTATTTATTTATTTATTTATTTTTCACCAGAGGTCAGGCCAACAATTGTTGTAGCGGTTGGTCAGTGTCTTTAACAAACCAGTTTGATTGTAGTGTAACTTGTTTTTTGTGTATAGTTGTATGTATAGTTATATTAAACTAAAGTTTTTATTCAAACACGGTAATTGTCTCCATAATTTTCAAAAATGCAAACCTTTTGTTTTAATTGTGTAATTTGTCAAAATGATTACAAACTATGCCATGATATACAGAAGTTTTCTATCAAAACCAATATGTGTGTTCACCTACATGGAGACTGTAATGCGCATTCCTTCTCCCCAAAATTGTTAAAAATTGGCAATGGTGAAGTATAGCAAAGAGATGGAAAAATTATATTAACACACCTAAATATTGGGAAAATTGCCGAACTGCAAATGAGCTGTTGTGCAGTGTCTACCCATCTATTGAGAATATAACAGAAAATTCACCTTTTTAGTTTAGGAAGAGATCTATTCTCACACTTCGAAATGACGGCGTATCAATAATGAATGTCGTTCTTAATAGAGTAAATGGATCTGTTAGTGTTTACAAATCACATCCTGTGGATGTAGATGATATAGTTCATTTTTTCGTTTAATTTTTAAATTTGCTTAATCCACCTAGATTGCCTGATCATGAAATTAAATTGGAAATAGGTGTTTCTATTATGTTGCTCTGAAATCTGCACCCCCCCCCCTCCAAAAAAAAACAACTTTGCAATGGAACTAGGCTTCAAGTAAAATTGTTGAAACCAAATATGACAGATTGCGTTTAGGGCCACTTATGTTTAGGGCCAAAGTATTGTTAATGCATAAATTGATCTGAAAATCAAAATTAAAAACATAAAATGAGCATAAAGTTAACGAAGTTACTTCATTATTAGCTTATAGCACATGCTTTCTGAGAGTTTGATTTCATTTCAGTAAAGGCATGATAATAATTATAAGGAATGCAGTTTCATCTCAGTGTTCTTTCAACCTCTTCAACAGATGTTTTATGAGACATTGTACATTCATCCCAAACAATCAAAGAAACCTTTTGTAATAATTTTGACAAATTACGTTGTTTTGATATATTGCACATAGGTGTATCATTAGTCACATTTGGAAGTGGTACTTTGAAAGTAGAACGAGCAGTTTGACCACCCTGCAATAGAGTAGCTGCTATAACCTGAGGATGCCACAGCCAGAGCGATTTTACCTTGGCTTCTCCACTTAGCTAATAACACATTTAGTAAAAATGTTTTTCTAGTACCATCTGGAGCATCCAAGAAAAACAGTTTCCCTGATTCACTTTCACAGCTTGTTAAAACGTGAAAAATTTCAGCTAGATCTGAAGTTAATGATTGTTTGTTCTGACTTAATAAATCCTGAAGTTCATTGAAATTGTATGAGGTTTTCTAGATTAAATCTGTATCTAGAAGCAAAGGATTGTTCGATATCGGAAGACCAAAATCTTTAACACTTTTGTCACTTATGGACTTAACAATTGATTCAAGTCTCAGTAATGCCTCGTTGTATATTGTTTTTGTTAAACTGAGCTTCAGAATGAGTAGAATGTTCTTGTTGGAGGAGAAGGGCATCACGTTCTGTGATGTAAGATATCTTCTGAAAAATTATTTTTATAAGTTGATCATAGCAATAGAGGGTCAGTCATGTTTCAGTGAACCAACATTACAGCGAACAGAAGGCGCAAAGATGGTGAGTTTGAAATTATTGCATCACCAAGACAGTCGGACCAGTGAGAATCATCTTCTGTCAAATTCGAAGCCTTGCATCCTGGTATGTCAAATGTCCTACACCATTTACTGTTCTTAGGTTGCTGAATGCTTTTGGTCGTTTTACACACACACATCAAGAGCATTCGTAAATAAAAGCATTCAGCATTATTGGGATGTACACTATAAACACAACCTAGAATATAGCTCTTTTTCACAGCAGGATAACTATCCACGTTGACACCCTGTCTTCTTCTTTGTTAAAATTTATTTTGATGCCAGATGTAGTACGTAGGTACCTCGTTATAGGTCAGCGTTTGGGCAAAATTATCATGGATGCATAGTTTAAAAAAGGTTGATAATGTTGTGTTCCTTGGTGACTACTATGCTGAGTGCATTACTTTCTGTGAAGTATACTCTTTGACCATTTTCGAGATGAACTGTGAGATGAAGTACGATTGGATGGTGTTCATGAATATCGATAGATAAAATCTGCCAATCGGTTTCAGAGGTACTGATGTATCGTCTTGTTTGGTTTAGATCTACTTCATCGTGTTCATTTTGCAAACATAATATAATGTTTTGCAAACATATTTGATGGATTTCACAGAACTGCAAATTTCAACATTTATGTGTGCATTAAAGGTTTGTGACAAACCTGATTACTAGGCACTATATGGCGATTATCAATTTCAACAGTTCCTTGGCTATTATGTATGGTAGCAATTCAGCCACCATCTAAAGGAGCATCTCAACAGTATCATGGATATCCATTCTCACCTGTTTGAGTTTCATTGATAAATGATCTTCGGTATCTCTTCATGCACTTTACTGACTTCATGCATGGTGTGTTTGGATTAACAGGTCTGCATGCACCATATGTTTTGTTATGATATCAGAGTTCTTTGTCACATTGAGGAGAAGGTATCTTGGCGTTTATAATGGAATTGATTTCATGACTCCCGATTTTATCTTTGAGCCAAATCAGTATGTGAGTATGTGGCAATCCCCTTTTTTTGCCATTCTACTGAATACTTATAGCAGCTCCACGCTTCAAAAATCTTGTGCTTTGTGATGAGATTCATCAATTTCTTCAGCTAGCCATGAAAAACTCTTGCAATAATGTCATGCCTGTCATAAGTCTTATTACTGGGTAGCAAATTTTCTGAACTCTCTGGCCAATTACTGTTGCATGTAAAGGTAATGAAAAGGTCAGTGCCACCATACATCATTGCATCTTGAGCCTTTTTTGTGGAAATAAAGGGGACTTCCCATGAAAGAAGCAGGCCATGTTTGAATTTGGCTAATGTTTGAAGCATTTTCATCAGTGGGCAATGCATTGCAGAGATGTGTATAATTTTCTACCTGAAGTTTGCTTTGGTTTAAATGTATGTATGCGAAATGCTCAGACTCAATTTTAGCATATGTCTCAACCCAGTATTGATTGATGAGTTGACCATATCTATGTAGTGGATTTAAATTTTCTATCCATACCATCATGTGTTATGCATAAAAAATTCATTGTTCTTTAGTCTTCTCTTACACCTTGCTGCAAGAGTCGAGAAACTTATAGAACTTGCTCTTCGTCATGACATATTGGGAAAAAAAAATGAAATACCTACTAATAATTATAAAAACTACTAATAAACATATAATAGTAATAACAAAAGAACTTATTATCACAATATCTAACAGTAGAATTTAACAATATCTAAAAAATTTAACATTTAACTACATCAGGCCACAAAATAGTGGCCAGATATATGTAAACTGCAGTATGGGTCATGGAGGGAGGTATTTCCATTATAATTATCACTGTTCCATAATCTGAAGGTGTATATTGATGAAAATACAATAAATGATCTTTGGAACATCCTGTAGCTACTGGTAATGACATTATTAAAATCGGTCAGTTCGTTCTCAAGTTATAAGTGAACATCATAAAATGGACTTTGCTTTATATATATATATATATATATATATATATATATACAGCTAACACTTTTTTTTTACACGATTTTGAAATAACACTGTTTAGAAAACAAAACAATTCTATTTTTACACGATTTTGAAATAACACTGTTTAGAAAACAAAACAATTCTATTTTTACACGGAATATTTTGATTTAACACGGTTCAAATAGTGCTTATTTTTAAAATTTCTATTTAGATTCAGTTCTGTTAAATAGGGTATTTCCATTATAATTATCATTTCCTAGAATGGTACGTATGTACTTAAACTTGAATTTTGGAGAACTCAATCGATGTTTTAAATATCAGGGATTACTCTATGCTACAGAATGTAGACAATTGTGGAGACAACCAAAAAAATCAGTTTTTGTAATTACGATTCCCCGAAGTTAAGCTGACAAATGATCCATTATATTCACTTGCTGTTGGTTCCTGGAAGCAGAAGGGTGTTATACTGATTATTCAAAGTTAAGTTGGTCCATTATGGGAGGCCTGCCTAAATAAAGCTGCTTGGAAGGAGTTAAGCTGTTTGCTAAACAATCATTTCTTATTTACAATTCAAAATTACATGTTCTTGTATTTTGTTCGTACAATAGAGTTATGTCTAAGACCATGGGCAAGGCAATGCAAGGTGTGGATTTTAACATGTTACCAGTGCAAACAAAAAAACTGGAAGGCAAACAAAAAAGATTGGGTTACAAAATAAATTTTTAATGAATGGTTCAATATTTTGTTCCAGAAGTTAAATACTATTTGATGGGGGAAAAAATCTAGACTTTAAATTTTTATTGTTTATAGATAATACACCTGGCCATCCTGTTTTAGAACACCCAAATGTGGAATTTTGTTTTCTGCCATCTAATACAACCACTAGACCAGGATATGATTGCTACCTTCAAAACTTACTAAATAAGAATAACATTCCAATACATTTTGGATAAACTAGATAAGAATAATCTACTGACAGTTATTGATGAATCAGAATTGAAACCATCAACTTTAAATGCATGCTGGAAAGCTACTTGGCCAAAATGTGCGAAAAAATTACGATGATGAAGAGATTTCACTCATTGCAAGATTAATTATAGAAAGGCTTCAAATGGCAGTAAATTGCAAAGTCAGTTTCTTTCACATAATCCAAATACTGAACGAGCTGATCCGTTTAAACATGAACTGAAGTCATGTATGGTGTGACATGAAGATTTATACAAAGATCTGGTCAAAACAGGATATCAATGATTAATTACAGTGTTCGTGGTAAAAAAAAAAATAATCAACCTTCAGAATTATTGAAAATTAGTACTAATTTGATTCCTTTTACTGAAGAAAATATTTTGCCATTGCAGTATGAACAAGATGGCCAAAGTGTTTCAAGTGATGGAAGTGAATTAATGAATGGTTCAATGTTTTGTTCCAGAAGTTAATTCCAATCTCACACAAAAGAATGTGGCTACTATCAGAAAGTGACGGTGAATAAAATTTAATAACTAATAACCATATGTGCAGGTGTATTTGAGCCTTTTCGAATTTCTGTTTTATTAGTCACACACTATTTTCTTTAAGAAAGATACATGTGTATGTTTATTAATTAAGCATTTAAAAAAAATATTCCATTAAAATTAAATAGTATTTTATTCAGTGATTTTCATATATTTTGTTTGAAAATAACTTATTGTTCGTATTGGGTTTTCACTGGAACCATTCTTCTATTTTTCCACGTGCACTGTATTCTTTTTTACACATATTCATTCATCCTTATTTTTCTGGAACCAATCTACCGTATAAATGGAGAATTGGGTGTGTGTGTGTGTATATATATATATATATACAGGGTGTTCGGGATAAATTTGACAGTTTCGTAAGGAAAAAGAAAATCTTCTTTGTATCTATTAAATTTAATGAATTGACAAAAAAACATTACAGGCAGAGTTAATTACAATACTGTCAACAAGATTTACTCAAAATAACCACCATTAGCATCGATCACAGCTTCAATTCTGCTTCGGAACCTCGAACAAGCTGATGCTACAGTCTCCCTGGGAAGGGCCGCAAAAACTGTTTTAATTTTATCCATTAACTGGGCTTTTGTATTACTGGAAGTGCGATTGGTGTCTTTTTCAACTGCGCCCCATACAAAATAATCCATGGGGTTAAGGTCTGGGGAGTTTGGAGGCCAAACATTTGGACTTGTGAAGTCGTAGAAATTTTCAGACAACCATTTTTGACTTTTCCCAGAGGTGTGGCAAGGGGCCGAATCCTGCTGCCATACATACGGCCTACCATTGGCTACCCTTGTTATCCAGGGCTTGACTACAGTTAGCAACTCCACGAACAAAGCCCGAATTCCAATGCCAGGGTTCTTCAACACCTGTTCCTGCAGATTTGCGAGGAATTCTGCTGTACGAACGCAATCAGATAGTCTGCTAGGGATCTTTCTTCTTGCTACATCCTCGTAGTCACCATTGCAAGTCTCTAGTTCATGCCTGATTGTTTTTACTGTATTCAGGGAGCATTGGGCAGCAGTCATAATATCCTTATTTTGATGGCGGGCACGAATTATCATGATACAAGTTATTCTCTTCCATGATTCAGGTGGGTTCCAGCTATCCATCCTTTCTGACATCTTGTATATGAATGAAGAAGGGTCCAAACTTTTAAATGAAGAGAAGTGTGTGTTAATACATGTAACTTACGGAAAAATATAATTAATTATAAATATGTCAAATTTATCCCGAACACCCTGTATGTATGTATATAGATAGATAGATAGATAGATGTCATATCAAAAAATTCAGACACTGTGTTTAGTTTTGAAATCACTTCTCTGATTACTAATGCACCTCACACATCCCCTACGAATAATATTTCTGGCTAGATGGGTGAAGCAAAATTGCTTTTCGTATTCCCCTTTGTCTGAAATGAAAAACTTTGAATGGAGTGTTTATGAGCCACATGCTCGCCCAGTGAGGGCAGTGAAATTAGTTGTGTTCAGCTGTACTTAAGATATATTTTGGCCTTTTATATTTGTAGCTTTCCGCTTCATTATATTCCGAAGCTCCCTTGATCAACGGGTTTGGGTGGTTGCTAGTCTTGTTAAAGAACTACACATAGATCTAGAAGAAGGGGAAGAAATGTAAGGAATGTTGACTTCTCTATGGATCTGGGTGTTTCTGATAAACCAAGGGGCATCCAGAATCATTCTCAGGCACTTATTCTGCAATCTCTGTAGTTTTAGAATTTTTTTTTTGCGGTGTGACTCCATGCTGGGGACGCATAAGTGATGACTGACCGAATCACCATCTTGTAAATTGTTAATTTTGTTTATGTATCCAATTTGCTTTGTCTGTTGATTACAGTGTAGAGTTGGGCTATGACCTTGGATGTCTTTGAGGTAATGTGTCTTATATGATTGCTGAATAGAAGTTTTCTATCCAGGATCACCCCGAGATATTTGACTTCGCTCTGCCATGGAATCTTAACTCCCAAAAGATGAATGTCCTCCATATTGTGGATTTTCTTCTTGTAGTGTGTGGCTTGGAGCAGGTGCTGGTCTGGTGTCCCTCGCCACACTTCAAGCACCTGTAGGCTGCCTTACATAATTTTTGGGCATGCCTGAACCTTTGCCACCTATGACACTGTCCAGCTGATGCCCTCTTTCTAAGTGGCTCAGTTGTTATTTTGAGTCTGCACACTACAGTTCGATCATAGATTTGTTTCTGTGTGTTGCTTATTTCCACCAGCACCAAAGGCATTGGTGTTTTATTTGCTCTGAACATCCTGCTCACTTTTACTGGGGACAGGCCCTGTCTATAGAGATCAGTGCTCACATATTCAGGAGTGATATGGCTGAACAGTATGGCTGAACTCTTCTGTGGGTTAACTTGGATCCTCCAGTCTGCCAGCCATCTCTCTAATTATATGTATACTGGTTTGCAATCTTCTAGTTGCCAGTTTTGGGCTCAGAGATCTTGCCATTAATGCAGTATCATCTGCATATAGTGCAGTGAATGTCGTTCTCAGGTGCTGGTCTGGTGTCCCTCGCCACACTTCAAGCACCTGTAGGCTGCCTTACATAATTTTTGGGCATGCCCGAACCTTTGCCACCTATGACACTGTCCAGCTGATGCCCTCTTTCTAAGTGGCTCAGTTGTTATTTTGAGTCTGCACACTACAGTTCGATCATAGATTTGTTTCTGTGTGTTGCTTATTTCCACCAGCACCAAAGGCATTGGTGTTTTATTTGCTCTGAACATCCTGCTCACTTTTACTGGGGACAGGCCCTGTCTATAGAGATCAGTGCTCACATATTCAGGAGTGATATGGCAAACAGTATGGCTGAACTCTTCTGTGGGTTAACTTGGATCCTCCAGTCTGCCAGCCATCTCTCTAATTATATGTATACTGGTTTGCAATCTTCTAGTTGCCAGTTTTGGGCTCAGAGATCTTGCCATTAATGCAGTATCATCTGCATATAGTGCAGTGAATGTCGTTCTCAGGTTCAGAGGGATATCTGCTATGTAGATTGAGAACAGGAGAGGGGCCAGAAGAGAGCCCTGGGGTACTCCTGCGAAGACCCTGTGTCTGGACGAAATCGATTCTCTGACCCTGACCTGCATATATTTGTCTTTCAGGTATGAGTGGAGTATTCTTATCAACTTGATTGGAAATCTGAATTTTATGAGTTTGTAGAGAAGGCCTTATGCCACACTTTGTCAAGCGCTTTCTCTGCATCGATGAAGATGGCAGCAGTACTGATTTTCCAATTGAAACCTTTCGTAATGATTTCTACTAGCCTGTGGATTTGTTGAGCTGTACTATGGGCCTTGCGGAAGCCAAACTGCTTGTCAGGCAAAACTCCTAACCTATCCGTTTCTGCTTGGAGTCTTGTGAGGATCACTTTCTCTGTTACCTTTCCGAGGCTGGCCAACAGGCTGATTAGTCTATAGCTATCGGGAAGGTGAGGGTTTTTTCCTGGCTTCTTCAGTGGCATGATGGTGACTGTTTTCCATGCAGTGGGAAAATGCTGGAATCTGAAAATTGCATTGGTAATATTGACGAGATGAACTATGGCCTTTCTTGGAGTAATTTTACTATTCGGTTAGTTATGCCATCAGGTCCTGGAGCCTTTTTATTATTTAAGTGTGTGACGATATTTATTACTTCAACTGGAGTAGTCGGAGTGATGTATTCAGAATTAACAGTATGCTGCGATAAAGTTGATCTAATATGCCGGTGAATTTTCTACATAAGGTTAATATTAAGGTTTGCATAAGATGGAGTGCATTGAGATTCAAGGTTATCTATCAGTGCTTCAGCTTTCTCGTCATCTTTGTGAACTGTCCCTTTCTTTGTTTGTATAGGGGGTATGAGTTGCTTTTTGGTGCGGATGGCTCTTAGGAATTTCCAGACGGAGTGATCTTCAGTCTTGATGTTAGCCAATTTGGATTCCCATTGATGGTTTCTGTGTTTTTGGAGAGCTTACCGGACCTGTCTGTTTAGGTTGTTCAATACTGTTTTGTCTTGTGGGGGGGGCTCTGGTATTGTAGTATCTCTTTATGGCTCTATTTTTTGCTACGATTAGCTCCATGATTTCTTCTAGCATACGGTTGGTTGGGTGGAAGACAGTGGATTGTCTGACTGATTCTATTGCTTTCTGAATTTGTATGGTTAAGTTATTTACTGCTGTGTCAATCTCTTCCTTTTTACTGATATTGGGCACTGGACCAGTATAATCTGGAAGGACCTTGGCTAACCTATCCCAAGATATGAATTGATCTGATGAACCTAGATTAAGCACTATGGGACTGTGGTCAGAAGATAATTCGTTAACTGTTTCCAATTTATATTGGTATCTTATATTTTTGAAAATGATGATGTCTAGCACATCTGAGCTACCTGATGGGCTGAAGTGAGTGGGCTCGGTGGTACCTGTCACCACTGCAGAGTTCAGCATTGCATAGTTGAATAGTGTGTAGCCTTTGGAGTTAATTGAAGAGCTGTACCAAGCTGTGTGTTTTGAATTGAGGTATTTTGCTATTATTATGGAATCATTTTGTCCAAGTATGGAGTCCAGATCAGTTGTTAACAGAGGAATGCTCGGGGGTATATAAGTAGCATAAATCTTGAGACTGCCAGCATTGCTAGTATGTACCCCCCACCCCGGTCACCTCGAGGTTTACGATTTGAGGGTTGGCTATTGTATTATGATTCAGGTAACTCTTAATATATATGGCAGTGCCTCCCCTCTCGCACCAGTTCTGTCATTTCTGTACATAGTGTATCCATGGATTTTTGGGTTATTGACTGATCTTAGGTGTGTTTCACCAATCAGGATGATATCAGCACTGAGACGAATCGCAAATTCTTGAAGCTCCAAAACCTTGTTCGTTAATCCATTCGCATTCCATGCCACTATCATGAGCGACTTGGGTTTAAATTTTTTACTCATGATAGATAGCTGTTATAATGGTTTGAGTGTCTTGGAGGAATCTCTTTCTGGAAGATGGTGAAGAGCTTGTCTTGCCGAATTCCTGCAGCATGGTGGCAAGCGAGGCAGTTAGAACTGATGTTAGGTTGGAACCCTCTGGCTCGAGAGATGTGGATAACTTAGTGCTTGCAGCCTCAGCATATGTTTTGATTGTAGTTGTGGGTCGTGTTCCTTCCTGTGTGGTTGAAGGTGAGGCATTTCGAACTGGGGACGGCCCACTAGGTTGCTTATAGTGTCATTATGAGGAGGAGCAAGATTGGCTTTTGCTGACCCGCGATTTTTTTGAATTGAAAAGGCATCCCTTGTAGTTGGCGGGGTGAGGTCCTCTGCAGTTTGCACAGTAGGCAGGAGTAGTGTGTGGCTTGGAGCAGGTGCTGGTCTGGTGTCCCTCGCCACACTTCAAGCACCTGTAGGCTGCCTTACATAATTTTTGGGCATGCCCGAACCTTTGCCACCTATGACACTGTCCAGCTGATGCCCTCTTTCTAAGTGGCTCAGTTGTTATTTTGAGTCTGCACACTACAGTTCGATCATAGATTTGTTTCTGTGTGTTGCTTATTTCCACCAGCACCAAAGGCATTGGTGTTTTATTTGCTCTGAACATCCTGCTCACTTTTACTGGGGACAGGCCCTGTCTATAGAGATCAGTGCTCACATATTCAGGAGTGATACCTTCAGCTATCCTGCGTAGAATCACCTTCAGGTTCTTTTTGCTGGGTAAAGTGAAGGTGTGGTATGGGACATTAGCATTGTCCATAAATCTAGTCATCTGTCTGTAATCCATGACAGTAGTGGGTTGTATTTTAACTCCCTCATCTGAGTTTTTGGCCCATGAAAATGAGATGTTTTATTCTCTGAGGGCTGATGAGACAGGGATCCATTTTTCCTTATCCCTTAAGATGACTGGTGGTATCTTTTCTTTAGGAACTTTGAGTGCTTCCATCCCTGTTGTTTTGGGTTTTTCAACATTGGTGGAGATTTTCCTCCTCTTTTTGACCATTTGAAATTCTCTATGTGTTTCCAAGGTCTGATAACTGCTGTCTTGGGATGTAGCATCTTCCATACTTGGGGAGTGTGCAAAATCTGATTGCATCAGAGTTATGAGATCTTCACTTATGTCATCCATATTGTCCCCTGTGACTGCTGAGGGGGGGGGGGATGTGTCAATGAGCTTGACTTTTCCTGGCCAATTATCACTCAGCAGCTTTCCTAGTCTGAGGAATTCCTTGTATACTTCCTAGAATTTGGCCTCATTCAGAAGTTTTACCATGACAACAATAATTTAGAAATGTGTAAAGACACAGATGGAGAAAGAGTAGAGATTGCTCAGGTGTCCCAAGCAGGTTACAGGTAATCCTGTGGACTTTGGAGGGTCCACTAGCAAATCCCGTAGACACTCTCAGGTGTCTACCAGCAATAAAATACAACTAGATGTCCTACAGTAGGGAAAAGGAGTGTCATCACGAATTCACTTGGCCACAGATTGAAATCCTACCTCCCTAAATAAAACCATAAGTCCACCACCGGTCCTCATTGCGAGTGGGGCCTGCTGGCCATTAGACCTCTTACATGTTTCATGCAGAGGGGAGACAGTAGGAAACAAACTGTGTCTGCGCCAATGCAATGCATGTTTCGTGAAAAACCTTGTAAACAAACTAATCAGATTCAATCTAAAATAATACATCCGTTCACATCAAAAGCCAAAAGCTACATTGCACATTCCCTAGAATTTGGGAAAACTATTTGAATTATTCAGATTTACTGTACATGCAGGTTAGTTTCCATGGAAAGGAAAGAAGACTAGAGGTATTTGTTCTTATGACACAGCACAGAACTCAACTCTCTTTGGCACATATTTTATCCAATGGCGACAAATCCTGTAAAATATAAAATAGAAGAAAATGATACTTGTTCAAATACACAAGACCAGAACACAACTTTTTCTATTCTTGTATCCAGGGTATATTAGAAAAGATAGCCCAAGTGCTAAATATAATCTCCATACCATATTCAAACCACTTCAGAAGAAAACAAGTAATCTTCACCTGTTCATCAAAGGACAAACTCCAATCACTGTCACATCTAGGAGTGTATGTATCATGGAGAGCAAAAGATGGTGTTTTGCCATCATTATGGCAAGTCAGGATTGGTAGACCACTTTTGGACATTCCTTCATATTGGATTAAATGGAAGAAAACTACATTGCTATATAGAAATCCTTAGAAGTCTGAAAGACTTTTTTTTTTCTTTTTTTAGTCAGCAGACACAGTGAAACACTCTCTTAACCTCAACAAGTGTGGCTACATGAATTTATTTCAAATTTGGAAGATAGGTATTTTGAGAACTCCCTGGTGGACACAGGAAGTTAAACAGGCAGTGAAGGAAAAGAAGAAAGCATATCAAAAGTTCCTGGCAAATAAGTCAGCTTTCACTCTTACAGAATACATAGACAAATGTAAGAAAGCTAAACAGTGTGTAAAACTAGCTAAACAAAAGTCATGGGGGGACTTTGGCAAGAATATAGAAAATAAATATCAAGAAGGTGGCAAAATATTCTGGAGGTTGTTGAAGAAGCTTAGGAATGGAGGAAAGAGTGCTGTAAAAGGAATTAGAGATGATAAAGGTGACATGAAAACAGGAGAAAAAGATATCCTTGAAGTATGGAGTAATTACTTTGAAAAACTGCTAAATGAAACAAGCAGTGATGACAGCACAGTGATAAAAAACACTGACCAGGCATGCAGTCAGGATTACATATCCATACTTGAAGTAGAAAAAGTCATCAAAGGCTTGAAATGTGGAAAGGCAGCAGGAGTAGATGATATTCGACCAGAAATGGTGAAGTATGGTGGTATAAGAGTCTTGCAGTGGCTGCACTTCATAGTTCAGAAAGCCTGGATAGAGGGACGAATTCCTGATGATTGGAGTAGAGCTCTCATAGTGCCCATATATAAAAAGGGAAATAAAACTGAATGTGAGAATTACAGAGGTATTTCCCTACTGAGTGTTCCTGGCAAGATCTATGCAAGTATACTTGAGAAACGGTTGAGAAGAATTGTGGAAGAAAAGCTTGGTGAAGAACAAGCTGGATTCAGGCCAAATAGAGGCTGTCAGGATCAGATCTTCACTTTACGACAAATAGTCGAGAAAGCATTGGAATATAACAAAGATCTGTATTTAAGTTTTGTCGATTTGGAAAAGGCATATGACAAGGTACCAAGAGAGAAGCTATTCAATATGCTGCAGTTATATGGTGTCAATGGGGCATTATATCAAGCAATACTTAGTCTTTATTTGAGTTGTAAGTCAGCAGTTAGAATTGAAGGAAGTACAGGAAGATGGTTTAATGTTAAATCTGGTGTGAGACAAGGATGTACATTATCCCCTCTGTTATTCATTATCTATATGGATCACATTATGAAGGAATGTAGTATTAAATCTGATATCAAAATTGGAGATGTTAATGTCAGCTCTTTGCTTTATGCGGATGATGTTATACTTCTAAATAAATCCGCTACAAGTCTGCAAGATTCTCTGACTAAATTGAATAGCTGTTGTAATAGATATGGTATGAAGGTCAGCAATAAAAAGACAAAGACAATGAAAATAGGCAGAATCATTGAAAATGTCAACTGTGTTGTGAATGGAGAACCTGTGGAACAAGTAAAACATTTTAGCTACTTAGGCACAATTTTTACTGAAGATGGTAAATTAAATATAGAAATAGACAACAGAATCAGCAAAGCTGGTATGGTGGGAAGTCAATTGAATAAATTCATATGGAATAAGAAAGAAATTAGTCAGAACACTAAATTAGCTGTATACAAGACAGTGTTCAAACCAGTTTTAACTTATGAATCTGAGAGCTGGGTCAGAAGTAAAACACTTGACCAAAGACTAGAGACGGCAGATATAAGAGTCCTGAGAAAGATTAGAGGCGTGAACAGATGGCATCAATGGCAATATCATATTAAAAATGAGGATATTAGGAAAGAACTTGACATTGCCAGCATCCAGGAATGCATTAGCAGAGCTAATCTCAGGTGGTATGGTCACTTAAATAGAATGGGAGAGGAAAGATTAGCAAAACAAGTGTTCTCTGCCAGGTTGGCAGGAAAACGACCCAGAGGAAGACCAAGATATAGGTGGATTGATACGGTACAAAGTGCCTTAGACGATAGAAATATAAGATCTGATAATGTTGGAGTCTTGACAAGTAACAGACTGGTTTGGAGGAAAATTGTAGATAGGAAGTTAGTAAAAATGTAATTTTTTCATCTAGTACTGTCATATCCTGTACACCCCTTGAGGGTACATGGCAGGAATTTGATGATGATGATGTATTTTGAGACCAATTGCAATTGTAATCCTCTTGTTTTTATTCAACATTATAGGGAGCCAGGTTAGGAACAAACACTAATTGCTATTGCCTGTATTGTGAGAAGTGTTCTTGAAGATTCTAGTTTGAAATCCATCGAAGGATCGTTATTTACTAAATATTTATTTTGTTTTGGTGTTGTTCAGTATCATAAAATATAAGGCAAAAAGCTTTTATACATTTTTTAAAAATGTATAAAAAAAGAATTGTTCTTGAAAACTAAACATTATCATTACAATTGTGTATTGTCTGCTCTCCTATAGGATAAAAATGTTTTGTTGCTTTCTGTTAATACTGGGAGTTAGCTGCTGTATGCATTATAGGGACTTGACAAAAGGAATGCTCATTTTTGTTTAAAGAAACAAAAAAGTGGTACATGTGCATTCATCAAATCTGACATTCCATGTCAGGGAATCTTAAAGTTAGAATTCCTTCTTTCTGTTCTGACCAGGCTCAAAATTTCTTTACCACACTTTGAATGATAAAGACGGCAAATAAATGCAACCGTGTGTCACATTAATTTGCTGTCTTAATGATTTATCTCTATAGTTTGATTTTCTTCACCTAATTATTCAAACAGTGAGGTTTGCTTTCTTGGGAATTTCAGTGCTTGTATCTGAAACTGACATCATTATAACAAACTGCTGAAAAGTCCTGATCAAGTCCCATGGGTATGTACAGTGTTATCTTAAAAGATATTCAGTATAGCACACTATTCACAGCAAACTGTTCAGTAGGTCCTACAAGTTTGTCATACTAAGAGTCAGGGTCAGGTGTATTTACTATTAGTTATGACCTGACCCAAATTGTCCAAGTACCTATAATCTTTACTCACCATCTTTCCAACATAGTGCATCTTTTTTTTAACCATGTCTCCTTCCAAATATACTTAAGACATCAGATCTTCTATTAGTGATGCACACCATAACCTTCTCCATGTTTCCTTTCCTAAAATGTCTTCATCCAGCCATTCTCAGACTTTGGCATCGAAGTGGTGCCAAGTTAGATGACTTCAGTGATTTTTATTCATTCTTTACTTACTTACTTAATTCTCTTTACTCCACCTTGGAGCATAGGTCTTCCAATACTATTTTCCACCAGACTCTGTTTTTTGCTTCTGCTTTTATTTGGTTCCAGTTTTTATTAATATTTGTTATTTCTTTCAGTATTGTTCTTTTCCATGTTTCTCTTGGCCTTCCTCGTCTTCTTTTACCCTGTGGGTTCCAATCTAGAGCCTGTTTTACTATTATTTTATCTTCTTTCCTCAACACATGTCCCAACCATCTCCACTTCCTTTTACGTATCTGTTGCAACATGGGTTTCTGGTTTGTTCTCTGCCATAGTTCTTCATTTGATATTTGTTTTGGCCAATATATTCCCAGTATCATTCTTAAACACTTGTTTAGGAAGACCTGGACATTATTAACTATCTTTTTGTTTAACATCCATGTTTCTGATCCATACATTATTATTGCCTTTGCATTTGAGTTAAATATTCTCATTTTAGTTTTTATAGAAAAATTCTTGTTTTTCCAAATATTTCTAAGTTGGTTGAAAGTTGAATAAGCCAGCTGTTTCCTTCTATTTGTATCTTCAGTAGTTCCTCCTTTTATTGATACTATTGAACCATGGTATATAAATTGTTCTACTTCTTTAAGCAGTATTTCTTCTATTGTTATTTGTTTATTTTGCTTTTGTTTATTTGTTTAAACAAGTGTTGTTGTTCTTTTGTTCTATATGTTGTGCTTCTGTGAAAGTAAGCAGATATCATCTGCAAAATCTAGATTGTGGAGCTGGTTTTGAAGTAGCCATTGTAATCCTGTATTTCCACGAGATACTTTTCTCATCACCCAGTCTATGACAATTAAAAGCATAGTAGGGGAGCATATACAACCTTGTCTTACTCCTGTCTTTGTTTTAAATAGTTCTGAGAGGGTATTTCTATATATTACTTTAATTTAAAAATCTTCATACATTTTTAAAATTATTCTTATTATTTTTTCTGGGAGTAAATAATTACTAAGTAATTTCCATAGGGAAGATCTGTTTATACTGTCGAAAGCCTTGTTCAAAATCGATAAAATTTTAATATAAGCTTGCCTGCCATTCCAATGATTGTTCTATGATAATTCGTAAAGTAGCAATGTGGTCAGTGCATGATCTATTAGCTCTAAAACCTGCCTGTTCTGGTCTTAGTTGTTTTTCTATTTCTATTTTGATTCTTTTTAGTATTATCCTTGCTAGTAGTTTACTTATAACACTCAGCAATGTTATACCGCTCCAATTTTTGCATTCAGATAGGTTCCCTTTTTTGGGTAATTTAACTAGTAATTCAGTATTCCATTCCTTAGGCCACTCTTCTTTCTGCCATATCTCATTTAGTAAGGGATATAATATCTCTGCTATAAGTTTTGGATTTGCTTTTAGTATATTGCCTGGTGTGTTGTCTGCTCCCGGTGCTTTATCTGTTTGGATCTGAGTTTTTCTTTTGTAATTTCTATTTTTGTTATTTCGTTTAAATTTATATCTAATGATGCATTTTGTTCATTTAATTCTAGGCTCTGGTCACCATCAGTGTTTCTTGAAATTTCTCTGAGAAGAATTCCACCCATCTATTTATCTGTTCTTTTTCATTTAATAATAGTTTTCCTTCTTTATTGTATATAGGAACTATCCATTTGTTTCTTTTTCCACTTAATTTCCTTGTAATATCATACAACTTTCTAGTATCATTTATATATGCAGCATCCTCTGCCTCTTATGCTAGATTCTCTATGTATTTTATTTTATCATTTTTTGCACTTCTTTTTATTTCTTTGTTAATTGCTCTATATCTTTCTGCTTGTTCTTTTTCAACATTTTTGCCAATCTTTAACAGTTTCTCTTTTATTCTCTCTCTCTCTCTCTCTCTCTCTCCTCTATTTTTAATTTAGTATTTTCTGATATCCATTCCTTGTCTGTATTAGTTCAAAATCCCAATATCTTTTCTGATGTACTTATTAGTATGTCTTTAATCTTAGTCCATTTTCCCTTTATGTTATCTCCTTCTCTCTTTTCGAGTTTATCCCATTTATCCTGTAGACTTGTTATAAATTTATTTCTAATCTCTTTGTTTTTGAGTTTTTCAATTCTAAACCTTGTGCACTGTTTGTTTATTTTTAAATATTTGTACTTTCATGGCAGCTGTTAGGAGAAAGTGATTTGAATATGCCTTGGCTCCTCTTTTAACTCTGACATCCAGGAGTGATTTCCTCCAATTCCTTGATATAAGTACATGGTCTATTTGGTTCTTTGTCTTTCTATCTGTTGCTATCCATGTCCACTTGTGTATTTTATGTTGGAAGAGACTCTCTCCTATTACAAGCTGATTGAACATACAGAAGTCTATAAGAAACTCTCCATTTTCATTTATTTCTCCTTCTGCATACTTTCCCATAACAGTTTCTTTATTAGTATTATTATTTCCAACCTTAGCATTAAAGTCTACAATTATAAGTTGCATATTTTTTTTATTTGTTGTTTCTATACTTCTGTGTAGCATGTTATAAAAATTATCCTTTTCTTCCTGGATCGCATTATTTGTTGGTGCATGTATAGCAGTTATTATGATGTTTTGCTTGCCAGCTTTAAATCTAGCGTTTAGTAGTAATAGTAGTAGAAAGTTTTTTTAACTTGGGTATACTATGTTAAAGATACCAAGCAATTTTATAAGCTAGGTTTTAACCCTTTTTCCAAAGTGAAGCAAACAGAATATAAGTCAAGTTTGCGCCTGAATGTAGTTCAAGTCTGAGGCAACTCATGGTAAAGGTGGAGCAAGATCTGATCACTTTCCTTAGTATTTCCCCCTAATGCAAAGCACAACCCCTTGTGGAGATGTATAATGCTATGCATTAAAAGCAAGGGCCACTACCCTACTCAAACCGGTTTCGACCTTTATTGAGGTCTTGTCAGTGGGAGCCAGACCCATAAATGCCAAGGTTAAAGTGATGCAGAGCTTATAGATGTAGAAACTTTCTACATCTTACTCTCATCCAGAGATTTTTATTTAATAAGGTCAAAGCACCTTATGGCAACTTGTTTAGGTAAAATCTATATGCTCTGCATCACTTCAACCTTGATATTTATGGGTCTGGCTGCCACTGACAAAGACCTCAATAAAGGTCAAAATCAGACTGGGTGGTGGACCTTGCCTTTAATGCATAGCATCATACATCTCTGCAAGGGGATGTGCTTTGCATTAGGGGGAAATACTAAGGAAAGTGATCAGAACTTGCTCCACCTTTACCACGAGTTGCCTCAGACTTGAACTATGTTCAGGCGCAAACTTGACTTACATTTGTCTGTTTGTTTCACTTGGGAAAAAGGATTAAAACCTAGTTTTTAAAATTGCTTGGTATCTTTAACTAGCATTTAGTATTCTTTTGGATATTGGGTTCTACTCCATTAGTGCACCATTAGCTTTCTTTGTCATCATTAGTGCAACTCCCTTTGTGTGGTCATTCGTATTTTGGTTCCCAGAGTAGATTAAGTAGTGACCAGAATTTAATTTGATTTTTCCAGTTCCTATCCATCTCGTTTCGCTTAATTCCATTATTTCTAGTCTGTATTTTTCTAGAACTCTCGAGATTTGGTATGTCTTCCCAGTTTCGAACATGGTTTTAACATTCCAACATCCCAGTCTAAACTTATCTTTTGGTAAGGTGTCTGTCATTTTCTTCTGCATCTCCGCTTCCCCAGAAGGGCTTTCACAGAGGTGCTTCGTGTTCTATTTTCTTCATCTGGTATCACATTTTGGAAGGTTTCAGTTTGCATAGCAAAGATTTTTTTCTGAGACTGGGTTGCTATCCCTGCACTCAACCCTCCCCATTAATCCGGGCTTGGGACCGGCATGTCAAGTTTTCACTAAGCATGGTTTTATTTGTTCTTTACATGGTCGTATTATTTTCACTTTTCTAATTCAGATGCTTTCTCCAAACAGTTCACTGAAATAATCCTTGCTGGAATGAGTATCCTTCACTCCACCATAAAAAGCTCCAGCTTCTGTTAAAACCTCCAACAAGTGCATTCAGCATATCAAAAAGCACTCAAGACAAGAATCTAGCTTTGCATTCAGCCTGCCAAATAGCTCACAACAACTCAAAAAAACATCAGATCTCTGACTGAAAGGACCAAATGCAAAAAACTTCTCTCATACTCGGTGTACAGTCATGCCTTCTAGTTCCTCACTAGGATTACTGAGTGCAACTTCCAGATATCCTACCCCATCCCTCTCTCTCTCTCTCATATATATATATATATATCCCCCCACCAGATGACAGACATCCAGAAGGTAGCTTTAATCCCATAATAATGCAGTATTTTTGATACCTGGTCTGTGACCAACCAAGTGTAGCAGGAGAAATACCATTCCTCTGTAATCTTGTTTTTCTTACTCGTTTGGCGGTCTAGGAGGTTTGCTTCAAAATTTTATTAACCTGTATTTTATTGTAGCCATGCTTTGATAGGATGGAATTGAGGTATTCTAATTCTTGATTTCTTTTTTTTCAGTACTGCTGTAAATCTATATGCTCTGTTACTTATGTTCTCCCACTTCTCTTTTTATTTAGACATCTCTCACAACTAATAAGATCTCACATGGACCAGATGGAACTCCTTTAAAAGAAATATGACACACTTTATTGAACACACAAAGGACTTGATAATAGATCTGACAGACATACTTGCAAGTCTAGAGATCACCAACCTATTCACTAATGTAACTCAAGAGACCATAGAGTTACTTCAAGAACTATTTCCTCTGGATATAGAGGAAATATTTGTTGAAAGTTTTTAAACATTGCATCATATTCCAAGATAAATTTTACCAGCAGAAAGGAGGCCTTGCAATGGGCTTTCCATTGTCACCACTGTTAGCATACCTGTTCACAGAATGATTTGAAAAACAAGCCTTGGAGTCCCATGAAGTACAACCTAAAGTGTGTGACTAAGATGTGCCGATGATGTGTTCATCATGTGATCCAGCTCTTCAAGTCAGCTACAAGAAGTCATTGTTCACCTAAACTGCATTCACCCTCAAATCAGATTCTTGCAATAGAAACCCATAGATCTCTATCATTTCTTGACATGCTCCTAGAAGTGTCAGAGCAAAACAAACTGTCATTCAGTTTACCAAATGAGAAAGAAAAATGATTACAGAGGAGTGATACTTCTTCTCTTACATTTTGTTAGTCACAGACAAGGTATCAAAAATGCTGCATTAGCAAGGGATTAAAGATGTCTTCTTTCCACTACACAAGATTTCAGCTGTCCTTAGACATCCAAAACCACCCCACCTTCTACTCAAAAAAGCTGAGGTTTATAAGATTACTTGTGCATGTGGAATGTGATTTGTAGGTCATGAGAGATATCCTCACACTTTATTGACAGAGAGAACAATAGCAAACACAAACATGATTAGCAGCATACATAACAGAAACCAAACACCAAGTTAAATTATGGTAAGTCTTTAATTTCATTTATAACCAAGTGAAAAAACTTTCAACAAATATCAAATATTGTGGTAGTGCACTGAATTATTATTTTTTATTATTTTCAACAGACCTCCATGGAATCAAGAAACTTCTCTGGACTCACCACATTCTCAGGCAATGCATTCCAATCACCCTCACTCTCCATGCAAAAAATTACTCCTCACCTCTTGCTCACACCCACCTTATACAGCTTCCAGAGATGGCCTCTCATTCTCCTCCTGTCTCCAGATATATTATGAGTGATAAATCTCATCCATGTTAATTTGGTAATTATCCCTTACCAACTTATACATCTCAATTGTGTCTCCCTTCTTCCTTCTATCCACTAGGCTCTGTAATGTGCATTCTCTCAATCTGTCTTCATATTCCACATTCCAGAGACCAAAAACCAACTTAGTTGATCGTCTCTGGACCCTCTCCAACATCTCATCATTCTTTTCAAAAAAACCTGACAACTAAATCTATGCACAGTAATCCATATGCAGCCTGATCGGAGTCTTCTGTAATGGAATCAAAACATCCTTACTTCTACATGTCAGTTGTTCTCTGCATCATTCCCATAATCTGCTGTGTCGTCCTCACATGTTTAACAAAATGTCCATGAAATTTCAAATGTCTATCCACCACAACCCCCAAATCTTTCATTTCTTCCACCTCCTCCCAAATATCCCTATGCATCCTATACTCTATGTTCCATCTTTGATACCCAAATTTTGAAACCTGACACTTTGTAACATTAAACTGATATCCCCACAAACTTGCCCATTCAGACAGTCTATTTAGATCCTCTTGCAAAGCTACAACATCTACTCTACCTAACTCTCTCCAACTTGGCATCATCTGTAAACAACTGTATATCACCATTTAAACCCTTTCCAATGTCATTTACATACAAATTAAACAACAATGCCCCAAAAACAGATCCCTGGGTCATGCCACTAGTGACTTTCCTTTTCTGGGATATCACTCTCCTGTACACAACCTATTGATACCTATCAGACGGCCAATCTCCAATCCAACACATTAATCTACTATCCAATCCCATCTGTTCCATTTTAACTACTAGTTATGAGGTAATCTATTGGAAGCCTTTGCAAAATCTAAATATGCTACTGTATGTGCATATTTACCCTTGTCCAATATATTCATCACCTTGCTATAATAAATATGCAGATTGCTAAAACACGATCTTCCTTCAGCAAACTCATGCTGTCCATTAAAGAGAATTTTACTGATGTCCACAGAGTTCTGAATTCTTCTCCTCACTAGCTTCTCCAACACTTTGACCACAACTCGAAGTCAGATTGACCTATAATTCAAAGCCTTAGTCTTATCGCTTCCTTATCGCAAAATTGTTCTGAATCAGAACAATTTTGCCATCTTTCCATTCCTTTAGGACCTGGGCTAATCTGACTCATGTTGAAAATGTATGTTAAAGGGGTTAACTCCCTGGAACATTCTCTCAAGAAACATGGTGATATACCATCAAGTCTCATGTCCTTGTTGACGTCAATTCCTCATATATCTTCTACTCACTCATCATCAGTGGTTTCTCCCAATTCCCACTGCTCTCAAGTTCTGCATTATACAATCACGAAGATGGAATACTTTAAAGAACTGCTCAATTAACACCTCTTCGATATCCTCTTCAGTGCTTATCATTCTCCCATTATCACTGACTAACATCATCCTCCCATAATCATTCTTCTTTCTACTTTCCACATATCAAAAAAACTCCCTAGGATTTCTTTTAGCATCATTTGCTAACTGCTGCTCATACTGCACTTTTGCTACCTTTACTAAGTGAGTCACCTTCCTTTCTTGCTCTTTGTACTCCTCATGGAACTGATTATCTCCACTCATTTTGTGCTGCCTCCACAATGCCTTTTTCTTCCAGATTGCATGCTTCACCTTTTCAGTCATCCATTTTACACCTACCGTATTTAATCTCCTAACTTTTTGAATACACCCAGTCTTAGTCTTCCAGATAATTCCTTAGTAGAGACCAAGCAGTATTGATTTCCTTCCCATGCAGTTCCTCATTCCACGATACTGCTGCAAGCTGCTTCTTGAGTTTGCCTTATACTTCCACATATAACTCTTTCTCATAAAAGTCCTGATATGGCTGGCCACTGCCCAAGTGATCACTTCATAGTCACTTTCACCAACTAGTGGATGATTTACACTTCATTTACAACAATATCTTCTGATGAGATAATGAAATCCAAGACCCTTGATCCATGTGGGGCCTCTGTTACATACTGCTTAAGGTAGTTATTCCTTAAAAACTCAATAAATTCATTCTCTTTGGTTCCTGATGCTGTTGCTTCATTCTAGTCTATATTACCATAATTGATATCACTTATAATGATTAATCTTTTCTTATTAGCTAGACCAATTTGTCTAAACATTTCATTCTCACTGCCCTCCACAATACTAGGTGTATAACAACAGCTTACTAGACATTTCATCCTTTCCACCTTCACTTCACACCATACTGCTTCATACTACTGTCAGTATTTGCTCCTGGCATCTCCTCCCTGGATGGACACTCCTCTGCCATCAACAAATAACACTCCTCCTCACTTTTTTGCTTTGTCTGTTTTCACAAAAAGACTACATATTCCTCCATCTCTGTTCCATGTCTCGTTTACACCAACATTTTTGGGCAAATAAACTCTACCAGTGCTACAGTTTCATTCCCCTTCTTTCAAATACTTCTAGCATTTGAAAACGCACACACTAACTCATTTCTGTTTCTATAACAAGTCCCACTAACCACACTTCTTGGACATGACTCCTTTACACTTTCCTCTATCCATTCCTATCTATCATCACTGATACTACACCTCTCTCCAGACCTAAATATCACCCCCACATGCTTGACTGTCTTAATACTTTCTTGTATACTCACACATCTACTCTTGAAACCATCATCTACACTTTCACACAATGTTTCCCTGTCCACCCTGACCACTTTCTATTCCTTCTCTCTCCACTCATGCCACTCAACTCTCCATTCACAAACTTGCCTACCTTGCTATCTGATCCCATTGCCACCATTCATTAGACACTTTCCTCAGCCACCTAAACAAACAACACAAATGCATACAATTCACAACTAGATTGAAAGTCAGAATACACTTCCTTTTCTAGATACACTTGTCACACATCTTCCTTCTGGAAGTATTTCCTTCACTATTTACTGGAAACCTACACATACTGGCCAATATATACAGGGTGTCCCAAAATTCACGCAAGAAGTAATTTTGATAGAAAACACAGGTTTTTAATTAAAAATTGTAATTTCTTATTGATTCATAAAGCATACAGTATAGGGTTATGCATGGAATAGCATATCAGGTAAATGGCCTCCACGGCTTTGCTGGCACATACGCACTCTTTTGTCGAAATTTTCGATGACCGTTTTGCATAAATGTGGCTGAATTTCATTGATACGGCGCTCAATTTCCTCCTTCAAGGTGTTGGTGGTTGTGGGCTTGTTGGCATAAACCTTAGACTTCAAAAAACCCTAAAGAAAAAAGTCCAACGCCGTTAAGTTGCATGATCTGGGCGGCTAATTCTGATCACCAAAACGGGAAATCACATGATCAGGAAATGACTCATGCAGTAATTGAATTGTTTCTCGGGCTGTATGGCATGTGGCACCGTCTTGTTGAAACCACATATCGTCCACATCCATATCTTGCAATTTAGGCACAAAAAACTGGATTATCATGTCGCGATAGCAAGCACCATTAACTGTTATTGCCTTACCAGCCGCATTTCCGAAGAAGAATGGACCGATGATGCCTCCAGCTAAAATTCGCACCAAACAGTGACACGTTGTGGATGCATTTGTTTCTCAACAATCACTCGTGGATTTTCTGAACCCCAAATGCGACAATTTGGTCGATTAACGAAGCCATCAAGATGAAAATGAGCCTCATCACTGAAGATGATTTTGTTCGAAAAATAAGCATCCACTTGTTGTTGTTGTTCCATAATCCATTCAACGAACTCTCTTCGCTGTGTGTGGTCATTTTTAATAACCCTGAACTGTCAGCTGTCACGCCGTCTTTTTTTTCTCGTTGGCAATACTTTACCACACAAATGGCACTAAATTTAAATCTTGCATGAATTTTGGGACACCAATTGTGGTATGAACATAAACTCATGTATAATTAACACACTAAAAACAGGGTTTTGGAGATTTGCTCCAGTGAACAAGCACTTAAAAATGAATTAAAAGTTATCTGCAATACCTTCCTGAGAAATGGCTACAGCCAAAAAATACTATCAACAGAATTCTTCACAAGACCCTGCTTAAAAACAAAAATAAACTAGATTACAATAAAACTGTAACAATTCCATACATTAAAGGGATGTCAGATAAAATAAACAGAATACTACAGAAATGCAACCTTAATGCCACCTTTAAATCTCCTACAAAATTAAAGAACTTATTCAACTCATCCAAGGATCCACTTCCTCCTCTGGCCCATCCTGGATTATACTGTATTGATTGTGCCTGTAATTTGACCTATATAGGTGAAAAACAGGATGCACAATTCCTATCCAAAAAAAGGAACATAAACCGCAATTAAATATAAAGGCTATGGTAAATCCAGCCTTTCCTGGTCATGCCCTGAATACTCAACATAGAATTGACTGGAAATGCACCTGTTGTTTACATACCAAATTTACATACTTAAATTAATGTTCATACCAAAACGTGGTATGAACATAAATTTAGGGAAGCCTGTGAAATTCTTATCAACCACCCTAATCTTAATAATAATGTTCTAAAAATCCCAAGAATATGGAAGGCACATATTCTACCCACATAACCTTTTCTTCTATGAGTTGATTATAAATAAGACTAAGTAATCCAGAATCATAACTATAACAACTCTCATGTTAAATTAGGACACCACTTTTGCTGTAATAAACTATCTATATGAATTTGTTCTCTGATGATGTTATAAATAGAATGTAGTTTTTTTTTCATTAGAGGTAGGCTAGTAGAATAACAGTTGATCAAACTATCATATTTTTTGCATACTATTTGAAATTTTGAAATGTAATATAGCTTGTCTCTGTGTGTTGTGCGCGTGTGTGTGTATATATATATATGTCTATACTCCAGATGATGACCTTAATATGAAGGTTGAATCGTCAGGAAATTAAAGTAATTAATTCTAACATGGTTGTAGTCTCTTTGTCTGAAATTGAATTGTATATCAGAGGATGGGGACCAGGAGATGTTTAGACAGTTAAGTTTGGCAAGTGCAAGAAGAATGATTGTTATGGGAGATTTTAACTACAGTAGTATAAATTGGAGAGAGGAAGATGCATGTAGCAATAGGGGAATGGAATTTCTAGAATTCTTGAGGGACAAATGTCTTAGGCTACATGTAACGGAGGGAACAAGAGGTTCAAGAGTTTTGGATTTGGTTATAGTATCAGAAGAGTTGATAATAACTGAGATGACATATCTCCCACCAGTTGGAGAGAGTGACCATATGGCTTTGACTTGGAAAATGAATAGACATGCAGGAGTATCAAAGAGACGGGAACTTATGTGGAATTATAAAGCAGGTGATTATAATAGTCTTAGACGTCAGCTTCGGGAAGTTTCATGGAGGGAGGAATTGGAAGACCGGGATATCGTTAGTGTGTGGGAAATTGTGAAAGAATATTTGTTAGCAGCAATGGTAAGTTGTATACCACAAGTGAAGAAGAGGACACAATTTGGAGTAAAGTGGATGACAAACAATATTAAACAGGAATTGCATGCGAAAAAGAAGCTATGGAAGAGATATAAGGAGACAGGTTAACGAGAAGATGCATGAAGAATATAAGACACAGGCCAGAAGAGTGACTAGTGTGGTAAGGAAAGCGAAACTGGAATATGAGAGGAGATTGGCCCTAAGATCCAAAGAAAATCCAAGGGAATTTTTTAGCTATGTGGCCAGTAAGAGGAGAAATGACTGTGAAAGAATGATATTGTGGGATAAAAGTGGGAATAGAGTGACTGATGCAGAAGACATAGTGGAATTGTTCAATGAACACTTTATTGGAGTATTTCATCCTGGAGGAGTCAGTTTTAATGCTAGAGGGATAAGGCTGGTTCGAGGTTTAGAGGTACAGGAGGAGAGTGTGTTTCAGATACTGAGTATTATGGATGTCAGTAAAGTTTTGGGACTGGATGGTATTTCACACGAATTATGAGAGAATGTGCTAGGGAACTGACAGTGCCTGTAACCTGGCTTTTCAATGAAAGTCTGGCTGCGGGAAAGGTGCCCAGGAAATGGAAGGAAGGTAAGATAGTGCCATTGCATAAGGATGGTAACAGACTGGAAGTGTCTAATTATAGGCCAGTCTGTGTGTCATCAGTAGTTGTTAAGATCTTGGAGAAAGTAGTGAGGGAACGTATTGGGAAGATGAGGGTAATGTTATCTGTGAGAGTCAGCATGGATTTGTGAAGGGCATTCTTGTTTTAGCAATATGCTAGACTTTTATAATAAAGTTACAAGAACAGTAGATGAGGGAAAGGCATATACTGCAATTTTCTTAGAGTTAGCGAAGGTATTTGACAGGGTGCCACATGATAAGCTGATATTTAAGTTGCAGCACATGGGTCTGGATGTCAGATTGGTCAACTGGATTCATGATTGGCTGTCTGATAGGTATCCAAGATTTGTGCATGGTGGAGCAGTTTCAAGGAGGCAGAATGTTTCAAGTGGGGGCCCACAGGGCTCAGTACTAGGACGTATATTGTTTAACCTTTATATCAATGACATTGCCAGTGGATTGCAAGGGGATATTTAGTTGTTTGCAGATAATGCGAAGCTGGGAAGGATTATTAGTAATAGTGAAGATGTGGTAGCCCTGCAAGAGGATTTGAATAAGCTAGATAGATGGGTAAATGAATGGGGATGTCGGTTTAATTCAGCAAAATGTAAGGTCTTGAGGTTTGGGTCACATCGATGGGATGCTGCATACTCTATGGGAGGAGTTATACTGGAGGAAGTAGGGGAGACAAGAGATCTGGGATTGATGATTGATACACACCTGAAATTTAGGGGACATATTGCAAAGGTTGTGAAGGTAACACAGAGGATTGCTGCAATTATGAGGACACTGACCTGCAGAGATAAGAGGATTATCATTCCGTTGTATAAGTCTCTGATCAGACCACACTTGGACTATTGTTCTCAGATTTGGGCTCCAGGATTTGAAGGGGATAAATTAACTGTGGAAAGGATACAAAGACAGATGACAAAGATGGTTTCAGGACTGTACAAGGATAGTTATGAGGATCAGCTAAGGGAATGTGGACTGCAGAGTTTGGTGGATAGAAGAAGGAGAGGTGATATGATTTTGACTTTTAAACTGTTGAGAGATGGTTATAGGGTTGACACTGGGGAGTTCTTTTGCTTGGTTGAACAGCGGGAAGGAGTGATGACAAGAGGCCATACCTGGAAGTTACAAAAGGAAACTGTGAGCAAGAGGGTGAGGAGTGGTTTCTTTGCCTGGAGAGTGGTTGAACCATGGAATGCATTACCTGATGGAGTGGTGAGAGCGAGAACAGTCAATGAGTTTAAGGAGTGGTATGATAGACTTTGTGTTTCTTAACGAGGACCTCCCTTCGATGAATCTTGACAGACTTTATGTTCTTAGGAAGGACCTCCCACGAAGAGTCTTTTGACTCCATGGAGGCCTGAATAATAATAAAATAAAATACTGCTTGATTTGGTGTTTGGCTAATTTCTCTCTTATTCCATATAAATTTATTTATCTGGCCATCTACCATACCAACTTTGCTTATTCTGTTGTCTCTTTGCAGATTTAACCTGCCATCTTCACTAAAAACTGTGCCTAAATAACTGAAATATTTTACTTGTTCTACAGGATCTCCATTCAGAATGCAGCTGAAGTTTTATGCTCCTGCCTATTTTCATAGTTTTGGTTTTATATTGCTGATTTTCATTCCAAATTTGTTACAGCTGTTATTCAATTTAGTTAGAGAATCCTGGAGGCTCACACTACATGTGTTTAGGAATATAACATCATCTGCATAAAGCAAAGAGCTAAGTTTGATATCTCCAGTTATAAGATCAGGCCTGATGCCACTTTCTGTCATAATGTGATCTATATAGATGATGAATAAGAGTGGAGATCATGTGTATCCTTATCTTACTCCTGATTTTACATCAAACCATCTTTCTGTATTTCCTTCAAATCTAACTGCTGACTGACAACTTAAGTATAGACTATGTATTGCTCTCTATAATGTTCCATTTACCCTATATAATTGTAAGGTTTTAAAAAGCTTTTCTCTAGGTACCTTTTCATATGCCTTTTCCAGATCTACAAAACTTAAAGTACAGATCCTTATCATATCTCTGCAGTTTCTTAACTGTTTGTCTTGAAGTGAAAATCTGATCTTGACAACCTCTATTTGGCCTGAACCCAACTTGTTCTTCTCCAAGTTTCTCTTCCACAATCTTTCTCAACCTCTTTTCAAGTATGCTTGCATAAATCTTACCTGGAACACTTAGTGGAGAAATTCCTCTGTAATTCTCACATTCAGTTTTATTCCCTTTTTTATAGATGGGTACTATGAGAACCCTACTACAATCATTGGGAATTCAACCTACTGACTAGGCTCTCTGAATTATGCAGCGTAGCCACTGCAAAACTTTTTTATCTCCATACTTAAGCATTTCTGGTTGAATATCATCTACTCCAGCTGCCTTTCCACATTTCAAGTTTTTGATTCCTTTTTCTACCTTTTGTATTGATATGTGCTCCTCTTTGCATTCCTCTTGAAAAATTTCTAGTATGGTTCTGTCACTACTTGGTTCATTTAACAGTCTTTCAAATAATTACTCCAGACATCTGGGATATCCTTATCTTTAGCTTTCATGTCACCTTTATCATCTTTGATTCCTTTTAAACAGTACTCTTTCCTCCAATTCTAAGCTTTGTCAATAGCCTCCAGAACATTTTGTCACCTTCTTGATATTTATTTTCTATATTCTTACCAAAGTCTTCCCATGACTTTTGTTTAGCTACTTTTACAAATAGCTCATCTGTCCAGCAAATAGGGCATCTGCCAATTTATTTGCTGGGAACTTTTGGTATGCTTTCTTTTCCAGGCTTCTTCTTTAACTTCTTGTATCCACCATGGTGTTCTTATTTTTCTATGCTTGCAGACAACTTCATCACATACCTTCCTAGCTGAATCAATCAATGTCTTCTTCGGAGTTTGCCACTGAGACTCCAAGGTTTGGTTTTTGTTTTCAATTTGTTTCATTTTTTCTTCAATAATATTTGTATAGTCGAGTCTACAATTTACTTGTAAAAGCTGCTCAATTTTAATTCTTTTTAAAGCTTTCTTACATACTGTTCTTTCCAATGTGATATCCATTTTTATTCTGCTTAGTACTAAGTAATAGTCATTTCCAATTTCAAATCCTCTGTATACTTTTGTATCCTGAACAGGTATGAAGATATCACAATCACGAATGATGTAGGCAATGAGGCTTTTCTTATTTCTTGTGTCTTCTCTCCATGTGAACTTGTGCACATCTTTATGTTGAAACATGGTGTTAGTAATGACTAGTCTGTGTACTGAGCAGAAGTCCAGTAAATACTTACCATTATTATAACTTTACTCTTTTCTTTAAATTTTCCCAAGTGTTCCTATATGCCAGGTAGGATTCATTTCCTACTCTGCTGTTAAGATCTCCAAAAAGGACCACTTATTTCCATTTTTTTATGTCAGCTGCCCATTCAAATGACTCAAGAAATTCTCCACTTCTTCCTTGGAAAAACCTTGTGTGAGACCATAGGCACAAATAAATTTCATTTTCCATGGCCTCATTTTGAAGTTTGCCCACGTAACTCTACTTGAATCTGTCTTCCAATTAAGAAGTTTATCTTCATGTTTGGATATTGAATGCTATCGCTACTCCTTCCTCTCCTTGATCATTATAGCCAGAAAATAACATCCTATACTTATCATTTAGTAAGATCTCACTTGTCTTTATCTTCTTTGTCTCATTAATGCCAATTATATCTATATGGGTACTTTTCTACTTCTTCTGCAAGTTCGATTTCCTTTCCATTAATACTATTCTATTGATAGTTCTTATCTTCAGTTCTTCTGATGTTAGGTTTATTCTTCTTCTTCTTCTAGATGTTGAGTTGGAGCTTCTTCCAGTATATGACTTTTCATTGTTTGCCCTGGTTCCCTGACAAAAGCAGCAGGAGTCTTGTTTAACAGGGCAATGCCCAGCCAGCATGAAATCTCATCATGTTGTACCATCATATGCATTTATGGTTTAAGCCAATGGAGAGTAAAACTTGGTCGGTTAAGTCCCATGTTGCCAGCCCATTGTCATTCATTCATTCAGCACCGAGTAGATACCTACTAACAGGGTGCACCACATGAAGGTGAGGATTGGATATTAGGGTCAGAAGCTTCAGTCTGTTTTCTGCATTCCTGAAAGGCGATGTGGAGGTCTCCCAGTTATTTTGTTTTGACCCTTTAGTGACTCTTCAGTGTAACAAATTATCAGAAAAATTACCCTGCTTCTGAAAATTATTCATGAGGAGAAAAACACTTAGAATAAACTGCTGATTCTACAGTTCCTTTCTTCTGTTCATATACAGTTTCCTTCTTGTTTCTAGTATTAGAAAAAACAAAGCTTTCCATCTTGTAACATATTCTGGCTTCAGTTTTGTCTGTTGACTAGAACAAAAAAGGTGAAGAAAGTAAATCCTTTTAGAAAAACAATATTAGAGGCCTTTCTAGATTTTTATCATCTTGATATCTGCAGACCAAAATTAAGTGAAGTTTCTTGAACTTGAAAACTAAATATATTCATTTTCTCCTTTGCCATTACGAAACATTGCCAAAGTTTAGCCATATTTATAACATAAGCTAAAGTTTCAAACCGTTTCAAATAATCAGTATAAAATTTTATACAATGATTTTTTATCATAATTTTTTTATTCTGTTTGTGTAGATGGTGACAAATAAATTTAATTATAACAATAAATTAAATTTCCCAACAGAGTTTTCAAAGAAACCTGCCTTACATTACTGTAAAAAAATTGGGGGATTAATAATTTAATTAAAGCAAACTCTTTCCAGTTTTTCATTATTATAAGATTGCACAATACATAAATCAACTAATTTATTAACAATAAAATATGGTGTATCTGAATGAATTCATTATAAGGTTTAATTGAATAAGTACAGCATCAGGGAATGGAAGGAAGGTAAGATAGTGCCATTGCATAAGGGTGGTAACAGACTGGAAGTGTCTAATTATAGGCCAGTCTGTGTGACTGGAAGTGTCTAATTATAGGCCAGTCTGTGTGTCATCAGTAATTGTTAAGATCTTGGAGAAAGTAGTGAGGGACCGTGTACAGCATTGGGCAGATGAGGGTAATGTTATCTGTGAGAATCAACATGGATTTGTGAAAGGACGCTCTTGTTTTAGCAATATGCTAGCCTTTTATAATAAAGTTACAAGAACATTAGATGAGGGAAAGGCATATACTGCAATTTTCTTAGACTTGGCGAAGGCATTTGACAGGGTGCCACATGATAAGCTGATATTTAAGTTGCAGCACATGGGTCTGGATGTCAGATTGGCTGTCTGATAGGTATCAGAGAGTTGTGTATGGTGGAGCAGTTTCAAGGAGGCAGAGGGTTACAAGTGGGGTCCCACAGGGCTCAGCTAGGACCTATATTGTTTAACCTTTATATCAATGACGTAGCCAGTGGATTGCAGGGGGATATTCAGTTGTTTGCGGATGATGCGAAGCTGGGAAGGATTATTAGTAATAGTGCAGATGTGGTAGCCCTGCAAGAGGATTTAAATAAGCTAGATAGATGGGCAAATGAATGGGGGTGTCAGTTTAATGCAGCAAAATGTAAGGTCTTGAGGTTTGGGAAACATCGATGGGATGCTGCATACTCTATGGGAGGAGTTATACTGGAGGAAGTAGGGGAGACAAGAGATCTGGGGTTGATGATTGATAGAAACCTGAAGTTTAGGGGACATATTGCAAAGGTGGTGAAGGTAACACAGAGGATTGCTGCTATTATGAGAAGGACACTGACCTGCAGAGATAAGAGGATTATCATTCCGTTGTATAAGTCTCTGATCAGACCACACTTGGACTATTGTTCTCAGATTTGGTCCCCAGGATTTGAAGGGGATAAATTAACTGTGGAAAGGATACAAAGACAGATGACAAAGATGGTTTCAGGACTGTACAAGGATAGTTATGAGGATCGGCTGAGAGAATGTGGACTGCAGGGTTTGGTGGATAGAAGAAGGAGAGGTGATATGATTGAGACTTTTAAACTGTTGAGAGGTGGTTACAGGGTTGACACTGGGGAGTTCTTTCGCTTGGTTGATCAGCGGGAAGGAGTGATGACAAGAGGCCATCCCTGGAAGTTACGAAAGGAAACTGTGAGCAAGAGGGTAAGGAGTGGTTTCTTTGTGTGGAGGGTGGTTGAGCCGTGGAATGCATTGCCTGATGGAGTGGTGGGAGCGAGAACGGTCAGTGAGTTTAAAGAGTGGTATGATAAACTTTGTGTTTCTCAAGGGGGGACCTCCCCTCGATGAGTCTTGACAGACTTTATGTCTTAGGAAGGACCTCCCTCGATGAGTCTTTTGACTCCTTGGAGGCCTGAATAATAATAATAATAATAATAATATTTAATCAAGCCTATGTTTTGTCTGTCACTGAGACATCATCATGGAAACAATACTAAAATTGCCTAAACATAATAATGAATTCGCAGCACGTGAGTTTAATAGTTGATTGTTAATATCTGAATGAAAGTCACCAGATATTTAGAAGAATTGATATGATAGAAACATTTAAATTACTGAAAGGTTTTTATAGGATTGATGCAGAGGAAATGTTTCAGCTGTGTGATAGTGATGGAAGAACAAGAGGTCATCCCTGGAAATTAAAGAAGAGTGTGGTTAACAAGGGTGTCAGAACAAGGTTTTTTGCCTGGAGGGTGGTGAATGAGTAGAATTCATTGCCTGACTTAGTTGTGAGCTCATCGTCTGTAAATGAATTCAAGAAGAGATATGACAGATATTGTTTTGCTAGTTTGGTCTCCTGCAATGAGTCTACTGACTCCATGGAGATACTCGTAATAATAATAATGATATTCCACAAAATGAACTGCCATCCACCTGGCTGTCTTGCTGTGACCTCCCTGCCATTTTTGGCTGCAATTTATCTGTTATCATCATTGGTACTCCTCTCCCATCCATTTCTTTATCCTCTTTTATATTCTATTTGTTTTAAAGTTGAACAGATGTAATTACGAGTTTTTTAAATGTACATAAACAACAAAACAGCAGGTATTTCTGCTGTCTTTTGTTGTTTTTGACTAGGTTTTGCAAGTTATTAGCTCAGTTTATCATTGTCATAACTCTAAATATGGATATAGACCTTATGATCTATTCCTGTCTTATTTTAATCTAATAGTCTCTTTTGAGGTATACCCAGATTTCTCCTCCCAGTTGGCTTAAAATTTATAAATTGGCTAGGATATTGGATGTTGTCCATTGTTTACATGTTTTATCTAATTTTGTTTATATTTGTTTAGTTTTCCTTCTATTGATTTTATTTTAACATGGTAAAAGACTACTCAATTTATTGTTATTATTTTTTGGCTTAAGATTTATTATGTGTTTGAAATTTTATTCTTGATTTTACCTATATTTTTACTCTAACATAAGCAAATGCTATCTTTCAACTGTGTTGGAAGTGACCCTTTTTTTTTTTTCCTTGAAAAACATAAGATTATGGTTTCAGCTTATGAAGCCTTGATCAGGCAGCATGTGGATTACTGTGCACATATTTGGTCACCTAGTCTTCAAAAGGATGAAGAGATGTTGGAAAGGATCCAGAGGCAATGGACTGTGGTGGTTTCTGGAATGTCGAGTACAAAGATTAAGGAAAATGCAGTTTGCAGTCTAGTTGTTAGGTGTGGGAATTGAGATTTTTCTCAATTGGTGGATGATTGAAATGCATTGCCTTGGAGGGTGGAGACAGTGAAAGCATTAAGGTGTGGAATGAAGAGCTATCTGTGTGACAGCAGAACCTTCCTCGATGAGTCTTGACTCCATGGATGTCATCATCATCAAATTCCTGACATGTACCCTCAAGGGGTGTACAGGATATAATAGTACTACAGGAAAAACTTATATCACCACTAACTTCATATCTACAATTTTCCTCCAAATTAATCTGTTACCTGTCAAGATTCCAATGACATTATCAGATCTTATATTTCTGTCTTCTAAGGCAGAAGACAGAAATATAAGACCTATATATTGGTCTTCCTCTAGGTCTTTTTCCTGCCAACCTCACAGAAAAAATTTGTTTTGCTAATTTTTCCTCTCCCATTATGTTTAAGTGACCATACCACCTGAGATTAGCTCTGCTAATACATTCCTTGATGCTAACAATGTCAAATTCTTCCTAATATCCTTGTTTTTAATGTGATATTACATTGATGCCATCTGTTCACTCTCCCTAAGGACTCTCATATATGCAGTCTCTAGTCTTTGGTCAAGTGTTTTATTTCTGACCCAGCTCTCAGATTCATAAGTTAAAATTGGCTTGAACACTGTGTTGTATACAGCTGATTTAGTGGTTTGTCTAATTTCTCTCTTATTTCATATACAGGTATTCAGTTGACTTCCTACCATACCAGTTTTGTTTATTCTGTTGTCTATTTCCATATTTAATTTACCATCTTCACTAAAAATTGTGCCTAAGTAGCTGAAATGTTTTACTTGTTCTATAGGTTCTCCATTCATAATGCAGTTGATATTTTCAATGCTTTTGCCTATTTTCATTGATTTATTGCTAACCTTCATACCATATCTATTACAATAGTTATTCAGTTTAGTCAGGGAATCTTGCAGACATACCAGATTTATTTAAAAGGATAGCATCATCCGCTTAAAGTAAAGAGCTGAGATTAACGTCTCCAATTTTGATATCAGGTTTAATACCATTTTCCTTCATAATGTGATCATATAGATAATGAATAACAGAGGGGATAATGTACATTATCATCTGACACTAGATTTAACATTAAACCATCTTCCTGTATTTCCTTCCATTCTAACTGCTGACTCAAATTAAGACTAAGTATTGCTTGATATAATGCCCCATTGACACCCTACAATTGTAGCATTTTTAATAGCTTTTCTCTTGGCACCTTGTCATATGTCTTTTCCAGATCTACAAAACTTAAATACAGATCTTTATTATATTCCCATGATTTCTTAACTATTTGTGGTAAAGTGAACATTTGATCCTAGCCTCTATTTAGATTGAATCCAGCTTGTTTTTCACCAAGCTTCTCTTCCACAATCCTTCTCAACTGTTTCTCAATATACTTGTGTTGTGACCTCTCCTTACTCGTTTATATGTGGTATCTCCAACATTTAAATAAATATGATACTTGGGGAGTCTTATCGATCTTATAACTTACTCTTATAACTCAATCCTTGCAGTTAGTCTTAAAATAGGTTGCAGTCTTTGCCTATTCCAGTGGTATTGCACTTAGCAGAAGTTAGTAGAAAAATACATCTTATTGATTTGTATTAATCTATAGATTCTCATTGATTAAACTATTCCCTTATTAACATAGAGGAAATTTATATTATCCTGTGCCACTCTATCTCTAGATGCTATGAAAAATAGCCTTGAGAAAAATTAATCAATAGGTACAATAATACTTTTTCTTTAAGTTAAGGATCCCTTAAATATCTCAATAATGTTCTATTTATACAGAAGTGGTCGAAGTTACTCAATCTTTCTTTTTACCTTGGGTTCCTGCTAAGATCTGAATAATTTTATGAATGATACAGTGAATAGAACTCAGGCAAGCACGTGATTATGCATAAAACAAAGGACATTTATTATACTTTAGAAAACACACTACAAGATATATCAATTTCTAGTAATAAGGCAATCACTCAAAATAACTTTAGGATTCTACTTATCTAACAAAGAAACATCAATTTAACACCTATGCTGTATTCAATTAGATACTAACACAATGAAACTACAAACAGAATTAAAACACAATTCAATTTCCTCAATACATGTAATAAAACAAACGAAAGTCCTCTACTAAGTATACACTAATCCTTATGATATCTCTAAGTTAATCAGTAAAAGAGCATTCATAAACAAGTCTTAAACATAGCACATTGTAATTCAATATCAAGTGATCAATATCTCATTCATATATCCCAGTGGAATAACATGTTACACTAATGCGCTTATATGGGGCACAATGCACGCATCTTCTAGGCAAACAATTTCTTTGTCAATTATACGTAACTTAGTACAAATATTCTATGTTAAACAATTCATTCAAAAGGACAAATCACTCAGATATCTATTCTAACACTTTCTCTAGGGACATGCAGTCTTATTAGATTAAGAACATTCCTCTCATGGAATAAACTATAAACGCAGATAATACAATCACAGGTAATGACTTCTGGTTCTAGATATGTTCATTCAGAACAAAGTTTTGCATTAGCTTTCCATTTACTAAGCGCTTATTCATTTAACATTATTTAACTTTTATAATAAAGTTACAAGAACATTAGATGAGGGAAAGGCATATACTGCAATTATCTTAGACTTAGCGAAGGCATTTGACAGGGTGCCACATGATAAGCTGATATTTAAGTTGCATGGGTCTGGATGTCAGATTGGTCAACTGGATTCAGGATTGGCTGTCTGATAGGTATCAGAGAGTTGTGTATGGTGGAGCAGTTTCAAGGAGGCAGATGGTTACAAGTGGGGTCCCACAGGGCTCAGTACTAGGACCTATATTGTTTAACCTTTATATCATGACATTGCAAGGGGATATTCAGTAGTTTGCAGATGATGCAAAGCTGGGAAGGATTATTAATAATAGTGCAGATGTGGTAGCCCTGCAAGAGGATTTAAATAAGCTAGATAGAAGGGCAAATGAGTGGGGGTTCAGCTTAATGCAGCAGAATGTAAAGTCTTGAGGTTTGGGAAACATCGATAAGACACTGCACTCTATGGGAGGAGTTATACTGGATGAATTAGGGAAGACAAGAGATCTGGGGTTGATGATTGATACAAACCTGAAGTTTAGGGGACATATTGCAAAGGTGGTAAAAGTAACACAGAGAATTGCTGCAATTATGAGAAGGACACTGACCTGCAGAGATAAGAGGGTTATCGTTCCATTGTATAAGTCTCTGATCAGACCACACATAGACTATTGTTCTCAGATTTGGTCCCCAGGATTTGAAGGGGATAAATTAACTGTGGAAAGGATACAAAGACGGATGACAAAGATGGTTTCAGGACTGTACAAGGATAGTTATGAGGATCGGCTGAGGAAATGTGGACTGCAGAGTTTGGTGGATAGAAGAAGGAGAGGTGATATGATTGAGACTTTTAAACTGGTGAGAGGTGGTTACAGGGTTGACACTGGGGAGTTCTTTCGCTTGGTTGAACAGCAGGAAGGAGTGATGACAAGAGGCCATCCCTGGAAGTTACGAAAGGAAACTGTGAGCAAGAGGATAAGGAGTGGTTTCTTTGCGTGGAGGGTGGTTGAACCGTGGAATGCATTGCCTGATGGAGTGGTGGGAGCAAGAACGGTCAATGAGTTTAAAGAGTGGTATGATAGACTTTGTGTTTCTTAGGGGGAACCTCTCCTCGATGAGTCTTGACAGACTTTATGTTCTTAGGAAGGACCTCCCACGATGAGTCTTTTGACTCCATGGAGGCCCGAATAATAATAATAATAATAATTATTCAATCCCCAGTTAAGGCAGAGACAAAATTGAATCAGACTTCTCTTACCACATACTGGTGACTTACAGCACATCTAGGTTCTGGATAGCATCAACTTCTATTGTGATTCCTCAAAAACAAAGCAAGTGTCCCTGTATAGTCTGTTCAGTTCCTTGTCTGTTACTGCTCTCGGGCCAATGTAGCATTCGCAGTTTTCCTTGCATGGGCCTTCCTCAATATCAGCATAGACCTTCATCACAGTAGACTTCAGGATTACTTGGCTGCATGTCTTTAGAAATATCAGAGCGCTCCTCGGATATCGCATGTTCGGACTTAGTTTTTCTTTGTTGAAATACAGCTTCTGTAGTACCAACTCTAAGTCATACAACAAGGTGATTCATGCCGAGAGCTCCGAGATAAGAACATCAGCGGTTCACCTGTGACAACACATCTAGGACGAAAATCAGGAACAAGAGAGTCTTACCCAGGGTAGGTAATTAATTTTTATATCTCCCGCTATCTCAACCCATTGGATGTACTCACTTATCAAATCAGCTTTCGTATCACAAGCCAAAAACGCCAAATAGGACTCTGGCGGTCGAGATAGAACTTGTGCACGATGAGCAGTGCTTTCAAAGTGACTGGCGGATAATTTCCAAACCCAAGCATGACTTGCAAATTTCAATGCACGATCATAGCCTGCGGCAGCATTACCGATAATAGGATTAAGTTCCACTAAACATATCTAGACCCATTTGCAATAATATTTCAAGATACAAGGAAAATATCAGAGAGTACACATTTTTAACATATAAGCTGTAAGTGAAAATTACAAATTTAGAACATAATACATTATTTACTCAAACAGCATTGTTCCTGATTCACACTGTCTTTGGAAAATGACGAACTTGTTAAATCGAGAATGATAAGTATTCATTTCATGAACTCGTTCGTTCATGATTTAATGCATAAATCTTACTAGGAACACTCAGCAGGGAAATACCTCTGTAATTCTCACATTCAGTTGTATTTCTCTTTTTTGTATATGGTTACTGTGAGAGCTCTATTCCTATCATCTGGAATTTGTCCCTCTGTCCAGGTCTTCTGAACAGTGCAGTGCAACCACTGTAAGAGTTTTATACCTCCATTGTAAGACTTTTATACTTGAGCATTTCTGGTCGAATATCATTTACACCTGCTGCCTTTCCACATTTCAGGCTTTTGATTGCTTTTTCTACTTCAAATATGGATATGTATTCCTGATTGCATGCCTATTGAATGTTTTTTTTACCACTGCTGTCGCTGATTGTTTCATTTAGCAATTTTTCAAAGTAGTTACTCCATACATCAAGGATGTCTTTTTCTCCTGTTTTCATGTCACCTTTATCATCTCAAATTGCCGGCTTGGTTGGCCGAGTAGTTAGCGTATCCGCTCTCCAGCCAAAAAGCTGCAGGTTCGAATCCCGCTGTGGGCATGGATGTTGTGATTGTCTGTGAAAGTACTAGTGGTGGTAGTCGGCAGTAGATGGCGTTGGTGTTAGATGATGAAGGTTGGTGGAGTAGTGAGACGAGGAGTTGTAGAGTAGATGCCCTCCCTCGATGAGTCTTTGGACTCCCTGGAGGTGTGATGTAATAAAAAAAAAAAATAATAATAATAAATATAGAGATACAAGAGGGAAATGGTGCTAGTGGTTTTGAGGCAGTATGGCGTGAGATAGTGGTGAATGGAATCAAATACTTGGTTGGATGTTGTTGACCAGGTAATGTGGAAGGTGGTGATAATGAAATGTATAATCAAATTAGCCAAGCAAATAAGAAAAGGGTGATCATTATGGGCAATTTTAATTATGGCAATATAGACGGGAATGATGAGATAGCAACTGAAAGTAAAGAAAATGAGTTTTTTTGAGTTTTTGAGGGATAACTACCTCAGACAGTATGTAACATAGGGCACGCGAGGATTGGGTTTGGTCATCTCATCAGAGGATGTAATTATAAATGATGTGTCAAATCATCCACCAATTGGTGAGAGAGACCATTACCTGGATGGTTGCCAGCAGTGTGAAGACCTTTGTGAGAAAAGGGTATATGTGAAACTGCAAGGGGGGGGGGGATTATGAAGAGCTCAGGAGACAGCTTGCAGGTGTAGCATGGAATGAGGAGTTAGTTGGAAAAGAGATCAATGCAGCTTGGGGGATTTTCAAAAACTATCTACTAAATGCAATATCTAAGTGTATTCCAAGGGTGAGTAGGTTAAATAAGGTAGGTGTGAGATGGATGAATAAAGAGATTAAGCATGCAATACAGAGAAAGAGGGCATTGTGGAGGCAGCATAAAAGAAGTGGAAATAACCAATTCCATGAGGTCTACAAAGACCAGGAAAGGAGGGTGACTTGGTTGGTGAGGGTAGCTAAAGAGAGGTATGAACAGCAGTTAGCTAATGAAGCCAAAAAGAATCCTAAGGAGTTCTTTCGATATGTAGCCAGCAAAAGAAATAATGATTATGGAAGGATGACATTGATAGAAGAAAATGGTATAAAGACAGCTCTTGCAGAATGTGTGGTAAAGATACTTAATGAGCAGTTCATAATAGTCTTTCAATCTTGTGAATGTGACTTCATGGAGAGACTGAGAGCAGTAGATGATGGGGAGGAGAGACTGACTGTAAGTGAGCAAGAGGGGTATGGGGAATTGAGTATACTAGATGCTAATAAGGCTGTGGGACTTGATAATATATCACCACGTATTCTGAAGGAATGTGCCAGGGAGTTGACACTTATCTTGACATATTTTTTTAATATGAGTCTTGCACTCGGTCAAGTTCCTAAGGAGTGGAAGGAGGGCAAGATTGTGCCACTTCATAAAGGAGGTGATCGAACTCGAGCATCAAACTCTAGGCCTATCTGTGTGTCAGGTGTTGTGGTTAAGTCATTAGAGAAGCTTGTGAGAACTAGGATCCAGAGTTGGGTTGACAACAATGGTATTATCTTTGATGGACAGCATGGATTTGCTAAAGGGAGGTCATGTTTTAGTAATCTATACTTACTTATTACAATAAAGTGACTGCTTCCTTGGATTTCGCAAAGGCTTTTGATAGAGTACCTCATTATAAGTTGACAGTCAAACTAGAGCAGATGGGGTTGGATATTAGATTAGTGCATTGGATTGGAGACTGGCTATATGATAGGTATCAACAAGTTGTGTATGGGGGTGCGATATCCAGGAAAAGGAAAGTCACTAGTGGAGTGCCTCAGGGGTCTGTTTTAGGGCCATTACTGTTTAACTTGTATATTAATAACATAGATGAGGATTTGGATGGAGATATAGTTGTTTGCAGATGATACAAAGTTGGGACGAACCATGAAGAGTAGTGAAGATGTTGTGGCCTTACAAGAAGACTTGAATAAATTGAGTGATTGGGCACGGAAATGGGGATGTGAGTTCAATATTGCAAAATGTAAGATTTTAAAATTTGGAAAACAAAGATGGGATGCAGAATTTATACTTTGTGAAGATATATCGTTGGAGGTGGAAGAAATAAGAGATCTGGGTGTAGTAGTGGATAAGGATCTGAAATCTAGGTGACACATAGCCAAATTGGTGAAGACAACACAAAGGCTTCTGGGAATGATGCAGAGGATACCAACGTGTAGAAGTAGGGAGATTCTTGTTCCATTGTATAAGGCTTTGATTAGGCCACACATGGACTATTGTGCCCAGATTTGGTCACCTGGTTTTCAGAAGGATGAAGAGATGTTGGAAAGGGTCCAAAGGCGACTGACTAAAGTAGTTTCTGACCTCTGGAATGTCGAGTATGAGGAAAGATTGAGAAAATGTAATTTGCCGAGTCTGGTGGACAGGAGGAAGAGGGGAGATATATGATAGAGACCTACAAGTTGGTAAGGGGTTGTTATAGGATTAATGCTGGAGAAGTTCTACATAAAATAGTGGGAGATAGGGGGGGAACCAGAGGTAATCCCTGGAAACTGTATAAAGAGTGTATGAGTAGGGGAGTGAGAGGCAGTTTTTTTTTCATGCAGAGTTGTAAATGATTGGAATGCCTTGCCTGAGAGTGTGGTGTCTGCAAGGAGTTTGAATGTGTTCAAGGCATGGTATGATGAGCTGTGTGTGAGATAAAAGGACCTCCTAGATGAGTCTTTGACTCCATGAGGTCTTGGGGTAATAAAAATTATAATAATAATACTATCTTGCCACCTTCTTGATATTTATTTTCTATGTTCTTAACCAAGTCTTCCCATAACTTTTGTTAGCTAGTTTTATACAGTGTTTAGCTTTCTTACATTTGTCTCTGTATTCTCGAAGAGCACAAGCTGACTTATTCATCAGGAACTTTTGATATGCTTTCTTCTTTACCTTCTCAACTTCCTGTGTCCACCATGGAGTTCTGATTTTTCTATCCTTGCAGACAACCTCACCACATGCCTCTTTGGCTGAATTAATCAATGTGTTTTCTTCAGGGCTTGCCACTGAAACTCCAAGGTTTGGTTCTTGTTCTCAAACTCTTTAATTTTTTCTTGAATACTGTTTGTGTATTTTAGTCTACAGTTCACATCTGAGAACTGCTCAACTTTTATTTGCTCGCTTTAAAAATTTCTTACATGTTCTTCTTTTTGATATGAAATTCAGTTTTATCCTGCTCAAGACTAAATGATGATCACTCCCAATTTTAAATCCTCTTTACACTCTAGTGTCCTGCACCAGTGAGAAAACATCATTGTCAACAATGGCATAGTCAGTGAGACTTTTCTTTTTCCTTGCTTCTTCTCTCCATGTGATATGTTGGAACATTGTGTTAGTAATAACCACTCCATGTCCTGAGCAGAAATCCAACAGGTATTTGCAATTATTATTAGTTTTGCTCTTTTCTTCAAATTTTTCCAAAATATTTTTGTATGTCTAATAATCATTTCCTACTCTGCTATTTAGATCCCAAACAAGGACCAACCTTTCCTTTATTTATTGTTTATTGCTTTCTCTAAAGCCTCAAAAAATTCCTCCACTTCTACCTTAATAGAACCTTCTGTGGGACCATAGGCACAAATAGGTCTCATTGTTCAATTCCCCATTTTGATATTTGCCTACATTATAAAATGATGGTCCACGGATGTCTGATGATGATAATAATTTCATGCTTTCTCTTTTTTTTTTTTTTTTGTTTTCTAAATATACTATTCCTACTGAATAACACGATACTAACAGTAATATTCTCCTCATTGCACAGAACAACAAAATTAGAAATTTTATTGTTTATAGCATTAAGCACAGTACAACATCCTAATCTGTCTCCAAATAATTCATAAGGGAAATTTATTCTAAGAAGTTTCTCCTTCTAAGTAAAAGAATTAAAGAGTGTAAAAGAATAGACAATTATCCTTCTATTCTTTTACTCAAAAGAAACAACTTCATTTAGTTTTTAGAGTTTATTTCGAAAGTTTATTTCACAAAAAGACTTACTAACCCTTATCGTCAGTTCTGATATTTCACTCAACAGGAGTACAGGATACTCATTGGGCGATGTATTTAGTGCTTTTATAAAATCTGGGATTTTTATCTGTTTTATTGTGTTTTTTCCTCAGAAAATTAGCATTTTATAGTATATTAATCAGTGGCATTCCGTGCCCGTTTCAGTTAGTTGCTGTCATGTGGGTTACGCAACTTGCACTACAAAATTCACATCATACAATTGCATTCTTATTAATAGATGAAAGTTTTAAGAGTGCATAGCGTATCAATGCTCTTCTTCGTTGGTCCTGCAGTTAATTGTAGGATGATTTTGAATACTTTAATTTATCAATTAATTGTAACCAAATCTGTGTAGAGTGAAGAACAGTGTGTTTTTTAAGATATATTAGAAAATAATAATGAAGGAGAAATGGCAAAGCTCTGGCAGAAAATGGGATATTCAGTAGATTGTCAACACTGTTTCCTATTGTAAATATAGCAAAAGAAAAGTTAAAAAATTATTTATAGAAAATTATTTATTAAAAACTTGTCTATATCAGTGTCCTAAAGACTAAACACTTCATGCACTCAAAACAGATGCAACTCAGAAAACAAAAGCAGCAACTCATGACAAATAACAGTGTTTAATTGGATTGGTTTGACACAATAATCTGCTCTGGTAGAAAATGGGACAGTCAGTAGATTGTCAACACTGTTTCCTTTTGTAAATATAGCAAAAAAAAAAAGTTATAAAATTACTAATTATATGAAGAGTCAAGGCTTCAATTCGGCGACGTGAAATTATTTAAGTTAAGGGATATTACATCCCATGCTGTTTCATAGCCGAATAAGAAACTCAGAGTTTCATGCCGAATATAGAAACTGTATATAGTTCGTTGAGTCCAAGCGTAAGCAAATACCTGGATAGTGCAACACCAAGGCAACTCATAGTCCATCTGGTAGTGCAACACTGGGGCAACTCATAGTAAGGGTGGAGCAAGCTCCGATGACTATTCTTGGTATTTACCCATAATGTGAAACCCAGATCCTAGGAGCTGTATTACTGTTCTACATTATGAGAGAAGGTCACTACCTAGACCAGTTTCAACCTTTATTGAGGTCTCATCAGTGAGTAGGTAGACCTAGATAATACCAGGTTTGTAGTGAACAGAACTTACATACCCTACTATAAGAATTGCTGAGAAGGTGTCCCAATAAATTGCTAATTATATGAAGAGCCAAAGGCTTCAGTTCAGCGACAACGTGAAATTATTTAAGTTAAGGGATATTACATCCCATATTGTTTCATAGCCGAATAAGAAACTCAAAGAGTTTCATGTGGAATAAGAAACTCAAAGAGTTTCATCAAAGAGTTTCATGCCAAATATAGAAACTATATAAAGTTTGGCGAGTCCAAGCGTAAGCAAATACCTGGATAGTGCAACACCAGGGCAACTCATTGTCCATCATGAAACAATATGGGATGTAATATCCCTTAACTTAAATAATTTCATTGCTGAATTGAAGCCTTTGGCTCTTCATATAATTAGTAATTTATTGGGACACCTTCTTGGCAATTCTTATAGTAGGGTATGTAAGTTCTGTTCGCTACAAACTTGCTATTATCTAGGTTTACCGACTCACCGATGAGACCTCAATAAAGGTTGAAACCGGTCTGGGTAATGACCTTCCTCTCATAATGCGGAACAGTAATACAGCTCCTAGGAGCTGGGTTTCACATTATGGGAAAATACCAAGCATATTGATCAGAGCTTGCTCCACCCTTACTATGAGTTGCCCCAGTGTTGCACTACCAGATGGACTATGAGTTGCCCTGGTGTTGCACTATCCAGGTATTTGCTTACGCTTGGACTCGCCAAACTTTATATAGTTTCTATATTCAGCATGAAACAATATGGGATGTCATATCCCTTAACTTAAATCGTTATAAAATTATATATTAAAAACTTGTCTATATCAGTGTTCTAAAGGCTAAACACGTCACGCACTCAAAACACATGTAACTCAGAAAACAAAAATAGCAACTCGTGACAAATAACAGTGTTTAATTGGATTGGTTTGACACAATTACCAATCGCAGCTACTGATTTCTGGGTGCTACTGTCTCTGCACACACACTTTGTCTTGCCTTCTGGGTAGTTTAAAACCACTGGAACACTAAGAATTTGATCCCTTGTGCCATCTGTATGTCTTTTCAAAGGGCTCAAAGGTATCTGTATTTGTGACTCTTGCTATTAATGCGAATGCAATGCAATATTTACGTGCCAAAAAAGTGTTCTCTTCATGAAGCATTAGTGTATTGTGTTTAATTTTAAGAATCACGTGAAGCCAGGAAACAATTAGGGGAGTCTTTAACAGGAATAAATCCAAAAATATAATATTAGTGATATTGCCATTTCATGGGTGTGCACTGCATACCTAGCACACCTGAATATACACCACTGATATTAATGTAGATTTTCATGTTTTTAGAGTATTTAGTGTTTTTATAACTTATTTTTATTAGGGTATTGCAATATTAATTACAGCTTACAGTGGCACCAAAAATGCACAAGGAATGGAACACTAATAGGAACAGCGAAATCAAGAACAGGAAGGCTTGCATCGCTAAGGAAAATATTGAAAATGACTTGTCTCCAAAATCACAATGTTAAAGCAGATTGTTAGACAGACAATGTGGGAATTACAGAAAGTCAGGTCACATTTAAAAGAACAAAGGGAAGAAAAGAAAATTAAGTAACAAAATAAGAAACAACAACGGGTTGAATTAGGTAAGTTAGTGCATAAAGAAACTCAGGCAAGTGACATTGATTTGTTAAAAGGAGGATATTATTTGGTATGGTGACTATCATGAAACAGCTATTCATGAATGGGTTATAACTTCAAGTTTTTCCAGACAGAAATTAAAAATATAGCACATGCAATTGAAAAACAGAAAAGCAAAGCAAATGAAATTGTAATACTAGTAGGGATGACGAAATGGTTGTTGGAAGAAATGAGGGTGACGAGTGAGAAAGTGAAAATTGTAAGTATATTACCTGTATATGATAGAAATGAATTAAAGACTATGATGGCAAAGGAATGAATGCAAGTTTGAGGGAAGAATGGATTTGTATAAGAGAGATGGCTTACACTTGAATGCATTTGCTATTAGGCTTTTCGAAAAATTATTAATTGGTATGGGACACAGAGAGGTGGGGAATTTAAATTATAATGGGAAGAGTGGTAAGATTCTGTGTGTAAGAGCGATAATGTTATGTAATAGTATTAATGATAGGAATGATATGGTACGACATGACAAAATTTCATGCCGGCTGGGACGTCGCCTGGTTAAACAAGGCCTCCATTGTTTTCGCCAGGGAACCAGGGTGAACAGCGAAAAGTCAGCTACTGGAACAAATCTGAAAACAAACCCCAACTCAACATCACCAGAGTTAAAGATCGGTACTATCAACATAAGAAGCCTGAATGGCAAAGAAATGGAGCTAGCCGAGGAATCAGATAAGTACCAGATTGACATAATAGGGATGACTGAAACAAAAAAGACAAAAACTGGTGAGATCTTTCTGAGCAATAAATACAAAATGTTATATTCAGGCAATGACAGTCAAGGAAAAGAAGGAGTAGGCATAGTATTCAACACAAAATACGAGGCTAATCTTCTTGAATGGCAGTTAGTCTCAAGTAGAGTAATGTGCGCAAATATGAGAATGGGGAACTGGACAATGAGACTAATTTGTGCCTATGGTCCCACAGAAGGTTCTACTAAGGTAGAAATGGTGGAATTTTTTGAGGCTTTAGAAAAAGCAACTGACACAATGAAAAAGGAAAAGTTGGTCCTTGTTGGAGATCTAAATAGCAGAGTAGGAAATGATTGTGAGACATACAAAAATATTTTGGGAAAATTTGGAGAAAAGATCAAAGCTAATAATAATGGCAAATATCTGTTGGATTTCTGTTCAGGACATGGACTGGTTATTACTAACAACATGTTTCAACATAAATATGTGCACAAATTCACATGGAGAGAAGAGGCTAGGAATAAGAAAAGTCTCATTGACTATGTTATTGTTGATAGTGATGTTTTCTCCCTGGTGCAGGACACCAGAGTGTACAGAGGATTTGAAATTGGAAGTGATCACTATTTAGTCTTGAGCAGGATAAAATTGAATTTCATATTGAAAAGAATAACATGTAAGAAAGTTTTAAAGCGAATGAAAGTTGAGCAGCTCTCAGATGTAAACTGTAGACTAAAATACAGAAAGATTATTGAAGAAAAAATGAAAGAGTTTGAGAACAGGAATCAAACCTTGGAGATTTAGTGGCAAACTCTGAAGAAAACATTGATTCTGCCAGAGAGGCATGTGGTGAGGTTGTCTGCAAGGATAATAAAATCAGAACTCCCTGGTGGACACAGGAAGTTAAAGAAGCAGTGAAGGAAAAGAAGAAAACCTATCAAAAGTTCCTGTCAAATAAGTCAGCTTGTGCTCTTAGAGAATACAGAGACAAATGCAAGAATACTAAACACTGTGTAAAACTAGCTAAACAAAAGTCATGGGAGGACTTTGGCAAGAATATAGAAAATAAATATCAAGAAGGTGGCAAAATATTCTGGAGGTTGTTGAAGAAGCTTAGGAATGGAGGAAAGAGTGTTATAAAAGGAGTAAGAGATGATAAAGGTGACATGAAAACTGGAGAAAAGGATATCCTTGAAGTATGGAGTAATTCCTTTGAAAAACTGCTAAATGAAACAAGCAGTGATGACAGCACAGTGGTAAAAAAACACTGACCAGGCATGCAGCCAGGAATACATATCCATACTTGAAGTAGAAAAAGCCATCAAAGGCTTGAAATGTGGAAAGGCAGCTGGAGTAGATGATATTCGACCATAAATGCTGAAGTATGGTGGTATAAGAGTCTTATAGTGGCTGCACTGCATAGTTCAGAAAGCCTGGACAGAGGGACGAATTCCCGATGATTGGAGTAGAGCTCTAATAGTATCCATATATAAAAAGGGAAATAAAACTGAATGTGAGAATTACAGAGGTATTTCCCTACTGAGTGTTCCTAGCAAGATCTGTGCAAGTATACTTGAGAAACGGTTGAGAGGAATTGTGGAAGAAAAGCTTGGTGAAGAGCAAGCTAGATTCAGGCCAAATAGAGGCTGTCAGGATCTTCACTTTACGACAAATAGTCGAGAAAGCATGGGAATATAATAGAAATCTGTATTTAAGTTTTGTCGATTTGGAAAAGGCATATGGCAAGGTGCCAAGAGAGAAGTTATTCAATACGCTACAGTTATATGGTGTCAATGGGGCATTATATCAAGCAATACTTAGTCTTTATTTGAGTTGTAAGTCAGCAGTTAGAATTGAAGGAAGTACAGGAAGATGGTTTAATGTTAAATCCGGTGTGAGACAAGGATGTACATTATCCCCTCTGTTATTCATTATCTATATGGATCACATTATGAAGGAAAGTGGTATTAAACCTGATATCAAAATTGGAGATGTTAATGTCAGCTCTTTGCTTTATGCGGATGATGTTATACTTCTAAATAAATCCGCTACAAGTCTGCAAGATTCTCTGACTAAATTGAATAGCTGTTGTAATAGATATGGTATGAAGGTCAGCAATAAAAAGACAAAGACAATGAAAATAGGCAGAATCATTGAAAATGTCAACTGTGTTGTGAATGGAGAACCTGTGGAACAAGTGAAACATTTCAGCTCCTTAATCACGATTTTTACTGAAGATGGTAAATTAAATATAGAAATAGACAACGGAATCAGCAAAGCTGGTATGGTAGAAAGTCAGTTGAATAAATTCATATGGAATAAGAGAGAAATTAGTCGGAACACTAAATTAGCTGTATACAAGACAGTGTTCAAACCAGTTTTAACTTTTGGATCTGAGAGCTGGGTCAGAAGTAAAACACTTGACCAAAGACTAGAGACGGCAGATATGAGAGTCCTGAGAAAGATGATAGGCGTGAACAGATGGCATCAATGGCAATATCATATTAAAAATGAGGATATTAGGAAAGAACTTGACATTGTCAACATCCAGGAATGTGTTAGCAGAGCTAATCTCAGGTGGTATGGTCACTTAAACAGAATGGGCGAAGAAAGATTAGCAAAACAAGTGTTCTCTGCCAGGGTGGCAGCAAAACGACCCAGAGGAAGACCAAGATACAGGTGGATTGATACGGTACAAAGTGCCTTAGACGATAGAAATATAAGATCTGATAATGTCGGAGTCTTTACAAGTAACAGACTGATTTGGAGGAAAATTATAGATAGGAAGTTAGTAATGATGTAATTTTTTTCATGTAGTACTATCATATTCTGTACACCCCTTGAGGGTACATGGCAGGAATTTGATGATGATGATGGGAATGAGCATTATCATAGAAATAATTATGAGGAGAGAACAATTTTTTGTTCATTCAGTTATCCAACTGTGGCATGCAGACTACAGATAAGAATATACAAAAAATAAAAGCATGCAAGTAGTTTATTAGGTTTGTACATGAATGCTAGAAACAAAGAGGTAGAGTTTGATGCCTTGGTTAATATATTAGGAGGACCTCAGATTGTAGGCATTAGTAAGACCTGGCTATCAGAAGAATACTAACATATCAAGTGTCAAGAGTGCAGTATTTTAGGAAGGATAGATAGGAGAGGAGAAGACATGCTGCTCATGATTTTGGATGACTTGAATCCAGTCAGCTTTAAGACCTGTGACTGTAATACAAGTAACTGTTTTTCATGTGGCAGTGAGTTTGAAGCCATCTGTTGTGAGGTGGAGTCTAACAAGATCAAATACATTGTTGGGTGTTGTTACAGATCTAGTGGATCAATTGCTAGTGATGAAGCAATGCATCACCAAATAAAGATGATCAGTGTGAAAATAGTAAGCATAATGGAGGACTTCAATTATCCAAACATTGATTGGGTAGCAGTAAAATCTCATGAGAAGAATGAACCTGAATTTATTGAGCTGATTTTGCAAGACAACTTCCTCAATCAGCATGTAAGAGAAGGAACTAAAGGTCAAAGAGTGTTAGATTTGATTATAGGATCAGAGGGTGTTTCAGTTAAAGATGTAACTATTCTGCTTCCAGTTGGTGACAGTGATTGTGCAGTACTCACTTGGGATGTGACTAAGTTTATGAATGTTCCATTCAGAAAAGGTTACATGCTGAACTACAAAATTATGACAAACTGAGGAGTTTACTCAGTTCACTGGAATGGATCGGTTGGGAAGAATATCAACAGTGCATGGGAAGCATTTAAACAATACTTAAATGATGCAATATCAGAATGTGTCTCGAGAGTTCGAAGAATAAATAGGATAGGAGTCAAATGGATTTGTAAGCAAGAGTCCATAAGAAAAATATGATGTGGAAGGGATACTGTGTGCATAAGAATGATGTCTGTTATGAAAATTATAGGCAGCAGGCAAGAGGACTCAACTGCTGTAGGAAAAGTTGTCTGAGTTTTAAAAGAAATCGACTATGCAAGCCAAAGACAATTCCAAAGAATTTGGTTGTTATGCTGCAAGTAAAAGAATGAAAGAATGAATATGAAAGAATAACTCTACTGAATGCAGATGGTGAGAGGATGACAGATGCAGAAGAGATTGTTCAACAAACGAGTGCCCATTTTTCTAAAAGCTTTCAACCTGGTGTGCAACATTTGCATTTACTGTTTCCTCTTATGTGTATGAGGAGGTATTCGAGCTGTTGCCCAAATGGAATAAGAATTCAGCAATAGGGACTGATGAGATAACTGCATGAATGCTAAAAGAGTGTTCGGCTGAACAGGCTGTTCCTTTGACCAGGCTATATAATTTAAGTCTCAAAACAGAGAAGATTCCAAAGGAGTAGAAAGAATGTATGGTAATCCCATTATACATGTCTGCAAGGGAATACTAAGGCAAGTGATGGGAAGTCTTAGCTTCTTTATACAAGTTACCCCAGTCCTGAAAATAGTCCAGGTGCAAACTTGTTTGCTTCTATTTAAATAAAGGATTAAACCAAGTATATGATTTCTTGGTATCTTTAATTTAAAATGAAACCTATAAAACAACTCAGTATTAGACCAGAAGATGTTATTGTTGATGTCCAATTCAGGCTGAACCAGGTCAGATTTTTGAGGTGTATTATGGATGATCTATGACTGGTGTCCTTCCTACAGTCGTTTTTTCTGCAAAATGTCCTGTTTGTCCAAAGTAGGAATGAAGGCAATTGCACGGCCTGGTAAACACTTTATACTTTGTGTAGGATAACCAGGAAGTAATTTTATTAACAGGAAAAAATGTGGGACCTAAATTATATCTTTTAGGGATCTTTGAAGTATATTTAGATATTTCCATGATTTATGGAATTGAGACTTGCCATACAGGGTCTGGATTCCTAGGGACCAGCTGGTGTCACAGATGTGTTGAATCTTCTTTGAGGGGAAGCCTGTAGTACAATGTTTCAGATGGAATCAAGTTAGTTCTAGTCTCATATCTTTGTAGTCAGAGCAGACAATATGTGCTCTATTAAGCAGGGATTTGATGATACTCAGTTTTTGAGAAGGATGATGGACTGAATTTTGTTGTATACAATTGCCTATGAAGGTAAGTTTATGATGAACTAAAGTTGTTTGTGCACCAGATGAAGTATGAGAGTGGTGGATATCCAAGAAGACTAATTTTCCATCTTTTTTTATTTTTCATAGTGAAGTTGATGCATTGCTGAAGGCTTAATCTTGATTAGGAATGTTGGTAGCGACCCTTCAGATTCCGAAAAAATGATGAAAACATCATCATATACTCAAAAGGAAGGTTGCAGTTGTGTTGAAGTGAATAACAAGTCTTGAAGATGCTCTAAGTAGAAATGGGCTAAGGTAGGAGAAAGATGGCTCCCCATAGCAGTACCTTCAGCAATCTGCTTGTTGATTTTGTTTCTACAGATGAAATAGACCGAGTGAATGACATTGTCGAAGAGTTCAGCTGTTTCTGGAGAGAACTCTTGTAATTACAACAACTGGAGAGTGTCAGCAAGAGGTACAATTGTAAATAAGAAGCGGGATGTCAGAACTGACCATGATGTAAGTAGGCTGCAAGGATAAGGTTTTAATTTTTGTCAGGAATTCTGATGAATTTTTCATGGAAAATTGCTTATATGAGCACCTAAGGTAAGCTAGGAATTTGACTAGGCAGCAGGTAGGAGCATCAGCAGTGGACTATGGTTTTGTGAGGAACATCTTTGCGATCTTTGGTAAGTCATAGAAACTTGACATTATCAAAAGCATCATGATACAGAATGGCTTCGCCTCAAAGATCATTTGTAGCACTTACAAGTTATTTCCTAGGAACCCTTGACCCTGTATGGTGAGTCCCAATTTCATACATCATGGGAATCTCAGAATCTGCTTCATAGATCCTTAAAAGATATAATTTAGTTCCCATATTTTTTCCTATAAATAAAATTGCTTTGTTCCCCCCCCCCACACACAAAGCATAAATATCCCCTCACTCCTTCCTCAGTGTTTCCCAGGTTCTGTGTGATTTACTCAAACAGGATGTTCTGAAAAAATGACTGTTGGAACACCAGTCTCATATCATCCATAATAAGCCTGAAAAATCTGACCTGAAAGAGCAACATTTAAAATTTTTTCTGTCCATGATATCTTTGGCATTCTTCTATATAGCCACATCTCAAAGGCTTCAATTTTCTTGAAGGTTGTCGTCTTCAATCTCCAATTGCTCAAGTTAAGGGGAGTAAAACTGATACTTGTAATGATTACTTTGTTTCTTTTTTTTTTTTTTTTTTTGGATAATTTAGGATGATATAATCATAAAATTAAAGTATTGCATGGCATTCGTATACACATCACTAGGTGCAGAAACCAACCCATTTTATATAATGCACAATATTTTATTTTAAGAAGTAACTTAAGTATAAAGAGCTAATAAGCTTCATTTCGGCAATGAAACATTACTTAAATTAAGGGGATATTATTAAATCCCACATAGTTTTAAAACCGAATAAGAAACTCAAAGATTGGAATCAGAGAGTTTCTTGCCGAATATAGTAAACTATAAAGTATCGGCGACACTAACGTTAGCCAATGCAAGTGATCCTAGTACGTAGTACAATACAGAACGACTCGTTGCAAAGGTGGGGGAAGTTCAGATCACTATTCTTAGGTATTTTCCATAATGTAAAAACACAATTCCTAGGAAATGTATGCTGTTATTACATTATGGAGGGAGGTCACTACCCAGACCGGTTTCAGCCTTTTTTGAGGCTTCATCAGTGAGTAGCTAGACCTAATACCAAAGTGTATAGTGAAAAGAACTTATGTACTCTGCGAACGAGGTTTCCAAACAGGTGCAACCATTAAGTTACTTAAGTATAAAGAGCTTTTCATTGCCGAAATGAAGCTTATTAGCTCTTTATACTTAAGTAACTTAATGGTTGCACCTGTTTGGAAACCTCGTTCGCAGAGTACATAAGTTCTTTTCACTATACACTTTGGTATTAGGTCTAGCTACTCACTGATGAAGCCTCAAAAAAGGCTGAAACCGGTCTGGGTAGTGACCTCCCTCCATAATGTAATAACAGCATACATTTCCTAGGAAATGTGTTTTTACATTATGGAAAATACCTAAGAATAGTGATCTGAACTTCCCCCACCTTTGCAACGAGTCGTCCGATATTGTACTACGTACTAGGATCACTTGCATTGGTTAATGCTAGTGTCGCCGATACTTTATAGTTTACTATATTCGGCAAGAAACTCTCTGATTCCAATCTTTGAGTTTCTTATTCGGTTTTAAAACTATGTGGGATTTAATATCCCCTTAATTTAAGTTAAGAAGTTAGTTTTATATATGTGTATGATTATATGACTTGAAATAATATTACATTATTTTTGAAATTTTCCATATAATTAAGACAGTTCAAAAATAGAAATTTTACATGAAAATTCTACCAAAAATAATAAATAAAACTGGAATGTTGTATACGACAAATTTTGTAAAACTGCGTCTACCCATTGTGGAGACATCATAGAGAGTTACAGTTCTCACTTGATTTGCAACATGTGTGAGACAACCTGGAATAAACATGTTAATGAAATCATTTTACAATTTTTTTTTTCTTTTTTCAAGTAATGCTTTGTTTGTTTTGAACAGAGAATTGATCAGTCTGCTCATGATCAAAATAGATCGCCTATGGAAATGTTTTTAAATGACATATATTCAGAGAAAGGAAGCCTTGGTAACCTAATAGATGTTTTGATTAAGAAGGAGATGATCGCTACGCTTCGCTTTTTATGGAATATCATTGAGAGTAAGTGTAAACAAATATTTTTACGTAAGAGAAAATAAATTCTATTTTTATTGTTGTAATCACTCCTGATAAATTCATTTAGAGAGATCTACTTTTAACTAGTATTTTATGTTTAATTGCTTTAAGATGCATTTATATGATGTAACTTTATTTCATATACAGGGTGTCCCTGAATTCATGGCCCAAACGTGAGGAGATGGTAGTACACACCAAAACCACCAACATTCATTTTAGAATATGCGGCTGCAAAGCAGCCTGGTGCCAGTAGGGGGTGCAGACAAGGCGGCACAGCTTAAAAGCGCTGGATTGGCCAAACCCCAGCATTCTCAGCATTGACTGGACATGAGATGGAGCAGTTTACAAATGCAGAGCAAGCTGATATGCACCTGATGTACGGGCAATGGTAGAGAGGCGCAAAGACTGTACCATGAGCAATATCCTATGTGCCATGTGCCCGATCATAAAATGTTTGCTCGACTGCACCGTCAGCTGTGTGAGGCAGGCACCTTCCACGTCAGTCGACATGATGCTGGACAAGCACAGACGGTCAGAACGCCAGCTATTAGCAAGGACATCTTGTGTATGGTGACAGATAACCCAGGTACAAGCACGCGATCTGCCGCCCCGGAGCACGGGTGGGCATCGGAACAGTGCTGGTGAGGACTGCATGAAGAAGGGCTTCACCCCTATCACTTGCAGCGAGTGTAGGCATTGACAGCTGTTGATTATTCCCTGTGCATGGATTTCGCCCAGTGGTTCCTGCAGCAAAGTGTCGTACAGCTCAATTTCCCCGCTGCCCATGTGCTCTTTACGGATGAAATCAACTTTCTCACATGAAGGCGTAGTCAATGTTCGTAATGCGCATTTGTCGGCGGCCCAGAATCCCCATGGTGCATGTCCACAGTCGAACCAGCAACGATTCGCCATCAGTGTCTGGGCGGGGATCGTGCATGACTACTTAATTGGACCCTATCTACTGCCGGACCACTTCGATGGGGGAACGTACTGTATTTTTCTGCAACAGATTTTGCCCGAATTGCTTCAGGATGTTCAAGTCGCCATCCACTCCTGTATGTGGTTTCAGCACGATGGGACACCTGCCCATTTCAGCATGGACGTGCATCAGCATCTTAATGCCACATTTGGGATCCGATGGATTGGCCGTGGTGGTCCCATCCCGTGGCCCCCAGATCGCCCGATCTTTCTTGTCTCGATTTCTTTTTGTGGGGTCATTTGAAGTGTGTGTCGTGTATGAGATGCCCGTGCGGTCCACAGAGGATCTGGTAGCCCAACTCCATCACAGCCAGCAACGTGCGTTACAAGCCCGGTGTTTACTGCAGGTACGCCAATCACTACTCCGCCATTGTGCTACATGTATCAATGTTGGTGGGCAGACGTTTGAGCATTTGTTTTAATGATCTCCAATAAATGTCACTCTGGAAACCTGTGTCTGTCTGTCCTTCATTTCCGACTCCTCACTGCGTTTGCAGCCACATGTTCTATGACAAATATTGGTGGTTTCGGTGTGTACTACCATCCCCTCGCATTTGGGCCATGAATTCAGGGACACCTTGTATATCGGTAATGTTAAATTTGTTGGAAAATGGTTAGTTCAGTTCTTGATTAACAGAGGATCCTAGTAATACTATGGTTTTCCCAATGGGATAATTGGTATATTCAGTATTATTATTATTAACATCTGACCTCCATGGAATCAGAGACTCATGGCAGGTATGCACTGTTGCACACATTGCTCATCCAACCATGCCTTAAACTGATTCAATGTGTCTACATTCATGACACACTCAGGCAATGCATTCTACTCACCAACCACTCTCCATGCAAAGAACCTTCTCTTCACTCCTTTGTTCACACCCTCCTCTTTATACAGTTTCCAGCGATGACCTCTTGTTCTACCTCCCCTCTCTCATTCTATGAAAAATCTCTTTCATGTTTACATGATAACAACCCCTGACTTGCTTTTTTGTTTCAATTATATTCCCCCCCCCCTCATGTTCCTTCTGTTCACAAGTCTTTGCGGCCTAAATTCTCTCAATCTGTCCTCATACTCCACATTCCGAACGCCACTGACTACCTTTATGAATCTTCTCTGGACCATTTCCAACATATCCTCATCACCATGAAAACCCAGAGACCAAATCTGTGCACAGTAATCTGTATGAGGCCTGATCTATGGCATCATATTGGTTATTATGCATAGATTTATAATCAGTCCTATCCAAGCCACTTGTTGGTTGTTATTTCTCCACCACACCTTCCCAATCACCTTTATCATGCAGACCACTTACCACATATTTGCTCAGTCTCAACTTCCCCACCCACATTGCAGTATACTCTATCTTCATACACACATTCACTACCACTTGCAACATCCGCTCTACTTATGCCATGTCCACCTGGACTCCCTCCCATCTCCTTGTTTCTCTTGCATTCCCATTTTCTCTCTCTTCATCTCTCTCACACTACTACTACTGTTTCCACTGCCAAGAACTTCTGTCTTTTCAGTACCACTCTCCTGATTTTTCACTTAATCTCTTGCACACATCACACACTGTACTTCCATCCAGCAACACTTTCTCCATTGCACTCATTCCAAAGTCATTCAAAGCCGGCCTGGTTAGCTGAGTGGTCAGCATATCAGCTCTCCAGCCAAAAGACTGCGGGTTCAAATCCCGCTGTGGGCAAGGATGTTTGTGATTGTCTGTGAAAATCTAGTGGCAGTTGTGGGTGGAAGATGGTGTTGGTGTAGATGATGATAGTAGTTGTGGTAGAGACAGAGTTGTACTCATCATCATAACACTAATTATGGGTATAGACCATATTGGTCTGTTCTGGTCTCATTATCCATCCAATATCCTTTTTTTGATGTCTACCCTGCCTTCTCTTTCCAATTGGCTTATATTTTAGTATTTGTTTAGGATGTCGGGTGTTGGCCATTCGGTTTACATGTTCAATCCATTTTTGTTTATAATTGTTTAGTTTTTCTTCTATTCATTTTGTTTTTAGTTCTTTTAAAATGTCTTTGTTATTTTTTTTGATCTAATAATGTGTATTTTGCAGTTCTTCTTATAAATCTCATTTCACTTGTTTTTATTCTTTGTTTATCTTGTTTGTTTATTGCCCAAATTTCACTGCCATATAATAATTTGGGCTCTGCTAAAGTATTTGTATATTTCGTGTTTTGCGTGTAAAACACGAAATATACAATATTTCATGTTTTACACGCAATTTGGGTTGAGTTCTATTTATCAGGCCGATAATCTGTAAAAATTGTGAAGTTTTTAATTTTGTCATTTTCTCCTTCACATGATATTTCACATCCAAGATAACTGAAAGTATTTATCTGCTCTATTATTTTATTATTAATAACGATTTTGCTTCTAACTGGAGTTTGTCCACAAAATGCCATTGTTTTAGTTTTATCTATGGAAATTTTCATTCCAAACTGTTCTACTATAATGTTTAAATTATATATTGCTCTTTGTAAATTGACTTCCTTATCTGATATTATTACCTGATCATCTGCAAATAATAGCATATTTATTTTGTTATTCCTATAAAATTTCTATACCTTGATTGTTTAAGGTGTTCCACTGTATTCATATTTCATTAATGTAAATATTGAAAAGTGTTGCAGACAGAGGGCATCCCTGTCTTACTCCTTGGTTTATAGATTGTTTTTCAGACAACTTTTCATTTATTTTTATTTCATTATCTTTATATATATTTAATGTTGCATGTAGTAAAATATTAGGTATATTTATTCTTTGTAATATATCAAACAGTATATATATTTTTACTTTGTCAAATGCTTTTTTGTAATCTATAAACAAAAGATGAGTTTCCAAATTAACTTCTTTTTTTTTTTTTTTCTGTAAGTAGTTTTAAACAGAAAGTTGCATCCATTGTAGAGCCCTCCTTTTCTAAATCCATTTTGTCATTCTAATAATATTTTTTCACTGTATATTTTTAGTTTTTCATTAAGTATTCTGCTATATATTTTGTAGCATGTATTCAATAAACTAATACCTCTGTAGTTATCCCCTTTTTAAATATAGGTATTACTATGCTTGTATTCCATTCTATTGGTATTTGTCCATTTGTATATATTTTATTTTATAATTTTAGTAATCTTTGATGAAATTTTTTCCTAGCAGATTTATACAGTTTGGAGTTTATCCCATCTTCTCCTGCTGATTTGCCATTTTTTATTTTATTTTCATTGTCCTTTAATTCTTTCATCGTTATCATATCATTTAAGATATTTTGTAGGTTTCTGGTGTAATTATTTTTGATGCCAGTATTATCGATCCAAAGATCTGTAAAGTAATCCAAGAATTCTTTTACATATATTTCACAATTTATATTTGCAGTTTCTTTTATATCTGCATTCATGTGTTTTAGTATTTTGTATATGTCATTTTCTAGATATGATACAAATTTTTCCTAGCTTTCTCTGTGTCTCTTTCTGGTTTCTCTTTTGACTATTGCTTGTCTTTTTTTATATTCAATTTCATCTTATTATTTTTTGCTACTTAACCATCTTTTAAAAGCCAGCTTTTTATTTTCAATTATTGTTTTTATTTCATTGTCCCATATATGTAATTTTTTATTTTTATGATATTTTTTGTGTTCCTAGACTTTCATATGCTGCTGATGTGATAATTTCTTTTATATTATTCCATTCTTTCTTAATGTCTTCATTTTCTTGTATTTTTTCAAAGTAGTTATTAATCCTCTGTTGGTATAAATTTCTTATACTTGAATCATTTAGTAGTTTTACTTTGTAATTAGATTTTGTTTCTGTAGTTTGTTTATTTTTTTGTATTTTTTGTAGCCAGTTTGGCGGAAATCTTAGTTTTGCCTGTACTAAATAGTGATTTGTTTCAATTTCTAGCCCTCTTCTAACTTTAACATCTAGGAAGAGGTTTTTTTTGTTTTTTCATTTGCTATAAAGTAATCTATTATTGATTTTTGTCCTCTTGCACACCACGTATATTTATGTATATTTTTATGTTTGTAAAATGTATTCATTATTTTTAAATTATTATATATTGTATAATCAATGAGTCGCTTTCCATTTTTGTTTACTGTTGGTTCTCCAAATTTTTGTATATTATTGTTAATTTTTTTCATTCTTATTCTGGCATTAAGATCTCCAGCTATAATTATATGGTCTATTTTATTTAATTTTTCATATATTCCTTGTAACTCTTTGTAAAAGTAATAATTTTCTTCTTCTTTTCCTTCTTCAGGGGCATACACTCCAACAACTATTAAATTTTCTTTATTTAATTTTAATCACACTTCTAATATTCTTTCATTCTAGTATGTATAATGAGTTATTTTTGCTTTAATTGATTTATGGATCCAAATCATTACACCAGCTTTTGCATGTATTTGCTTGTCCACTCCACTATTTATGATATTGTTAGCCGTTTCTTTTGTTCCTTTAAGTTTCTTTTTTGTTTTTGTAAGAACTGCAATTTCTATATTTTTGTCATTTAAAATTTTATCCAATTCTTCTTCTTTATGTGCTATGCTTCTAATGTTCCATGCAGCATATTTCACCGTGTTTTTCTTTTTCTAAAGTTTCTTAACTTTTTTCCAGTTTGTAGTCGTTTCCCATGTTTTCTGTCCAGTTTGGATTTCATTGAGACTTGAAAGTATCCCGATGTCAAGTGACTAGCATGACGATAAGTATCCTAGTGGTGGGGCTGCCACCTTAAGACAACTAGGCTTGCCTTTTTTAGTAGATAGTGGAAACTACAGTTTGAGAGGAAAGAGTCATCCTCTCACCCTCGAATTGCTCTAATAGTACTGGAGACTGGAGGGGAAGGAGTAAGAAGTAAGAGAGAGTAGAGGAAAAGAAGAGTAGAAGAAGAGTCTCCAGATATGATATACCAAGTGTATATTGTGCCAAGTAAGATCAGGTCTAGCTTGGGTATCTTGGGTTTGCAATGCCTATACTCATCACCAATGTGAGCCCCTGAAAAAGTTTTACTCGTAGAGTAAAAATGCAACCCATCACACCTGTATAATTTCATTCTTCCCTCAAACACATGCCATACATCCACAAACTGTGCTCCCTTATCCTCACACAGCTCTGCTAGCATGGCATTTATGATTTTGGCTCTCTGTTGTAACTCATCGTTGTCATGCCTTGGCAACACACTGACAATCTTTCCCACTGGATGTCTTTGGATATCCAGTGGGAAAGAATGGATATCTTTCACTCTTCTCAATAATCTCCTGATATTTTCCCTCACATGCTCCTTATGTCCACTTAGATCATTCATCCCCACAATCATCACTAATGCCCTTGTTCATTTCTTCCTCATGTCCAATGCTGCCTGAATTATCCTACTTATTCTTCCTCCTGGATTGCAGACTTTATTATTATTATTATTATTATTATTAAACAAGACCTCATGGAGTCAAAGACTCATCTAGGAGGTCCTTTTATCTCACACACATCTCATCATACTGGGTCTTAAACACATTCAAACTCCTTGCAGACACCACACTCTCAGGCAAGGCATTCCAATCATTCACAACTCTGCACGAAAAAAACCTGCCTCTCACTCCCCTACTCACACCCTCTTTATACAGTTTCCAGGGATGACCTCTGGTTCTCCCCTGATCTCCCACTATTCGCTGTAGAACTTCTCCACCATTGATCCTATAGCAACCCCTTACCAACTTGTAGGTCTCTATCATATCTCCCCTCTTCCTTCTCTCCACTAGTCTCTGCAAATTACATCTTTTCAATCTTTCCTCATACTCGACATTCCAGAGGTCAGAAACTACCTTAGTCAGTCGCCTTTGGACCCTTTCCAACATCTCTTCATCCTTCTGAAAACCAGGTGACCAAATCTGGGCACAATAGTCCATGTGTGGCCTAATCAAAGCCTTATACAATGGAACAAGAATCTCCCTACTTCTACACGTCAGTGTCCTCCTCATCATTCCCAGAAGTCTTTGTGTTGTTTTCACAATTTTGGCGATGTGACCCCTAAATTTTAGATCCTTATCCACTATCACTCCCAGATCTCTTATTTCCTCTACTTCCAACAATATATTCTCACCAAGCATAAATTCTGCATCCCATCTTTGTTTTCCAAATTTTAAAACCTTACATTTTGCAACATTGAACTCACATCCCCATTTGCTTGCCCAATTACTCAATTTATTCAAGTCTTCTTGCAAGGCCACAACATCTTCACTACTCTTTATGGTTCGTCCCAACTTTGCATCATCTGCAAACAACTGAATATCTCCATCCAAATCTTCGCCAATATCATTAATATACAAGTTAAATAGTAATGGCCCTAAAACAGATCCCTGAGGCACTCCACTAGTGACTTTCCTTTTCCTGGATATTGCACCCCCATACACAACTTGTTGATACCTATCAGATAGCCAGTCTCCAATCCAATGCACTAATCTAATATCCAACCCCATCTGCTCTAGTTTGACTGTCAACTTATCATGAGGTACTCTATCAAAAGCTTTTGCAAAATCCAAGTATATTACTGTGTATCCTTCTCCTCTGTCCAAGGAAGCAGTCACTTTATTGTAATAAGTAAGTAGATTACTAAAACACGACCTCCCTTTAGCAAATCCATGCTGTCCATCAAAGATTATACCATTGTTGTCAACCCAACTCTGGATCCTAGTTCTCACAAGCTTCTCCAACAACTTAACCACAACACCTGACACACAGATAGGCCTATAGTTTGATGCTTGAGTTCGATCACCTCCTTTATGAAGTGGCACAATCTTGCCCTCCTTCCACTCTTTAGGGACTTGACCAAGTGCAAGACTCGTATTAAAAAAATATGTCAAGGCAGGTGTCAACTCTCTGGCACATTCCTTCAGAATACGCGGTGATATATTATCAAGTCCCACAGCCTTATTTACATCTAGTTTACTCAACTCCCCAAACACCTCTTGTTCACTTACAGTCAGTCTCTCCTCCCCATCATCAACTGCTCTTAATCTCTCCATGAAGTCACATTCACAAGATTGAAAGATCTTTATGAACTGCTCATTAAGTATCTCCACCACACATTCTCCAACAGCTGTCTTTATACCATTTCCTCCAATCAATGTCATCCTTCCATAATCATTCTTTCTTTTGCTGGCTACATATCGAAAGAACGCCCTAGGATTCTTTTTAGCTTCATTAGCTAACTGCTGTTCATACCTCTCTTTAGCTACTCTCACCAACCAAGTCACTCTCCTTGCCTGGTCTTTGTAGAACTCATGAAATTGGTTACTTCCACTTCTCTTATGCTGCCTCCACAATGCCCTTTTTCTCTGTATTGCAAGCTTAATCTCTTTATTCATCCATCTCACACCTAACTTATTTAACCTTCTCACCCGTGGTATACATTTAGACATTGCATCCACTAAATATTTTTTGAAAATCCCCCAAGCTGCATTGATCTCTTTTCCAGCTAACTCCTCATTCCATGCTACACCTGCAAGCTGTCTCCTGAGCTCTTCATAATCACCCCCCCTTGTAGTTCCACATATACCCTTTTTTCACAGGGGTCCTTGCACTGCTGGCAACCACCCAAGTAATCACCTCATGGTCACTTTGACCAATTGGTGGATGATTTGATACCTCATTGATAATTACATCCTCCGATGAGATGACCAAATCCAAGACCCTTAATCCTCTTGTGTCCTCTGTTACATACTGTTTGAGGTAGTTATCCCTCAAAAACTCAAGAAACTCATTTTCTTTACTTCCAGTTGCTATCTCTTCATTCCAGTCTATATTGCCATAATTAAAATCACCCATAATGATCACCCTTTTCTTATTTGCTTGGCTTATTTGACTATGCATTTCACTATGTAGAAGTGGACTCTCTTCATTAACTAATGAAGTTATGAAGTTCTTATGGACTCTCTCATTAACTAATCTTCTAATTATGGAATCTTCATATACTACTATCCTGGAATTACTCATCACCTCTTATTCTTTTTTCTTTCATTCTATTCTCTTGCACACTTTCATTAATTTCCACTAAACGTCTAACATCATTCTGCATATTCCTCATTTCATTTTTCATTTTCAGTAACTGTTTCATTAAAACTTGCATTCTCACAATTTCACTCTCTATCACTCTCACATTCTTGCTACCTCTTGTTGTGCCACACCTTACTTCTATTTCCTCATTCATACTTTCTTTCACTACCTTATCACTAACTTTCACTTCTACATTCTTGCATTCTTTCACTCTTTCAGTTTCACTAGCTTTTGTTTTATTTCTGCTTCTTTCATTTGTCTTGACTTTTCATCTGTCATTAATGCACTTGATTTTTGCAGTGCTTGCTTAGGTCACACTGGTCAACGTCCACGTGGTTGACTTCATGAGTACTGCCATTGCATTATATTTAAAGAAGAAATTTTCAACTAATAAATCACACAGAAATCATGCAGACATGCTTCGTTATCTAAATTAAATAGTACAACACTAAAATTTATGAAATATCGCCAATTATTACTCAAAATAGCACTTATCTTTCTGGAGCTCTTTTCTTTGCTTTTCTTTTTGAAATCTGATCTTGGTGACATTAACTTAATTGTTTATTTATAATTTAGAAAGTAATTTTAAATAAAATTGTTAATATTTGGACTTCTTTGGTAGACTGGATCCCTGAATTTGTCACCCAGATTTGGATAATTTTGTAGCCACTATTAAGCAGAGGTTTTGGATAAATTGGTATTCTTACTTCTGTATTGGTTTCATCATTTGAAATAATGCATATTAATGCTTTTTAGTATTTATTTATTAGTATATGTAGCGAGTTTCAAGTGCTGGAATTTTTTTAAATCTGTAACATACAAGAATTTCAAAAAGAAATTTTTGGCATTCTTGTATTCACAGTATGTTGTTGTTTTTCCATGCCTTCGTGGAGTCAGAAGACTCGTTGCAGGAGGCATAACATTCACAGACCACAATACCTATCATACATGGCCTTGAAAATATACATTGTTAGAACATTTATTCTTCTCTGGCAATGCATTTTGTTCATTCATTCATTCACTGCTTGCCATGCAAAAAATTTTCTTTTCACTTCCTTACGTACATGACCTTTTACTATTGTAAGGATGTCATCTCATTCTTCCATCTATTACCCTGTGCAATAATTCTGTCTATCTTATATATATATAATATTATGTATATACAGGAATCCCTCGATTAATGCATCTATTGATTAGTGTGTTTTCAATTAGTGCGTCTTTTTTTTCTACGCCCAAATGCAATTAATGCGCCTCTAAAATTTGATTAGTGCACCTGTACATATCTTAAAAATAAATGTTACAGATTTAAAAAATTTTTTATCTATACATTTTTTTTATGGCTAACTATTTTAAAAAATTACTCACCTGGATGAAATAATTTAGTTATCAGTTTAAAACATTTTTTAATGACATACTACACTATTTCCATGTACACTATGTTCCAAATTTACTGCCAAAATTCAAAATTCCAAAATTCAAATCTCGTCTACTAATTACATAGCATTTTGCTGATCATATCTTATTCCTCCTTTGCAGTTGTTTCCTTACTTTATTTTAAAATATTTTCCCGACCTTTAATCATGAATAAAAGAATTAGTGAGCAAAAAAGTGGAAATCTGAAAAAGATAAAAATCAAAAAGTAATCTCATTGGAAGAAAAACTTGAAATAATAAAGAAAAATGAACAAGATGAGTCCAGAGCAAAGATAGGACAAGAACACAAAATGGGTGAATCGACTATAAGTGCAATTTATGTAAAGCTGCTGAATGCAGAGAGAAGGGTAAGGCTGCTTCCAGTTCATCATGCATGCAGACCACTCAAAATCAAAATATTATAATGATTGAATTAGAGAGACTTCTTTTCACATGGATTGAAGATTGTAACCAAAAACAGATCCCACTAAGCACCAATTAAATTAAAAGCATTAAGCATTATTATTATTATTATTAAACAAGACCTCATGGAGTCAAAGACTCATCTAGGAGGTCCTTTTATCTCACACACATCTCATCATACCATGTCTTAAACACATTCAAACTCCTTGCAGACACCACACTCTCAGGCAAGGCATTCCAATCACTCACAACTCTGCATGAAAAAAACCTGCCTCTCACTCCCCTACTCACACCCTCTTTATACAGTTTCCAGGGATGACCTCTGGTTCTCCCCTGATTATTAAATTAAAAGCATTAAGTCTCTTTGCAACCTTGAAAGATAAGGCCATCAGTGATGGAAAAGAAGAAAAATTTCACACCAGTGCTGGGTGGTTTGAGTGTTTCATAAACAGAAATAGCCTACATAATGTTCGAATCACTGGCGAAGCTGCAAGTGCAGATAAGGAGTTGGCCACAAATTATCTAGAGATTTTTAAGAAAATTGTGGAAGCAGGGGGGGGGGGGCTGTTGTGCCCAATAAATGTGTAATGTAGATGAAACCTGTCTTTTTTCGGAAGTGAATGCCTTTCAAGGCTTTTCTGGCAAAATCAGAGAAATCTCAGCCTGGTTATGAAGTCTCAAAGTTGAATGAAATTACTTCTAATTACTGAAATTAGCAATATGCGAGCTGTTTGGAAGCACATTCTTCTACATTGTGCAAATGATTTTAGAGGTTTTTCAAATGAAATGGATAATGTTGTTGTTGAGGAAATTGCCAACATTGGCACGAATTGGGTTTTGATGAGATTGACAATGATAATATCCATGAGTTAATTAAATCTCATTCTGAGGAATTGAGTGATTCCGACCTGCTAAATTTAGATGCACATCGTGAAGATCCTGAAGAATATATGAAGAAAATTTAACCACTGACAGTCAGCCAGAAGAGATTTCATAGAAACAGTTTGAAAATATTTTTCATACAATTGAAGTTTTTAAGCAGCAGTGCTTAGAGGCTGACCCTGATGAAGAGAGAAACAGTAAAATTTGCAGAAGAGTAGAAGAAGCAATAGGGCTGTACTGTCAGTTGTATGAAAAAAAAAGAAACAGAATTCCTGCCAAAGTATGTTAGCTCAATTCTTTGTGATGAAGTAGAGTAATAAATTTATATTCTGAATATGTTTTATCGACTTTCAGCTTCACGGTTTTCCTTTAACTATGCCCTGAGACATATCCCAATTCTTTTATATATATATATAAAAAAAACTGAGGGTCAAAAATGAAATTGATAGAGGGATTACTGGTAATCTTATTATTATTATTATTATTGTTATTCCTGATACCTCCAAGGAGTCCGAAGACTCATCGCGGGAGGACATCTTCAACTCTCTCTACACCTTACCTCTACTACGAATCAACGCCATCTACCGCCCACCTCCAACACCACCACAACTAGTAATTTTTGTCTGTAAATTGCGTGTGTTCTGAAGGGCCGATTTGTATGTATGCGGGATGAAAAACCCGAGTTTCCGGGAGAAAAAACCCTGCTACCTCCGTATGAGATCGGCTAACTCACCATCGATTGAAATCGACCAGATAAAGATTCCTCCCGTCGCGACGAGAATCGAACTTAGGCCTATTCCAATCGAAGGGCGCAATGTACCGTCGTTCTTCCAATTGCGCTACGGAGGCGCTATATATATATATTTATATATATATTTACATCTATAATAATTATATCTATCTTATAGGTTCCTTTTACCAGCTTGTATGTCTTAATAATAAGATCTCTTCTCCTGTCTGCTCAGCTTTGCAGACTACATTTCTTAATTTGGTTCCATACTCAATATTCTGGTGTCCTAAGGCAATCTTAGTTACTTGCCTCTGCACTACTGCTTCCTTATTGCACATATAATCAAGTGACTGGCTTGATTAGTGCCTTATACAGTATACAAGAAGCTATGACTTCTTGATTGCTACTTATCAGGATTCTTCAAATATAGTACTTTATCAAACACTTTAGCAAAAGCAAAAAACTGAAGCAAAATTCAAAAATTTCATATAAGCATCATCATATCTAATACATCTGTCACCCTCTATGAAATGTAACCATGTTATTGAAGTAAGATCTCCCTTTAACAAGCTACTCAAATTGCTCTCTTGAAAGATTTCCATTCTCATCAGTAAAAGTGATTTACATCTCTAACACCTTTGCCACTAAACTTGATACACCCACTAGCCTATGATTGGATACTACTGACTGGGATTCCCTCTCTTGTACAGTGGCACTATATTTCTTTCTTCCACCTCTTCTGGGATTTTTTTCTTTTGCCAGGCTTCTTCAACAAGTCATGGATGCTGCCAGCTCTTTTGCACATTCTATTCATGTAAATTAATAGAATGTAAAATAATGTAAAAAGAGATCTGTTTTAGGGCCATTACTATTTAACTTGTATATTAATGATATTGGCGAAGATTTGGATGGAGATATTCAGTTGTTTGCAGATGATGCAAAGTTGGGACGAACCATAAAGAGTAGTGAAGATGTTGTGGCCTTGCAAGAAGACTTGAATAAATTGAGTGATTGGGCAAGCAAATGGGGATGTGAGTTCAATGTTGCAAAATGTAAGGTTTTAAAATTTGGAAAACAAAGATGGGATGCAGAATTTATGCTTGGTGAGAATATATTGTTGGAAGTAGAGGAAATAAGAGATCTGGGAGTGATAGTAGATAAGGATCTAAAATTTAGGGGACACATCGCCAAAATTGTGAAGACAACACAAAGACTTCTGGAAATGATGAGGAGGACACTGACGTGTAGAAGTAGGGAGATTCTTGTTCCATTGTATAAGGCTTTGATTAGGCCACACATGGACTATTGTGCCCAGATTTGGTCACCTGGTTTTCAGAAGGATGAAGAGATGTTGGAAAGGGTCCAAAGGCGACTGACTAAGGTAGTTTCTGACCTCTGGAATGTCGAGTATGAGGAAAGATTGAAAAGATGTAATTTGCAGAGTCTAGTGGAGAGAAGGAAGAGGGGAGATATGATAGAGACCTACAAGTTGGTAAGGGGTTGTTATAGGATCAATGGTGGAGAAGTTCTACAGAGAATAGTAGGAGATCAGGGGAGAACCAGAGGTCATCCCTGGAAACTGTATAAAGAGGGTGTGAGTAGGGGAGTGAGAGGCAGGTTTTTTTCGTGCAGAGTTGTGAATGATTGGAATGCCTTGCCTGAGAGTGTGGTGTCTGCAAGGAGTTTGAATGTGTTTAAGACCCAGTATGATGAGATGTGTGTGAGATAAAAGGACCTCCTAGATGAGTCTTTGACTCCATGAGGTCTTGTTTAATAATAATAATAATAATAATAATAAATGTGATATCCCATCCAGTCCCAGCCTTATTAACATTTAGTGCACTTAAAATTCTAAACACATCACATTCCCAAACTGTCAGTCTTTGTCCTCCTTCCTATGTTACTCAGCACTACTGACTTCTTAATATGAGAAATATAGTAACAAAATAATCAATTATTTAGATTTATGTGCTAGTTTGAACTCATTATAGAGTTTAATATATTCCAGCATATAAATAATTTAACAACGCATTTAATCACTGCTATATTTCATCTCATTCACTGAGACATCATTAAAGAAACAATATTAAAATTGCAAAAACATATAAATTTCACCAACACTAAGTTAAAGGATTAGACTGAAAGCTTAAAGTCGTGTTATGGTCACCTTCTATGGGTTCTGTTGACTAGCCTTAGCTGTGTTGGATGGTATGCCTAAGAATTAAAGTTACCCAAATTTTGGGAAGTTTAATGCAGCCATATTTATTAAGATAGGCTTCTTGTGACTATATGAGTAGTATATGACAATATACTTCTCATTCAACCAAATCTCAATATTCAACCAATATTTCACCTTGGTCACCACAGCATCTTCATGAGCACAAAGAAATATTGAACATGTGCCCAAAGGCACACACACACACTATAGATAGGCAAACACACTGATTGTAAAAGCAAGCTCCTACAGTCCTAACTGGCATCCTCTATGAGTTTGGTGATTTGCGCTTGCTGACAATATCAAAATGATGGGCTCCCAGATTTTTGTGATCCTAAAATTTTGTTTAATTTTGGGAAATGTAGTGCTGTGGCAGATTCCAGAAATATATTGAAGGCATAGCTATAGGCTCTCTCTCATAAATCTACAGTATGGCTACATTACATTGATGATGTGTTCTCCATTTGGCCACATTTCAGGTATACATTAGAAACATTTTTAGCACACCTCAGCAACCCCTTCTCTCTAAATCTGCAACAAACAAAATTAGGGATGCACCGAATGTTCAGTTTTGCTTCAGTATTTGGCCAATTCGGCAAGTTTTTTTTAGATATTCGGCTTCAGTCAAATCAGTAGAAAGATTCAGTTGGCCGAAGTAGAAAAATTCCTGTTAAATAATACATCATAAAAAAATGTAACTAATTGGGAAAAGCCTCTCCTTTTTTTTGCATGACAATTCAAATAGAAGGATTTTCAAGGCTAATGAGTAAACTTATTCCACAGTACAATTTCTCAGAAAAATATTTTCAATTCTAGCTACTGGCTTATTTTTGAAAGAGTTTTTTTTTTTTAATTTATTTTAGAAGTTGGAAATATTTACGAAGAAACTAGATGTATGCTACTCCAAAAAATGCTGAAAAATTCATTTTCCAATATCATAATTTATGCAAATTCATTTTGATTATCATCATCATCATGCGTATCAAGGATTTAGGCCTAGCATGGCCTGTTCCGGCCTTAGAAGTCATCGTTGAATCGTTTAAGAGGACGTCCTGGTTTTCTTTTACTTAACGGCTTGTACTTTAAGGCTTGTTTTGGTAATTTTTCTGTTTTCATTCTTTGAATGTGTTCCATCCATTTATGTTTATATTTTTTAATTTTTTCTATTACTGGTTCTTGGTTTAATTCGTTTCTTTTGTGATCAAATAGTGTATACTTTTCAGTTTTTCTCATAAACTTCATTTCTGCTGTTGTTAATCTTTGTTTGTCTTTTTGTTTTATTGTCCAGATTTCGCTTCCATACATTGAGACTGGTAGGGCTAATGTATTGTATACTTTTAGTCTGGTTTGTTTCTGAACTAGGTTTGGTTTGAATATAGAGTTAGTTATTTTTAAATATTTTGCAATTTTTATATCTTTTTATTTTCATATGTGATCATACATCCTAGGTAGTTAAATGAATTCACCTGTTCTAAGATCTTGTTATCTATTACTATTTTAGTTCTTGCTGGAACTTGTCCTTTATAGGCCATAGTTTTTGATTTTTCCGTTGATATTATCATACCATAATCTTTGGAGATCTCATTTAGATCTAAAATATCTTTCTGTAAGTTATCTTCAGAATTTGTAATTATTATTTGATCGTCGGCAAAGAGGAGAGTGTGTAGGTTTACTGTAGAAGAAAGTTTAATTCCTTGATGTAAATTTTTATTCCATTTTATTATTATTTCATTTAAGTAGATATTAAAAAGAGTTGCTGAGAGGGGGACATCCCTGTCAAACCCCTTGGTTTATCTCTCTTGTATATGATAGCTCGTGATTTAATCTTATTTGTATTTGATTATTTTCTTATATACTTGTGATAGCTTTTAGGATATTATTTGGTATTTGTCTTTCTTTTAATATGTTAAATAATATGTTTCTTTTAACTTTGTCAAATGCTTTTTCAAAGTCAATAAATGCAATATGTGTTTCTAAATTATTATTATTATTCGTGACACCACCAAGGAGTCCGACGACTCATCGCAGGAGGGCACCTACAACTGTCTCAATCACTACTCCGAACCTCTACTACGAATCATCTCCATCAACGCCATACTACCACAACTAGTATTTTTTTGTCTGTAAATTGCGTGTGTTCTGAAGGGCCGATTTGTCTGTATGCGGGATGAAAAACCCGAGTTTCCGGGAGAAAAAACCCTGCTACCTCCGTATTATATTCTCTTCTTTTCTCTATTATTAATTTTAGGCAAAAGGCCGGATCTATACATGAGCGTCCTTTTCTAAATCCATTCTGTACTTTTAAAATAAAGTTTTCAGAATATTTCATTAGTTTGTTATTTAAGATTCTGCTATATATTTTGTAACAGGAATCCATAATTATTCTGTTTCACAGTTTAAAATAAGTTTTGCTAATATTTGTGTTATTTGAAGAAATAAGGTGCAATATTTTGTTCTGATTTTTATGCTGCATTGTTTTATAAATACATTGTTCTCTATGAAATTAAATGATAGTTTTATTATATTGGAATGGAGGATATTATGAAACCATCTGTATCTTATAGCCAATTTAAAAAAATAAAGTGAAGTTTCGAAATTTACCAACGAGCTTAAGAGAACAAGCCCGGAATTGGAGTTGCTTTATGTGCACTATTTGAACATCACAAACTCTAATCTACAACCCATATATTCACCTTTTATTGATGCATTGAGTAAGTTTTACCAGCCTGACCAAGTTATTTAAAAGCAGAAGAGCTCATTTAGCACTGTAAGCTATGTCAGAAAGTTAAATTCATCATAAGTGATCTCTAGGTGGGTGCATAATAAAATATTAAACTGTAGAGCTAAGAAGCTTATATAGATGATGTAATTGACAATATTACAGATTCATGTATATTTTATAACAAAATAAAGGTTATTATAGACCAGATAATGTGGATGGTTGTGGTAATGAAATGTATAGTCAAATTAGCCAAACAAATAAGAAAAGGGGGTGATGATAATGGTGATTTTAATTATGGCAATATAGACTGGAATAATGAGATAGCAACTGGAAGCAAAGAAAATTAGTTTCTTGAGTTTTTGAGGGATAACTACTTCAGACAGTATGTAACAAAGGACACACGAGGAATGAGGGTCTTGGATTTGGTCATCTCATCAAAGGATGTAATTATAAATGAGGTGTAAAATCATCCACCATTACCTGGGTGGTTGCCAGCAGTGTGAAGATCTCTGTGAGAAAAGGGTATGTGGAACTGCAAGGGAGGTGATTATGAAGAGCTCAGGAGACAGCTTGTGGGTGTAGCATGGAATGATGGGTAAGTTGGAAAAGAGATCAATGCAGCTTGGGGGATTTTCAAAAACTATCTAGTATATGCAATATCTAAGTGTATTCCAAGAGTGAGTAGGTTAAATAAGGTAGGGTGTGAGATAAATGAATAAAGAGATTAAGCATGCAATACAGAGAAAGAAGGCATTGTGGAGGCAGCATAAGACAAGTGGAAATAACCAATTCCATGAGATCTACAAAGACCAGGAAAGGAGGGTGACTTGGTTGGTAAGGGTAGCTAAAGAGAGGTATGAACAACAGTTAGCTAATGAAGCCAAAAAGAATCCTAAGGAGTTCTTTCGATATGTAGCCAGCAAAAGAAATAATGATTATGGAAGGATGACATTGATAGGAGAAAATGGTATAAAGACAGCTCTTGCAGAATGTGTGGTAAAGATACTTAATGAGCAGTTCATAATGGTCTTTCAATCTTGTGAATGTGACTTCATGGAGAGATTGAGAGCAGTAGATGATGGGGAGGAGAGACTGACTGTAAGTGAGCAAGAGGTGTATGGGGAGTTGAGTAAACTAGATGTTAATGAGGCTGTGGGACTTGATATAGTTTGCCCACCGATTAGAGATCCTTCGACACTTTTGCGCATCTCAGAAAAAGGAGAATCCATTCCGATAATAGGGTAATCAGTCCGTATAGTGGGATGAGTTGTTTATTATTACACGTCGGAAAATTAACTTCTCTTTTATGATTATTGTAGTTAACTATGTTGCTTGTATAACAGTTGGAAAATTTTACCTATAAAGCACGTGATTTCGCGTGTTGGCGACCAATTTGGACGTTCTTCATTTCTTTCTCCCCTTCAGCATGAATCGACTATTCTTGGAAAGATGCGAAGTAGGGACCTATAAATGGTGAGCGAACTATAATATATCACCATGTATTCTGCAGGAATGTGCCAGGGAATTGACACCTGCCTTGACATATTTTTTTAATACGAGTCTTACACTCGGTCAAGTTCCTAAGGAGTGGAAGGAGGGCAAGATTGTGCCACTTCATAAAGGAGGTGATCGAACTCAAGCATCAAACTCTAGGCCTATCTGTGTGTCAGGTGTTGTGGTTAAGTCATTGGAGAAGCTTGTGAGAACTAGGATCCAGAGTTGGGTTGGCAACAATGGCATTATCTTTGAAGGACAGCATGGATTTGCTAAAGGGAGGTCATGTTTTAGTAATCTACTTACTTATTACAATAAATTGACTGCTTCCTTGGACAGAGGAGAAGGATACACAGTAATATACTTGGATTTCGCAAAGGCTTTTGATAGAGTACCTCATTATAAGTTGACAGTCAAACTAGAGCAGATGGGGTTGGATATTAGATTAGTGCATTGGAATGGAGACTGGCTATATGATAGGTATCAACAAGTTGTGTATGGGGGAGCGATATCCAGGAAAAGGAACGTCACTAGTGGAGTGCCTCAGGGGGTCTGTTTTAGGGCCATTACTGTTTGACTTGTAGATTAATGACATAGATGAGGATTTGGATGGTGATATAGTTGTTTGCAGATGATACAAAGTTGGGACGAACCATGAAGAGTAGTGAAGATGTTGTGGCCTTAAGAGAAGACTTGAATAAATTGAGTGATTGGGCACGGAAATGGGGATGTGAGTTCAATGTTGCAAAATGTAAGATTTTAAAATTTGGAAAACAAAGATGGGATGCAGAATTTATACTTGGTGAGGATATATCGTTGGAGGTGGAAGAAATAAGAGATCTGGGTGTGATAGTAGATAAGGATCTGAAATTTAGGGGACACATAGCCAAATTTGTGAAGATAACACAAAAGCTTCTGGGAATGATGCGGAGGACACTGACGTGTAAAAGTAGGGAGATTCTTGTTCCGTTGTATAAGGCTTTGATTAGGCCACACACTATTGTGCCCAGATTTGGTCACCTGGTTTTCAGAAGGATGAAGAGATGTTGGAAAGGGTCCAAAGGCGACTGACTAAAGTAGGTTCTGATCTCTGGAATGTCGAGTATGAGGAAAGATTGAGAAGATGTAATTTGCAGAGTATGGCGGACAGGAGGAAGAGGGGAGATATGATAAAGACCTACAAGTTGGTAAAGGGTTGTTATAGGATTAATGCTGGAGAAGTTCTACATAAAATAGTGGGAGATAGGGGGGAGAACCAGAGGTCATCCCTGGAAACTGTATAAAGAGTGTGTGAGTAGGGGAGTGAGACGCAGGTTTTTTCGTGCAGAGTTGGAAATGATTGGAACACCTTGCCTGAGAGTATGGTGTCTGCAAGGAGTTTGAGTGTGCTTAAGACAGATGTGCTGTATGTGTGTGATAAAAGGACCTCCCAGATGAGTCTTTGACTCCATGACTTCTTGTGGTATAATGATATGGAAACGAGGAAAAGTAAGAAATGTTGAAAATTTTTCTTACTTTCAAAAAATTAGCATATAGCTTATGAGAAGGTTATGTTCTTACAATCTCTGGAAATTTTTTGAAATCTTTTTTTCTACATTTGACCATAAAATATTAATGGATCCATAATATCCTCCATTATGATATCTCACTTATTTCAAATTGAAGCATCTTGGTTCTCTGTTTAAAAATTTGATAGTCATTATATTTAGGGAAAGCAAAATTTATTTTGCTTTCTCTAAATATATATATATATATATTTTTTTTTTTTTTTTTCTTGTAGACACATGATTAAGTGAAGTATTATTATTCATGTATTTTAAACTTTCTTCATTCTCCAATTTGGCCAAAGTACTTAATATTTGGTAAAAGCATAATTAATTAAAATTTACACATTGTGAATTAAATTTTATAAACAATTGCTTTGAACAAAAAAAAATTATGCTCATTAAAATTTCTTATCAATTTTTAATGAATAATAATATTATTATTTTTTAAACATTTGTTTATAAAATTTAATTTGGTGTGCTTTGGCTGAATGTTCAGTGCTTCAGCCAAATTTTAAACCTTTAAACCAAATATTCAGTATTTGGTGCTTTGATCAGAACCTGCTTTGGCGCTTCCTTACACAAAATCCATCTTTTATATCTGGGGCACCCCAGAAAAAATTGCATGCATTCTGAAAAATATAATATATGAGAGATCCACGTCCATCAAGCTTTATTAAAAACTGGCTGCCCTTATCTGCTTATCTGAAGATCCTCTCCACTATCTGGACCTTCATGGAGTCTACAGAATCCCTTGTTCCTGCAAGCTTCAGTACTTTGGTCACACAAAAAGACCTACCAACATCCATCTGGAAGAAGTTGGCAGATCATGATATGGATCACTAGATCCAATGGAAGAAAACCTTCCTATTTTATTTATTTACTATATCTATTGCATGTATAGGAAAGGAGGTATATGCAGTCTTCTAATCTGTAAAGAGAAGGATATTTCTTTGTGAATGTAATAAAATTTTTACAGTGGAGTATTTAATTTAAATTTATATTTGCAGTATGTGTAATTTAAATTATTTGTTTTGCAGAATTTTTGAAATCAAGAAAACTGGATAAATTGCATTGTAAACAACCTCTGGTGGATGTGCATAATACTAATAACTCTGCCATTTCTATAGGAGAGCATTTGTGTTCAGCTGCAGATGCTTCTTCTCAAAGTGTATTTCACGAGCAAGATGTTTTGATCTCATTGACAGGTCAGTCAAAAATAGAGAATAGCCTTCAAAATGAATTGGACTTCGATTCAACGTCAGTAACAGAGTCAACCTTTGAAACTCAAGAACAAGAAAAACCTGATAGTATCCTTGATTTTTTCCCTTTCAGTTCACATACACCTACCAGCATTCTTTCCTATGGACATACTTCAACTTTAAATAATTTGCCAGTAATCAGCTGCCAAATAGATAGAATAAATATGTATCATGGTTTAGTCAGTGCACAGGAAGAATCCTATGTGCCGCAGCTCTTAATGCCATCTTTTGCAAATAACATAGATATTACTATATTTTTAACACATACAGCTAATGACACACCAAGTGCAATGAGGATTGCTCAAGTACTACGACAGTATTTTGGTATACAAGTCATTCTTCCTAATGACGAACAGTTTTTAAGAAGTATTCACGGTTCTCGACATTTGGATATTATACTCAACAAGGTTTGTTTTAATAGATTCTTAATATTTCTTTCTTATTTAAGTGCCACAGTTGGTCTAAAAATATATTTATTTTGCTTGCCTTTTGATGTCTTCCCCATTAAGAAATTATTGTAATTGTGTTAGTATATTTTTATTTATAGCTTATCGTGTATGCTCCTCTTAAATTTGATGTGATTTTTTGAAAGTAGTTTTTCTTTTAAGTATGATATTATTTTTTGTGTCTTGAAAAACTATCCAAGAATTGTGAATTTTGGCTTCTCTCTTTCTTCTTCGCAATTTTTGCTGCATAAAAAACATTTTGTCTTGTGTATCAAAATACAGTAGAAGTTTTTTATAACATTAGCTCAAAATGAGCAAAAAAATTGTTGATATGGCAAATGTTTTTTTAACATAGCCAGTTGAGCATAAAGAAAAGTGAAAATTTCTTCAGAATCAAACAGAAGTAGGAGTTTTATTTATCTGATTCTCACCCACAAAGGTTCTAATCCTATACTACTTTAGTATAGGATTAGAACCTTTTAATCCTATAAAAGATTAAGACTTATATGAATTCAGATTTTTTTATCATTTATTTAAAATTTTATTTATTTCTTATATTTGCTTGTATTTCTTGTATATGGCATGTTATACTCAGCTGGCATCCACCTTATAGCATTAAATCAAGTCTGCAGTTAGGAAAATGGTGATAAATGACTACCTTCAAACTCTCCACCACCTTCACTTCATTGTTTAAAGTAATGGAGACAATTCTCAATAGTCTACCTAGAGAAACTGTCAGCTAATCAGTGACCACTAGTATGGATTTTACCAGTCAAGAACTACACTCTATTACCCACCTCTGAACCTTGGAAAGGTTGGAGAAACCTGTATTGTTTCCACTTGATATTTCCAAGCTATTTGATAGGGTTTAGCACTGAGAGATTCTCAGCAAAATGCTATCTTGTGGGCTGCCTTCCTCCCTTTGTAATCAGAGTTTTCAGTTTTCTCTTAGGCCTTTCTCTACATGTAATGGTGAAGGATATTTTCTTTTCAGATTTTCCTATTAATGCCGGTGTTCCTCAGCTTGGCCACCCTCTTCCTTATAAACACAGACAGCCTACTCCTCACTGCTCTCAAACCCCATTCACAATTCTGATGATAGCACTCTTCACTCATTTGGCCTGTAGTGCTGAAACATCCTTCAAGACCATCTGCAATAAGTGCCTAAATACTGCTCTCCACACTACCCAGTGGAATGATAACAATCTAGTCATTTTCAATGCTTCAAAGCAGTTTTGTCTTTTTTTCTCACAAAAAAAGACCTTAGTTTTTCTCTCTTTACCTTTGACAATGCTCACCTTCAGCAGTCAACATCAGATCTTTCTTTTCAGAGTAACTCTTACTCCTTCCCTTTTCTAGCATAATAGCATCACTTCTATTGCATCCTCAACTTTCAGAAAATTTGGTATCTTCTTTTTCTCAAGACATTTTTATTTGTCCAGTTGCTTGCTTTGTGCAAATTTCAAATCTGTCCATAATAAGTTTAGTTTAATTCTTTATCCAAGTGTGAGCAAACAAAGTTTGCGCCTGAAAATATCTTCAGGACTGAATATGGTGTTTGCTGTGAGTTGCCCAGTACAACACTGGGCAACTCACAGCAAAGGTGGACCAAGCTACCATCACTCCTATTCCAGTATCTCCCATAATGCAAAACACATCTCCTTGCAGATATGTATAATGTTATGCATTAAGGGATTGGCCACTACCCAGACTAGTTTCGACCTTTATTGAGGTCTCTTCAGTGGGAGCTAGGCCCATTGGTGGAGATACCAGGCAGAAGCAATAGCGAGGTCATCTTTACCTATAGGAGTTGCCAAAAGGTGTGCCACCTTTTTTTTATTAAATTACTCTGGATTTAGAGAAAGATGTTGAAAGTTTATTTTTCACTTGGTAGTGGCCAGTCCCTTAATGCATAACATTATACATATCTGCAAGGAGATGTGTTTTGCATTATGGGAGATACTGGAATAGGAACGATGGTAGCTTGGTCCACCTTTGCTGCGAGTTGCCCAGTGTTGTACTTATCCCAGTAAGGTAGTACAACACCATATTCAGCCCTAAAGATATTTTCAAGCGCAAACTTTGTTTGCTCACACTTGGATAAAGGATTAAACTAAATTTATTATAGTCTAACCAAGTGAAAAATAAACTTTCAACACCTTTCTTTATTTATTAAATTAATCCAGAGTAATTTAATAAAAAAAGGTGGCACACCTTTTGGCAACTCCTATAGGTAAAGATGACCTCGCTATTGCTTCTGCCTGGTATCTCCACCACTGGGCCTGGCTCCCACTGAAGAAACCTCAATAAAGGTCGAAACTAGTCTGGGTAGTGGCCAATCCCTTAATGCATAACATTATACATATCTGCAAGGAGATGTGTTTTGCATTATGGGAGATACTGGGATAGGAATGATGGTAGCTTGGTCCACCTTTGCTGTAAGTTGCCTGGTGTTGTACTACCCCTTACCCCAGTAAGGTAGTACAACACCATATTCAGTCCTGAAGATATTTTCAGGTGCAAACTTTGTTTGCTCACACTTGGATAAAGGATTAAACTAAATTTATTATAGTCTAACCAAGTGAAAAATAAACTTTCAAAATCTGTCCACCCTTGTAATATTGCTTTCACATTTGTCATGGTGAATACCAAATACCTCTCTCAAATTCATGATGTTGTTTAGAAGAGAGCTGTGTGGTTGAATAATGACTTTTCTCTTACACAAGACTCTCTTCAGCCACTGTCTCACAAATGGTCAGTTTCTGCATTGTGTCTCTTAAACATGGGCATTGTTCAGCAGTGCTAGCATCCATTATGTCCACCATTTTTGCTAGGCCTACAGCAGTTCAAATAACAGCTCTGCAACATTCTTTTAGTTGAACTGCTGACTTACGAAACTACCCTGTCATCTTTCATTCCATGTAACTCGGTTCTGTGGAATAGCCTTCCCCTTGAATTATTTCTCCAGGACTAACCTTTCAGCTCTTTAAGAGGAATATCAACTGATTACTTTGCTCATTATTATTTGATACAACTGATTATTTACTATAGGGTTTACAGCCACTCATACATGGAAGTGATGTGTGTATATATATATATATATATATATATATAGAGAGAGAGAGAGAGAGAGAGAGAGAGAGAAAGTATATAGACTTTACCAGTTCATGAATATGTAAGAAAGAATTAATAAGACAAAATACTGGAATAAGATGGTAACAATTATTTTAATTAACAACATGATGTTTCATTCTAATTGCATGGGATTTCTTCAGGTTCAAACATACAAATTAGTAGACAAACAGTCCTGGCCTGTCAGGTATCTTCTCCCTCCAGGAGATTGACTACCATGTGTCTCCACCATGTCCTATTCTGCGCCTCTCTGCTGCATTCCTCATATGAGAGATAGGTCCAGTTTTCTATATTTGTCTTTGTCTTCCTCTCTTTTTCTTTTCCTCAGCAGTTCCTTCAAGAAGTGTCCTCTGTAGGCAGTTATGTCTCAGAATATGTCCAAAATATCTGACTTTTCTCTTTTTAATTTCTTTCATCAGGCTCCTGTTTACACCTACCATCTCTAGTACCTCTTCATTTGTCTTTCCATGATATTCTCATAATTCTTCACAGCATCCACATTTCAAAGGCCTCCAGTTTTTTCATACTCAGATTGGAGAGTGTCCATGTCTCTACTCCATATAATAATGTAGACCATATGTAGCATTTGGAAATTCTTAGTCTTGTTTTCAGATTTAATTCTCTAGATGTTAGTAGATTTTTCATCTTGTTGAAAGTTGACCTTGCAATTTCAATCCTTATTCTAATTTAATCTTCTGTTTTGCCATTCTCTGTGATCAAGTGTCCGAGGTATATGTATTTTTGCACCTGTTCTCATTTATTTCCTTTTATATTGATGCATATTTTTGGTATTTTCTTTTCTCTTGAAATTATCATGATTTTTGTCTTTTTAAAGTTGAAACTGAGACCATACTGTTCACTATACATGAGGGTTTCATCTATAAGAGTTTTGAGGTCATATTTGTTTTCAGCTAGAAGAACCGTGTCATCTGCATATCTTAGGTTATTAATATTTCTGCCCCCTACAGTGATTCCTTTGAGGTCACTAATTTTATTAAATATTTCTTCTGTGTACAGGTTAAAGAGAATCAGAGAAAAGACACAGCCTTGTCTCACACCTTTCTGAACTGGGAATTCTTCTGAGGTCTCTCTATTTATTCTCAAAGATGCAGTCTGTTCCCAGTAAAGATTAGTTAATAGCCTAATGTCTTTTCCATCCATGCCTATTTTTGGAAGGATTTCAATTAATTGTTCATGTTAGACATTGTCGAATGCCTTTTTGTAATCTATGAAGCAGAGGTACACATCTTTTTGTTTTTCTAGATATCTTTCTATGATGGTTCTGACATTGAAAATACCTTCTCTTGTACCTACATTTTTCTTGAAGCCACTTTGTGTATTATTTATTTCTATGTTTATTTTTCTTTTATTTCTTTCAAGAATAACGTATAGGAGGACTTTTGATACTTGACTGATGAGGCTGATTGTCCTGAACTCTTCACATCTTTTAGCTTTTGTTTTTTTGGGAATTGGAACAAAAATTGAGTGATTAATGTGTGTGGGTAGAAATCCAGTCTCATATATTTTATTGCATAATTTTGTTAGAAATTTCAGTCCTCCTTCATCGAGAGCCCTCAACCATTCTGCCAAGATGTTATCTATTCCTGCAACTTTATGTGGTTTTAGTTTTCTGACGGCATTTTCAACTTCATAGAGTAAAATGAATGGTCCTTCTAAATCAGTCTGTTCAGGAATATCATTTCTTTGTTAATTCATATAATTTCCTTGTGTATTCAATCCATCTTTCCATGAATTCTTTTTTATCCATTAGAATATGGTCTCTTGAGTCTCTAATGACACTTGTATGGTTTGCTGTATTTGTTCTGCTTGTCATTTCTCTGATCTTTTCATGCATTTCTCTGCTTCTGTGTTTTCTATCAAGGTTTTCTATTTATACATTTATATTTAATCCATTCCTCTTGGCTTTCCTGAATTCTTTTTTTTATTTCTTTATTCATGCTTTTATATTCAGGTTTGTTCTTTAACTTTTTTCTTTGTTCCATCAACGTCAGTATTTTTTCATTCATCCAAGGTTTATTCCTTTTCCTTTTTAATTGTGGGAGTGTATTTTTGGCTGCTTCATTGATACTATTCTTGAATGTTTGCCAGTTCATGTTAATTTCATCAACTGGTGTTCTATTTTCTATGTGAGTTGTGGTGTCAGACTTGTTAAGGGATTTTGTGAATTCTTTTATAAAGCAGTCTTTAACTTCTTGGTTGTTAAGTGAATTATAAGTTTCTCTTATAAATGGTTGGCTTGGTATCTTAAGTTTTATTTTGATTTTTGCAATCACTGGGTTGTGGTCCGATCCTATGTCTGCTCCAGGATATGTTTTTATTTGTGTTATTGCATTTCGGAATCTTTTGCTTATTATTATATAGTCAATTTGGTTTCTATAGATGTCCCCAGTGCTTTTCCAGGTATATAGTCTTCTGGGAGGATGTTTAAACAGTGTGTTGGCAATTATTAGGTCATTGGTTTCACAGAATTGAATTACTCTTTCACCTCTTTCATTTCTGATTCCAAGCCCTTGGTTTCCCATGCAAAATGAGATTTTTTTCTGAGCCCACTTTTGCATTTAGATCGCCCATCATTATAATAACATCATCTGACTTAGCACTGGAGATTGCAGTTTGGATGTCTTCATAAAATTGTTCCAACTCTTCATCTGGGTGATCTTGGGTTGGTGCATATGCTTGGATAATATACAGGTTGAATGGTTGTGCAGTTATTTTGACTGTTATGAGTCTGTCATTTATGGGCCAATATTCCTGTAGAGATTTTGCAATTCTATTACTTAGGACAAGCGCTACTCCATTAAGGTGTAAGTCACTGCCAGAGTAGATTATAGTGTGATTTTTTCTTATTATTATGCCTGTATCTGTCCACCTCACTTCATTGATGCCTGCAATATTAGCCTTCATCACTTCTAATTCCTGGAGTAGGTTATCTAATTTGCCCCTTGTAGAGTGTTCTGACATTCCATGTTACTATTTTCAAGAGATTGCTCCTGGTTTTCAGACAAGGGACATCTGAGAATATTCTCCCTGGAGGGTTTGGGATATTATCTTCATACATTACCTTAGTAGTTCTTGTCTTACAATTCCTGGTTTCAAGCTCTTCTTCCCTGTAGTTATAAGAGCTGATGGTTGCAGGGGTCTCAACAACATCTCTAACTTCATATCGTGACATGGTGTGTTTCATGTTTGACAATGGATAAATACGTGGTGAGGCTCCGATCTCTTCCACGACGGCTGGCCACAAGTCCCTTAGATGTCAGGAGTGTGCCCTTGATGTGCCGCACATCTTGCTGTCATGCCCTTGATGCTATTGATCAGTCAGTTGATTCTTCTGCCATCTTGGCCATTCCAGACTTCGTGCACATAAAGGGTTACATTCCCTATTTACAGGCATTCTATATTGCTGATACCCTCACTTAGTTTAGTCCGCCAGCCGAGGCGGTTTACCGGGGTGTGGCCGCTGGTGTGCACTACCAACTTCTTGGAGCCATAAGTGAGAGTTGAGTGTATGTGAGGAACAGAGCCCAACATCCTGACCCTGAGATCAGCGGCTGACATCGATACTAAGGTGCTACCTCTCCATACACTCCTGTACAGACAAACAGTAAAGACTAATAAAGTTGACAACCAATATTTAGTTATAGAAGAAACATAATATGTTTTTTTTTTTTTTTCAAATATTTATAATTGTACCTTGCATGTTGTACTTGTTTACGCATTCGTGTCCACACATTTAGCTAGTGATGGCCTGGATGTATTCAGACAAGTTGATACTTGGGTTTATATGTAGATGTTTAGGATCTAATGCCATTTCCAAGGACTCCCAAATAAACTAACTAAAGAACTTCAACATTTAAAAAAAATACTTTCCTTCAAAATGGCTAAGATGACCACATTATCTCCAGACTACTTAACTGACATGATATCAGAGATATTTCTAATGAAAAGGAAAACAGAGGCTTCATCATGCTTCTATATATATTAGATCTGTTTCCATAAAAGTGGCAAAAATACTTAAGGAATATAAAATCAAAGTTGTACTTACCCGTTTATCACGATGAGATCACTATTCCGGTTCACAAAACCTCAACATAGCTCACTTAAATATCCTGGCGTTTATTAATTATGTTGCTATTGCCAGTCATCTTACAATGGACAGATAGAAAAATTGATTGAGTAGCATATTGAAGAACATACTGGGATATTAAATACCATAGGAGTGAGGCCTCAGTTTTGTCATCACATGTGCTCTCTTCAGTTGATCCACAGTGCGTTTCTGCAATGAGACATCAAGTGTTATTGGATAAATCAGAACTATTACGCCATTGCTGTGACATAATGAAGAGAAAAATTTGGGAGTCCTTGGGAATGGCCTAAGCATCTAAATATACACACAAGTATCAACTTGTCTGAATACATCAGAGCCATCATTAGCCAAATGAATGCACAACATGCTGAACAATGCAACATACAATTAGAAATATTTTTTAAAAAATATCACTCTCTATAACTACAGGGTTTGTCACCTTTGTTAGTATTTACTGTTTGTCTACTAGTTTGTATGGTTTACACCTGAAGAAATCCTATGCAATTAGAATGAAACATCATGATGTTGTTTGTTGTCTTGTCCTTTGAGGAGTCTTAGATATTTCCATGTGCTCTTTAAACTCCTTTGGTTATGCCAATGATTTTGTTCATATAGAGTTGTTGTTCAGGATTAGGGTCTATTGCTTTTGACCAAATTTCTTATGATACGATTTCAAGGTGACTAACGTGGCAATGGCATGCAATGTTCCATTGAAGAGTCATAGGAAGAAATCAACCAAACATCATGCTATTATTGTCTAGATTATATTTGGTCATTCAAACATAATTAAAATGAAATATATATTGATCTTTAATTGACCATGATTTATAAACATCTAATACCAACAAGCTTCGCCGACGGGGCTGCCCGCCTTCTTCAGGGCTTATAATGGTAAGAGAAAAAAACTCAAAGTGGCTAGCACAGTGAAAATGGAGTAACACTATCGTATAAATTAAACATTAAAACAGGATGTGTAACATTACATGCATGGAGTGTTATGTTAGTCACTGTTGTGAGCGCATGCTCTGTAGTTTTGAGCGAAATTAAATTCTGGCAGACTGAGCGATCTTATTAAAGTTTTCTATATGTCAGTTATTATCATTCCCTGGTTTCTATTTAGATTTTCTCCAGAATGGAGGACTACTATGGCTTCCTTGAAATTTCTACAACGGAAATCTTCTTCTAGGTAAGGCATGGAGCCCAATCAATGGTATGGTTAGTAATCGCAAAATGATAGGCTAGACCTGAGTTGTCTGTTCTGTTGTTATTAACATCTCCTGTATGTTCTTTTTTTTTTTTTTTTGGATTTCGAGGCTTCTTGATGTCTGTCTCCTATATAGTTTAGACCACAAGTACGTGGAATGTTGTACACTCTTGTGTGTTTGAAAAAAGCATTAATGTCTTTTGGCAATCTTAAAACATGACAACTTGTTGGTATTAGATGTTTATAAATCATGGTCAATTAAAAATCAATATATATTTCATTTTAATCATCATGCTATTAATTTAAATAATTGTTTCCATTTTATTCCAGTGTTCTGCCTTATAAACTCTTTTTTCTTCATCATCAATCATAATTTCCTGATATGTACCCTCAAGGGGTAATCAGTCTAATCATTATGACTTTTTGACCATTCCCTCTGAATTATGCAGTGTAGCCACTGCAGAACTTTTATACCTCCATGCAACTCAAGTATTGACATGTACTTCTCTTTGCATTTCTCCTGAAAATTTCTCCTGTTCTGACAGAACAGTAGTAGAAAATTTTCCATTTAACAGTCTTTTAAATGGAACAGTCTTGTTCCATTTAACAGTCTTTCAAAGTATTACTCTAGACATCTAGGATATCCTTATCTTCAGTTTTCATGTCACCTTTATCATGTTTTGATTCCTTTTACAGTACTCTTTCCTTCATTTCTAAACTTTTTCAGTAGTTCACAGAACATTTTGCCACCTTCTTGATATTTACCATCTTTATTCTTAACGAAGTCTTCCTGTGACTTTCGTTTAGCTATTTCACACATACTTTAATTTTTACATTTTTTTTTCTATATTCTTTTAGGCATTTGCCGACTTATTTGATAGAAACTTTTGGTATGCTTTCTTCTCTTCCAGTATTGCTTCTGTAACTTCTTGTGTCCCCCATGGCATTCTTATTTTTCTGTCCTTGCCTCCCTAGATAAGTTGATCAGTGTCATAGTTTGCCACTGTGATGCCAATTTGGTTCTTACTTTTGAACTGTTTCATTCTTTCTTCAGTTATATTTGTTCAGCTGCATGCTCTAGTGACTAGAAAAATTACTCTATTTCTTCCTTATGAGATCCTTCTGAGGGACCATAGATTCAAATAAGTTTCATTATTTATTTTCCCATTTTGAAGTTTACCCACATTACTACTTGAAACTGCTTTCAATCAAAAAGTTTATCTTCATGTTTGGTGTTGAAGCTCTTACTAATATATATTTATTTATTTATTTATTATTTACTGATAATTCTAACCAATACTTGAAATACTTCACTGAATGGCATCTCATGATGTTTGGTGTATGTGTTGCAAATGAATGACTCTTGGCCTGATGACATTTATGCATTATATTCAAAATGCAGCATTCTAGAGCACACATTGCTATGTAACTCAAGTTTCATAATTACCGTGATATGTGTATAGATGTATGCAACATTCACTACTGAATTTTATACTAGAATGAATAATTACTGTTTATTTTATACTTAACATGTTTTGTATTATTGTGTTAAATATTGATTTAATGCAAATAATAATTGATATGATTCCACAAGACTTTTTGTGTATTATGCTACTTAGTAAGTAGGCCTTATCTACTTATTCCAGCATATTTGGATTCTCAAAGCTGCAGTGCACATATCACTATATCTGTTAACAAATATCCCATCTATGTGTAGCAGAAATTGTTACCTTATCTGATTATCTGTGGACTAATGTATTCTTCATATATTAATACTTTGAAGATTTTAACAACAAAGGTGTAGAAAGGGAGTGGAAAGAAGGTAAAATTCTTCCATTATACGAGGTTGGTGATAAGACTGTGGCTTCAAATTATAGGCCAATCTGTATATCTGGAGTTGTGGGGAAGATACTGGACAGATTGGCGAGAAGTAAGATACAGGAATGGGTTGATAACAGCAGTATTCTCTGGGATTATCAGCATGGATATGTTAAAGGGAGATCATGTTTTACTAAATTACTTTTGTACTTTAACAAGGTGACAAATACCTTGAACATGGGAGATGCATATACAGTGGTGTACTTGGATTTTGCAAAAACTTTTGATAGACTGCCACACAACAAGCTGTTAAATAAATTGAAACAGATAGGATTGGAGACATCTGAGTTGGATCAGCGACTGGGGTGCAGTATCCCGAAAGAGGAAGGTCACTAGTCATGTTCCACAAGAGTCAGTTTTGGGACCATTGTTGTTCGATTTGTATGTTAATTATATTGGGATAGGTTTAACTAGTGATATGCAACTGTTTACAAATGATGCAAAATTGCAGATGTTATGTCATTACATGAGAACTTGAATAGATTGCATGAATGGGCAGGTAAGTGGAACTGTCAGTTCAATGTTGCTAATGCATTTTTCTGAGTGTGTTGTGAATGTAGACACATTGAATCAGTTTAAGGCATGGTTGGATGAGCTTGTGTGCAATAGTGTATACTTCCCATGATGAGTCTCTGACTCCATGGAGGTCAGTTGTTAATAATAATAAAAACCTTTCAGAAGTTTTCTCCTTGCCGGTGTGGTTGTCTAAGTGATTAGCCTATTTGCTCTTCAACCAACCAGATGTGATTTCACATTCCATGTTGCATATGAATGTTTTGAATGTCTTCAGATGGAAGATGTATTTCATTGCTTTGTGCCTTTGTGCAAGACCACTACCTGCTTATTGGAGGCACATAGCAGCTTGGATAAAAGTCTCATTTTTGATCTCTCTCTCTCTCAAGCAAGTTTTTCCGATTATCTTATCCATTGCTTACATGTCATTTTACTAGCACTAGTGTCCTGTAAGCTAAAAGTATTTTGTGGACAAGATTTACATAAAAAAAGTTTACTGTGTATGCTTTTATTGTAATAATTTTACAAAGTTAATTATATTTATGCATTTTTGAAAATTATGGAGACAACTACCGTGTTTGAATAAAAACTTTAGTTTAATATAACTAAAATCTACATTTGACGTTTCGACCTTTATGTCAAGGTCATCTTCTGGAGCACTGACCAACCACTACAATTGTTGGCCTGACCTCTGGTGAGAGAAAAATATTTATATATATATATATATATATATAAAATAAAAAAATAAATAAAATAAATAAATAAAAAAAAATAAATAAATAAAAAAAATAAACAAATAAAATAAAAATAAAAAATTATACATCACCGCTAGAGGATGGCACACATTCAGCCTACCTAATATGAAAGATCCAGCATAAGTCAGGTCTCTAGCCAATCCTTAGCTAGTATTAGAAACCATTCCATACCAACTGGCTGAAATGATGTTAATATATATATATAGTAGACAACACTAATAATAGGACTCTAGCGGTGATGTATAATTTTTTATTTATTTATTTTTATTTTTTATTTTTATTTTATTTTTCTATTTTTTTATTTTTTTATTTTATATATATATATATATATATATATATATATATATTTTTTTTTTTTTTTCTCACCAGAGGTCAGGCCAACAATTGTTGTAGCGGTTGGTCAGTGTCTTTAACAAACCAGTTTGATTGTAGTATAGCTTGTTCCCTGTGTATAGTTGTATGTTCCAGAAGATGACCTTGACATAAAGGTCGAAACGTCGAATGTAGATTTTAGTTATATTAAACTAAAGTTTTTATTCAAACACCGTAGTTGTCTCTATAATTTTCTAAAATGCATTTGGATCACCATGTAAGCCTAAAAGAAAGGATTAATTATATTTATGATTACTGTATTTACATATTAATTTAACCTATTAATATCCAATTTCAGGTTGATTTCATCACTCCACTTCTTACCAGGTCTTATATGGAAGAAATTTCATCACCATCACTTGATGCTTTTCTCCCAGCACTCAACGTTCGTTACATATATACAGCTATGCATGAAGAGTTTCATAGCCATGCAAGTCTTAATTATCGTGTTCGGCCATTATTGTTAAAAGGAGTTGGATATAGCGTTATTAAGAAGTATATAATCTTGAAGTATGCCATGCAGGTTTGGACTGAAATACATGATTTTGTCAGAATATTAAGGGATACTAAAGAGTGGATGATGCAAAATCAAGTTCAGTTAACTGCTGAATGCAGTTAGCTTGATGTTTCTTTACATTTCCTGTTAAAACACATGTAGTGATACTGCTCATGTACTTCTTATTATTTCATAATCCTACAGCATGGTTCCTATAATGGGTGCATCTCCAGTTCATGTTTTATTGTTCATTTGTTATAAGTCAGTTAGGTCATGATTTTAATGCAGAAAAAGTCGTGAATTTTGATTTAAAAAATGATAATGGCTTGGCAGTAATCATTATGGTGTTAACAGAAACTCATTTTCATTCTATGTTCCGAGTAAAAATGAGATTCTTAAGTTATACGTATACAAAGTTTGCATTGTAAAAATTGTTAAAAGAGGTTGAAGAGAAGTTTATTAAGGAAATGCAATTTAAAAAAAAACATTCAAGTAGAATGCAGATGATGATGAAGATAGCATTCTTACTTTTAATATGTAAGATAGTAATAACTGTAGAGCATTAAAGTCATATTATTATGACAACAATAAACTGGCTTTGATGATTTTTGAAGTACTAGAATAAGAATGCACTCTACATTTCTAGTAGACTGGTAGCTCAATCAAAAAATAAATTCCTGAAATTAAAACACCATATTCATTCATTCATTCTTTCATACATACTTAAATATGCTCTTTTATTGTGCATTGTTTTAAGAATGTCTTTAAAAAAATTAATTCCAACTCAGTAAATTAATATTACTTCTGAATATCTTAATCAGTATTATTAAAGAGAAATCCTTTATATATCTCATTCAGTAAGTAATGATAATGCCCTTCAGTTGGAAAAACATGGGTTTGAATCTACAATGCAAAGAATCTTTATAAAGACTTTTTAATATGAGACAAAACTAGATTTTTCTCTTGGGCTGACATTTATCGCTATCCTTTCCTGTCACAAACGTATTATCAGATGTAGCTTCCACAGCCTTTAAAAAGTTTGGTATCTTTTCTTCTGAAGATGTTACTAACTTGTGCAGACTCCATGTCTGCCCAACCCTTGGATACTGCTTTTACATTCAGGGTGGTGCACCAAAAATCTCCCAAAAAATTCTTGATGCTGTCCAGAAGAGAACAGTTTGGCTAATCAGGAATTCCTGTCTCTTATGGATTCATTCCAGCCACTATTTCACAGATGATCTATTTATGCTATGCCTTTTCTACAGGTACTTCCATGGATGCTGTTCCATTGAACTGTGTCTATCATCTCTCTTTTCTTTCTAAATCTGCAATAACCATACCTCCACTTTTGTTAAGTCTACCATAACATGAGCAGCAGCTTGCCAACATCTATTTGCATTTCAATTGCTAACTCACCAAGCCTCCTTTTCTCATTTCTCTTTCATTCCATCCACTATTCTCTGGAAGAGTTATTCCTAAGAACAACTCCAGCTGTTAACATCTTTCTTTCTTAATTTTTACTCACATGCAGTATCAATTTACTATTGGAAGTTTATTATTAGAAATAATAAAATGACCAAATGCCTGATTATTCTAAATGTCGGATTAGGCTTAGTATTTTTATTTTGTTTCAGAAAAAGTCTAGTCATTATCATCATTATCCCTGGAATGTATTTTTGGGGGTGCAGTGTGTGTGTGTGTGTGTGTGTGTGTGTGTGTGTGTGTGTGTGTGTGTGTGTGGGAGGGTGTAAAGGATACTATAATAGTCCAACATAAGATTTTTTTTATCAATTTCTTGACTGTCATTGGTTGATGATTCAGTTTGAGTGCCATTACATCATCAGTACTCTCAGTTGGGAATACATTATATAGTCTTTCATGATTGGAGAAATGCTAATACCATATTATTATTAAGAGAGTCCTCCAGGGAGTCTGAGACTCATCGAGGGAGGCCACATACCACACACACCAGCTATCATACTTATTCTTGAATTCATTCACACTGCTTGTACTCACAACATCAAATCGCAACATCCAATGAAAAATTTATGGAAATTTTCCATAAATTGAAAAATTCCATCAATTGAAATCCTGTATGACCCTTTCAGAAGTTTGTAAGTCTCAATCATATCACCCCTCTTTCTCCTGTTTGCTACTGTCTGCAGTCTACAAATTCTCAATCTGGCTTCATAATCAGTATTCCACAATCCTGATATCATTTTAACACTCTCCTTTATACTCTTTCCAATATATCAGAATCACAATGGAAACCAGGAGTACCAGACCTGCGCACAATAGTCCAAGTAAGGTCTTATCATCAAGGCCTTATAAAGAGGCAAAATATGCATAACATCCTTATCTTTACATGTGAATGTTCATTTCAACATTACAATTATCTTTTGAGTTGTATTTGCAGTCTTTGCCAAATGGTCCTAAACTTCAACTTCCTATCTATTAACACTCCAAGATCTCCAGCCTCATCAGTTTCTTCTAGCCTAATCCCACCAATATAATACAACATTAGATATCTAATCATGCCGAAGTGAATGACTTTACATTTACTGACATTGAACTGACACCCATTTTCCCATGCCCACAATTCTAGCATATTCAAATGATTCTGCAAAGACTGCATATCAGCAGCATTCCTGATTATCTTACCTAATCTTTGCATCATCAGCAAATAACTGTATGTCACTTATCAAATTCTTCCCAATATCATTAATGTACAGATTGTATAACAGTGGACCAAGCACTGATCCTTGTGGTACACCACTCTCTCAAGCCCAGCAAAGACTATTTCTCCTTTCCCACTGTCTCCTACCTCATTTTACCACAAGTTGGTGCTTGGTAGGACATATATTTCGTTACTGTCCCGAATGGACAGGGCTATCCGTTCAGCCGTGAGATCATGGCTCCGACTGCCGCCTGACACCCCTACTGCATATTTCCATGCGAGGGTGAAGGATGGTGGGCTCAGGGTTCCATCACTTAGATGGTTGATCCCACGTCTGTGGCTGTCAAGAATCGCAAAGTTGGAACTATCTTCTTCCCCTATCTGCAAAGAGGCTTTCTATAGAACATTAATACAAGAAGACTTTAGGTGGGCTAAAGGCTGGTCCCATTATTAAGGTACCTTAATTGAGTCAGCACCCACAGAACACAAGAAATGGGCATCTCTGTTGCACTGTAGATGGCGCTCCTTTAAAAGAGTCATATCTGGTGCCTCCCCAGCATGATTGGGTAAGGCAGGGTTTTTCAAAGTGTGTTCCGTGAGAAGTTCTGGAATTTGTCATTTTAGTTTTTCATGAATAAATATTTTATAATAGAAATATTCTGAGGAGAATAATATTCATGAATATGTCAAAAAGCTCAGACTCAGAATGCCTAATAACATCTGTGTGTGTATCATTAATTTTTACACATTGAAACCTTTCAACATTTGGGAAAGGGAATATCGCTGTTTATGACGGGTCATAAAAATTGCCTGCAAGCAGATTATAACAATGAGTGGCATATCCTCTGTTCTCAAAACTGAAGGAAATGACATCTGTGTAGCAAATGTCAGTGACCAAGTGGCATATTTTTAAACATGGAAATATTCATGAATTATCGTTAATTTTCACACATTGAAATCTTTCGACAATCAGGAAAGAGAATATCTCTGTTTATGACCAATCATAAAAAATGCCTGCAAGCTGATTACAACAATGGGCAGCGTGTTCTCAAAACTGAATGAAATAACATCTGTGTTGCAAATATCAGTGACCAATCAGCAAGGAAGTATAAAGAAAATTTTTCCACTGAAATTGAAGATCAAGGTAGTGTGTATCCGGTTCTCAAATATATTAATACTGAATACTTTCTTCACAAGTTCGTATTGCAGTGTGTAAGTCTTGTTCTGAAACCGGAGTGCCGCGATTTTTTTTAAAGCAATAGGAATACAGATTTAAATTGTAATATGAATAAGAGACAAGGCACTTTTGTTTAATTTTGGTATTAAGAAATCTCTTATTGAAGGCGTTTGTGACGGAACAGATAGTGAGTCATCAACTTCAAGCCTATAAAGATCTCCAGGATGTACAAAAGGAGGGGAAAACTACTACCACACAGGAGAAAAAGTCTGCATTCACTCGTAAGTACTTATAATATAAATTTTCTGTGATCAGAATAGGATATGTAAATGAAAATCAGCCCAAATTAATTTAATGATGGTTTAATTGATGTTTCATTAATTATTAATTAATAATTAATCATCAATTATTAATTAATAATAAAAATCAGCTAAATTACCAATTAATTAATACATTACAAAATAACCAAGGTGTGAAAATTTCAGGATTTGTGAAGTGTTCTGTCATAGAAAAAGTTTGAGAAACCCTGGGATAAGGGATGGCACCAGACTCCTCCCTGGGTTCATTGACCCTCGTCCTGATAAGGTCAATATACTTGAACTTATCAGGACGAGGGGTCAATGCCCTGCCTACTTGAGCCCGCACAGCTCGATGGGGTAGTGACGACTCAAACTGTAGGGCTGGCTGCCACTACAGTGAGACATTGTCTCATATAGCCCAGTGTTGCTTCATCATCCATGGGGGCCGCTTGCAGAGGCATGACGCCGTGGTCTCCATTCTGAACAACCGCTTTAAGAACAAAGGTTGGGAGACTGTGGCAGAACCACATTATAGGACCTCTGTGGATTTTCATAAGCTAGACTTAGTTATTAAAAGAGATGGTGACGTTTGGGTAGTTGATACCCAGGTGGCAGGAACAGGGCACCCACTAGTCTATAGCCACAATAATAAAGTAAACTACTATAAAAATAACCAAGATCTAGTTAGTAAGATACGGGAGGAGCATGGGGAAACTCCAAGGTTTACCAGCACCACCATCTCTTTACAATGCGTATGGAGTGCAGATAGTTATAAGGACTTAAAACAGCTTGGGCTTATGCAGAAGGATATAAAAGTTCTTTCCTTGAAGGCCCTACAGAGCACACACACTGGTGGCATGGCATTGCCACCAGAGAATGACTACAATGATAACTAGAACAGGCATAGGGTAAAACACTTGTAAAGGCTTAGGCCTATATCAAGTCTGTATGAGATGTCTGGATGTGATGTAAGGGTAGTACTACCATAACCAGTACAAAGATTTAAAAATAAAAAAAAATCCTTAAACCTTGCAGACTCAGATCCCCTGTATACCACTTTTTGATATCTGTAAGTCAGTCATACTCTTATCCATGCTCCATGCTAATATTGTGTAACTCAGTGGTGTAGCTGGAGCTTTTGCTGCCACGGGTGGTCCCTGAGTTTGCCGCCCCTCTCAATACACACCAAAAATATTACAAAAAGTCAAAACGATGTATAGGGAAATAAATTAAAACACAATGTTTATTTTTGAAGTAAAACTTTAATTTCAACATTCTAAAATGTTATTTTTCTTACTTTTCTGTTAGCAAAATCGTCAATGACATTGGCGATATTTCATAGTAATGTAGGTTAATTTTTAATCAATTTTATTTAGAAAAACTCCTCTCACAACTAGCAACTTATGACAATTGTGAGGAAAATTTGCAGTAATATTACAATATTTGGAACTGAGTTCTGGAGACTGTATTTTAGAATTAATTGTGAATGTTCAAAGTGCCGCCTGGGGTGGACCTCCACCCCTCCCTAGCTATACCTCTGGTGTAACCCAAACCCATTTTCTCCAATTTAAGCAACAGTCTACCATGCTGTATTCTGTCAAAAGCCTTAGCAAAATCCAGAAGTATCATGGTGTATCCATTCCTCTTGTTTAGTTCAATGGTAACATTGTTATAGAATGTGAGCAAGTTGCTAAAACATGACTTCCCTTAGTAAACCCATGTTGTTCATTGCAAAGTAGATATTCACTGTCAACCCATTTCTGAATGCAGGTCCTAACCAATTTTTCCAAAATTTTCACCACCACTCCTGAGATACTAATTGATCAATAGGTCAGTCTTTGCACCACCCTTGTGCAATGGAATTACCATACATAATCTTCCCTGTTCTGAGACTCATATTAAACATCCTGGTCGAAGGAATGGTCAGTTCAACCTAACGCTCTTTTAGCAGACGTGCTGATATTCCATCAATCCCTATTTTGTGCAACAGCTCTAATGCCTCGGCCTCACACCCCTGTGTTTCTTCATCTAGTGAAGAGGTAACAGTGAGCTCAGTGTTGCATTCACCAGGTTGATAGCTTTTAACGAAATGGGTACTCATTAACTGAACAACCACTTCTGCACCTGTAAACCTCATGCCATCTGGATTTGGTAGAGTTATCCTTTGATATTCATTCTTTCTTTTACTTGCAGCATATCGATAGAATTCTTGTGGGTTGTCTTTAGCACCAACAACCAGTTTCTTTTCATAATCAAACTTTGCTTTCTGTACAACAGTTGTGACTATTCTAGCCTGCTGCTTATAACGTTCATAACAGACATCATCCTTATGCAAAACGGTATTCCTTCCACATCGTCCTTTTCTTACAAATCTCTTGCTTAATTAGATTACACATCCATTTGACTCCTATTCTATTTATTATTCGAACTCTCGGAACACATTCTGATATCGCATCATTTAAGTATTGTTTAAATGCTTCCCATGCACTGTCGATATTCTTTGCATCCAGCAACCAATCCCATTCCGCTGAACTCAGTATACTTCTCAGTTTGTCATAATTTCCTGCTTTGTAGTTTCGGATGTAACCTTTTCTGAATGGAACATTCATAAACTTAGTCACTTCCCAAGTGAATACCACATGATCACTGTCATCAACTGGAGGCAGAATAGTTACATCTTTACCTGAAATACCCTCTGACACTATAATCAAATCTAACACTCTTTTACCTTGACTTCCTTCTGTCACATGTTTCTTGAGGATGTTGTCTAACAACAGCTTAATAAATGCATTTTCATTCTTTTCATGAGATTCTACTGCTACCCAATCAATATTTGGATAATTAAAGTAACCCATTATGATTACTCTTTTTGTGCTCACCTTTTTTATTTGGTGATGCATTTCTTTATCACGCGCAACCGATCCACCAGGTCTGTAACAACATCCCCACTGTGTAATTTGTCTTGTTAGATTCCACCTCATGAAATATTGTTAGTAGTATTACTGCATTCATAGGTCTCAACTCTAACTGGATTTAAGTCTTCCAATATCATTAGTAGCAACCCCCTCCTCTCCTATCCACTCTATCCTTCCTAAAAATACTGTATCCATGACACTCGATACCAGTTAGTAGGTCTGATTCTGATAGCCAGGTCTCACTAATTCCTACAATCTTCAGATCGCAACATATCGACTAAGGCAACAAATGCTACCCCTTTGTTTCTGATACTCCTAGCATTCATGTACAGGCATAATGATACCAGAAATATATAACATTATATAATTGATTAAATTCAGTTCCATAGGAAAAACAGAAGTAAAGGATTAATTTTTATCTTATTTTTTCCATTAGGATAGGAATAGTAACTGCTTCTAAACACTTACCATGTGCATAGCTATGCGCTGGTCTGTTTATTATGCACAATTTCCCAGTGGGAATTCATGAGTTGAGTAGTTTAATTGCTATGCAAATTAATAGCTGTGCTCATAAAAGTTGAGTAGACTGTATACCATGAAGCATAAATTTTGTTTCCTCATCTCATTCTGTCAGTACTGCTAGGAAAATTCATTATTTTCACTGCCTGATGAATCAGATATTTTGTGTATACATTTATAGTGTGTAATTTTATAAATCAGATACACAAGAATCTTATATGGGTAATCTTCAAACTAAATAATCTCTGCATGTAACCTTTTGTGTAACCTTGCACCCAGCTAAATTACACTAATTAGGTTTACATATTTAAACTATGTCAAGAATTTTCTTCTAAATTAATCTGTTATGTGTCAAGTCATATTGATCGGCCAGTATTGTCAAATTATAATTTAAGTCTTCTAAAGTACTGATAGCTGCATAGATTCATATAGACCTTGATCTTCCTCAGGGTTTTATTTTTTTATTTTTTACATTAAACACCTATCTTTCTCTCCCATTTTGTTTAAGTGATCATACCACCTTAAATTAGCTCTGCTTGCACATTCTTAAATGCTAACTAGTCCATTTCCAGTATTTTCATTTTTAATATTATTCTGCCATTTTAATGCAATCAGTGTTGCTGTCCTAGTTTTTATTATTATTATTATTATGGGCAACTCCAGGGAGTCATTAGACTCATCGAGGTAGACCCCATATCATATTCATCACAACTATTCGACATTCATACAGTATCTGTCATACCTGCCTTAAACTCATTCACTGTCACAGCATCCACCACAGACTCTGGCAGCCCATTCCACTCATTCACCACTCTAAAAGTAAAGAACCCAGCTCTAACACACTTACTAACCACACTTTTGCCCAGTTTCCATGGATGTCCCTCTAGTCCTCCCACAACCAGCCCTGTTCTCAAAAATATCTTCTGAATTAATTTTATAGAAACCCTTCAGTAATTTGAATATCTCAATCATATCTCCCCTCCTCCGCCTATCAACCAATTTTTGCAACCCACAAATCCTCAACCTGTTCTCATACGGTTTATTCCACAGACCTGCTATCATCTTGGTCACTCGCCTCTGGATCCTCTCCACCTCCTCCCCATCAAGAAGAAACCTAGGTGACCAAATCTGGGCACAGTAGTCGAGATGGGGTCTTATCAAGGCTCGATACAGAGGAACAATAACCTGCTTGTCTCTGCTTGTCAACATATTCTTCAGCAACCAAGTGATTTGATGAGCTGATTTGGCCACTTTTGCAATGTGTCCCCTAAATTTCAATTCCTTATCCACCAACACTCCTAAATCTCATGCCTCATCAATTTCCTGGAGCACAGTTCCACCAATGCAGTAAACTGCTGCCAATCTTTTCACCCCAAAATGCATAACCTTACATTTTGCCACATTAAATCGACATCCATTCTCCTTAGCACAGACCTCCAATCTATCCAAATCATCCTGCAAAATTTTGACATCATCTGCATTCACTATTGCCCTACCCAACTTTGCATCATCCGCAAACAAATGAACTGTTCCTCTCAGATCCTTTCCTATATCATTAATGAACAAATTAAACAGCAGTGGTTCAAGAACAGATCCCTGTGGCACACCACTAGTCACAGGCCGTCTTGTGGACTCTCCTCCTGAATAACCCACTCTCTGATATCTCTCCGTCAACCACCCTCCTATCCATCTCACCAACCCTATATCCATCCCCATATTCTGCAATTTATTGATTAGAATTCCATGTAGTATCCTGTCAAAGGCCTTAGCAAGGTCCAGTAGAATCACTGTAAACTCATTACCCTTATCCAGTTCAGCCGTCACTGTGTTATAATACGTGAGCAAGTTACTGAGGCATGACCTACCCTTCACAAAACCATGCTGTCCCCGATACAGTATCCCATTTTCATCTATCCAATCTTGTATTTTCCGCTTGACTATTTTCTCCAAGACCTTGATAATGATTCCTGTTATGCTGATTGGCCGGTAATTTTCAACAGCAGCCTTGGAACCACCTTTATGCAGTGGAACTATTTTCCCCTCTTTCCACCCCCTTGGGATTGACCCAGACCCGAGGGCCAAATTAAACGAAATGGTCAAGGGTACTGACAATTCTTTAGCCACTTCACGTACGACACGAGCTGGTATACCATCCAATCCCACAGATGTATTGACATTGAGGTTCTGTAATAGACTAGTTACCTCTACTTCATTCATCACAATTCCAGTATAAGCTGTTGGTTCTTCCATTCCTGCAATGTCACCATGTGGATGATATATTCTTGCAAAGTGCTCGCGCATTAATTCCACTATCGACTGATTCGGTTACCTCCCTACCCTCAGCATTTTTTAAAATCATTCTCCCATGAACATTTTTCCTTTTACTTGCAACATATTGACAAAACTGTTTGGGATTCTCTTTAGCCTGCATGGCCAATTTTCTTTTGTAATCTGCTTTTGCCTTTCTTACCACCCTTGTTACTCTCCTGGCCTGAGCTTTATACTGTTCCTGTGCCTGCTGGTCACCTTTCTCCTTAAATTCCCTCCTCAATTGTTTCTTTTTTTGCAGCTCAAGCTTAATAGTATTATTCATCGATTTAACCCCTACTTGATTTATTATTCAGACTCTTGGTATACAGTCAACCATTGCCTCCTGCAAACACTTCTTAACCACCTCCCATGCACTATCAACTTCTAGCCCTTGCAGTTTTACATGCCATGGCACTGAGCCAAGCACACTCCTAAGCTTGTCATACTTACCAGCCCGGTAATTCCACATATACCCTGTCTTAATTGTAAATTCCACTCCTTTAGCCACCTCCCAAGTCATGACCTTATGGTCACTCTCACCAATTGATGGCAACATGGTCATGTTCGTTACAGCCACATTCTTAGTTGCAATTACTAGGTCAAGCACTCTCTGTGCCCTGGTATTTTCCACTACATGCTGTCGCAGATAGTTGTCCCTTAATACCTGCATAAAATTCACTTCCTTCCTCCCATGTGCCCTCTCCTCTTTCCAGTCAATGTTACCATAATTGAAATCACCCATAATAATTACCCTGCTTCCACTCATTTCTTCTATTTGCCTATGCATACTATCCCCACCATCTATTCCATCACCTGGTCTATAGCAGCACCCAATTGTATATTTTGTTCTGCTAGATTCTATCTCACACCAAACAGCCTCAAATGTGCTCTATTCTCTATCCAGCAGTTCAACTTCTATACTCCTTGGCTGCAACTCATCAGCTATCATCAATAACACTCTTCCCCCTTTTTATTCACCCTGTCACTCCTGAACCCTCTATACCCGTCGCATTCAATCCCAGTAGCTTTATCATCTTCTGTCAGCCATGTTTCACTAATACCAACAACCTGTGGTCTGGAAGTGCCAACCAAGGCCAAAAACTCTTCCTTCTTTTTCCTAATACTCCTGGCATTAGTGTACATAAATTGCAGAAGCCCATTTGTCCCATCCCTACTTAGATGCCTTATACTAACTATCCCATTCTGATTTGTTGTCCTTCGTACTCGCTTGGGAATATTATACTCATTCATACACTCAACTGCCTCCTTAAAGTCTCCATATCTACTCGCTCCCTGCCTTAATAAATCTAGTTTCCCTGAGTCTGTACATCCACTTTCACATCATTCATCAACACTTTTTCAAGCCTCCGTACACCAACTCCATTCAAATGTAACCCATCCATCTTATATAAATCCTTTCACCCATCGAACTCACTCCACACATCCACAAATTCCACACCGGTCTCCATGCATAACCCACGCATAAAGTCATTGGCAATTATGGCCCTCCTTCTAAACACTTCACCGTCATACCGCGGTAAAATACTTGCCATCCTAACTCTCTCGCTCTTCTCTTTTGGTACCTCAAGTAATTCCCTCACATCCTCTATCATTTCCATTTTGTCTTCTTTCAAATCATTTGTTCCTGCCACAGTTATCATCTCTTTCACCCTCTGTTTTTGCCCTCGAATAGATTCGCTGACGTCCTTTATGTTCGCACCTGGCAGTATGTTTTTGTTAAACTCTCAACTATCACACCTCTTAATAGCGAATCCCCATACAGCACTCGCTCCTTCATTTTATTGACGTTTACGAACATTCTATTATTTTTCGTAATAGACTTTCACCATTTATTAGTTGGTATGTTCAGCACACATTTTTCCATACTCTCCAGTTGCCGTTTTGCTCTGTGTATCGCTCTGCTTAAATGTGCAATTTCTCTACTCGCATTTATCTCACCATTTTCATTATCAATCAAATCATCCATTCATTCTGTATTTCTATTTTCATTTACACTTTCAACGATGCTCTCACACCTATCTGGCACTACCTCGCAATTCTCTATCATACCGCCATTTTCTACATTCTGACTATCGTTACGATATCACTCTCGCCACCCGAAACACGCTTGAAATCATCATTCTCTTTACACTTTCTGCACATATTAACTCCACTATCACTTTCTAACCAGACTCCCACCGCTCTTCACAAGGCATACATCTTACAGACAGCACATTGCATAAACTCTTTTGCATCAAAACTCTTAAACAAACATGGCGACCTCGCCGCCATTTTTTTTTATCGGTGCCATATGTACGCTATCTTATCTTAAAAATAATAATTAAAATAACACAGAAAACACACAAAAATCGCACAGACACACCAAGAAATAAAAAGCAAACAATACTACATAAAATTCTAGTAAAATTGCCATTGATAACACAAAATACTACTAATCTTTTCAGGAGCTCTCGACAAGCCGACAATCATATCAGTGCGACACACCAATTCAACAAACCACAAATGTGGAGGGAATTTAAAGAGAAAGGTGACCAGCAGGTCACCTTTCTCCTTAAATAAAGCTCAGGCCAGGATGGTAACAAGGGTGGTAATAAAAGCAAAAGCGGATTACGAAAGAAAATATTCTTACATAGTTCAGAAACCCTGCCATAGAATAGAGATCAAACATGGAACTTTTTCAAGCCACTTCAAACCTCCAGTAACTAGGGTGGTGGTGGTCTCACACTGAGCAATGAAATTCATTTCCCACTCCTAAAACAATCACAAACATCCTCGCCCATGACAGGATTTAAACAACCTGGTAGAGAGTAGATAGGCTAATAACGTTGCCAATGAGGTCAGCAAAAATTAGGGAAAAATATCATTAATTATTATCAAGGTAGGAAAAACAGGAACATAAATATACAAACTACTATGATTGTAAACGAAAAAAATGTTTGTAATTTTTTAGACACTACATATTCAGACTAGTAGCCTTTACATGAAAATCCTGTATACTAATGTAAAATGTACTCTTGAACCAGAGTTTCAATAAGATAATAAATGATATGTATTTATAAGATTTCAGCAAACATTACACAAAACTGGAATTGCAATATTTGCAGTCAGGTGATATCGGGGGGAAAAAAATGAAGATGAACGTTTGTCATAATGAAAATGCATCACCCATCTTATCATAGGAATGTGATGTCATCAGCAATGTTAAATGAATGCAGATATTGTGAGGTAACTATAAATTTATTGAAATAGACATGAAAATATTTTAATTTTATTTATATATATATATATAAATGTGATTATGAAATAGAATGTTGCATGTAATTATTGTAATAAAAAATGTTTAAAATAATGAAACTGACCATCCCATGAAAATAAATAGAAATTTGTATTGTTAATTTTAAAAAGAGTGGTCAGTTGGGAACACAATTTGAGGAATCCCACTTACTAATGAATGAGATTGGTTATTTCACACTGTTGTGAATTTTGTTTCTTACCATATCCAATACTGGTGTTCATTAAATTTGAATTAACTCCAGTGGAGTTTAAAAAGCTGTTGTAGATTGGAGTTCCTTATAGAGAAGTTTATTGACAAGAATTCAAAAGAATTCAAAGACAAGAATTTTCTTTTTAACTTTGATTTGCCAATGAAAGTCTAGAAAAAGAAAATTATGATAAGAACCACATGTGGATTTTTGGTGCCCTCAAACAGGAAAGAGAAAAGTGCATTTTCATTCCATTTGAGGAGAGAGAGAGAGAGCAATTAGAAACATTTATAACCATGATTAAAATGATTATGATTTTACCTGTTATTATAATAATATCAGACTGTTGGTGGGCATATCACTATATTAGAATAAGGAATTACACTCAGAGAGTAAATGAAATTCTCTGAAATTTCAAACTGCCAAAGTAGATATAAAGAAGTGTTATGCAGGGTGTATTGCAGAATACTAATTCAAGAACTCCAGTCAAGAGCAAAATGGGCATGAATTTCTTCATGAAAATCTATCAGGTCATCCAGGAATACTTCAGCAGCCTCTTTAATGCATTTATGTCAGGCACTCTGCAAATTGTATCATTGCATACTCAATTGCAGAGCATGGTACGACAAATCTTTTTATACTTCTGATTTGCCATCTGCCAGGCTCACTAAAAATCATTGCATATGCTTTGATTGGTTGTTATCAGGATATATAAGTATCTGCTAATTAAGATAATTTTTATAAGTGGTTGGTATGTTTAAATTTCTAAGCTCTATAAATAATTATATTTCAGCTTGCATTAATCAGTTATAGACCACTTTTATGAGTGGCATGTCTAAGAAAAATAATAGGCATGAATACACATAGATGTACAAATAAATAAATATTCATTTACAGTTTTGCTATTATGGATGGTGGAGTAAATTACTATGGTAGAAAATATGTCATATGTCATCCTATAAATTTCAGGTATGCATATGCTCATTTATGAAGAGCTTCAGTTAAAGGGTGTGTGTGTGCACGTGTGCGGATGTGAATAAATAGTATAGTTAATTAATCTTCCCACACCACACTATACTGCACAGGAAATACAGTAAAATACCCTAAAAACAAGAAAATTTTTTTTCTAAGGATTTTTGATGACTTCACATGTATTCTTCTGTTCTTCAACCCCAAGAAAGAAAAGACTTTAGTTTACAGAGTTTATTTGAATGCATGAAAATCCTCTGAGATCTGTTTTTGGAAATCACCTGATGTCAAATTTAACATAAATATTGTGGCTCTTTCTTTCTTTTAAGGTTATATGGTGATCAGCATTCATATTTACGAATTTAGTGACACAAAACACACATGTTTAAATGATTATTTTACTTATTATTAATAAAATAACAATTGATGTTTCGATCATCATCAGAAAAATACATGTGTATATGAAAACAAGCTACATGCTCTTGCACTCTACAAAGGTAAATTGAATCTACAAAGATAATAAAGATGGTATCAGTACCATACAATGTTACTTATGAAGATAGGCAGAGTTTGGTAGATAGGAGGAGGGAGGGGTGATATGAGATACATTTTTATATCATTTATGGAAGAAAAACTGAAAATTCTGTAATGTAAAATTTCCCATATATCTAAGTCTCAAATAAAGTCTCTAGATACATCACCAGGTTTCAAAATGCAGATTTTGCATAAAGCTCCACAATTTTTATTCATATTTACAAATTTAGAGACACAAAACACATATGTTGAAATGATTATTTTACTTATTATTAATAAAATAACAATTGACTATTCTACCCCTGTATTGAGGTCGTCATCAGAAAAATACATATGTATATGAAAACAAGCTACATGTAAAAGAATAAAGTATTCTTTGAATCTGCATCTGCACTCAGGAATCAACCTAATTTAAACAAACCTTATTGCATTAAACTTTCCAAAATTTGGGAAACTTTAATTATCAGAGATCCCTCTTTACATCCCAGGCCACCTGCAAATGCCCATAGAGGACACACCACCTAGATAGGACTTTAGTTTCACTTTGTATTGTATTTGTGTTTGTGTTGTTACAAAAAGTTTTTGTAATCCCCGAAGATGTCTCTGTGACGGAAACGAAATATTGGAAGTTTATTAAAATTAGTTTTAATCCTTTCTCAGTGCTGTTAATATTCCATTAAACCTCTAACATGAATTCTTCACAGCACTTAAGCCTCAACACACATATTCTAAGATTGTCAGCCCAACTGCCAAGACAACCAATTTAGCCTGCTAGGGGACACCGTTCGGAACTCTAGGACTAACTTCTTTGCCTTTCTTCAGCCTTGTTTGCTTAGTGTGAGTGTCTGCATACACATATCATTGTTTTGTGATTTTGAAGATGGCAAATGTAACATTGCTGAAATATAGGTAATTATTAATTAAAGCTTTTATAATTAATAATTTAGTTTACATTGTCATTTCCTAAAATATTAGAAGCTATGCATGTACTAGGTAATATTTTTTTTAGCTTTAGAAGTTTTACTAGTTAATTTATAAAATTAACTAGTAAAAACATGCTTAATACCATAAAAGTTTTATGACATTATTTTAGTATTTTATTGAAAATTTAATTAGTAAATGATTGAATTACATTGCACTGACATCATGCAGCACAAAGTTAGAATTGTTAAATAAATACATAACAATCAGTGATTTCAGAAATTGTCTCTTACCAAATTATGAAACTGCTCATGGTAATAGTAAATTTGATCACATCCATTTCCAGTCAGATTTGAAAGTTATTATTATTACACCCTCCATGGAGGACAGACTCATCATGGGGGGGGGGGATCATTCGACTGACAATATATTTATCGTATAGAATCTTAAAATCCTTAACACTCCTTGCATGAACAACACATTCTGGTAATGTATTCCATTGCCTGAAAATTCTCCATGAAAAAAATCTACTCCTCACACCCTTCTTCACCACACTTTTACATAACTTCCAGAAATTACCTATGGTTTTTCCCCTCTCACCTTCTACTCTTTTTATAATCCCCTCTGGATTAATCTGATAAAATCCTCTCACTAACTTAAATGTCTCTATCATATCACCTCTCCTCCTATCCACCAAACTCTGCAATCCACATTTCCTCAACTCTCTCCATAGCCAGCATTCCAAAGGCCTGACATTGTCTTAGTCGCTCATCTCTGGACCCTCTCCAATGTCTCCACATCACATTGAAAACCAGGTGACCAGATCTGATGGATTTGGTGTTGGACATTTAGAAAGGCTAAAATCTTTCTGAGGAGATGCAGGATCAAGAAGTTAATGTAGCAAATGATCAGTCTACATGTGACACAGGATAGCACGAATCAACAGATTATACAACAAGAGGAAGATGTTTATGAGTTTGAAGATGTGGTTGCAGTAGCAGAAGGTGATGGAATGCATAATGGTGACAGGTAGGAATGGAAATCACAGTCAGGATCAAGGAAACGGGAGTGATCAAACCGAAGAGAAAGAGAGGTGTAGTAGAATAGAAAATGTTGGTGCTGGTAGAATGGCCTCCTCAAACACACAGCGATTGTTATGTTTATATACAAATGTAAGGAGCATTCAAAACAGGAGAGCTGAGTTTGTTGCATTAATTGAGACGATATGCCCAAAAATAATTGGAATAAGTGAAACTTGGTTGTCTGAGGAGGATGTGACATCGGGAATAGAATTAGAAGGATATATAATTTTCCAGAAGGATAGAGATGTGAAAAGAGGAAGGGGAGCTGTTAATGATTGCAGAGGAATTGTGACTGCAAAGTGTGGAAGTTGATAGTGCATGCACAGATTTTGAATCTGCGTGGTGCAAAGTGGAAATAAACAAGTTAGTATATCTGATAGGCTGAAAGCTTACCATTTTTTCAACACTATGCAGAGAATTAAATAGAAGAAAAGAATTCTACATAAATTCAAATACTATTGGCTCTCTTCATCAAAGATGAAGAGCCAATAGCATTGCACTAAGACAACAGGTTTTGTGTTCCTTTTTATTTATTTATTTTTTTCCCCAACTCTTTAAAATTCTTAGTAAAGTTCATTATTTCGTTTATTGGTTTATTTGTGTTCAGGCTCTCTGATAAATATATATACACTCCAACTATTGGTTATTCATCTTCAGTGCCTCCCATTGGCACACCCAGGGAGGGGTCCAAGGAACCCCCCCACACACACACCCAAAAAGAAAAAAAGACTAGAAAATTTTTGAAAAATCTTTTCCTAATTAAAATTCTTTTTTTTTTTTTAATTTATGTTGTGTCGTGCTTTCTATTTCTATTCTACTTATGAATTAGCAGTCACATAAGGTGGGAATACCCTCTGGCTCTCGGGAATCATGGCTGTTGTGAACGCAAGGCAAACGAAGTAGTGCTCAGGTGATACTTTGTTTACCCGAGCCAGGCCAGAGATCACGGGTATCATGTATTGGTGATCACTGCAGATGCTCAGCCATAGGTCGTATGCTCAACTCGTCCCCCAAAGATTAAATCTTGAGTACTTGGGCTCCCTCCAAGATTAAATCCTGAGTACACCATTGGTGCCTCCTAGCCTAGTAGCGCATCAACTCAGTTTATCAAATTCTGGTCCAAAGTGCTATGTAGCAACCTTACCTTTCTAAAAAAAAAAAAAGTGCCCACAGGTATGTCAGAATTAATAATCCTTATTTTAACATAATCTCATTTATTTAGCATTTTTCTAACTTAGTTGGATAATCCTTAAAGGGATGCTCCATCACCAAAAATAGTGATGGTTTAATTTTAAATGTTAGCACTAAGCTAATATGTAAAAATGAAGTGTAAAAATGCAGTAATTTTCTTAAATATTACATATGATTCCTTTCAAGTATAATTAATGCTGATGACATTTCAGCTTTACATTCCATAGTTGTCTTGCCATATATTTCAAGGTTTGTGAGCTCTAGATGCAATTATCTTTGTATGATATTGACTGTTTAGAATCAACTCGAGATATGTGTGATTTGTTAACTGTTTTACTGCTATTGTTTGACATTTTTATATTTTATAAAACAGAGTTTATAAAATGTTTATACCTTATGAAAAACACACATTGTGATTTTAAAAGAAATGGAAATCTTTTTATTTTTGTAAGTCATGTATAAATAAATAAAAATTTCAGTACTTTCTTATCTTGCGTCTTTGAACAGGGGCATGCTGACCATATGTGCAATGTGTGCAATGCACACAGGCGAAAAAGAGGAGGAAATACTTAAAAAAAAAACATTTTTTTAAGTGATTTTTTTATTGGAGGGGGGTAGGGGCACCAACTAAAGTTTTGCACACAGGTGCCGGACACTACTGTCGTGCTACTGGGTATAGGGATGCCAACTATCAATATCGATCGATATCTGACCTTGTTGCTCCAGGAACGGGGAATGAATGTAGGAAGACAAGTAGTGTGATAGGAGAGAATGAAAAAAATATATATATGAATGAGAAAATAATAGTTGATAGTGTGGAAGGTATGAGTGACTGTGAAAGTTTAGGAGATGGTTTTATTTGGGAGAGTGAATTTAGATTAAGAGTGACTGACCTGCAGAGGCAGATAGATGAGCTGAAAGAGGAAGTGGAATCTTGTGAATGAGAGCAGAAGTATGAAAGATAAGATTAGGAGAATGGAAGAGATAAATGGAAGGCGAATCAGAGTAGGAGAGAGAGAGAATTTAGGGAGTATGAGTGAGAGGTATGGGGGGGGGTGCCAGAAGAGGAGAGAATAGAGAATGGAAACAGTAGAAGAGAGGAAATGAGAGAGAGAGAGGTATGGAAATGCTAGCAGACGAGAGGATGGGAATGCAAGAAGAGAGAATAGCAGTAGAGGAGAGGGAATGAGAGAGACCTATGAGAATGAAAGAAGAGGAGAGAATGGAAACAATAGGAGAGAGGGGATGGTAAGAGGTATAATGTATGGCAACTCAGTGATCCGTGGTGTTCAAGATAGGATGCGTCAGGCGTGTTTGCCAGGAGGAACAACAGAAAGGGTGACTATGGCAATTAAGAGAGGTGAAAGGGTGGATGAGATGATTGTGATGGTAGGAACGAATGACTTGAGTGATAATGTAAGTCGGGCAGCGAGAGATATGAGATTTTTGCTTGAGACTGTACGGAAGAAGACAGAGAGAGGAAAAATAGTGTGTGTGTTGCCTAGGTATAATAATGATGAGCTGAGCAGAAGAGCGGTGATATTGAATGGCATAATAGCAAGAATGTGTGACAAGAGAGGACTGGTATATGTGGATGCTTGGAGTGCATTTGAGGAAAGAGAGGAATTGTATGCTAGAGACCATTTACATTTGAATGAGGAAGGACATAGGTATCTGGAGAGATTGCTGTTCTGAACAAGTCAGTGTGTCCCAGGGAGGATGATAGCAGGGGTGGCCTCTTGTGGGATGGATACTTGGGAGAAGGGAGACGATGTCAGGTAACACTGAGCCCAGTGGAGTCTAGAAGATATAATGCTGGGTATAGGAACAATGGCATTTATATGCTTTATACTAATGCCAGGAGTATCCGGAATAAGGTAGAGGAATTGGTGGCGCAGATAGCATCAGCCTGGCCAAACATTATTGCGATCACTGAAACATGGTTGACAGAAGGGGATATAACAACAGGAAATGAAGTCGCTGGGTATAGCATTTTTAGTCAGGATAGGAGGGGAAAGCGTGGTGGTGGGGTACTGCTTATGATAAGTGATGACCTATGTCTCCTCTAAGAGTGGAGGCTTTGGAAGGAAGTGAGACAAATGATTTTGAGAGCATATGGTGTGAGTTAGAGGTAGGCAAGACAGGATATTTAGTGGGGATGTTGCTACAGACCCAGGAGCACAGAGGATGGGGACCAGGAGATGTTTAGACAGCTAAGTTTGGCAAGTGCAAGAAGAATGATTGTTATGGGAGATTTTAACTTCAGTAGTATAAATTGGAGAGAGGAAGATGCATGTAGCAATAGGGGAATGGAATTTCTAGAATTCTTGAGGGACAAATGCCTTAGGCAACATGTAACAGAGGGAACAAGAGGTTCAAGAGTTTTGGATTTGGTTATAGCATCAGAAGAGTTGATAATAACTGAGTTGACATCTCTCCCACCAGTTGGAGAGAGTGACCATATGGTGTTGACATGGAAAATGAATAGACATGCGGGAGTATCAAAGAGACGGGAACTTATGTGGAATTATAAAGCAGGTGATTATAATAGTCTTAGACGTCAGCTTCGGGAAGTTTCATGGAGGGAGGAATTGGAAAGCCAGGATATCATTAGTGCATGGGAAATTGTTAAAGAATATTTGTTAACAGCAATAGTAAGTTGTATACCACGAGTGAAGAAGAGGATGCAATTTGGAGTAAAGTGGATGACAAACAATATTAAACAGGAATTGCATGCAAAAAAGAGGCTATGGAAGAGATATAAGGAGACAGGTGAAGAGAAGATGCATGAAGAATATAAGACACAGGCCAGAAACGTGACTAGTGTGGTAAGGAAAGCAGAACTGGAATATGAGAGGAGATTGGTCATAAGATCCAAAGAAAATCCTAGGGAATTTTTTAGCTATGTGGCCAGTAGGAGGAGAAACAACTGTGGAAGAATGATATTGTGGGATAAAAATGGGAATAGAGTGACTGATGCAGAGCACATAGTGGAATTGTTCAGTGAACACTTTATTGGAGTATTTCATCCTGGAGGAGTCAATTTTAATTCTAGAGGGATAGGGCTGGTTTGAGGTTTAGAAGTACAGGAGGAGAGTATGTTTCAGATACTGAGTACTCTGGATGTCAGTAAAGCTGTGGGACTGGATGGTATTTCACCTTGGTGTTTTGAGAGAATGTGCTAGGGAACTGACAGTGCCTTTATCCTGGCTTTTCAATGAAAGTCTGGCTTTGGCAAAGGTGCCCAGGGAATGGAAGGAAGGTAAGATAGTGCCATTGCATAAGGGTGGTAACAGACTGGAAGTGTCTAATTATAGGCCAGTCTGTGTGTCATCAGTAGTTAAGATCTTGGAGAAAGTAGTGAGAGACCGTATATAGCATTGGGCAGATGAGGGTAATGTTATCTGTGAGAGTCAACATGAATTTGTGAAAGGGTGCTCTTTTTTTAGCAATATGCTAGCCTTTTATAATAAAGTTACAAGAACATTAGATGAGGGAAAGGCATATACTGCAATTTTCTTAGATTTAGCGAAGGCATTTGACAGGGTGCCACATGATAAGCTGATATTTAAGTTGCAGCACATGGGTCTGGATGTCAGATTGGTCAACTGAATTCAGGATTGGCTGTCTGATCTGATAGGTATCAGAGAGTTGTGTATGGTGGAGCAGTTTCAAGGAGGCAGAGGATTACAAGTGGGGTCCCACAGGGCTCAGTACTAGGACCTATATTGTTTAACCTTTATATCAATGACATTGCCAGTGGATTGCAAGGGGATATTCAGTTGTTTGCAGATGATGCGAAGCTGGGAAGGATTATTAGTAATAGTGCAGATGTGGTAGCCCTGCAAGAGGATTTGAATAAGCTAGATAGATGGGCAAATGAATGAGGATGTAAGTTTAATGCAGCAAAATGTAAGGTCTTGAGGTTTGGGAAACATCGATGGGATGCTGCATACTCTATGGGAGGAGTTATACTGGAGGAAGTAGCGGAGACAAGAGATCTGGGGTTGATGATTGATACAAACCTGAAATTTAGGGGACATATTGCAAAGGTGGTGAAGGTAACACAGAGGATTGCTGCAATTATGAGAAGGACACTGACCTGCAGAGATAAGAGGGTTATTATTCCGTTGTATAAGTCTGATCAGACCACGGACTATTGTTCTCAGATTTGGTCCCCTGGATTTGAAGGGGATAAATTAACTGTGGAAAGGATACAAAGACTGATCACAAAGATGGTCTCAGGACTGTACAAGGATAGTTATGGGAATCGGCTGAGGGAATGTGGACTGCAGAGTTTGGTGGATCCCCAAACACCAAACCAAACACTTGGTTTGGTGTTTGGGGATCCCCCTAGTGTGTGTGTGTATATATACACACACACACACACACACACATATATATATATATCATAAAAAGCCCCTCAAAAACCTGAAATGTTGAAAGGCAGCTGGAGTACTTAAAAAATGGCACTGTAGCACATGTTGAGAAAGATTGTACGAATGTTAACAAAGCTGATTATGAAAGAAATCGTCTGAATGCCCATAAGGAAGTGTGCAAGAATGACAGTGAAAAACAAATTGCAAGTAATAGATGATGAGCGAGGTTGACGGAGTAAAAGTATGTGCCTTTGGCATTAAAATGCAAATTTTAATGAAAAAATGAAGCAGGATTTAAAAGCTAAGTTGGTGTAAATGAGTGATGAAGCAAATGCAGAGGGAAAGAAAGAGAACTATAGATATGTATGGAAGAGTGAAGAAGTAGGAAAGGAATAATGTTGCTATGAAAGAGATAATGAAAGGCTCGCAAGTTACATTGGATGGGGATTGATTATAAGAGGTCTGATGAATGATAAGATGCACAAAGTTTGTTTTCTGGTAAATAGAGAGATTGAGGCATTGGATATGAGGAGTAAGCAAGCAAAAGAGTTGGCGGTGGTAGTAGGAACAAATGACTTGATCAGGAACAAGGAGAATGTGGGACTGAATATCGAGATTGTTAAGAAGAATAAAGGAATAATGTGATGGGAAAGCTGGTCAGTGTGTTGCCCAGATATGGCAGTGATGAGATGAGGCAGAGAGCAAGGAAGTGATATGTTAACATAAATGTATGAAGAGAGAAGAGTAATTTATGAATGTGTGGGATGAGTTTGACTGGAATTGTATAAGAATGATGGACTGCATTTGAATGGTTTTGGTGAACATTTGGAGAGATTGCTGCTAGAAGGGAGAATGAGTTCAGAGAATGGATCTGAGAAAGAAAGTAAGAAGTGAGGAAGAAGAGATTGAAGTGGTGCTAGTGAACAGAGAAGTAGTTAACATAAGTAGAGAATGAGAGAATAGATAAGCAAGGGAAATGGGGAGGGAACTCAGCTTGAGAAAGGTCGATGCTCAACGAGAGAAAAAGAAATTGAATTGTCACCGATGTAGGGGAGGGACCAATTGGGCTTTGAAGAGGATACTGAGATAGGTAATGAGAGAGGAAGGTATGGAGAAGTCACATTTAATAAGTGATATCGGTGAAACTTGTTATAAATCCAGTAATGAACCTTATATTTGTATACAAATCAGAAAGAAGGGGAAGAACTTGTTGCAGTGATTGAGTTCGTTCAGCCAGAAATTGTTGAAATATGTGAGACAGTTGCAGCAGGATGACATCCTGGAAGGACAAATATTTTGGGTCGAAAGAAACACAAATCTGTATACAAAAACATTCAAAACTGAGGCTAACAACATGAGTTTCCATGGTAGAATTGCAATATGTAAGCTGCACATTACCTGAGCCAACATGCACTGTCATCTTTAGTGATACAAAGGTGTACAGTGGGATGTAGAAGCTTGAAAAGCTATGTAACCAAAAAACAAGCTACACCCCCTCTACCGAGCACATGGACAGGTGTGGATGTGGCTGGTGCCCAGTAAATGTCTTTTACCATAGTGTAACCCCAAATATGAAATTCGGAGGTGGCGTGTGATGGTATGGACCTGTTTTTCCTGGTTTGGCCTCAGACCACTATTTGTGGTGCCATGTACATTAAACTCCAAGAGGTATCTGAACATTCTGGGAAATGCAGTGCTTCCTGCTTTGTGGCGTTTCTACAGAACTCATTCTCTCTTTCATAAAGACAATGCACTGTGTCATAGGGCTGCTGTAACTGCATCGTTTGTGGACATGAATGCCACCACACTTGAAACCTATTGAACATCTGTGGGATGAAATGGAGCCTCGGGTAAGGTCAAGGGACGTCCATCCTGCAATAGTCCAGGACCTCATTAAATACCTACAGGAAGTAAGGTCCAAATTTTCCATTGATTGCTATCGTACCCTTGTGGAAAGTATGCCCTGTAGGACTGCTGCTCATCACAGCCAATGGAGGTCTTACACATTAAGATGAGTGCCATGGCTTCTTGTTGCACACCCTGTGGTATCCTTTGACTTCTTTCCAAGCAGTGTAGTTGAGATATTAAATTAGCAGTTCATAAAGATATTTCATTCTTGTGAATATGACATCGTGGATAGTTTATGAACAGCAGAAGGGGAGGACAGACTGAATATCAATGAATAAGAGTATAGATAATTGATTAAACTAGGGAGTTGACATCTGACTTAGCACTTGTTTAATGTCTTAGATTGGGTCAACTTTTAAAGAAGTAGAAGGAATGCAAGATTGTACTGCTTTATAAGGGAGATGACAGAACGCAAGCATCAGATTATCGGCCCATCTGTGTGTTGGTTGTTAAGCTAGTGAGACCCAGGATCTAGAATTGGGTTGACAATAGTGGTATTCCATTTGATAGCATGAATTTGCTAAAGGAAAGTAATGTTCTATAATCTGCTTACTAATTATAATAAGATGACGAATGCATTGTACAAGGGAGATAGATACACAGTTGGTAAACTTAAAATTTAAAAAGGATTTTGATAGCTTGCCACATAACTAGATAATAAAACAAGAACAAATGGGGGGGGGCACATACGGTATTAGATTAGTGCATTGGATTGGGGATTGGCTCTCTGATAGGTACAGTAAGTTGTGTATGGTGGTAAAAATATCCTAGAAGAGGAAAGTCACTTGTAATGTGGCTCAAGGGTCTATGTTAGGGCCATTGCTTTTTAATCTGTATGCTAATGATATTAGAGAAAGTTTGAATGGGAATATTCTGTTTTTATACAGATGACATAAAGTTGGGAAGAGTCCCAACTTTACGTTATGAAGAGAAGAGCAGATGATATAGCTTTACAAGAGGTCTTGAATGGATTGAGTGAATGGGCACAGGAATGTGATTACCAGTTCAATGTTGCAAAGGGTAAGCTGCAATTTGGAGAACCAAGATGGGATGTAAAGTATACGCTTGGTAGGCATATGTTTTGGTGGTGGACAGGGATCTAAAATTGTGAGGACAACACAAGAAATTCTGGCAGTGATACGGAGGATCCAAAAAGAAGTAAGGAGGATCTCCTTATTTATAGAAGTAAGGAGATCATAGTTCCCTAATTAAGGTTGTAATTAGACAACATACGGGCTACTGTACACAGACGAAGAGGTATTCGGTATTAATGTTGGGGAAGGGAGAAGGGAAAAGAAAGTTCATCCCTGAAAGCTGCATAAGGAGAATGCGAGCAAATGAGTGGGATATAGATTTTTTTGCTTGGAGAATGGTGAAAGATTGGAAAGCATTCATGAGAGTGGTGTTTGCAGAGAATGTGAATATATTTAATGCCCGTTATTAAGAGCTGTGTGTAGGAAGGGTGGGGGATCTCCCATGATGAGCCATTCATTCCATGGATGTCTGGGAATAATTATAATTCGTAATCCAAAAAGCCTAATCAGTGGCGTATTTGGGTATTCTCGCTCCTAGGCCGCAGAAAGTGCCGCCCCTCATGACCTGCCCGTAGGTGGGCCATGATCCCAACCTCCAGTTTTCAATTTCGTAATTTTCAATTGCGAAATTGAAAATTTTAATAAATTTTCAATTTCGGACAAAATGGAAATTATTTCCTTCCATCCCTCACGAAGACTCCGACTGGCATCATCACGAGCTGAACAACGAATAGGCGAAGGGCGTTTAATTACTTTTGCAGAAGTTTCCAGGTGACTTTCTTAGAACACTCCACCGATGTGTTGAAGATGTGAAAAATACGTACAGTTTCTGAAGGACATCAAAAAATGCGGAAGAGTACGACAGGATTCGCAGCGCAAGTACCAATTAGAGACTATGTTCAGCGCACAGTGTAAATTCTGCCAATGGATTTATTTCAAGAATTCTTGCTTGCAGTCCTGTGTACTTGCTTGATATGTTACTAGCATTATGCCTGCCCTCTGCGATTTGCTACATCAATTCGAAACTCATTTAATGAAGTCCAAACCGCCTCTTGTAACTCTTCAGATTTGTGACTTCCGTTAGGAATGAAACGTTGCACGGTATGTGAAAGAACATGGATCTCCTGTGGAGATCCATGTTCTTTCACATACCGTGCAACGAAGGACAGTTGATCAACACGAGACAAGTCTGGTGTTGAGTCCACACTTATGGAATAGTACTTAGCTATTTTAAGTTCTTTCACAATAAATTTGATTACTTATTCGCCCATTATTTTAATAAATTCCTCATACGTGGCAAAGGAAAGATAGGAAACGAAACCTTCCCCCCCCCTTTGGCAATGTGCTCAGCAAGAAAGGAATCAAATTTACTAATCTCTATTGCATTTATGTCAAGTTACCGACAACAATACAGTGGCTTTTCGTGCACGTATCTCGGTCTGTATAGTTATGCAGAATCTGATTACATGCTAATATGCTTGCAGACTAAACTTACGAGGAAGAGAAAAATATTTCTCTACCTGTGAGTAGATGGGCATATAAGGAACATGTTATAATTACAAAAATGAGAGCCTGGAAATTTCTGCCTCCCCTCAAAATTTGCTGCTCTAGGCCCGGGCCCATACGGCTTATACTTAAATACGCCACCGAGTCTAATTAGAAGGTCGAATATGATTGCAGTAGAGTAGTACTAGCCCTCCATAAAAACGGGAATAAATCTGTAAGAATTGGAGAAATTTCCCTAGTGAGCATTTCATAAGATTTATACAAGTATACTTGAGAAGTGCTAAGAAAAATTATGGAAACAGAACTTCGGAAGGAACAAACTGTATTCATGCCAAATAAGATGGTCAGGATCACATTTTCACTTGAGGGCAAATAGTTGAGAAATCATGGGAATATAACCACGTTTTCTAGATCTGAAAAGGCATATGACATGGTGTCCAGAGAAAAGCTGTTAAAAATTTCAAAAGTATATGATGTAAAGAGAGGCCTGTGTAGCTCAGTGGAAGCGACGCTTGCCTCTGTGCTTGTTCGCTCTAAGTCAGACTTAAGTTCAAGTCTAGTCGCCGACTGGAGGAACTTTTTCTAAGCCTTTCTTCGACCGATTCCCGAGTTAGTCGATCTCTAGCACGGGCAAGCGGGTTTTTCCTCCGGAAACTCGGTTTTTTTTATCCCATAATCTTAAGAAAATCGACCGTAGTACTCACATTTCAGACAGTAACATATCTTGTTAGGGTTAGGTACCAAGAGATGACAGCACTTGTTTTCCAGCCTCTTCATCGGTGGCTGCCTATAATAAGTGATAGACATGGGCCAGCTATCTCTGACTGGCTACCGGTGGAGATTGAACTGCCCACTCAGTCTCCAAAAGCTAGATAGGGTATAAAGGCCTCGCCTACTCCCTATGAGGGAATAAAAGGCGTTAGCTGATTTTTTAATGATGTAAAGGGGACATTATACACAGCAATGTGTGAGTAATTAAATTTGAAAGAAGGCAGGAAGACGGATTGCCTGATGCAAAGGGACAGATGCATGCTTTCTCCACTTTTATTCATCTATATATATAGATCACATTATGAAGGAAAGTAGTATCAGAACTAGAAATGTTCGTCTTAGCTCTGTGCTTTATGGATGATATGCTCGTTCTATTAAATGTATCCAATACAAATCTTCACGATTTCTCAACTAAAATGAGTACTCTCGAATGGTATTTTTATTGCTATTATCGAACACGAAAAAGATCATATTTCAGCCATTAGTACAATGCTTGGTGAAAATGGCAAATTAAATATGGAAATATACGACAAAATAAGCAAAGTTGGAATGGTGAGGATTCAGTTGAATTAATTTTTATGAAATAAGAGAAAAATTGAGAAATCACTGCACTAGCTGTATGTAAAAGAACTGTTCAAACCAGTTGATCCGAGAGCTGGATTAGAAATAAAATAGATGATCAGATGAAAATAGGAGCTCACAGATATGAAAGTTCTGATGATATTAAACATGAAGCTATGAAGAAAGGAACTTGATATCGTTAGCATTCAAGAATGTGTGAACAGAGCGAATATTAGGTGGTATGGTCATAACAGATTGAGAGGGAAAAGGTTAGCAAAGCAAGTGATTGATTCCAGGATAGAAGGCAAAAGATCTCAGAAGATCAAGATATAGGTGGATTGATAAAATTAGAGGTGTCTTTCCTGAAAATACTGGAGTCCTGACGGATAGCAGATTAATTTGGAAGTTAGAAAGGAAAAAGTAAACTTATGTAATCTATCATGGTATCCCATATCAGGAATTGGATAATGATTAACAGAGCAGTCTAACCGGTGTGAAGAACATTATAATTTGTCCATTAAGTGTTGGAAGACCGTGATATGTAGCAGTCAATCATATTGCACCACTTTCTGATCACGTGGGGGACAAGTATCAGTGTGGTCAGTGCTCGCGCAGTGCCTTAGTGTATCATCCCGGATGAAGTTTGGTGACGTAGGACAGTGCTTCCTAAACTTCTGGATGTCAGGACCCCCTTTGGAAAAATTAAAATATTTCACGGCCCCCTCGAAAAAAAAGTCGTAATATAGACTTATATTATTATTATAAAACTTCTTGTATTTATATTCAATACAAAACATACACAGCGAATATTGCAAAAACCAAATGCAAATATTACATATTTAGCATCTTACATACACATTTGACATGGCACATTATCTATATATTTTTATATAGATAGATACTGTATATTGTTATTGTACATTTGCAGTACAAGCGCATGAAACGTAAAACGATTAGTAATGAAGAAAGAAAAACATAAAAGAAGTTTAATAACAATTTAATGTGATGGAGATGTGTTTCAATACTGCTACACAAAAAAGTCAATATCAAGTGAAATATTTGAAACTGCAATTCTTTCTGCTTTGAAATGAAACTTATATGAATAAGCCTATATTTACTAATATTCGTTAAGCGCCGAAATACGCAAGAAGCAAAATTTGTGAACCCGCACCAATGTGCGATTTTTCCCTCCATTAAAATATAAAAAAATAACAAAAAAGTAAGAAATAATAAAAATGAAATGCGTTTCTTTTAAGATAAAAAAACCCTACTTAGTCTTAAAACATTTTTAATTTGTTTTCATTATTTCACCCCCCCTCAACAAAACCTACGGCTCCCAAGGGGGACCACGGCCTACAGTTTGAGAAGCGCTGATGTAGGAGATGCAGTATAGTTCGCCCACCGTTTGTAGGTCCCTGCTTCGCGTCTTTCCAAGAATAGTCGATTCATGCTGAAGGGGAGAAAGAAATGAAGGACGTCCGAATTGGTCGCCAACACGCGAAATCACGTGCTTTATAGGAAATTTTCCAACTGTTATACAAGCAACATAGTTAATTACAATAATCATAAAAGAGAAGTTAATTTTCCGACCGGTAATAATAAACAACTCATCCCACAATACGGACTGATTACCCTATTATCGGAATGGGTTCTGCTTTTTCTGAGATGTGCAGAAGTGTAGAGGGGCCTCTAATCGGTGGGCGAACTATAGTCTATACATAATAAATAACGGAAAAACTCACGTAGAAATATTATTTAATAGTATAATTTTCGCCTGTGTGTCACAGACATCTTCAGTACAATTAGGCACAAAAATTAAACACTAACTGACAATTCCAAAAAGCGCCACCTAAGTAGCTGGTGTAAGATAACTAAAAAGGTCAATAACTTTCCTAAAAATAAAAAATAAAAAATAAATAAAAATAAAAATTAATACAATAAAAAGTTAGGAAAGATTAGCTGATTTGTAAAGTACTATCTCCCATAAAGGGGATAGACGTAAGCCGTCGGATCTGTTTAAGTTAGGAGAATGAAGTAGAGTTTCACATGCTTCTTTATAAAGGCGTTCCATGAGAAACTGACTTTTGTGAAGAACTTTTGTCTTTCTCCAATGAACTCTGTGTCTAGTGAAGATGCCATGTTCTGCAAGTCCAGACTTTTCAGGTTTAAAGTATTCAATATAAGATTGGTGTTCTTCTAGCCGAATGGAGGCAGATCTTCCCGTTTGTCCGAAATAACATAATCCACAAGAACACGGAATCTGGTAGACACCTGGATGATTAAGATGTGGAAGCTTGTCCTTTGGAGAAGCGAGAAAGGTGGAGATTTTTCTAAACGGTCGATCTTTTACAGAAAGAAATACGATATATAACTTCTTCCTTTCTACGCTTTTTGAAATTGTCAGTTAGTGTTTAATTTTTGTGCCTAATTGTACTGAAGATGCCTGTGACACACAGGCGAAAATTATACTATTAAATAATATTTCTACGTGAGTTTTTCCGTTATTTATTATGTATAGTTATGTCTACTCACGGTTTACCTCTTTTAGAACTATAGTCTGTAGCTGTTTCTTCTGGTATTCACAGTGCCTGAAAGGAGAGTTATACACTTCTAAATAATGCCATATTTCTTACATTGTAATGGTTTTAGAAACAAATCCATATCTCTGTTATCATCATATAGCCCTGTTGTACTGTACGTTCTGCAACACAGTCTGTTGGCTGAGTACATAGCACCTGCTGTCAATCCAGTAGGTTGTTGGTCTGATTTTAAGCTACTTTTTCTGTGTTTTGCACAGCACACTAGCAATGTGGAGAACTTCCCAGGTGACTTCTTGATCCCTCCGGTCTGTAGTCCATAATACAGGATATTGTTGACGCTTTGGTCCTACATGTGAGACGATGGCATAGAGTTTAGTGCAAAGGTAGAAAAATAAAATAAAAATTTACATGCCAAAGCTAGTCGCCGACTGGAGGAACTTTTTCTAAGCCTTTCTTCGACCGGTTCCCGAGTTAGTCGATCTCTGGCACGGGCAAGCGGGTTTTTCCTCCTGGAAACTCAAGAAAATCGACCGTAGTACCCACGTTATTTCAGACAGTGACATATCCTGTTAGGGTTAGGTATTAAGAGATGGCAGCACTTGTTTGCCAGCCCCTTCATCGGTGGCTGCTATAATTAGTGATAGACATTGACCAGCTATCTCTGATTGGCTACCGGTGTAGATTGAACTGCCCACTCAGTTTCCAAAAGCTAGTTAGGGTATAAACGCCTCACCTACTCCCTATAAGGGAATAAAAGGCGTTAGCTGATTTTTTTTAATGTCATCGGTAGGATTTGCATAAAAAGAAACAAACCAACCAAACAAAAACCAATACTTATTCTCTTCTAGCCTCATAGCAGCCACTTTTTCCAGACACTTCTATTCTGTGCCGCAAATTCAGGTTTTCTCCATTCTTCTTTCCTTTTCTGTCATTCTCTGACGAGTTAATTTATGTCTTCCAATTTTCCCTTGTGGAATTCATCTGAAATCTATTTCTTGGAATCTCTCTTTCTCTCTGTTGGTCATGGCTTGAAGAATAAAAATGGGAAAAGATATCCTGGCCTGTGCAAACTGCAACATCAGATCACCCCAGAACTGTGTGTGTGTGTGGGGGGGGGGTAATAACAATAAATGGACTGATGGTCACATTGAAAGAATGGTTCAATGTTCGTGGCTTACATTATCATCAGGGAGTGTAGATTATGATGGAAGACTGGAAAGTGCATCCGTGATCGTATGAAGGATGAAGTATCCACATGCTATTAAGGGTGTGAATTGAGTCTCTCTGAAATATAGTAGTCCCATGATTGATTTCAACACTATATAAAAAAAAACTAAAAAAGTTCAAAGATTACATCTTAGTAAAGTAAATTTTTAAAGCATCTTATTCTGCTCCGTTGCAATTTTTTCACTGCTCATGTGTGATGTTAGAAGTGTTATGCTATTTGCATTATATCCACACCGGAACTATGTTCTCCTACACAAGATGTCCACGTGGAAAAATGAATCAGCCCGACTGGAATACTGTTTATAATTTTTCAAAATTTATTGCTGAAGCAATCAGTCAAATACCTATCAATGAAACAAAGTATGAAACAGATTGTGTTGTCGAAGGGGCAACAGCCGCAAATCCAAAAACATCATCTCAATGTACACTCTATCCAAAGGTTTAGTGGAGCTCTGAGTGCCAGGCAACCAAAAAAGATCATGGGAAATATTTCGTAGATATCCTACCACATCAAATCTAAATGCTCTTGAACGTGCTCTGGCCAAAGTACGTTATGTTAGACGTCAGGGTCAAAAAAAAAAAAATCTTGAATCCAGTTTGCGTCATCGATTAATCAAACAAGTACAAAATTTGTATGAGATAAAATCCCGGAAAATGAAAAGTAGATGTAGAAAACACAATTTGTCTACCTTGGAACATAATGGATGTGTGACTTGACTGCAGAGCTATTGCGAATACTTTGTGAGAACTTGCATAATATTATACATATCCGCAAGGAGATGCGTTTTGCATTATGGGAGATACTGAGATAGGAGTGATGTTAGCTTGCTCCACTTTTGCAACGAGTTTCCCGGTGTTGTACTACCTTACCCCAGTCCTGAAGATACTTTCAGGCGCAAATTTTGTTTGCTAACACTTGGATAAAGGATTAAACTAAATTTATTATAGTCTAACCAAGTGAAAAATAAACTTCCAACTTTGTAGAATCTCAGTAACAGCTTCATATCCTTCTGAATTTTTAATATTGAAAGAACAAGCGAAAGAGGTGGATAAACTTTTCTACAAATGGGCCAGAGCAATACAATCAGCCATTCGTTAAGGAGGAACTAAAAAGAGTTCTTTTTACTATCTCTCACTGCCAGAGCAGTAGCATTTGATGATAAAACATCTTCCATCGCATTCTCTGGATTTTCTTCTATCACTATACAGCTATTTACAGAAGTGTTTCCAGATTCTTCAGTCCATTGTCATCCCGACACAGTTATCGACCTATCGCTCTCACTAACTGTCCTTGTAAGATATCGGAGAAAATAGTAAATACCATACTTGTCTAGTATTTAGAAAGCAAGAATCTTTCCAAAATATGACTTTGGTAGACTTAGACTTTACACCATTTATTCCGTTTAGAAACTAGCATAAGAGACGTATTTCTGAAGCAAGAACATCTAGTTTCAGTGTTCTTTGACATGAAAAAACTTAGGATATACCCTGCAGATATGACATGAAGTCTTAACCTAGGTCTGAGAGGATATTTCCTATTTTTATGGGAAAAAAAAAAACTTCCTGTCTAGCCGAGTGTTCCAAGTCCTAGTGGGGAAGCACCTTATCTCGGCAGTGTTATCGAGAAGAGGCGCTGCCCAGCATCCGCTTTGAGCTTCACGCTATTTGCTGTCAAAGTTCGTTCAATAACTGAACAGCTTCCTCCCGCAACAGTAGCAATTATATTTACTTGTGAAATATCTTGTAATATACGAGGGTGGTCTGAAAAGTTTTCGGCCTCGACCATAGATGGCAACACTATTGGCACGATTTTTTTTCTAAGTTGGTACATCTCTCATAAGCATCCATGTGAAATTGCAAGTCATTCTATCAGTAGTTTGTTTTATGCAGCTGTCTGAAGAAATTTATCCCTTGAAATGGATACAATTCTTTGAAAAAGAAAGTTTAATTCCAAAAGAAATTCATTAGAAGTTCATAAAAGTTTATGGACACGCTTCTCCTTCGTTTTCTACAATTAAGAAATGGGCTGCCGAGTTTCAACGTGGCCGTACCAGCCTTGAAGATGATCCACGTGAAGGACGTCCAAAAAGTGTAACAACACCAGAAATCATTGATCAGGTGCACGATATGGTATTGGATGACCGGCGAGTCAAAGTGCGTGAAACTGCTGAGACTATCGGCATTTCAAAAGAATGTTGCAGGATATATATATTTTGCATTGAAGAAGTGCAAATGAAAAAGCTTCGCGCTAGATGGGTGCCACCCTTGCTCACAGCAGATCAAAAAAGCACTCGCATGAAAATATCTGAACATGAAAAATATCTTGAAACGTTTTTAACAAGAATGAAACTGATTTTGTGCGTCGATTCATTACTATGGATGAGACTTCGATTTACTATTATACACCAGAATTCAAACAGCATCCAAACAGTAGAGAGAAGCTGGTTGTTCAGCACCAAAGAAGACAAAGTCAGTTCCATCAACAGGAAAGGTCATGGCATCGCTGTTTTGGGATGCTAAAAGGCATTTTGTTTTTAATTATCTTGAAAAGGGTAAAACAATAATAGGGGAATATTATTCCGATCTTTTAACCAGACTAGACGAAACTATTCGTGAGAAAAGACTCGGTTTGCAGAAGAAAAAAAAATAACATCTTTCATGAGAACAGTGCACCTGCCTAAAAAGGTGTTTTGGCAATGGGAAAATTAAAAGATCTGCACTATAAATTGTTGGAACATCACTCTATTCCCCAGATTTGGCTCCCTCTGACTTCTCTCTTTTCCCAAAACTAAAACTCTTCCTCGCTGGTCAGAGTTTTTCTTTGAATCAAGAGGTGGTTGCAGCTGTAGAGGGGTTTTTGCAGATTTTACGGAGAACCACTACAAGGACGGGATTTGAGCATCACTGGAATAAATGTATTAGTCTTGAGGGAGATTATGTTGAAAAATAAAAATAATTTTGAAATTATAAATTCGTTTTTTTTCATTGTTAGGCTGAGAACTTTTTCAGACCACTCTCGTAAATTGAAAGACATTTCAATGAGCAGTTGATCGCGTCTCTTCATGATCTTTTAGAAACGGGATCAGGTTTTCAACATAAAAGTGTGTGTTTTTATGTTGAAATGTTTATGATATTTAAGCAGTGGCGGGTGAAAATTTTAAGTGGGGGTGCTGCATATACAAAAAAAAAAAAAAAAAAAAAATCCTAATCAGTAACAAATTTATTAATAAATAAATTTACATATTAAAAATTGCTTTGTTAAAAATATTTCATCCTCACCACGAACAAACACCAATAATAAAAGTTTCGTATCAATAGCAATGACATGTGCAAACAAATATTGGCGTTAGATCGCAGTGCATTTGTTTCGTGTAACGATAATTGAAAATATATAATTCTTTGCCAATAATAAAACGTTTCATATCTCAGAAATAACTAGTGCAGGTATAAGATACACTGCCCAAGCGGCAGTGTATCTAATGGCGTAACGTGCAACGACACCGAACGAATATCGACGTTAGATCGCAGTGCATTTGTTTCGTGTAACGATAATTGAAAAAATATTCTTTTCATATTTTCAACAGTGACACTCGTAATAATTCAGCCTTGTATCTATAATAAATAAATAATTATATGTTATTTTAACAAAATAAAATAAGATTCACAAAAAATAGTTCACCACGCACTTGCACCAATAATAAACGTTTCATATCTCACAGAAATAAGGCGCGTAAACATACTAAAAATACTGCCGTTTGAGCAGTTACAGTTGTCATTGCATGTATGTAACTGTGCAATGACAAGCGTAAACTATCGGCGTTAGATCGCAGTGCATTTGTTTCGTAAACTAAAGCGTTAATCGAACAATTCCAATTATTAACTATTCAACCAATGTCAAAACATAAGCTGTAACCTTTAACATGTTGTATTGCATTTTAATTTTTTCCTTGGGGGTGCTGCAATGTCGCAGTGCTTATGTATGGGCTGCCACTGCATTTAAGACTCATCTTTGATAGAAAGCTTACATTCCTTGCAATAAATTAAAAATGCAAGATAACATTAAATCTCCTTCCCACCCTATCTATGCCTTAAAATAGTCTCGTCTTGGATTCGTATCTTTTCTTTGGGTTGAGAAGCTAATATCTCACATCAGATTGGCATATGTCCCTTAGGTATGCATGTTCAAGAGATAATGCAAACTGTTAGTATGATTGACATTATCCCCCACAAACAACAGCATTCCACCATGGTAGGTTTTCTTTCCATCATGTAACCCCACTATGTCAACTAACGAAGTCTCAGATTCTGTCATCGGTCTGCGTGCAGTTATTTAATACAGAACAGAATTCTCTGATTTCCTTCCCATTTATACTGATGGTTCAAGATCTGAGATCTGTGCTGCTGTATTTGCTGACTTATCATATCCCACTTGATAGCAGTAATTATACAACAGAGTTGAATCCGATTCAGCTTTCACTTGTGTGTATAAAAGAAAAGTGCATGATTTATACAGGCTCGTGATGTCTTTACAGGCCATCTCCTCTCCTGTGTACAATCCATATCCAGTGTTTTGCGAGGTTGTAGAACTGTTGCACGAACTGAAGGTTCTTAATTTTGATATTCAGCTGTGCTGAATTTCCAGCTATGTTGGAATTAAGGGAAATGAGATGAGACTGCAGCTGTAGTTGCTAGATCAGTACATTTTCCAGACTTTATCAGTCTTGTATACAGATTATAGACAGTTTATAAGATTAAAGCTATTTACCCATTGGCAGTCATCATGGCAAGAAGCACTGACAAATAAATTGCATGAAATGAAACCTGAAATTAAGCATTGCCGATAAATTAATAAATAAAACCATTTTATTTATTAATTTATCTCTTTATTATTGTTTATTATTACCTTGAGTACTACTGTAACTTTTGGTTTGTAGCAGTATGACCTTTGCTGTATGTACACCAATCCGACTTGGAGAGGGATTCAGCTAACATAAGCCAAAAGAAAGGTTTGGAGAACTTCGTGATTGCTATTGATATTTCTAAGTCAATTGATCGAATCTTGCATAGAGTGCAAATACCAAACTGCTATCTCATAGGTCTGTCTTTCACCCTTTGTAACTGAGTTGCCTGTTTCCACTCTCATCCATTATGTGGCCTGCTGGATGGTTCCACATCTTTAGATTTTTTGACCAGTGCTCTCGTATCCTCAAACTATGCATATTGATTGTAAAATTCACCGTTTCAGACAATAATACCAAATAGGGTTAAGATCATGAGATTACTACAGTTGTCTGCCATACACTCATCACATGTACGTCTACAACGCATCGGGAGAAGTAAATTCCATTACTCTGCTTTGCTACTAAGTCAGGCCTCCAAGTGTTTCGTATGAAAAGGTGATTAAGAATTTCAAGAATTATTATTTGACACCTCCAGGGAGTCCAAAGACTCATCGAGGGAGAGTGTGCCAACAGCATCGAACGATAGATGATTTGTTTTTATTTATTTATGAGATAATGTACAGTGCTGTTGTAATTAATATTCTGTTGTTAATTCAATTTCATTATCACATTTAACATTTTTAGAATTATCAAGTATGACTGTGATAATACATGAATTTACACAAACACACACTGCTCTTATAATGAATATGACAGTTATTCTCTCAAGATTATAATAATCAAGTTCAATTATATTTGAAAAAAAAAATCTCTCAGCAACACAAATACCAACACTTAGAGATTGGATATGCGAAATATTCGAAATGCATTTTATTTGAGGAGTTATATATCTCCTCAAAATAATAATGCCAATAAAATGCATACAAATATTTACCAAAGTACAAAAATTGATACCAATATTTAGTGGAAGCCGCAGTTGCGTACTTACATGAAATCGTTTGCATTGTGATAAAAACGAGTTGTTTGTGTAGCGACAACAGTTAGCATTTCTTGCTCAAACTATAAGTGTGCCGTGGCAAGAGACCAGCTGGAGTGATAAATCACAGTGAAAAATGAACTGTCTATTTGTATTCGAAGGTTAGTTCGGTAACTCTTTTAGCTAATACTTTGCGTGAATAGGAGCATGGCATACCAATATAATGTTCTCTTCTTCTTCTTTTTCAATGTACGTGCATATTTTCCGAGAAACCATCCTTTCCCACTTTTGCAATGATAATATTGCCTCAGGAAACAGAAAAACCGATCGCGATACATAGTGTGAATGAGATATTAAAAACAAACAAAAAACTTTTATTCATGCTTATTGCTGTAATTATTGAAATAAAATTAATCTTAACTATATGAATTTTATAAATACTGTTGTAAATCAAAATATTATTAATGATTTATTGAATTGTTTATTAAAAGGAATCAAAATATACCTTTCAAAATTCTAATCACCGGCCAAGAAAACGCTTTATTTTGCGGGTTATTGACCCTTGTAGCATGTACACAGTTTTCTGTTTATTAAAGTATATAATTCAGTAGAATTATAGAATAATTATAGAATGGAGGTGCAGGAATAATAATAATAATAATAATAATAAGTAGAGTTTAAGTAAGAAAAAAGAATTTGCTTGTTTATTTGCACATGATGAACTATAATGACATTTTCACTTGCACAAAATATTCACGCATAAACATTTTGCGCAAGTGAAAATGTCATTATAGTTCATCATGTAATTCATCTGTAATTTTTTCATGTAATTGCTCTGTAATTCATGATGAATTACAGAGCAATTCAACCGGGTTTTGTGATTTGTACAGCTGAATTGCTCTGTAGAGATACAGAAGTCATTTCGAAGAGACATTTCTTCGGGAGGTACTTCTTCGGGGAGGGGAGGGGATAAGTTTTTCCTCACAAACACCGAATTGTGACCTTGCATATAATTGTTTTATTATTCCACTCTCAATGCCAAGTTTATAAAAACATTCTTAGTTTTTTCAAGTATAACAGCTGGTACGGAGTGAACCTCACGTTCTCCACGGTCTACAGTAGCACTAATAGAGGCTTTGGAATGTCTGGGTTCAGAAGTTGTTTTTTTTTTTTTTTTTTTTGCTTGTAAACTTAAACCTTTGCTTGTTCTCGCTCTTTTAAAATAGTTTTCTTTTTATTGCACAAAATACGCAATCTGTTTGAGCTGAACTCATGAAGATCTAGATTGTATGCTACACATAATATATAAGGCGATAAATATTTTAAATATCTAAGTATCTTTTATCAGAGAAAATCTAGAATTCTATGCCTTTTCCTGTTAGCTTTGCAGAGGAATATTATAACAGAATTTTTTATTTTATTTTATGTAATCAGAAAAAGAATCCTATCAATTCAGCTATACCTAATGTACATCAAAGTACCTTTCATTATCCAGTTTTCAACTAAGACTTTATTTATTTATTCGTGTGGGATTCCTTCCCCCCCCTTTTTCCCCCAGGACTGATTGAGCCCTCCTAATGAGGGATTAAGTGTGTGTATTTATGACTGTAGATCCGTGTGTGTTCACGGACCTGTTTGCCTGTTCTAAATGATGAAAAATCCGATTTTCCGGGTGAAAATACCCTCCAATCCCCCCCGTATGAGACCGACTAACTCACCTTTAGTCGAAGATACCAGAGAAAGGTTCCTCACGTTATGGACGGGAATCGAACCGAAGTCTTTTCAACCAAAGGGCTTCATCTATGCCGACTGAGCTACGGAGGCTCTAAGACTTAAAAGTACTGTACTCTAATGTGTTTTTCAGGTAAGTTCCATGATGCATATCAGCAGAAGAAAGATTTAATTCTAATCACTACCCAAGGGAGCATTTTCTATTTTTTTCCCTTTTTATTTATTACTTTTTTTTTTTTTCAGCGTGTACTCTAATGATAATCGATCTCAGATGCAGAGATTTTTTTCCTCCCTGAAGGGACTCGGTTTTTAGCCTCGCAAATAAGATAGCTAATTGTTTGCGATGGCAGTTATGGACGAGGAAGCTATGGAGAGTCAGTGTAGTATGTATGTTATGACTGGTTAAGCAGTTTTGCGACAAGAAAAACTAGTTTTCTAGACGCAAAAGCTCTCCACCTCCTCTGAGACTTGCCAACTCACCTTGTACATTGAAAAGAAAAAAAAAACCCTCATAAATGTTCTTCGCGTTTAAATGGAATTCGAATCAGTGTCTTTCCAACCGAAGGTTGTCATCGACTAAGTCGCAAAACTTGGCTGGAAAACATACAGTAATTGTGTAATACTCGTTAGGATTAGGAACATTAGTGGGCGACCGTATTCTCGTGTTGCTCTTCTTCTGATCATGCTGGCTAGAAATGCATTCAATTTCCTGAAATGACAAAGAACAGAGTCTAGCTGCCTAAACCAATTTCCAAAGGGCAGGGCCAAAAGGTTAATTACTTGCTCTCTTTGAGAATGAAAAGCAATTACAGGATTTTTTTAAATGCAAGCATGCCATGTAAACAAATAATATTGTTAACTTTATAGCAGTGGCGGTTCATGGCTTGAAATCGTGGGGGTGCTGCAACTTTCGAAATATACATACACACTGTAAGTACAGTGTATACGTGTTTGGATAAAATATCAAAATTATGGTAAAAATTTAAAAAACAATTAAACATGAAAAAATATTGTTTATTATCGATAAAATTATACAGTTTAGTGTAATTCAAAATTAATTAAAAATAAAATTCCTTTAATTGTAATTAAAGGAATGGATTTACAATTTTTGGACATTACAATTAAATCCTTTATGTCCAAATATTTAAAGAGACGGAGTAAACACGATAAGCACTACGAACACTCTACTATTGACGCAAACTGCATATAAACAACAGTGGGACTGCGCGACTGACAGTGCCGCATTACGCTAATAGCTCGCATCTCACTATGACGTGCACGCGCGTAGGAATATGACACTATGGTAAACACTGTGCTGCTAGCGTCCTTCGCCCACTTAAGTGCTACAAGATGGATTTTTCTTATTTTTTTATACAAAATAAGAGAATTGTATAGGACTGTTGATGATAAAATTAAACATTACAAGCAAATATAAATAAATTAATAAATATATTTATATATCGAGAAAAATTGGAGGTGCTGCAGTTCCATAGTGCCTATGCACATGCCGTCCCTGCACTCTAGTGAACAAAGGAACCAACCGCTGAATGTCATCAGGCTAGGATAAAGAAGGTACCAACCAACAGTTAAAACTCTTGAGACCCTTGAATTACTTTACCCTCTGGCAGTAATCAACTTTGGCTGCACAATATATTTGTCACAATATGAGCAGTTCAGATCTTAGTAATTGTGTCAGGGTGAGCTGAAAAAAAGTTTACTACTCTGAAATGCCTTGAGAATTGTAAGATTTTGTGATTCGAATTTCAATTTTTGTTCAGCCTGTTCATGCGATTTTTTGGCATGTTTTTTTTTTTTTTTTCGTTAATGCTGCTTTTATTTGTTCTCAGGATTCACTCTCAAGTCATTCATATTACGAAACGTTTGACCTCTAAAATACAGTTCATGAACTTTTTTTTTTTCTCATAAAAAAGTTGGACATCAAACCTTTTATCAAAATACGTAAAAATAAAAAATTGAATGAAAAAGATTGATTAAGAGATATTACTAGACATTTAATAGAAGCATGCGCATTAGACAGTATAATTTAAAAAATAATAATAATAACGGCTTCACACATGCAAGAGAAAACTGAATAGAATTTACTACTATATATTTCGCTCAATATGTTGCGAGCTTCATTCAGGGGACAAAACAGAACTGGCAGCAACATTTTGAATAAAAGGACGAATCATAGAGTATGCATATAACATCACGTATTCGCAGCGGTTCAGTAAGAGGAAACGCTATCAGAGTTCAGAGATGTGGGAATAGATGTATAATTAATTAATTAAAAAAATTATAAACGATTAACAATAATCACTCCCGAAAACTTAGAGATAGGCATACAGTCTGCTCGATTAAGGTTAAGACGGTGACAAACGACACAAGATTCAAAAATAGGTGATCAAATTTGAATCTACTTTAAGTGCAGCACCTTGATATGGTTCCAGTGAACTCTATGTCTTTTGTTGATAACATGAGAAGCAAGGCCTGAACCTTCAGATTTCAAAAATCTTATAAAATGTTGATGTTCATGGATTTTAATAGTAGCAGAACAGCTAGTCCGTCCAAAGTAGCAAAGATAACAAGAACGGGGTATTTGATAAATACCTGGCAAGGATAGAGGTGATAATGTATCTTTGATAGACGGTAAGAAAGATGACAACTTTCGGGCTGGTTTGAAGGCGGTATACAAATTATATTTGCGAAGGGCCCTTGCTATTTGTTCAGATGTTCCTTTCAGTTAGGATATGCTGATCCTTTTAACATCAGACTGTAATCTGGAAGAGGGATGATATTTGTCAAATATTTTCTGTATCAAGGTCTCACTATATCCATTATGTAAAAGTGTAAGTTTTATTTTAATTCTTCTAATAGAAAAGACTTAGAAGAACAAATTGTGTGCTCGGTGCACAAGTCTTTGTTGTTGTTGTGAAGGATGATGATGTAATGATGCTTGGATGTATCTGCCTGTATATGACTTCCTGTAAACGGAAAATTCAATATTATCCACATAGTGACGATGTATTAAAGTATCCAAAAAGGTGAGACTATTGTTCATTCACGTTCAACAGTGAACTCAATGCGAGTGCATAAGAAGTTAATTTTATTCAGAAATCGAAGTAATTCTGTTTGAGAGCGAGACCAGATTGCAAAGATGCCATCCACAAAATGTTGCCAAATGTGAAGTCGAGGAGAAATTGTGTTATAAATCCGATTCTCTAAATGCTCAATAAAACCATTAGACAAAGCAAGTGATATAAGACGCCAAGTAAACCTGATTTCTAGTAAATTTTCGTAGATGTCTTGAAAGATATTTTGCCAAATAATAAGTAGGAGATCCTATGCAGTCAACTATTGGACATAATGAATGACTATATTTGTGTACTTCAGGAAGACCATAAAAGCGTGGAGGACGAGCATGATGAATCCAAAACTTTTCAATAAAATTAGCTTCTAAGGAATATGTTTAATCGAACAATTTATTGAATTTGTTTAATTGGCTTACTGTAGCATTTCTGTCAGTTATATTATAAGTAGATCTATCCCGAATAAACATTAAGTTCGCGATTATAGTCAGTGGTATGGTATCCATGAATACCGTTGCATTTCCTTTGCCAGACTTTGTTTACAATGATATTATTTCGGCGTAAAGATTGGAGAGTTAGTAAGGAAATCTTCAGAACATTTAGCTTTATACAAAAATCTGTGCAATCTCAAATCTTAGCTTGTTAGCGTCATCTGTACGTAATTCCCTAATGCCTTTTTTCTACACCTAACATGAAGTTTAAATGAGGCAAACAACGAGGTGTTACAACAAAATCTGGACCTCTTCACTTAATTCATCATTGGCAAAAGGGCGGTTAGTATATTATGATCCACTTTTCATTGACAAAACTAGGTGGTTGTTGAACGAACTGATGGCTTCTTTGTTCTAATAATTCAAACTTATAATTCTAACAATTTAGGGTTTAAGTGAGCACTTCTGGTTGAGGAAAGAGACTTCTACAGGTTAAATCAAAAGACTAGGATTGTTATTCCGTAGGTATAGTTTCAAGTTCAGAAATTTTATTGTTATTAGAAAAGAAGAGCTTAACAAAATGTATCCTTTCTGACAAAGGGCCTTGCTAGCTCTTTGGTAAATATTATGAGCAGAGTAAGATTTAATATCCCCCCCTCCATTTTGATAAAAAATGGGAATTAAACGAGCATTACAACATCGTTTTAGAAACACAAGTTGATTAAACAAACATGACTTCTTTAAATGTAACTTAAGAACTATGCGCAAGAGTTTCTTCGAGCAGCCAAGCGCTATGGATGCAAACGTTATCTTCACAGAATTACTCAGGAAACTTTACAAACTTTATTATTATTATTATTATTAAGAGAGACCTCCAGGGATTCAGAAATTCATCGAGGGAGGCCATACTATTCGCACCGGCTGGCATACCTGTTCATTCACGCTACTCGCAGACACACACAACATTCAAAGGCAATCCATTCCAATCGCTCACTGCTCTGTGAGAGAAAAATCTAGCCCTAACTCCCTTCTTGACAGCATTCATTCTCAACTTCCATGGATGACCTTGCATCCTTTCCCCACCCTCAATAAAATGAAAAATTCCATCTACTGCAATCCTGTATGACCCTTTCAGACGTTTGTAAGTGTCAATCATATCACACCTCTTTCTCCGGTTTGTGCATGTGCAAAGTTAACATTGAACTAATTGAATGCACTGATTTCATTCCAAAATTTATGTACTGAAAATAATTTAATTTAAATGTATTCATGATATGAAAAATTTGTTTTCTCATGTTTTTTGACGTGTGCAAGATGTCCTGTTTTGAAATAAAGTGAAGTAACTATAATATGTAATGGGGCTCGTTTTGCTGGCTTCATGACAAATGAAAATAGGAAATGTGACGCGTGATGGGGCAGGCATGGAGCGAAAACAACATTATAATACCGCTGAGAGAAAAATGAAGGGAGTTTGTGGAACAACACTGGGTAATTATGAAGTCTTTCTTATACAAAGAAGAACGTTCAAAAGTTATGCTGCAATAACGACAACTGTTGGGGGAATAAGATATGGCAGGTTGAGTTTTCAACGAGTTTTTTTCTTAGTCTTTTATATCAAGAAAAATGAAGTTCTGAACCTTAAAGGCGATAAAAGAACGGAAGAAAGTTATGATACATTTACGTCGTCACTTTTACAGAAAACTGGCAACTAAAATTGCTTGCATTTTTGTGATTGTTTAAAAGGGAATGCTGTAGTGTTCAAATTATTATTATTATCATCATTATCAACACCCGACCTTCATGGAGTCAGAGACTCATCGTGGGAGGTATTCACTATTGCATACAATGCTCATCCAACCTAGTCTTAAACTGATTCAATGTCCACATCCACAACACACTCAGGCAATGCATTCCACTCACCAACCACCCTCCATGCAAAAAAATCTGCTTCTCACTCCTCTGCTCACACCCTCCCTATACAGTTTCCAGCAATGGTCTCTTGTTCTACTTCCCTCTCCAATTCTATGAAAATTTCTTCCATATCTACCTGATAACAACCCCTGACCAGTTTATAGGTCTCAATCATATCCCCCCCCCTTCCTCCTATTCACAAGGCTCTGCAACTTACATTCTCTCAATCTGTCCTCGTACTCCACATTCCAAAGACCACCTTTGTGAATCTTCTCTGGACCCTTTCCAACATATCCTCGTCACCATGAAAACCCGGCGACCAAATCTGTGCACAATAATCCATACGAGGCCTGATCAAGGCCTTATACAATGGAATCATAACCTGTCTATTTCTGCATGTCAAGGTTCTCCGCATCATTGTCATTATTTGATGTGATGTCTTCACAACTTTTGCAATGTGGCCCTTGAATTTCAGGTCCTTGTCCACCATCACACCTAAATCTCTCATCTCCTTTATTTCTGTTAAAGTTTCCCCACCAACTGTATACTTGACATCCCATCGTTGCTTACCAAATCTCAAAACCTTACATTTGGCAACATTGAACTGATAGTTCCACTTACCTGCCCACTCATGCAATCTATTCAAGTCCGCTTGTAAGGCAACATCAGCCTGACTGTGCATTGCCCTTCCCAGTTTTGCATCATCTGCAAACAGCTGGATATCACTAATTAAACCCAACCCAATATCATTGATATACAAATTGAACAACAATGACCCCAAAAGGGAAAACTGACCCCTGTGGCACACTATTAGTGACCTTTCTCTTTCGAGATAATACTGCACCCCCATATACAACTTTCTGATACCTATCTGACAGCCAGTCACTGATCCAACACAAGTCTGGATGTTCTAGTTGGTTTATTAATTATTCCCTAATTACGTACCTAACTGGGAAACATCAAACCATCAAATCCAGTAAGTTACATTTTTGTAGTTGAGTACGAAAAGAGGATCCATATAATATTGGCGTGATCAGTTTAGGCTTGCTTTATAAATACGATACTCTCAATATTTAGTTTAATATAGTGTAAACACTCTTTAAATATTTTCCCTACTCACTACTATGTGTGTGTTCAGTTTGAAATCATTACCTTGATGTGGTCGCTATGTCGAGTAACCACACATTTTAAGAAAGCTACGAATGTCTACTATAGTTAGTAAATATAAAAAAAAAATTATAAAATATATTACCTTCACATATATAGGAGTTGCTTGTTACAAGAACGTCATGCTTACTATGTCATTGACACAAGAGACAGTGTTGTTTGGAATCAAACCAAGATTCTGCACTCAAATCGATTTAAATTTGATCATCTGTTCCGACTGTTGAGTGCACGTTTATCTCCAAATTTCTGGGAAGTAATTACGATTAACGGTTTACAGCTTTCTTTCTCTCTCTCTCTCAGGTTCATAGGAACTATTTTCAGTGCTTCCATTATTTTGCATACCTTCTGTATAGAGTAAAAAAAAAGTGACGCGCAAAAGTAATTTCAGTTTTTTAAAGCCTACCGACTTCAGAGAACTTTTAAAATGAAGTAACTTTGCTGTATTGCCTACATATTTTAATTCATACATATTTTATACTTCGATTACCTCCCTTCATATTCTTCATTCTTGGTACTCGAGGCTATATCTTGTTCGATTAGTTTTTGACTTTCGTGACAGGAAGGTCTACATTATGCTAAAGTGTCTTTGCCTCGTTTCCTTCCTCTGTCCTGACGTGACTGATAATCTTATGCCAGAAATGGACGAATTTACTGCACGTTCATCACCTGTCCGTTGTCGTTCGACAAACGGGTGGCGTGTTTTCTCCATTGTAAGCACTTTTCAAGTTCTTCGCTCTCCTGCCCACGGCATGTTTCATTTCCGCTTTGATCCTATAAAAATATCCGTTCTAAAGTTGTTATAGGTTTCTGATGTTACTTCACCAATAGTAGGTAAAATATGGAAGATCTGTAGAAACTTGCGTAATGAAACTGCTGTCACAGACTACCAGATCAATACGATATTTAAATACAAATACTATAAGTCCGACTGTTTCTATAAGAGAAACACGATAGACCGATCGATGGTGATATAAATAAAATAGTGATATAAATATAAATCACTAATTCTCCGTGAATAATAATAATAAGGTAGATCAGGTAAAGATTATGTATAGAGATCAGTATGGGTTTGTTAAAAGGCGATCTTATTTCCGTATTTGACTTACATTTTATAATAATAATAATTTTACTTGCAATTTTTAACACATTTTGTAATTTATTTATTTATTTATTTATTATTATTTTTTTTACATTTTTCCTCCATAGTGTAATTGGAGGAACGACGGCATGCGCCCTTCGATTGGAAAAAACAGTTCTATTCTCGTCATGACCGAGTAGAATCTTTATATGAGCTTTTTCAATCGAAGGTGAGTTAGCCGATCTTATACGGACGTAGCAGGATTTTTTCATTCCACATATCAACTGAAGGGGAGTTAGTCGATCTTATACATGGTAGCAGGATTTTTTTTCTCCCTGAAATTCAGGTTTTTCATCCCGCATACAAGCAAATCAGCCATGAGAACACACATACATATACACACAATTTACAGGCATTATGTACATTAGTGGTTTTTCTAGGTAGGTGGTGCTGTGTGTTGATGGTAGTAGTGTCGTGTAGTTGGAGGATTTGAAAAGGAGACGGTGAGTCGTAAGAGTAGTGTGCCCTCTCACGATGAGTCCTTGAACTTCTTGGAGGTGTCACGTAATAATAATAATAATACAAGCAAATAGGGCAAGAGAAGGCACACAATTTACAGACATATACTATTAGTAGTGGTGGTGATAGGCAATAAAAGGCGTTGTGTAGATAGTAGGATAATCATGCAGTTGGAGAATTGAGTAAAGGAGACGGTGGGTTATAGTGGCGTACTGTACCTTCCTACGATGAGTCCTTGGACTCCTTGAAGGTGTCACATAATAATAATAATAAAGCTGTGGATGTGGGATTCATATTATGGAAATATTTCTGGAATTTGCAAAGGCATTTGAGAGACTACCACATAATAAATTGGTGTATAAGTTACGCAAATGGTTTGGATAACCACTTAATTGAATAGTTAGGAAATTGGCTGGCTGGCTGTCTAATAAATATCAGAGGAGTTGTGTTTAGAGGTATAGTGTGTACACAGGAGCTGTCTCTGAGGAGGAGAGTTATCAGTGGAGTCCCACAGGGTTCTTTACTAGAACCCGTGCTGTTTAATATGTTTGTTAATGACGCTACGAGTCGTTTACAACGAATAATCAACTGTTTGCAGATGATGTAAAGTTGCGCAAAACTATTAGGCTGATGTGTTGGTGCTTCAGAGAGATTTGAATAGACTGAACTAGGTGGGTTTTGTAAGGTTTGGCCTTTGGAACTCGGAAAGATAACCCTGTTACCGAGACTTGGTTTCAGTGGCAAGGTTATCTGACCTTGTTGATATGAGACCGGTTAACCCACCTTCCATTGAAAAACACTGACAGAGGTTCGCGTTCTAGATGGGATTCGAACTCACGTCTTTGCAGTAAGTGATATCGTCGGAACAGACTGAGCTCAAAACTGACCTATGTGCTTATACTTGTACAGTTCAAAAAATTATTTAAATAGTTATGAATTTATATTAATTTATTTTTATATCGATACAATATATGCCAGGTGGAGCAATTTCTATTTATTTTTCGATATAATTTGTAATATTTTTGTTAATTATTATTATTATTATTATTATTATTTTGTACGTATGTAATATATTCCGGTCTGGGGTCTTTTCCCCAGAGGCAAAGCTACATGCCACCGGACGGGTCCTCAGGTTGCGGATCGGGGAATGACCACCAGAGATGGTGTCTAGCTGCGAATAGCCACTAAGCATCCCCGGACAAGAAGCTGAAATACTAACAGGAGGTGGTGGGTTAGTGGACAACTCCAGTAACTATAAAATGCCACAGAAGTCCGATGACGGTATCAAGGCGAGCTTAGGCCGCCCTAAGCCTAAATCTATATGCTCCTGATTCTCTCCCAAGCTCTTCAAGGAAGACTAAGGGTTTGCCAGATAAGTGTCGATGTGCTGACAGTAAAAAGAAAACACGATTGAAATCTGATGCCAAAGAACAAGAGAAAAGACTCATGCCGGCTCTGACGTCGCCCAGTCAAACAAGGTCCCCGTCCCCAATCGAGTAATCAGGGTTGGATCGAAAAATCAGTTACTGAAAAAAAGACAAAAAAAATCAAACTCAGGCCTGTAAAGGATGGAATATCAATTGGTAGATGGAATGTCCGTACACTCTGGGCAACTGGAAAATTGCAGTTCTTCAAGAAGAAATGAAGAAATACCGATGTGATATATTGGGCATTTCAGAAATGAGATGGACACTGTCAGGAGAATCAAATGGTGGAAGAGTTCTCTGGTCAGGAAATGAAAGTAAGCATGAAGCGGTCGTAGGTTTCCTGCTAAGTAACAAGGCCTGTCAGGCAGTGATAGGATACAAACCAGTTAGTGAAAGAATAATGGTTGCAAGATTCAGTGCCCAACCATTTAATATCACGACTATTCAAATATATTCGCCCACTGCAGAGAGTACAGATGAAAACATTGAGAGATTTTATAGGGATCTACAACTAGAAATTGACGAGGTACCGAAGCTGGATGTACTCATCATTGTAGGAGACTGGAATGCAAAGACTGGGAAAAATAACACAGGATGGGAAAAGCTTATGGGAAAATTTGGATATGGAGAAAGAAATGAACGTGGAGAGATGCTTCTGGAATTTGCTACGGATAACAACTTAATGATTTGCAATATCAAATTACAACAAAAAGATTGTCGTAAATGGTCATGGCGCTCCTTCGATGGCAAACACAGAAATATCATCGAGCTGATATTAATAGACCAGAACTGGAGAACCTCAGTTCAACAGTGCAGATAATTCCAAGGAGATGGTATTGATTCGGACCACAGCTTAGTGATTGCGAATATACAACAAAAAGATTCTCTTAAATGGTCATGGCTCCTTCGATGGCAAACACAGGAATATGATCGACCTGATATTAATAGTCTAGACTGGAGAACCTCAGTTCAACAGTGCAGATTATTCCAAGGAGATGATATTGATTTGGACCACAGCTTAGTGATTGCGAATATATAAGACTAAAACTGAAACAGAAGTACAAAGGAAAGTTCCAAAAAGCTAGAGACATCTCAAAACTAAATGAAGACAGGTCGAGAACAGCACATCAGAACATATTGGAAACTAAGGTTAAGACCCCAAGTGAAAAACAAAATATAGATACACGAGCATAACGACTGACTACAGTGCTAAAAAGCAGTAGAGGAAGTAATTCCTGAAAGAGAAAAGATCAACAAGAAATGGATAACTCAGGAAATCCTAAAATTGGTACAAGAGAAAAGAGAACTGAAACTTAAAAGAGATAATTCAGCGGTAGCAGATGAGTTATACCATCAAAAATGCAATGAAGTATGGAAAGCAGCAAGATCTGATAAAGCCAAATGGTTGGAGGACCAGTGCAAAGACATTGAACTGTACTATGGAGAACACAAAACTAGAGAGGTCAACAAACTTATAAGAAATGTCAATAGGAAGTGGCCAACAAGATCAGTAGCAGTCAAAGACGAATATGGAAAAGTATTGATGGACAACACAGAAATCATACACAGATGGACAAGATATTGCAGCGAACTATATAAAAATCAACTAAATGATACTGTAACAGAAGTAATTAAAGGACTAAAAGCAATCTCTCCACCGGCAGAGATCTTTGAAAATGACATCTTGGAAGAGGAGATGAATAAAGCTACAAAACATCTCAAAAACAACAAGAGTACTGGAGATGACAACATAATAGGCGAGATGCTAATATATGAGGTAGAATCAGTTGTAAAAGAAATGCATAAGCTATGCATTTCTTTTACAACAACTGATTCTCCTCCATATTTTAGCATCAAATGTCAAATGAAATAAGATCAGGGTATGCCCCCGAAGAGTGAAAAAAATCGGTCATGGTTGTTCTTCATAAGAAAGGCAGTGCTTTAAAATTCACCAATTACATAACTATTGCATTAATGAGTCATGTTGGCAAAGTGCTGATGAAAATACTAACAGAATGCCTGAAGAGTCATATGGAGGCACATCTTCCTGATGAGCAAGCCGGATTTCGAAAAGATTGAAGTACAGTACAACAAATACTCGCACTAAGACTGATATCAGAGAAAGCTCGAAGAAAGAACAAAGAGATATACTGCTGTTTCGTGGACTTCCAAAAAACATTTGATAATATTGACCAAAATATAACATGGGCTGTCTTGAAATCCTATGGTGTAGACAATAAACTGATCCATCTGCTGAAAGATATAAACAGCCAAACACAAGCAAAAATCAGAATAGCAGGTGAGACAGGAGATTGGTTTGTCACTAGTCAAGGCATGAGACAAGGGGACCCAATATCACCAATCATCTTCATCGCACATCTAGGAAGAACACTATATAAGATTAAAGAAGAAGGTGGAGGCATTTCAATAAATGGCATGAGAATAAACTACCTCTGCTTTGCAGATGACATCGTCCTGATTATTGAAGACTGGAACAGACATTGCAAACACTATACACAGAAGGAAAAAGATATGGACTAAATGTCAACTTTGAAAAAACGAAAACAATGATATTCGGACAACAGGAGTTACTGAACAGAGTTACCATAGACAGATTTCAAATTAGAATAGATTAGATAAGCTGGATCCGGAAAGTGAACAATGAGGAAATTCACATACAAATACAACCAAAAGAAAACCTGATCCAAAAAATAATCAAAAGGAAACTATGTCTCTTTGGCCATATATGCAGAATGAACGATGAGAGGAAAATAAAAATGGTGCTGTTTGGGAATGATTGAAGGAAAGAAAAAAAAACGGAAGACCAAACAGAGAATGGGGAGATCACATTGTCAAATGGTGTGGAAACTCTATACACGAACTGAGTCATCTTGCAAAAAATAGAATGCAATGGAAGAATCATATCAAGATGGCATCAGACACCTACGGGCATTGGACCCATGGTTGATGATGACTTATGCAATAACAATAATAGAATTTGAGGCCCTTGACCTGGTTATTTGATGAAAGTCTTGCATTGGGAGAGGTTCCCTAAGGAGTGGAAAGAAGGCAAAATAACACCTCTTCACAAGCATGATTCTAGAACAGAAGTTTCCAATTATAGACCAGTAAGTATATCTGCAGCTAGGGTCGAAGTGTTGGAAAAACTGATTAGGAATAGAATACAGAATTGGGTTGATGGATATAAGATTCTCTATGATGGTCAGCTTGGGTTTATGAAGGGAAGGTCTTGTTTTAGCAAACTGCTTGCATTTTATGATAAGGTTAATGAATGTGTTGGATAAGAGAAATTCATATACAGTAATTTTTTGGACTTTGCAAAGGCATTTGACAGATTACCACATGACAGATTGGTATATAAGCTGCAGAAGATGGGATTATGTAGCAGATTGGTTAGATGGACTGAAGATTGGTTTTCTGGAGGATACCAGTAAGTTATGTATGGTGGAGCAGTGTCTCAGAAAAGGAAAGTGACAATAGCTCAGGATTCTGTTGGACTCCCTACTGTTTAACTTATTTCTTAATGATATTTCATATGGATTGAGTGGAGATCTTCAAATGTTTGCTGAATGATGCAAAGTTAGGTAGAATTATCAGGGGTAGTGCTCATGTTAATTCTCTACAGGTGGGGAAATTTTGTCCAAGCTAAAAATCTGAATAGACTTTTAGCTTGGATAAATGAGTGGAGTTGCAGTTTTAATGTTAATAAATGCAAGGTGTTACACTTTGGAATTACAGAGATATAAGGCTACGTAATCTATTGATGGAGCTGTACTTCAGGAAGTTGGTAAGATTCGGGATTTTGGAGTGATGTAGATAGCAGACTAAAGTTCTCAGGGCACATTGCAAGTGGTGCAAAGACTGCGCATCGTACTGCTTCTACGATAAAAGATACATTAACATGTACGGAATGAGAAGGTGGTAGAGCCTCTATATAAGACATTGGTCCGACCACACATGGACTATTATGCTCAGATTTGGTCGCCTGTTTTTCATTGTGATGTGGAAACACTACGGAGGGTCCAAAGATAAATGACCAAAATGATATCAGGACTCTGGAGTGTTGGTTATGAAGAGCCTTTGAGGGAATGTTGCTTACAGAGGTTGGTGGATAGGCGGAATAGAGAAGATATGATAGAGACCTTCAAATTAGTTACGGAATTATATCAGATCGATACAGAAGAAATTATAAAAAGAGTGGATGTTAAGATGAAAAGACAAGGGACCATTACTGAAAGTTGTATAGGGAGTGAAAAAGGGAGTGAGGAGTAGATTTTTTACGCGGAGAGTTGTTAGTGAGTGGAATGCAATGCATGAGTGCGTTGTAGTGCACGTAGTGTAGATAATTTCAAGGCTCATTATAATGGACATGTTACTGGTTGAGTAGGCCTCCCACAGATGAGTCTGTTGGCTCAATGGAGGTTACCAAAATAAATAAATAAATAAATAATAATAATAATAATAATAATAATAATAATAATAATATCTACAAACAAATCATTTTTGAAAAGTGACAAAGTGACGTTAGAAAATTATTTTCTGAGATTTTAGGGCGCTGGACCGATCGGATAAGAATTACGAAACTAATGCAATACGAGTGGAACTGGAATAAATTCGTACAGTAGAATAGTATGAAAATGATTAACATTTTCTAATAAAATTTTTTTTTTTTTTTTTTTTTTTTTTTAATTTTAACAGAAATTTATTACATATATTACTATTATTTGAAAGAATGTTATTTTCGCTATTTGAGATGCCGAATATTATAACATTTCCGAGATCATTTCACATTTCACTGTATAACACACACACACACACACGCACACACACACACACAGTGGGAACCTTATTGTGCTTTTAAAACGATATATCCTTATGTAAAATCGACTAATTTGCAAAATAAGGGAACTGAAATTTCAGTTGCCTTATATATATTCGTCGCTTGGTGTCGCACTGATTAGATCGTCGGCTTGTCGAGAGCTCCTGAAAAGATTAGTAGTATTTTGTGTTAACATTAGAAATTTTACTAGAATTTTAAGTAATATTGTTTGTTTTTTGTTTCTTGGTGTGTCTGTGCAATTTTTGCGTGTTTTTTGTTATTTTAATTATTAATTTTAAGATAAGATAGCGTACATATGACACCGATAAAGAAAAAAATGGCGGACAGGTCGCTATGTTTGTTTAAGAGTTTTGATGTAAACGAATTTATGCAATGTGCTGTCTGTGAGATGTATGCCTTGCGAAGAGCGGTGGGAGTCTGGTTAGAAAGTGATAGTGGAGTTAATATGTGCAGAAAGTGTAAAGAGAATGATGATTTCAAGCGTGTTTCGTGTGGCGAGAGTAATATCGTTAACGCTAGTCAGAATGTAGAAAATGGCGGTGTGCTAGAGAATTGCGTGGTAGTGCCAAATAGGTGTGAGAGCGTCGTTGAAAGTGTAAATGAAGGTAGAAATACAGAACGAATGGATGATTTGATTGATAATGAAAATGGTGAGATAAATGCGAGTAGTGAAATTGCCCGTTTGAACGGTGCGATATACAGAGCTAAAAGGCATCTGGAGCGTATGGAAAAATGTGTGCTGAACGTACCGACAAATAACCGGCGAAAGTCTGTGACGGCAAATAATAGAATGTTCGTAAACGTCAATAAAATGAAGGAGCGAGTGCTGTATGGGGATTCGCTATTAAGAGGTGTAATAGTTGAGAGTTTAACGAAGTCGTACCAGCCGGGTGCGAACATAAAGGACGTCAGCGAATCTATTCGACTGCAAAAACAGAGGGTTAAAGAGATGATAATCGTGGCAGGAACAAATGATTTGAAAGAGGACAAAATGGAAATGATAGAGTATGTGTGGGAATTATTTGAGGGAGCAAAAAAGAAGAGTGAGAGAGTTAGGATGGTGAGTATCTTACCGCGGTATGACAGCGAAGTGTTTAGAAGGAGGGCCATAATTGCCAATGACTTTATGCGTGGGTTATGCATGGAGAGTGGTGTGGAATTTATGGAATGAGTTCGATGGGCGAAAGGACTTATATAAGATGGATGGGTTACATTTGAATGGAGTTGGTGTTCGGAGCCTTGAAAAAGTGTTGATGAATGATGTGGAAGTGGATGTACAGACTCAGGGAAACTAGATTTATTAAGAGGGGGAGTAGATATGCAGACTTTAGGGAGGCAGTTCAGTGTATGAATGAGTATGTTATGCCCGAGCGAGTACGAAGGACAACAAATCAGAATGGGATAGTTAGTATAAGGCATCAAAGTAGGGATAGGACAAATGGGCTTCTGCAATTAATGCACTAATGCCAGGAGTATTAGGAACAAGAAGGAAGAGTTTTTGGCCATGGTTGGCACTTCCAGGCCACAGGTTGTCGGTATTAGTGAAACATGGCTGACAGAAGATGATAACGCTAGTGGGATTGTATGCGACGGGTATAGCGTGTTCAGGAGTGACAGGGTGAATAAAAAAGGGGGAGGAGTGTTATTGATGATAGCTGATGAGCTGCAGCCAAGGATTATAGAAGTTGAACTGCAGGATAGAGAAAAGAGCACATTTGAGGTTGTTTGGTGTGAGATAGAATCTAGCAGAACAAAATATACAATTAGGTGCTGCTATAGACCAGGTGATGGAATAGATGGTGGGGATAGTATGCACAGGCAAATAGAAGAAATGAGTGGAAGGAGGGTAATTATTATGGGTGATTTCAATTATAACATTTATTGGAAAGAGGAGAGGGCACATGGGAGGAAGGAATTGGATTTTATGCGGTTATTAAGGGACAACTATCTATGGCAACATGTGGTGGAAAATACCAGGGGGCAGAGAGTGCTGGACCTTGTAATTGCAACTGAGAATGTGGCTATAACGAACATGACCATGTTGCCATCAATTGGTGAGAGTGACCATGAGGTCATGACTTGGGAGGTGGCTAAAGGAGTGGAATTTACAATTAAGACAGGGCACATGTGGAATTACCGGGCTGGTAAGTATGACAAGCTTAGGTGTGTGCTTGGCTCAGTGCCATGGCATGTAAAACTGCAAGGGCTGGATGTTGATAGTGCATGGGAGGTGGTTAAGAAGTGTTTGCCGAAGGCAATGGTTGACTGTATACCAAGAGTCCGAATAATAAATCAAGTAGGGGTTAAATGGATGAATAACATATTAAGCTTCAGCTGCAAAAATAGAAACACTTGTGGAGGGAATTTAAGGAGGAAGGTGACCATCAGGCACAGGAACAGTATAAAGCTCAGGCCAGGATGGTAACAAGGGTGGTAAGAAAAGCATAAGCAGATTACGAAAGAAAATTGGCCATGCAGGCTAAAGAGAATCCCAAACAGTTTTTTCAATATGTTGCAAATAAAAGGAAAAATGCTCATAGTAGAATGATCTTAAAAAATGCTGAGGGTAGGGAGGTAACCGAATCAGTCGATATTGTGGAATTACTGAGCGAGCACTTTGCAAGAGTATATCATCCAGGTGGTGACTTTGCAGGAATGGAAGAACCAACAGCTTATACTGGAATTGTGATGAATGAAGTAGAGGTAACTAGTCTATTACAGAACCTCAATATCAATACATCTGTGGGATTGGATGGTATACCAGCTCGTGTCGTACGTGAAGCGGCTAAAGAATTGTCGGTGCCCTTTACAATTTTGTTTAATTTGAGCCTCGGGTCTGGGTCCGTCCCAAGGGGTGGAAAGAGGGGAAAATAGTTCCACTGCACAAAGGTGGTTCCAAGGCTCCTGTTGAAAATTACCTGCCAATCAGCATAACAGGAATCATTATCAAGGTCTTAGAGAAAATAGTCAAGAGGAAAATACAAGATTGGATAGAAGAAAATGGGATACTGTATCGGGGACAGCATGGTTTTGTGAAGGGTAGGTCATGCCTCAGTAACTTGCTCACGTATTATAACACAGTGACCACTGAACTGGATAAGGTAATGGGTTTGGAATTCTAATCAGTAAATTGCAGCATATGGGGGATGGATATAGGGTTGGTGAGATGGATAGGAGGGTGGTTGACAGAGAGATATCAGAGGGTGGTTTATTCAGGAGTAGAATCCACAAGACGGCCTGTGACTAGTGGTGTGCGACAAGGATCTGTTCTTGGACCCCTCCTGTTTAATTTGTTCATTAATGATATAGGAAAGGATCTGAGAGCAACAGTTCATTTGTTTGCGGATGATGCGAAGTTGGGTAGGGCAATACTGAATGCAGATGACGTCAAAATTTTGCAGGATGATTTGGATAGATTGGAGGTCTGGGCTAAGGAGAATGGATGTCAGTTTAATGTGGCAAAATGTAAGGTTATGCATTTTGGGGTGAAAAGATTGGCAGCAGTTTACTGCATTGGTGGAACCGTGCTCCAGGAAATTGATGAGGCACGAGATTTAGGAGTGTTGGTAGATAAGGAATTGAAATTTAGGGGACACATTGCAAAAGTGGCCAAATCAGCTCATCAAATCACTTGGTTGCTGAAGAATACGTTGACAAGCAGAGACAAGCAGGTTATTGTTCCTCTGTATCGAGCCTTGATAAGACCCCATCTAGACTACTGTGCTCAGATTTGGTCACCTAGGTTTCTTCTTGATGGGGAGGAGGTGGAGAGGATCCAGAGGCGAGTGACCAAGATGATAGCAGGTCTGTGGAATGAACCGTATGAGAACAGGTTGAGGATTTGTGGGTTGCAAAAATTGGTTGATAGGCGGAGGAGGGGAGATATGATTGAGACATTCAAATTACTGAAGGGTTTCTATAAAATTAATTCAGAAGATATTTTTGAGAACAGGGCTGGTTGTGGGAGGACTAGGGGACATCCATGGAAATTGGGCAAAAGTGTGGTTAGTAAAGGTGTTAGAGCTGGGTTCTTTACTTTTAGAGTAGTGAATGAGTGGAATGCGCTCCGTGAGTCTGCGGTGGGTGCTCTGACAGTGAATGAGTTTAATGCGAGGTATGATAGATACTGTATGAATGTTGAATAGTTGTGATGAATATGATTTGGGGCCTCCCTCGATGAGTCTAATGACTCCCTAGAGTTGCCCGTAATAATAGTAATAGTAATATTTTGGCAATCAAAAAGGTATTTAAAATACTCTCCATGTTAGAACAAGGCATGGTTCATTAAAAAAGTATTTTTTTTTTGAAATTCAGGTAAATCGATTGGTCACTGTTTAGGACTATGTAACACTCAACATAATCATTTTACCAGTTTACCAGAAATATTGTGTATTTAACAATGTAATACTCCACCCTTAGTTAATCAGAGATAGCTGGCCCAAACCATCAATATTTAATGACATATGGCGACTACCTCTCCATCGCCAAAAGTTACATAGGGCTGAAATGGCCTCGCCTACTTCCTTTCAATAAAAAATAAAGGCGTAAGCGGAAAGATGTACTACTAAAATATTATCAGGCTATCGTATACTTCATATTCCGCAATGAGTCTTCTGACTCCAATACCCATATAACAATGAAAGACAGAAGCAATGGAAATAAAGTTCAAAAGGCGTTGCGTTAGCAAAATAGAAATGCATAATTAATGAGGAGATAAATAGCTAGTTTTTTTTTTTTTTTAAATATAACTTGATAAAATGTACTTTGGAAGAAAGGTAACAAAAAGTCTATATATTATAAGAATATATATATTACAGAGAAAAAGGATTTTCTTTTGGATATACAATAGAAAGAAGGCAAATAATACATGAATGGTAGAGAGCATTTGTCTTTTTTAAATAAAAGAATCCACATTACAGTTCAGAATCACTCTTAGCTATCTTTCAGTTGAAGTGTATCGTCGTCAGCAATACAGAACAGGGTACCAGTTGGATTCCACTCCTCAATGAATTTCGCTACGGTTCTTGTTCCTTTGTGATAATCAAGTTCCAGTGAAAGCCTGCTTTGTAGTTTTCGACGTAGGTTCCACATGAGGGTTTGTTCCGATTCGGTGATTGATGGATGCTGGTTATTTCTTGTGTGATTATTATTATTATGAGCTGTAGATGACGGCTTTGGAGCAGATAAAGATGAGGTTGCACATTCTGTGTCTGTTCTCTTCCGTATGGACTAAATTCCAGTAGTTTTCTTGGCTGTGTGTGTGTGTGTGTGTGTGTGTGTGTGTGTGTGTGTGTGTGTGTGTGTGTGTGTGTGTGTGTGTGTGTGTGTGTGTGTGTGTGTGTGTGTGTGTGTAGTTACAGGTAACAGAGGCAGTATTCAGGACATAGGTGATCATCACTCATCACTTTGTTTGCAGGACAGGTTAGATGTGTATTTCAAGGTACCTGAAACTTCGCAGAAGAGAGATCAGATCAGATCAGATCAGATTTTCTAAGTTGAAATTTGTAGAGCTTAGCAGCAGTTGGCAAAATGTTATACCATACCCTCCACTGTATGTCAAAATCTGGTTTGGCACATTTTGATTTATATGGTAGATTCCACTGAAAACTGAGTGTCATGTGCAGCCTTGTAGATGAGAGGGTTAAGGATGAATATACGAAGGGCGAAGTTGGAGGCACTTACATGAGGAGGTGGTATATTTTCTTGTAGTTGGAAAGAGTTGGAAGTGAGGCTTCATGACTATGTTTTTGTCTGATTTAAGTTTATTAAGGGCTGTGAATTCTATTTTTTGTAGGTTTTTTGGTGGTAATTTGCAATTTAATAATAATGCTGCGCTTTGAATGCAGATCAGATCTGCTGTATTTCCTGGAACATTTCTTATTCCTTTTTCAATTTGGGCTATGATATCAATTTTCGAGACTTATCGTTGCGTTACAGACGAAAGCACAGTCATAATAAAAGCAGACAAAGGCAATGCAACAGTGAGTTTAAACTCAGAAGATTATAACAACAAAATGAAAAGCCTTCTTGAAGATTCCGATACCTACACATCATTAAACGACCCACTTGGCGAACTCACAATAAAACCAATCAACTTATCAAGAATATACCAAATTCGTCTGAGGAACTCAAAAGAAATTTACAATCCAAACACCCACTAGTGCCAATAATATATGGAGTCTAGTGGCGGCCCATACATAAGCACTGCGACACTGCAGCACCCCCAAGTCAAAAATGAAAATTTTTAATTTTGTTTGTGTTTATAAATAATAACAATGCTTACAACATTATATAAATGCAATGCAACATGTTAAAGGTTATAGCTTATGTTTCGATAGTGATTGAATAATTAATAATTGGAATTGTTCGATTAACGCTTTAGATTACGAAATAAATGCACTGCGATCTAACGCAGTGTCGATATTATCACATTCGACCAATCGCAGCCAGTCTCGCCAATATTCGTTTGTTCTTGTGATTGCACGTTACAAATCATTCCCGCACTGCTCAAACGAGCAGTGTATCGTATGCTTGCGCGCGTTATTTCTCTGAGATACAAAACTTTTATTATTGATGTTTGTTCGTGGTGAGGGTGAAATATTTTTAATAAAGCAATTTTTAATATGTAAATTTATTTAATTAATAAATTGGTTACTGATTAGGAAAAAAATAATTTTTGTTTATTTATTTTTTATTTTTATTTTGTATATGCAGCATCCCCACTTAAAATTTTCACCGGCCTCCACTGATGGAGTCCCTAAAATTCGTAAAGAGGATATACCACTAAGACCGATAGCGGACAGAAGGGACTCTCCTACCTCAAACCTGGCAAACACCTTACAAACTTGATTTTACCACATGTAGGAAAAACCTCATCGATCATTAAGAAACAGCACAAACTTCATAGAAAAAGTAAAAGATAAACACATAGATTCTTCAGACATACTAGCGAGTTTAGATGTAGTCAACCTTTTCACAAAGATTCCAAGAAATGAAACAGCAAACATCCTAGAAAATCTCTTCCCACCACACATTGTACAGCTGTACAAACAGTGCATAAAAAACACGTTCTTCTTTTACCAAGACAAAATCTGGAAACAAAAAGAAGGATTAGCAATGGGTTCACCTCTCTCACCAGCTCTAGCAAACCTCTGCATGGAAAATTTTGAAAATAATGCTTTACAAAACTGGCACAAAAAACCAAAAATATGGCTCCACTATGTGGACGATATCTTCATCATTTGGCCAGGAACAGCACTAGAACTGACTACATTTCAAGACTATCTTAATAACTTACAGTTACATCCTAACATAAAATTCACTCTGGAACTAAAAGAAAATAAAAAAACTTCCTTTCCTAGACATCCTTATAGAAATAAATGAAAGAAAAAGAGATTATCCTTCTCCATCTATAGAAAACCGACAAACACAGGAAGATTTCTGCATGCTATCACATCACCACCCCAAGCAAAAAATATGCCTAATAAAAACGTTAAGGGATAAAGCATACAACATCCCCAGTACAGAAGAAAAACGGAAAGAAGAAATACAGTACTTAACACAGATCCTACAACTGAATGGTTTAAAAATTAAGATAATTAAGAAAATTCTCAATACAGCACCTACAAGAAACTTAAAGAAACAAGATTTTAAGAACGCAATCATCCTTCCTTTTATCAAGAATGTAACATAGCCAAACTTCTCTACAAATACAACATAAAAGTGACTTTCCTGCCACTTGAAAAAATATCAAGATCTCTTCATCCTCCGAAACCTCCACATGACCCAATGAAAAAATATCAAGATCTCTTCATCCTCCGAAACCTCCACATGACCCAATGAAAAAAACCAGGGGCTTATAATACTCACTGTTCCTGTGGCATCTGCTATGTGGGCCAGACGGGGAGATCGGGAGACGTAAAAAATAAGAGAGAACATAAATCGGGATTGGCATTTCACACATCCTGTACCGGTCATGATGTACTCTGGGATAGAACAAACATGCCCTATATAGATAAGAATTGTTTCACAAGAAAATTCAAAGAAGCAGCAAATATGATTAAAATTCCTACTCAATGCAACAAAAACCAAGGTTTGATTTTAAATCATGTTTGGTCATCGTTTATTTAAAATTTACCAATTTCAGACTTCAGACAGAGTGAGCGTGAACCACAGAACGTGACAACAAATAGCATTGTCTCCAGCTAACACGCATTAACGGTTGTATAGAATAAAAATAAAAAATAAAATGAGGACTTTATTTTTTTTATATGACTCCAACCAATCCACGAAAACTTGTTTCATGGGTTGGTTGGAGTCACCCATAGTACAATAGTACCTTAAGTGTGTGATAAAATGTTTTTGTTCATTATTATTATTATTATTATTATTATTATTATGTTTTTATTTATTTTTTACATTATCCGGAACCCTGCTCTAGGGATCAAACATTGAAGTTTTTCAAGCCATTTCAGGCCTCCAGTAAGCAGGATGGCATGCTCATACCAGGTGATGAAATATTTCTTCCGACTAAATACATTCATAATCATGTCCTTAAGCGATTTCTAACTCACGACCTATATTTATATATTTATAGTGTGAGTCCTATGATCTGTGTTTCTGAGTTTGGGGTGGGAGGGGTGTTAAACCTGGTTTTCGGAAGAAACTGATTTACTTAGGTACCAAAACCAGCTAATCGCAACCGATTCTTAAAATAATAATCAGCTGTTTTACGCTCTCCTTAATATGATATAAATCATGGATGTCCAACCTTTTGATTTGCCTTGGCTACATTGAGTGAAGAGGAATTGTCTTGGGCCACATATAAAGTGTATAATATAGTTAATGTATATATAAAAAAAATCAACTAACGCCTTTTATTCCCTAATAGGGAGTAGGCGAGGCCTTTATACCCTATCTAGCTTTTGGAGACTGAGTGGGCAGTTCAATCTCCACCGGTAGACAATCAGAGATAGCTGGCCCATGTCTATCACTAATTATAGCAGCCGTCGATGAAGAGGCTGGCAAACAAGTGCTGCCATCTCTTGGTACCTAACCCTAACAAGATATGTCACTGTCTGAAATAATGTGGGTACTACGGTCGATTTTCTTGAGTTTACGGGACGAAAAACCCGCGTTTCCGGGAGGAAAAACCCGCTTGCCTGTGCCAGAGATCGACTAACTCGGGAACCGGTCGAAGATAGGCTTAGAAAAAGTTCCTCCAGTCAGCGACTAGACTAGAACCTAGGTCTAAGTTAATGTATATAAGTAACAAAACTACTTTTATTATTTTTTTTTTTATTATAACATTAAAAAAAGAGGGCAGCATAAACGCAAAACTAGTGCAATATTTGGCCTTGTTTACGTGAAACCAATCATCAATGTCTGGTTCGATGGAAGTGGTTGCAATTCTCTGACGAGAACCTTGAAAGCTCACTACGAATTGCAATCACTACGAATTTGATCAACTTTACTCTTCGTATGCTTTAGTCTTGGAAATAGTTGTTTACAAATGTACGTACTACCAAAAAAGCGATGACACGAATAAAGCGTGATTGTGAAGCGAAGGATATTTTCTCTTGGAAGATAGGTCTTATAAAAATCTGGCAAAGAGACATTATCAAAATTTTCTTTGAATTGAATATCTGATTGCAACTCTATACATTCCATTTGAACTTGGAACTTCTTTGGGAGATGGACCAAGTTCTTGACTCTTTATCCCTTCATCTGATTAATTGTGGATGAGGGGATTATTTTGGGTAATTTAGCCACTCATTGTGAGCATTGTAAGCTGTTTTAGGTTTCTCTTGCGATCGAGGATTTCGGTTTCTTGGGTGATTTGGCTGATTTGGGTGATTATCTGTGACTGCGAATAATTTTTCTGCAATGACTATCACGTAGGTCTTGATATCTGGAAAGTTGGCTTCTTGGTGTAACTGGAGGTTTCTGATGAACCAAGGGGCATTAAATGCCATTCTTAGCCATTTGTTCTGGATTGTCTATAATCTGTTGATGTTTCTTTTGGTTGTGTGTCGACAGGTTGGTGAGGTGTAAGTTAGTTGAGGTCATCACAGATCTGTAGAGGAGAATTTTGTTGTTTATGTTTAGGAAGCTGTACCTATTCAAAAGTGGATATAGCTGTACTATTGTCTGACATGCTTTAGTGGAGACACTATTTATGTGTGTCTTGAAATTTAGGCGTTTATCAAGATGAACTCCTAATTTTGTAGAGTTGTGCCAAGGGATGATTTTTCCAAACATTTGTATGCTTGTGTTCGGTTCTGCTTTACGTCTGGTGAAAAGTACTGCAGAGCTTTTTCCTGGTTGGTCGCGATGCGCCCTTTGGAGTACCATTTCTCTAATTCGACATTTTAAGGATACTTGTGACATAAAGATTGAATAATATAAGCACGTAAACACAAGAAAGATATTTAATTAGCCAAATATTTCGGTCTGAAAATTGCAGACCATCTTAAGTGGCGCTACAAGAACAGTTTTAAAAAATACAAGGTGGAACACTAACAACAGATCGTTTAAAAATAGAACTAGCCGCGTGATGCTATATCACTAAGTATTAAAGGGAATATTTTAACATGATTGAAATAAATATATTAATTAATGATATTAAATAACATAAAATTAATATGAATTAATGAGTTATCCTGATTAGACTTTCCCAGATTTTTGATACAGATATACAGTCATTCTAATTGAGGTTAGGACGATGGAGTAATGCCTCTACGCTTTCTTTGAATAAACGTTCAAAGCTATAGCGGGATCTATGTAAGAGGCGAGTTTTTGACCAAAGAATGTTGTGGTTAGTTTCAATCCCGTGCTGAGCCAATCCAGATTTTTCAGGTTTGTTGTGATGAATGGAGGATTGATGTTCTTGGATTCTTTTTTCAAGAGAGCGTCCAGTTTGTCCCAAATAGGAGAGATCACAGTTGCAGGGAATTTGATCAACTCCAGGAAGAGATATAGTTGAGCGTTTGTCTTTAGGAGAAGGAAAATGGGAAGTTAATTTGTTAATAGGTGAATACGTAGCTGTTAACTCATATTTCTTCAGAATTCTTGAGATAGGTTCTGAAATCCCGGAGATGTATGGAATTGGAACTCGACGTATTGAATCTTTGCTGTTTAGTGGTGGATTATAAGAATAGAGAAGATGTTGTGTACTCTTTTCGGAAAAGCCATTGAGTTTCATGTGTTGTTGGATAGTAGAACAATTAGTTTTGGCTCTTCTGATTAGACATTTTATGATTCCTTAAGAATATACCGACCTGTGAACGTTGGTTTCCTGTAAACTGTAGTTGTAAGAGTATTTGAAGGTGACCGGATGAGGAGAACGTCTAAAAAAGATAACTGGTTGTTTTTTCCCATTTCTATAGTTAACTTTATACGATGATGTAAGGAATTGATACTGTTTAAAAAAGAAGGTAATGAGTCTTTGTTGTGAGGCCAGGCCATACAGTTAAGATCTATATATCTTAACTGTATGGCCATCTATATATCTTACCCAAAAGGATAGTTGAGGGAAAATAGATCAGAAGAGGACTTTTTCTAGATGTTCTAAATAAAAGTTGGCTAAAGCAGGAGAGAGAGGACTTCCCATGGCCCTTCCTTCTACTTGGCTGTAAAATTTGTTTTGACATAAGAAATATCCAGAGTGTATTACGAAATCGAATAGTTTTATAATGTCTTCTGGAAAGATGTCAGCCAGTAATTTTAAAGTCTCCTTGAGAGGTACATTTGTATATAAAGATTCTATATCAAAGCTCACGATAAGATCTGTAGGTTGCAATGAGATATTTTTCAATTTTTCTAAGAAATCTGAGTAGTTTTTAAGAAAGGAACTGGAGTTGTCTATGTGAAATTGCAATAATTTATCTAGATACTTGGCTACACAGTAAGTAGGAGAATCAATACAATCTACTATTGGAGGAAGAGGAAAGTCAATCTTATGTATTTTAGGAAGACCATAAAATCTAGGAGGTCTTGCAAAATGAGTTTTAAGTCTTTCAATTGTGTCTGTATCTAAACTGATGACTTTATCTAGGAGAGAATTTAATTTTTTTAGTTGTCTGTTGGTTGGATCATAATCAATTTCTTGATATGTGGAGCGATCTCGAAGTAAAAGAGAAAGTTTTTATTCTGTAATTTGCAGAGTCCATAACTGCTGTTGCTTTCCCCTTGTCAGCTTTGGTGATAATGAGGTGATTGTCTTTTCTCAAGGACTGTAAAGATTTCATTTCAGAAAGAGATATGTTGGAAGGAGGAAGTTTGGCCTTAAGTAGAGAAAAAGCGACTTCTAGGCAAAGAGCATTAGCTTTATCACTAGTTAAAATGATAGTTAGGTTTTATCACTTTATCAGTGGACGCCCTCTTGAAAAAAGAATCCAAGAACATCAATCCTCCATTCATCACAACAAACCTGAAAAATCTGGATTGGCTCAGCACGGGATTGAAACTAACCACAAAATTCTTTGGTCAAAAACTCGACTCTTACAAAGATCCCGCCATAAATTTGAACGTTTATTCAAAGAAAGCGTAGAGACATACTCCATCGTCCTAACCTCAATCGGAATGACTGTATATCTGTATCAAAAATCTGGGAAAGTCTAATCACGATAACTCATTAATTCAAATTAATTTTTTGTTATTTAATATTATTAATTAATATCTTTATTTCAATTATGTCCCTGCTGAATAATATTCCCTTTAATACTTAGTGATATACATCAACGCGGCTTGTTCTATTTTTAAATGATCTATTGTTAGTATTTCACCTTGTATTTTTTAAAACTGTTCTTGTAGTGCGACTGAAGATGGTCTGCACTTTTCAGACCGAAATATTTGGCTAATTAAATCTTTCTTGTGTTTACGTGCTTATATTATTCAATTCTCTAATTCGTTGACTGCTCTCTGCAGTTTGTTTGTGGCTAGATGTGCACGGAGGGATCTGGCTATGATAATTGTCCCATCGGCATAAAGGGCGGTGATGGATTTGGACAATTTGCGGAGATCTGCCATGTATATGGAGAAGAGTAGGGGAGATAGCAGAGAGCCTTGAGGGACTTCCGCCGTAACTCTCCTTTCTGTAGATCTGATTCCATTGAGTTTTATTTTAAATTTTCTGTTATTGAGATATGATTTGATAAGTAGAACTAGTGGTAATGGGATTCCTACTTGATGTAGCTTAAAAATTAGACTATGATGCCAAATTCCATCAAATGCTTGTGCTATGTCCAGGAAGACCGCTCGAGAATGTTGGTTTCATTCATATCCTTGGGTGATGTATTCAACGACTCTGTAAATTTGGAGAGTTGTAGAATACAGTTGTCTGAATCCGAATTGTCCTTCTTGACGTGGTTGTTATCAGTTGCCTCTTGAATCCGTGTTAGTATAGCGCATTTGGCTATTTTGCCTATACATGGTAGAAGGCTGATAGGCCGATAGTTCTGTGGAAATTGTGTATTTTTTCTAGGTTTTGGAATTAGGAAGACATTCGCAAGCTTCCATCACTCTGGGAAATAATTTAGCCGAAGGCTAAATTATTTCTAAATTAAACTATTTTAATTAAGCTAAATTAAACTATTAGCCTTATCCATTAAGGATTTCAACAAGCATTGACTGTCTGTGTCTTAAGATGATATCCTTGGCTTCTTGAGTTGGGTTGGTTTTCTGGAGTTCAGCAAGCATATGTTCTGTAGGATAGGTTTGTTGGTTTGCTGTGACTGGTTTGGTTTTGGATTTAGGGCTTTTAGGTAGGTTGGTCTTGTAACTTCAGCATACGACCTTCCGTCCGTTGTGGGGATTGTGGTTTGATTGGAGGACGTGCTTTCTTGTTTAGGTTTGCTGATTTTGAGTTGTGTCTTTTGGTTTTGAGGAAACGCTATGCAGCCCTGTAGTTTGCGGGCTGTGGGCCTCCGCAATTTGCACACTTTGCTGGTTGTGTGCGGAGTTTTTGGCATTCAATTGTAGTGTGTGGCACCACATTTAACACATCAGTAATCTGCTTTGCAGCAGCGTTCTGAGTGGTTAAACTTTTGACAGCGATGACATTGCGTCGTTGTTTGTTTGTGCTTAACGATTCAGTCTTTATGATTAAATCACAGATAGTTTGAAGATCGTAGATGTGTTCCTGGTCTTTGCTGATCTCTACCAATATTAGAGGGTATGGTGTTTTATCAGCTCTTCGCATACGGCTGAATTTTGTAGGTCAAGCCTTTGTTTTGGAGATCTACTTGTACTTTATCTTTTGTAATGGATTCTGTTACCCCTCTCAGCACAACTTTAAGGTTCTTTTCACTATTGAGTGCAAATATGTGGTAGGGTAGGTTGCTATTATCCAGTAATTTTGTTAGTTGTCTGTAATCGGTAGAAGTTTTTGGCTGGATGCGAATTCCTTCTGTATTAGTGGCTTTCGTAAATATTTCTAGAGTTCGGAGTGAAGTAGCAACTGATGTCCAATGGTTTTTATCCCTTAGGATGACTGGGGGGGGGGGATGTTCTTTCTTTTGAGTTTGTATTAATATCGATCTCCATTTCTACTGTCTTGGGTGATTCTCTAGTAACGGAAATTTTCCCTTCTTTTAGTTTTAACTGTTTGGAATTCTTCCTCCCTGTCAGCTGTATCCGATATATGATGGGCAGTGTTTTCAGATATTGCTGCAAAACTTAAAGTTTGATAAGCGGGTTCTAGAACCCAAATGTGAAATCCCGTAGATCAAATCGATGATCCACCAGCAAAGACAGATCCTGCAGTCACAAAAGGACCGCCAGCAAAACCAAGAGCTGCAGCAATGAGTCAAATTAAATCAACCCGTGGTTTAATGGTGGCCGCGTGATTCAGGACCTGCCTTGTCCCTTCCACGAGGTGTAGACCGACAGTCGAAATCTCCCTTTTTTTAGAGGCAGATGACTACTGATGGGCACAGGGCAGAGACAGGAGAGGGCCTGAGAAAGTTGCATTAAAAGCCGAAACTCTACCTTGCGCTGAACGAATCTCACCAGAAATCAATCCTAATCAATCACAATTGTCCACAAAAAAATTCATCTCAGAGTTAATCACAATTCACATTCCATTTGAAAATTCGAAGGTAATGTATTTATGTCGACTGAAAATGGAGTCGCAAATACACACACACAAAAAAAAAATTGAATTTTCGGAAATCTTGAAACCTATTGTCAAATCCCTGTATCAAAACGAAAAGAAAGGCAGCATATTTTTCGCATCATGTAATAATGTCAAAAGTTTAAGTCTTATGGGACCGCATTACTAACAGTCCAGGGTCGCGCAGCCCTGGACTGTTAGTAATGTTTTCATTGGGTTAATGGATTAATTTGTTTTCATTTCAAGCTATTTTTTTATGTTGTTACTATATTTTCACGTTCTTACTATTACTATTACATTATTATTATTATTATTTGACACCTCCAGGGAGTCGAAAGACTCATCGAGGGAGGGCACCTGCTCTGCAACTCTGTCTCTACCACTCAATCCACCAACTGACCACAATTACATGAACGCTATCTACCGTCGACCACCAGCACTAATATTTCCACAGACAATATCAGAAACATTCATGCCCATGGCGGGATTCGAACCCGCAGCCTTTGACTGGAGAGCGGATATGCCAGTCAGCCAGCCAGGATGCCTCCGAAGAGTCCAAGGTCTCTTTCAAGTTTATTTATTTAAATTTAATATTTATTTAAACTAATATTTAACATATTGATATAAGTACCCCATTTATTTGAAGCATTTATTGTTTGAACTCCTGATATGACATCCACGTAAATATGATACTCTTTTTTTTTTTTTCGGGGGGGGGGGATATCTGTACGCCTCTTTGTAACTAGTTTCGCAAGCCTTTATTCGTTCCTTGAAGTGTGTACGTCAGAATGACGTCATAAAGACGAAAACTATGCTCTAGCCTTGATATCGATTTCTGTAGACAATCCGCTGGAGACCTGGAGAATTCCTAACTCTTCTACTTTCTCTCTGTCAGCATTGATTACTGTGCTTTCATTTATTCAGAGAATTTAATATTTATAACTGATGCGAATACGTGTATTTGCCTTCAGAACTGAACTGCTATTTATTAATATACTGATTAATAAATATACCACAATTTTTTCTTAAATGGTTGCACGCATGATCGAATGAACTTATATGTCCTCACGCACGCACACAAGAGCGCGTGCATGCACCGCTAACATTTGCTAGTTTGCTACAGCTGAACAAATATCCTCACTCTCTCATTTTTAAGTAACAGAATCTGTTTACGAAACGTTTCAAATGCTACGAAGTTGCTTATAAGTGGCTCATAAATTGAATATTTTCAAGTATTACAATTTAATGATTCTAAATGATATTATGTTATCATTCTGCGCATTTTTATTTCTCCGATATAGGATAATATTTTATATTTAAAGTATACTGTAGATCAGCTAATTATTTTGATGTCATTTTACAATGGAAGGCTATTTGGTGTTAAGCCTATGAAGCCATTTTATTATGTTAACTGCATATGTCATTAGTGGCGGGTACGTCTTGTGTTACGCGATGAAAAACCTGAGTTTCCGGGGGAGAGGGGTAACCTTCACGTATGAGACTCACCTTCAATTGAAAAGCGCTCTTATAAAGGTTATTTGCGTCCTAGATGAGATCTTTCCATTCGTGCAACCATTTATATATAAATGGTTGCAAAAAATAATATATAAATATATATTATTATTTATATATAATAATATATACAGTATATATTATTATTTATTATTAATAATAAATGAAATTTCTTTCCATTCAAAGGGCATCGTAGATAGCGACTGAGCAAAGAAGGCTCCGAAAAGAAATTTTATTTATTATTATTATTATCATCATAATTCATGAGATAATTAAGTCCTGCTACTCTAAAGGAAATTACATATCTTTAAATCCCTGCTCTGCATGATTTTAAACGCGTAACCATTACTTGCTTTTGGTGCGTTGAACCTGGAATGACTTGACACTAGAAAAATCACTTCAGCTTCACCTTCTGTGCAGCATATACTTTTAGCCTCTCACGGTTAGTTGCTTATTTCTCTCTCTCCCTCTCCCCCTTATATCCCCACTGGCAAATCGATGTCTCTTCCTATAATACACTTATATAATTATACGTAATTTGCAGAGACATCTCAAATTATGAGGAAAATATTTTTCTTGTCAAAAATGCACAACTTTTAAATATATATATGTATATATATATTACAGGTTTGCTGGTTATATATATATACATTTCACTTTTTTTTTTTTTTTTTTTTTACAAATGTCTACAGTGAACCGGGCCATCTCGAGGCTTCTTACCAACCAATTATTTAGCTTTATTTTCGTAAAATTTACCAAATGCTTAGATAATATAAAAATTAAAACAGTATTATTCTTTTCACACAACCCACTGAAATATCTAGGGACATACCGGCTGTCGTGTGACTGCAGGACACCATACTATGGGAAATAGCATGAGAAATCTATTGAACAACGCATCGAAGAGCATCGTGGAGATATTGAATACTAGCAAGTGAGGCCACAGCTGTATCTTCATATGTAATGTCTTCAGCTGATCCACATGATGTCTCGACAACAGGACACCAACTTCTGTGGAATAAACTCAAATCTTACACTAGTGCTATAACAAAACAAAAAAAGAAAAATCTGAAAATCTTGGAAAAGTTATTAGATCCTATACATTGAAAGTATATAATTCCAACATTAACTTTTCTGAATGTTTGCTAGTTATGGTCTACCAGATGAGTAGACGAGGGTAACGGATGCTCACACATAAAATTATATATATATATATATATATATAATTTTTTTCAGAAAAGAACTGCTTTATTTTTAATGAAAATTAATAATATATTCTTCATTTGCTTCAATAGTTATAGACTAATAGTTTATTTTTGTAAAAAAAATATTAATATCATTATTACATGGAAGAACAGACCTCCGCGGTTATTAGTTGAAAAATATAGCACCTTATATTCTGTGTAGTAGATATTGAAACAAGTAATCTGTATGTCTTGTGCTGTATAGTACGATTGCGCTATGTTTTACTTTGCACGTTTAGATGTACTGATCTGCCTACGAATTAATGAAGTAATTTGTTATCCCTCACATTACAATTCGGCACAGCTGTTTCCTGTTCACATAGTCACAAAAATCATTCTTCTCTCATGCGCAGTTGCTCTGCTCTACGCGTACTTCTTGTCGACTAGTTCAATATACGAACTATTGCAGCGACAGAGGCGGGAAAAACTAGTAAGGGCAGCGTTCAAAAATAGAGCATTCCTCTACGGTAAGAGAGGAAGAAGGTCACCTGTCACTGTTTTAGAATAGGGAAAGACACCTTATAGTTTTTGAATCCTATTTGGGAGTCATCGTTATCCTTAGAAATGGCGGTAAGTAAATTGTAGTCCGACTGCTGGGCATGACTGTCATGTTTTTACAATATTGAACTTAATTTTTAATCAACTGGGCTTTAGTTGTAGAGAATATGAGATGTTACACCTTTTAGTTTACGATACGATAATCATCTCCGTGATTATTATATTCCTAAAGAAACAGTTTATTTATGACGAAATATTTTTAAAATCCACGAAGACAGTTATTTATATTTATTGCGATAGAATAATTAAACTGGAATTTCCAAGTTTTGGATGACCAGTCGACATTAATGGTAACATGTTTAAAGAGAACAGCCAATACCGTGTGTGGTGTAACGGTGATATACAACACCATGATTTTCTCGCATGAAAGGAGAGTGTGTGGGTGAAAACACGACGAAATATTTGGCAGATATACGCAGGTTACATATTAAACAATACATTTTATTTAATGAACTTGTGTTTCCTAACTAAATTATCAATACGATAGCGACAATAATACTATATTTGGCAGATATACGCAGGTTACATATTAAACAATAAATTTTATTTAATGAACTTGTGTTTCCTAACTAAATTATCAATATCAATACGATAGCGACAATAATACTATACTTCACCTAATTTTCCAAGGGGAGTTAAAAATCGCCATAGTTTTCTCCTCATGTTCACAGTCGACATCGACGGAAGATACTTGCCGATTTTAAATTATACGTATATTTAGATATAATTTCAGGCTTTTTTTTTTTAGTGTCGAACTCGATATGTCCGGTGATGATTTTTATTGTACTATTGATTGCAGTTTTAGAGAATTGTTAAGGTTGATGGTACATAGAAATAAATTTTTTAAGTATAGTCTTCCACATATTCCCTATTCAAACAAAGTGCATTTAATTGGCGTATTGCTAGCGTGATTACGGCCAGCAGACCGCCGGCGGACCTGTTTTAAATATCAGATATTTTTTGGTCGTCAAGCCAGGAGCTCGATCACCACAGCACTTACCTGTAGCTGCTTTGCCGAGTAAACAGTTTTACAGGTGTTGTTAATGCACTTTCTAAAATACTGAATAAATAATCACATTAGTGGCCGTAAGCATTTGGAGAATGATAAAATTATTACCGATTGGTGGAAATGCGTATTCCTCTGTATACTGCTCATCGGAATGGCGAGTAGTATACTAGCAGGATTAAGAAAAAACGTGCATTAAAGGAAGGGGGGAGGAATTACCCCCTCCATTAATGTACGTTTTTCTTCTAGTTTGCCCATTATAGGCCAGGTGAAAAAAAAAAAAAAACCATTTAGACTGATGGCATTGCTTCTTATAGAAGAAGCAAATAATGAGGTTTAAAATACTGGCCATTATTTTTGAAGTGACCCAGAACTTATCTAAGTATGATACATTCTATTTAAATAAAATACTTGGAGGAAATGCTGTCATAATGTACTTTTTGGTTACAAAAAAGTGCCTTATTTGAAACACTATTGTTTATCTGCATATGCATAAATGAAAATAAAATGTAAAATTTTGATTTAATTAATTTGATTTTTCTTGATGAAAATCCAGGAAAACAGAAGTTTGCATGATCGAAAGAAATGTCTCATAATATGAAATAGTTGTCATCTCACCAGAGGATAAGTTAGTTCCTTAAGGATCACCATGTAACCTTCACCACTAGTAACTCTTCCCAGTCCTATGTTATCTGCAACACAATTGCATCTTCCTTCACTAAACTATTCCCAATATGTTTAGCTTGTATATTAATCACCTCAGTCAACTCTACTAGCCAATTAGTTCTCTGACTTTGCTTTAATTTAAATATGAATATGCCATATGATATCAATCATCTTAGTCATTATCAATTACCGTTGTTACTTATTAAAATGTAACTAGACTGTTGAAATCAGATCTCTCTTTTAACAATGTTTTCATGCTGATCTCTTAATTAGTTAGGATACAATAATGACCAGATAAAGTTAGGATACAATGGCAACCATCCATTGTATCCTAACTTTTCTGGTCACTTAACGACTGTTGCAAAAATGCATATTTTCTAATTTTGCACTGATATTATTTTGTGATTATGTTGTCACATCATTCAAGAATAGAAATGAAAAACAAACATTGTGATGTGCATTGTTTTTGTACCTAGTCTCTGTGCTTCATTGATTATTAGTTATGTTTAAACCGTTCCTAACGTTAACATACTGCTGATCTCAAAACAGTAAAAAAAAAAAGCATTTTACTTCATGTAATGGTCCAGTTATTTCTTCACCATGAAGATGCGATGTGATGAGATGCTCATCATGAACTGTTATTTTCATCTTCTCAAAACTTTCATACATCGATAAAAATGCAATCACATGGTCATGGGCATCCGCAAAGGAGGGGGGGGATGTTGCACTTCCCTCCAGAATCGATTAAAAAATTATGAAATATCCCTGGAAATTATGAAAGGAGGGTGAGGAGTGGTTTCTTTGCGTGGAGGGTGAACCTTGGAATGCATTGCCTGAGAGAGTGGTTGGAGTGGGGACAGTTAATGGGTTCAAGGAGTGGTATGATAGACTTTGCATTTCCTAAAAACGACCTCCCACAATGAGTCTTTTGACTCCATGGAGGCCTGGATAATAATAATAACAATATCACGGTTTCAAATTCTCAACATGCCAGTGGGGGGGGAGAGAGAGAGAGAGAGAGAGAGAGAAGCAGATCTGGTAAGCTTGCAGTTAGTCTGTAAAAGGACATTATGCAGCAGTTGCTTTGTTTTAAAAGGCTTAATGGAAAGTTGGAGTGGCAGAATTCCAGTTCTGTGGAGTAATGTTAGTAGAGGTCTATGGGTGTAAACCCATAGAAGAGCCATAGGGCTAAAACAGACTGTTGAAATGCTTTGATGACAGAGAGAGAGAGAGAGAGAAAATGAGTGGTCCTTGGAACTGCTGTGCTCTAGATAGCATCAAGAAGTTCTAGAGGTTTTTGATATATTTCATATTTTGATATGAAATTAAAAGGATTTAGCTATGGGGGGGAAAGCTATGTTAAACCTGACAAAAATTATGGAAAATAGGGATGTTAGTAAAGCCACAAAAGTTAGAATTGTTAAAACAATGGTATTTACAGTAGTGATGTATAGATGTGAAAGCTGAATCATTAAGAAGAAAGATAGGAAGTGAATTGATTAATTTGAATTTTGGACATGGGGGAAAGTAGTAAGAATCCCATTGACCACAGGAGTGACTGGTATGGTTTTAGAGAATATAAAGATAGAATGATTGCTAAACATAAGTTAATGTACTTTGTAACAGTTAATGTAATTTATAACTACTTAAAAAAAAAGAGACCCAAGAGTGATGGAAAACATTTGTTCACCAAATTGCTGAGAGTCATAAACGACAGGATGGCATGTAACAACAGTAGTTAGACTGGCTGGATAAGAGTAAACATTCATGAATAGAAATGAATGTCAATTTTTTTATGAGGCCAAGGAAGTTAATGCCAGGAAAGGCTGAGAGAAAATCTCAAGTCCAAGGAAAGAAATTTGATCCCTGTGTGGTGATTTGTATGTTATCAAAGGTAAGGGAAGGTGAATTGATCTTTTGGGAGGAGACAAAAAAAAAATAAAATAAAAAATAAAAAAAATGCCAGACTATATTTTGGCAATATTGACTGAGTTAACCTAATCCCATTTGAAGAACAGCATGAAAATCTGTGTTTTTAAGGCCTTAGTTCTAGAAAATTATAGAATCCCATTTGAAGAACAGCATGAAAATCTGTGTTTAAGGCCTTAGTTATAGAAAATTCTTGGAATGTTTGTATACTTGTAAAAGGGTGATAGAAGTTAACCATCAAGCTACTGACCAATTGCCATCATCATATTGAAAGTTTATTTTTCACTTGGTTAGACTATAATCAATGTAGTTTAATCCTTTATCCAAGTGTGAGCAAACAAAGTTTGCACCTGAAAATATCTTCAGGACTGAGGTAACATAGTACAACACCGGGCAACTCAGAGCAAAGGTGGACCAAGCTAACATCACTCCTATCTCAGTATCTCCCATAATGCAAAACACATCTCCTTGCGGTCTGGGTAGTGGCCCTTCCCTTAATGCATAACATTATACTTATCCTTTGCTCCGAGTTTCCCGGTGTTGTACTACCTTACCTCAGTCCTGAAGATATTTTCAGGTGCAAACTTTGTTTACTCACAATTGAATAAAGGATTAAACTACAATGATTATAGTCTAACCAAGTGAAAAATAACCTTTCAACATCTTTCTCTAAATCTAGAGTAATTTAATAATAAGGTGGCACACCTTTTGGCAACTCCTATAGGTAAAGATGACCTCTCCATTGCTTCTGCCTTGGTATCTCCACTTCTGGGCCTGGCTCCTACTGACGAGACCTCAATAAAGATCGAAACCGGTCTGGGTAGTGGCCCTTCCCTTAATGCATAACATTATACATATCTGCAAGGAGATGTTTTGCATTATGGGAGATACTGAGATAGGAGTGATGTTAGCTTGGTCCACCTTTGCTCCAAGTTGCTCAGTGTTGTACTGCAATCATCATCTCAGTCCTCTCCAAAATAATGGAGAAAGTCATCATAGCCAACTCCACTACTTAGGGCTTACCAATTAATCAGCAACCACCAGTATGGATTCTGCCATTCAAGATCCACAACTGACCTTGTAGCTTATATCACCCACCATTGGACATGTGCCATAGAAAGATACAGAGAAGCTTGTGCTGTCGCCTTTAATATTTCCAAAGCCTTCAGTTGACCATGTGTGTCATCGTGGCCTGCCGATCTCTCTGCTTGGACTAACGTTTACCACCTATCTCTCGTGGTATAAACACATCCCATCAATCAACAACAACAACCATGGGTTCAGTGCCCATAGGTGTCTGATTCCATCAACAGCATCCAGGAAACTAGGCATTCTCTTTCATTCTAAAGGATATTTTATGCCCAACTTACTCCTAACCATATACAAATCCCAAATCTGCCCATGCCTAGAATACTGCTCACATGTTTGGGGTTGTGCACCTAAAACTTCCTTTAAAATCCTTGATGCTGTTCAGAGGTGAGCAGCTAGGCTCACTGATCCCTCTCTTACAGATTCACTTCGACCTCTGTCTCACAGATGCAGTGTTTCAGCATCTCTGAGATAGAGGTCGAAGGTCATGGATGTAGCTGTCTATTCTACAGCTACTTCCATGGTCACTGCTCCAGTGAATTGGCCACTATAATTTCTTCACTTTCAGTTGTTACACCTGTTAATACAAGAGCAGCAACTGCCCAGCATCCCTTAACTGTGCAACTGAAAGTGCACTGAACCTGCTTCTCTTCCTCTTTTATTTCATTCACCTCTGTCCTCTGGAACAGCCTTCCTCATGAATTTTTCCCAAACAATTACAACTTGCAACTCTTCAAAGAGAACATCAGTAAACTCATATCTCAGTTCTCATCTACACTCCACACATGGCACTGATGTGTTTATGGATCTCTTGATCTCTCATGTATGGGATTAAGATTTAAAAAAAAAAAAGCCTGCAAGGCTTGTTAAATGAGGAGGAATAAGATACATTATAACTACAGAGAATGCTATTATTGGTGAGAGATGGTTATTTATGTTAAGAAAAAGAGGGTAGTTGATCGAGTAGCTTTGAGACAATTCTGGAATTTAGCAGAATCCACAGATGCCACTAAATCTTTACGTGATACTATTGAAATCCTCTCTCTCTTCCCCCCTCCCTTAGTCTTCCAGTCTTTATTTTCATTCTTTATATGAATCCCACCCATGAAACACTTTTAGCCTATAATATGGTTAATATTAGGACTTGATGATGATGTGATTGTTTATGTAGTTCCTGCGTGTGTGTGTGTGTGTGTGTTGGCTTTTTGTAAATGGAAAAAGTTAGTGATCCATCTGAAAGGCAGGTGACTAATGTGTCAAGAAATGGTAAACAGATAAATCAATTAAAGCAAAATTAACTCATTATATATACTGGAATGAAAGAATATTAGAAGTGCAATTAAAATTAAATAAAGCAGATTTAACAGTTGTTGGAGTCTATGCCTCTGAAAAAGGAAAAGAAGAAGAAAATGATGACTTTACAAAAGTTACAAGGAAAATATGAAAAATTAAACAAAGCAGACAATATAATCAGCAGCTTGGTTGACTGAGTGGTTAGTGTATCCGCTCTCTAGCCAAAAGGCTGTGGGCTCGAATCCTGCCATGGGCATGGATGTTTGTGATTGTCTGTGAAAGTGCTAGTGATGGTAGTCGGCGGTAGATGGCGTTGGTGTTAGATGACGAAGGTTGGTGGAGTAGTGAGACAAAGAATTGTAGAGTAGATGCCCTCCCTCGATGAGTCTTTGGACTCCCTGGAGGTGTGATGTAATAATAATAATTAGTATCATAGGTGGGCTAAGCATTAGATAAGTTGGAGCAAATTACATAAGTATTATTAACTATTACATAAGTTGGAGAAAATGGATATGGGGATGGTGGCTGATAGACATCAGAGGGTGGTGTATGGCAGAGTGGAATCAAGGTGAATGAGGGTGACTAATGGAGTGTCCAGGTCTGTACTAGGACCACTACTCTCTAATTTATATATTAATGATATATATCAAAACATTTGAAGGGGAATATTCAGTATTTGCCAATGATGCAAAACTAGGGAGAGCAATAAATTAAAGATGCCAAGAAATTATATTCTTGGTTTAATCCTTTATCCAAGTGTAAGCAAACAAAGTTTGCACCTGAAGTATTTTCAGGACTGGCAACTCATGTATAGAAGCTAATGACATCACATTATACTTGCCTAAGTATCCCATAATGCAAAGCACATCTTCTTATGGACATGTATAATGCTATGCATTATGAGAAAGGTCACCACCCAGACCAGTTTCAACTTTTATTGAGATTTCATCAGTGGGAATCAGACCCAGAGGTGATACCAAGCAGAACAATACTGGTTTGATGGGTGAAGCATAAATGCTTTTCATATTCCCCTTTGTCTGAGAAGGAAAGTTCTTTGAGTTGAGAGTTATTGAGCTTTAAGCTCACCCTGAAAGGGCAGTGAGATTAGCTGTGTTCAGCGGAGCATAGAATTGACTTTGATCTTTTGTATTTGCAGAATTCTGCTTCATTGTAGTCTGAAGCTTGCTTGATCAGAGGGTTTGAATGATTATTTGTCTTGATGAAGAACTTTACTGCTAGGTCATGGAGAAGGGATGTGATGTAGGGAATGTTGACTTCTCTGTGAATCTGGGAGTTTCTGATAAACCATGGGGCATCTAAACTCATTCTCAGGCATTTGTTCTGTATTCTCTGCAGCTTTTGGATATTTGTATTCGAGGTATGGCTCCATGCAGGAGATGTGTAAGTGATGACTGGGTGTATTACCATCCTGTATATGAGTAGTTTGTTCTGAGTGTCCAGTTTGCTTTTTCTGTTGATCATTGGGTAGAGCTGCGCAATTACTTTGAATGTCTTCGAGCTTATATGTTTTATATGACTGGTGAATTATAGTTTTTTATTAAGCATTATGCTGAGATACTTGACTTCACTCTGCCATGGGATCTTAACTCCTAGTAGATGTGTCTTCCTTGGTCTAAAACGTGTAATAAATTTAGTTTAATCCTTTATCCAAGTGTGTGCAAACAAATTTTGCACCTGAAAGTATCTTCTGGACTGGGGTAAAGTGGTGCAACTCCTTGCAAAGGTGGAGCAAGCTACCAAAACTCCTATCTCAGTATCTCCCATAATGCAAAACACATCTCCTTGTATATGTATAATGTTTGGATATGTATAATGTTATGCATTAAGGGAAGGGCCACTACCCAGACCAGAGTAGAGATACCAGGCAGAAGCAGTAGCAAGGTCATCTCCTCCTGCCTGGTATCTCCACTTGCGCCTGGCTCCCACTGAAGAGACCTCAATAAAGGTCGAAAATAGTCTGGGTAGTGGCCCTTTCCTTAATGCATAACATTATACATATCCACAAGGAGATGTGTTTTGCATTATGGGAGATACTGAGATAGGAGTGTTGGTAGCTTGCTCCACCTTTGCAAGGAGTTGCACCACTTTACCCCAGTCTTGAAGGTACTTTCAGGTACAAACTTTGTTTGCACACACTTGGATAAAGGATTAAACTAAATTTATTATAGTCTGACCAAGTGAAAAATAAACTTTCAACTTTTTTCTAGTGAACAGTATGGGTGAGCTCTTCTGTGGGTTTGCTTGGATCCTCTAGTCTATCAACCATTTCTCTAATGTGTGAATACTGCTTTGGAGTCTTTTGATGGCTAGTTTGGGGCTGAGAGATCTTGCTAATAATGCAGTGTCATCTGCATATAACACAGTGATTGTTGAGCTTAGGTTTTGAGGGATATCAGCTATGTAGATAGAAAGCAGCAGGGGGCCAGGAGTGAGCCCTGCAGCACACCTGCCAGGACCTTGCATCTGTTTGATACAGTTTCATTTATTTTGACTTGCATGAATCTATCTTTGAGGTATGAGTTAATTATTTTTACTAGATTTGTTGGTATATTGAATGTGATGAGCTTGTAGAGAAGACCCTGATGCCACACCTTATCCAAAAGCCTTCGCAGCATCTATGAAGACTGCAGCTGTGTGGAGGTTCCAGTCGAATCCTTTGGTGATGAATTTGACCAGTCTGTGAATCTGTTGTATGGTAGTGTGGTTTTTTCTGAATCCTGAACCACTCATTAGGAATGATACCTAGTTTATTCGTTTCTGATTGAAGCCTTATAAGGATGACCTTTTCTGCAATCTTTCCAAGGCTGGACAGAAGACTGATAGGTCTTCGGGGAGCTGGGTGTTCTTTCCAATCTTTTTGATTGGCATGATATCTGCCATCTTCCATGTTAAGGGAAAATACTTGAGTCTGAGGATGGCATTGATTATGTTGACTAGATGCACAATGGCTTTTCTGGGGAGTAGTTTGATTATTTTGTTTGTAATTCTGTCTGGATCTGGGGCCTTATTGTTGTTCAGGTGGGTTATGATATTTATAACTTCTACTGGAGAAGTGGGTGTGACAGGTTCTGGATCATCCTTTTGTTGTGTTATGGCCTGCTTAACTCGGCGGTGAATCTTGTAGATAAGATTGATGTTCAAATTTTCATAAGAGGGGTTACATTGATTTTCTAAGCTGTCTACCAGAGCGTCTGCCTTTTCCTTGTCAGTATGAGCTATTCCCTTCTTGGCCTAAATTGGGGTAAAAGTTGCCTTTTAGTGCAGAGGGTTCTCAAGAACTTCCAAATATAGTTGTCCTCTGGGTTTAGCTTGGTTATCTTGGATTCCCAATCTTGGTTTCGATGTTTTTGGAGAGCTTCACAAACTTGTCTATTTAGTTTATTCAGATTTGTTTTATCTTGTGGGGCTCTTCTGTTATGGTACCTCTTTCTGGCTTTGTTTTTCAATCTGACTAGATCCATGATTTCCTCAGGGATCTGACCACTAGGGTGAAAGACTGTAGTTTGGGTGACTGACTTTATTGCTTTTTTGATTTGACTGGTTAAATTGTTTACAGCAAAGTCTATCTCCTCTTTAGTGTGAATAACAGGGACTGGGACAATGTGGTCAGGGAGAATTCTGTAGAGCTTGTCCCAAGATATGAAAGGGTGCGTAGTGGAGAATTGCGCTTGTGTTCCGAGATTAAGGTGAATGGGGTTGTGGTCAGAAGAAAATTCATTTAATGTTTCCAACTGATAATGGTATCCGATGTTTTTGAGGATGACTATGTCAAGTACATCTGAGCTTCCAACTGAGCTGTGATGGGTGTGCTGTGTGGGTCTGGCTAACAATAGAATTTTGTATTGAGTAATGATTTAGAGTTCAACCATTATTGTTGATTGTGGAGCTATACCAGGCTGTATGTTTGGCATTAAAGTCACCAGCCATGATGATGGAGTCTGTGAAGCCGAGAATGGTGTCCAAGTCAGATACCAGTAATGGAATGCTGGGTGGATTATATACAGCATAGATTTTTATACTGCCAGCATTGCTGGTATGAACTTCAATGCCTGTTATCTCTAGGTTCTTGGTTTGTGGATTTGTCAGAACATTGTGGCTTAGGTAGTTTTTAATGCATATGGCTGTACCTCCTCCACTGCTGGTGAGTCTGTCTGTTTTGTACATGATATAGTTCTGTAATTTGGGGTTATTAGCTGGCCTGAGATGTTTCATTTACTAATATTATGTCAGGATTGTGTCTGTGAGTGAACTCTTGCAATTCCAGAATTTTGTTACTTAGTCCATTTGCATTCCATGCAGTGATGATTAGAGAGTTGGGATGGAATTTTCTTTTATTCATTATTAAAGGCTGTCAGAATTGAATGGGTACCTTGTAGGAATCTTTTCGTGGAGGATGGCGAAGGATTTGTCATGCTGAATTCTTGTAACATGGTAGCTAGCGAGGCAGTTAATACCGATGTTAGATTAGAACTTATTTGTTCATGGGATGGAACAGCCTTAGTTCGTGCGGCCTCTGCATAAGTTTTGTTTGGTTATTGCTGCCGTTTGTTTTCTTTCCTGAGTTGTCGAGCTTAAGATTATTTGGACCGGGGTGCGACCTACACGGCTGTCTTGAGCATCGCTGTAGTGTGTTGGAAGGGTAGTTTTTGCTGACCCACAGTTCTTTGGGTGTGTAATGCATCCCTTGTAGTTAGCAGGGTGAGGGCCCCCACAGTTAGTGCATTTAGCTGGTGTGGATCTTGGCTTGGTGCACATGATGGTCTGGTGGCCCTCACCGCATTTTAAACACCTGAAATTTGCCTTGCAAAGTTTTTGGACATGGCCAAACCTTTGCCACCTATGGCACTGCCTAGCTGACGACTTTTTCCTTAGTGGCTCAGTAGAAATTCTGAAGCCACAGATAGCGGTCAGTTCATATATCTTTTTCTGTGCCTTGTCAATTTCTACGAGCACCAGTGGCATTGGCCGTTTATCTGACCTGAGCATCCTGCTCACTTTTACTGGGGGTCAGGCCCCGACTCATAAGGTCATCAGTGATTTCTTTAGAGGTGACACCTTCGGTTACCCCGTGAAGTACCACCTTGAGATTCTTTTCACTGGGTAAAGCAAATGTGTGATAAGGAAGACTTTTGTTATCCATTAGTTTTGTCATTTGTCTGTAGTCAGTGACTGAGGCTGGCTGGAGTTTGACTCCATCTTCATTTTTAGCCCAGGAATATGAGATTTTATGTTCTCCAAGGGCTGATGTGACAGTGGTCCATTTGTCCTTGTCGCTTAGTATAACAGGTGGAACCTTTTCAGTGTTCCTCGGGACATCTGGTGTTGGTGAGTCTTCATCCATCTGATCCTCTGTAGTTCTACATCTTTTGTTATAATGTTCTCCCCGTGAGTTGTTTTGACAGGGGGATTTTGGTGACAGAGCAGTAATGAATTTTTGTGATATCTCCTCCTCCTTCTCTCCATCCGGATCATTAGTTTGAATGTACTGCTTTATAAAACCCAGCCAGTCAGATTCAAGCTTGCCTATTATGAGTTTCAGTACCTCTCGGGACTGCTCCTTATTTAGGATCTGGATCTGCTTCTTGATATTTTCCATATCCGAGCAGCGATCTCCTACCGGCAGAAATTGTTTGACAAGAGTATATGTAATCCCGCAGGGCTAGGAGCCTGCCAGCAAAGAATCCTGTAGACCAAGGTGGTCTACTGGCAATATATAATCCCTCAGGGCTAGGGGCCTGCCAGCAAATGTCCTGTAGACTGAGTTGGTCTACTAGCAATATTTAGTCTTGTAGTATCTCACTTGGCCACCTACTTCCCTTTAAAACCTTTAATCCACCACTGGTCCTCATTGCAGATGAGGCCTGCCGGCCATTTGACCTCTTGCATGTTTCATGCAGAGGGGGAGACAGTAGGAATCAAACTGTGTCAGTGCCAGTGCAATGTGAGATTTCTGAGAAACCTTGTATGCAATCTAATCAGGCTGTCTAAAATAATACGTCTGTTCTCATCAAAAGCTAAAAGCAGAAAACCAGTGATACCAAGTTTGAAGTAATGCGGAAGTTGTACTTTCATATATGAGTAGCCAAAGGGCGTCACACCTTATTAATAAATAATATACTCTGGATAATATATAAATCTCTATAAATATATAAATATACTCTGGATTTAGAGATAGTTGTTGATAAAGGTGATGTAGATATCTTACAGGATGTTTTTAAATAAATTACAAGTGTAAGCACCTCAAGGCTCTGTCCTATCACCTACTCTTTCTCTTGTTTCCCAAACCTTTACATGCTGTGAAGGTTTGTCAGTGTTGTAAAATGTAAGGTAGTTGATCGATCACTTCAGGATGAAAATATTACACACTTTGTATCATACTGATGGTACTAGTTTTCAGGAAATTTATGAGGCTAGGGATCTGGGGGTAATGATGGATAGAGATTTGAAATTCAGAGGCCATATTGCAAGAGTTGATAAAATAGCTCAGAGGATTACTTGGATGCTGAAGAACATGCTGAAAAGTATCAGGGTATGATTTAGATTATATATATGATTTAGATTATATATTTAGCCACATATGTGGCTGAATCATACCCTTGCACAGTAGTCAAGGGTATGATTCAGCCTTGGTCACCTGTGTTTCTTGGGGGAACAGAACATGGTGGAGAGGATTCAGAGATGAGTGACCAAGCTGGTTACAGGCAAATAGGGTGGATATTCCAATAATTCAAAGTGCACATCCCTTAATTTTCCCATTGCCAAAACACCTTTGTGGGCAGATGCATTGTCTTGATGAAAGATGATTTTTTCCTTCTGCAAACTAGGTCTTTTCTTGCAATTTTTTTTGTCTAGTGTAGTTAAAAGATCAGAATAATATTCCCCGGTTATTGTTTTACCCTTTTCAATTTAATTAATAAACTAAATGCCTTTAGCATCCCAAAACACTGATGCCATGACCTTTCCTGCTGATGGAACTGACTTTGTCTTCTTTGGCACTGAACAACTAGCTTCTGTGCACTGTTTTGACTTCTGTTTGGATTCTGGTGTGTAATTGTGAATCCAAGCCTCATCCATAGTAATAAATTGGTGCACAAAATCAGTTTCATTCTTGTTAAAATGCTTCAAGCACTGTTCAGAGATTTTTATGCAAGTGCATTTTTGATCTGCTGTGAGCAAGTGTGGCACTCATCTTGTGCAAAACTTTTTCCTTTGCAATTCTTCATGCAAAATATATCCTACACATTCTTTTGAAATGCATATAGTCTCAGCAATTTCACGCACTTTAACTCGCTGGTCATCCAATATGGTATCATGGACTTGATCAATGATTTTCTGGTGTTGTTACACTTTTTGGATGTCCTTCACAGGGATCATCCTCAAAGCTGGTACGGCCACGCTTAAACTCTGCAGCCCATTTCGTAATTGTCGAAAATGAAGGAGAAGAGTGCCCATATACTTTTATGAACTTCAAATGAATTTCTTCTTTGTAAAAGAAGGCATTAAACCTTCTTTTACAAAGAATTTTATAACTGCACGATACTTACGTTTATCCATTTCAAGGGGATACAGACAACACTTTCGCTTCACTCAACTGCTGTATAAAACAAACTACTTGATAAAATGACTTGCAATTTCACATGGATGCTTATGACAGTTGTATGAACTTAGAAAAAAAAATCTTGTGAAATATTGTTGTCATGTATGGTCAAGCTAAGAACTTTTCAGACCACCCTATTATAGCATGGAATAAGTAGTTGAGTGGTAAGGAAATAAAGGCTACTTGGTAACTGACAAAGAAATACATAACAACATCAATGTGTGATGCATTTTGAAAGCCAAAAGGCTGAATAAGTTAAGTGTAAAATGAATGAATGCAGGGCTTAAGCATGAAATTTGAAAGAAGGTACTTTGGAGACACTGTAGGATGACATATTTAGGGAGATAATAATGTAATGATATGTAATGGTAATAATCAGTTACATGAAGTGTATAAAGAACAAGCCAGGAGAGTAACTTGGTTACTAAGAAAAACAAAAGTGCAGTATTTGCAGAAATCTGGCAAAGGAAAACCGCAAGGAATTTTTTAGATATGTGGCAAGTGAAGGAAGAATGGTCATTGTAAGATGCCGTTAATGGATGAAAATAGTAGAATGGTAAATGCTGAGAAGACATTGTTGATGTATTCAATAAACAATTTGTAAGGATGTTTCATCCTGATCAGGGTGGAATCATGAGGAACTGAAGTGTAGAGGACATAGGAGAGTAAGGCTTAATTGGGAGTGAGCAGGAGGTATTTGAGGAAATAAATAACCTTGATGTCAATAAAGCGATAGGATTGGATGACATCTCACCATGTATCTTTAGGGAATATTCCAGAGAATTGGCAGTGCCATTGGTATGTCTGTTTAATAAGAATCTTACAACAGCACAGGTTCCATGATGGTGATAATGCTGTGGCTTAAAATTATAGGCTAATCTGTATATCTGGAGTTGTGGTGAAGGTACTAGAGATTGGTGAGATGTAGGATCCTGAAATGGATTGATAACATCATGTTTTACTAATTTACATATGTATTATTATTATTATTATTATTCAGACCTCCATGGAATAAAAAAAAACTCATTGTGGAATGCCCATCCTTGAAAACGGTATCATACCACTCCTTGAACTCAGTGACCATTCATGCTCTCACCACTATCAGGCAATGCATTCCATGGTTCAACAATCCTCCATGGTTGTTGCATGGTTCACTGCATGCAAAGAAACCACTCCTTGCTCTCCTTCTCTCTCTCTTGCTCATAGCTTCCTTTGCAACTTACAAGAATGGGTTCCTTTTCCTTGCTCCTTCCCCCTGTTCCACCTAGCAAAACAACTCCCCAATGTCAACCCTGTAACTACCTCTCAACAGTTTAAAGGTCTCAACTATATCACCTCTCTTTCTTCATGCTATCAAAGTCTGCAGTCCACATGCCCTCCACCTGTCTTTATAACTAACATTGTACAGTCCTGATACCATCTTTGTTATCTGTGTGCACCCTTTCCACAGTTAATTTATCCCCTTCAAATCCTGGGGACAAAATTTGAGAACAGTAGTCTAAGTGTGGTCTGATTGGGGCTTTATACAATGGCATGACAATTATTTTATCTCTGCAGGTCAGCGCCCTTCTCAATATTGCAGCAATCTTCTGGGTTACCTTCACCACCTTTGTACCCTGAATTTCAGGTTTCTTTCAATCATCACTGCCAGATCCCTTGCCTTCCCCTACTTCCTCCAGTACAGTTCCTCCAATAGAGTATGGTCTCTCATTGATGTATCCAAATACTTCAAGGCTTTATATTTAGCCATTAAACTAACACCCATTCATTTCCCCATCTGTCCAGTTTATTCAGATCCTCTTGCAGTGCTACCACATCTCCACTATTACTAATAACCCTTCTGAGCTTTACATCACCTGCAAACAACTGAAAATCCCACTGCAATCCACTGACAGTGTCACTGATATAAAGGTTAAACAATACAGATCCAGTAGTGAGTCCTGCAGAACCCCACTTATAACCTTCTGCCTTCTTGATATTGCTCCCCCCCTCATACACAACTCTTTGATACCTATCAATACCTACCATCTCCCTCTCTCGAAATCAGCAGGGTCTGTGTAGCCCAGATGTAGTCTAATAGGACTTTATTCAATGGAAATTTCATTCTTTTTTTTTTTTTTTTCTGCTGGCCAGTATCTTCACTGCAGTAATTCTGGACTTTCACATCCTGTGACCAACATGGTGGCATTTCTATGGAATGCTATACTTATAAAGATAAGTTGAAGATTTCTGGTCTACAAAAATTGTTTGGTAGCAGTAAATGGAAGATATGATTATTAACATACAAATTACTTAAAGGTTTTTATAGGATGATTGATACAGAGTATATTTTTCAGTAGAGCACCAGTGGAGGAACCAGAAATGGAATAAGAACATATAAACACTGAGTTGAGGACTAGCTTCATCACTTAGGAAGTGATGAATCTATGATGGGTTAATGCTTTATGAGATATTTCTAGACTTCTGAGTCTGTGGACTTCATGGAGTTGCCAGTGTAGTAGTAATAATAATTTTTCTGAAGAGGCATTTTGCTTTACAGAAGACTATAAAGTAAAATGCTATTTAAATATGTGTTATTAATTTTTCTTTTTATTTTTTCAGGAGGCATCAAATATAAAGGTTCCTGTCATCTTTGTGGTTGGTAAGTAAATATGCATTAGAGCTTATTCAGGAAAGGGGCATAAACATGCTGTATAACTCGTGCTTATGTTTATAATTTAAATTTTGTAACTAATTCCCTTCTGCCTTCTCTCTGAATGAAGCTCATGACATGTTGAGTGAAATATTATTATTATTATTATTATTATTATTAATACTAGACCTCATGAAGTTAAAAGACTCATTGCAGAAGCTTAAAGCAGAATGAAGGGCTTTGTGTGTGTCAAACTGCTTTAAACTCATTCAGTCTATCTGCATTCACCATGTTAGGTAATACTTTCACTTGCTAACCACTCTCCATTCAAACAGCCCACTCATTATGCCCCTGCTCACACCATCCTTATACAGCTTCTATGTATGTCCTTTTGTCCTACCTCCCTCTCCCATTCTACAAAAAACTTCTTCCACATTAACTTGATAACAACTCTTTTATCAATTTAAATGTCTCTATCATATCTCCTCTGTTCCTCCTATTTACAAGGCTTTGCAAACTTCATTCCCCCAATCTGTCCTCACATCCCAAAGACCAGTTATGACCTTAGTCAGTCTTCTCTGGACCCTTTCCAGTATATCCTCATCACTATGAATACCACTGGACCAAATCTGTACACAATAATCATAATCCATATGAGGTCTGATCAATGGAACCAGAACCTCTTTATTTCTAAAGTTAAGGTACTTTGCATCACTGTCATGATCTGATGTGATGTCTTCATAACTTCTGCAATGTGACCTCTGAACTTCAGGTCCTTGTCCACCACCACTCCAAGGTCTCTTATACTCAACTTCCTCTAAAATTTCTCTGCCCATCAATTACTGCCAATTCAATGTTTCAGAACCTTGCACTTTGCAACATTGAATTGATAGTTCCATACTGTTGCCAACTCATACAATCTATTAAAGCCCTCCTGAAATGGCATAACATCTGCTTGGTTACTAATTCCCCCCCCCCCTTCCAGTACACCACTAATGATTGCCCTCTTTTGAGATAGTGCCCTCTCTCATCCTCAGCTTGCTGATACCTATCTGATAGACCAGGGAGTTGGATAGGTGAATAGTTATAATCCAATCTGCTTCCATTTAGCGACCAACTTGTGGTGTGACAATCAATCAAAAGCCTTTACAAAATCTAAGTATGCCACTGTATATGCATCTCCTTTGTGAAATCCATTCATCACCTTTGTGTGTGTGTGTGTGTGTGTGTGTGTGTGTGTGTGTGTGTGAAAGAATGATCATTAACTCGGTAAACATACATATTTTTATAAAGAATTGAATGACTAGAACCGAGATTTAAGTAAAAAGGTTTTAATCTAAAAACACGACTAGTTTCGGCTTGTAACAGCCTTCATCAGGTGACATTATAAAAGAAAGAAAAAACACTGAAGGTTAAAAGACTATGAACAACATAGAGAGTCTCTATACATAATTAGCATGAAAATTTTGTAGTTGTATTTGAAGTTCTTTTATTTGTTGCATTGTTGGGAGAGTGCGTGCTTGCAGCATGCACTCTCCCAACAATACGTGAATGCCAGTACATGATTACAGCTGAATGACTATCTGGGAGGTTGTAGCTGAAGTTATTATTTAGATGAACAAGATTGAAGATGATTTCTCTAGATTCCACGATTTTCTCTCAAGTTCATCATTGCAATGGAAGATGTTAGTAGATTTTTCCCAGCAGACTTTGTGACTTTTGTTTTCATCATTAGGATTAGCCGAGAAAAGGATGTGACTTGGTAATGCACTGGCTTGCTGTCTCTTGTAAGTAATGTCCCTCATGTGTTCTTCCATACTGTTAGATCCTGAATGCAGAGCTTTACAAGCAAATTCTTCATTCAGGATTTAACATAATAAACTACTACTAATTAAGGAGATATCTGCGCATTGGCTAATAATTATAAAGTGTTGTTTTATGTCTTGTAATAATGTATAGTCCGTGTGTGTGATATAGTGAGAGTTATTGCTAGGTTATTTGTAATTCCCAAGTAAGCTGTCTAGTACTTCAGATCCTTGTTGTCCACCACCACCAGAACTCCAAGGTCTCTTATCAACTTCCACTAAAATTTCTCGTAAGGCATTCACTGGAACATTCCCTTAAGACGACATGTGGTGGTATGTCATCGACTCCTTTTGCCTTTCCCTCTTTCTGCCATATGAAAATTCTCTCAGTGAATCCAGTAAACCTTTTTTTAATAGTTTAAGTGTGTCAGTCATATCCATCCCCTCTTCCTTCGTTTTTTATCCACTAAACCCTGTAGTTTACATTTCTTCAGTCTGTTCTCATAAATATTTCTGTACAGTCCCAATTAATTTCATTATCTGCTATGATCTCTCTCTCTCTCTCTCTCTCTCTCTCTCTCTAAGGTTATTTCATCTCCTTCAAATCCTGCTGACCAAATCTGAGCATAGTAATCCAGATAGGGTCTGATCAGAGCTTTATGCAATGGAACTGCTACCTTTTTGTCTCTGCTGGTCAATATTGGAGCAGTTCTGAATTGTCTTCATAACCTTTGCAGTATGTCCTTTGAACTTCAAATTTCCATTTACAATCACTTCTAGATCCCTTACTTCCTCCCTTCCTTCCAGTATAACTCCAAGTGAGTGTGAAGCATTCCATCTGCAGATTATAAGTTTCAAAACCTCATTTAGTTGCATTAAACTGACATCCCAGTCATTTGTCCACTTTCTATCTTATTCAAGTCCTATTGAAGAGCCACATCACTAGTTACTAATAACCCTTCCAAGTTTCATATCATCTGCAAACAACTGAATATCTCCCTGTAGTATGGAAAGTCATTGGTCTCTTTAACACATTCCCCTGTTGAGCTCCACTTTTAGCCTTTCTACTCCCTGATATTGCCAGTAATTTGATATCCAAACCCATATGTTGTATCTTAAATACCAACTTGTCACATGGCACCCTCTCAAATGCCTTGTGAAAATCCAAAAAATGAATGTATGCCTTATCCACTGCATTTTTTTACTCTGTTATAAAAGACAACCAGAATACTAAAGCAAGAGTGTTCCTTAACAAATCCATCTTTCTAATTCTGTATATAAGTCTTTACCAGTTTTTGCAAAAAAACCTTGATGACCACTGAAGAAATATTAACTGGTTTGTAGTTTGATACCTCCATTCTACCACTGCCCTTGTACAATGTGCCGTCTTCCCCTCCTAGGGAACTTATTGCATTGCAAGTCAGCCAGGTTAAAATGGTCAGTTCCTTAGCATATTCCCTTAAAAAAAAAAAAAAAATAGAAAAATCTCATCTATTTCATGATAAAGAGTTGTTCAGCTGCAGCGAATTCAGCTAATCTCTCTCCTCTTCTATTTCTTTCTCCCAGGCCATTTGGACCTGTGAACTTTTCATTTTGTTTTCAGCATCCTATTTTGGCATTAAAGTCTCCACCAATGAATGTGTACACTGACTTGTAATTTAATGCATGTTCAAGATTCATGTAAAAATTTTCTGTTTCTTGGTTATCAGCTATGGATGTTGGAGCATAGCAGGATATTAATTTTATTGTTCTCTATTCCAATTAGGAGTACACCTATTCTTTCAGATATAATGTTACAAGAAAGGATCGATTTGGTGAGCTTAGATTTAACCATAAAGCCCACTCTTCCTTGTTTGCCATTGTTCGAGGATGCTCCAAGGAGTATCTGTGAGCCACTGTACCATCTTGTTGTCAGTTTTTTCAATCTTTTTGTTTCATTCACTAGCAGTGCAGGATATCTAAGTTGATATTGGTTAGTTTTTGATTAATAAATCTATTCTGCAGTCTCTTGCCAAAGTTTGAGTATTGAGGGTACCGATTGCCATTTTCAAAAGATCTAATAAGCAGCCTGCTTTCATCTGTGAGATTCTTAGCACCCCTGGCCTTACTCAGTGCCTTACTGCTGCTGCTGTAGAAAGGTGAGTGTGGGTCGTGCAGGACTTAGGACCATTTCTGTTGTTGTAGTCAGATATACACTTCTCCTGACTAGGGGGTTCTGAAGTGTTCACCAGAGCTCTATTAGTGGTGTTGGGTTCAAGTCCGACAATGGTTAGGATTCCCAACACCTCAGGGTGCACCACGGGGAGGTAGAGTTAGACTTTGCAAGTATGGCATCTGTCACAATCAATATTAATGCTATGACCAAGTCCAAAACTCTTGATCCTGATGCTCCTTACACCACATGCTGCCTAAGACAGTTGTCCCTCAAGAAGTCCAAAAATTTGGTTTCCCTCAGCCTGCTTTATATTACTATAGTTGAAGTCTCCCATAATGATCTCACTCCCTTTGCATTTGCCAAACTAATTCACTTCAATGTTTCCTGCATATCACCATCTATATTTCCTAATCTATAGCAATATCTCACTAAATACCTCGTCCTGTCCACTTCTATCTCTCATCATCTACTGTCAAAGCCATTAGTGTGATTTCTCCTCTGATTCTCTACCCTGAGAGATGGCACAGTTCATCTCTTACCATAACACTCCACTGGTAAAGTAGAAGAGATATGATTTAATGAACATATAAATTGGGAAGGAGTGTATCAAATAGAATAGACTACATAGATTATGGAAGTACATAAGTTGAGTATAGATATGGTATGTAGAATGGTAAAGATTTCAGAATATATTGTTTAATGAATGAATTTTAAGTAGAAGTATTATGGGTGTAGTGATAATTGTAGAGTGAACTTCTAATTTATAGAGGTTGAGAAGTATAATAATAGTTTAATTTTCCTCTATGTGTGTGTTTTTAAGATCATCACTATTAAGAAATCAAATGCTTTCATTAGGAGGGCCTGGATCTGGAAAGGGTACTCAGTGTGCAAAAATTGTAGAGAAATATGGATTTACACACTTATCATCTGGTGATCTTCTTAGAGCAGAAGTAGATTCTGGTTCAGACAGAGGAAAACATCTAAATGAAATCATGGAAAAAGGAGACTTGGTTCCTTTGGTAAGTATTTTATTTTTTTTGGCATACATTTTCATTCTTCATTGTCATCTTGTGTGTAGCCATAAGACAATTCTGATTGGAACTACCATGATGAATTCGCTTATATATTGTAATGTTTTGTTTTTTTGGTATGTATTACTTTTTTGCATGTTTTCTTTTAAGAAAAATACATTTACTGAATTTGCTATGTCTGTTGTGTATGTTTGGAGATGCTCACGTGGTTGCTCTTGACAACTATGTGAATATTTCGGAGGCATTCGATTGGGTTTGGCTCAGGGGCCTACTTAACAAACTGCCATCCTATGGTCTGTCTTCCTCACTCTGCAACTGGATAGCTGACTTTCTCACTGATTGCTCACTGTATGTCATGGTGGACAGTTTACTCTCCTCAGATTTCCCCACCAATGCAGGAGTACCCCAGGGCTCTGTTCTTTCATCCACTCTCTTCCTTTTGTATATAAATGACCTGCTCTCTCAGACTTCCAATGCTATCCATAGCTTTGACGACAGTACACTCCATTCCTCCTTTGATTGAGTGGTTAGTCTATCAGCTCTCCAGCCAAAAGGCTGCAGGTTTGAATCCCACCATGGGCATGAATGTTTGTGATTGTCTGTGAAACTACTAGTGGTGGTGGTGGTGGTGGGCAGTAGATGGCATTGGTGTAGATGATGCGGTTCACTGTAGTTGGTGGATTGAGTGGTGGAGATGGAGAGCTGTAAGTAGGTGTAATGCAATAATAATAATTTGACAAACCTTGTAGTGCTCAAGTATTAGAATCCTCAAGATCTACCACAACCAGCAACCTAAACTCAGATCTCCTAGCTATATCTCAGTGGGGCAAGGACAACCTTGTAAACTTCAGTGCCACCCAAACACAGTCCTGTCTGATTTCTCACAAGACAGAGCTTGTATGCCTTCCCCTTACCTTCAGTAATACTGGGATATCCAAGCACAATCAGATTTCTATTCTTGGACTGACCTGCACTTCAAACTTTTCCCGGAACAGCCACGTTTCAACTATGGCTTCTGCAGCTGCCCAAAAAACTTGGTGTACTTTTTTGCATAAAACACTACTTCATGCCTTCACAGCTGCTAACTCTATACAAAGTCCAAATCCACCCAGCCATGGAGTATTGCTCCCATATTTGGGATGGTACACCAAAATCCTCTCTAATGCTTGATTCTGTCCACCAAAGGGCAGTCCTTCTAATTAATGCCCCTCTCTCACATACCTACTTCAATCTCTCTCTCTCTCTCTCTCTCTCACAGACATTCAGTTTCTGCCACGTGCCTTCCCCTTCCCAAGATACTTTCATGGACAGTGCTCTGCTGAATTGGCCATTATTATTCTCCCATTCGCCTCCAAAATCATTAAAACAAGAGCCACTGCTAAACAACACCCTTTTACAGTCCATTTTGAAACTCATCGAACCAACTTCACTGCCTCCTCTTTCATTCCACCTACTTCTGTCCTTTGGAACAGTCTCCCCACTCTGCCTTCCCTAAAGATTACAACCCTCAGCTCTTCAAGCAAAATGTGAATGGATTCCTCCTTTCTTCTATTCCTCTTGCTCACACATGGCACTAATGTGCAATAGGTCATGTGGCCTTGTGTGGATCAGATATTAAAAAAAAAAAAATATTTTTCTCAAATAATACATTAACTGGTCTTTGATAGCATAATAAGTTTCATAAGCCCATTCCAGTTTTGTACTTTATAAACCTGTTTCAGCAAAACTAAGGTTAAAAGATTTTCTGAAGCACTTGTATCATCTGCTTGTTAAATAAATTTTTCTTCTGAAGTACCAAGAAAATATAAATTGCATTATTTTGATTAAGCAGTGGGTTGAAAGTTCAGTGAGCAACAAGGAATAATGTAAACACTGAAGTACTATTTTGGTCTCTAGAGACCAAACATGATATTTCTTGAATCCACCTCAAGCCTCCAATAAGCAGGATGGAAGTTTTATAGAGGTGATGAAAAACTAGCCAACTAAAGACTTTCACAAACATTTATATCTCAGTGGAATTTAACTTGCAGCATGTTGTTTGTAGTGAATGTTCATTCAGTCAGCCATGTAAGTAAATATGCAGTATATTTTATTTATAGTGTCTCCTTAGTGCAAAAAAGTTTTGGATTTGAATTGGAATTAAGGGGAACTGAAAGCTTTTTTATGTAGTTCCCATCCACAAAAAATTTTTCTGTATACTTATACTACATTTGTACCATGTGTAAGCAAGTTTTTTTTCCCTGTTTTTATTAGTTTTATAGTTTTTTTTTTTTTTTTTACATTGTCTGGAAACTCTGTTCTAGGGATCAAACATTTAACTTTTTCAAGCCACTTCAGGCCTCTGAGAGGAGTGGTGTCTCACACTGGGTGATAAAATTCATCTCCACCTAAAGACAATCACAAACATCTGTGCCCATGGTGGGATTCAAGCCCACAGCCTGTTTGTTGGGGATTGGACATGCTAATCACTCCACCAACTAGGCAGATGTGTTAGTTTCTCATCTAAAGTCAGTCTCTGAAGTCACTGATTTTATTCAAGACTAAATTAGTTGGCTGTGACAAGGCATCAAACCTAACTTGTGAAAGGAAGATGAGATTTTGTTTTTACCTTTCTACCATCTAAAAATAAGCATTGCTCACTGCATTATGCAACTTGGTTGAGAAATATTGATGTGTTAGGAATGGACAGGTAGCATTTTTTTCAGGCAAAATAAAAAGGCGCCATCTTGCACCTTTTCCCTAAAATGATAGGACTTGATCCTTTGCACATTGACCAGTAAATACCACATCTAGACTGATGTTCTTGCCATTGAAGGAGTATACTGATTCGGCTTTGCTAGTCCTTGAAGTTCAATGAATACTTGACAGCTCCTTGCTGCCTATTTATTTCTAGATCTCTTGCATTCTCTAGCCTATTCTCACCAACAGAACGAATACATAATTCTCCTCTGAATTTCAGTTTAAAATGTTGCACCCATCCACATTAACTGCAATCCCATCCATTTGCCCACCTTTTCAGGCTTTTGTATCCCCCTGATGAATCACTATATTATCACTGTTCCTAATAACTCTCCAAGCTTTGTATTATTTGCAGTTGACTGAATATACTTTTTCTGTTCATTCGCAGTACCCATGACATAAAGGTTAAATAGTAGTTTTAGTATTAAGCCAATGAAATTTCCATTTATAACCTTCTTTTTCCTCGATGCAGCTCTCCTTTTTCCGTGGAGGGTGGTGGAACCGTGGAATGCATTGCCTGATAGAGTGGTGAGAGCAAGAATAGTCAACGAGTTCAAGGTGTGTATGACAGACTTTGTGTTTCCTAGAAAGGACCTGCAATGAGTCTCTTGACTCCATGGAGGCCTGAATAATAATGATAAAATGGACAAATAATGTAAGACACAATTAAGTCATATTGGACTCATAGCCTTAGTTTTAATTCAGCCATAATTCCAAAGTTCAGAATATCACAGTATTTTGAAACATTGATTATTCAAAATAATAAAATTAGTAGAGAAATAAAAGCTAGAATATATACCTCCAATAGATCTTATCACTCACTACATTTATTATCATTCAGAATTTTGTCAAGCAGAGTTAAAATAGAAGCATTTAAGAACTCAATTATTAGCAATATCATAAGGGACTTTGTGTCATGCAGTACTTGCGGCATGTATGCTTCTCGGGAATTACATATGTGGCTTGTTAAAGAGAGTGGAGAGCGTATGTGTGCAAAATGCAGGCAGTTGGAGGAAATAAGTACATTAGATATATCGATATCCGACTTTGTTGCTCCAGGAACGGAGAATGAATGTAGGAAGACAAGTAGTATGATAGGAGCGAATGAGAAAATAATAGTTGATAGTGTGGAAGGTGTGAGTGACTGTGGAAGTTTAGGAGATGGTTTTGTATGGGAGAGTGAATTTAGATTAAGAGTGACTGACCTGCAGAGGGAGATAGATGAGTTGAAAGAGGAGGTGGAATGTCTAGTGAATGAGAGCAGAAGTATGAAAGATAAGATTAGAAGAATGGAAGAGATAAATGCAAGGCGAATCAGAGTAGGAGAGAGAGAGAATTTAAGGAGTATGAGTGAGAGGTATGGGGGTGCTAGAAGAGGAGAGAATGGAAACAGTAGAAGAGAGGGTATGGAAGAGATATAAGGAGACATGTGAAGAGAGGATGGGTGAAGAATATAAGACACAGGCCAGAAGAGTGACTCGTGTGGTAAGGAAAGCGAAACTGGAATACGAGAGGAGATTGGCCCTAAGATCCAAAGAAAATCCTAGGGAATTTTTTAGCTATGTGGCCAGTAGGAGGAGAAATGACTGTGGAAGAATGATATTGTGGGATAAAAATGGGAATAGAGTGACTGATGCAGAGGACATAGTGGAATTGTTCAATGAACACTTTATTGGAGTATTTCATCCTAGAGGAGTCAGTTTTAATGCTAGAGGGATAGGACTGGTACGAGGTCTGGAGGTACAGGAGGAGAGTGTGTTTCAGTTACTGAGTACTCTGGATGTCAGTAAAGCTGTGGGACTGAATGGTATTTCGCCACGAGTTTTGAGAGAATGTGCTAGCGAATTGACAATACCTTTAACGTGGCTTTACAATGAAAGTCTGGCTTTGGCAAAGGTGCCCAGGGAATGGAAGGAAGGTAAGATAGTGCCATTGCATAAGGGTGGTAACAGACTGGAAGTGTCTAATTATAGGCCAGTCTGTGTGTCATCAGTAGTTGTTAAGATCTTGGAGAAAGTAGTGATGGACCGTGTACAGCATTGGGCAGATGAGGGTAATGTTATCTGTGAGAATCAACATGGATTTGTGAAAGGACGCTCTTGTTTTAGCAATATGCTAGCCTTTTATAATAAAGTTACAAGAGCATTAGATGAGGGAAAGGCATATACTGCAATTTTCTTAGACTTGGCGAAGGAATTTGACAGGGTGCCACATGATAAGCTGATATTTAAGTTGCAGCACATGGGTCTGGATGTCAGATTGGTCAACTGGATTCAGGATTGGCTGTCTGATAGGTATCAGAGAGTTGTGTATGGTGGAGCAGTTTCCAGGAGGCAGAGGGTTACAAGTGGGGTCCCACAGGGCTCAGTACTAGGACCTATATTGTTTAACTTTTATATCAATGACATATCCAGTAGATTGCAGGGGGATATTCAGTTGTTTGTGGATGATGCAAAGCTGGGAAGGATTATTAGTAATAGCGCAGATGTGGTAGCCCTGCAAGAGGATTTAAATAAGCTAGATAGATGGGCAAATGAATGGGGATGTCGGTTTAATGCAGCAAAATGTAAGGTCTTGAGGTTTGGGAAACATCGATGGGATGCTGCATACTCTATGGGAGGAGTTATACTGGAGGAAGTAGGGGAGACAAGAGATCTGGGGTTGATGATTGATAGAAACCTGAAGTTTAGGGGACATATTGCAAAGGTGGTGAAGGTAACACAGAGGATTGCTGCTATTATGAGAAGGACACTGACCTGCAGAGATAAGAGGGTTATCATTCCGTTGTATAAGTCTCTGATCAGACCACACTTGGACTATTGTTCTCAGATTTGGTCCCCAGGATTTGAAGGGGATAAATTAACTGTGGAAAGGATACAAAGACGGATGACAAAGATGGTTTCAGGACTGTACAAGGATAGTTATGAGGATCGGCTGAGAGAATGTGGACTGCAGAGTTTGGTGGATAGAAGGAGAGGTGATATGACTGAGACTTTTAAACTGTTGAGAGGTAGTTACAGGGTTGACACTGGGGAATTCTTTCACTTGGTTGAACAGCAGGAAGGAGTGATGATAAGAGGCCATCCCTGGAAGTTACAAAAGGAAACTGTGAGCAAGAGGCTGAGGAGTGGTTTCTTTGCATGGAGGGTGGTTGAACCATGGAATGCATTGCCTGATGGAGTGGTGGGAGCGAGAACAGTCAATGAGTTCAAGGAGTGGTATGATAAGACTTTGTGTTTCTTAGGAGGGGACCTCCCCTCGATGAGTCTTGATAGACTTTGTGTTTCTTAGGAAGGACCTCCCTCGATGAGTCTTTTGACTCCTTGGAGGCCTGAATAATAATAATAATAATAATAAAGTATACAACTGTCCTTAGACCCATTTTATACAAAGCAGAAACCTGAGCATAACAGACCAGAATGCAAAAACTTGGCAGATATCTTTGAAAATAAAATTCTTAGAAAAATCTTTGGACTTGTAAGAGGACCCAACAGGTGAATGGAGAAGATGACATAATGAAGGATTATGATGTGACCATCATCATAAAGAATGCTATGTCCATCAACCTAATACATGGTGATATGTCATCCATTCCCACAGCCTTATTCACATCTAACCCAACCAACATCTGATACACTTCTCTTTCTTTCACTTTCGATTTTCCTAATATTGCCTCTCTTCTATGTATTCCACTGCATCATTTACACCAGTGTGATGTATGCTGATAAAGTCAATAATTCGACTCCATCATTTGCAACTGTTATTCTGCAGCCATGATTATCCACTAGCATTAACCTGCCATAATTATTCTTTCTCTTGTTTGCCATATCGCAGAAAAATTCCCTCGAGTTAACCTTGTCCCCAATCAATCTCCTCTCATATTGCACCTTTTCTTTCTCTACCATGCTCATCGCCTTTCCAGCCTGCACTTTATACTCTTCATGGGTCTGATTGCCACCAACTGCCTTATACTTCCTCTGTAACATTTTCTTTTCCAGCACAGCTTGCTTAATTTCACTTCATCCATTTCACTCCTACTCTATTTACTTGCTTAACGTTTGGTATGCTGTCATACGTTGAGTTTTAAAAGAGGTAAGCCGTGAGTAGACATATTTTTCCGTTATTTATTGTGTACTGAGTCATACTTTGCTTTTGTCAGATGCTGCCTTGTGAGTTTCCATGCATTGTCAACATCTTTCCCACTCAACTCATCTACCCAACGTACTGTTCCTAACTGACTACAGAGCTTCCTATAATCACCTGCCTTATACTTCCACATGTATCCATTTTTGGCATTGACTTTTTCTTGTTTCATCACTTCCCAAACAAGTACCTCATGATCACTCTCACCAACCAACAGCAGCATCAACACTTCATTAATAACTACATCTTGTGAAGTTATCACCAAATCCAAAATATTAAAGCCTCTAGTTGATTCAATCACATGCTGCTTAAGATACTTATCTCTCAGAAATTCCACAAACTTGCTCTCCTTGTTCCCATACACTTTCTCCTCCTTCCAGTCTATATTCCTGTAATTAAAGTCTCCCACCAGGATCGCCTTCTTTTTACATGCCCAACTAATTTGCCTAAACATTTCACAATCGGTATTCTCTGCATTCCCTGGCCTATAACAGTTCTATCAGATATACTGACCTGTTTATTTCAACTTCACATTACACAGATTCAAAATCTGTGCATGCACTATCAACTTCCACACTTTGCAGACACAATTCCCCTGCAATCATTAACAGCACCCCCCCCTCCTCTTTTGACTTTATTATCCTTCTGGAAAATTATATATCCTTCTAGTTCTATTTCTGATATCACATCCTCTTTAGACAACCAAGTTTTGCTTATGTCCAATTATTTTTGGGCATACCGTCTCAATCAATGCAACAAACTCAGCTCTCTTGTTTCAAATGCTCCTTACATTTGTGTATAAACATAACAATCACTGTGTTTTGAGGCCATTCTACCAGTACCGGCATTCTCTATTCTAGATGCTATACCACACCCCTCTCTTCAGTCTGACCACTCCCATTTCCCTGATCCTGACTCTGATTTCCATTCCTGCCTGTCTCATCCTCAACTTTTTGCATTCCATCATCTCATGCTGCTGCAACCACATCTTCAACCTCATATCCATCTTTCTCCTGCCATACAATCTGTTGATTTGTGCTATTCTGCTTCACAGGTAGACTCTGATCATTTGCTACATAAACTTCTTGACTCTGTGCCTTCTCAGAAGACGTTAATCTTTCTAAATGCCCAACACCAAACCCATTCAAATGTAATCCATCAGCTTTATACCATTCCAACTTCCCTTCAAATTCACTCCACAGATTTACAAATTTAACCCCCCTTTGCCTCACAGAAACTCGGCCATCTTACTATTCATTATCTCTGCTTTCCTTCTCATTTCACTGTTGTCATATCTGTTCAACATGCCTATGACTTTTCCAACAACACCGTTCATCTTTACCTGCAGCAACTTCCTCAAGTTTCTATCAATATTCTTTTTCTAAGCAGCTGTCATTTGTGCCCACGAATTTTGACACCTGGTATTTCCTTTTCTGCAATGCCTCAGTTATTTGCTTCGTTGTTCCACCAGGAATGCATGTTTTGTACATTTTATTAGTAATCACTCCACAAAATGATTGAGTCCCACCCATACACGGATATAAGACTATCCTTTGAATCTTTTTTCATAATATTAACTTCCTCCTCCTCATCATCAGCCAATCTCTCCTTAACTGCTTAATATCTTTTTCCAGATGTTAACTTCCAGATGTTTCACTTTCCATTTTCACTAACTCCTGTCGAATCCGTTCTACTACGGTCCCAACATTTGTTCCCATTTCTAATTGCTCTAATCTATCCAGACACTTTTCACATATGTTAACGCTTTCTTTCTTGTTTATTACCCAAACAATCCATAAATCTTTCACATTTTTGGTGCATACATATAGCAGTTTTCACAACATATCCACTGGAAAAAATCCAAAGATCCAAAGCAGAGCCAGACTTTTATACAGAAGCCTTCCATGCTGCTGACATACATTTCTTTATGGATGCCATCTTTAGAAGCTGAATCAGTACAATAAAGTAACAAAACCCAATATAAACAACAAAAAATTTCAACAACAACACCACTGAAGGACACTTGTATCCAAAGTGAAAAAACTGCAGCACAATTTGCGACAAAAAGCCACAATATACACTAATTAAAAACACTTCATGCACATATGAAAGTGCATGAAGTTAATGTGAATAATGAAGCAGCAGTGAGGAGAGAGATGGTGCATATAAATGTAGTCCTTCACAGGACAAAACATAAGCTTGAGTGACTTGAGAAGTGGCATGCATGTACTGCAGCAGGAAAAAGAATAAAAGGAAAAGTGAATGGGAAGAGAAGAAAAAAAAAGGATGTCAGTGACGCTGTTAGTATGCAGAGAGGAGAAGTAAAGAGTTGATTGTTTTGCCAGGCACAAATGTTTTGAAAAATGTGAAATATGCAATGAGAGAAGATATGAGTGTTGATGGGAAAAAGCAGAAAAGAGAGGTAGTTAAGATTTTGAGGCTCTTCGAAATGAAATGAGTGTTGTGATTGTAAATAAGGCAGCGAGAAGATTTATATGGGAGGAATGATGTGTAGTTTATAGATGTATGGAGTGAATTCCATAATTGCATTTAAATGATTTTGGAGTTAGATACTTAGATGTGCATGTCCAGCCACACTTTGGATAAAGGATTGTGAGCATAAACATGGTCATGCAGTGTACAGTGCAGTTTTCTAGGTTTCAGATCTAAATGGGTTGGTAATTACATCACACAAGGGCAGGTTATTGGGATGTTGAAAATACACTTATGAATACCAGGTATTAGAAATCAAGGGAGGGATGGCATTGGTCAGTTTGACTTAGAAATTATCAGCATCATTTTGACTTCATTAATAGAAAATGCTAAAGGGACAGAACTAAGGGGTATTTTCAGAGAGGATAAATGGAATAGCCCAGAGAAGTATTATTGATAATAGATAAATACAACCACCAAAAAGTAAGAAGAGGATTTCAGAACTAAGAATGAGGGTGGATAGTGGAATGCCTCAGAGCTCTGTACTAAGACCAATATTTATTATTATTTAGAGACACATCCAGGGTGTCAGAGACTCATCGAGGGAGGCCACATACTACACACACACCAGCTATCATACTTATTCTTGAATTCATTCACACTGCTTGCACTCGCAACATCCAAAGGCAATCTATTCCAATCACACACCACCCTCTCAGAGAAAAATCTAGCCCTCACACCCTTATTGGTGGCCTTCATTCTCAGCTTCCAAGGATTCCCTCTCATTCTTTCTCCACCCTCCATAAATTGAAAAATTCTATCAGTTGAAACCTTGTATGACCCTTTAGGTATTCGTAACACTGCAGGGAAGAAACTAGTTGAATTTTGTGCAGAGAATTCTTTGTTTGTTGCTAACACCTGCTTTAAACAGGACAAAAGAAGATTGTACACATGGATATCACCTGATGGACAATACAGAAATCAAATTGATTGTATACCGGATAAAGATGATGGAGAAGTCAAAACTTTTCCAGGTGCAGACTGTGGAACAGATCATGAGTTATTAGTGGCTACGATACATGTGAAATTACAGAAACTAAAAACATTTGTTTTTAGTTTCATATCGACATTTCATGTCGATCATATCTGAACGACACAAATGTCCATCAGATATGATCTTGGAAACATACCAGTTGAATACATATTAGTATACAGAACAGATTCAATTTGTGCAAAAGAGAATCAGATGAACTATGGGAAGAGATTAAAGATATAATTAAAACAGAAGCAAAGAAGAATATTCCAACAGTTTATAAGAAGAAGAAGTCTAAATGGCTGTCAGAAGATATCACAAAACTACTCAGGAGAGGAGGAAAATGAAGACCACAGGAAATTTGCAGGAAGTATGGCATTTGAATGCAGAGTTTCAACAACAAACCAGAAGAGACAAGGAAAAATACTTTAACCAGGAATGCCAACAGATAGAAGACCAAAACAAGAAAGGAAAAACAAGAGATCTTTTCAAAAAGATTAGCAAATTAACAGGCAAGTTTAGTGCCAAGGTGACAATATTGAAAAGTAAACACGAAGGATATCTTACAGAATCTGTAGACATCAAAGAAAGATGGATAGAGTATACAGAAGCCCTTTACAGAAAGGACTCCAAAATTACTGAGAAATTTGAAGAGCAGTATTATACACAGGAGCCAGTACCACTGGAGAGTGAAGTGAAGTGGGCACTGCAACAGCTATCCATTAAGAAGGCCAGGAGGAGATGGAATACCTATTGAGCTGCTCAAAGTCCTGAGAGAAGAGACAGTTAAAATTTTAACAGCTCTATGTCAGCGAATTTGGATCACAACTAAATGGTCTAGGGAATGGAAAAAATGAGTTTATATACCTTTATTGAAGAAAGGCAATGCTAGAGAGTGCGAAAATTACAGAACTATAGCACTGATTTCTCATGCAAGTAAAGTCTTACTTAAGATCATTCAGAAAAGACTGGAACCATTCATGAAGAGAGAGAAATGCCAGATGAACAGGCAAGATTTCGAAAAGGAAGAGGAACGAGAGATCAAATCGGCAATGTGAGATGGATGATAGAAAGAGCACAGGAATATCAAAAGAATGTCTACCTTTGTTTCAATAGCAAGGCTTTTGACTCTGTAAATCATGTGAAACTGAAATGTGTTAAGAACAATGGGAGTACCAGAGCATTTCATTATCCTTCTGCGGAATCTTTATTATGAACAAGAAGCTACTGTCTGAACAGATCTTGGAGAAACTGAGTATTTCACAATAGAAAAAGCAGTGCACAAGGATGTATTTTATCTCCATATCTGTTTAACTTGTACAGCGAATACATTTTAAGAATGGCAGGATTGGAGGAGTCTTCAGTTGGAATTAAAATTGGTGGAAGAAATATTAATAATTTGAGATGTATATGATACCACCTTGCTAGCAGAATGCAAAGAAGATTTGGAGGAACTTATTATGAAAGTTAAAGATGAAAGTGCTAAATATGGTCTTAAACTTAACCTCAAAGAGACAAAAGTTATGGCAACATGTGAACTTAATGATTTTGAAGTAGATGGGGAGAAAATAGAAACAGTTAACAAGTTTGTGCTCCTAGGATCCCGAATTGATAAAGATGGTTATTGTACTGAAGAAGTTTATTACTCTGAACGAAAGCAATGACAAATTTAAGCAAGCTCTTTAAAGATATTAGCCTCGCAACAAAAATCAGAATCGTGAAAGCAATGGTATTCCCTGTGGTACTGTATGGATATGAAAGTTGGACCCTGAGAAAGAGTGAAAGAAGGAAGATAGATGCATTTGAATTATGGATTTGGAGATGCTTGAAGATATGGGAAAGAGTAATTGAAGGAAGGATATGGCGGGTAACAAAAATTGGTGAGGAGCAGTTTGGATTTATGCCAGGAAGAGGGACAACGGATGCAATATTTGCACTAAGGCAAATGATGGAGAAAATAGGGAGATGCAGGCGGAGCTACATATGGTGTTTATAGACCTGGAAAAGGTGTACGACAGAGTGGCCAGACAGGAGGTATGGAGGTGTATGAGGAAGAAGGTGTTGAAAGAGTACGTGAGTTAGTGAAGGAGATGTATGAAGGAGTGGAAACTCATTTCAGGTCTAGTGTTGGCATGACAGAGGGGGTTCCCCATTGTCATAGCGCTCCATCAGAGATCAGCTCCGAGCCCCTGCCGCTTTGATCTGGTCATGGAGCATGATGTTTGCTGATGATAATGTTCTCTGCGCATCATCTCGAGAGAAGCTTGAAAAGACCCTGGAAGAGTAGAGAAAGGTATTGAAGGAGTGAGGCATGAAAATTAACTGGGTAAAGACCGAATATGTGTCAATGGGGAGTGACGAGGATATGATCATACGACTCCAGGGTGAAAGGTTAACTTCAGGGAAGAAATTCAAGTACCTCGGGTCGGTCATCGAGAGGAATGGTGACCTGGATGAGGAAATACAGCACTGAATAACATGTGGCTGGATGAACTGGAGGAAGATGATCAGGGTCCTGTGCAACAAGAGAGTGAGTTGTAAGATGAAAGGAAAGCTGTATAAGATGTTGGTGAGACTGGCGATGCTCCATGGCGCAGAGACGTGGCCTATAACAAAGACACAGGAGAGGAAGTTGGAGGTGGTGGAGATGCAGATGTTGAGATGGATGAGTGGTGTGGAATGACTAAGGGATGACTACATCAGAGGGACGGTCAAGGTGGGGCCGATCGGTAAGAAGGTACAAGAAAGCAGGCTGATCGGTCATCTAGAGGGAAGGAGTGAGGAGTATGTTGGTAAACAAATGGAGTGTATGGAGTGGAGGGAAGGAGGAAAAGAAGCAGGCCCAAACTCAGATGGAGGGATAAGGTGGCAGAGGATCTTAGGGAAAAAGGATGGTGTCAGGAAAATGACCTGGACCGGAGAATCTGGAAGAAGAAGATTAAAGATGGGAATGGCAACCCCATTTAACACAGGATAAGGCATAGCAAAAGAAGAAGAAGAAGAAGGCGCTTACTAAGAATACCATGGACTGCAAAGCAAACCGATAAATCAGTGATAGACAGAATAAAGCCAGATTGCTCCCTCGGAGCTGTGATCATCGAGCAAAAATTGTCATGCTCCAGATATATTATTACTATTATTACGGGCAACTCCAGGGAGTCATTAGACTCATCGAGGGAGGCCCCAAATCATATTCATCACAACTATCTGACATTCATACAGTATCTATCATACCTCGCCTTAAACTCATTCACTGTCACAGCATCCACTACAGACTCAGGGAGCGCATTCCACTCATTCACTACTCTAAAAGTAAAGAACCCAGCTCTAACACCTTTACTAACCACACTTTTGCCCAGTTTCCATGGATGTCCCCTAGTCCTCCCACAACCAGCCCTGTTCTCAAAAATATCTTCTGAATTAATTTTATAGAAACCCTTCAGTAATTTGAATGTCTCAATCATATCTCCCCTCCTCCGCCTATCAACCAATTTTTGCAACCCACAAATCCTCAACCTGTTCTCATACGGTTCATTCCACAGACCTGCTATCATCTTGGTCACTCGCCTCTGGATCCTCTCCACATCCTCCCCATCAAGAAGAAACCTAGGTGACCAAATCTGAGCACAGTAGTCTAGATGGGGTCTTATCAAGGCTCGATAGAGAGGAACAATAACCTGCTTGTCTCTGCTTGTCAACGTATTCTTCAGCAACCAAGTGATTTGATGAGCTGTTTTGGTCACTTTTGCAATGTGTCCCCTAAATTTCAATTCCTTATCCACCAACACTCCTAAATCTCGTGCCTCATCAATTTCCTGGAGCAGGGTTCCACCAATGCAGTAAACTGCCGCCAATCTTTTCACCCCAAAATGCATAACCTTACATTTTGCCACATTAAACTGACATCCATTCTCCTTAGCCCAGACCTCCAATCTATCCAAATCATCCTGCAAAATTTTGACGTCATCTGCATTCACTATTGCCCTACCCAACTTCGCATCATCCGCAAACAAATGAACTGTTCCTCTCAGATCATTTCCTATATCATTTATGAACAAATTAAACAGCAGTGGTCCAAGAACAGATCCTTGTGGCACACCACTAGTCACAGGCCGTCTTGTGGACTCTACTCCCGAGTAAACCACTCTCTGATATCTCTCCGTCAACCACCCTCCTATCCATCTCACCAACCCTATGTCCATTCCCATATGCTGCAATTTACTGATTAGAATTCCATGTGGAATCCTGTCAAAGGCCTTGGCAAGGTCCAGTAGAATCACCGTAAACCCATTATCCAGTTCAGCCGTCACTGTGTTATAATACGTGAGCAAGTTACTGAGGCATGACCTACCCTTCACAAAACCATGCTGTCCCCCGATACAGTATCCCATTTTCTTCAATCCAATCTTGTATTTTCCTTTTGACTATTTTCTCTAAGACCTTGACAATGATTCCTGATATGCTAATCGGTCGGTAATTTACAACAGCAGTCTTGGAACCACCTTTATGCAGTGGAACTATTTTCCCCTCTTTCCACCTGCTCGGGACTAACCCAGACCCGAGACTCAAATTAAACAAAATGGTCAAGGGTACTGACAATTCTTTAGCTGCTTCTCGTACAACACGAGCTGGTATACCATCCAATCCCACAGATGTATTGACATTGAGGTTATGCAATAGACTACTCGCCTCCACTTCATTAACCACAATTCCCGTATAATCTACTGGTTTATTCGTTTCTGCAATGTCACCACCTGGATATTATTATATTATGTGAGCAAATGACAGTCTGGAGAAGATGATTATGCTTGCTAAAGTTGATGGAAGAGGGAAAAGAGGAAGACCAAGAATTAGTTGGCTGAATGGAGTTAAAGAAGCAACTGGAATCCGCTTGGAAATTCTGAAAGATATGGCCAGGGACAGATCTGAATGGAGAATGTATGTTCATAGAATCACCAGGAGTCGAAAACAACTTGATGGAACATAACAACAATGACCCTTTCAGAAGTTTGTAAGTCTCAATCATATCACCCCTCTTTCTCCTGTTTGCTAGTGTCTGCAGCCTACAAATTCTCAATGTCTTCATAATCAGTATTCCACAATCCTGATATCATTTTTAACAATCCTTTGTACTCTCTCCAATATATCAGAATCACAACGGAGACCAGACCTACGCACAATAGTTCAAGTGGGGTCCTATCAAGGCCTTGTAATAAAGAGGCAAAATAATATCCTTATATATACATGTGAACGTTCGTTTCAGCATTGCAATTATCTTTTGAGTTGTATTTGCAATCTTTGCCACATGGCCCTTAAACTTCAACTTCCTGTCTATTAGCACTCCAAGATCCCTAGTGTTACGTCTTCGTACTAGCCCTGTTATTATTAGTTATATTATTTACTTATCCTCAGCTCTTCCATTGCTGACAAATTTATATTCTTTTAAGTCGACTGCGCCAGCCGGCAACTGAATTCTGACACACAATTTAAAACTACTGAAAAACAATATAGGGATCAAGTGGTTTGCAGTCGTGGTCCCCCTTTCTTAGTTGCTAATGGATTCCCCTACTAATTATGCATGGTCTGAAATTTAACAAGTGGTAACTTAATTCTCAGAACAATGGCAGACTCATGTGGTTTGAATTAAAGAAATACATTTATTTAGACAAATACATATATACACTTTAGTTAGAAATTCCAATTCTAAAGAGTCTGAACTCCCCCCCCCTTTTAAGTTAATGTATCCAAAAGGTTTACTCTAAAATCTTATACTAGCACTCTCATACTCTTCTTAGTGTAACTACGTTCAGGCTCGGTTAATTCTTACAGAGGGCTCAGTTCCCATATATATAGGAATAACACATATACATTGATATATTCTACAATCCTAGTATGGAGCATATCAGACGTACTCCGTCTTGCAAAATTCACATGGGACAATATTCTCTCTTATGCTCAAGCTCTTATGCTTATCCTTCCCCAAAATTCAGTTAATATTCAAATTTAAGTTTAACACAATGATATAAATGTTTCTTCCAACATAAACAGTCCGAAACCTTGGTTCCCAGCTCAGCTTAAGCTTAGGGTGTCACTTGCTCTTTAGACGTAGACAGAAATGTCCAAAAGAAAACAGTTCTTTAGATACAAAATGGAAGTTGACTATATGGAGCTCATTAATGTTCTGTTTCTTATACCCTCTTTGGTTATTATTCAATTTTAATACGAAAGCTTGCACCTTACCGTTCTTCCTTTTCTGGTAGTTATTGGGACTTCCTTAATTAGACTTCCGGATTTCTTCACCGTATATTTCTCATGGCGTCTGCGACATACTTCCATTCTTTTAGAAAAGATCACCTCTTCGATGATTTGTACATTGGCATGGCTAACCAACGGCTCTTTTCTGGAACTCTGGCCGCATTGCTCTGTTGTGGCTACAGTCGACACAGCATGCACGGCAACGGGAGAATGTTGCTGGGTATGGCAGCAAACTTCACAGCTGTCCAGCACTTGGATCAAGAACCAGGAACAGAAAATAAGAGAGCAATTGAATTACGCGCCGAAACCTATATAGACAATGTGAGCGCCCTCTCTCTCTCTCTCAGTGACTACGTCATGCACATAGCGGCGGCCGATTGGTCACTGCAACTCCAAACTGTTTTTGACATGGCCCAATACATATATCATCTTATATACATCTTTCAGCATTTATACAAATTTTTTCTTTGTTAAATAATCCACAAACATTATCTATTTAAATTATGGGTTTCTCAAAATTCACTTAATATCTACTAGAAAAATCGTTAGACACAGTTCTGAATTACCAAGATGCACATTTTCTTCTGGAGGCATAAGCATGTCCATATCCATGGTTTTTAACGTTACCTTATGTTGGGTCGGAAATAGGATGACTCACAAAAGGTGAATTGGCAGTTTTTCCGACACAACACTAGCCTCATCAGTTTCTTCTAGCCTAATCCCACCAATATAATGCAACACTGGATATCTAATCATGCCGAAGTGAATGACTTTACATTTACTCACATTGAACTGACACCCATTTTCCCATACCCACAATTCCAGCCTATTCAAATCATTCTGCAAGTACTGCATATCAGCAGCATTCCTGATTATCTTACCTAATCTTTGCATCATCAGCAAATAACTGTATGTCACTTATCAAATCCTTCCCAATATCATTAATGTATGGATTGAATAACAGTGGACCAAGCACTGATCCTTGTGGTACCCCACTTGTTACCTTAAACCTTGCAGACTCGGATCTCCCATATACCACTTTTTGATATCGGTCAGTCAGCTCATCTTATCCATGCTAATATTGTATAATCCAAACCCATTTTCTCCAATTTAAGCAACAGCCTGCAGCCGTATTCTGTCAAAAGCCTTAGCAAAATCCAAAAGTATCATAGTGTATCCATTCCCCTTGCCTAGTTCAATGGTAATATTGTTATAGAATGCGAGCAAGTTGCTAAAACATGACCTTCCCTTAGTAAACCCATGTTGTTCATTAAAAGTAGAGATTCACTGTCAACCCATTTCTGAATGCAATCCCTAAGTAGTTTTTCCAAAATCTTCACCACACTCCTGAGATACTAATTGGTCAATAGTTGGATACCTCAGTCTTTGCACTACCCTTGTGGAATGGAATTACCATACATTCCTTCCATTCCTGCAGAATCTTCCAGGTTCTGAGACTTAAACAGCCTGGTCAAAGGAATGGCCAGTTCAGCTGAACACTCTTTTAGCACACATGCTGATATTCCATCAGTCCCTATTGCTGAATTCTTATTCAGTTTGTGCAACAGCTCTAACACCTCGGCCTCACATGCCTGCGTTTCTTCATCTAGTGAAGAGGTAACAGTGAGCTCAATGTTGCATTCACTAGGTTGATAGCTTTTAAAAATGGGCACTTATTAACTGAACAACCTCTTCTGCATCTGTAACCCTCAAGCCCTCTGGATTTATAACAGTTATTCTTTCATATTTATTCTTTCTTTTACTTGCAGCATATCGATAGAATTCTTGTGGATTGTCTTTAGCACACAGAGCCAGTTTCTTTGCCTACTCAGACTTTGCTTTCTGTACAACATTTGTAACTATTCTAACCTGCTGCTTATAACGTTCATAACGGACATCATCCTTATGCAAACGGTATTCCTTCCACATTGTCTTTTTCTTACAAATCTCTTGTTTAATAAGGTTACACATCCATTTGACTGCTACTCTATTTGTCCTTCGAACTCTCTGGACACATTCTGATATCGCATCATTTAAGTATTGGTTAAATGCTTCCCGTGCACTGTTGATATTCTTTCCATCCAGCAACCGATCCTATTCCACTGAACTCAGTATACTCTTCAGTTGGTCATAATTTCCTGCTTTGTAGTTCAGCATGTAACCTTTTCTGAATAAACTTAGTGACTTCCCAAGTGAGTACTGCATGATCACTGTCATCAACTGGAGTCAGAATAGTTACATCTTTAAATGAAACGTCCTCTTACACTATAATCAAATCTAACACTCTTTGCCCTAGAGTTTTTTCTGTCACATGCTGCTTGAGGAAGTTGTCCTGCAACAGCTCAATAAATGCATTTTCATTCTTCTCATGAGATTCTACTGCTACCCAATCAATATTTGGATAATTAAAGTCTCCCATTATGATTTCTCTTTTTGCTCTCATCTTTTCTATTTGGTTATGCATTTCTTCATCTCTAGCAACTGATCCACCAGGTCTGAAACAATATCCCAATATGTAATTGATCTTGTTGGATTCCATCTCACACCAGATGGCTTCATACTCAGTGCCACATGAAATATTGTTAGTAGTAGCACTACAATCATAGGTCTCAACTCTAACTGGATTCAAGTCATCCATTATCATTAGCTGCTGCCCCTCCTATCCTCTCTATCCTTCCTAAAAATACTGCACCCTTGACACTCAATACCAGTTAGTAGGTCTGATTCTGATAGCCAAGGGTGTATTCAGATTGTAGGTATTAGTGAGACCGCAACATATGGACTAAAGCAACAAACTCTATCCCTTTCTATTTGTTTCTGATACTCCTAGCATTCGTGTACAGACATAATTATCTACCTCTTTGTTCTTTTGTATTGTCTTGTCTGCAGTCTGCCTGACACAGTTGGACAACTTGCAGATCTCTATTCTTTACTGCCTTACACGTGTAGATATCTTTGCACACATTTGATGGGTTCGAACTGGATGAACACAAACCCGAAATCGTTCTCTCCTTGTCAACATTTTGGGTCAACAGTTCGAGGTTATATCGTAGTGTGTAGTGTTCGTGCAAGCTCCTGATAAGATAAGTATTATTTTCAGTTATCGTTGATAAAATTACTTAATATTGCGTAGTTTTGTTTGCCTTGCGTATTTTAGTGCGTCTGTTTGTGTGTTTTTGGTGTGTTATAACTTATTATTTGATAAAACACGTTGCAATAATTATGGCACCTGTACGAAGGAAAATGGCGGCCAGTAACGATGGTTCGCCATCATTATCAAAAAACGGCAGTATAAAAGAAATGAGTCAGTGTACTAGCTGTGAAATGTACGGTTTGCGGAGTGCGGTCGGAGTGTGTATAGATGATAATAAAGGATTGAATGTGTGTAGAAAATGTGAGGAGAATGAGGAATTGAAGTGTATTTCGGATCGTGAGTGTGATATTTTTGTCAAACTTCAGAATGAAGAAAATAGCAATATGACAAGAAACGGCAAGGTTGTACATGAGAATTATGAGAGTGTGAATGATATAATAACTAATATTTAAGGAATTGACAGCGTATACTGGAAATATAGATTAAATAAACTTTAATATACACTTTCCGATATTTCGGCGAACGTTACGTTGCCATCTTCTTGGGAACTTATTAAAAAGACACGTGCACACAAGTACTAATACAACAAATGAGACTGAGGCTAGGACGCTAGCGTTTTCCTAAAGTCCTGATGGTGCCCCCTGGCGGGCTATATTGGTAGTTCTTGGCCTTTGGGCTGAAGTTCTTTTGATAAAAGTTTCCCAAATTTGGGGCAGTTTCATGCATCCAAATTTGTTGAGGTTTGGCATGTTCCTAAGGGCCGAGGCTGATTCCATGAATAGTCTTTCATACTTGAACTTGCTGCGGTGTATTACTGTGGATTTCTTCCATCTTATTCTGTGGCGAGTATCCAGAGCGTGGTCTGCAAGCCCAGAGTGGCTGTACTGGTGAAATCGGATGTAATCCTTGTGTTCTGAGATTCTGATATTTGCTGTCCTGCCTGTTTGGCCAAAGTAGGACAGTTTACAGCTGCAAGGGACCTGGTATACACCAGGTAGGTCTAGGGGAAGTGGTTGGTCTTTGGTGGAGCGGATAAGGGATGCCAGTTTTCTATGTGGTCTGTAACAAGTGGTCAAGTCATGTTTTTTTAAGATTTTATTGATTTTTTCTGAGGTGCCTCTGATGTAGGGAATAGTGATGGATTTGGAGTAATCTTTTTTGTGAAGGGGAGGGGATGGTGGGTTGTGGATAACTGGGTTAAGTATTTTTTGGATTTTTTGGAGGGGGTAGCCGTTGGCTGAGAAAGTGTCACGGATGTGATTTAGTTCAGTGGTTAGGGCTTGATCATTAGAACAGATTATTTTTGCCCTGTTGAATCCCAAGAAGATGGCAACGTAACGTTCGCCGAAATATCGGAAAGTGTATATTAAAGTTTATTTAATCTATATTTCCAGTATACGCTGTCAATTCCTTAAATATTAGTTATTGTGAATGATAGTATTAATGGTTTCTCAGAGAATAAAAAAGATGAGATAGATGCATTGAGTGAGATCGCGTTGTTGAATGGTGCGATAGAAAGGGCAAAACAGCAGCTAGAGTGCATGAACAAAAGTCGACTGAATGAACCAACCAATAATAAAAGGTATGACAGCAAAAATAGGCGTATGAATGTGAACATAACAAAATGAGGGATAGAGTGCTGTATGGAGACTCGTTAGTACGAGGTGTGTTAGTAGAGGATTTGACAAAATCGTACCAACCTGGTGCAACCATAAAGGATGTAACTGAGTCTATTACAGAGCAAAAGGAAAGGGTGAAAGAAATGATTGTTGTGGCAGGTACGAATGATTTGAAAGGATATAAAATGGAAATGATAGAAGACCTGAATGAATTGTTTGAGGTAGCAAAAGAAAAGAGTGAGAGAGTTAGAATGATTAGTCTTTTGCCACGGTATGACAGTGAAATGTTTAAAAGGAGGGCCATAATTGCGAATGACTTTATGCGTATGTTATGTATGACGAGTGGTGTGGAATTTGTGGACGTGTGGAGTGAGTTTGATGGGCGAAAGGATCTATATAAGATGGATGGCTTACATTTGAATGGTTATGGTGTAAGAAGACTTGAAAAAGTGTTGCTGAATGTAGTGGATGTGCAAATTCAGGGAAACTAGATTTGTTAAGGGGGGGGGTAGATATACAGTCCTTAGGGAGGCAGTTGAATGTAAGAATGAATATAATATGCTAGAGCAAATAAGGACAACAAACCAGAGTGGGATAGTTAATATAAGGCATCAAGGTAGGGTTGGGGCTAATGGGGGCCTTAAATTCATGTACACTAATACTAGGAGTATTAGGAACAAGAAGGAAGAGTTTTGGGCCATGGTTGGCACTTCCAGACCACAGGTTATTGGTATTAGTGAAACATGGCTGACTGTAGATGATATAGCTAGTGGGATTGAATGTGATGGGTATAGTGTGTTCAGGAATGATAGAAAGAATAAAATGGGGGGAGGAGTATTGTTGATGATAGCTGATGAGCTCCAGCCAAGGAGAATAGAAGTTGAATTGCAGGATAGAGAAAAGAGCACATATGAGGCCATTTGGTGTGAGATTGTGGCGAGCAGAACTAAATATACAATTGGGCGCTGCTATAGACCAGGTGATGGAAAAGATGGTGGTGACAGTATGCACAAGCAAATAGAAGAAATGAGTGGAAGGAGGGTGATTATTATGGGAGATTTCAACTATGGTCGCATTGATTGGAGTGAGGAGAGGACACATGGGAGTAAGGAATTGGATTTTATGCGGTTATTAAGGGATAACTATCTGCGACAGCATGTAATGGAAAATACTAGGGGTCAGAGAGTGCTTGACATAGTAATTACATCTGAGGATTTGGCTGTAACAAATATGACCACATTACCACCAATCGGTGGGAGTGATCATAGGCTCTTGACTTGGGAGGTGGCTAAAGGTGTAGAATTTTCAATTAAGACAGGGTACATTTGGAATTATCGGGCTGGAAAGTATGACAAGCTTAGGAGTTTGATTGGCTCAGTGCCATGTCATGTACAACTGCAAGGACTTGAAGTTGATAATGCATGGGAGGTAGTTAAGACGTGCTTGCATGAAGCAATGGCTGACTGTATACCTAGAGTCCGAATAATAAATCAAGTAGGGGTTAAATGGATGAATAACACCATTAAGCTTGAGCTGGAAAAAAAGAAACAACTATTGAGGGAATTTAAGGAGAATGGTGACCAGCAGGCACATGAATGGTATAAAGCGCAGGCCAGAAGGGTGACGAGTGTGGTAAGAAAAGCAGAAAAGGATTACGAAAGAACATTGGCCATGCAGGCTAAAGAGAATCCTAAACAGTTTTTTAGATATGTAGCAAGTAAAAGGAAAAATGTACATGGCAGAATGATTTTAAAGAATGCCGATGGTAGGGAGGTAACTGAATCAGTTGAGATAGTTGAGTTACTGAGTGAGCACTTTGCAAGAATATATCATCCAGGTGGTGACATTGAAGAAACGAATAAACCAGTAGATTATACGGGAATTGTGGTGAATGAAGAGGAGGTGAGTAGTCTATTGCATAACCTCAATGTCAATACATCTGTGGGATTGGATGGTATACCAGCTCGTGTAATACGAGAAGCAGCTAAAGAATTGTCAGTACCCTTGACCATTTTGTTTAATTTGAGTCTCAGGTCTGGGTTAGTCCCGAGCGGGTGAAACTAGGGGAAAATAGTTCCACTGCATAAAGGTGGTTCCAAGACTGCTGTTGTAAATTACCGACCGATTAGCATATCAGGAATCATTGTCAAGGTCTTAGAGAAATTAGTCGAGAAAAGAATACAGGATTGGATAGATGAAAATGGGATATTGTATGGGGGACAACATGGTTTTGTGAAGGGTAGATCATGCCTCAGTAACTTGCTCACGTTTTATAACACAGTGACAGCTGAACTGGATAGGGGTAATGGGTTTACAGTGATACTACTGGACCTTGCCAAGGCCTTTGACAGGATACCACATGGAACTCTAATCAGTAAACTGGAGCAGATGGGGATAGATAGGAGGGTAGTTGAAGGAGAGATACCAGAGAGTGGTTTATTCAGGAGTGGAGTCAAAAAGACATCTTGTGACTAGTGGAGTGCCTCAGGGCCCTGTTCTTGGACCATTGCTTTTCAATTTGTTCATCAATGATATTGGAAAGGATTTGAGAGGAAGTGTTCACTTGTTTGCTGGTGATGCAAATTTGGGTAGAACAATTGTGAGTGCACAGGATGTCAAAATTTTACAGGATGATTTGGATAGTTTGGAGGACTGGGCTAGAAAACATGGATGTCAGTTTAATGTGGCAAAGTGTAATGTTATGCACTTTGGGGTGAAAAGAATAGCAGCAGTATATCGCATTGTTGGAACCGTACTCCAGGAGATTGATGAGGCCAGAGATTTGGGAGTGCTGGTGGATAGGGAGTTGAAGTTTAGGGGGCACATTGCAAAAGTGACTAAAACAGCTCACCAAATCACTTGGCTTATGAAAAATACTTTAACATGCAGAGACAAACAAGTTGTTGTTCCTCTGTATCGAGCCTTGATTAGACCCCATCTGGACTTCTGTGCCCAGTTATGGGCACCAGGGTTTCTTCGTGATGGGTTGGAAGTGGAGAGGGTCCAGAGACGAGTGACCAACATGATAGCAGGTCTGTGGAATGAACCTTATGAGAATAGGTTGAGGATTTGTGGGTTGCAGAAATTGGACGATAGGCGAAGGAGGGGTGATATGATTGAGACATTCAAATTACTGAAGGGTTTTTATGATTGATCCAGAAGATATTTTTAAAAATATGACTGGTGGTGGGAGGACTAGGGGCCATGCATGGAAGCTGGGCAAGAGCGTGGTTGACAAGGGTGTTAGAGCTAGGTTTTTTTCTTGGAGAGTGGTGAATGAGTGGAATAAGCTTCCACAGTCTGTTGTGGGTGCTACGACCGTGAATGAGTTCAAGGCAAGATATGATAGATACTGGGTGAATGTTGAATTGTTGTTCCAGACATAATGTTAGGGCCTCCCTCGATGAGTCTGTCGACTCCTTGGAGTTTCCCGGAATAATAATAATAATAATTTCCACGACAAAGCCCATTCGCATCATTAACACAGTTATATAACATTGTCGCTCTTACTCTTACATTCACACCATTCCTCCCTGTATAGTTTAGTTTCTCTGACTCTCTGTGTTAGATCTCATACCAGTTATTAGTTTTTCCAGACTCCTGATACCAATCGCATTCAGGTGTAGGCAGTCACTCTTATAGAAATCCAGTCTTCCCTCAAACTCACTCCACACATCCAAAAACTTAATTTATATTTAATTTAATATTTATTTTATTATTTTAACATTTTATAATATTTTTTATTATTTTAATATTTAATTTAATTTAATATTTAACTTATTTAATTTGTGTATTAATAATATAGGGAATAAATTATTGAAAAAAAAAATGCATGTGCACACACAAAACGCTGCAACATTTCTAGTATGCCAGAAAAAAGGAGCGAAGAACTGTGCTTCCTGAGGCACATTCTTGCCCTCAAACTGAAAGGTACAAATTGAAGACTATTAACAAAATTCTTGATATACTCTAACAGCTCCTTTTAAATAAACCATGATTTCAAAAATGCAATTGTTTTACTTTGCATCAAGAACATTACAAAGTTGAAATGTTGCTTCATGAGTACAAAACATCTTATAAAGAGTGTCCCAAAATTCACGAAAGATTTAAATTTAGTGCCATTTGTGTGGTAAAGTGTTGCTAACGAGAAAAAAAAAAGACAGCGTGACAGCTGACGGTTCAGGGTTATTAAAAATGGAGCGCTACACGAAAGAACAACGCATTTTCATTGTTGAGCAATATTTTAAAAATAATGAAGGTTTGGCAGCTACAGTTCGCAATTTTCGTACAAAATATGGTCGGAATAGTGATTTAACTTCATCAACTGTGAAAAGATTAATTAAAAAATTCAAGGAAACTGGATCAGTTAGTGATCTTATACACTCTGGCAGTCCTTCCACAAGTCACTGAGAGTCCAGGAACATCATTTCGGCACCGTGGTCTTGAATTGGGCATTTCGAGAAGCTCTCTACAGCGTATTCTCACAAAAGATTGGCATCTTTATGCTTACAAAGTTCAATTGACTCAAGAACTGAAGCCTACTGACCATACACAGCGAAGAGAGTTCGTTGAATGGATTATGGAACAACAACAAGTGGATGCTTATTTTTCGAACAAAATCATCTTCAGCAATGAGGCTCGTTTTCATCTTGATGGCTTCGTTAATCGACAAAATTGTCACATTTGGGGTTCAGAAAATCCACGAGTGATTGTTGAGAAACAAATGCATCCACAACGTGTCACTGTTTGGTGCAGATTTTGGGCTGGAGGCATCATCAGTCCATTCTTCTTCGAAAATGCGGCTGGTAAGGCAAGAACAGTTAATGGTGCTCGCTATCGCGACATGATAATCCAGTTTTTTGTGCCTAAATTGCAAGATATGGATGTGGAAGACGTGGTTTCAACAAGACGGTGCCACATGCCATACAGCCTGAGAAACAATTCAATTACTGCACGAGTCATTTCCTGGTCATGTTATTTCCCATTTTGGTGATCAGAATTGGCCGCCCAGATCATGTGACTTAACACCGTTGGACTTTTTTCTTTTTTGAAGTTTTTTTGAGGGTTTTTTGAAGTCTAAGGTATATGCCAACAAGCCCACGCCCACCCACGCCTTGAAGGAGGAAATTGAGCGCTGTATCAACAAAATTTAGCCCCATTTATGCAAAACGGTCATAGAAAATTTCGACAGAAGAGTGTATATGTGCCAGCAAAGCTGTGGAGGTCATTTACCTTTGCATAACCCTGTACTGTATACTTTATGAATCAATAAGAAATTACAATTTTTATTAAAAACCTGTGTTTTTTATCATAATTACTTCTTGCGTGAATTTTGGGACACCCTGTGCATTGGAAAAAAAGCCTTTGACGTTAAAGACTTTTTTGAAGGCTTTCTTGAAGTTCTTATATCCATCAAAACCTCCACACCCTCCTATTAAAAAAAAAAAAAAAAAAAAAACAGGAGTTTACAAAAATCCACAATTTTTATGGAATTGGTATGCAGGCCAGATGGGAATGTCTGGAGAGATAAATGACGTTGCGAATAGAAGACAGCACAAATCAGGATTAGCCTTCCATACAACAAACAGGATGAACCATTCCTCTCAGACAAAAGGAACATAAACGACACATTAAATATAATAACTATGGTGAAGCTGGCCTTTCTGATCATGCTCTGAACACTTTACATAGAATTGACTGGAAAAGCACCAGTTGTTTACTTCACACCAAAACATGATATGCATGCAAATTAAGGAAGCTCATCAACCACCCCAATCTGAACAATAATGATGGTCTAAAAATCCCAAGCATATGGAAGGTACATATTCTACCCACGGAATATATGCCTTCTCTCTAAGAGTTAACTATAAATAGGACTGCAGGTAAACCAGAATCCTAAATTTAAAATAACAATTGTAATGTTAAAAATAGGACATCATTGTTATTGAAAGAAGACTATCTATAAGAAAGAATATTTTTCTCATGTTTTCTTAAATAGAATTTAGCTTTGATGTAGTTTCTAAATAATTAATTTTTTTTTTTTTTTCATTAGAGGTCATGTCGGTAGAATAACCAGTGATCAAATTATTGTTTCTTTAGCTTACTGTGTGTAATGTAACTCAGCTTGTCCTTGTATATTTGTATATACCCGAGATGATGATCTTAATATGAAGATCGAAATGTCTGGAAATTAAAAAGAGTTATTTATATCATGGTTGTAAAGTCCACAATTTCTAAAATAAATGCTGATCACCATGTAACACTAAAAGAAAGGATTCCATACAACAAACACAGGCAACCAGTAGTTTGACAAGAAACTGAAATGCCACATGTTGATAATTTTTATAAAAGTAAGTTTAAAGAAGCCTCAGAAATGGTCCTTATCTCCACATATAAACTGTAAAGTTTTCAGTTTACATGCATATGATCCTGTTATTTAATCCAGTGTACTGTGTATAGTATGTTAAATTGAAAAAATAGTCAGCAAACAAGCACATGCTTTCAAGAAAATTGCCTGTTAATCACTTTCTAGAGGAAAGTGATTAGTATTTGTCTTTTATCATTATTGTTGTTAACATCTGACCTCCATGAAGAGTCAGACTCATTGTGAGAGGTACACACTATCACATATAAAGCTCATCCTGTTTTCTTTTCTTATGATACCTTTTTAATGCAGTCAGTGTTAAGGGAATTATTCAGACAGACATCTGTAATTACAATTCATTATGAAATATTTTCACTATTTACTACATTATCATCTGCACAAAATTTATCAAGCAGTGCATTTTCAGCCTGATTATTGCATACAATGAAACAAGAACTTCATGCTGCTATTACCAGTTTCAATGTATCCTCCAAACTTTCAACTTGTTTAAGGATATGGACAAGATGAGACACTACTATGTCTCATCTTGTCCATATCCTTTAATACATTATCACTTGCAGAATATAGCATTCAATCCTTCTGAATTATAAAATTATTTTATACTTTTTTTTTCGTTTTTCTAAAGGAACTGTCAATATTCTTAGAACTATAAAATTCAGTAGTCTACATCAGCGCTTCCCAAACTGTGGGCCACGGCCCCCTTGGGGGCCTTCGGTTTTGTTGAGGGGGGGCCGTGAAATAATGAAAATAAATGTAACATGTTTTAAGACTAAGTAGATTTTTTTTTATTTTAAAAGAAACGTCTTTAACTTTTATTATTTCTTTTTTGTTATTTTTTATATTTTAATGGAAAAATTCACACACTGGTGTTGGTTCCCAAATTTTGCTTCCTGTGTATTTCGGCGCTTAATGAATATTAGTAAATATTTCTTATTCATATGTTTCATTTCAAAGCAATGGTTAATTGTATTTACTTCGAATGCTCTCAGGGAAGCTCCAAATCTTCCTGTCCCTTTCATCACGCGTTCGTAATCAGGGACTATTGATATTGACTTTATATACATATCAAAACTCGTTTTATATTATCACTGTCATCCGAGCTAGTTTTCTGTTACCAATAAAAGTTTCGCATATACTTCACACATGAAAAAAAGCTTAAGCAGGTTCATGTAGGGAGATAGTAACTCGCTTGCAGTGGTAAACAACATGCCCTCCCTAGCAGCAGAGGCAATAAAACAAGTACTTTTATTATGCCAGTGAATAAAGTATGAGGAGTCTGTGTAATATATTTCTCAACAAATAGTGCAATTAGAGACAACTGGGATAAAAACACACTAATTAATGAATCGCATGTCCCCTTCATACAGAAACTATGCTGTATAGACTGAAACAAAACCATATGTTGCATGGGCAAACACAGAGTCTAACCAAAAACTATTGTTATTAATTAGATGTGTGTGAGTTAGATTTCCCAAGGCAGCAATAAAATTCAACCGAACGTGTTAAAATTCGTAAAAGTGTTAAAACTAAGTACTATATATATATATATATATATATATATATATATATATATATATATATAATGAATGTTATGGCAGTTTCACATATGGAATTCGGTTAAAGAGAGTTAGCATTTCAACTCAATTGTCAGCTATACTTTTATCTTTCGGTTGCGCGATCTTTTATTAATACCACACGAATCATATGCACGTTTTAATAACCTGCTTTTGCTGTCTGTTTTGCGTTAGGCTTAAATACCGTAAAGGGAGAAAAGTCACAAAAGAGAAAAATGTTCCTGGTCCGGGGATTCCCTTATTTAGGTAATATTCACTAATTTCATGTTATCAGTCTGTGGTGTGCCAGTATCGGTAAGTGGTGATATTATTTGATCTATTCTACTTTAAAAAATTTAACCCTGAGATGGATAAGTGGCTGATTTAAAAAAAAAAAAAAAAAAAAAAAAAAAAAAAAAAAAAAAAAAAAAAAATCCCGCGAACAATCAGAAGCAGAAACAGACTCAAAAAAAAAAAAAAAAAAAAAAAAAAGACAGTATTTCATATTTTACCAGAACAGCCTGTGTGTCTTCAGAACCAAACGGTAAGAGGAAAAAAATGTAATATATGCATTTGATTTTTTGCAATCGCTGTGTATGTTTTGTATTGAATATAAATACAATAAATATTATAATAATATATCTCTATTACGATTTTTTTCGAGGGGGGGGGCCATGAAATATTTTAATTTTTGCAAAGGGGGGGCCCTGACATCCAGAAGTTTGGGAAGCACTGGTCTACATGATGACAGTTCACAGACATACTTTGTATGAAATAATTTTTTTATTATTTGCTGTCTGCAGACCAGTTATTTTAAGCAGTGCATTTCATACACTAAGTACTCTCTACTTACTTAGAACTTATCAAACAAGTTCTCATTATCATTCATTACTTCCAGGAATGTTTTGTATAAGTAAATTTCCCTTTGTATTTGGGAAAATTTTTCATTTCTGTTGGGTAAGCACTTCTCCAACAACTTGTTCTTGCCAGCTTATCACCTCCTCTTTCTGTTGTATCTTTTTTGAAATCTCGTTATCCTTTCAAAGTCCAGATGATGAGATCTATGAACAGTGGAATAGATGCAGTCCAATGAAGGTCACATGTAATGAAATCATCATGTCCTTCTCCATTTGATAGATGGTCTTTGCAACCTTTATAACGTGTATCCTGAACATCAGTTCCTTTTCAGCGATCATCCCGATATAAGTCTGTTACCCCAGTACACTGATCCTGGCTTTTTATGTGTTATTTTCTGTAGTATTTTTCAACCTAAGAAAGACATTGCTTTCATGAATTTTTTCCTTTTCAGCTTAAAGAAGTTGCCTAAGGTTACAAAATATTACCATTCCTTGACATTCTTCTCTAATTCCATGTAGAAAAAATATAATCAAGAGGTAATGTTTGAATTAAAACTAGAGGTCTTGAAAAGCAAATATAACAACTTAACACTGAAATTTCTCATGTTTACTGATGTATCAATTTGTGATTCTCCAAAGTAAACTTGAAGAATAATTTCCATTTTAGGATGAAGTACTGCAATTACTCAAAGAGTCTATTCTTAAAAATGTAACCAGTTCAAAAGGTTTTCTTATTGATGGATATCCTCGTGAAGTTGATCAAGGTGTGAAATTTGAAGAACAAGTAAGCCATAATGTTTCTTTCAGTTTGTAGTACTACTTTTAAAGTAGTTCCTGTTAGTAATGTGTTTGAGCAGCTTTGATTAAATTATCTCTTTGATGTTTATCTGTTTAAAATTCATTGCTGTCCTAATGATTCATTTCAGTCTTGTTTTCAAAAGAAATAATTTATTTAGTAGCTTTAACAGTAAAATGTGGATGTTACCCAATGTTTTTGTTTTTAATTAAATATTTTATTATTATTATTATTACTGGCTACTCCAAGGGTTCCTTAGACTCATCAAGGCAGGCCCTAAACGTCGTGTCAAGGACCATCCAACATTTGTGCAGTATCTATCATACTTTGCTTTGAACTTATTCACAGTCATGACACCCACAACAGACTGGCAACCTATTCCATTCATTCACTACTCTCCAAACAAAAAACCTAATTTTAACACCCTTGCTAACTACACTCTTACTCAGTTTCCATGGGTGGCCCCTAGTTCTCCCACCACCAGACCTGTTCTGAAAAATTTCCTCTGGTTATTTTGGGTTACCAAGAAGGTGAGGTCAGAGTCGGATGCATCTGCAGTTAAGAGAAGATAAGTTTGCGCTATTTAGTTTAGTTAAATATAGGGTTTATATATATATATATATATATGTGTGTGTGTGTGTGTGTGTGTGTGTGTGTTTAGTTTAGTAGTACCTCATCAGTAAGTGCATGATGGCAGCTGCAGCTTCAAATACAAATGGCATCACTAAATCCTCCACCATTTAAGGACGATATTTTGCATAATATAATAAAGGATTTTGTGGCATGCAATGCATGTGGTATGTATGCGTCCCAGGAGTTGGATATGTGGTGGGTGAGAAAGAGAGAGAGGGGGTGCATATGTGCACAAAATGTAGGCGATGTGAGGAATTTAATGAATTAGATATTTCGATAGCTGACCTAGTTGTGTCAGGGATGGGAAATGAATGTCGGGTGACGAGTAGTGTGATAGGAGAGAATGATGAGTGAAATATGAATGAAAAATTAGAGTCAGGAGCGTGGAAGGCTTGAATAACTGAAGTTTTCGGAGCTGGTCTTGATTGGGAGAATGAATGGTGAGTAAGAGTGACTAACTTGCAGAAAGAGAGATAGATGAGCTGAAAGAGGAGGTAGAATGTCTCTGGAACGAGATGAGAAGTATGAAATATGAGATTAGGTGAATGGAAGAGATAAATGCAAGACGAATGATAGTAGGAGTGAGAGAGGGGTATGGAAATGATAGAAGAGGAGAGAATAGAAACAGTAGGAGAGAGATATGAGAATGATAGAAGAGGAGAGAATAGAAACAGTAGGAGAGAGATATGAGAATGATAGAAGAGGAGAGAGAGAGGGAATGAGAGAGAAGTATGGGAATGATAGAAGAGGAAAGAATAGAAACAATAGGAGAAAGAGGGAATGAGAGAGTATGGGAATGATAGAAGAGTAGAGAATAGGAGCAGTAGAAGAGAGGGAATGAGAGAGAGTTATGGGAATGATTGAAAACGGGAGAAATTAGAAGAATGTGAAGGAGTGCTGGAACCAGGGATAGAGTGATGTCAGGACAACAGGTAAGTAGGATAACACAGAGAAAGGGCTAGAGGAGAGAGAGAGAGAGAGTGAGGGATGCAGGTGAGCCATCAAGGAACAGAGTGGTAAGAGGTGTGATGTATGGAGACTCATAGAAGTGTTTGCATGGAGGGACATTAGAAAGTGTGGCTATGGCAATTAAGAGGGGTGAAAGGATGGATGAAATGATTGTGATGATGGTGGGCACAAATGACTTGAGAGGCAATGTAAATCGGGTGGCAAGAGATCTGAGATTCTTGCTTGAGTTTGTACAAAAGAAACTTCAGAGAGGAAAGATTGTGTGTTTTGTCCAGGTATGATAGTGATGAGCTGAGCAGAACAGCAGTAATACTGAATAGCATAGCCAGAATGTGTCAGAAGAGAGGATTGGGATATGTGAATGCTTGAAGGGTATTTGAGGACAGAATGGAACTGTATGCGACAGATTGCTTGCATTTGAATGAGGAAGGACAAAGGCATATGGAGAGATTGCTGTTTTCTGAACAAGTCAGTGTGTCAATGCAGAGAAACTAGAATTCCCAGGGTGGATGGTAGCAGGGGTGGCCTTTTGTGGGAATGGGTGTTTGGGGGAAGGGAGATGAAATCAGGTAACACTGAGTCCATTGGGATCTAGAGGGGATAATGATAACTATAGAAATGGTGACATCTTTATCCTTTATACGAATGCCAGAAGTAACCGAAATAAAGGAGATGAATTGGTGACACTGATAGCATCAGCCTGGCCAAAGATTATTGGGATCTAGGAGACATGGTTGACGGAAGATGATATAATAACAGGAATTCAAGTAGCAGGGTACAGCATTTTTTAACAGCATAGGAGACGAAAATGCAGTGGTGGTGTACAGCTTATGACAAGTGATGACTTATGTCCACTAAGAGTGGAGGCTTTGGAAGGCAGTGACACTAATGGTTTTGAAAGCATATGGTGTGAGGTAGACATGGCCAACACAAGATATTTAGTAGGGTGTTGCTACATATCAAGAAGCATAGAGGGTGGGGAGCAGGAGATGTTTAGGCAGTTGAGCTTGGCAAGTGCAAGAAAAATTATTGTTATCCGAGATTGTAACTATAGCAGTATAAATTGGGGAGAGGAGGATGCATGTAGCAATAAGGGAATGGAATTTCTAGAATTCTTGAGAGACAAATGTCTTAGGCAACATGTAATAGAGGGAACAAGAGGTTCAAGAGTTTTGGATTTGGTAATAGCGTCTGAAGAGCTGATAATAACTGAGATGACATTTCTCCCACCAGTTGGAGAAAGTGACCATGTGGTTTTGACTTGGAAGTTGAATAGACATGCAGGAGTATCAAAGAGATGGGGACGTATGTGGAATTATAAGGCAGGTGATTATAATAGTCTTAGATATCAACTTGGGGCAGTTCCATGGAGGGTGGAATTGGAAGGCCAGGATATCATTAGTGGTTGGGAAATTGTGAAGGAATATTTGTTAGCAGGAATAGTAAGCTGTATTCCATGAGTGAAGAAGAGGACACAATTTGGTGTAAAGTGGATGACAAACAATATCAAACAGGAACTGCAGGTGAAAAAGAGATTATGGAAGAAATATAAGGAGGGGGTGGAGAACAGACGCACGAAGAATATAAGACACAGGCCAGGAGAGTGACTAGTATGGTGAGGAAAGCAAAACTGGAATATGAAAAGAGATTGGCTAAGATCCAGTGAAAATCCTGGAGAATTTTTTAGCTATGTGGCCAGTAGAAGGAGAAATGACTGTGGAAGAATGACATTGCAGAATTAAAATGGGAATATGCAGTAGTGATTGATGCAGAGGACATAGTGGAGTTGTTCAATGAGCACTTTATTGGAGTATTTCATCCTGGAGAAGAAGGTTTTAATACTAAAGGATAAGGAAGGTTCAGGGTTTAGAGGTGCAAGAGGAGAGAGTGTTCCAAATACTGAGTATGCTAGAAAGCTGTGGGACTGGATGGTATTTCACCACGGGTTTTGAGAGAATGTGCTATAGAACTGACAGCTCCATTGACCTGGCTCTTCAATAAAAGTCTGCCTGTGGGAAAGATACACAAGGAATGGAAAGAATGTAAGATATGCCATGATGAGCTTTAGACACTCTTGCTAAGTGTCCCCTAAACTCTAACTCCCTTCCACTTACGCTCCCAAGTTTCTGGCTTCAATTTCCTGGAGTACAGTTCCACCAATGTGATATACAGCTGTAATCTTTTCACCACAAAATGCATAACCTTACACTTTTCCACATTAAACTGATATCCATTCTCTTTTGCCCAGTCTGCTAATCTGTTCAAATCATCTTGCAAAATTTTGACAAATTTGCATCGTCAGCAAATAACTGAACAGTTCTTCTCAGATACTTTTTTATATTGTTAATGTACAAATTAAACAGTAATGGTCTGAGGAGCAGAACCCTGTCGCACACCAATAGTCACAGGCCTTCTTTGGACTCTACTCCTGAATAAACTACTCTCTGTTATCTTTCCATCAACCACTTTCCTATCCATCTCAACAACCCTATATCTTTCCCCATGTGCTGCAGTTTTCTGATTAGAATTCCATGTGGTATCCTGTCAGAGGCCTTTGCAAAGTTCAGCAGTATCACTGTAAATCCATTACCTTTATCCAAGTTGGCTGTCACTGTAATATAAAACATGAGCAAGTTATTGAGTCATGACTTATTCTTCACAAAACCATTCTCCCCCATACAGTATCCATTTATTTTGCTCTTGATCAATTTCTCCAATACTCTGACAACAACTCCAGATGTGCTGATCAATCAGTAATTTGCTACATCGGTCTTGGAGCCTCCTTTATGTAATGGAACTATTTTCCCCTCTTTTCATCTCCCCTTGGGACTAACCCAGAGCCGAGATTTAGATTAAACAATATGGTCAATGTTACTGACAATTCCCTTGCCACTTCACGTAAAATTCGAGCTGGTATACCATCTAGTCCCACAGCTGTATTCGCATTAAGGTTCTGTAATTATGCTATGCACTTCCATTTCATTTACTTCAGTTCTCATATAAGACTTTGGCTCTCTCATTCCTGCAATATCACCACTTGCATGATATATTCTTGCAAAGCATTCACTTAGTAATTCTACTATTTCGACTGATTCGGTTTCCTCCCTGCCATCAGCATTCATTAAAATCATTCGGCTATATGCACTCTTTCTTTTACTTGCAGCATATTGAAAGAACTGTTTGGGATTATCTTTAGCTTGCATTGTTAATTTCCATTCATAATCTGCTGCCTTTCTTACCACACTAGTTGGCTTGTGCCTTGTGCTGTTGATGTGCCTGCTGGTCACTTTTCTCTTTAAATTTCCTCCACAGTTGTGTTTTTTTTTTTTTTTGTTTGTTTTTTTTGCAGATCCAGCATAATGATGATATTCATCCATTGAACTCCCACTTGATTTACTCTCTTGACTCTAGGCGTGCAGTCTGCCATTACCTCCCTCAAAGACTCCTTTACCACTTCCCATGCACTATCAACATCCAGTTCTTGCAGCTTTACATGCAATGGCACTGATCCAAGCAATCTCTTAAGCTTGTCATACTTACCAGTCCTGTAATTCTACATATCATCATCATGGTTTATTACAATTTGTAAATAGGGAAATGAACTAATTAAATAGGAATAAGAAAAGGTTAATTATTATATGTAGCTTTCCAGGCGTCTCTGTTTTGAGCCAGTTGAGTTATTTCTCATAGAGAGAGTATCTGCTGATAATGTGGCTAATATACTCCCAGAATTGTTTAGTTGGTCTTCTCTCCATCTTTGTCCATTTGAGGGAGCGTATAAAACCAAGATGTCAAAGTATGGAGAAGGAGGATGTCTCAGTTGATGTCCAAGCCAATTAAGTTGATGTCTGCATTGGGTTTTAACCAATGGTTTTTGATTTGCTTCTTTTAAAATAGTGGAATTGCGAATATGATCCTTCTAGGATCATATTTGCAATTGTAACAGTAACAGTCGCAATGTAGCCAAGTAACAGTCTTCAGCAGGTTGTATTAAAGCTATTAATAGTTTTCGTTGCTTTTTGGGTGGAAACGTTCTACGTTTCTCCACCATATAAGATAGCCTGAGAGGTTGCTTTGTAAAGCTTAATTTTTGTTTCCAAGGTGATGAGGGATGATTTCCATATATTTCTTAAATTCCTGTGTGATTAAGAGCTTTATATTTCTTAATATTATGTGATTTACAGCATTATTTATATTTGAGCCTAAGTATTGTAAGCCTACTTTTTCTAAAAGTTGGTTGTGTTCTGTATTGATGGAACTGTGTACTATATTTGTGAGTGTTTTAGTTGTATTTGAGTTAACTGTCAGTCCAGATATTTTTGCAGCTTAGCATTGCTTGTCAAAGTGTTGTTGAGTCTTGTATAAAGATGAATTTATTAATACTACAGGGTGTCCCAAAATTCACGCAAGATTTAAATTTAGCCCCATTTGTGCGGTAAAGTGTTGCCAACGAGAAAAAAAAGACAGCGTGACAGCTGACAGTTCAGGGTTATTAAAAATGGAGTGCTACACGAAAGAACAACGCATTTTCATTGTTGAGCAATATTTTAAAAATAATGAAGGTTTGGCAGCTACAGTTTGCAATTTTCATACAAAATATGGTCGGAATAGTGATTTAACTTCATCAACTGTGAAAAGATTAATTAAAAAATTCAAGGAAACTGGATCAATTAGTGATCTTATACACTCTGGCCGTCATTCAACAGAAAACATCGAAGCAGTTTGTGAGAGTGTTTCTGAGAGTCCAGGAACATCAATTCGGCACCGTGGTCTGGAATTGGGCATTTCGAGAAGCTCTCTACAGCGTATTCTCGAAAGATTTGCATCTTTATGCTTATAAAGTTCAATTGACTCAAGAACTGAAGCCTACTGACCACACACAGTGAAGAGAGTTCGTTGAATGGATTATGGAACAACAAGTGGATGCTTATTTTTCGAACAAAATCATCTTCAGCGATGAGGCTCATTTTCATCTTGATGGCTTCGTTAATCGACAAAATTGTCGCATTTGGGGTTCAGAAAATCCACGAGTGTTTGTTGAGAAACAAATGCATCCACAACATGTTACTGTTTGGTGCGGATTTTGGGCTGGAGGCATCATCGGTCCATTCTTCTTCAAAAATGCTGCTGGTAAGGCAATAACAGTTAATGGTGCTCACTATCGCAACATGATAATCCAGTTTTTTGTGCCTAAATTGCAAGATATGGATGTGGACGACTTGTGGTTTCAAAAGACGGTGCCACATGCCATACAGCCCGAGAAACAATTCAATTACTGCATGAGTCATTTCCTGGTCGTGTTATTTCCCATTTTGGTGATCAGAATTGGTTGCCCAGATCATGTGACTTAACACCGTTGGACTTTTTTCTTTTTTGAGGGTTTTTTGAAGTCTAAGGTTTATGCCAACAAGCCCACGACCACCCACGCCTTGAAGGAGGAAATTGAGCGCTGTATCAATGAAATTCAGCCACATTTATGCAAAACAGTCATGGAAAATTTCGACAAAAGAGTGTGTATGTGCCAGCAAAGCCGTGGAGGCCATTTACCCGATATGCTATTTCATGCATAACCCTATACTATATACTTTATGAATCAATAAGAAATTACAATTTTTAATTAAAAACCTGTGTTTTCTATCAAAATTACTTCTTATGTGAATTTTGGGACACCCTGTATATTCATCTGTATAGCTGAAGTCACTGAGACAGAGTTGTTTATTGTTGTTTTTAGCGCTGCACCGAATCCATCCTCAGCCATCCTGAAAATTTAGTGTAGAGTTATTATAAAGAGGAAGAGAGTCAGAGTGTCTCCTTGTAGAACTCCTGTTGTTATAAGTTTTTCTGTCAATTTGCTGTTGAACAAGAGATAGAACACAAGTGTGAAAATCTTGATAAGGTGATGCAGTTGTTCAGTAATTTTGTTGGGAATACCATAATGATAAAGAATGCTAAACATGTTAATTTTACTAATGGAATCAAATTCCTTTGTGAAGTCTATGAAATTGAGGATAAGATGAATATTCTTGTCTTTGGAACCTTCCAATAATCTTTTTACACTGTGAATGTGTTCTAATGTGCTTCTGTTCTTTAGGAATTCTGCTTGATTTTTCCTTAATAATGGGGAAATATTAGGTTCTGTATGATTAAGAATCATTTTATTGTAAAGTTTCAGAGCTATAGGTAATATTATTCCACAGTAGCTTTCCTGCTTGTTTCCTTTTTTTGGTATCAGTATAATTATACCTTCTTTCCAATAGGGAGGTATTTCCCCTGTCCCGAGAGCGTTATTACATATATTATTATTATCATGTAACACCTCCAGGGAGTCCAAGACTCATTGAGGGAGGGCATCTACTCTACAACTCTCCGTCTACACCACTCGCAACTACCTTCATCATCTACGCCAACACGATCTACTGCCGACCACTACTAGTATTTTCATAGACAATCACAAACATCCATGCCCACGGCGGGATTCAAACCTGCAGCCTTTTGGCTGGAGAGTGGATACACTAACCACTCGGCCAACCAGGCCGACAGTCAACCCTTCCCATAATACTATGCATTATGGGAAGGGTCACTATCCAGGCTGGTTTCGACCTTTATTGAGGTCTCATCAGTGGGAGCCAGACCCAGAGGTGATACTAAGGTTGAAGGTTTGGCTCCCACTGATGAGACCTCAATAAAGGTCGAAACTGGTCTGGGTAGTGACCCTTCCCATAATGCATAGCATTATACATATCCATAAGGATATATGCTTTGCATTGTGGGATACTAAGGCAAGCAATGTGAAGTCATCAGCCTCTATATATGAGTTGTCCAGTCCTGAAAATACTTCAGGTGCAAACTGTGTTTGCTTACACTTGGATAAAGGGTTAAACCAAATATATAATTTCTTTGGTGTCTTTAATTTATTGTATGTGGAATTCTTTGTCTCTTTTTAGAGACTCGTATATTTGGTTATTTATTATTTCAAAGTTTTGCTTTATCTGTTCCCTGTTGAGTTGTCTCATTCTTTGCTTGAGGTTATTTCTGTGATTAATCAGTTTTACAGAATTTTGTGATGCCCAATTTTCTGCTGGTTTAGGGATATATTTATCCAGTGCTTCTGTTGCAACTTCTTTGATTTAATTATTGTAGCTATTATTAGTTTTAGTGTTATTACTCGTAAGCACTAGGTTTTTTAGTCGTTTGCAAATGGCGTCTTTATATTTATTTTGGGTTGCGGGATCTTCTAAACTGTTCCATTTTATATATCTTTTTACTGTTTTCTTTGAGTTGGTAGCTGTTAGCTGAAGCTTGATATGAGCACTAATGATTCTGTGATCAGAGTTAAGACAAGGATGTTGTAGGCATATTAATCTAACCCATTTACCATTTGAGTATGTGATCAAGTTGGCATGTTGATCCATTTGGGTGCTCTCTTGTCCATTTTCTGTTTGCACAGTGAGGAAATTTGCTGTGGAGAATAATATAGTTATGATCATTGCATGGCCTCGCCTACTCCTGTATAAGGGAATAAAAAGGCGTTAGCTGATTTTAATAAAAAAATTGATCATTGCAAAGTTCTGAAGCAGATGTCCATTGTGATTTGCTGTGTGGTGATATGTATATTGTCCTATATTTCTGGTGGATCCTGCCAAGTCTGCTCCAATTTGTTGATTAAGATCTCCACCTATCATGTGGCAGTTATGCATTGGGAGGTTTAAAAGATAAGTAGCAAGTTTTTCATAAAATTTTGATTTGTTGTCTTCTTCGGTGAGTTCTGTGGGTGCATATACTGAGGTAATAGTTGCCTTGGGGTCCAATGTTAAGGATAACATTCTGTTTGAAACTTTCTCTATTACAAAGATTTTATTATATAATTTTTTGCTGACTAAGATTCCAAGGGTGCTGTTGCTATGTTTTCCTGCTGAAGAATAAATGAAAGTTCATTTTTGTCTGTTGATGCAGTTTTGTTCCTGACTGTGTCAGTTTTCCAGTGGTGTTCTTGGTTACAAATTGTGTTGATATTGTTCAGCTCAGCTCCTCTGCATAACTCAAAGAATTTTCCACATTTTTAGAGTGTGTGTACATTGTAACTGGAAACAATTAAAGGTGTTTTCCAGAATTGGGGAGGGCTTACTCTCTTTTCCTTGTCGATCGACTGTCTTTTGGGAAGACTCACCATTCAATGTCATGTTCACTCTCAAGGTAGAAGGATCAGAGCAAGCTCTAGATTTATTTGTTCTCTTTCCTTTCGTAATCATTTTTGAATCCTTTTGAACATATTAGAATTAATTTCCTGATATGCAGATTCAAAATTTGATTATGAATTCCACATATACCCTGTCCTAACTGAAAATTTCACACATTTAGCCACCTCCCAGGTCAAGACCATATGACCAGGCCAAGACCAATGTGAGAATGCCAACATGGTCATATTCATTATAGACAAATTCTCAGATGCAGTTACTAGATCGAGCACTCTTGAACCCGTGGTATATTCCATTACATGCCATCTCGGGTAATTATCCCTTAGTAACTGCATAAATTCCATTTCCTTCCTCCCATATGTCCTCTCCTCCTTCCAATCTATTCTCACATAGTTGAAATCTGCCCTACTCCCCCATAATAATTACCTGTCCTCCACTCATTAAGTCTATTTGCCACTGCATGCTATTTTTATTATCTTTTCCATCCCCTGGTCTATAGCAGCATCCAACTGTATATTTTGTTCTGCTGGCCTCAATTTCAAATCAGATAGCCTCAAATGTGCTATTTTCACTGGCCTGCAGTTGAACTTCTACTCTCTTTGGTTGCAGTTCATCGGCTGTCATCAGTAACACCCTCCCCCCGTTCTTTCTCTCTTTCCTCCCCAAACACACTATACCCTTCACATTCTATTCCACTAACTATATCATCTCCTGTTAGCCATGTTTCACTAATGTCAATAACCTTTGGCCAGGATGAACTAACCATTGGCAAAAATTCCTCCTGCTTGTTTTGAATGCTCCTGGCATTAGTGTATATAAATTGCAAAAGCCCTTTAGGCTCACCGCTATCCTGACGCTTTATACTAACCAACCCATTCTGGTTTGTTACCAGTGATATTACACACATTTTTACACTCAACTGCCTCACTGATGTCTGATTATCTATTCCCTCGTCCAAAAGCTCTAGTTTCCCTGATTCTGCACATCCAGTTTCACTTCATTCAGCAACACTTTTTTGAGTCTCCAAACACCAAATCCATTCAGATGCAAACCATTCTTCTTGTATAAATCCTTTTGCCCATCAAACTTACTCCACATATCCACAAACTCCACATCACCATTCCTGCATAAATTATACATTGAGTTATTCACTATTATGGCCTTCCTTCTCAGCTCTTTATCATACACTGGCACTATCTTAACTCTCTCACTCTTTTCTTTTGCTGTTTCCAATAATTCTTTCATCTCCTCTCTCTCATGGCATACTTTTCTCCTTTTAAATCTTTCGTTCCAGCCACCACAATCACACCTTTTATAATTGAATCACCATACAACATTAGCTCCTTGATTTTTCTTTCTCTTTTGGTCAAGCCATCATTTCTCTCATCTTGCATTTCTTTCTTTCGTTCTGTTATCAGCTGATCCACTCTCCAGACGTTTCTGCTTTTCTTCCAGCTCCTGCTTCGCCCTGTGTATCACTCTGGGTAACCATGCTATCTCTCTGATTGCAGCCAACTCTTCATTCTTTACATCAGTCATACTTTTCTTTCATTCAACAATTTTACTCTCACTATCTTTTTCTCTCAATCGTCTCACATTTAATCTCTCTCTCTCTCTCTCTCAATCCTATCTACCATTACATCACACACATTTTCAAGTGTATTCTGAATTCCATCAACTACTTCAATCTTGCAACCTGAGACACACTTGATCCTTACTCTCATAACATTTTTTGCACACTTTCCCACCACTAGCACTTTCAAAAGAAATTCCCTTTTCCTTCGGTAATGCATACATTTTGCAGACATTATTATTATTATTATTATTTAGGTCTCCTTGGAGTCAAAAGACTCATCGCAGGAGGTCCTTCCTAAGAAACACAGTCTATCAAGACTCATCGTGGGAGGTCCCTCCTAGGAAACACAATGTCTATCACACCAATCTTTAAACTCATTGACCGTTCTCGCTCTCACTACTCAATCAGGCAATTCATTCCATGGTTCAACCACCCTCCATGCAAAGAAACCACTCCTTGCCCTCTTGCTCACAGTTTCCTTTCGTAACTTCCAGGGATAGCCCCTTCTCATCACTCCTTTCTGCTGTTTAAGCAAAAGAACTCCCCAGTGTCAATGCTGTAACCACCTCTCAACAGTTTAAAACGTCTCAATCATATCACCTCTCCTTCTTCTATCCACCAAACTCTGCAGTCCACACTCCCTCAGCCGATCCTCATAACTAACATTGCACAGTCCTGAAACCATGTTTGTTGTCTGCCTTTGTATCCTTTCCACAGTTAATTTATCCCCTTCAAAATCTTGGGGACCAAATCTGAGAACAAAGTGTGGTCTCATCCAAGTCTTATATAATGGAATGATAACTCTTTTATCTCTGCAGGTCAGTGTCCTTCTCATTATTGCAGCAATCCTCGGTGTTACCTTCACTACCTTTGCAATATGTCCCCTAAATTTGAGTTTCTATCAATCATCAACCCCAGATCTATTCTCTTCCCTATTTCCTCCAGTATAGCTCCTCCAATAGAGTGTGCAGCCATCGATGTGTCCGAAACCTCAAGACCTTTCATTTTGCTGCATTAAACTGATTCATTTGCCCATTTGTCTAGCTTATTCAAATCCTCTTGCAGGGCTACCACATCTGCACTATTACTAATAATCCATCCCAGCTTCGCATCATCTGCAAACAACTGAATATTCCCTGCAATCCACTGACACTGTCATTAATATAAAGGTTAAACAATATAGGTCCCAGTACTGAGCTCTGTGGGACCCCACTTGTAATCCTCTGCCTCCATACACAATTCTCTGATACTTATCGGACAGCCAATCCTGAATCCATTTGACCAATCTGACATCCAGACCCGTGTCCTGCAACTTAAATATCGGCTTATCATGTGGCACCCTTTCAGATGCCTTCGCTAAATTCAAGAAAATGGCAGTATATGCCTTTCCTTCATCTACTGTTCTTGTAACTTTATTATAAAAGGCTAGTATATTACTAAAACAAGAGCACCCCTTCACAAATCCATGTTGACTCTCATAGATAACATTACCCTCATCTGCCCAATGCTGTATACGGTCCCTCACTAATTTCTCCAAATCTTAACAACTTCTGATGACACACAAACTGGTCTATAATTAGACACCTCCAGTCTGCTACCACCCTTATGCATTCACGCTATCTTACCTTCCTTCCTTCCTTCCATTCCCTGGGCACCGTTCCTGCAGCCAGACTCACTGAAAAGCCAGGTTAAAGGCACTGTCAGTTCCCTAGCACATTCTCTCAAAACTCGTGGTGAAATACCATCCAGTCCCTCAGCTTTACTAACATCCAGAGTACTCAGTATTTGGAACACACTCTCTTCCTACACCTCTAAGCCTCGAACCTACCCTATCCCTCTAGTATTAAAATTTACTCCTCCAGGATCAAATACTCCAATTTCATTGAACAATTCCACTATGTCCTCTGTATCAGTCACTCTATTCCCATTTCTGTCCCCACAATGTTATTCTTCCACAGTCATTTCTCCTCCTACTGGTCACATAGCTAAAAAATTCCCTAGGATTTTCTTTGGATGTTAGGGCCAATCTCTTCTCATATTCCAGTTTCACCTTCCTTACCATACTAGTCACTCTCCTGGTGTCTTATATTCTTCATGCATCTTTTCTTCACCTGTCTCATTATCTCTTCCATAGCCTCTTTTTCACAAGAAGTTCCTGTTTAATATTGTTTGTCATCTACTTTACTCCAAATTGTGTCCTCTTCTTCACTTGTGGAATATAGCTTGCTATTGCTGCTAACAAATATTCCTTCACAATTTCTCAAGCACTGATGCTATCTTGCCCTTCCAATTCCTCCCTCCATGAAACTTCCCCAAGTTGATGTCTAAGACTATTATAATCACCTGCCTTATAATTCCACATATGTTCCCATCTCTTTTGATACTCTTGCATGTCTATTCATTTTCAAGTCAAAACCACATGGTCACTCTCTCCAACTGGTGGGATGTCATCTCAGTTATTATCAACTCTTCTGATGCTATGACCAAATCCAAAACTGTTGTTCCCTCTATTACATGTTTCCTAAGACATTTGTCCCTCAAGAATTCTAGAAATTCCATTCCCTTATTGCTACATGCATCTTCCTCTTCCCAATTTATACTGCTGTAGTTAAAATCTCCCATAACAATCATTCTTCTTGCATTTGCCTAGCTCAACTGTCTAAACATCTCCTGGTCCCCACCCTCTGTGCTCCTTGGTTTGTATCAACACGTAATTAAATATCTTGTCTTGGCCACTTCTACCTCACACGATATGCTTTCAAAACCATTAGTGTCACTGCCTTCCATAGCCCCACTCTTAGAGGACATAAGTTGGCACTTATCATAAGCATTACTCCACCACCACACTTTCCCTTCCTATCCTGCTGAAAAATGCTGTACCCTGCTATTTCTATTCCTGTTATTATATCCTCTTCTGTCAACCACGTCTCACTTTAACCAGTGTGATGCTATCAGCGCCACCAATTCCTCTCCTTTATTCTGGATACTCCTGGCATTAGTATAAGGCATAAAAATGCCACTGTTTCTATACCCAGCATTATCCCATCTAGGCTCAGTGTTACCTGTTGTCATTCCCCTTCTTCCAAGTACCTGTTCCCACAAGAGGCCACCCCTGCTACCAACCTGGGCATTCTAGTTTCCCTGTATTGACACAGTGACTTGTTCAGAACAGCAGTCTCTTCCAGATGCCTACGTCCTTCCTCATTCAAATGCAGGCAGTCTCTCTCTTGCATTTGAATGCATGATAGCATACAATTCCTTTCTGTCCTCAAACACCCTCCATACATCCACATATTCCAATCCTCTCTTCTGACACATTCTAGTTATTATTCAATATTACTGCTCTTCTGCTCAAGCCCGTCACTATCTTACTAGGCAACATGCACACTATCTTTTCTCTCTGCATCTTCTTTTGTACACCCTCAAGCAACAATCTCATATCTCTTGCCGCCCAGTTTACATTACCTCTCAAGACATTTGTTCCTACCATCACAATCATCTTATCCACCCTTTCACCCCTCTTAATTGCCATAGCCACACTTTCTATCATTCCTCCAGGCAAACACTCCTAAACACATTGTATCTTGCACACCACACCACGGATCACTGAGTCCCCATATATTACACCTGTTACCACCCTGTTCCTCGATTGCTCACATGCATCCCTCACTCTCTCTCCTCTAACACTTTCTCTCTGTGTTTCCCTACTTACCTGCCTTCCTGACATCACTCTGTCCCTGGTTCCACTGCTCCCTCGCATTCTTCTCATTCCCTTCCTGCTACTGTTTCCATTCTCTCTTCTTCTATCATTCCCATAACTTTCTCTCATTCCTCTAATCTCATCTTTCACACTTCTCATCTCATTCCCTAGACATTCCACCTACTCTTTCAGCTCATCTCTCTCTCTCTCTCTCTCTCTCTCTCTCTCTCTGCAAATCAGCCACTCTTATTTGCCATTCATCTCCCAATTGAGGCCATCTCCAAAAACTTCATAATCATTCAGCTTTTCCATACTCCCTACTCTCATTATTTTATTCATATTTCTCTTACCATTCTCGCCCTCTATCATACCACTCATCTCTATGTGGAGAATCTCTCGCCTCTGACTCAATGAGGTCAGTTATAGTCTCAGTAAGGTCAATTATAGTCATCTCTAACTCACCACATTACTCCCATTGCCTGCATTTTGCGCATATACGTATTTCCCCCTTCTCTCACCTGCCACATATACAACCGCCAGGACGCATACATTTCACAAGTCCTGCATGCTACAAAATCCCATATGATATCACTCAAAATAGGAGTCCTTAAATGGGAGAGGACTTGGTGATACGCCATTTGCAATTTTAACTGCCACCATTATTCAAAATAGTGTTGAGGATCTATTACAACTAAATGCTAAATAAGTATAAGGGAATATAACTATATAAGTAAAAGTACATACAAATACAAACAGAACATTTAAGTGTACTAAATATAAATAAAATAAAACTAAATAATGAAAACCTATGTTATCTTCGTCTTCTCTTCCACTGTTATGCATCCGATTCTGACTTGTCTTTTTGGTAACCAAAATACACAATATAGTGACAACAACTAACTTCAAAAACAACCACTGAAGACACTCTATTCCAGAAAAACAATGTAGCACAAATCTTGACAGAAGTCAGACTATTCACTTTAAAAAAAAAACATATAAACATTTCCTCTCGTCACAACGAGAATTGAACTTATTCGATTTTTCAATCGAAGGGCGCAACGTACCATCATTCTTCCAATTGCACTATGAAGGCACTATATGATGGTAATATTTTTATACTTGAAGATATGTGGTGTTGTGGTACTATTTCAGTATCTTGTTTGACCAGTTTTCTTATGAATACTGTAATTGACTGTTATTTCCATGACCTCAAATTCCTTCTATTTCTTTATGGCATGGAAATCAATTTTGAGAGGATACATTTTCACAACAGGTTTGAGACCAAAATAATTAAGGTGCTGGATGTTTTCAATTTCTGAATATTTTTGATCATCTCCAAATCGCAACTCTTGGATTTTTTAAGGAGCTTTCTGATGGATACTACTTACAAGAACAAACTTTACTATTTAAGCAAGATATTTCAACAGACTGAATAGATGAACATCAGTTAGCAAATTCTTGTTAAAAAATTCTACAGAAGGACTAATGGGCTTTGGATGCTGTGGGGCACATATTAAAAACATTATTATTATTGTTTATTCTTTCATGGAGTCTCAAGATTCATTGCAAGAGACCTCACACAATGTCGTCACTTTCCTTAATCTTATTCAATGACAGTGCATTCACTTATTCAAGGAAAATTGCAGAGATGAATGCACTGTCATTGAATAAGTAGAACTTTCTGTTTCATTTTCCTGACTTCAATCTGAGACTTAGATCTATTCATGTGCACTACTAATCCTCTCACACATTCTGTTAACACTTGTGCTAATATTTCATCTAATTCTTCAGCCATATTTTGCGATACCGTGAGCACCTCTTAACTCACCTATTCCCATCACATCAGACAGGTATATTAAGTATACCTGCATAGAAGTAGCCTGGAGATGCATAATCAGTAATTGGATTACTTCTACTCTCACCCTCCTGTCATCAGTATACATTAGTCATCATTATAATCATTTGTTTTCTCTGTAAGATTTCATTTAGTCTGCTCAGCTGATTTCCTCTCATAATTTGAGTGATTTTTTTGACCAGACAAATCAGAAGCATTTTACTTTGTTGAATAGAAGATTGACAGGTAATGGTGCTTGTAGTTCATATTCTTTATTATTAATTATTAATATTCAGGCCTCAATGGAGTCAAAAGACTCATCGTGGGAGATTCTTCCTAGGAATCTCCCAAAGTCTATTATACCACTCCTTGAACTCATTGACCATTCTTGCTCTCACCACCTTATCAGTCAGTGCATTCCATAGTTCAACCACCCTCCATGCAAAGAAACCACTCCTCACCCTCTTGCTCACAGTTTCCTTTCGTAACTTCCAGTGATGGCCCCTTGTCATTGCTCCTTACCGCTGTTCCACCAACTGAAAGAACTCCCCAGTGTCAACTCTGCAACTACCTCTCAACAGTTTAAAAGTCTCAATCATGTCACCTTCCCTTCTCCGATCCACCAAACTCTGCAGTCTACATTCCCTCAGCTCATCCTCATAACTAACATTGTACAGTCCTGAAACCATCTGTTATCTGTCTGCACCTTTCACAGTTAATTTATCCCCTTCAAATCGTGGGGACCAAATTTGAGAACAATAGTCTAAGTGTAATCTCATCAGGGTCTTATACAATGGAATGATAACTCCTTTATCTCTGAAAGGCAGCGTCCTTCTCAGTATTGTAGCAGTCTTCTGGGCTACCTTCACCACCTTTACAATATGTTCCCTGAATTTCAGTTTTCTGTCAGTCATCACCACAGATCTCGTCTCCCCTACTTCCTCCAGTACAGCTCTTCCAATGGAGTATGCAGCCTCCTATTGATATATTCCAAACTTCAAGACTTTACATTTTGCTGCAGTAAGCCAATGTCCCCATTCATTCTCCCATCTGTCTAGTTTATTCAAATCCTCTTGCAGGGCTGCTGCGTCTGCACTATTACTAATAACCCTTCCCAGCTTCACATCATCTGCAAACAACTGAATATCCCCCTGCAATCCGTTGACAATATCACTCATATAAAGGTTAAACAATACAGATCCCAGTACCAAACTCTGCGGAACACCCACTTGTAACTTTCTGCCTCCTTGATATTGCCCCACCATACACAACTCTCTGATATGTATCAGACAGCCAATCCTGAACCCAGTTCAGTAACCCGACATTTAAACCCATGTGCTGCAACTTAAACATCAGCTTATCATGTGGCACAATTGTCAAATGACTTTTGCAAAATCTGGAAAAGTGACAGTATATGCCTTTCCCCTCATTGCTCTTATCACTTTATTATAAAAGGCAATCATATTACTAAAGCAAGAGTGCCCCTTAACAAATCCATGTTGATTCTCACAAATAACATAACCTTATCTGCCCAATGCTGTATATTGTCCCTCGCTATTTTTTCCAAGACCTCAACAACTACTGATGACACAAACTGGCCTATAATTAGACACTTCCAGTCTGCTACTACCCTTATGCAATGGCACTATCTTACCTTCTTTCCATTCCTTGTGTACCTTTCCCACAGGCAGACTTTTATTGAAGAGCCAGGTCAACGGAGCTGTCAGTTCTTTAGCACATTCTCTCAAAACCTGTGGTGAAACACTATCCAGTCCACAGCTTTACTGACATCCATAGTATTCAGTATTTTGAACACTCTCTCCTTTTGCACCTCTAAAACCTGAACCTTCCTTATCTTTTAGTATTAAAACCTTCTTCTCCAGGATGAAATACTCCAATAAAGTGCTCATTGAACAATTCCACTATGTCCTCTGCATCAGTCACCCTATTCCCATTTTCATTCTGCAATGTCATTCTTCCACAATCATTTCTCCTTCTACTGGCCACATAGCTAAAAAATTCCCTAGGATTTTCATTGGATCTTAGTGCCAATCTCATTTCATATTCCAGTTTTGCCTTCCTCACCATACTAATCACTTTCCTGGCCTATGTTTTATATTCTTCGTGCATCTGCTCTCCACCCTTCTCCTTGTATTTCTTCTATAATCTCTTTTTCACCTGCAGTTCCTGTTTGATATTGTTTGTCATCCACTTTACCCCAAATTGTGTCCTCTTCTTCACTTGTGGAATATAGCTTACTATGGCTGCTAACAAATATTCCTTCAATTTCCAAATCACTAATGATATCCCGGCCTTCCAATTCCACCCTCTATGGAACTGCTCCAAGTGGATATCTAAGACTATTATAATCACCTGCCTTATAATTCCACATACGTTCCCATCTCTTTGATACTCCTGCATGTCTGTTCATTTTCCAAGTCAAAACCTCATGGTCACTCTCTCCAACTGAGGTAAGAGATGTCATCTCAGTTATATCAGCATCTTCTGATGTTATTACCAAATCCAAAACTCTTGAGTCTCTTGTTCCTTCTATTACATGTTGTCTAAGACATTTGTCCCTCAAGAATTCTAGAAATTCCATTCCCTCATTACTACATGCATTTTCCTTTTCCCAGCTTATACTGCTGTAGTTAAAATCTCCCATAACAATCATTTTTCTTGCACTTGCCAAGCTCAACTGCCTAAACATCTCCTGCTCCCCACCCGCTATGATCCTTGGTTTGTAGCACAACCCTACTAAATATTTTGTCTTGGCCACTTCTACCTCACACCATATGCTTTCAAAACCATTAGTGTCTAAAGCATCCATTCTTAAAGGACATAAGTCATCACTAATCATAAGCTGTACTCCACCACTACGTTTTCCCTTCCTATCCTTCTGAAAATACCCTGCTACTTCTATTCCTGTTATTATATCATCTTCCATCAACCATGTCTGCAAGATCCCAATAATCTTTGGTCAGGCTGATGCTATCAGCACCACCAATTCATCTCCTTTATTCCAGATACTCCTGGCATTAGTATAAAGCATAAAAATGTCATTGCTTCTATACCTGTCATTGTCCCTTGCAGATTCTACTGGACTCAGTGTTTCCTGGTGTCATCCCCCTTCCTGCCAAGCACCCATTCCCACAAAAGGCCACCCTTGCTACAATGAACTTGCTGATTACATTTTAGGCTGCATCTAAACTATATTTCCAGAGTTAGAAAGATAAAATCAGGAGGAGTCCAGTGGATGAGCAAAAAAAGAAGATTCAGTACTTACCTGAAAAAAAAGTGCTTTATATTTTTTCTTTTTGCTTGTCCATTTGACTTCTACCTGATTTTTATCTAACTCTGAGATTGCACTATAACACTGCCTTCTTCAAAAACTCGTTTTTTTTCTCCTTCACCTGCTGACTTCTTGACCTTGCAATTCTTGATGTCATACTGCTTCTGGGTTCTGAGTTTTCACCTAACTCTATAGTTGCAATAGTTGAGCGCAGAGATAAGAATGTTAAAAATGCTGTTAGTATATGGAGAGAGAGAGAGAGAGTGTGTAAAAATTAATTGTTTGGCAGGAACAAATGATTTGAATGGCAAAAAATATGAAATGAAGGAAGATAACAAAATTCTGAAAGAGGTGGTGTGGGAGAAAGAATAAAGATTGTCTGCTCCAATGGAATGATAGGAATATACAGGAAGGGACATAAAAACTGCAAATGAGTTGATGCAAAGCTTCTGCAGGAGGAATGTGCAGTTTGTAGATGTTTGGAAGAGGACTTGTATGACTGATTGCAGGCAGGCATCTCTCGCTCTCTCTCTCTCTCTCTCGTCACCCAGAGACAAATGAATATGCAAATGATTATGCAATGCCAAATGCAGTTTCTGAAGTCTTGATTGGGTTGGAAATTACAACATATGAGGGTGGTCTGAAAAGATCTTGGCCTAACAATGAAAAAACTAATTTATAATTTCAAAATTATTATTATTTTTTTTCAACATAATCGCCCTTAAGAGACTAATGCATTTATTCCAGCAATGCTCCAGCGCCATCCCTGTAGTGGTTCTCAATAAGATCTGCAAAATACCCTTCTACAGCCTCAATCACCTCTTGATTCGATGAAAAACACTAACAAGCGAGGAAGAGTTTTAGTTTTGGGAAGAGATAGAAGTCAGAGGAGTCAAATTTGGGGAATAGGGTGGATGTTCCAACAATTCAGAGTGTAGATCCCTTAATTTTCCCATTGCCAAAACACGTTTGTGGGCAAGTGCATTGTCCTATTATTACGGGCAACTCCAGGGAGTCATTAGACTCATCAAGGGAGGCTCCAAATCATGTTCATCACAACTATTCGACATTCATACAGTATCTATCATACCTCGCCTTAAACTCATTCACTGTCACAGCATCCACCACAGACTCAGGGAGTGCATTCCACTCATTCACTACTCTAAAAGTAAAGAACCCAGCTCTAACACCTTTACTAACCACACTTTTGCCCAGTTTCCATGGATGTCCCCTAGTCCTCCCACAACCAGCCTTGTTCTCAAAAATATCTTCTGAATTAATTTTATAGAAACCCTTCAGTAATTTGAATGTCTCAATCATATCTCCCCTCCTCTGCCTATCAACCAATTTTTGCAACCCACAAATCCTCAACCTGTTCTCATAAGGTTCATTCCACAGACCTGCTATCATCTTGGTCACTCGGCTCTGGATCCTCTCCACCTCCTCCCCATCAAGAAGAAACCTAGGTGACCAAATCTGAGCACAGTAGTCGAGATGGGGTCTTATCAAGGCTCGATACAGAGGAACAATAACCTGCTTGTCTCTGCTTGTCAACGTATTCTTCAGCAACCAAGTGATTTGATGAGCTGATTTGGCCACTTTTGCAATATGTCCCCTAAATTTCAATTCCTTATCCACCAACACTCCTAAATCTCGTGCCTCATTGATTTCCTGGAGCACCAATGCAGTAAACTGCCGCCAATCTTTTCACCCCAAAATGCATAACCTTACATTTTGCCACATTAAATTGACATCCATTCTCCTTAGCCCAGACCTCCAATCTATCCAAATCATCCTGAAAAATTTTGACGTCATCTGCATTCACTATTGCCCTACCCAACTTCGCATCATCCGCAAACAAATGAACAGTTCCTCTCAGATCCTTTCCTATATCATTTATGAACAAATTAAACAGCAGTGGTCCAAGAACAGATCCTTGTGGCACACCACTAGTCACAGGCCGTCTTGTGGACTCTACTCCTGAGTAAACCACTCTCTGATATCTCTCCGTCAACCACCCTCCTATCCATCTCACCAACCCTATGTCCATCCCCATATGCTGCAATTTACTGATTAGAATTCCATGTGGTATCCTGTCAAAGGCCTTAGCAAGGTCCAGTAGAATCACTGTAAACCCATTACCCTTATCCAGTTCAGCCGTCACTGTGTTATAATATGTGAGCAAGTTACTGAGGCATGACCTACCCTTCACAAAACCATGCTGTCCCCGATACAGTATCCCATTTTCTTCTATCCAATCTTGTATTTTCCTCTTGACTATTTTCTCTAAGACCGTGATAATGATTCCTGTTATGCTGATTGGCCGGTAATTTTCAACAGCAGCCTTGGAACCACCTTTGTTCAGTGGAACTGTTTTCCCCTCTTTCCACCCCCTTGGGACTGATATTAGGCATTTGGTTTATTAATTATCTTGAAAAAGGTAAAACAATAACCGGGGAATATTATTCTGATCTTTTAACCAGACTAGACGAAAAAAATCTTGAGAAAAGACCCAATTTGCAGAAGATAAAAATCATCTTTCATCAGGAGTTGCCCATAATAATAGTAATAGTAATAATTGGACAATGCACTTGCCCACAAAGGTGTTTTGGCAATGGGAAAATTAAGGGATCTAAGGGATAGAATAGATGGTAGGGATAGTATGCATAAGCAAATAGAAGAAATGAGTTGAAGGAGGGTAATTATTATGGGTTATTTCAATTATGGTAACATTGACTGGAAAGAGGAGAGGGCACATGGGAAGAAGGAATTGGATTTTATACGGTTATTAAGGGACAACTATCTACGGCAACATGTAGTGGAAAATACCAGGGGGCAGAGAGTGCTGGACCTAGTAACTGCAACTGAGAATGTGGCTGTAACTAACATGACCATGTTGCCACCAATTGGTGAGAGTGACCATAAGGTCATGACTTGGGATGTGGCTAAAGGAGTTGAATTTACAATTAAGACAGGGTACATGTGGAATTACCGGGCTGGTAAGTATGACAAGCTTAGGTGTGTGCTTGGCTCAATGCCATGGCATGTAAAACTGCAAGGGCTGGAAGTTGATAGTGCATGGGAGGTGGTTAAGAACTGTTTGCAGGAGGCAGTGGTTGACTGTATACCAAGAGTCCGAATAATAAATCAAGTAGAGGTTAAATGGATGAATAACACTAAGCTTGAGCTGCAAAAAAAGAAACAATTGTGGAGAGAATTTAAGGAGAAGGGTGACCATCAGTCGCATGAACAGTATAAAGCTCAGGCCAGGATGGTAACAAGGGCGGTAAGAAAAGCAGATTACGAAAGGAAATTGGCCACGCAGGCTAAAGAGAATCCCAAACAGTTTTTTCAATATGTTGCAAGTAAAAGGAAAAATGCTCATGGTAGAATGATCTTAAAAAATGCTGAGGGTAGGGAGGTAACCGAATCAGTCGATATTGTGGAATTACTGAGCGAGCACTTTGCAAGAGTATATCATCCAGGTGGTGACTTTGCAGGAATAGAAGGACCAACAGCTTATACTGGAATTGTGATGAATGAAGTAGAGGTAACTAGTCTATTACAGAACCTCAATGTCAATATACCTGTGGGATTGGATTTTATACCAGCTCGTGTTGTAGGTGAAGCGGCTAAAGAATTGTCAGTGCCCTTGACCATTTTGTTTAATTTGAGCCTCAGGACTTGATCTGCTGTGAGATCAAAAACGCACTCGCATTTTTGATCAGCATGCCTACATCTTCTTTTGAAATGCCTATAGTCATCAATTTCATGCACTTTGACCCGTCAGTCATCCAATACCATAATGTGCACTCGATCAATGATTTCTGGTGCTGTTACATTTTTTGGACGTCCTTCACGTGGATCATCTTCAAGGCTGGTACGGCCACGTTTAAACTCTGCAGCCCATTTCTTAATTGTTGAAAACGAAGGAGAAAAGTGCCCATAAACTTTTATGAGCTTTGAATGAGTTTCTTTTTGCGTTAAACCTTCTTTTACAGAGAATTTTATAACTGCACATGATACTCAATTTTATTCATTTCAAGGGATACAGACAACACTTTTGCTTCAGACAACTGTATAAAACAAACTACTTGATAGAACTGGCAATTTCACATGGATGCTTATGACAGATGTACCAGCTGAGAAAAAAAAAAATCTTGCTGATAGTGTTGCCATCTATGGTCGAAGCCAAGAAATTTTCAGACCACCCTCGTACAAAGGTAGTTGCAGATTCAAAGCGATATAATATTTCTTGTACACAAATGCCAAAAAACCTTTTGGAATAAGGATAGTTTTTTGGCAATAGTTAGTTTAACTTGGTCAATTATAGTTATCAGTGAGACTGTTACGTCGTTACTTTCTTATTTTAACTTTTAATCATACTTTATTTTGTGATGCTTCCATAACGACTTTTATATAACTTATATCAAGGTATCCTCTTTACTTATTACTTTATCTCTCTTATATATCTTAAACACGCAGTCTTCAATCATCTTTAGGCCTACTCTTGAATCAAATTGACATTATACTTATACGAGGATGGTAAGGAAGTAATCTATGAAAAGGGTTAACTTCTCTAATTCTCACTTATTATTAATTCCTTTTCAATGCAGAGAAATTTATTTGTTCATGCTATGCCACTCCGCATTTAGATGATTGCATGCATAACATCAGGGAAATAACAATCAGTAAGTATAATGTCCTCTTTTACCTAATATAGGCTCTCTAAATCAATAATTTATCTCAACTTTTAACATACAGCAATCGTGGTCCTCTATTCAATACTTTTATATAAATTTTCGGTTTCCCGCTTAGATTCTATTTTAGCAAGTGGTGAAATGAGAACAAAACAGGCAAGCACGTAATTACAATCAAACAAGGACATTTATTATACTAAGACAAGAAATTACAAACTTGAATAAAACATGAATTAAGATCTCTCAATTGATTTCAATGGATATATAGCTACACTTAAATTATCAAACACATTTTTAAGTATCTAAAACATAAGATCATACTCTGCTCACGACTTTTCTCTTAAGGAGTAATCATTGGCAATAAAAAAAACTGGAACCCTACATTAATTATCTGTTGCCTTACTTAACTTTCACTTCAATACACAGCACATTATACAATGTAACATTTAGAGTTCCTAAGGTTCCTCAATTTTGTCACATAACTCTACATAAATCATCTAAATCAGAACATATTCCTCAGGTACTAAAACTAACTCTTAAATTCTTACACACACACACACACACACACACACACACACACACACACGTTCTCTGTGAACTATTATTAATATCTTTTGCGTCTACTGAGGAACAATTGTTAATTCTTATACACACATTCTCTAGGAACTATTGTTATATTCTTACATGTCCACTATGAACAAAAATCAATACTACACACATTCCCTTGGAACAAACATACTAATCTAAATTGAATGCGTTCCTTAGGAACACTTTCTGAATCACTACAAGTTCAATTAAGAATATTCTCATATTCATTACATGTCCCCTTTCACATGCTCGTAAGATAGAGAATTGGAAATCTTACCGGAACAGTACACATACTTTTCTTGACATTACATGCTTTGGATGGCACCTATCTTTCTTCCTAGGACTTCTACCTAGAAACATTCAGTCGGCTCTGGCTACATCTATAAGAAGGCTTGCCTTCTACAGCATAATGGAAAGATTATTCAGTTTTCTGGTCATCAGTACAGCATGGCCCTGTATTGCCGCATCTCATCTGACTGGCTCTGGAGTGGATATATCTGGCAAAATTGACGACCATAATGCTGGATACTTCCGAAGCTTCCGCTGAGCTTCAACGACTATGGAATCATCGAAGATCAAGGGCACGAACCCGGAGTCACAAGTCAGAAAACAAGAGAGAAAAGAACAATGTACGATCTGCAATTCCATTTTGTATCTCGTGCTCTAATTTCCCATTGGTTCCTTTCTTTTTCAACAGTGCATGTCTCCCTAACCTCTGGCGCCAAAATGTGCACTGGTAGACATCTCCATAGGCATCGTTCAGCTATCAGCACCAAATAGGACTGGTGAAAATTTAGATTGTTACATGTATGACATATATGACCATTGCCTAAGGCAGGATATGTAAGCTTACATATCCTGCCTTAGGCAATAATAGGATTAAGTTCCAAGGTCTCAGTGTATAGTTTACATGGTGTGTATACGTATTACCAGGAATTTGCAAGAATAGCACAATTTATGACTAGAAATATTTACACTTATTTTACAATTTTGTGATACGCAACAGTAAGGAATAATTCACATTAATTCTGAATGATATAATATTGTCTTATAAATGTTCTCATTCAGAATTTAACAAAAATCTTGCCGATAGTATTGCCATCTATGGTCGAGGCTGAGAAATTTTCAGACCATCCTCGTACAACAGTAGTTGCAGATTCAAAGGGATATAATATTTCTTGTACACAAATGGCAAAAACATTTGGAATAAGGATAGTTTTTTGGCAATAGTTAGTTTAACTTGTTCAATTATAGTTATCAATGAGACTAAATTGACAGAAGATATAGGAAAAGAATGTAAGAGTATTGTATTTTTAGGGGGGGGGGGGGGAGAGAGAGAGAGAGAATTATAGGAATAAGTTGAGAAAAGAGGTTACTGATGATAGCTGAAAATTTCAACTAACAAATGTAAAAGCTAAAGGAGGAATTTAGGATTGAGATTTATTGGGTGTGAGATAGAGGGTAACCGAACAAAATATTGTAGGTTGCTTGCCACAGACTGAAGAAGATGCACAACGGATGCAGGTCAATGTGGTTATTATGCAAACTTCAACTATGTTTGCATGGGTGATGAAAAGAATTTATACAGTTACTAAGGAATATGGAAGGTGAGGGATACCCAGGATTTGAGAGGACTGGATCTAGTAATAGCATCAGATAGCCACAGTAGGTGCCTCCTCTATATTGGGACAAAACTGCAAGTAATCATGCAGTTTTGTCCTAAGAGGTTGCTAAATATGTAATTCTTCCTTAAGAAGGGGCATGTGTAGAACTGCAGAGCTGGTGATTAGGAGTTGTCAGTAGTGCATAGGGAAATAGTCGGTGGATATTTGTGTAGTGCTATTGGACTGCATTCCCAAGAGGATACTCCATGTAGGAGTTAAATGAGTAACATCAAAGCAAGAGCTGCTTTATTATGATACTACTCATCCATACTTGCTCCTACAGAACATGCTATAACAGTCAGCAGTTTTTTTTCCCTAGTCCTGACCCTCATATTAGTATTATTTGCCAGCCTGGTTGGCCGAGTGGCTAACGTATCCGCTCTCCAGCCAAAAGGCTGCAGGTTCGAATCCCACCATGGGCGTGGATGTTTGATTTTCTGTGGAAGTAGTGGTGGTGGTTGGCCGTAGTTGTCGTTGGTGTAGTTGTGGTTCATTGTAGTTGGTGGAGACAGAGTTGTAGAGTAGGTGCCCTACCTTGATGAGTCCTTGGACTCCCTGGAGGTGTTACATATTAATAATAATTTATTACCTGAATTCTGTATTAATATTAGTTTAGTTTAGTACACTATTACTGAATTTTAGAATGAAACATATTGATATGTATATTCCTTTCCACACATGACCTGTGATGCAATACAAGGCAAATGAATATCCTTTAGAACTAACTGTACAAATGGATAGTCGGGTCTGTACAACTATGCATTGATGGGGGTATGGAGAACCTCCACATTTGGAAAGAGTATTATATAATATCATATCAGTGGCTTATCTGCATGTGACTTTTGTAAAAGAAGATAACATTACTCAAACTCATGTGTAATGTTATCTTCTTTTACAAAAGAAGTTTTATGTTTCTAGGAAAGTACAGTTGTGTATATGGCATACATAGGCTATTAAAAGTACAAACTTTTGATTGTGGTTCCTGGAAAAAAAAAAGTTGATGTAATGCTTCCTATGAGATCAGCTTATAGGAAGCAATATGGGGAAAAAAAAAAAAAAAAAAAAAACAGCCAAATTTGTTTGTCCAACAGTGGTTCAAGAACTGGTTGACTTGATAATGAATGGTATAGAATGCTTGACTCATCACAAATGGTTGAGAATATGCTTAGAATATGAAAAGTGTGGTTATATCTGAACGATGCTTATTGAGGTGTGTGCAGTTCAGTTATCTTTGCTCTTTCTCAATATTTTACTTCAATCCAGTGCATTTTTCTAATGAATATGGTCTTAAATTAACCTGTCTTACATAATGTATTTTTTAACATAACTGTTGCTTCAATTATAGATCTGCAGCTGCACCTCTGTGCTGTTCTTCGAAGTCCCAGATGATGTGATGAAAGAACGTCTTCTTGAGAGAGGGAAAACAAGTGGACGAGTGGATGATAACGAGACAACTATTCAGAAACGCTTAGATACATTTCATAAACAAACACTACCTGTTCTTACTCATTATGGTAACAAGGTTCAAAAAGTAAGCTTATTTCTTTCTGATACGAATATTTCTAAAATTTATAAACAGGGAACACAGAGTTCTTAGAAGTTGTATAAAGGTGTGAGAGAGTAAATAACAAGATGGTCAATTTTTTTAAATGAAGAATGGCAGGTGAATAGAATGTTCTGAGAGAGATTAATAAATGATTTAATCTCTACCACTCTAACCATGTACTTTATTCCTTATTAGTTTTTCCAGAATAGCAAATTTGAAACTGCGAACCAAAAAAAAAACATTTTTCTTTCCAATACCAGGAAAGGGCTTGTTTGATTTATACATTTACTTTTTAATTGATAGTTGCTTGCAGATATAAAGTGATGAAGACATTAGTGAGTGCCAGGATTCAGAAAAGAATTAATAACAGTAATAGCATTCTCTGAAAGTAAGCATAAGTTTGTTAAAGCACAACCTTCCTTTAACATCTACTTATGTATTACAACAAGGTTACCAGTGCATTGGGAAATGAAGATGCACATGCATCTTCATTTATGTACAGTCATACCCCGACTTACGTGAATCAAGAGTTACGTGATTTCTTATGTATATATTCCTGCCCCACTTTACGCCTCACCACTAGTCATATCTTTCAGGCATCGGCCACATTCGCCAGTGTCGCACATGCTGTGAACAAGCACTGACGTGTTTCACGTGGTCTCCATTCATACATGATTTTTATAGTCTACAAACCTTGCGATTGTTTAATGTTATGTTCTTGATAAAAATTTTATCACATAAAAAATAATAATGTCATCCAAAAGAATCAAGTCCGATTTTTCTACTGCTAGCAAGAAAAGAAAAACATTGACTTTGGAAACAAAACTCAACATTATTAAGGATTTTGTTAGCCGAATGAAAATTTGTGAGCTAGCAAAGAAGTTCGATCTACAGGAATCCACAGTAAGAACAATCATAAAAGAAAGGTTTACAGATTTTGGAGGACATAGATTCTAATGAGGAACGAATTATATCCACAGGGTAAGGAATAAAAAATTCATTAGCTTTGTATGAAGAAATTTTGCGTGACAAGAAAAAGACATTATGCTGTCAGCTGAATCTATTAGATTTTATGAAACCATCGACATCGAAATAACTTTATTGTTTTTTATGTACGAAAAACTACAATTATGATTATATTTCTTAAAAAATATAGGTGTTTTTGTAAACCTTTGGTCCCAATTGTATGTTTGTATATATAAATTACATGTAAAATTATACCCAGAGTTACGCGAATTCGACTTAGGTGCTTTTTGTTGGTCCCACCTACTGCGTAACTTCCGGGTTTTACTGTATTTACATTTGGCAAAAGCCGTTGCCAAACAAATTGATAAATCAAAACAGATGATGATTTTCATAGGTGATTGGCTGTTGTGTGTTTGTGCATATGGATCTTCCAGGATACTGTTTCTTTAACCAGTTCTTGAGTGGACAGAATTAGATTTCACTAATGAAATGCATCAGGAATCCATGATTGGACTACTTATGTTTAGCTTGTGTGTTAATGATATTGAGAGAGAGGCTTAAATTGGATATTGAAAATTCAGAGGTCACATTGCACAAGTGCAATGTGACATAAGCACTTCTAAACAAAAACAGGCAAAAATAGTCGTAAAAATAATAGTTTTTAAGGAGGAGTAACATTGGAATTTCCCAGAAATAATACCTATGTATATCTCATTAAATTAGCAAGTTTTTTATGTTTTATATCCTTTCAAAACTTAATGCTAAAAGCGACATTACTTTTAGGTTGACTTGATACATACTAAGAAATACACTGTTTAAAAAGCTTACTTTAGAATTTTAATTATTGAAAAAATTAATTATAGAATAGACCTGCACTTACCTGCAACAAAACAATGACAAAAAATTTAAAAGAAAAAAAAGAAATCGAATTTAAGATAGTGATCCCTTGTATCTCCCCCCACATAAGACCTTTTGGAAACCCTGAGGGATACACATACATTTTGGGAAACACTACACTAGCCATAGTCAGGTTGTAAGGCATGTCTAAAACAAATTGCAACTAATAAGGATAAGACTCAAATTTCAGTTAATGAATGACAATCATTACAGTTTAATTTAGGGCAGTGTAGTAGCACTTAGCACTCTGAACAAATGCTCGAATTTAAAATGCGATGTGACAGGTTTTTAACCAGAAGATTGTTATCAACATCATTTCCATTCTGTGCTAGATCAGACTTCTCAGGCTTTTTTAGATGATATAACACTGATGTTCCTTTTGTGTTTCCTCTCAACTGAAGCGAAAGAGATGGTAATCACAAGGAACTTTGTAAACACTTGGTAGGTGCAGAAGAAATTGTATATTTTTGGAGGGTTAACAGGAGAAAATGTAGTTACTAAATTCTTTTCCAAGAATCTTAGATATTAGTTCAGAGATTTAGGTTATATAAGGAATTGGCATATCCATACAAGTTCAAGGTTTTTAGTAGTAGGACTGTAAGAGTCAAAGATAAATTGAATCTTCTGTGAGAAGAAGTCAGTCTGCTCCACAGTACAATGAATGTTGTCAAATTATAGTTTAAGATTATAAAGGTTGGAGCAAACAACATGAGTTCAATTCAGCAAAGTGTTGATGCCCATTTTTTGAGAAGGATAATGTGCTAAATCTTGCTGTACATGTCTCTCTCAGAAGCCAATTCCATGAAATAAAAAGTAGAAAAAAATTGATGTTATAAACATTGTTCTTTAAAATTTAGATTGAAATATATGAACAAACAAATATTGTTAAGTTGCATGAGAGGATGTAGGATGTTTGCTACAGACCCAGGAGCACAGAGGGTGGGGACCAGGAAATGTTTTAGATGGTTGAGTTTGGCAAGTGCAAGAAGAATGATTGTTATGGGAGATTTTAACTACAGTAGTATAAATTGGGGAGAGGAAGATGCATGTAGCAATAAGGGAATGGAATTTCTAGAATTCTTGAGGTACGAATGTCTTAGGCAGCATGTAATAGAGGGAACAAGAGGTTGAAGAGTTTTGGATTTGGTTATAGCATCAGAAGAGTTGATAATAACTGAGATGATATCTCTCCCACCAGTTGGAGAGAGTGACCATATGGTTTTGACTTGAAAATGAATAGACGTGCAGGAGTATCCAAGAGGCGGAAATGTATGTGGAATTATAAGGCAGGTGATTATAATAGTCTAAGACGTCAACTTGGGGAAGTTTCATGGAGGGAGGAATTGGAAGGCCGGGATATCATTAGTGTGTGGGAAATTATGAAAGAATATTTGTTAGCAGCAATGGTAAGTTGTATACCACGATTGAACAAGAGGACACAATTTGGAGTAAAGTGGATGACAAACAATATTAAACAAGAATTGCATGCGAAATTCCAAGAAGCTATGGAAGAGATATAAGGAGACAGGTGAAGAGAAGATGCATGAATAGTATAAGACAGGCCAGAAGAGTGACTAGTATGGTAAGGAAGACGAAACTGGAATATGAGATGAGATTGGCCCTAAGATCCAAAGAAAATCCTAGGGAATTTGTACGATATATAGGAGATATATAGTATGATACATAGAGGAGAAATGACTGTGGAAGAATGATATTGTGGGATAAAAATGGGAATAGAGTGACTGATGCAGAGGACATAGTGGAATTGTTCAATGAACACTTTATTGGAGTATTTCATCCTGGAGGAGTCAGTTTTAATCACTCTACCAGCCAGGACCTATATATACGTCCAAGTAAATATGGATGTGAAGTGCATATTAAAATTGTAATACCATTGATATTACATTGAAATATATGATGGATACGAAGCATACGAGGATGCGTATTTGATCCATAATGGCCGCTAAGGTGGTTAATGCTAGAGGGATTGGGCAGGTTCGAGGTTTAGAGGTACAGGAGGAGAGTGTGTTTCAAATACTGAGTACTCTGGATGTCAGTAAAGCTGTGGGACTGGTATTTCACCACAAGTTTTGAGAGAATGTGCTACGGAACTGACAGTGCCTTTGACCTGGCTTTTCAATGAGTCTGGCTGCAGGAAAGGTGCCCAGGGAATGGAAGGAAGGTAAGATAGTGCCATTGCATAAGGGTCGTAACAGACTGGAAGTGTCTAATTATAGGCCAGTTTGTGTATCATCAGCAGTTAGTAAGATCTTGGAGAAAGTAGTGAAGGACTGTATACAGCATTGGGCAGATGGGGGTAATGTTATCTGTGAGAGTCGACATGGATTTGTGAAGGGGCGCTCTTGTTTTAGCAATATGCTAGCCTTTTATGATAAAGTTACAATAGCATTAGATGAGGGAAAGGCATATACTGCCATTTTCTTATACTTAGACCAAGGCATTTGACAGGGTACCACATGATAAGCTGATATTTAAGTTGCAACACATGGGTCTGGATGTCAGATTGGATTCACTGAATTCAACTGGATTCAGGATTGGATGTCCAATAGGTATCGGAGAGTTGTGTATGGTGGGGCAGTTTCAAGGAGGCAGAGGGTTACAAGTGGGGTCCCACAGGGCTCAGTACTGGCACCTGTATTGTTTAACCTTTATATCAATGACATTGTCAGTGGATTGCAAGGGGATATTCAGTTGTTTGCGGATGATGCGAAGCTGGGAAGGATTATTAGTAATAGTGCAGATGCGGCAACACTGCAAGAAGATTTGAATAAGCTAGATAGATGGGCAAATGAATGGTGGTGTCGGTTTAATGCAGCAAAATGTAGTCTTGAGGTTTGGGAGACATCGATGGGACACTTCATACTCTATTGGAGGAGTTGTACTGGAGGAAGTAGGGGAGACAAGAGATCTGGGGTTGATGATTGATAGAAAACTGAAATTTAGGGGACATATTGCAAAGGTGGTGAAGGTAACACAGAGGATTGCTGCAATTATGAGAAGGACACTGACCTGCAGAGATAAGATTGTTATCATTCCGTTGTATAAGTCTATGATCAGACCACACTTGGATTATTGTTCTCAGATTTGGTCCCAGGATTTGAAGGGGATAAATTAACTGTGGAAAGGGTACAAAGATGGTTTCAGGACTGTACAAGGATAGTTATGAGGATGGGCTGAGGGAATGTGGACTGCAGAGTTTGGTGGATAGAAGAAGGAGAGGTGATATGATTGAGACTTTTAAACTGTTGAGAGGTGGTTACAGGGTTGACGCTGGGGAGTTATTTTGCTTGGTTGAACAGCAGGAAGGATTGATGATAAGAGGTCATCCCTGGAAGTTATGAAAGGAAACTGTGAGCAAGAGGGTTAGGAGTGGTTTCTTTGCATGGAGGGTGGTTGAACCATGGAATGCATTGCCTGATGGAGTGGTGAGAGCGAGAACTGTCAATGAGTTTATGGAGTGGTATGGTAGACTTTGTGTTTCTTAGGGGGACCTCCCGCAATGAGTCTTTTGACTCCATGGAGGCCTAATAATAATAATGTTGATTTTGGTTAGGAATTACATCAGAGCATTTTCAGGGTATGGCTACATGGTGAACGCATCATTCGCATATCATACCCAAAATGACAGGTAAGGTAGTATGGAGGAGAATAAGGAGTCTTCTAGATGGTCAAGATAGAAAATATCCAAGGCAGGAGAAAGAGGTGCTTCCCATGATAGTATTTTCAATTGCTTGTTAAATTTGTTTTTGCAAACAAAAACAGACAGAGTGAATGTCAAATTACCTATGATAAGGGACGTTTCTAAGAATGGTACATTCTTAAATAAGTACTGAACATCAAAATTGACAACAATATTAAATTACTGTAATGATAAGTTTATTTAGCTCAAGAAATCAGAACAGGTTTTTCACAAAAGAATGGGAACAGTATGAGTGCTTAGAAGCTAACATAAGTATCAGTCAATACAGCCAACATTGAGTCTGAGATCCTTTATGGATTTCTGGCAAGACCACACAAATGAGTCTTCAATTTTTTTTTATAGTATTCTTCTTGAAATTAAAAATTACAGCAGTGAATCATTCCTGGCAGAATGGGGAGGTAAGACAGGGATGCATCTTGTCCCCTGTTCTTTTTAATTGTTTTCTGGAATATGTCATAGATGAAGCTTTTTATGAATACGACACTGGAATAGCAGTTGGCAGACTAAGAATAAATAACTTGCGTTTTGCAGATGATATCTTCTGGCAGAAAGTAAAGAATTACAAGAGATAACCAGCCGCGTTTTCGGAACATTAAAAAAATATGGATTATACATAAACCTACAAAAAACAAAAACAATGATAATCTCAAAATCAGACATTAAATTCTTAAAGATACAAATTGGCAATAAACAAATTGAGAATGTAAACAAGTTCACTTATCTAGGAATTGTTCTGGGACCAAGGGTTAGGGATCGACCTCGATTAAAATGGACTGATAACATCAAAAATCACATAACATCAAAAAGTCAAGATGGTAGTTCAAAAACTGACATTAAATACCGAATTGCTAAGGCAACTGTGGCCCCACAAAAGTTAAAACCATTGTGGAGAGATAGCAGAATAGTAATCACAACCAGACTAAGACTAATTGACACCTTGGTGAATTCTGTCCTCTTATATGGTTGTGAGGCCTGGACTTTATTGAAGGAAGATGAGAAGAGACTCCTGTCTTTTTGAAATGAAGAATCTTTCCCCTGTACTGCTCACAAAACCATTGAAAATGTCCGAAAACTGATCGATTCAATAGACGGGAGAAAAGGGGAAAATATTCTGACAGTCATCAGAAGAGGAGAGATGAAATGGTTTGGACATGTGGAGAGGGCTAATGGCATTCCAAAGCAAGCACTAGAAGGAATTGTTCTGGGACCAAGGGTTAGGAGTCGACCTCGATTAAAATGGACTGATAACATCAAAAAATGGACAAATTCCTCCTTTTCTCAACTGACATCACGAACAAGAGACCGAGATGACTGGAGGAGGCTAACAAAGACTATTACCTACCAGCTATGAATGACCCAACGGTCCATTTAGGACTATGGGAGAAGAAGAACATTCTTCTTCCAGCTGTCATTTGGTACAGAATTCAGTTTACTGATTTGGCTATTAGTAGGGTTTCAAGCCTTGAAATCCTTGAGAAAAAAACAGCCATTAAACTATTATGAAAAGAAAACAAAGAAAGCTATTTAGTTAACATAAACATTCCTTCTTTTATGCGATAATACCGCTTACCAAGAAAGTATGTGGTATTATCACTAACTGAACCAACAAACTGAATTCTCTATTCGAGGAAATTGTCAACTAATAGAACTTCTTTTCTATGGTCTGTAAAAAATCCATGAAGTTGTTCCTCTTAAACCCCCTGTTGATTCTACTAACTCCTACTTACTACTGCAAAATTCTTACCTCAACTCTTAAATGCTCTTATTATTATTATTATTATTACTATTCAAGACCCCACGGAGTCAAAGACTCATCTAGGAGGTCCTTTTTTATCAAACACACAGCTCATCATACCGTGCTTTAAACATACTCAAAATTCTCTGCAGACACCACACTCTCAGACAAGGCATTCCAATCATTCACAACTCTTCAAGAAAAAAACCTGCTTCTCACTCCTCAGCTCACATCCTCCTTATACAGCTTCCAGGGATGACCTCTGGTTCTACCCTGATCTCCCACTATTTTCTGTAGAACCTCTCCAGCATTGATCCTATAACAACCCCATAACAACTTGTAGATCTCTATCATATCTCCCCTCCTCCTCCTCCTCCTCCTGTCCACCAACTCTGTAAGTTACATCTTCTCAATCTTTCCTCAAACTTGACATTTCAGAGGTTCGAAACCACTTTAGTCAGTCACCTCTGGACCCTCTCCAACATCTCTTCATCCATGTGAAAACCAGATGACCAAATCTGGGCACAATAGTCCATATGTGGCCTAATCAAAGATTTATACAATAGAACAAGAATCTCCCTATTTCTATAAGTCAGTGTCCTCTGCATCATTCCCAGAAGTCTTTGTGTTGTCTTCACAAATTTGGCTGTGTGTTCCCTAAATTTCAGAACCTTATTTCCTCCACCTCCGACAATATATCCTCACGAAGCATAAATTCTGCATCCCATTTCTGTTTTCCAAATTTTAAAATCTTATATTTTGCAACATTGAACTTGCATCCCCATTCCCATGCCCAATCACTCAATTTATTCAAGTCATCTTGTAAGGCCACAATGTCTTCTCTACTCTTCATGGTTCGTTCCAACTTTGCATCATCTACAAACAACTGAATATCTTCACCAATATCATTAATATACAAGTTAAATAAATAGCAATGGCCCTAAAACAGACCCCTGAGGAACACCACTAGTAACTTTCCTTTTCCTGGATATCACTCCCCCATAACTTGTTGATACCTATCAGATAGTCAGTCTCCAATCTAATCCACCAATCTAACATCCAACCCCATCCACTCCAGTTTGACTATCAACTTATCATGCGGTAATCTATCAAAAGCCTTTGTGAAATCTAAGTATATTACTCTGTATCCTTCTCCTCTGTCCATGGAAGCAGTCACCTAATTGTAATAAGTAAGTAGATTACTAAAACATGACCTCCCTTTAGCAAGTCCATGCTGTCCATCAAAGATAATATCGTTGTTGTCAACCCAGTTCTGGATCCTAGTTTTCACAAGCTTCTCCAACAACATAACTACAACACCTGACACAACACAGATAGGCCTATAGTTTGATGCTTGAATTCATTTGTTGAACTCAAGATCAAACTTTATGAAGTGGCACAATCTCACTCTCCTTCCACTCCTTAGGAACTTGACAAGACTTGTATTAAAAAAATATGTCAAGGCCAGTGTCAACTCCCTAGCACATTCCTTCAGAATATGTGGTGATATATTATCAAGTCCCCACAGCCTTATTAGCATCTAGTTTGCTCAACTTCTCATACACCTCTTGCTCACTTACAGTCAGTCTCTCTTCCCAATCGTCAACTGCTCTCAATCTCTCCATGAAGTCACATTCACAAGATTGAAAGACCTTTATGAACTGCTCATTAAGTATCTCCACCACACCTTCTGCAGCAGCTGTCTTATACCATTTTCCCCAATCAATGTCATCCTTCCATAATCATTCTTTCTTTTGCTGGCTACATATCGAAAGAACTCCTTAGGATTCTTTTTAGCTTCATTAGCTAACTGCTGTTCATACTTCTTTTTAGCTACCCTCACCAACCAAGTCACCCTCCTTGCGTGGTCTTTGTAGACCCCATGGAATTGGTTATTTCCACTTCTCTTATGCTGTCTCCACAATGTCCCTTTTTCTCTGTATTGCATGCTTAATCTCTTTATTCATCCATCTCACACCTACCTTATTTAACCTTCTCACCCTTGGAATACATTTAGACATTGCATCTACTAGACAGTTTTTGTAAATCCTGCAAGCTGCATTGATCTCTTTTCCGGATAACTCCTCATTCCATGCTACACCTGCAAGCTGTCTCCTGAACTCTTCATAATCATCCCCACCCTTGCAGTTCCACATACCCTTTTCTCACAGAGGTCCTCGCACTGCTGGCATCCACCCAGGTAATCACCTCATGGTCACTCTCACCAATTGGTGGGTGATTTGACACTTCATTTATAATTACATCCTCTGATGATGTGACCAAATCCAAGATCCTCAATCCTCGCGTTCCATCTGTTACATACTGTCTGAGGTAGTTATCCCTCAAAAACTCGAGAAACTAATTTTCTTTACTTCCAGTTGCTATCTCATTATTCCAGTCTATATTGCCATAATTAAAATTGCCCATAATGATCACTCTTTTCTTATTTGCTTGGTGGGTGGGCTAATTTATTTATACATTTCATAGTCACTAACATCCACATTTCCGGTCTATAGCAACATCCAACCAAGTATTTCATTCCATTCACCTCTATCTCACACCATACTGCCTCAAAAACCACTGGCACTATTTCCCTCTTGCTTCTCTACTTTGTATGGACATAACTCTTTCTCTATCATCAATAGCACTCCCCTTCCCTTTTTACCCCTTCTATCCTCATGAAACACATCATATCCTTCCATTTCTACTTATTGACTATTCTTGCTTTATTTTTGCAAAAAATGCAGATTTATTGCCCAAAATAAAAATATTGTTAAAACCAAATGACATAGTTGGTTTTGACATTCATCCCATTATTTACAAATGCTGAAACTTGTTGAACTATACTGTTGTTATCACAAGGGATTTCATCCAGCAGATGAAATCACTTGTGATAACAAATGATCAAACTGATTTAATCATTCTCTCAACGTTCCTTTCATATGCAAATTTTTCCTTCCTCATTACTCAGCACCTTTCAAGCCTGTTAATTATAATCCTGATGCTGTTGAAGGGTACTCTTCTTTATCTTTAATGGTTTCTTTCTTCACAGTTAAAGCCTAATTCTCTGATCCATCCATTTCATCACCACTATTTTACAGCCCCCCCCCCCCCCCCCCACACACACACACCTCCCTCTACTCTAGCAAAAGAAAAGAACATGAAAGATTTCTTAGGTATATCATCAGTCAAAGTTTTTCTGCATAAGAAATGTTCAGTGAATATTTTGTCTGTACTATTTTATGTTGCACTTGTAAACTTTCAGGTGATGATATATACCTGTGTACCATCTCCCACAACAAAATCTGTTTTCTCTACATGTTCTTTTCTTTGCTAGAGTAGCGGGAAGTTGGAGGGGGGGGAGATTGCACATAGTGGTGATGAAATTGGTCGATCAGGGAATTCAGTTTTGAACTGTGAAGAAAGAACCATTAAAAGATAAGGGTGGTGATAAGGCTTCGAATTACCAGTGAACAATTACCAATTAGGTTATTGAAAGTAAGGAGATACAGAAATGAATTGATAACAAAAATATTCATTCTCTGTGATCATCAGCATGAGTTTGTTAAAGGAAAGACATTGTTTTACACATTTGCTTATGTAATACAGCATAACAAATGCATATATGCCCTCCAGTCAACAGGCTGTGATTCAAATCCCACTGTGAACATGGACGTGTGTGATTGTCTTTAGGTAGGAGGTGAATAATTTCATCACCAAGTGTGACACTGCTGTCCCACTTATTGGAGGTTTGAAAAAGTTTCATGTTTTGTCTCTAGAGCAGGATTTATGAACAATGCAAAAAAATAATATACATATATGAGTATATGTATGTATATAAAATCAATAAAAATGGAGGGAAAAATCCTTAGCCCATTCGCAGTATGATGAATGTGCTATAGGTTTACAAATAAACCTTTCATGAGTGGGAAAAAAAAAAAAAAGATGAATGCATTGGACAAGAAAGATGCATATAAAGTGGTATATTAGATTTTGCAAAGCTTTGGATAATTTCTATAATATCATTATTATTATTATTACATGACACCTCCATGGAGTCTCAAGACTCATCAAGGGAGGGCATCTACTCTACAACTCTCTTGTCTTTACCAACCATAACTTCACCAATGCCATCTACCGCCCACCAATGGCATTTCCACAGACAATCGCAAACATCCATGCCCACGGTGGGATTCGAATCCGCAGCCTTTTGGGCTTTTGGGTGGAGAGCAGATACGCTAACCACTCGGCCAACCAAGCTGCTGCTGATAATTTAACTGAAACAGATGGGATTGGATAACAAACTAGCAAACTGGATAGGTGACAGTGTAAGACAAGTATCAGCAAGTTGTATATAGAGTTGCAGTATCCAAAATGCTGGAGGTTTGTAGACAAAGAAGTCTCATAGGCTCAATTTCAGTGCCGCCTTTAATGTATCATATTGTTTTTCATTGATGAAATGTTGCAAACTTCGAAATAAGTGGTAATCTGATGGTGCAAGATCAGGAGAATGCAGAGGATGTGGAAGCTTTGACCAGCAAAGTTCCTCAATCTTGGTACAGGTGATTCTTGCACTATTAGAACATTTGTTATCAAGGTGAAAAACAGCACCCTTCGAATTACCAGTGAACACCTCTTTTCTTTCAGTTTTTCATTCAGTCTATCAAGTTGTTCACAGTCTACTTCAGCTGTGATTGTTAAGTTTTGTCGCAAGAATTCAAAGTGTTTAATACCAGCGATATCCCACCAAACACGTAACAAAAACCTTCTGAGAGTGAAAGTCTTTTTTTGGCTGAGGTTTAGCCTCTTCACCTGAATGAACCCACTGCCTTCAGCACTTAACATTCTTGTAAAGTAACCATTTTTCATCATTGGTGACTGCGTGACTCAAAAATGGAGAATGAACCTCTTGAGAATGAAGAGCAGTTCAGATGTTGATGTGCTCTCTTCGATTGTTTATTATTTCATGAGGAATCTACTTGCCAAGCTTAGACACTATTCCAAGTTCTTGCAAATGGCAATGGATGGACGATGAATTAAGATCTTTTGCTAAATCTTCGACAGTTTTGCGCTAAATTATCAACAGTTGCATTGTTGATAATTTTGTGTTATTTTGCAGTAGCGGCTTCCAGCTTATCATTATCGAGAGAGACACGGAGCTCAGAGCGAGGGGAGGCTTTCAAGCTAAAGTTCCCTTTAGTCAAAATTTTTGGAACTGTCATTGGCACTTTTGCACATTCAAAACATTATCGCCATACACTTCTTGCACATTTTTTTACAGTGTTAGCAGCATTGTTGCTTTTTTTTTTTAAACTCATAAAACATGATATAGCTAATGTGCTCTTCAGTGACCTCCATAGTAATAACGAGTTATTTAAATAATAACATATGTATGATGTTTTTGCAAGGTTGGAATTCCTTAGAACGAGGCTGCCTTAGCTTAGTAGTACTTATAAACCTTTAAAAATTCATGTTTAGAAAATTTGAGACACGTTTGAATAAGTACAGTAAAAAAAAAAAAACATTACTTTTGGGATGACCTGATATCAACTGACCACTGCCATTTTAAATTTGAGCATTTGTTCAGAATTCTAAGTTCTACCACATTGCCCTAAATTAAACGATAATGACTGGCTTTCATTGCCTGAATTGCATTACAACCACATGGCTTGAACTTTTACATTAAAGAATTCCAAATAGTTTGAACCACATAAGAACTCTACACTAAATTTCATTTGTCTCATTTAAATTTTCATTAAATTCAAATTTCATATTCCTTTCCACATTGGATTCATAAAAAAATAAATTTAATAATTTTAAAAAATTAAACATGTTTATAATTTATTATTATTATTCAGGCCTCCATGAGTCAAGACACATCGTGGGAGATTCTTCCTAGGAAACAGTCTATCATACCATTCCTTGAAATCATTGACTCTTTGTTTGTACTCTCATCACTCTATCAGACAATGCATTCCATGGTTTGACTACCCTCCACCCTGCAAAGAAACCACTCGTCATCCTCATGTTCACAGTGTCCTTTCATAACTTCCAGGGATGGCCCCTTGCTCCTTCAGCCATTCCACCAAGCGAAAGAACTCCCCAGTACTCTGAATTTCAGGTTTCAACCCTGTAACTACCTCTCAACAGTTTAAAAGTCTTGGTCATATCACCTTTCCTTCTTCTATTTACCAAACTCTGCAGTCCACATTCCCTCAGCCTGTCTTCATAACTAACATTATACAGTCTTGGTACCATCTGTTATCTGCCTCTGCATCCTTTACACAGTTAATTTATCCCCTTCAAATCCATCATCATCATCATCAAACTCCTGCCATGTACCCTCAAGGGGTGTACAGGATATGACAGTACTACATGAAAAAATTACATCATTACTAACTTCCTATCTACAATTTTCCTCCAAATCAGTCTGTTACTTGTCAAGACTCCAACATTATCAGATCTTATATTTCTATCGTCTAAGACATATCGTACCTTATCAATCCACGTATATCTTAGTCTTCCTCTGGGTCGTTTTCCTGCCAACCTGGCAGAGAACACTTGTTTTGCTAATCTTTCCTCTCCCATTCTATTTAAGTGACCATACCATCTGAGATTAGCTCTGCTAACGCATTCCTGGATGCTGACAATGTCAAGTTCTTTCCTAATATCCTCATTTTTAATATGAAATTGCCATTGATGCCATCTGTTCACGCCTCTAATCTTTCTCAGGACTCTCATATCTGCGGTCTCTAGTCTTTGGTCAAGTGTTTTACTTCTGATCCAGCTCTCAGATCCATAAGTTAAAATTGGTTTGAACACAGTCTTGTATACAGCTAATTTAGTGTTCCGACTAATTTCTTTCTTATTCCATATGAATTTATTCAATTGACTTCCCACGATACCAGCTTTGCTGATTCTGTTGTCTATTTCTATATTTAGTTTACCATCTTCAGTAAAAATTGTGCCTAAGTAGCTGAAATGTTTTACTTGTTCCACAGGTTCTCCATTCACAACACAGTTGACATTTTCAATGATTCTGCCTATTTTCATTGTCTTTGTCTTTTTATTGCTGACCTTCATACCATATCTATTACAACAGCTATTCAATTTAGTCAGAGAATCTTGCAGATTTGTAGCGGATTTATTTAGAAGTGTAACATCATCCGCATAAAGCAAAGAGCTGACATTAACATCTCCAATTTTGATATCAGGTTTAATACCACATTCCTTCATAATGTGATCCATATAGATAATGAATAACAGAGGGGATAATGTACATCCTTGTCTCACACCAGATTTAACATTAAACCATCTTCCTGTACTTCCTTCAGTTCTAACTGCTGACTCACAACTCAAATAAAGACTAAGTATTGCTTGATATAATGCCCCATTGACACCATATAACTGCAATGTATTGAATAGCTTTTCTCTTGGCACCTTGTCATATGCCTTTTCCAAATCGACAAAACTTAAATACAGATCTTTGTTATATTCCCATGCTTTCTCGACTATTTGTCGTAAAGTGAAGATCTGATCCTGACAGCCTCTATTTGGCCTGAATCCAGCTTGTTCTTCACCAAGCTTTTCTTCCACAATTCTTCTCAACCGTTTCTCAAGTATACTTGCATAGATCTTGCCAGGAACACTCAGTAGAGAAATACCTCTGTAATTCTCACATTCAGTTTTATTTCCCTTTTTATATATGGGTACTATGAGAGCTCTACTCCAATCATCGGGAATTCGTCCCTCTGCCCAGGCTTTCTGAACTATGCAGTGCAGCCACTGTAAGACTCTTATACCTCCATACTTCAGCATTTCTGGTCGAATATCATCTACTCCTGCAGCCTTTCCACATTTCAAGCCTTTGATGGCTTTTTCTACTTCAAGTATGGATATGTATTCCTGACTGCATGCCTGGTCAGTGTTTTTTATCACTGTGCTGTCATCACTGCTTGTTTCATTTAGCAGTTTTTCAAAGTAATTACTCCATACTTCAAGGATATCTTTTTCTCCTGTTTTCATTTCACCTTTATCATCTCTAATTCCTCTTACAGCACTCTTTCCTCCATTCCTAAGCTTCTTCAACAACCTCCAGAATATTTTGCCACCTTCTTGATATTTATTTTCTATAGTCTTGCCAAAGTCCTCCCATGGCTTTTGTTTAGCTAGTTTTATACACTGTTTAGCTTTCTTACATTTGTCTCTGTATTCTGTAAGAGTAAAAGCTGACTTATTTGCCAGGAACTTTTGATATGCTTTCTTCTTTTTCTTCACTGCCTCTTTAACTTCCTGTGTCCACCAGGGAGTTCTGATTTTTTTATCCTTGCACACAACCTCACCACATGCCTCTCTGGCAGAATCAATCAATGTTTCCTTCAGAGTTTGCCACTGAATCTCCAAGGTTTGATTCCTGTTCTCAAACTCTTTCATTTTCTTTTCAATAATATTTCTGTATTTTAGTCTACAGTTCACATCTGAGAGCTGCTCAACTTTTATTCGCTTTAAAACTTTCTTACATGTTATTCTTTTCAATATGAAATTCAATTTTATCCTGCTCAAGACTAAATAGTGATCACTTCCAATTTCAAATTCTCTGTACACTCTGGTGTCCTGCACCAGGGAGAAAACATCACTATCAACAATAACATAGTCTGTGTGGTCTGATCAGGTCTTTATACAATGGAATGACAACTTTTATTTCTGCAGGTCAGTGTTCTTTTCAGTATTGCAGCAATCCTCTGGGTTGCCTTCACCACCTTTGTACCCTGAATTTCAGGTTTCTATCAATCATCACCCCCAGATCCCATGCCTCCTCTACTTCCTCAAGTACATTTCCTCCAACAGAGTATCCAGCCTCCCACTGATGTATCCACAAAACTTCAAGACTACATTTTATTGCATTAAACTGACACCCATTCATTTGCCCATCTGTCTAGTTTATTCAAATCCTCTTACAGGGTTACCACATCTGCACTATTACTAATAACCCTTCCCAGCTTCACATCATCTGCAAACAACTGAATATCCCCCTGTAATACATTGACAATGTCATTGATATAAAGGTTAAACAATACAGGTCTCGGTACTGAACCCTTTGGAATCCACTTGTAACCTTCTGCCTCCTTGATATTGCTCCCCCATATACAGCTTACTGATTCCTATCAGATAGCCAATCTTGAATCCAGTTAGCTAACCTGACATCTAAATCCATGTGCTGGAACTTAAATATCAGTTTATCATTTGGTAACCTGTCAGATGCCTTTGTAAAATCCAAAATAATTGGCAGAATAAGCCTTTCCCTCATCACCCAATCTTGTCACTTTATTATAAAAGGCAATCATATTACTATAGCAAGAACACCCTTTAACAAATCCATGTTGACTCTCACAGATAACATTACCCTCATCTGCCCAACACTGTATATTGTCCCTCACTGATTTCTCCAAGATCTTAATAACTACTGATGAAATACAAACTGGTCTATAGTTTGCCACTTCCAGTTTGCTACCACCCTTATGCTATGGTACTATCTTACCCTCCTTCCACTTCTTGGATACCTTTCCATTGGCCAGACTTTCATTGAAAAATCAAGGTCAACTGAGCTGTCAGTTCTTTAGCACATACTCTCATAACCTGATACTCATACTCACATCGCCAAAATTGTGAAGACAACACAAAGGCTTCTGGGAATGATGTGGAGGACACTGACTGACATGTAGAAGTAGGGAGATTCTTGTTCCATTGTATAAGGCTTTGATTAGGCCACACATGGACTACTGTGCCCGGATTTGGTTACCGGGTTTTCAGAAGGATGAAGAGATGTTGGAAAGGGTCCAAAGGTGACTGACTAAGGTAGTTTCTGACCTCCTGGAATGTTGAGTATGAGGAAAGATTGAGAAGATGTAATTTGCAGAGTCTGGTGGACATGAGGAAGAGGGGGAGATATGATAGAGACCTACAAGTTGGTAAGGGGTTGTTATAAGATCAATGGTGGAGAAGTTCTACAGGGAATAGTGGGAGATCAGGGGAGAAACAGAGGTCATCCCTGAAAACCGTATAAAGAGAGTGTGAGTAGGGGAGTGAGAGACAGGTTTTTTCATGCATAGTTGTGAATGATTGGAATGCCTTGCTTGAGAGTGTGGTGTCTGCAAGGAGTTTGAGTGTGTTTAAGACAATGTGATAATAGGACCTCCCAGATGAATCTTTGACTCCATGAGGTCTTGGGGTAATAATAATAATAATAACCTGTGGCAAAATTCCATCCAGTCCCACTGTTATATTGACATTCAGAGTACTCTGTATTTGAAAAACGCTCTTCTCTTACACTTCTAAACCTCGAACCTACCTTATCCCTCTAATCTATGATACTTCTCTAGGGTGAAATACCCCAATGAAGTGTTCATTGAACAACTCTACGTCCTTGGCATCAGTCACTCTATTCTCATTTTTTATCCAGTAATGTCTTTCTTCCACAAACATTTCTCCTCTTTCTGGCTACATAGCTTAGGATTTTCTTTGGATTCAGGGCCAATCTCTTCTCATATTTCATTTTTGCCTTCCTTATCACACTAGTCACTCTCCTGGCCTGAGTCTTATATTCTTCATGCATCTGCTCTCCTCTACCTCTCTTTATATCTCTTCCATAACCTCTTTTTTACCTGTAGTTCCTGTTTGATATTGTTTGTCATCCACTTTACATCAAATTTTGTTCTCTCCTTCACTCGTGGTATATAGCTTGCTATTGCTGCTAATAAATATTCTTTCACAAGTTCCCAAGCACTGATGATATCTCGACCTTCCAGTTCTTCCCTCAATGGAACTGCCCCAAATTGATATCTAAGACTATTATAATCATCTGCCTTATAATTCCACATGTATTCCTTTCTCTTTGATGCTCCTGCATGTCTATTCATCATCCAAGTCAAAACCACATGATCACTCTCTCCAACTTTGGGGCAAAGATGCCATCTCAGTTATCAGTGCTTTTAATGCAGTGACCAAATCCAAAAAACTCTTGAACCTTGTGTTCCTTCTTCTACAAATTGCTGACATTTGTCAGCAATTTGTAGTCGAAGACTAAGACATTTGTCCCTCAGAAATTATAGAAATTCCATTCCCTTATTAGTACATGCAGTTTCCTCTTCCCAACTTATACTGCTGTAGTTAAAATCTCCTATAACAATCATTCTTCTTGCACTTGCCAAGCTCAACTGCCTAAACATCTCCTGCTTTTCATCCTCTATGCTCCCTGGCTTGTAGCAATACCCTACTAAATATCCTCTCTTGCTCACCTCTAACTTGCACCTTATGCTTTCAAAACGATTAGTGCCACTGTGCTCCAAATCCTCCACTCTGAGAGGACATGTCATCACTCATCATAAGCAGTACCCCCACCACTGTGTTTTCCCTTCCTATGCGGTCAAAAAATGCTGTTACCCTGCTATTTTTATTCTTGTTAGTATATCATCTTCCGTCAACCACATGTCAGAGATCTCTATAATCTTTGGACAGGCTGATGCTATTAGCACCACCAATTCATCTCCTTTATTCCATATACTCCTGGTATTAGTATAAAGAATAAAAATGTCACTGTTTCTATATCTATCACTATCCCCTCTAGACTTCACTCTGGAGTTATGCAGGGTTTCCCAAACTGTGTTCCGCGGAAGGTGAATAAGCATTCCTCCAGAAGTCCTGGAATTTGTCATTTTAGTTTTCTAAGCAGTTTTCATGAGTAAATATTTTATAGTGGAAATATTCTGAGGAGAATAATATTTGTGAAAATGTCAAAGCTCAGACCCAGAACGCCTATTAACATCTGTGTATCATTAATTTTCACACATTGAAACCTTCCAACATTTGGGAAATGGAATACATTATAATATAATCAGAATATTATATATTCTGATTATATATAATATAATCAGAATATTATAATCAGGCAATTTTTATGACCAGTCATAAAAATTGCCTGATTATAATATGGGCAGCGTATCCTCTGTTCTCAAAACTGAAGGAAATGACATCTGTGTAGCAAATGTTAGTGACCAAGCGGCATATTTTTAAACATGGAAATATTTGTGAATTATCGTTAATTTTCATATATCGAAATCTTTCAACAATTGGGAAAGAGAATATCGCTGTTTATAACTGATCATAAAAATTGCCTGCGAGCCGATTACAACAATGGGCGGTGTATCTTCTGTTCTCAAAACTGAAAGAAATAACATCTGTGTTGCAAAGGTTAGTGACCAATCAGCAAGGAAGTATAAAGAAAATTTTCCCACTAAAATCTAGTAATACTGAATACCACCAGCGATCTCCAGGATGTACACAAGGAAGGGAAAACTACCAGCACATAGGAGGAAAAGTCTGCATTTACTCGTAAGTACTTATAATAATATTATAAATTTTTGGTGATCAGAATCGGATATTTCAATGAAAATCAGCACAAATTAATTTAAGGATGTTTAATTAATTTTTAAAAATTAATGATCAATCATTAATTAATAATAAATCAGCTAAATTAACAATTAATTGTTAATTAATACATTACAAAATAACCAAGGTGTTCCGTGAAAATTTCAGGATTTGTGAAGTGTTCCATTGTAGGAAAAGTTTGGGAAACGCTGACCCAATGTAATCCCCCTTCTCCCAAGCACCTATTCTCACAAGAGGCCACCCCTGTCATCCCTGCTTGATAATGCAAACATTAAAAAAACAAATACCTTTTATAATTATTTGAGTTGGAATGAAATATAACTTCTCCCAAATTGCAGACATGTATAATGCATAGCATTATACATGTCCGCAAGGATATGTGCTTTGCATTATATATTACTAAGGCAACTGATGAGAACTTATACCACCTTTGCCATGAGTTGCCCCAGTCCTGAAAATACTTCAGGTGCAAACTTTGTTTGCTTACACTTGGATAAAGGATTAAACCAAATATATAATCATATCATTCCCAAATTGTCTGCCTGAGGGGGGGGGGGTACAGTGGTGTTAGTACATCGGTACTGAAAGTTTTGGAAACACTGGTCTAGTGTGTTGCTTGGTATCTTTGAAATCCATTGTTATTCTACCTGGTTGAATTGTCTGTACATTGATCTGTTATATTCAGATTTATTATTATTACATGACATCTCCAAGGAATCCAAAGACTCATTGAGGGAGGACACCTACTCTACAACTCTCCATCCACCAACTACAGTGAACCACATCATCTACACCAATGCCATCTACTACTTACCACCACTAGTATTTTCTCAGACAAATGCAAACATCTACACCCACAGTGGGATTCGAACCCACAGCCTTTTGGTGGAGAGCAGATATGCTAACCACTTGGCCATCCAGGTCCTCTTGCTTTAGAGTTTATTTTACTATGTCACAAGTGCCATTATAAATGCATTTACATGGGATATTACTATTTATATCAATGTGTAAAGTAGGTTACAGTTTCTTGAGTTGTCATTCAATAAATCTGGCAACAGGAACAGTACTAGAAGAGTGGAAGCAGAAAAAAAATAGTGCCACTGCATTAGGGATTGTCCAACTATAGACAAGTTTCCATTTCAGGTGTAATGGTGTAAGAAGCCTATTAGAAATAAAACTAAATGGAGTATAGAAATCTTTCTAGATGATAGGCATGGGTTTAAGGTGGGGGGGGGGAGCTTCAGTAACTTGCCATTACTGTAAACTACAACTTTATTGAGTAGAGGATATGATTGCACAGTAATTTTTCTATATTTTGCAAAGAATTCAAGAGAGCATCATATGACAAAGTCCTGTTGAAATTGATTGGGGTGAATCTGGAGATGGTTGGCCAATAGAAGCTGTTGAGTTATGTATAGTTATGCAACGTCTCAAATGGGGAAAGGTGACAAGCGGAGTGCTACAGGGTTCTGTTCTGGGATTGCTATTATTTAATGTTTATCACTGATTTAGTTCACTGTTAAAGAAGAGATGATTGGTTGTTCATTGATTATGTTAAATTGAAAAGAGCAATTTCAAGAAGCACTGATACTGTTACAAGAGGATTTTAATAGATTGGCTCTTTCGAAGATGAATGGGGTTAGTGTTTGCTGCTGAGTGTAAAGTCATTTACTCTGGAGTAAGAAGACAGACTAAGATGCATTGTATTGGAGGAAGTTTGCTCCAAGGGATTGAGGGGGGGATCTGGAAATGTCAGTGGACATGGAGCTGAAGTTCATTAGGCACATTGGAAAAGTTGGAAAGCTACTTCAGGAAATTGATATTATAATGAGGACACTTGCAAGTAGGGATAAGTAGATGATACTGCCACTATATAAGGCACATGTGAATTTCTGTATGCAGATCTTATCACTTGGATATCAGAATGATCAAGGTAGGACATAAGGAAACAGATACAGAGGCAAGTGACAAAGACCATTTCTGGACTTTTGAGTACAAGATCAATGAGGGCAGAGCTTGGCAGATTAGGATTGATGCATATGTTTTCAAGGTTGAGTATGAATTGCAGTCTGAGAGTTGGCCTTCAGTGAGTTTTCTGATGCAAGTCCAGAAATAATGCTAATTTCAATTCCCCCCACCTCCAATAAAAATTATTTGACATCTGAATTGAATCACATATTCATTTTGTGATCATCTTAAAAATTTATTAAATTTCCTAAAGCTATACACCAAGAAAACAAACATCTGGATTTTGGATTATGGTTTTTTGCAAAATGCGCCTCAAATCCAACAGGTTATGCATAAAAATTTCAAACTTCTCCGTATGGTACCTTTTTTGAAGAATTATAAAATTTACTTAGTAATTATTGAATTTATTATTATTGACATCTTACCTCCATGGAGTCAGAAACTCATTGTGTACACAATATTGCACACAATGCTCATCCAACTGGGCCTTAAACTCATTCAGTGTATAGACATTCACAACACACTCAGGCAATGCATTCCACCAAGCACTCTATGCAAAGATCCTTCTCCTCTGGAGGCCTAAAGTGACTTGAAAAACTGTAGGTTTAGTGTCTGGAGCAGGTTTTCTTGATTACCTAATAATTAATTATCCACAGTACTAATGTGAGACAGGTTAACTTTCATTGGTGAGATGCTCATGAGAAAAGGGTGTGGAAATTTGTGGAAAACTTCTGTAATCTAGTGCAATTATTTTATTATAAATTGTTATAAATTTACAATTCAGATTCATTTATAGGTTAATGCTACATAAAAATTCTCTTTTTTTTTTTTCCTTGCAGATTGCTGCTGAAGGATCTCCAGATGACATTTTTAAGGAGGTTTGTGTTTGCATTGAAGAAAACTGCAAGAAATGAACAACTTGATGCTGATGAGCATATCCCTAACCATCTGTCCTATCACTTATTACAAGGCCTTTCCAGTGCTCCAGAATGGCATTTAAGCTAAAAGTCATCAAGCATGTTGTACTGCCAACTGGAAGCTGTAGATCCTTATGTGTGCCTTTTCTGTATTTATAATTTACCAAAATCAGATGTAAACCGTTGCCCTACTAGTCACAAGACTTTCCTTGTTCTGTACATATGTTGATTGTTAATTTCGAACTGTTGAAGTTTGATCATAGTGAGTTAATGTTAATATATTAAAGTTTATGGTGTTGTTTTTTAATAGTGCCACTAATGATTGTCTGTCTTTGTTTGTTGACTGTAAAGTTTTGAAAAGCATCCTGATTCATGATTTGCAAACAGCATTGGTTATCCAGACTGTGCTGCTATTACTTTTGGAATCAAAGAGAAAGAAATGTTCCAGAAATAATGAAATGTTATTCCATGTGATATTTGAAAATCTCAAGAAATCAGGCTTTTAGATATTTGATCATTATCTAAATATGACACTTGAAAATTAATTGAAAAGTTGCACTAACAATATTACAGCACTTTGCATCTGGGTAAAAAAGAAATATTTATCACTTCATTCGTTATTAACACTGAGTGGATTGTTTTTGACAGTTAATTTTTGTGGAGTTAGACTAATTAATCAATCCATGTATGCATCTATGGTTTTTGTACCATATTCATTATGGCTTCTACCGTCGGAAACTTTTACAGTACTTTAATTGTTTTCATTCCATGATGCTTATATGGGGAATGATGCCTTCTTGGAATATCATAGGCAATATCATACACAGACAAACAATATTGATCTGTTTTATTATTGTTAATGTCCCAAGACACCATGGAGTCAGAGACTCATATAGGAGTTGTTTTTGTCATACACACAGCTCATCATACTGCATTTTAAACACATTCAAATTCTCTGCAGACACCACAATCTCAGGCAAGGCATTCCAATCATTCACAACTCTGCATGCAAAATAGCCTGCTTCTCACTCCTCTGCTCACATCCTTCTTATACAGCTTCCAGGGATGTCCTCTGGTTCTACCCTGATCTCTCACCGTTTGCTGCGAAACATCTCTATCATACCTCCCTCTTCCTCCTATCCACTAAACTCTGTAAATTGCATCTACTCAACCTTTCCTCATATTTGACATTCCCAGAGATCAGAAACTACCTTAGTAAGTTGTCTCCGGACCCTTTCCAAAATCTCTTCATCCTTTTGAAAACCAGGTGACCAAATCTGTGCACAGAAGTCCATGTATGGCCTAATTAAAGCCTTATACAATGGAACAAAAATCTCCCTACTTCTAAAGTCAGTGTCCTCCACATCTTTCCCAGAATTGTTGTCCTCACAATTTTGGCAATGTGTCCCCCTAAATTTCAGATCCTTATCCACTATCACCCCCCCCCCCAAGATCTCTTATTTCGTTCACCTCCAACAATATATCCCCACCAGCATAAATTCTACATCCCATCTTTGTTTCCCAAATTTTAAAACCTTACATTTTGCAGCATTGAACTTGCATTCCCATTTCTGTGCCCATTCACTCAATCTATTCAGGTCTTCTTGTAAGGCCACAATATCTTCTCTGCTCTTCATAGGGTGCAACTTTGAATCATCTGCAAACAACTGAATATCCCCATCCAAATCTTTGCCAATATTATTAAGATTCAGGTTAAACAGCATTGGCCCTAAAAACAGACCCTGAGGCACATCAGTAATGATTTTCCTCTTCCTGGATATTCAGAACCGGCGCTAGGGTCTTTGGCGCCCCTGTAACGTGGTTCTTTTACGATAATAAAAATTTAAATTATTTGAAATTTCTTAAATAAATTTTGAAAGAACAGTCACGTTGTTTTGCTAAATGTAACGAACCACGAGTGTTGACTAGGCAGGATAATCGTTAAAAACTCGAATATTCAAAATATTCTTAAAAGTTGAAGCAAATTTTGATAAAGCCACTTCACTTTAATCGTTGAATATAATGATACAGGGATTATAGCCTTCTCACAGACTGATTCGCTAACAAAATTAAAATGAATTTTAATTAAAATTAAAATTTATTTGAACTAAAGTTTAAAAATTCTTTCATTTTACAAGTTAGTAAATCTTAGTAATTGTAAAAAAATTTTAATAATTTTTATAAGTGGAACTATCTTTTAGGAAAATAAAAGAAACTCAAGATAGATGAGAAAATAAAAGAATTCAGAAATAATTAGAACATTTAATATAAGTATTCAAAAAATAACATCTTTACAGAATAACAGAAAATAAATTAAATTACATAAATATACTTGAAGTTTTTTAATTAAAATTTTAGGGTTTTTGATTTCATATTCATAAAATTAGAAATAATGGTCTTAACGTTTAATTCCGCACATATATCATTTTCAATAGCTATTAACGCCAAACTAACAAGCCTTTTTTGTGACATACGTGTTCTTAAGTAGGTTTTAATGAATTTCAGCTTGGAAAAGGAACGTTCACCGCTCCTACACTAACAGGTACGGTTAATAGTATTCTTAAAGCAATTGAAAAGTTAGGGAAAGATAAATTATTGGACACAATAAAAATAAGAATATCGAAAGAGTTTTGAATATTTAAATTATCCTTCCGAAAAATATCCCGGAAAGCACATAATTCGTAATATAGTTCTATTGCATTTACGTCTTTATTGTCGCCGTCCTTCAAGAGAACCTCCAAATCGTCACAATTGTTTCGTAAATCTTCATTATTAATTTGTAGTAATCTATACAAGAAATTGAAATTATCATATGTTTTTAGTGGTGGTTCAAAACGTTCTATTAACGAACACATTGCAACATCTAGAAGTGTATAAAACACATTCACTCTAAATTTATCTTCTGGTGATAGTGGCGTTTCGTCGTAATGCTCGTAGTCAAATTGTCGTGGCTTCTTTCGTCTAACTTCCGTACCAGTTTTAAATTCTTGTTCTCCATCCACCTCTTCATTCAGTTCTTTTGCCGCTTTTAGAACTTCTTTAAAATTTGTATCTGATCGATCCTCTTGTAAGAATATTTTTAAGTTTTCGATAGATTCTAAAGCAAGAACTTTTGTCTTGAGCATTTTACTCATAGGGTTTATTCTGTTAAGTAAATCATGCCAAGTTATAAGAGAGCAAATAAATTTGTAGTCTTTTATTTTAGCACATAATGTTTGTGCTTATACTGAGTTTCTTTATTAAAATTTTCATTATTTAAAATTTCAAAAAATGCATCATCGTAAATTTCTCCTAACTGATATCGTAGAGGGCGCATTGCATTAATTTTACTTTTTCATCGCGTTTTTGATGCCTGTTTCGATGTTAAAATTTTTACGAACTTTAATAGGATTGCCCACTGTTTGTAAGAGAATGAAAAGAAATTGTATATTTCTTGAATAATTGCAAAGAAACTAATTGTATCTGCATTCACTTCGGCTGCATCGTTAATGATTAAATTTAGAGTATGAGCAGCACATTGCACGTAAAAAACTCGAGGATTTTTGTTCAAAAGGAAATTTTGGAGCCCATATTTTTTTCCCTTTCATATTTGCCGCATTGTCATACCCTTGACCTTGCATGTCTCCAATGGGGATGTTCCATTTTTCCAGTTGTTCCATTATTGTTGCACATAAACCACGTCCTGTGGAATCTGATAATCTACAAAACCTAAAAAGTTTTTCCTGATCTTGACAATTCCATTGTCACAGGAAACAAAGCGAATAATAATGGTCATTACTTAAATTAAGGGGATATTAAATCCCACATAGTTTTAAAACCGAATAAGAAACTCAAAGATCGGAATGTGGGATTTAATATCCCCTTAATTTAAGTAATGTTTTCATTGCCGAAATGAAGCTTATTAGCTCTTTATACTTAAGTAATAATGGTCATTTGTTCTGTTTTACTTGCATCAAGTATGCAGTCTAAAATTATGGAATAATATTTAGATTTTCGAATTGATAATAAAATTGTATCCCTGATTGCGTTACTTAAAGTTTCCAATATTTCATTTTGTCTGTCTTTACTCAAATAGTGTACTCTATTATTTCGATGTAGGGTCCTTTCAAAATGATTTTTCCATAACGGGATCAAACTACGTAAACAGTTCGGACTAATTTTTAAAAATTGCCGTTATTCCTTTCATGTAATTTATCAGATGATCCGCGAAAAGCTAAATTTTGGCGACCAAGGAATTTTATAATTTCGATCAAGCGTTCTAAAACACTCGTCCAATGTTTTTTCAATTTCATACATGCTTTGAGTCTGGCAATCAATAGTAGTTTTGATTATTAAATTTTTATCAAGTTCTTTTCATTTTAAGAAATTTTTCATGTGAGTTAAACTAGTCTCATGTCTATGCAAAGTTGTACTTACATTTGTCCAATCGTTATAACCTTGTACAAGACTACTTGATTCAGTAGGTGCAAAAAGTTTGCAACAAAAGCAAAAAAAAATTAAAGTTTCGGAATAAATGAGCCATGTTCTTGCCACGAGCTCACCCTTTTCCATTTTTCTATTATAATACGTGTCGCCAAATTTACGACCATATGTATCTCTGGGATATACAGTATATCTTTCTTTTGAACAGGCCCCATTTCAATTAAAACAACTTGTAATTTTTCATCAATATTTCCCCATTCACCTGGATCTTCTAAATTTACAGAGACTAACAATGTGTTAGTTTCATGGTCAACTACAACTAAATCTGTTTTTCACTTAAATCATGTCTTGTTATCTTGTTCAATAGTTGCAATAGTACTTTCATACAAACTGGATAATATGCACGGTTCTTCAACTCTGATTTCTGATGTATAGAGCTGGTTTCAATCTGCATCAGAATATTTTATTATATTAACAAATTTATTAAGAGCCCCAGTTTGTTTCTTAACATCTGCTTCTTTCGCAGCATGACGCTTACGATTTTGTGCACCGGATAACTTTTTTTTTAATTTTTGATTCCATTTCTATTTTATACCCACAAGAAATTATTACACAACATGACACAGACGAAATAATAGTCCGCACTGCGCTACTGTCAGTAAGCTACTGAGATGCGTACCATATGACTGGTTAACCAGCAATAAATGTTTTGTACGAAAATGCGTTTCTGTGCATAACCGTTCATACGTGTTACTCATGGAAGGAAGAAAAGAATTATATGTAACTGTGATGTTTTTCTACTTGAAGATATGGACAGTCTTTCCCAACTTATTAACAGTGTGAAAGTATGTGTCTGACTTAGGAGCACATATTCTTTTGTCATTATAGACAAGCAAGAATGAAGATACTCTGCAAGCAAGCATTTAGCCTGCTCTCGTTGCAAAATTTTAAACAGCCGGCTGATCAAAGAGGCGCCAATATGCAACTTTTTTTAAATTTTTATTCGGTGTATCCGACCTTATTTATTTTTAATATTGATCATTCTAAGAATTTTGTGTTTTTATGGTAAAAATTTTGTTTCTTAAAAATGAACTTATGAACCGTGCCTTGGCGGCGGCGCCCCCTTGGTAGCTGCGCCCGCATGCTCTGCATGCCCGCTTCCTCCGGCCCTGTGGATATTGCTCCCCCATACACAACTTGCTGATACTTATCAGATAGCCAGTTTCTGATCCAATGCACTAATCTAATATCCAATTCCATCCGCTCTAGTTTGACTATCAACTTGTCATGCAGTAATCTATCAAAAGCCTTTTCGAAATCTAAATATATTATGTATCCTTCTCCTCTGTCCAAGGAAGCAGTCACCTTATTGTAATATGTAAGTAGATTACTAAAACATGACCTCCCTTTAGCAAATCCATGCTGCCCATCAAAGATAATACCATTGTTGTCAACCCAGTTCGGGATCCAAGTTCTCAAAAGCTCCAACAACTTGGCCACAACACCTGACACTCAGATACGCCTATAGTTTGATGCTTGAGTCCAATCACCTCCTTTATGAAGTTGCACAACCTTGCCCTCCTTTCACTCCTTAGGAACTTGACTCAGTGCAAGACTTGTATTAAAAAAAATATGTCAAGGAAGATGTCATGTCAACTCCCTGGCACATTCCTTCAGAATATGTGGTGGTATAATATCAAATCCCACAGCTTTATTAACATAAAGTTTGCTCAATTCCCCATACACCTCTTGCTCACTTAGTTTCTCCTCCCCATGAACTGCTCACAATCTCTCCATGATGTAACATTCACAAGAATGATAGACCTTTATGAACTGCTCATTAACTATCTCCACTATATATTCTGCATTAGTTGTCCTTATACTATTTTCTCCAATCAATGTTATCCTATAATCATTCTTTTTTTTTTTTTGCTGGCTACACATTGAAAGAACTCCCTAGGATTCTTTTTGGCTTCAATAGCTAACTGCTGCTCATACTTCACTTTTGCTACCCTTACCAACCAAGTCGCACTCCTTGCCTGTTCTTTGTAATCTTCATGGAATTGATTATTACCACTCTGCTTATGCTGCCTCCATAATTCCTTTTCCTCTGTATCGCATGCTGCATTTCTTCATTCATCCATTTTGTACCTACCTTATTTAACCTTCTCACCCTTGGAATGCGTTTTTACCTATAAGGGTTGGTCATATTTACCTATAAGAGTTGCCAACAGGTGTACCACCTTATTATTGAATTACTCTGGATTTAGAGAAAGATCATGGAAGTTTATTTTGCACTTGGATAGACTATGATAAATTTAGTGCAAAATGACAAAAATGCAAAATGCAAAAATTCCAAGTGCTAAATAAACTTCCAACATCTTTCTCTAAATCCAGAGTAATTCAATAATAAGGTGGTACACCTGTTGGCAACTTGTATAGGTAAGTATGACCTCTATTATTGCTTCTGTCTTAGTATCTCCACGTTTGCATCTTCCTCCCACTGACGAGACCTCAATAGAGGTCGAAACCGGTCTGGGTGGCGACCCTTCCCTTAATGCATAGCAGTATACATGTCTGCAATGAAATTTGCTTTGCATTATGGGAGATACTTAGACAAGGAGTGATGAGAGCTTGGTCCACCTTTGCTCGGAGTTTCCTGGTCTTGCACTACCTTACCCCAGTCCTGAAGATATTTTCAGGTGCAAACTTTGTTTGCTTACACTTGGATAAAAGATTAAACTAAATTTATTATAGTCTAACCAAGTGAAAAATAAACTTCCAACACCTTTCTCTAAATCCAGAGTAATTCAATAAGAAGGTGGTACACCTGTTGGCAACTCCTGTTGCCAACAGGAGTACCACCTTCTTATAGGAGAAGGTGGTAGTTGATAATAAGGCAGAAGCAATAGGAGAGGTAAATATGACCTCTCCTATTGCTTCTGCCTTATTATCTCCACGTTTGGGTCTGCCTCCCATGCTGGATATATATATTTATATATATATTATATATGTATTTCAAAAAATAGATTTAATGACTCCAAGACCGAGATAACATTTTACAAGATTTTAATGATAAATACTACTAGTTTCGGCATATAGCAGCCTTCTTCAGGTATTTATAAAGGAAAGGAATACTAATAAACATTGAATTATTTAAACAAACTGGAAATTACAGGTACAAATTGCCTCACATAATCGATACATAAAAACGTATTTTTCAAGTTGTTCCAACTGGCGTGCCATTGTTTGTTGCAATTGTGCGTGCAAGTTCACGTGAACGCCAATATTGAATAACTGCAGCATGTATTTATATATATATATATATATATATATATATATAAAATCAGCTAACGCCTTCTTTTATTCCCGTATACGGGGGGTCGGCGAGGCCATTTAGCCCTATCTAACTTTTTGGAGACTGAGTGGGCAGTTCAATCTCCACTGGTACCAATCAGAGATAGATGGCCCAAGGCTATAACTAATTAAGCGGTACTCAGTGAAGAGAGACGGCTCAAATGTGCCGCCATCTCGTGGTCCCTAACCCTAACACAATATATTTAATGTCTGAAATAATGTTGGTTCTACGGTCGATTTTCTTGAGTTTACAGGACGAAAAACCCGAGTTTCCGGGAGGAAAAACCTGCTTGCCCGTGCCAGAGATCGACTAACTCGGGAACCGGTCGAAAAAAGGCTTAGAAAAATTTCCTCTAGTCGCCGACTAGACTCGAAACCAAGTCTTCCTTCGTGCGGCCAAGCGCCGTGGTTGGCAAACGCCACATCCACTGAGCTACATAGGTGTATATATATTTTATATATATTATATTTATATATATTATATTTATATTTATATTTATATATTATATTTATATATATATATTATATTTATATATATATATTATATTTATATAATATATATATATAGTATATATATTATAATATATATACTATATATATATAATAATATATATATATATAATATATATTATATATACTAATATATATATATATAATATATATTATATATATTATATATATTATATATATTATATATAATAATATATATATATATAATATATAATATATATATATTTATATATATAAGAGTCTGTGTAGCTCAGTGGATGTGGCGTTTGCATACCACCGCACTAGGCAGCACGAAGGAAGACTTGGTTTCGAGTCTAGTCGGCGACTAGAGGAAATTTTTCTAAGCCTTTTTTCGACCGGTTCCCGAGTTAGTCGATTTCTGGCACGGGCAAGCAGGTTTTTCCTCCCTGAAACTCGGGTTTTTCGTCCTGTAAACTCAAGAAAATCGACCGTAGAACCCACATTATTTCAGACATTAAATATATTGTGTTAGGGTTAGAGACCAGGAGATGGCGGCACATTTGAGCCGTCTCTCTTCACTGCGTACCGCTTAATTAGTGATAGCCTTGGGCCATCTGTCTCTGATTGGGTACCAGTGGAGATTGAACTGCCCACTCAGTCTCCAAAAGTTAGATAGGGCTAAATGGCCTCGCCTACTCCCGTATATACGGGAATAAAAAGGCGTTAGTCGATATATTATATTTATATTTATATATATATATATATATATATATATATTATTTATATTTATATATATATTATATATTTATATATATATATATATATTATATATTTATATATATATATATATATATATATATATATATATACATATGAGAGGATCTGCTTGGGATAGAATTTTGCCTATCTCTGAGTAGAGCCACCACTGAGATTATGGCTCTGTCTGATGGTGGAGTGAGCCTACTACTAGGTAGAGTCAACACTGAGAAGTTCTTGGTGACAGGGTGAGCCTGTCACTGAGTGGAAGAAAGCTAAGTTGGGTGATCTTTTGGGATCGTCTAATTTTTAGAGCAGCCTTTACTTAAATACACCTCAATAAAGGTTGAAACCGGTCTGGTTAGTGGCCCTTCCCTTAATGCATTGCAGTATACATGTCTGCAATGAAATTTGCTTTGCATTATGGGAGATACTGAGACAAGGCGTGATGAGAGCTTGGTCCACCTTTGCTCGGAGTTGCCTGGTGTTGCACTACCTTTTCCCAGTCCTGAAGATATTTTCAAGTGCGAACTTTGTTTGCTTACACTTGGATAAAGAATTAAACTAAATATATTATAGTCTAACCAAATGAAAAATAAACTTATGGAAAGAAAGGCAAGCAGGGTCACTGAAAAAAGTTTCAGAAGTGGACTAGCAAAAATTCTTAAATGGCTAAAAAAGAAAGCTGTCCACACCAAAGTAACTTACATCATGAAGCCAGTGAATATTTTGAGTACTTGCAATTTTGTTCTTCATTAGCAGCAGAATTTTCTGTGTTCAATATGTTAGTACTTAAGAACGTTTGTTTATGCAAAATATACCATGTTTTTGCTGAATGTACATTGGATGAAACAGTCTGGTGTTCTTCTCTATGAAAGCAACACAATGTGGGTTTGTTTTGATAGCAGTCTTACCCATAAAACTGGGGGGGGGGGAATTTTGTTCTTGAATATATACTCTTACAGTTGCTGTGAAACAAGCTGAGAGTCCATTCTGCATATTAGCATGAACAAATGAATAGAATGAGTTGTTTCAAAACTAGTCAGCTGGTATCTGGTTGCACTCAGAATAATCATAATGGAAGGAAAGTGGTATAACTACAGATAAGATTGGATGAACATTGTCTATGGACATCAGTAGAAAAGGTTCAGAATATCTGTATGCTAGGCTCAGAAAGTTGTTAATCAGTTTGATCTTTCTGTGTTGAGAAAAGTAGAATTTTAAATTTTGGAAAGCTATCTAAAAAATTGTTACTATGCAAAGCCTCTGTAGCTCAGTTGGTATAGACGAAGCCCTTTGGTCGGAAAGACCTGGGTTTGATTCCCGTCTTTGACGGGAGGAACGTTATCTGTTCTCTTTCGACTAAAGGTGAGTTTCGACTAAAGGATGAACATTGTCTATGGACATCAGTAGAAAAGGTTCAGAATATCTGTATGCTAGGCTCAGAAAGTTGTTAATCAGTTTGATCTTTCTGTGTTGAGAAAAGTAGAATTTTAAATTTTGGAAAGCTATCTAAAAAATTGTTACTATGCAAAGCCTCTGTAGCTCAGTTGGTATAGACGAAGCCCTTTGGTCGGAAAGACCTGGGTTTGATTCCCGTCTTTGACGGGAGGAACGTTATCTGTTCTCTTTCGACTAAAGGTGAGTTAGATGGTTTCATATAAAGGAAGGGTTTTTTTCACCCAGAAACTCGGGTTTTTCCTCCCCTAGAACAGGAAAACCGGCCTCATGAACAACACACTAATCTGCAGTCATCAATACTTGCCTTAGGAGATGCAGCAGAGAAGTGAAGAGCCGATTGCATTAATTTGTCATAAGCCCCCTCATTCGGGGACTCAACCCATCATAAGGGATGGATGAGAAGCATAGGATAGGAGAGCTGAGACTAATAGAATAAACAGTTGATCAGAAAAAAGTACCACAAGTTAAAGCTTAACTCTTTTTGGATACTGAAGCACTAAATAGATATAAATGCTAAGTTTGTCAAAAAAAATTGTAAATACTCTAATTCCAAGAAGGGAGATTTCTTACTTCAGGATCTGAATGAAACCTAAGATCAGATGTGCAAGTTTTTGCAAAGGAAATAATTATAGGCTTTCCAGCCATACAAAGACTGCTGTGAGGAAAGGTTATGTGGAACTAAGATGCTGGTAATTATGAATAACTAAGGAGATAGCTTTGAGCTAGTCACGTGAGAATAAGTAAAACAGACTTCTTTAGCTCTTAAGAGACATCCTTCTTAAACAGTACCTAATGCAGAATGCATAAGGATTGAGAGTCTTGGATCTGATATCAAAAGGAATGGTATTTTGAATTTCCTTCTGGTTTGCAAAAGTCACCAGGTAACTTTTGTTAAGGTTACTGAATGGTAGCCAGACATGCGAATTCTATGAGAATAGCATATATGTTGAACTAAATGTCCAGCAGAAGGTGCAACAGCATATCTTGAGTTTGTAGGAGCTGTAAGATCAGCTGTTTTAGAAAATGGCCATAATAATGATTATCTGGAGCCACCATAGCCCAGTCAGTATAGATGAAGCGGTTTGGTCAGAAAGACCTGGGTTCGATTCCCACCAGTGACGTGAGGAACCGTTATCTGGTCTCTTTTGATTACTGGTCTCATACGGAGGTAGGGTTTTTTTTCACCCGGAAACTCGGTGTTTTCGTCTCCCAGAACAGGCAAACCGACCCAGTGAACATTCTCTACAGACATAGAACACACCAGGAGGCATAGGACTAACCACCTTATCCTTGAGTGCGGTTGCAATAATACATACCTCGACACCATAAAAGGTAGAAGAGGGGAGGATTAAGAAAGAAAGAATCATCTGACCTCCATGGAGTCAAAGGACTCATCGTGGGAAGTCTATATCGAGTCGCCTTGAACTTATTCACAATTTCTGCACTCTCCATGCAAAGAACCTGCTTTTCAGTCCCTTGCTCACATCCTTCCTTCCTTATACAGTTTCCATGGATGGCCTGTAGTTCTATTCCTGCCTCTCTCTCTCTCTACTCTATGAAATATCTTCTTTGCATTAATCTGATAACAACTCCTCACCAACTTATGTCCCCCTCTTCTATTCTCAGGGCTCTGTAAGTTGCATCCCCTCAATCTCTCCTTGTATCTGATATTCCATAGACCTGATACTAACTTAGTAAACTTTCTCTGGACCTTCTCCAATACATCATCATTCCCTAGAAAACCAGGCGACCAGATCTTTGTGCAGTAGTTCAATGTAGCCCCACATATAATAATAGAAAAACATGAAACATAGAAAATGTTGATCGTTATTCAACTGAAGGCTGAATTATCTGATAGTGGAACTTCAGTTTGCTTACTGTGCTTTATAGCAAAGAAGACTGGTATTAATATTATCAAAATTATGGTAGGGAGAGTGAAAAATTGATAAACAATACCACCTGAAAAAAGACATGGGCTTGATTCTAATCTCTGACTAGAACTATTAGTCTTTCTTCAGCTAATTTCTGAATTAGTTTATCTCACAAGTAAAGTTTTTTCTCTAGCGGAAACTTCAATTTTAGCACCTCATTTTCAAAACATCAACAGAACTTAGTGATACAAGCAATAGTGTGAGTGTTAGGGTTAAATCTCCATGAGATGACAGCAATAAGTTGATTTTTTGATAGTCCTAGCTCACTCACTAGTCCTGGAAGCTTGAAGATGGAGACTGGTCTACCTCTCTTCAAAAAGGTTAATTAGGGCTCATGATTGATCCATTTGGGAAATAAAAGGCATCAGAGGATTTCATAACCTGTTAATATCAAATTACGCGAATCTTATCAAACAAAATAAAATGTACTTATATAGCCCTGAGGGAATGCATTTGCACCCAGAAGTAAGCAACCCAAAGAAGATCGTAATAGGTTCGATTCTAGTCGCTCCCTATGAAACCTCTTTTCTAGGCTGTTGCAGATAATCAAGGAAGCACATATGTTGTACCACAGTAAAACTAATTTATTATACAGATATTTCATGTTACGTATTGTAAGATATCAGTCTGAAAAGAAAACAACATTAAGGAAACTTTCAAACACAAGCTGTCTGATAGTTTCCATTCCTGTTTAAGAGTGCTTGCAGTTTGGAGGTGCACAGAACCAAAACTATCTTCGTTTCTGCAGTAATGGTGGATAGGAATTTAAACGTTACAATAGCAGGAAAGATCGCTATAGATCATATGGCATGTAAGGATAAGGAACTCGTTTTTCCTCTTTATAAAGCATAGATAAGACCACACCTGGATTATTGTGCACAGATTTGGTCTCTAGGGTTCGAAGGGGATAAAGAAGTTGTGGAAAGATGCAAAGAAGAGTTATAAAGATTATATCTGGATTATGGGATTTAGATTATGAGAACAGAGTGTTAGTATGTGAATTACAGCTCTGATTAAGAGGAAAAAGAGGGATGATATTGTTATTATTATTATTATTATTATCTGAGACCTCCAGAGAGTCAAGGACTCATCGAGGGAAGCTGTAAATTACCCAACCCAGCTATCATACCTTCCCTTTTTCTTTGAGAGAAAAAACTAGCTCTTACCCCTTTCTTGACTGAGAACAACCTTAACTTCCATGGATGCTCCCGTGTTCTTTCCCCGCATTCCATATAACGAAAAATTTCATCATTTGAATGCTATAACACCTATTCAAAATTTTATAGACCTCTATCATATCACCCCTCTTTCTCCTGTTAACCACAGTCTGTAATCCACATGCTCGCAATCTGTCCTCATAATCTAAATCCCATAATTCGGATATAATCTTTGTAACTCTTCTTTGCACCCTTTCCACGGCTTCTTGGAACCCGGGAGACCAAATCTGCGCACAGTAATCCAGGTGTGGTCTTATCAAAGCCTTATAAAGAGGAAAAATTACTTTCTTATCCTTACATGTCAAGGTTCGCTTCAACATAGCAATTATCCTCTGAGTTGTATTTGCAACTTTTGCTATTTGACCTTTGAACTTTAAATTCTTATCCACCAATACACCACGATCCCCTGCCTCTTCAGTTTCTTGTAGCATAACCCCGCTAATATAATATGCCTCTGGATCTCTAATCACGTCAGTCAAAGTGCATAACTTTACACTTACTAACATTAAACTGATAGCCATTTTCGTTTCCCCAGATTTCTGTCTATTCAAATCATTTTGTAATTAGTGAATATCAGTAGCATCCCTGATTTCCCTGCCTATCTTTGCATCATCAGAACACAATTGCAAAGCTGATGATAGACCCTGTTTGAAGTCATTAATATATAGATTGAATAATAATGGCCCAAGGACTGAATCCTGAGGTACACCTTAAATCTGATTCATATCCACTGTATACCACTTTTTGATATCTGTCTGTTAACCATCCCCTGATCCAAGTCAATAGATTATGTTCCAATCCCATATTCTCCAGTTTATGCAACAGCTTATCGTGTGGTATCCTATCAAATGCCTTAGAAAAATCCAACATTATCATAGCGTATCCATTTCCTTTATCCAACTCAGCCATAACATTGTTATAAAATATGAGCAAATTGCTCATATTTTATAACAATGTAAACTTTAGTAAACCCATGCTGTTCTATGCAGAGAATAGAATGCTTGTCTACCCATTTCTGTATGCGAGTTCTTACTAACTTCTCTAAAATCTTCACTATCACACCAGAAATACTAATAGGTCGGTAGTTAGACATAAATTTTTGCACCACCCTTGTGAAATTCAACTATATTACATTCCTTCCATTCCTGTGGTATCATTCCTGAGCTGAGACTCAAATTATACAAATGTGTGAAAGGCTTAGCTAATTCAGCTGAACATTCCTTTAACAAACGGGAAGGTATTCCATCTGTCCCTATTGACAAATTCTTATCCAGGTTATGCAAAAGTTCTTCAATCTCATTTTCATGAACCTCTAACTCTTCATCCAACGTAGCAATAGCACTGTGCACCATACTACATACACCTGGTTGATATATCTTAGCAAAGTGAGCACTCATTAACTGAACAATCCCCTTAGCTTCCGACACTCGTGTACCATATGCATTCAATAAAGTTATTCTTCCACATTCATTCTTTCTTTTGCTTGCGGCATAACGATAAAATTCTTTTGGATTGCCATTAGCTTGCATGACCAATTTCTTTTCATACTCCGTTTTAGCTTTTCTCACAATACTTGTTATTTTTCTGGCCTCAGGTTTATATATTTCATAACTTCTCTCACTCTTATTCTCATGATACTCTTTCCACATCATCTTCTTCTTGTGGATCTCTAGCTTAATAAGGCTGCACATCCATTTCACACCCAACCTGTTTACTCTTCGAACATTAGGGATACATTCAGATACCACCTCATTCAAGCACTTTTTCAAAGATTCCCATGCATTGCTGACATTTTTCCCATTCAGTAACTGATACCATGGGACCAAAGATAGTATTCTTCTAAGTTGATCATAATTTCCAGATTTTGAATTCAGCATGTAGCCTGATTTAATCGGAGCTTCAGTACAAGTAGATACTTCCCAAGAAAGAACAGCATGATCACTGTCACCGATTGGTGGTAAAATAGCTATATTCTTGTCAGAGATCCCTTCTGATGCTATGAGCAAATCCAACACTCTTTGAGCTCAAGTTTCTTCTTTCACATTCTGTTTGAGAAAGTTATCCCACAACAATTCAACAAATCTCTGTTCTTTCTGATCATGAGATTTCTCTTCTACCCAATCAATGTTTGGAAAATTAAAGTCACCCATAATGGTCGTTCGCTTGGTACCCATAAGGCTAAATTGGCGATTAATTTCTTTGTCCCATACAACTGAGCTGCCAGGTCTGTAGCAACACCCCGCCATATATTTCATTCTGTTAACCTCCACTTCACACTAAATAGACAAACTCATCGCTACTTGAGACATTGTTACCATCATTGTTTTCTTGTATTTCTACCCTAACTGGACTTAAGGTACAGGTCTATAGGTCTAAAGGTAAAGATAGAACATCGAAGCATTAAAAAAATCAGCTAACGCCGTTTTATTCCCGTATAGGGAGTAGGCAAGGCCGTTTTAGCCCTAACGTTTGGAGACTGTGTGGGCAATTCAATCTCCACTGGTACCCAATCAGAGGTAGTTGGCCCAAGGGCATCACTAACTGAGTGGAATGCAGTGAATTGACGCCCCAAGAAGTGCCGTTGGATGTGGCGTTTGCACACCACGGCGTTGGCCACATGAAGGAAGACTTGGTTTCAAATCTAGTCGGCGACTAGAGGAAATTTTCCTAAGCCTTTTTTCGACTGGTTCCCAAGTTAGTCGATCTCTAGCACGGGAAAGCAGGTTTTTTCCCCCTGGAATTCAATAAAATTGACTGTAGAACCCACACTATTTCAGACATTAAATATATTGTGTTACGGACCAGGAGATGGCGGCACTTCTTGGGGCGTCAATTCACTGCATTCCACTCACTAACTGAGTGGAATGCAGTGAATTGACGTGAATGCACAATATATTTAATGTCTGAAATAGTGTGGGTTCTACAGTCAATTTTATTGAATTCCAGGGGACAAAAAACCTGCTTTCCCGTGCTAGAGATCGACTAACTTGGGAACCAGTCGAAAAAAGGCTTAGGAAAATTTCCTCTAGTCGCCGACTAGATTTGAAACCAAGTCTTCCTTCATGCGGCCAACGCCGTGGTGTGCAAACGCCACATCCAACGAGATACACAAGATCTTTTGGAGGCATTCACGGAAGTTTAAATTTGCTCGCAGTCAAGAAGAAGAGCTAGGTTTTTCTCTCACAGAGCAGTAAGTGGAATAGTTTGTCTTTAGGGGTAGTGAGTGCATCTAGTGTGAATGAATTTATGAGAAGGTATTACAGCTGATATGGGTGATTTATTATCAAATTCATATGCTGTCTCTACTGCTCTCCTAATGCCAACAACCACCCTGAACTCTTCACTCACCTTTTCTTAAATGTTGATTTTCTCCAAACAGTGAAGTAATCTTCCACGGGGATTTCTATGTCCACAACAGTAGTTGGCTGCTTGCTTCCAACTGCACAAATCAAGCAGGTAAAGAGGCTGTGACTTTTGCAATCACAAACGATCTCGCACCAATTGTCCACATGCCACCAGAATACCAGACATTCCCAAACACTTCAGACTTCTTCGTCGCCTCAGACCACAATGTAGTGCAGATTTCTTCCCCCAAAGAACAACACACACACACACACACACACACACACACACACACACACACACACACACACACACACACACACACACACACACACACACACACACACACACACACACACACACACACACACACACACACACACACACACACACACACACACACACACACACACACACACACACACACACACAGAAATAAAACAACTACACATCCATGTGTTGTACGGCATTACCAGAAAGACAAGTGGGACGATTTTCGCAACTTTTATGATTCATTTCCTCTGTCAAATTTCCAACCACCAGAGCCAAACCCATATGCGAAAAGAATCACCGAAATAATTCTCATCGACATGGAAAAATTTATTCCTCCACACCACTCTAAATTCTCATCCTCTATCTAAGCCTGGTTCTCATACAAGTGTACCAAGGTTGTACAAAACAGCATACCGCAACTGGCTTGTGTCCCAAACTCCATCTTCGTATACTGCTTACATCAAAAACTAGAATAGCTTTTTTTTTTTTTTTTTTTGGAAAAAAAACCGCTATTCTAGGCTTAGACTGAGTTTGGAAGACCTAATAGCAGGAAACTTTAGTCATGCCTTCTGGGCTATAATCAACCTATCGGTCGTAACTTCTGCCCAACACCACTATTACACCCAGATTGTATCATCCCACAGAAAAAGCCAACTTCTGGATTTTTACTTCTTCAATTCTTGCATAGCTGATCATGGTAAATGTTCCCAACACACCAAACAATCAATACTGCGTTTGACCTTTCGCTAAACAGAAGAGAAAAAGTTGCTCAAATTAGATACCAAAAAGTCTCCTGGCCCTGATGGCACCCCTTCAACTGTTCTGATGGTCTGTGCTCTAGAGATGACTCCCACTTTTTACTGCCTGCTTCACTTTCTTATTCCACTGGTATCTATCCTGCAGTTTGGAAACTAGCCTATATACAAACTATTCCTAAAACTGCAGCCCAATTTCTGACATCTCAGTTCTTTCTAAAGTAATTCTAAAAATCATCAGCAACCATCTCCTACGTTACCTTGAAAACACTCATCTAATAAATGACCAACAGTATGGATTCTGTCACTATCAATCAACAGTGGACCTACTAAACTACGACACCCATTTCTGGACAAACACCATTAAAAGGTTTGACGAATCGCAAGTGGTTACTTTTGATAACTCCAATGCTTTTGACAGAGTTTGCCACAAAGATCTATTAAGAAAACCTTGGTCATTCGGCTACCCTTTGACATTTACAATTGGGTAGCCAACTTTCTGGACAGTTGTTCACTCATAATGATGGTGAATGGCTTTTTATCTCCTGTCTATACCACTAATGCTGGGGTTCCAAAAGTCTCTGGACTCTCGGACACTCTCTTTCTTCTGTACATAAACGATCTCCTCCAACTGACTGTTGATCTTATACACAGTTTTGCTGATGACAGCACATTACACTTCTCCTTGTTGTTTGACACACCCTACAAAGCACAAATTACCACAACCTGCAGAACACCTTTAATTTTGATCTTCAACACATTTATCAATGGGGTTTGGATAATTTTATCAACTTCAACGCCACCAAAACACAGTTCTGCTTATTATTATTATTATTATTATTATTATTATTATTATTATTATTATTATTATTATTATAAATACTGTTCTTCGAAACTATTGAGCCTGTGTAGCTCGGTAGAAGTGCATTATAATCTGCTCAGTGCTTTCTGTTTCCTATAGTCCTTATGCTTCATCTGAGCTTTTGATTTTTTTTCTAATTTAATGTGTCATACATTCTATCATTCTATCTGAATTATTGTTGTCATTTTATCTTAAGCACTCATATTAACATTTTGATTACTATTTCATAAATCCTATTTGTTTCTATATGTAATTACATTTAACTGTTTGCTGGTAGTATATTACGTCTTCCTTCTTGGGTTTGTGCTATATTTTTTTTGTCGTGTTAGAAAATACTTCTTAAATAATTTCTTCTCTAATAAACCTGTGTAATGCTTATTTTTAAAATGTAAAGGTTTGGTTCATACATTATGAACTTATCGTAGTGCTATTTACATATATCATATTTAAACAAATACATATAATTACTTTACATATCATACATCATTAAAATATGGTCAAGCTCTTCCATTATATATATTGTCATTGTCAATCTATAAAAAAAAAAAAGACTGTATCAACACAGATAATATACACAATGTGAAACCATAAAGAAATGTCAAAGAAATATGCCAATTAGAATGAGCATACTATGTACAGCATGTATATAATTGTAAATAAATGAAAAATAGGATGTATGAAATAGTAATTTAAATGTTAATATAAGTGATTAAGATAGAATGATATAAATGCATGACTCATTGAAGAAAAAAAATCCTCAGATGAGGTATAAGGACTTTAGAAAACGCAAGGCACTGAGCAGATTATCATGTAAAAAAAGATTATATGAACACAGATATTTATAATAGACACAATGTGAAAAAGAAACTATAAAGAAATGTCAAAGAAAAAATGCCAATTAAAATGAGCATACTATGTGTGTGTGTGTGTGTGTGTGTGTGTGTGTGTGTGTGTGTGTGTGTGTGTGTGTGTGTGTGTGTGTGTGTGTGTGTGTGTGTGTGTGTGTGTGTATATATATATATATATATATATATATATATATATATATATATATATATATATATATATATATATATATATATATATATATATATATATATTTGAATATATTTGAAGTTACGTCGCCATTCTTCAGGCAGCCCTGGGCTGCCTGAAGAATGGCGACGTAACTTCAATTCTGGTCGACAACCAGAGGAACTTTTTCTAAACCTTTTTATGATCAGTTATCGAGTTAGTCGATCTCTGGTACTGGCACGCTTTTTTTTTTTTACCAGGTAACTCTGGTTTTTCGTCTCGTAAATTCAAGAAAATCGACCCTAGAATATATACTATTTCAGAAAGTAAATAAAGTGTTTGGAGTAGGGACAACGAGATGGCGACACTTGTCAGTCGCCTCTCTTCACTGATTGGCATGTATAATTAGTGACAGTATTGGGCCAAATATTTCTGTTTGGCTACTAGTGGAGATTGAACTTCCCTCTTAGGCTCGAAGGATAGATAGGGTTACAAAGCCTTGTCTATTTCTTATAAAGGGCGTTAGCTGATTTGATAATAATAATAGTAACAACAGCCCAGTCTCTCTACGAATATAACTATCTGTGTGGCAAGCTTTCCTGATCCCATGCCAAAGCTTCATTGAGTAACCTCACAGCAAAAACCAGATTAAAAAACTACTATTCGACTAAAAAAAATGAATGAACTAATTCGCCTCAATAGACCTGCTGGAAATAACGAAACATTTCTCAATTCTACAGTGAAACACCTCACGTTTCTCGCTATGACGAGAAACGTGTTTTTCTCATTGAAATTCTGATAATATTTTTCATCCCTCATATAGGCAAATTGGTCAGATACATACGCAGTTAACAGTCAAGAATACTATTAGGGGAGGTACTTGGTGTAGTGTGTAGATGTGGATTAAGTAGTACAGATGGTGAGTTGAATGACCATGGTGTGTCCTTAGACTCATTTGAGATGTCTTTTAACAACAACAATAATATCTTCTATCTTCAGCAAAAAAATATCCAGCATTTACCAAACCTTATAGAACTAAAGACTCTTTTAAGTATAATTCTTGTCCAACATCATGTACAAAATACATGTATGCATCTTTGTAAAGCAAATATACTATGTGTCTGTGCACATGTTATTAAACTTGAATAAACAGTAGCTATATGTATAAATCTGCTAATGCCTTTTATTCCCCAAAACGAGTAGGCGAAGTTGTTTAGCCCCATCTCACTTTTGGAGACTTGGGGGAATCATTCTCTACCCTTAGCTAGGCTGACCATATTTCCTTGAGATAAAAACGGGACATCGAGATGGCAAAAACGGGACGTGGTTATGTAATATTCTATATGCATAAAAAAGTAAGATGGTAAAAAAAAGTTTTATTACATAAGCATATTGAGCTTACCATTATTCTTCGATGACTGAACCCATACAAACATTCAGGTATACATAGAGAGAGGGGGGGGGCTGCATTTCATCACGATCGTACCATGAATATTTCTCCAATGAAGTGATCTTGTTCAGCATATTTTGGTCTTTCAAAACACCATCACACAATTTTCTTACAACTAACATAGCCCTCATTGTCTCAACACTTATTCCTTTGACCTTAGAAATCCTTAGATTTCTCCTTTGACCAGATACTGTTCATAACAGAAAATATTCTCTCAACAGGTGCTGTACTTCCTGGAAGACAAAGAAAAAACTCTACAATATTACAAAAGTCTAGGCGTTTTTTTTCCCGCTCATTTCAGAAAAATCTGTACCCATTTATCAGATACAGGAATGTTTTCTTTGTTCCATGTATCCAACTGCCTCCCAGTTATAAATTTCATGAGAGTCCATTGATTCACAAACGATTATAGGTTATGAATAATTGACCAATATTAAAGTATATTTATAGTTTTTATTAAAAACGGGACAAAATTTACATTTTTATTAAAACGACGGGACGGTCGGGAAATATGAAAAAAAAAAAAAAACAACAACAACGGTACTATCCAGTTCAAAACGGCACGTATGGTCAGCCTACCCTTAGCCAATCAGAGATAACTGGTCCAAGACTCTCAATTATTTTAATAGCCACCCAGAGAACAAACAGCTGTTGCCATATCACATTCCCTATCTCGAACAATATGTTTTATTGTCTGATATATAAATTCCACGGTTGATTTTCGTGAGCTTTAGAGAGAAAAATTAACTCCATGCCTGTGCCAGAGATGGACTAATTCGTTAACAAGTCGAAAAAAAAGCTTAGAAAAAAGTTCTTCTAGTTGGCTACTATAATAGAATTTCTGCTTTTCTTTGGTCGTCTTAATGCCATGGATGCAAACACCGTTTCCACATGACTTTATTATTATTATTACATAACACTTCGAAGGATTCATCGTGGGAACATACACTACTCGCCATGTTCTCTGCTTAATCCTCCCACTACACATAACAAGACTACTACCATCAAGAAAATGGCATCTATTGCTCACCACTAGAAAAAAATATTTTTGTGCGTAAACTGTGTGTATTCTCTTGGCCAATTAGTCTGCATAGGGTCAGTGGCGGCGGGTGAAAATTTTAAGTGGGGATGCTGCATATACAAAAAAAAAAAAAAAAAAAGTTACGAATTTATTAATAAATAAATTTACATATTAAAAATTGCTCTATTAAAAATATTTCATCCTCACCACGAACAAACACCAATAATAAAATTTTCGTATCAATAGCAATGACAAGCGCAAACGAATATCAGCGTTAGATCGCAGTGCATTTGTTTCGTGTAACGATAATTGAAAAAATATAATTCTTTTCATATTTTCAGCCTTGTATCTATAATAAATAAATAATTATAGTATTATTTTAACAAAATAAAATAAGATTTACAAAAAATAGTTCACGCAAACACACCAACAATAAACATTTCATATCTCACAGAAATAAGGCACGTAAGCATACTAAAAATACACTGCCGTTTGAGCAGTGTGGGAATGGCGTAACGTGCAATGACAAGTGCAAACGAATATCGGCGTTAGATGACAGTGCATTTGTTTCGTAATCTAAAGCGTTAATCGAACAATTCCAATTATTAACTATTCAGTCAATGTCAAAACATAACTGTAACCTTTAACATGTTGTACTGCATTTATATAATGTCGCTTTGTTGTTATTGTTTATAAACACAAACAAAATTTAATTTTTTCATTTTTTCCTTGGGAGTGCTGCAGTGCATGTACGGGCCGCCACTGTATGGGGGATGAAAATCCTGCGTCTCCGAGAGAAGAAAACCATGTTACCACCATGCAAGATCGGCTAACTAACCTTCAACTGAAAGTTCATATATAAAGATTCTCCCAGGAATTTTCCCAGAAATAATACCTATAAAGATTCCTTTCTTCACGACGAGAGTCGGGCTGAAGTCTTTTCCAATCAAAGAGCCATGTGGAAACGCCACAATTACATGTTTCTGCCCTTTAATTTTATCAAAATTATTATTATTTTTTAAATTGTTATAGTTTATAGTTGAATTTTTATCCACTGACAGCTAAAGTGCTATACAGTATTTTAATTTTTTTATTTTTATTTTCTGCAATACAATTCTTTTTTCTCCCTAAGGACCGAGTCCCTGGTATGCCGAGATAATCCATGCACGTTTCGCCACATTTTTGCGAGTGAGAAGTGCCAACAACTAAGGGAATGGCTTGGCTTAAGGCCTTCTTGAAACAGAAGTAAAATGATGCCAATTATTATCCTGCTCCGCTTCATAAACTAGAAATATCAGAAAAATATTTTTGAAAAACTAGAAAAATTTTTGTATGACATGTGATATAATACCAGTTACAGTAAGTCAAATAGGTGAGAGGGCGCTATGAATGAAAATTATCTGTATTACAAGTCTATAGTCGTTGCAAAAAGATATGTATTACTATTGTGTTAGAAGCTTTGGTTGTATTCGGTGTTGTTTTCTGTATTTCTTTTTGAGATTATTTTTATTCAATGTTGTTTCGCTCCATATGTGGAAATTCTTTAATCAGGATGCTGTTCGTGTTCGGTTGATAGCAGCTCTGAGTATGTGTGTGATAAATTCTCTATAATCTTCTCTATAATTGTTGACTTCATTGGTTTGCACTAGTTCTTGCTAAGTTACAAAAGGTAAGGTTAAGTACAGTTATAGTTTCTTAATCTGTATGTAAGGTATTTTGTCTAGTGTCAAACGTATAGCTTGTGAATGCCGCTTGTCTGTGTGTGTGTGTGTGTGTGTTGGGGGGGGGGTTAAAAAGGCTGCGTTAAAAAGCTCATAATCGTTGAGAATATTGAAATGTGTAGGTGTAAGAAATATAGGATAACAAAAAGCTGGTTTGTCTAGTTTGAAGTTACATCCTGTATGGTGATAGCTTTGTTTTTATTTATCTATTCCACGCGAAGGAATGTATAGAGTGCGTAAAACAGCCCGCCTGCGATAGGAAATGGGTATTGATTAAGAGACTGATCCTGGCGTGTGTGTGTCCCATTTAAGGAATGGAAGTGTGGCATCATCGCTGGCTCAATAGCCCTGTATGGGCTCTGGCCTTTTTAACTTTTTGCTTACTTTACCATATGAAAATCAGTTTCTTATAGAACTACACCTGGTTACTTTATTTTAAAAGACCACTATTGGAAAAAAACTAATAAAATCGAAGCCTTTGCATGTAACTGATTAAAATGTGGTAACTTTGTGATAATTGGCCTTTTACCAGAAAAAAAGACTCCATATAAGATGATGATGTTTGTAAATACAGCTGAAACATCTTAAGGTTGAGTGCAGAGTCTTTATTTTGTCTGCAAATTGCAGACACTGTTCTTATGGCTAGTTTTTGTGTTCTGCAGGATGGGGGGGGGGGGAATTTTAGGAGGAAATAACCATGCCACTTTTGTATGAAACTGTGATAGTGAAAGGTTAAGTTATGGTGCTGTCCTGTTATCCCCATCCAAGATGCTGGCTATTAAGGATCTCCCTCTATTTCTCTTTATAGTTTTCAGGCCCAGCCACTCCGTGATATTTTTAAACCTGAAGACTTTCATGCCTCACAGTATGACCCATATATGATAGTTTTCTCTTTTGTGTGTTCTTTATTAGTTACAGTTTAGTACCCATCATTTCAAAAACTTAATTTTTCTCTTTTTCTGGATCCATCAGATCTTCAATGCTCTTCTGTACATCTACATCTTAAATGCATCAAACCTATTTGTTTATTGTCCATGTTTCTGCTTCATAGAGAAAAGTAAACCAAATAAGGCATAATCTTTAATTTAATCATTCTCTAGTATTTTTACTTATCACTGTCAGTGTCAGTATATTCTTCTTTCTGTTAAAGGGTGATTTACAATTTCTATTCTTCTCCTAATCTCTTTTTTTTTTGCATTTTCTATCCTCTGTAATTATGTCCTAAATAAATGTAACATTTGACTTGTTCTATAATTTAGTTCTTTTAACTTTGGGATAAAGTTTTCCCTGCTTACATTGCAGCTTTTTTTTTTTTTTTTTTGAAATTAATAAGGTTATATTTTTTTTTACTCTGTATTTATTTGCTCTGTTAACTTTTTCAGCATTCATCTGCACAACAAAGGTTATTTATTTCTCCTACTTTTTATTCCCTCCAGTTCTTCAATGCTTTAAAAATTTCTTCACTGTAAGCACACATCCCTGCCCCATCTTTTGGTATTGGAAAGTTTTTTTTACAGTTCATTGCTGATCTTTATATGTGCTGTTTGGTTCCAATATATATAGAATAAGTGTCTTATGTCATTCCTGTCAATTTATTAATGTTTTTATTAATTTCTTATGATGAACACTGCCAAATGCTTATAATCTATAAAACAAAAATAAACATCTTTCTGCATTTTCAGGTTTCTTTCTTATATCATTCTAATATTGAATATATCCTCTCTCTCGTTTCTCATAAATCCACTGACATCCCTTATTTCATTTGCTGTTTTTGATTTTATTCTTTCCAATGTAATTTGTAACAGTAATTTTATTGTATGGCTCATTAGGCTTACTGGTCTGTAATCTTTATGTTCAACTGCCTCAGTCTTTTTCAGGATATTTATAAAGATAGAATTCCTGAGTTCATTAGTAACATATCCATTTTTGTGTGTGTGTGTATATATATATATATATATATATATATGTGTGTGTGTGTATTTAGCATTTCTGTATGAATATCATCTTGACCTGGTGAATTTCCTGTCTTCATTTTCTCTGTAGCTGTCAATATTTCTTCTTTTAGTATTGGAGGACTATCTTGAAGATTGTTAAACTCTAGTATTATTTCTCTCTTTCCTCCCCCTCCTGATTTCTGAAAAGATCTGAAATGGTGTTAGCTGTTCTTATTAATATTAGACTCCACGGAGTGAAGGTACTCCTTAGAGAGCGATACCATGATATCTATCAAAGAGTAATGTTACTATTATTATCAACCTAATTCTGGATCTTAACTCTCACCACCCCTCTCCCATTTTAACCATAACTGAGCATACAGATTTCTATAATTTATTGCTTCAGTCTTGTAACAAAATGGTGTATGAAGTGAAAAAATTTTAATCTTTTTCTGCTCTTTTTTTACTTGGCCTGTTGCCAGATAAACAGATGTGCCAAGGCTGTCATTACCGTATGATGTGATTTTTCATTGATTCCTACTCCTTCATCAACGTTAAATTTAGTTAATTTTCCACATACCTCTTTCTCACTTATCTGTCTCTTCCATTTCCTTTATACTCAAGCTACTCGTAATGTAACTCTACTGAGGATAAAATATCCTAATGAATTGCTTGTTGAATACTTCAGCTATTATCTTTTTCAGTCCTGCAAATTTATTTTCTTCCACTATCTTATCTCTTATAATCATTGTTTTTAATACTTATGACATATATCAGAGGACTCTAAATAAGGATTTTTCTTGACCTTAGCTAGTCTTTACTCATCTGTACACTTTTGCTATCCTTACGAAGAGAGTCCTTCCTTTCTGATCTGCTTTTTATACTCCTGATGCAACCAATTATCCTTCATTTTCTGCTACCTCCAGAATATGATATAGTGACAGAAGTAGAAGGGTGTAGCATTTTTCAGCAGGATAGGAAGGGCAAATGAGGTTGCTTATGATAAGTGATGAGTTGTATCCTCTCAGAATGGAAGATTTGAATAACAATGACACTAATGCTTAAAAAGAAGTTATGGAATATAAGTAGAAGAGTGGAGAGCAGATGCATTAAGAATATAAGACTCGAGCCAGGAGAATGACTAGTATGGTAAGGAAGGCATATGGCATGAGGTGGGCAGCTCATGATATTTAGTTGAGTGTTGCTCTAAGCCAAGGAGTATAAAGGGTGACGAGCAGAAGATGATCAGGCAGTTGAGCTTGGTGAGTGCAAAAAGAATGATTGCTATGGAAGATTTTAACTACAACAGTGTAAATTGGAAGAAGAAACTGTATGTATGTGGGCTGTTCAATAAGTAATCAGACTAATTTTACTGTGGCAAAACCACTCATCACAATATTAATTTCTGTGGAATAAAGAAATGTTGCTGTATGTATTAACAAAAGAGGTTGATAGATGGCATATACGGGATGATGTGCCAGAGTGTCACGTGACTAAATGCAAGTGCTCATCGGCGCCTACGAGGTGTGACCAGTCTTCGAAATAGAAGCGTCCTTGGAACAGCGTTATGCGATTAAATTTTGTGTGTGTTTGCAAAAATCGGCATCGGACACTCTTAACATGATACACGAAGCTTTCCATGATGAAGTAATGTCGAGGGCAAGTGTTTTTCGCTGGCATAAAACTTTTAAGGAAGGAAGGCAAAATGTGGAATATCTTGAACGTGAGGGAAGACCTTCAATGTCCATCACAGAGACAATAATCAACACAGCAGCGATTATCATCTAGCACGTCAAAAAGAAGCGTCCATTGCTGAAGAATGGCTTCTTATTGCACCACAATAATGCAAGGCCACATATTGGAGAGCAGGAGAATGACTAGTATGGTAAGGAAGGAAAAACTGGAATATCAGAAGAGATTGGCTCTGATATCCAAAGAAAATCCTAAGGAATTCTTACATTATGTGGCTAGTAGGAGGAATGATGGTGGAAGAATGATGTTGCATAAAAGTGGAAGTGTAGTAACTGATGCAAAGGATATAGTGGAGTTGTTCGATGAACACTCTATTGGGATATTTCATTCTAGAAAGTAGGTTTTATTACTAGAGGGATGGTGCAAGTTCGAGGTTTAGAAGTGCAAGAAGAGTGTGTTTCAAATGTTGAGTACTCTAGATGTCAATAAGGCAATGGGACGATGGAATTTTGCCATGGGTTTTGAGAGAATGCACTAAAGAACTGTCAGCTCCATTGACCTGGCTTTTCAATAAGAGAGTGGCCACAGGAAAGGTGCCCAAGGAGTGGAAGGAGGGTAAGTTAGTGTCATTGTATAAGGGCAGTAGTGGATTGGAAGTGTCAGACTATAGACCGGTTTATATGTCATCAGTAGATGTTAAGATTTTGGAGAAATTAGTGTGGGATCATTAGCATTGGGTAGATGAGGGTAATGTTATCTGTGTGAATCAGCATGGATTTGTTTGTTAAAGACTTATCTTGTTTTAGTTATCTGGTTGCCTTTTATAATAAAGTGACAAGAATGGTTGATGAGGGAAAGGCATATTCTACCATTTTTTTTTTGGATTTTACAAAAGCATTTGATAAGCTGATATTTAAATTGCACCACATGGATTTGGATGTCAGCTTAGTGAATTGGATTGGGAATTGGCTGTCTGATAGGTATCAGAGAGTTGTGTATGAGGGAGCTGTATCAAGGAAGTAGAAGATTACAAGTGAGGTCCCACAGGGCTCAGTACTGGGACCTGTATTGTTTAATCTTTATATCAATGACATTGTCAGTGGATTGCAAGGGGAATATTCAGTTGTTTGCAGATGATGTGCAATTGGAAAGGGTTATTGGTAATAGTGCAGATGTGGTATCCCTTCAAGAGGATTTGAATAAAATGGACAGATGGGCAAATGAATGAGAATGTCAGTTTAATTCAGCTAAATGTAGTCTGAAAGTTTGGGATATGTCAATGGGAAGCTGCATACTCTGTTGAAGGAAGTGGGAGAGGTAATGACTGATAGAAACTGAAATTCAGAGTACAAAGGTGGTGAAGGTAACCCAGAGGATTGCTGCATTACTGCAAAGGACACTTACCAGCAGAGATTAGAGTTGTCTCCATTGTACAAAGCAGCTCAGACCACATCTGGACAATTCACTAGCCTGACAACCAAATCCATGTGGTGCAACTTAAATATTAGCTTATTGTATGGCAGATTATCAAATGCCTTTGTAAAATCCAAAAAAAATGACAGAATATGCTTTTCCCTCATCAACCATTCTTGTTACTTTATTATAAAATGCAATCAGATAACTAAAACAAGATCAGTCTTTAACAAATCCATGCTGACTCACACAGATAACATTATCCTCATATGCCCAATGCTGTAAATGATCCCTTCAAATCTTGGGGATAAATTAACCTTGGAAAGAGTGCAGAGGCAGATATCAAAAATGATATCAGGACTGTATAGTGCTAGTTATGAAGATAGACTGAGGGAATGTGGATTTCAAAGTCTGGTAGATAGAAGAAAGAGAGATATGATTGAGACATTTAAACTGTTGAGAGGAAGTTACAGGGTTGACTGGCGAGTTCCTATGTTTATTGGAACAAGGGGAACGAACAAATACAAAGGGCCTTCCCATGAAGTTATGAAGGAAAGCTGCAAGCAAGAGGGTGAAGAGTGGTTTCTTTACATGAAGGTGGTTGAATCATGGAATGTGTTGCCTGATAGAGTGGTGAGAGCATGAATGGAAATGTGTTCAAGGAGTGGTATAATAGACTTTGCATTTCTTGGGTAAGCCTCCCACGATGACTCTTGTGACTCCATGGTGGTCCTTAATCATTATAATAATAGTAATAACTTTTCATATGACATTTCATCTGAGTAAATAAAGCAGTTATCGAAAATAAAGTATCAGCTCATAATTACCTCTTTCTTTTACTAGGCCATCATGTTTAGAAATATTACTAAGCAATTGCAATTTTTAATAATTTTTCTGAGTTAGAATTTTGATATCTGGTTTCCAATAAATTCATAAAACACCAAGATGTTAGCAGTTGAAGGAAGTGGAGGGGTGAGCTGATTACAAGCAAATTGCAATCATTGATTTTTTTTCTAATCTCAGCCATTGAAATTCTGTGCAAAATGTTTTTAATGTAACAAATGTATATAAATTCTCTACAACCACTACATTATTGTATTGTGAAGTACTTGACATATTTAAAGTAGCACTAGTAATTTTTTATCCATTTATCTGATATGTGATTGATTATCAAAGGCAAAGTCTAGTTACTTGAGAAGTAAATTAGAGAATATTCTGTTTGTCTGACAATAACTGTAAGACAAGGAGAATACTGTGGAGTTTCTAGATGTGATTATTATTTAATGTTCATGCTGCATTATGTGGCATGCCTTATGTTGCACTAGTACAGCACAAAATGCATCCCACCATATAATATTAATAATATTTTAATTATAATAGTATTTGTAACAAAAAGGCTGAGTTGATGATTATAGAACCTATCCTACAATGTAGTGCATTCAAAAGAAGGAATGTTTCTAAAGGTTTTTTTCACTTGAAGTTAACTGGTTTCATATGGATGTAGCAGAAATTTTCTCTCCTCGAAATTCAGAATTTTGCTCTTGCAAAAATCAAATTGGTTGGAAAACATGAAGTAAATAAACAAAAACTATGTTTAGGGTAATGTAGAATGGAATTGTTGGTATTGTGCAATGTAGAGTAGTCCCATGATTAGTCATGGAATTCCTTTTGAAGTGTCATGTAATTTGACGTATATTTATTAGCTAGTGGGACAGAATGTTTAATCAGCTCCCACTAATGCTTAGTTTTAAACATAATCTATATTAGAATGAAGTGCAGTATATGTGTACTTATTGTTTATCTGCATAATTTAGATTATTCCTTATTTTTTATTTTAATTTATTATTTACAGTAGTCTCCTCTTATCTGTGGGATATGTTCCAAGACACCCTGTGGATAGTACTGAACCCTATATATATATATATATATATATATACACTATGTTTTTTCCTATACATGCATACCTATGATAAAGTTTAATTTATTAATTTATAAATTAGGCACAGTAAGAGATTAACAACTATAATTAATAATAAAATAGAACAGCTATCACAACATACCGTAATAAAAGTTACCTGAATGTGAATGAAATCTTGCAGGTGTATTTATCTATTATTTTATGAAGTTGGAGAACTTTTATCTTTTTCACTTAAAAGGAAGCACTTTACGGTTTCTCTTTGGCATATCTGAATTGCCAGCATCACTACTTTTGCACTTTGGGGCCATTATTAAGTAAATTAAGGGTTACTTGAACACAAGCGCTGTGATACTGCAGCAGTCAATCTGATAACTGTGAACTACTCAAAATGGCTCTCAATTCCTGATTTCTCAAAGGCTGCAAGGTGTGTAGCTTTCTCCTCCTTTGCAGAGAGTTGCCCTGATGTTGGACTACCTCTGGAATCAGCTGAATTGTTTATTACTAAAAGAAAGAGCCACACTGCTTCATTTCAGCAATGTAGAATTATATAGGCAAAGCGGATATTAGATCCAACATTATTTCAAAGCCGAATGTTTGTAGAAACTATGAAAGTTTCATAAGTTGACCTGAGAGTTTATGAGAATACAATCCTCGGCATCTCTGAATTGCCTTAGCTACTTAAGTGGTGCAAGGTAAGGCAACTCAGGTACTGATCACTGTAAGCTCTCAGGTCAACTTAAAATCTTTCATAGTTTCTACAAACATTCAGCATTGAAAGAATGCTGGATCTAATATCCACTTTGCCAATATAATTATAAATTGTTTATTTCTGGAATTTACCATTTAATATTTTCAGACTGGGACTGACTGCAGATAAGGGGAGACTATGGTATTTTATTTTGTGTTTATTTATATATTTATTTTTTTCAGATGTGACAAGGAAGAGAAAGTATTATCCTAATCATTAACGAAGGAAATGAAATGAATAGATGCAGATTTCCAAAATAAAATATATGTATGCTATGATGAAGTTATATTTCCAAGTTTGAATAAGAGTGATTTATTCCAAACCACATGTATAAAAATGTTCACTGATGGAACCAGTCAGAAAAATATTTTCCAAGAAGAAAACATACACAGACAAAGAGCAGAATTACTGGAAAATTCAATGGCAGATGTTACGAATAAGCAGGATGCCACTGCTAACAAAAACATTGAGGAAAATATAGGAAATATTGCTCCAGATGAATATGTTATAATAAATGGCAAAACTCCAATCACGAAAGATTTGAAATGTGAAACATGTGGCAAACAATTTGCATATTCTGGCAATCTCAAAAGACATTCATTAGTTCATACTCAGGATAGACCTTTCTCTTGTGCAATATGCTCCAAAACATTTTCACAGTCAAGTAATCTAAAAACACATTTACTAGTTCACACTCAAGAGAAGTCATTCTCTTGTGATACATGTGGCAAGGAATTTGCAAGAGCAGGTCATCTGAAAACACATATGTTAGTTCATACCAAAGAAAAATGTTTTGCATGTGAAATATGTGGTAAGACATTTTCAAGATCAGGTGGTTTAAAAACACATTTATTAGTTCATACTCAAGAAAGACCCTTTGCTTGTGAAATTTGTGGAAAAACATTTCAAAGATCATTCAGTTTAAATACCCATATATTAGTTCATACACAAGAGAAATCTTTTTCTTGTGAGACATGTGGCAGGGCATTTTCACGATCTGATCACCTAAAAGCACATTTATTAGTACATACTCAGGAGAAGTCCTATACATGTGAGACATGTGGCAAAGCATTTGCAAGATTATTTAGTTTGAATACTCACATACTGGTTCATACTCGGGAGAAATGCTTCACTTGTGAGATATGTGGGAAGGCATTTGCACGTTCAAGCCATTTAAAAACACATTTATTTGTTCATAATGAGGAGAAATTGTTTCCTTGTGAAATGTGTCACAAAGCTTTTTCAACACCAAGCAATCTGAAAAGACATTTATTAGTTCATTCTCAGGAAAAATCTTTTAGTTGTGAGACATATGCTGCTCCTTTTTCAAGTCCGGTAAATCTCAAAGAAATTAATTATATTCCAGCAGAATCCTATTATGGAGAGACTCTTCCTTCGTTGACTCAACCATGTAACCATATGCACCCTTTGAGCAATGGGGAGTGATTTTATGGATGCCTTCAGTGCTAGTAAAGAAATTTTCTGATTTTATAAAATATGGAATTGTAGTGAGAATCTATTTCTTACTACAAATGGTTATTGGAAATGGTGATAGGTATTTTGTATTTAAGGAAAGAAACTTTTTTATCACTGAATATTATTTAAAAACATTAATATTCATGGCTATTTATATATAAATATGTTTACATATGCCTGTTACATGGCTATTCACAATCGAAGAGTAAATCATGTATAATAAATCTCCAAAATGCTCTAGATAGGAATTTTGGTTGATCTTCAAGTGTATTTTAAAAAACACCACCACAAAAAAAATAATAATAATGAGCCATTAAATATGATTAGCTATGAAATAATTTTTCATGTTTCATTAAAATTCAGTGATAGGAGTTCAAGTGGACTATTTCTGTTCAGTGGTTTTCCTGATCTTGATTACTCTTTTCAAATATATTCTCATTTTATTTTAACAATACATCTTCTGGCATTGCTCATATTGATGGTTTCTACAACATATATGCACATGTGAATAGTTTGAATTTCTACTTCTTGGAATTTGATTTTTTGCCCATGCAGGTAACTTTTAAAATGGCCACTCTAAAAAAAGCTGCAACAGAAAAAAGTAATATTTGAATAAGGAAAAAAAATATATTAAATCATATTTTTTCCTTATATAATAGTCATTATAAGCAGATCACACACAGACCCTGAGGTATTAGTGACTTCTTCAGAGTGGAAAGTAAACAAGCATTAAAAATTAAAGCTTATCTCAAATAAATGGTTAAAAGAGCAACAATCAGAATGAGTCACAAAGATACATGGCATGCATTGTTTGCTTTCTAAGACTGTATGGAGGTTATTGTTTGAAAGGTGAAATGAAGTATTGAGGAATCTGATTAATGACTTCCAAACATTTTTGTTACTAAGACTATTATTCTCTGACACTCCCAACTAAAATTCTAATACTTAGCACAGAGACTGTTTCCATCACATGGAACTGGAAGTATCCATTCCCATTAAACAGGAAATAGAATGCCTATTAAGTAGTATGATCAGAAAATACATGAAAAAACTTCAGCACATACAAATATGAAATAGAAAACAGGAAGATAATGAGTTTTAAAATTCAGAACAGACAACATGAGCTAGAAATTGACAGGTTCATGCACTAAACTAGAAGAAAGCTTACTGGGGCAGGCTACATAGTCCCTTCCCCACCTAGTTACAGATTGAAGTGTTAATCCTTTTTATTAAAAATTTAGATATCTAAGATCTCGGCCAAGGAACACCAGCATGCTTATACATGTTGTTTCCCTCTTGCATTGCCTGTCTTAACATGCAGGGAATCTTTTCACCATCTAAATAGGAGGTGATATGAAAATCTATGTTCAGTTATAAATTTATAAAAAAATATGACTTATTTATGCAAGAAACCAACTTCTATAAGTACCAGAACATCAGACACCTTACCAACAAGTATCCAGTGCTTTCATACTAGAATTTTGGAACAGCACACTCTGCCAGAGTGGGAATACTGATTCTTGTTCCCCTCCTTAGAGCTTTCCACAATGTTCAGAGGATGCAGAAGATAGAATCTTAACCTTGGACTGGAGTTATAGAGACCACACAATAGGATACATAAATGTATATTCACAGCAAGCAGATAGACCTGCATTCTTTGCAGGTATAGAAACCTGCAAAGAATGCAGGTTTCTATTTACAGAATCTTTTACAGAATCTCTAATTTTTCTGATGGGTGACTAACCGCATCAAAAATCTGGCACTAGACTAGATTGGGGAAACTCCATTACTAGGATATCAGGCTACAACCAGTTACAAACTTGTCTGAGAAACACAGCTTATAGATTTATGGAAAGTCTGCAGTCCAAATATGATAGCATACACCTATTAATAAATTTACTTTAATCCTTTATCCAAGTGTAAGCAAACAAAGCTTGCACCTGAAGTATCTTCAGGACTGAGGCAACTCATGGTAAAGGTGGACCATGCTCTCATCACGACTTGTCTTAGTATCTCCCATAATGTAAAGCACATCTCCTTGCAGACATGTATAATGCTATGCATTAAGGGAAGGGCCAATACCCAGACTGGTTTCAACCTTTATTGAGGTCTCATCAATGGGAGCAAGACCCAGAGGTGGAAGCTTCCACCTTAGTACCACTGGATTCCACTCAATGAATTTGGTTACTGTTTTTGTTTCTTTGTAATCATATATTTTAGTGAAAGCCTACTTAATAGTTTCTTATGTACATTCCACATGAGGGTTTGTTCCATTTCAGTGATTTATGGGTGCTGGTTATTTCTTGTGTGCTTGAGGTAGAAACTGTAGATGAGAGCCTTAGCACATATGAAGCAGAAGTTGCATATTCTGTGTCTGCATGATTGGACTAAATTCCAGTACTTCTTGGCTGTGTGTGTGTGTAGTGCAGTTACAGGTGCTAGAGGCAGTATTCAGGGCATAGGTGATCATTGCTTTGTTTGCAGGAGGTTAGATATGTGTTCCAAGGTACTTGAAACATAACAGAACAGACACAGAACTGATTCTCTAAGTTGTTTGTACAGCTTAGGAGTTGATAAGATGTTGTGTCATAGCCTCTACTGTATATCAGAATCTGGTTTGGCACACTTTGATTTATATGGGAGATTCTACTGAAAATTGTGTGGCATGTGCAGATTTGTAGATGAAAGATATGGATGAATATGAGGGTGAAGTTGGATGCACTGACATAAAGAAGTGGTATATTTTCTTGTAATTGGAAGAAAGAATGGAAGTGAGGCTTCAGATGATAAAAGATGGACTCCCTGCAGTTTCTAGAAGGAATTCGGTTTCTCCAAGGCATAATGATATATGGAAAGGCTTTTATAATAGCAGCTTGCATCTATTGATATTGCTTTTTGGTTTGGGGTTTTTCAGTGGTAGGCATGTGAATGTTTTCCACTTTAGGATCTGGGTCAGGAGGTCCAATATGATTCTTATTCCTGCCCAGTTTCATGTAGGGAAAAGAGAGCTCTGGTCGGTTGTGAGGCTTGTTATGTTTCTGTTCAAAAACAGTGGTTCTGTAAGTACAGCTGACTCTGTTGATCCTGTCATTGTGTGAAGTTCTGTATTTTCCACTGCTGTAGGGTATCTCCATAAAAATGAGGTAATTTAGTAGGTGATAGCACAGAACTAGCTATTTGTAGGATTGTGGACAGTGCAAGTCCTCTGGTGGACGATTTCATAATATAATCGAAGATGGTTAATAAGTGTGATTGAACTGAAGTGTCTTTAGGAGAAAGATGTAATCTTGTTTTCAAGGGAAATCAGGCCTTGACCTCCCTTACTGATTGGCATGCAAGGTAAGTTGTCCAATTAGTATTGTTCCAGAGGAAACATGCGATTGCCTTTTGTATGTGATGGAGAAAGTCTTCGGGGGGGGGGGCAGTGTTTTGAGGGTATGCCATAGCACACTTGCAGCCATCTGGTTATTAGGACTCTTCCTCCAAGTGAAGACATTGAACATATGCTGTTCCATTTTCCTAGCATTTGTTTAAAGTGTTGTACAGTTGTGTATTATATTTTTCAGCATATTATATATTTTGGTGTTGCCAAGGTGTGCTAAGTATGTTTGTCCTTCAGTTGACCAGGTACATTCAATCAGAGAATCATTTTAGCTTTCCATCTGCCTGACCACAAGCCCATGGTTTTTGCAGAGTTTAACTTGGCCCTTGAGACCTGTGCATATAATCTGTGTGCTTCATTGGTTACTTTCATTTCCTTGTCATTATGGTGACATCATCAATATATGCTGATAAGCTTAATTTTAGATGTGATTCTGTTATGCTGGTTCATTTGGAGATCGTGGTGTCATGTACATTTTTAAGAAAGGTTCTATGTCTAGTGTGTCCAGAGAAAGGACATGCTTGATCCCTTGAGAACATGGAAAAGTGCAGGTGAGCCTGTTGTTGATTTTTAAACAGGAGAGTGTATCTCTGTGTAACAGTTGGACTGTTTCAATAATGAAAGAACCATAGCCAAATGCCTTTAGTATTTCCTAAAGGTACTCATGCTCTACTCTGTCGAAAGCCTTCTCCTTATCAAGGCTGAAGAATGCTAGGCTTTCATTTTGGATATTTATGATGTGGATGAGATATCTTATTAGATGGAGGTTATCATGTATTGATTTTCCTGGAACAGAATAAGTTTGATATTGGTTAGTAACTTAAGGCAGTGTTGGCTTTTGTAAATTTGCAATAACTTTGGAAATTATTTTGCAATATGTATTGATTAGTGAGATTGGACACTAGTTTTGAATGTCTGGGTGGTCTCCCTTCTTTGGTATCAGTTGTGCTACCGGATTATGGGAGCCAATTGAAGTAGGCTTCTTGCAGTGTTTTAAGGAGCAGTGGTCCAAGTTGATTCCAGAAGACTTGGAAAAACACTCTTGCAAGACCATCAAAGCCAGGAAGTTTGTTTTTTGGCAAGGATGTGCATGCAGTTTTGAGTTTATCTAGAGTGATTACTTTTTCTAAGTGATTCTGATCTGTTGGAGATTCTTTTTGCTTCCTTCAGTATTTCATGAAATAATGGCATGACTATAGACTGTATGTATTCTTGTGGTATTATAGGATTTCAGAAGTAATTTTATTTGGATCTTCTGTGATGTTGCAGTCTTGTAGTGTAATTACGGAGATTCAGTTTGTTGCCTGGTATTTTTTTTCCAGAGAGAAAAATATTTTGTGCATGTATCTTGAAAGATTTACACATGTATGCTGCAGTCTTTGGAACACAGAATTATTGGCAAAGGGCACCCTTTGCCAATAATTCTGTGTCTTTGTGCATGGCTTGGTGGGCTGATTGATATTCAGGGCTTTCTTATGTGAGATATTAGAGCTGTTCTACTTGTTGCATGCTAATGCTCCTCAGTTGATTTTTCTGGTGACTGTAAATCTGCATAAAAAAATTTATTTGTGATTTTAGCTGGGGCCACCACATTTTCATTGATTCTGTATTCACTTTTAAGTCAGTGAAAGTAGATAGAAAAGCCTGAATGTTTATTGCATAATCTGAATCTTTCAGATGGGTATTGTTGAAGATCCAGTAGGCTTCCTGATTTGGATGCTTCCAAACATAATGAAAGTTGCAGCTTGATGAAGCTAGTGATCCGAGATGTAGGAAGGAATGTGTGAGATGTTTCTAACTAGAGGAACAGTGTGTTTGGAAATGTAGTATTTGTCCAGTCGTACTTAGTTGAGAGGCCTATTAGTTGCTATGATTGCTGCCCTCCCATGTGTAGGACTTCTTATCTGGATGCTGATGCCCAAAGACTTTAATGAATTCATTATCATTTACCAGTATTTGAAGTTTTTTTTTAATGAGTTACAATGTTCAGCACATTTAAGTCTTTTTCTTAGTCAATACTGGAAAGATGGTTTTGAATAAGTCCAAGATTTGCAATGTTAGATCATTCTGCTGTGGTATGTAGATATTGAACACATGCAGGGTTTTATAGTTGGATGTTTTTATGTGAGCATACAAGGCATATCCTGGTATGTCTGCAATCGTTATCACTTTGTAGAGAGATTGATGATGGATGCCTGAGCTAACCCCCTGCTCTATGGTGTTGTTGCAGTGATGTAGGTCATAAGGCCACTCCACCCATTTTCTAGATCAATTGGATGAGGAGTTGATATTTGTTTCTTGCAGAAGTATTAGATCCATATGATATTTCTGTACCTGGTCAAGGACTATTTTATTGCTTAAAGCAGAGGCACATCCTCTTGCATTGAGATCAAAAACAACTCAATGACATTGTTTATGAAAAAGTTGAATATAATATTGGGCCTGGTATTGTGTTTGCAGTCCATTAATTAGGTAGTAGACATGCTTATGCCTGTTAACCTCTGCTCTTTTTTGCATTTCAGCTTCAAGTGCAGATCCTGAAGTTGAGATATAAGTTCTGGGATTCTTGTGGTGTATTTAAGGGTTATAGTTAATTTGTGAGGGGAGAGCTTTGCACTTTTTGCATGAAGGATGACAGCTGCTTCATGGTTAGGGGACCCTCAGTGTGGAGAAGTTCACCTTCAGCTTCTTCCTCTTTTAAATTGTCACATGGAAGTATAATTTCCTCGTTGTCTGGGAACTCTGTTCCTCCATGGCTGACTGTAGATGATGAAAGGCCATTCTGAGTAGTTTCTTCTATTGAATTAAGTTCTGAATTAATGGAAAGCTGCATAGTTGTTGTGTCTTGGGATTGCTTATAATTTTTTCATTCTGGTCATCTCTGTTAAAAGGATCAGTGTTTGCATGCTGTTTATTAATGGTTGTGTGGTATGAAACTTCATTATTAGTGCTTTGAATGTCATTACTCGGCAAGCGTTCAAGAGCAATGTGAACCATGTCTTGTACAGTTCAGAATTTTCTTGGTTCTGAAATTCTTGATAGGGAGAGAATTTTCTATTTATTTTTTCTTATGCTTTGATTTTCTTCATGTATGATGTTTTGTTCCACTAGTTTACTATTCTGGGCTTGGATATCTTTTGATGAATCAATGGAAATATAGGGGCAGCATTTTCTAATGTGACCCTCCTCATGAAAGAAGAAGTAATGTGATGAGAAAGACAAGTAGGAAGTGTAGGTGATTCCATTTCTGTCTGTGTTGATTAACTGTGGTGGGCTGTGTAGTGCATCTTTGTTTGGAAAGTGCATTAATGCCTGTCTTCAAAAGCTCTTGACATAGGAGAGTTCATGCTTTTTCGTGGCTGTTGAGAGTGTGCATATTTTCTTGTGACAGAAGTGTATCATGATAACATGGATTTGATGAGGAATTTCAGGGGGGAACATTTGATACTGTAACTTTTGTTGGGGCCAGTGCTATTGGTGCAGCTTCAAGGTGATAGACACCAATGTTGATGCCTTTTTTGCAATACTGTTTGTGCTCATGAGGTACAGCAGAAATACTCCTGCATGGTACTAGCTACACAGGAGGCATCAGTAATATTTTTTGTAGGTACAATTTTGACAATCACTGTCAGATACTCTTCTAGTGGGGTGTTTTCTTTGGTGGCAAAAATAACAATTCCATTTTCTCGGGAAATGATGTTAGTAACAGTGATAGTTGTTTTTGCATTAATTGGTCTACAGTTGACTGATGTAGCATTCATGTGTGAGATCAGTGTTTTGGTGGAAGATAGGATATTTCCATTGGATACTACACAGCATACTACATTAGCATAAGATTTAGAATCAACTGGCCTGTTTTCCATGTTTATAGCTTCTGTGAATGTTGCTCTTCCTTCTAGGTCCGAAGTCTGTATGTGGGGGAGAGGTCTTTGGTTTGCTGAGTCAGTGGTAGTACAGGAATGCAGTTGGCATGGTAAGTAATCCTTCATCCCGATAGCCACAGGTGAGCAGTCCAACGAGCTATCTTCAACTTGAATGCCAATCCTTACAACAGGATTGGCATTCAAGTTGAAGATGGCTTGGAACTAATACAGTGGAAAAAAAAACTGTCATATATCACTTATCGTTACACATGCACAACTGGCATGAGTGAATAGCTCTCAGATTGCAGAATATAACTATATAAAAATGCAAGCCCTTCTTTGCAGACAAATGTATAAAAGGTGAAAAAAGTCAGGAGCAATATGAAAGCACATGCAACCCCTTGGCCACCTAGCGGAGAGCAGACTGTACTCTCCAGTCAAATGCAACTGGTCAAGTGAAGGACAAAAATACTTGGGAATCTACCTCGGTGACACCCAAGTTCACAATTCAGTCAACTAGACACAGCATACAAGTAATTTCTTCACTTAGGGGAAGAGTGTTAATCATCAACCAGCTTGCTGCTAGTGTGTTGTGGCACACCTTTAAAGTATTAACACTGCCTGAAGACTTCCCCATCAAATCCAGAAGTCAATAACATGATTCCTCTGGAACAGAACAATTGGACAACCTACTTGGCACTCTGTAAGATGCTCAACAAGGGAGGCTGGGGCCTTGTTTTCCTTAAAAACAAAATCACCTCTTATAGGATTATCTTTCTCCTTGGACACTCCAGACTTGTGCAACAACTCTTGAACATATTCTGAAATAGTCACCAGAGGACTTGCGTTATCCACAATCCTTCAAATGGTAAATGCACCACTATCTCTCAAACTATGTCCATTCTACTGCAATATTCTATCTAGTCGTATCTTTCAGGTGCCGGCCGCATTCGGCAGTGTCGCACATGCTGTGAACAAGCACTGACATGTTTCGTGCAGTCTCCATTCATACACGTTTTTTATAGTCTACAAACCTTGCGATTGTTTAATGTTATGTTCTTGATAAAAATTTTATCACATAAAAAATAATAATGTCATCCAAAAGAAGCAAGTCCGATTCTTCTACAGCTAGCAAGAAAAGAAAGACATTGACTTTGGAAACAAAACTCAACATTATTAAGGATTTTGAAGGCGGAATGAAAATTTGTGAGCTAGCAAAGAAGTTCGATCTACAGCAATTCACAATAAGAACAATCATAAAAGAAAGGTTTACAGATTTTGGAGGACATAGATTCTAACTAGGAACGAATTGTAGCCACAAGGCAAGGAATAAAAAAAATCATTAGCTTGCTATGAAGAAATTTTGCATGACAAGAAAAAGACATTATGCCGTCAGATGAATCTATTAGAATTTATGAAACCATCGACATCGAAATAACTTTTTTTTTATGTACGAAAGACTACAATTATGATTATATTTCTTAAAAAAAAATAGGTGTTTTTGTAAACCTTTGGTCCCAATTGTATGTTTGTATATATCATCATCATCATCATCAAATTCCTGCCATGTACCCTCAAGGGGTGTACAGGATATGATAGTACTACATGAAAAAAATTACATCATTATTAATTTCCTATCTACAATTTTCCTCCAAATCAGTCTGTTACTTGTCAACACTCCAACATTATCAGATCTTATATTTCTATCGTCTAAAGCACTTTGTATCGTATCAATCCACCTATATCTTGGCCTTCCTCTGGGTCGTTTTGCTGCCACCCTGGCAGAGAACACTTGTTTTGCTAATCTTTCCTCGCCCATTCTATTTAAGTGACCATACCACCTGAGATTAGCTCTGCTAACGCATTCCTGGATGCTGACAATGTCAAGTTCTTTCCTAATATCCTCGTTTTTAATATGATATTGCCATTGTTGCCATCTGTTCATGCCTATAATCTTTCTCAGGACTCTCATATCTGTGGTCTCTAGTCTTTGGTCAAGTGTTTTACTTCTGACCCAGCTCTCAGATCCATAAGTTAAAACTGGTTTGAACACTGTCTTGTATACAGCTAATTTAGCTATATACAAGACAATTTAGCTATACAGCTAAAATATAGAATGATGGTACAACATGACATGTTTGTATATATAAATTACAAAATTATACCCCGAGTGACGCAAATTCGACTTAACCGCTTTTTGTTGGTCCCACCTACCGCGTAACTTTGGGGTTTTACTGTACATGTGTATAACTTTTATCACAGACACACGAGTAAAGAGGACAACACCTTCATTAAGAGAAGCAACTGACCACCTACTTGCAGATAATTATTACATTTAATAATCGATGTCTATGTAAACTCTGTGTCTGAATGCGGAATCCATGTTAATTAATCTGGTTGAACTTTTGTACATAAGATGGCTATTTTTAATAAAATAAAATAAAAAAATCTATCTATATATGTTTTATATTTTTGTGATGTCATTTGGCTCTAACAAAATAATCAGGTCTTGTTGATCGAGTTTAAAATGTAACTGATTATTTTTAAATATGAAGAAAATGGACTGAATCAGTGTGTGTGTGTGTGTGTGTGTGTGTGTGTGTGTGTGTAGAAAGTTTTTACCTTGGGTGTATTATACGTTAAAGATGCCAAGAAATTTTATACTTGGTTTTAATCCTTTTCCCAAGTAAGCAAAACAAAGAATAACTGGGAGGAGACTTCCATAGCCTTTTAAGGAATGCTCAGAACTGACTAGGGCTGCTGACTTAATGTCCAATCTTCACCCTCTCATGGTGTACCCCATTAGTAGATATCTACTATTGGATACTGAACAAATGAGGATGGGCTGATAGTTTAAGATTTATCTGATCAAATTGTAATCTGTATTAGCAGAAACCAAAAAACAGTGATGGTATGAAGATGAAATTGCCATGCTTCCTGGAGCATCACCCAGTTACACAAAGCCCCTGCTGTTTTTATCAGTGAATTAGAGCATACATTGTAAACTCAACTGCTGTAACAAATTCAACATCGGCAGAATTCAGGATTGGCAACAATCAGTATAAGTATCAATGGAAAAGATGAGGAACTGACAGAAGTATTAGAGAAGTACCATGTTGATATAATTGATTTTACTGAAACAAAGAAAACAAAAACAGGTGAGATTCTTTTAAATAATAAATATAAGATGTTAAATAATGATCAGGAAAAGAAAGGAGTGGGTATAATATTCAACACTAAATATGAGGATGATCTTCTTGAATAGCAAGATGTGGAGTCATATTATGTGGAGAGCACATTACATGTGATGATGGATATTTATTTTCAAACTACGAAAATTAATGCTGGGTACTTTGATGCTCTGGTCTTTAATTTTTCTTCTTTCTGTACATTAGATATCACTAGTTGGCTGAAGGATGAATCCACAGGTTTACTGCACACCCCTTCCTTGTTGTGTCTTGTTCTTCAGAAGAGAAGAAAAGTTCTAGAATATCTTCTTTTACAATCCTAAATTCTGATTTCCAATTCATTTTTTGATAAGGTTCTGATAAGCTTTGCTAACTTCATTGCTAGCAAAACTTAATTCTGTAATATCTCAAAATCTCTTTCATTCTTACCTTTTTCAGTTCTCAAATCTCTAAACAAGATGAGATTTCCTTTAGGATAGTTCTAACTTTTAATATTCTCCAGTATATCACAGATACCAACTCTCAACATCCAAGTAGATTCTTTTCTTTTGCGCAGATGTTACTTTACCTCAGTAGCAGTGAATTCTGTACAATAAGAAAAACATAAATCCATGCAACCAGTGAATGCTACATTTTGCCCTTATGAGTTCTCCTTTCAGATATTCCAGGTAATCAAGTTTTTCATCCTTCAAGTCATGTAAACTCCCATCCCATTCACATGCTGTCTCCTATCCAGGATGTTGACTACCATTATGTGATTCATGGTTAACTAATGCCATAATGACATGTGGCAAGGACCTTATCTCTTCCACATGTTGTCTTAAGTATTCATAGCTGTGTTCATGGGGCCAGTTTGCCTGTTCTGAGGTTCGAAAAAACCCAAATTGCTGAGTAAAAAAAACTCTCTACCTATACGAGACCGGCTAACTCACTTTTAGTTGAAAGAGACAAGATAAAGGTTCCTCATGTCATAGAAGGGAATAGAACCCAAAGGGCGTCGTCTATACCAACTGAGCTATGGAGGATCTCCATGTAAACTGGGTTTATATATAGACTAACAGGAATATGAACACACACTTAACAGACAGAATACTAGTCACATAGCTTTGCATTATCATAATAATCAAATTTGTGATATCCTTTGTGTGTGAGGGGGGGGGGGGGCAGAATATTACTCTAGTACTATTTGAAACAGTTTACATCATAACCAACTTCCTGTCAACAATTTTCCTCCAAATTAATCTGTTATTTGTCAGGAATTCAATAATATCAGATCTTATATTTCAGTCTTCTACCGGCACTTGTATCAGTCCATTTATCAGATTTTTTCCTGCATCTGACAAAAAGCACTTCTATTATTAACCTTTCCTCTTCCATTCTGTTCGTCACCTCATTCTGTCATCTTAGATTCGCTCTGTTCACACATTTTTGCATGCTAATAATATCAAGTTCCCTCCTAATATTGTCATTTTTAATAATAATAATATTATTATGTGAGGCAGAGGTAGGCAAGACAGGATATTTAGTGGGGTGTTGCTACAGACCCAGGAGCACAGAGGATGGGGACCAGGAGATGTTTAGACAGCTAAGTTTGGCAAGTGCAAGAAGAATGATTGTTATGGGAGATTTTAACTACAGTAGTATAAATTGGAGAGAGGAAGATGCATGTAGCAATAGGGGAATGGAATTTCTAGAATTCTTGAGGGACAAATGTCTTAGGCAACATGTAACAGAGGGAACAAGAGTTTTGGATTTGGTCATAGCATCAGAAGAGTTGATAATAACTGAGTTGACATCTCTCCCACCAGTTGGAGAGAGTGACCATATGGTTTTGACTTGGAAAATGAATAGACATGCAGGAGTATCAAAGAGACGGGAACTTATGTGGAATTATAATGCAGGTGATTATAATAGTCTTAGACGTCAACTTTGGGAAGTTTCATGGAGGGAGGAATTGGAAGGCCAGGATATCATTAGTGCATGGGAAATTGTTAAAGAATAATTGTTAGCAGCAATGGTAAGTTGTTTACCACGAGTGAAGAAGAGGACACAATTTGGAGTAAAGTGGATGACAAACAATATTAAACAGGAATTGCATGCGAAAAACAGGCTATGGAAGAGATATAAGGAGACAGGTGAAGAGAAGATGCATGAAGAATATAAGACACAGGCCAGAAGAGTGACTAGTGTGGTAAGGAAAGCAAAACTGGAATATGGGAGGAGATTGGCCCTAAGATCCAAAGAAAATCCTAGGGAATTTTTTAGCTATGTGGCCAGTAGGTGGAGAAATGACTGTGGTGATATTGTGAGATAAAAATGGGAATAGGGTGGCTGATGCAGAGGACATAGTGGAATTGTTCAATGAACACTTTATTGGAGTATTTCATCCTAGAGATGTCAGTTTTAATGCTAGAGGGATAGGGCTGGTTCGAGGTTTAGAGGTATAGGAGGAGAGTGTGTTTCAGATACTGAGTACTCTGGATGTCAGTAAAGCTTTGGGACTGAATGGTATTTCACCACGAGTTTTGAGAGAATGTGCTAGGGAAATGACAGTGCCTTTAACCTGGCTTTTCAATGAAAGTCCGGCAAAGGTGCCTAGGGAATGGAAGGAAGGTAAGATAGTGCCATTGCATAAGGGCAGTAGCAGACTGGAAGTGTCTAATTATAGACAAGTTTGTGTGTCATCAGTAGTTGTTAAGATCTTGGAGAAAGTAGTGAGGGACTGTATACAGCATTGGGCAGATGAGGGTAATGTTATCTTTGAGAGTCAACATGGATTTGTGAAAGGGTGCTCTTGTTTTAGCAATATGCTAGCCTTTTATAATAAAGTTACAAGAACATTAGATGAGGGAAAGGCATATATTGCAATTTTCTTAGACTTAGCTAAGGCATTTGACAGGGTGCCACATGATAAACTGATATTTAAGTTGCAGCACATGGGTCTAGATGTCAGATTTGTCAACTGGATTCAGGATTGGCTGTCTGATTGGTATCAGAGTTGTGTATGGTGGAGCAATTTCAAGGAGGCAGAGGGTTACAAGCGGGGTCCCACAAGGCTCAGTGCTAGGACCTATATTGTATAACCTTTATATCAATGACATTGCCAGTGGATTGCAAGGGGATATTCAGTTGTTTGTGGATGATGCGAAGCTGGAAAGGATTTTTAGTAATAGTGCAGATGTGGTAGCCCTACAAGAGGATTTGAATAAGCTAGATAGATGGGCAAATGAATTTGCGGTGTCAGTTTAATGCAGCAAAATGTAAGGTCTTGAGGTTTGGGAAACACCGATGGGATGCTGCATACTCTATGGGAGGAGTAATACTGGAGGAAGTAGGGGAGACGAGATCTGGGGTTGATGATTGATAGAAACCTGAAGTTTAGGGGACATATTGCAAAAGTGGCGAAGGTAACACAGAGGATTGCTGCAATTATGAGGAGGACACTGACCTGCAGAGATAAAGAGGATTATCATTCCATTGTATATTTCTGATCAGACCACACTTGGACTATTGTTCTCAGATTTGGTCCCCAGGATTTGAAGGGGATAAATTAACTGTGGAAAAGATACAAAGACGGATGACAAAGATGGTTTCAGGACTGTACAAGGATAGTTATGAGGATCGGCTGAGGGAATGTGGACTGCAGAGTTTGGTGGATAGAAGAAGGAGAGGTGGTATGATTCAGACTTTTAAACTGTTGAGAGGTGGTTACAGGGTTGACACTGGGGAGTTCTTTCGCTTGGTTGAACAGCGGGAGGGAGTGATGACAAGAGGCTATCCCTGGATGTTACAAAAGGAAATTGTGAGCAAGAGGTTGAGGAGTGGTTTCTTTGCATGGAGGGTGGTTGAACCAAGAATGCATTGCCTGATGGAGTGGCGAGAGTGAGAACAGTCAGTGCATTTAAGGAGTGGTATGATAGATGGTGTTTCCTAGGAGGGACCTCCCTCAATATGTCTTGATAGACGTGTTTCTTAGAAAAGACCTCCCATGATGTCTTTTGACTCCATGGAGGCCTGAATAATAATAATGTGTGTGTGTGTGTATATATATATAAAGGAGTCCAAGGATTCATCATGGGAGGGCACGCTGCTACATGCATATCTCACTATCCTCCCTAATACTTAAGTCTCCCACTTACACACACATCTGCAGTCCACACTATCTACCACCAAGAAGCATTATTTTTTTTATCTATAAATTGAGTGTGTTCTGATGTGTTCTGCAATTGATAACATCTATTCATTTCTCTAATTTTATTCAAAACTCTCATATCTGTGGTCTCCAGTCATCAAGTATGTTATTTTTAACCCAGTTCATGAGTTAAAATTGGTTTCAACACTTTTGTTGCATAGCTAGTTTTTTGTTTGGACTAATTTCTTTCTTATTTTATATATATTTATTTAGTAAAGTTCCTGCCACACCAGCTTTATAATTCTGTTGTCTGTTTTCCATATTTAGTTGCCATCTTCATTAAAATTGTGTTTAAATAGCTAAAATGTTTTCCTTGTTCTATGGGTTCTTAATTCAGGATACAATTGATGTTTTCATAGCTTCCCTGCTTGTTCTTAGAGTCTGTCTTTTTATTGCTGATTTTCACACTGAATTTATTACAGCTGCTATTCAACTCAGTTAGGGAATTCTGCAGTCTTCTATCTGCATAAAGAAAGAACTGAATCGAATATCTCCAATTTTGATATGAAGACTAATGTCACTTTCCTTGATGAATAACAATGAAGGTAATGTGCACCTTACAACTCAAATATAAACTTATGCATTGATTGATATAATATACCATTTACAGCAAATAATTGTACTGTTTTGAAGAAATAAAACTCAAACACAGATTGTTCTGTTCTCATGATTTCTCAACTATTTGTCTTAAAGTGAAAAGTTGATTCTGACAACCTCTGTTTGCCCTGAACCCAGCTTTTCTTCTCTGTGTTTCTTTTCCATAATTTTTTCCATGTAATATTATCTTACATGGGAAAAAATGGGATACTCAGTAGATCAGCAGCAGACTTATGGCATGACACATTGTCTTGCTGAAAGAAATGGTCAATTCCATAGAAATGCCACTAAGGCAGGAAGCATTGCATTGTCCAGAATGTTCAGATACCTCTAGAAGAGAACCCTTTGTGGTATCACAAACAGCAGTCTGAGGCCAAACCAGGAATAATAGGACCATACCTTTACACTGCCACCTTCAAATTTCATAGTTGGTGTTACATATTCTGTAAGAGATGTTCACCTGGCATCCACTACACCCACAGCCATCCATCTGCTCAGTAGCAATGAATCATGCTCCATAACACAGCTTTCCAAGTTTCCACTCCCACTAAATGCTCTTTGCACCACAACTGGACATCCATGTGGTTCTGGTAATGTGGGGCTTGTGGTCCTACCATTGAAACTCATGTTTATGAACCTTGGTTCTGAATGTTTTTCTGCAGATTCATGTTCTGATTGATGCTTGAATGTGTTAGCAACGAATGGTGGTTTTTAAACATTATCCTTCATAACACCATACAGTAACGTTCAGTGAGTGTAGTGCAGTGGATGACCTGCACTCCCATCTCAGTATGGTGTTGCTTGTTCACATGGGATGGCCTGTTTGTCAATAATTTGTTGAACAGATAAGCTTGCAACATGGCAACCTATCGCAATGCTTTCAAACTCCATCAGTTCCCTTCTCACAGCCATTTAACTGGACAGTGGCACTGTCTTGTGAACATCATATCCCTTCAATTTATACCAGCTACAAACATGCAACTCATTATATGGCACAATGCACCTTGCCCATGGAGGTGTCTTTTGACTTCTTTCTAAGCAGTGTACTCCTGACTGCATTTCCCTTGACTATTTTCCATCAGTGAAACAAGTGTTCTATCACTTGTTTCACTCAGTAGTCTTTCAAAGTAATTACTCTGGACATCAAGAATATCTTTATCTCCAGTTTTAAGGTCACTTTATCATCTCTGATTCATTTAACACTACTCTATCCTACATTTCTAGGCTTTTTCAATAGTCTCCAAAACATTTTGCTGCCATCCTAATATTTGTTGTTATTATTTTCTTGACCTCCATGGAGTCACAAGTCTCATTTCTATCCTGGGAGGTCACTAGTTAACACAAAGTCTGTCATATCACTCTTTAAACTCATCCACCATTTGCACTTTCACAAAAACTCTTTGTTTAAACATTTCATCCTCTTATCACTTTCCATGCAAAACAAACAACAAACTTACTTCGTATCCTTTTACTCGCTACTTCCTTTTGTTACTTCGACGGATGGACCCTTGTCCTTGTTCCTTCCCCTTGTTCTACTACAAGAAAAATCCCCTGAGTATTAATTCGATAATAACCATTCAACAGCTTACTTCAAGGTTACTTTATCTCCTTCAAATCTCAGTGACGAGATCTGAACACCATGATTCAGATGTTGACTAATCAAATCTTTATAGAAGATGAGACTGAAGCATCCCATCTGTGAATCCCAAATTTCCAAAACCTTACATTCAGTTACGTTAAACTGACATTCCCATTTCTAGCTTATTCAAATTCTCTGGAAAGGCCAAAACATCGTCAATATTACTAGTAACTCCACTATAACTAATACTGTTGCAACAACTGAATAAGAATTCAGCAATAGAATGATGGGATACAGCACATGTGCTAACAGAGTTCAGCTGAACTGGTTATTCCTTTGACCAGGCTGTTTAATGAGTCTCAGAACAGGGAAGATTCTGCAGGAATGGAAACAATTTATGGTAATTTCTTTGCACAAGGGTGGTGCAAAGACCAATGTATCCAACTATCGATCATTTAGTATCTCAAGGAGTGGTGGTGAAGATTTTGAAAAATGCAATCAGCAACATGGATTTACTAAGGAAAGGTCATGTTTTAGTAACTTGCTCGCATTCTATAACAATGTTACCATTGAAGTAGACAAAGGGAATTGATACACCATGATACTTTTGGATTTTGTTAAGACTTGACAAAGCATGGCAGACTTGCACAAATTGGAGAATGTGGATTTAGATTATAGAATATTAGTATGGAGAAGAGGATGGCTGACTGACAGATATCAAAAAGTGATCTATGAGGGATGTGAGTGCAAGATTTAAGGTAACCAGTTGTGTACCACAAGGATCACTGCTTGGTCCAACGTTATTCAATCTGTACATTAATGATATTCAGAAGGATTTGACAAGCGACATACAGCTATTTGCTAATAATGAAAAGATAGGGTAATCATTAATGCTGCTGATATGCAGTACTTGCAGAATGATTTGAATAGGCTTGAATTGTGGGCATGGGAAAATGGATGTCAGTAAATCAGTAAATGTAAAGTCATTCACTTCGCCATGATTAGTTATCTGATGTGGTATTATATTGGTGGGATTATGCTATGAGAAACTGGTGAATCTAGGGACCTTGGAGTATTAGTAGATAAGAAGTCGAAGTTCGGTGGCCATGTAGCAGAGATTGCAAATACAACTCAAAAGATAATTGCAGAGCTGAAACGAACATTCACATGTAAAGATAAGGATGTCATTTTGCCACTTTACAAATCCTTGATAAGATTTCACTATAACTTGTGCACAAGTCTGGTTTCTTATATGATTCTGATATAGTGTAGAGAGTGCAAAGGAGAGTGTTAAAAATGATACCAGGATTGTGGAATAATGATTATGAAGACATTCAGAATACTGCAGACAGGAGAAAGAGGAGTAATATGATTGAAACTTACAAACTTCTGAAAGAGTCATACAGGATTTCAATTGATGGAATTTTTGGATTGATGGAGGGTGGCGAAGGACAAGAGGGCATCCTTGGAAGCTGAGAATGAATGCTGCTAAGGAGATGGGAGTGAGCTAGATTTTTCTCATATAGGGTGGTGTGTGATTTGGAATGGATTGCCATTGGATGTTGTGAGTGAAACAGTGAATGAATTCAAGAATAAGTACGATTGCTTGTTTGTGTAGCATGTGGCCTCCCTCGATTAGTCCCTGACTCCCTGGAGGTGCCTTAATAATATTATTATTAACAATGCTACTGGCCAAGACGTCAAGGTTATCATGGATGTGAAGTGCATATTAAAATTGTAATACAATTGATATCACATTGAAATATATGATGGATACAAAGTGTATGAGGATGCCTATTTGATCCATAATGACCGGTTATGTGGTTAATAATAATAAATCAAAAATAGAGGTTGAAAATACATATAGGACAGGGTGAAGAAAGAAGCTGGACATGCATTAAACAATGAATTCTAAATACTGCAGAAGAAACTGGAATATGAAATGAGCAAAAGAAAAGATATTGGTTTGATGATGAATAGAATGAACTAAAGCATATAAAGAATTTACTGTAAGACCAACACTGTGATTACAAAAGGAAAATATAAAGACAGACAAGAAACAGATAAAATATGTCGAAGGAAGAAAAGACGAGCCCTAATGAAATGATGTGCACAACATAAATGAAGAACAGTGGCTATCTTAGACAAGCTTATGATACAATTAAGCAAATTAAACAGTGATATATGTAGAGATGAACAAGGAAACGTCAACAAAGAAAGCATAAATCATGGAGGGAGTATTTCCATGAATTGTTAAATAAAAATATTAGCTCTGCAACTCAAAATTATATGCCAACTGCTATTGAAGAGGATAATTCTGTACAGCTGTCAAGGCAAAAGCTTAATGATATAATACATTCACTCAAGAACAACAAATCACTAGGAATAGATAATCCCTGCAGAATTGATGAAAACAGAAGAAAGAAACTAGAAGACGAGATATATGAATTGATTTTTAACCATATGGAAAAAAGAAAATGCCAAAAGAATGGAGAAAGAACCTGATCTGCCATATACATAAAACCAATGATAAAATGGTCTGCGAAAATTATAGCAATATTTCACTGTTAGGTACACCATATAGAATATTTCTCCATTTTGAAGAACAGATTAAATCCATTTATGGTGAAGACAACTGGTTTCTACCAATGAGGTTTCAGGAAAGGATCATCCACAATTGATCATATAAATATAGTTAAACAATTATTAGAGAAGTTTTGGCAGTTTGATATAAATATTCATCAGATTTTTGTTGATTTCCAACAATCATATGAGACCATTAACAGCAAAATGATATGCGATTCTTATACACTTTAGAATTCAAGATAAGCAAATAAGACTTCCAAGGTTAACAATGGAAAATTCCAATGCATAGGCAAAATACAATCTGATTTAACATATTCCTTTCCAATAACTCAAGGATTAACACAGGGAGATGGTCTGGCTGCAATACGCTTAAAATTAACTTCAGAAGTCATTATTCGATCTTTTGTCCCCGCAGTTAGCCTAGTGGCTTTGCGCTTTGCAACCATATACCTGGGAAGGAGTATCCCAGGTTCGATTCCCGTTGAAGATGAGGAACTTGAGGATCTTCCTCAGGCATAGTCAAGTGAGCTGGTCTTGGGTGCGGACAGTAGGGTTTTTTCTGCCAGTTATCTGGTGGAAAAAACAGGCAAGTAGGCAAACCGACCCCGTGAACATATGCCTCTACAGCCAAAAATATATATCTCCCAGCGGCAGACTAGGCGACAGGTCGGTTGGGAGTGTTGCTAACAGGTAGTCCCATCTAAGTAACATGCGGACCCTGCAAAGGAAGCGGGAATAACGCGTAGTGAAAGAAATTTATAAAATAAAATTTATTATAACGTTTCAGACTACACTTACAAACAAGATGTAAGCGAGCGTAAAGCAAAAAGCTTTCTATTTAGGAACAATGCATCAACAGTTGCAAGTTGAAGCAACATGAAGCTGGTAAGTCCGTCAGTGTGATCGCACATTACTTCGGATGGTCTCATTCTACACTGAAGACCATTTTGAAAAATAAGGATAAAATCTTACAGGCTGCAAAAGGACCTGCTTCCAATAAATTGGCGATAGTGAAGCAACGACAAGGTCCTATCGGTTATGTGGAAAAGCTACTTGCATCATGGATAGAGGGCATGAACCAAAAGCATATACCCCTTAGTACTAAACCCATAACCCTTAAGGCACTAAGTCTCTTCAACATGTTGAAGGAGAAAGCAGGACCCGATTACGACTGTGAATTCAACGTTTCTTCCGGTTGCTTCATGAGATTTAAGGAGCGTTTTGCGCTGCATAATGTGAAAATGTGCCGATGAGAAGGCAGCAAAGGAGTTTGTGGATATTAGGTAAAATTATTACATAGCAAGATTATTTGCCACTCGAAATATTTAATATGGATGAGACCTACTTGTGTTGGAAAAAAATGCCCGAGTGGACATTTATCCACAAAAAGCTAAAACCAATGTCTGGTTTCAAAGCTCCTAAAGACCGTATTACGATTCTGTTAGCGGGTAATGTGGCTGGATATAAACAAACTATTTGTGATATGGCACTGAGAATTCACCAGCCTTCAAAAACATTAGGAAGCATACTCTTCTAGTTCTTATGCGAGTGAAATGGGAAGCTATTGTGTGGAAGAAAATGTAGAATTTAAAATTTTATTAATTCTAAATAGGATTCCAGGTCATCTGTTTTATATCTGATCTTCACCAAGTTCAAGGTCATGTTTTTCCCTTCAAACACTACTTCATTGATCCAGCCAGTGTTCTCGTAGTGTTTAAGGCTTTTTATATATGGAGAACTTTTCACAAGCCACTTCTGCAATTGAACGAAATTATCAGACTCGCATGTAATTCTGTAAAGCATTCAATATTTATCATGCTAGAAAAAATATTGCTGTGGCTTGAGACGAAGTGACTTCTCAATGTATGAGTGGCATATGGAAAAAGACATTAAAAAGATTTGTGCACGATTTTGGAAGTTTTGAAAAAATGAAAACCTTTTTAAACTGAGTGAAGAAATAATGAGCCTAGAAAACAATCTGAATTAAGAAGTGAATGATGACGACGTAGTTAAACTCATAGAAAATTCCCCTGAAGACTTGACCAATGCAGAATTGGTCGAAATCGAGGAACATGTGTTGCAGAAGAGGAAGAACGAGAAAAAAAAGGAAAAAGAGAAACAAAAAGAGGTAGTTAAACAATTTACAGTGAAGGGTTTTGCGCAAATATTCTCTGCAGTTAGCAATGTTCTCAAAATGATTGAAGATGTGGACCTCAATGTTGAATGCTACTTATTAGTAGAAAGGAAAGTACATGAGTTTCCTTGCTGTAAACAAATTTATGATAAAAAGAAGAAGAGGAATAAGCAAAGTTCATTGGACATTTTCAAAAATTAAAATGACAGGATACTTATGACAGTTTAGTACCTAACCCCTATAACTGTTGATATAATTTATCGACTTACGTCCTGCCGGATGGAACGGAACCTGGACGTAAGTCGAAGGATGACTGTATATAAATCGATAATTTGTCTAGTTGTTACCTATTAAAAAAATCAACTAATTCCTTTTTGTTCCTGCATAGGGAGTAGGCAAAGCCGTTTTAGCCTTGCCTAACTTTTGGAGACTGAGTGAGCAGTTCAATCTCCACTGGTAGCCAAGCGAAGATAGTTAGCCCAAGGCTATCACTAATTAATAAGAAGGTGGCTAGCAAGTGCCGCTATTTCGTGCTCCCTAACCTCCTCCTTCCTTTTTCATATTAGGCCTATTGGCCTGTTAAGGAGCTCTCCTAAGCCTTGCCAAGCCGTACCCGTCCCGAAGATGAGGTTGCTATCCCTATGCCTCCCGATGTGCCCTATGTAGATGTTTGTGCTTACCATCTACATATTCTAACACTTATGCCTTGTGGGTACCTTACGAGAATATAACTAATTTCCGGGTTGCGTTTTATTAATATTATTAATCCACCACTTAATTTTATTTGCAAATTTGTAAATTAGGATGTAATAGGGAGTTATTCTTTTTTCAAAGATTTCAATTTTTGATTTATTAGTAAGTTTTGAGTATCCTTAAGATTTAAAGCATTACAATTTAGCCTCAGAACATTAATGTGTATTATTTATGTTATTCTCTATACGGATTTTTACACTGCCTTTATCACTTCTTGCTCTTGTGATGTTTGGTATGACGTTTATTTTCATTCCTCTCTGTTTTGGATTACAAAAGCCACTCAATATCACTAGAGATGTATATTATTTTTATTATGATCATCATTATTATTAAGAGAGACCTCCAGGGAGCCAGAGACGCATCGAGGGAGGCCACATACCACGTACACCAACTATCATACTTATTCTTGAATTCATTCGCACTGCTTGCACTCACAACATCCAATAGCAATCTATTCCAATCACACATCACCCTATTAGAGAAAAATCTACCTCTCACCCCTTTCTTAGCAGTATTCATTCTCAGCTTCCTTTTGTCCTTTCCCCACCCTCCAGAAATTGAAAAATTTCATCAAATGAAATATTGTATTACCCTTTCAGAAGTTTGTAAGTCTTAATCATATACCACCCTCTTTCTCCTGTTAGCTAGTGGCTGCAGTCCACAAATTTTCAATCTGTCTTCATAATCAGTATTCCATAATCCTGATATAATTTTTAACATTCTGTCCAATATATTAGAATCACAACTGACATCATCAGACCAGACCTGTGCACAAAATAGTCCAAGTGAGGTCTTATCAAGGCCTTGTAAAGAGGCGAAATGACATCCTCATCTTTACATGTGAACATTCATTTCAGCATTGCAATTATCTTTTGAGTTGTATTTGAAATCTTTGCTACATGGCCCCTGAACTTCAACTTCCAATTTGCTATCTCCAAGATCCCTAGCCTCAGTTTCTTCATTCCCAATCCCACCAATATAATACGACATTGGATATCTAATCACGCCGAAGTGCATGATTTACATTTTCTGACATTTTTATGACCACAATTCCAGCATATTCAAATCATTTTGCAAGTACTGCATATCAGCAGCATTTCTGATTTCCCTAATATCTTTCCATCATCAGCAAATAACTGTATGTCGCATGTAAAATCCTTCCCAATAGTGGACCAAGCACTTTGTGATACACTCCAGATTATTATTATTTTTTTTTATTATTTATTTATTTATTTTTTATTAATCTTTGTACTGATTATGAGCAGTATAGTTCGCCCACCGATTAGAGATCCCTGGACACTTCTGCGCATGTCAGAAAAAGGAGAATCCATTCCTATATAGGGTAATCAATCTGTCTTCTGGGATGAGTTTGTTTATTATTACAGGTCGGAAAATTTAGCTTTTATTTTACGAACATTGTTGTTTTTAAAGTGTAACTATTTTGCTTGTATAACAGTTGGAAAAATGTACGTAGAGTATTAACAAAATTTAGAAAGGTATAGCATAAAACAAAAATTTAACTAAGTTTATTTTTAAGAAAGTTTTCTATAAAATAAAAATAATTATAATGATAAACAGAAATTTTTTCAAGTGAACTTAGATATTCTAAACTTACAGTTGAGAGAACTGAGACACTTTAATGCCCTAAACCGATTAATTATTTATGACTTCTTGTGACTCTTTTAACAAACCCATGAAAAAAAAAATATTGGAAAAAATACCATTATCAAATCCTTTTAATCTTCAGAGTCATCTGAATCGGTATCCGAATCGCCATCACTTTCACTTAAACTGATCCCGAAATGTTCGCATAATTCTTCGATAATTTCGTCTCTGTCTCAATACATATTTTTCAATGAGGTGACATGAAAGCAATATTTTCCCCAGTTTTGAACTGTAATGCTTTCAATCGCCTGTTCTGAAAGCTTAAAAAGTTTCGACATGTCAATATCCCCAGTTACGTTGTGGTGGCGAATGAAACCTTTCACTTCTGCCCAAACATACTCAATAGCATTAATATCGCAATGATATGGTGGTAGCCTGAAAACTAGAAATCCATGCTTTTTGAGCATCGTGTCGAATTTAAATAGTTTAGTTGTGGGCGAGTTTCTTTTGACCAAATCAAGCAATTCAATTTTTTGCATATCTGGGGAATGAGAAATGTTATTTGCAGAGAGCCAATCCATAAGAACTTGCTTCTTATTAGACCAATTTGGAACTTTATTTAATCGAATAGAGTGATATGAAGCATTATCAATTATAACAACAGCATTTATAGAAAGGTTTAGAATCAGTTTTTCTTCTGCTCACTTTTCGAAGATCGTAGAATTCATTTTTCCATGGTAATTTCCAGTAGTTGAATTGGCTTTGTATAGTAAGTTTGAATTCGGTAAAAAAAATCTATTTCTCCACCCGCACACAAAATTAGTATGCGCCGCGAGGCATTTCCGGTTTGTAGCACTCCACGTTCTTCATTAGAATGAAGAACGTGGAGTGCTACAAACATTTTCCATAAGTTAAATTACTATCAATCCAAGTTTCATCTAGATACACAATCAGTCTTTTCTCCTCCCTGAAACGTCTTATTGCTCTCAAATACTGCGTTCTAGATAAAACAATGTCACTTCGCTCCATGATAAGTTTCCTTTTATTCTGGGACTTTTTAAAACAAAATCCGATTTCATGAAGTATTTTCCTTAAAGTTTCTCTTTTCCAAGGAAAATTAATTTTTTCTTTCAGCACAGGAAAAAATTTCGGAACAGTTAGCACACTTTTCTCCACCGCGTAAAATTCGTGAATAGTTCTTCTTATAACGTCTACATCAAAATCATTCAAAGCTACGGTTTCGATGGTTTTCTTTCTCTGGAGCTTTTTTTGAGATTTAAAATTTGGCTTACCTTCCCCTTTTGATTCCCTACGAATTCTTTTAACAGTTGACCCCGATACGCCCGCAGCTGCACTTGCACTTTTTATGACTTGAGAAAGGGGAACAAGAAGAGGGCCTTCTGACGATTCTTTTTCGCAGAATGTCAGCACATTATTCAATATTCTTTTGCAAGAGCTACTGAAACGTTTATCACCAGAACTTGTTGACTGTACTGGATCTATCATAGCAATTAATAATAAAAAAATAATGCAAAAAAAGCGACAAAAAAAATCAAACTATAATATAATACTAGTAAAGCGACAGACAAGAAGGCACGTGATTTCGCATGTTGGCGACCAATTCATATATCCTTCATTTCTTTCTCCTCTTCAGCATGAATCGACTATCCTTGGCAAAATGCCAAGGAGAAACCAACAAACGGCGGGTGAACTGTAGTACCTTTATATCACGTCCAGACATCTCGCCCGGACTTCATATAGGCCTAAGTCTTTATAAGTGTTTTACCCTACGCCTGTTCTATTTATTATTGTCGTCATTCTCTGGTGGCAATGCCATGCCACTAGTGTACCCTATAGGGCCCTCACGGAAAGAACTTTTATATCCTTCTGCGTAAGCACAAGCTGCTTTAATCATAACTATCTGCGCTTCATATGCCATGTAAAGAGATGGTGGCGCTGGTAAACCTCGGAGTTGCCCCATGTTCCTCCTGTACCTCACTAACTAGATCTTGGTTATTTTTATAATAGTTTACTTTATTATTATCTTAAATCTTGCAGACTCATTCCCCTAGACCACTTTTTAATATCTGTCAGTCAGCCATCCTCTTATCCAAGCTAATATTCTATAATCCAAACCCATATTCTCCAATTTATGCAACAGTCTACCATGCTGTATTCTGTCAAAAGCCTTAGCAAAATCCAAAAGTATCATGGTGTATCCGTTCTCCTTGTCTAGTTCAATGGTAATATTGTTATAAAATATGAGCAAGTTGCTAAAACATCACCTTCCTTTAGTAAACCCATGTTGCTCATTACAAAGTGCAGATTCAATTCTCTGTCAACCATTTCTGAAAGCGAGCCCTAACCAATTTTATTAAAGCCTTCACCACCACTACTGAGATACCAATCGGTCGATAGTTGGATACGTCGGTCTTTGCACCACTCTTGTGCAATGGAATTACCATACATTCCTGCAGAATCTTCCCTGTTCTGAGACTCATATTAAACAGCCTGGTCAAAGAAATGGCCAGTTCAGCTGAGCACTCTTTTAGTATACTTGTGATATTCCATCAGTCTCTATTGCTGAATTCTTATTCAATTTGTGCAACAGCTCTAATCTAAAACCTCGGCATTGTATGCCTGCGTTTCTTCATCTAGTGAAGAGGTAACAGTGAGCTCAATGTTGCGTTCACCAGGTTGATAGCTTTTAAAAATGGGCACTCATTAGTTGAACAACCTCTTCTGCACCTGTTACACTCACGCCATCTGCATTTAGCAGAGTTATTATTTCATATTCATTCTTTCTTTCATTTGCAGCGTATCGATAAAATTCCTGGGGATTGCATTTAGTATGCAGAGCCCGTTTTTTTTTTTTTAACTCAGACTTTACTGTCTGTACAACTGTTGTGACTATTCTAGCTTGCTGCTTGTACTTTTCATAACGGACATCATCCTTATGCACATGGTATTCCTTCCACATCATCCTTTTCTTACGAATCTCTTGCTTAATAAGATTACCCATTCATTTGACTCCTACCCCTATTTATTCTTCGAACTCTGAGGACACATTCTGATGTCGTATCATTTAAGTATTGTTTAAATGCTTCCCATGCACTGTTGATATTCTTCCCATCCATTAACCGATCCCATTCTTCTTCTACTGAACTCAATATACTCCTCTGGTCATAATTCCTGCTTTGTAATTCAGCATTTAATTTTTTCTGAATGGAACATTCGTAAACATTCGCCGGCTCGGTTGGCTGAGTGGTTAGCATATCCGCTCTCCAGTCAAAAGGCTGCGGGTTCGAATCCCACCTGGGCATGGTTGTTTGTGATTGTCTGTGAAAATATTAGCGGTGGTGGTCAGCGGTAGATGGCGTTGGTATAGGTGATGAAGGTGGTTGTGGTTGGTGCAGTGGTTGAGCCAGACAGAGTTGTAGAGTAGGTACCCTCCCTCGATAAGTCTTTTGTAGAGGTGTTATGTAAAAAAAAAATATTCACTTCTCAAGTGAGTACTGTATGATCGCTGTCCCCAACTGAAGGCAGAACAGTTACATCTTAAATGAAACACCCTGTGATTGCTATAATCAAATCTAACACTCTTTGACATCAAGTTCCTTCTGTTACATGCTGCTTGAGGAAGTTGTCCCACAACAGCTCAATAAATGAATTTTCATTCTTCTCATGAGACTCCATTGCTACCCAATCAATATATGCATAATTAAAATCTCCCATTATGATGACTCTTTTCGCACTCATTTTTTCTATTCGGTGATACATTTCATATTACTAGCAACCGATTCACCAGGTCTGCAACAACACCCCACTATGTAATTCATCTTGTTAGATTCCACTTCACACCAGGTGGCTTTCAACTCACTGCCACATAAAATACTGTTAGTAATAGTAGTACTACAATCTTTGGTCTGAAGTCGAATTGGATTCAAGTCATCCGATATCATTAGCAGCACGCCCCCTTAATCACCTATTTTCTCTGTCCTTAAAAATAGCATATCCTTTACACTTGATACCAACTGATATGTCTGTTTCTGATAGACAGGTCTCACTAACGCCTATAACCTGAGGTTCCAACATATTAACTAAAACAACAAACTCGACCCCCTTTGTTTCTGATGCTCCTAACATTCGTGTACAGACTTAATAATCTACCTGCATGTCTTTTGTATATTCTTTTCTGCAGTGTGCATGACACAGTTGGACAACTTGCAGATCTCTATTCCTCTCTAATTCCTAATAGATGTAGACAACCTTGCACACGTTTGATGGTCCGAACCAGACGAACACAAAATCAAAATCATTCTCTCCTCATCAGCATTTCCATTATCAAGCCCATTCCCGTCATTAAAACCTCCCTTTATAATATGTAGTTTCTTGCCTTTTTTCATGAATTGTTCATCCCTTTTACACATTTCATGAATTGTGCATTCTTATATAACACATCGCCGTCATTTCTCTGGTCATAATAAAAACACCAATTCCCCTTGCAATACATAACAATAATCGTTACCGAGCTCCTACTCGTAGCAAGTATTAGCTTGGTATTGTTATAATAATGCCGTTACTAGAGATAGGAATGTTTTCAGATATAGTCGAAATATCACAACAATGATATCTAAATGGTAATTAAATAATACCTAAAAAAGGAAGTCTTGTCAGTGGCGTAGCTAGAGCTGTTGTCCCCCGGTGCGGTCCCTGAATTTGCCACCCCCCTCAAGACCCCCCAAAAAAACTACAAAAAGTCAAAACGACGTATAGTGAAATAAATAAACGCTGTTTATTTTTGAAGTAAATCTTTAATTTCAACATTCTGAAATTTTATTTTTCTTGCTTTTCTGTTAGCAAAATCGTCGATGACATTGGCGAAGTCTATTTCATAGTAATGTAGGTAATTCTTAATCAAATTTTATTTAGAAAAATTCCTCTCACAACTAGCGACGCTTACAGCAATTGCGAGGAAAATTCGGAGTAATATTACAATATTTGGAACTGAGTTCTCGAGACTGTATATTAGAATTAACTGTAAAAGTTCAAAAAGGTCCAAAGTGCCGCCCGGGGCGGACCTCTCCCTCCGCACCCCCCCCCCCTAGCTACGCCACTGAGTCTTGTTATTGATATCGTTCGTTTCGTTTGCTCTTTGATTCGATGTAAATCTTATTATTATTATTTGACACCTCCAGGGAGTCCAAAGACTCATTGAGGGAGAATGTGCCAACAGCATCGAACGATTGGGTCCCCTTCCAACTACTTACTGTGCTCAAACTTACTTAACTGAGTCATTAGTAGCAGAGGCTCTACCAATCGACCAACCTTTGCTGGCTAAATCTTGCTTAACTGTTATTTCCAAATGAAGACGTGAAAACTTTAAATAATTAATATTTGGAATTAATATTTTAGAATATCTTTTAGATATTCTAAAATTTAAATATTAATAAATTTAAATTTCTATAATGCGTTCTGAGTGGTGTAGAAGGTAAATAAACATTTCTCAAAACTGGCTGTCGTATGTTCGCTCGCCGGTGTAGATGACGGTTGCCTTTTTTATTATATTTATTTGTATAATAATAATTTTCCAAACATTTTATTCTGAAGTATTCACTATATATCGTTTTTGATTTTATTTTCGTTGTAAGAAAAAAAATATTGGAATAATAACTATATTTCGCCTACTATGCAGTTCACGAAATGAGCAATTGCTGTGCACAGTTCATGAATTGTCCAAAATGCTACACATTTCGTGAACTGTACAATTCACGGAATGTACAAAGAGTTGCGCATTTCATGAATTATGTAATTACACAATCTGCGCACGAACATATACATTGTTCCTCCACGTGATTTAAGGTAAGCAGTAGTTGCAAGTATGTCCTTTGTTTCTCCATTCTTTTCAATTCAAATTATTTCAATTTCCTGTCCTGATTATATTTCCAGTGTATCTATATTTTTTTATGTTTTTTAATGCTTTCGTCTGTTTTTCTATTTATTTCAATTTATTGTCTAGATTCAGTTTTCAAGCAATTTTTTTAAAATTATTTTGTCTTTTCATACTTTATTGCTTTTTTCTAGTTGTTTCAGTCTGTTGTGGAGCATCATCTTTCGGTATACAGGGACACTTTTTCTCATGTTGTGCTTCGAGTTTCTCCTCAGTTTTTCCAGTACATTCTCTCAAAGGAGAAGAGAAACTTTTTCAAAACTTTTTTTTTTTTCGATTGGTTACCGAGTTATTCGATCTAGAATTCCCAAGAACTTACGATTTCGGACAATGATATATTTCATTAGGGGAGAACATGATAGTAGTTGTATGCTGTACTTTCTCACCGAATGCCTTTTAAACTCATTGATAGCTTGGGCACGGTATCTGTGATTATCTAACGATGGCGACTGACTATCCTCAGTGTCTGAAAGGTTAAAACGGCCTCTCCTATTTCCTTTGGCGGATTTTACGCTATTCCATATTACACTAAAATTATACTGTATATTTTTGTATCACTAAAATATATATTGTATTTTAATAATTTTACTGTAATGTTTGCAAGGGTGCGCTGCCAGCTTAATAAACGTTTGTAATTGTGATATATGTCAATAAGACTTGGTTCCTAATTTTTTTCTGGTAACTTTTTTCCGTCATCAGTAGTTCTTCCTTTTTATTTGAATCCGGTCAGTCTGTTCATGATGGCCAGTTAGCGAGTTGCACATTCCATTGGCAGTGTTAATTGCTGGGAACTTCTAATGTTCATAGACTAAATAACTGCACCTTACGACGGTGGTATTTCTTGCCCGTATTGTATGGTGCTGTTAGTATTGAGCGTTATGATCCTGCAGGTAAATAATTCTAGACCAGTTGTTATAGTACGTTAATCGAACTGCTTTACATTTATTGAGGCGATTGTTTCCTAAAGGATAAACATATTCGCACTTAAAAAAAAAAAGAGAAAGAATTATGACTATCCTGCAATCTCTAAGAAACACGCAATAACAAGGTGGAGGCAGGAACATGAAACCAACCCCCATATATATTACATATATAAGAACGGGATATATAAGCATATTGCATATCCTTATTGAAACTCGTTGAAACGCTGGTGACGAGAGTAAATTAGCAGACGATGCAGGTAGTGCTTGCAACAAGTTACCAGAATTAGCACAGCACAGAGAAGGATAATCGTAGGCAATGCGGTACTAGTATATCACAGATACTGCTCTCTGATGACTGAAATTCTACAAAATCAATGTGACATGTATTCTTCACGTGGTTGGTGCCACTGGAAGAAGCTTTAATCATGTGACATGCCTGAAGATCATATCAGACCACCCACTTATGAAATGGACAATAATAATAATAAATCAAGTGATGATAAATATCAGCATTACCACCAACATTTAGAGTAATCCAACACAGACAGAAGCACTACCAGTGCCATTATCATTAATAATACTATAAAAGCTAACAAGAAAAACAAATTAATTTGTTGTCTGACCACAGAGACCCTTGGCTGGCAATGTGCCAAGAAGAGTCAATTCATGTTGAAAGGGAGAGAGGAATAAGGCGATGTATGAATTTGTTACCAACATGCGAATTCACATGCTTTATATGTAAAATTTTCCAACTGTTGTATAAGCAAAATAGTTACCACTTTAAAACTAGAATTTTCATAAAAGAAAAGCTAATTTTCTGACTCATAATAAGAATGCTCATCCCATGAAACACATTGATTACCCTATTATTGGAATGGATTCGCCTTCTTCTGACATGTGCAAAAGTGTTGAGGGGTCTTGCATCTGTGATCACACAGTACAGAATGCAACATAACAATCTAGTAGCCCTAGATCTGCCATAACATAAATTGGAAGGTAGTTAAAAGGGGCATGCTAAGCCATCATTCATCAACCATACCTAAATAAGAATGACAGAATAATAACTGCAAGATCATTTAGGCTGTCCACTATAATACCTCACTTCCTTTCATATCTCGAGGTTGTTCTTTTCAATTATGGCCCAATCAACTAAGATTATGAGTCCAGTGTATTATGCCTATTAATTGTGAGTGTGTTCTTCAGATCAGCTTGCTTTTGTTACAGGAAACTCCCGCCTTTATGTCAAACTAAACTAGCAAACTCTTCTTCAGTGAAGTTTCTTATAAGACCAAAGGACATTTTCAATACCATTCAGCTACAGAGGCTTTCAAACTTTTAAAATCTGCCAGAGCATCTCAACTCCCTTTTCCTCTCTCTCTCTCCAAACTTATTCTATCAGGCATCACTTTCCTAGTGCCAGATCATTTGACTTTTCAAATGAACCCGGAAGATTCAAATCTTACTGTAGTATGAATGTTTGTGACTATCTTTAGGTAGTAATGATTTTTATTTCTAGTATGAGACCATCATCCTTCTTGTTAGAGGCCTGTACAGGCTTGAAACCACATTATTCTATAAACAAAGTTTCTGGAGTAACTAATTCCAATATCCAGTGTGGTTTCAGAACCAATAAATCCTGCAAGGATTATAGGACTGTTTCTATAAATTTGCCTGGTTGGCATAGTGGATGGCATTTTCCACCCCATAACCGGCAGGCTAGGGTTTGAATCCTGCCATATGCACTGATGTTTGCTATTGTCTTTTGTTGAGAGGAAATTTCCATTTCCTAGTGTAAGACCACTGCGTTGCTTATTGGAAGCCAGAAGTGGCTTGAAAAAGTTCTCTGTGGTCTCTAGAGTAGGAAAATAATCAGTGGAAAAAAATACAAAAGAAATATATCTAAAATAAATCCTTATCCCACACATAATAATGTATTATAAGGTTATAAATTTCATGAGTGCTATTAGAATGGATATCAAAATTTGAAGCAGCAAATAAATGCAACAAAGTTTGGTAAGAATTTTAAGTCAGAGCAGATCAAACAGGTAGAATTCAGAGTTTAGTATTATCTAACATGGGATGTCATTTCTGATCAATGTATATATGCTACCCTTTTGAGAGAAGGAATTCTATAAGGGGTGGTTTGGGCAGTTGAGATGGATGATACTTGTTAAGGTCACCAAATAGAAATAACATTAAGCTTTGGATGAATAAAAGTGATGGTTGTGCACATGATTTTAATTTCTCTGAAGGCCACAAATGGTGGTAAAATGGATATAGCAACTTCTTTTTTTTTCTCCTTTTGGTTGCAAGTGCTATTAATGTTTTTTTTTTTATTGTTGTTGTTTTGATTGAGTTTTGTTTCTTTGATTTTTTATTTATTTATTTTTGCAGGATATTTTTGTTAACTGCAGTAAAACTGAATATGAATATTCAAATGAGACTGGTGGCATGGATAGGAAGGTGGCTAATAGACATACAGACAGAGAGTTGGGTATGGTGGAGTGGAGGCAGCACCTCTGACAAAGTTGTTTAATCTATCTCTGACAAGATTCTAAAGGATAAAATACTTCCATTACATAAAGGTGGGTCCAAGACAGAAGAAGCAAATTACATATCAATTAGTATCTCTGCAGTGGTAGTTAAAGTATTGGAAAAGTTGGCTAAAAGTAAAATTCAGAAATGGGTGGATACGAATATGGTACTCTATGGCTTTTTTAAAAGGAGGGAGTGTGGGTTGCAGAGTTTAGCTGACAGGTGGAAGAGAGAGGAGATATGATAGAAATTTGTACATTACTAAAGGATTCTATAAGATTGACACAAAATAAATTTTTCAATACATGGGTAGCAGTGCAAAAACAAGGGTCACATTTGGAAGTTGTCTAAGATTGTGGTTAGTGAGAGTGTGTGGACTAGGTTCTTTACTTGGAGAGTGAAGTGAATTCTTTACTTTGAATTTTTAAATGATTGGAATGGATTGCCAGAGGTGGTTGTGAGCATCCCAACAGTGAATATGTTTAAGATGTATGAGAGGTATTGTGTTAATTGATAGTGTGAGTCTTCCACAATGATCCTTTTGACTCCATGGAGTACCTATATTAATCATACTAATAATAATATTAAATATCTTGTCCTTGATTGTTTGTTGGAATAAAGAGTATAAATAATGGTAGATATGGGGTGCTTAAGGTTCAAAGCTGTATAACTGAGAGGAGACCTCCACATAGCCTTTAAAGGAATGCGGAGAACCGACCAGGGCTTCTGACCTAATGTCCAATCCTCACCTTCTCGTGGTGCACCCTGTTGGGTATCTCCTTGGATACTGAACGGACGAGGATGGGCTGGCAATTTGGGATTTAGCCGACCAAATTGTATTCTTATTGGCTTAAACCAAAATACAAAATGATGGTACAACATGACAAAATTTCATGCCGGCTGGGGCGTCGCCGGTTAAACAAGGCCCCCATTGTTTTCGCCAGGGAACCAGGGCGAACAGCAAAAAGTCAGCTACTGGAACAAATCTGAAAATAAACCCCAACTCAACATCACCAGAGTTAAAGATCGGTACTATCAACGTAAGAAGCCTGAATGGCAAAGAAATGGAGCTAGCTGAGGAATTAGATAAGTACCAGATCGACATAATAGAGGTGACTGAAACAAAAAAGACCAAAACTGGTGAGATCTTTCTGAGCAATATATACAAAATGTTATATTCAGGCAATGACAATCAAGGAAAAGAAGGAGTAGCCATAATATTCAACACAAAATACGAGGCTAATCTTCTTGAATGGCAGTCAGTCTCAAGTAGAGTAATGTGCGCAAATATGAGAATGGGGAACTGGACAACGAGACTTATTTGTGCCTATGGTCCCACAGAAGGCTCTACTAAGGTAGAAGTGGAGGAATTTTTTGAGGCTTTAGAAAAAGCAACTGACACAATGAAAAATGAAAAATTGGTCCTTGTTGGGGATCTAAATAACAGAGTAGGAAATGATTGTGAGACATACAAAAATATTTTGGGAAAATTTGGAGAAAAGAGCAAAGCTAATAATAATGGCAAATATCTGTTGGATTTCTGCTCAGGACATGGACTGGTTATTACTAACACCATGTTCCAACATAAAAATGTGCACAAATTCACATGGAGAGAAGAGGCTAGGAATAAGAAAAGTCTCATTGACTATGTTATTGTTGATAGTGATGTTTTCTCCCTGGTGCAGGACACCAGAGTGTACAGAGGATTTGAAATTGGAAGTGATCACTATTTAGTCTTGAGCAGGATAAAATTGAATTTCATATTGAAAAGAATAACATGTAAGAAAGTTTTAAAGCGAATAAAAGTTGAGCAGCTCTCAGATGTGAGCTGTACTCTGTTGGTGTCCTGTTCCTGAGCCCACTCAAAAATAAATTTCTTACTTTTACCAGGGGTTTGAAGGTTGTCTTAATGTTGTATTTGAGTAGTGTTCTATCTGTTTTTTCTGAAATGCCTCTAATGTATGGTAGCTATGGCATTCTTGTAATCTTTTTTGCTTTTAATGGCATTTTTATAGAGTATCTTGTGAACTGTTTTTCTTTTTTATTGTGGCCATTTTTTTACAAATGTTTGGTTAATAATTTCAAATTCTTGGTTTGGAATTGTTCATTGGAGCAGATTATTAGAGCTCTGTTTGAGGGTGCTGATGACTCCTAGTTTTTGTGTTAGATGGCAGTATAAATTTTTATGTATGTGTAGGTTTGCAGTAGACAGTGAAGGAAAGGCAGCCTGAGGGAAGGCGTGTGACGAGTGTGTCTAGAAAAGAAGAGTGTTGTGTTTTCAATTTCGATGGTGAATTGGATACATTTGTGTTGTTTGTTCAGGTGGCTTAGGAATGTATTTAATGTTTCGTGTCCATGAGACCAAATGGCGAAAATATCATCAACCTATCTGAGCCAGACTTTGGGCTTTAGGCTGGCCGAATGTAGAGCTCGTTGCTCGAAGTCTTTCATGTAAAAGTTTGCTATTGAGGAGAGGGCCCATGGCCATCATCTTTTTGTAGGTAAAAATTATTTTGTCACACGAAATGCCCAGAGTGGAGTATGTGGGCAAAGAGGGCTGTGATATCAGGCAGAAATAAGTTTTGTAAGGGAAGAATAGTATCATTGATCTGGACCTTAGTGAAAAGGGCAGGTATGTCAAAGCTGAATAAATCTTCGTAGTTGAGTGTGGTGTTTCTAATCTTATTTATGAAGTGTTGTGTATTTTTTATGTAGGAGAGGGAAAGACCTACCAACTCCTTGAGTGTGGCCACTAATCAGTGTGGCTAAGTGATAATTAGGGCTATTGATTCCTTCAACTATTGGTTATAGTGGCATGTTTGTTTTGTGTATTTTTGGCAGGCTGTAAATTCTGGGAGCGCGAGCATAATGCATTATAAGTTTTTCGGTTATTTCCTCTAGCCATGTGATCACCGATTTGATTAATCTGTTGTTTTCTTTTTGATGTAGTTTATAGAGTTGTAATTCACCGTTTGGTACGTATCTGACCACAGCACATACCAAATGGTGAATTACAACCCTACAAATCACATCATAAAGAAAACATTAAATATCTTCCTAAGCCACCTGAATAAACAACACAAACTTATCCAATTCACCATCAAAATTGAAAACAACAACTCTCTTCCTTTTCTGGACACACTCGTCACATGCTTTTCCTCAGGCTGCCTCTCCATCACTGTCTACCACAGATCTACACATGCAGACCAATACATTACATAAAATTCATACCACCATCCAACACAAAAACTAGGAGTCATCAGCACCCTCAAACAAAGAGCCCTAACAATTTGCCCCAGCAAACAAACTCTGAACCAGGAATTTGAAATTATTAACTAAACATTTATAAAAAAATGGCCACAATAAAAAATAGTTCACAAGATACTCCATAAAAATGCCATTAAAAGCAAAAAAAAAAGATTACAAGAATGCATAGCTACCCTACATTAGAGGCATTTCAGAAAAAACAGATAGAACACTACTCAAATACAACTTTAAGACAACCTTCAAACACCCGGCAAAATTAAGAAATTTACTTAGCTCCTCCAAAGATCCTCTTCCATACCTTGCCCACCTAAGGGTTTACAAAATTCAGTGTACCTTACATAGGGTAAACAGAACACACCATTCCAATCAGAAAAGATGCCACAAAACACAAATGCTACATTAAATACCTCCACTACTCAGCACCCTCAAACACAGAGCCTTAACAATCCTGTCAGACCACGCACTCCAAATATGCCATAGAACTGACTGGAAAGGCACTAAGTCTCTACACTGCACCAAAACCTGGTTTGGAAGAAAATTCAAAGAAGCTTGTGAAATGCTGAAACATCATCCAAATATGAACAAAAATGATGTATTAATTATTCCAAGAATGTGTAGTAGGAGGACCCATGAAGAAAATCTCAATATGAAAGGACTTTAGAAATTGTTACTGGTGGTAAACATGCCCTTGAATCAAAATGTGAACCATCATGGTGCAATTGATCTAGAGATGAAATTACAGATAATAAAGAAATATGAAGGTGGGCAAAACTGTTTTTTTTTTTCAGGTCATGCTAGGATAAATGATTAACAAACATTTAGATTCATTTTGTTTTTGTATAGTGCAATGTCATGTAACTTGTATCTTGTATTGTTCGACCACAGATATGAGAACCTCAGTTGGCTTGGTGCCAAGAAGAGTCAATTTGTGTTGAAAGGGAGACGAAATAAGGTGATGTACAAATTGGTCACCAACACACAAAATCACTTGCTTTATATGTAAAATTTTTGAACTATTATACAAGCAAAATAGTTACCACTTCATCAACTACAATATTCATGAAAGAGAAGTTAATTTTCCGACGTGTGATAATAATGAACTCATCTCACAATACGGATTGATTACTCTATTATTGTAATGGATTCTCCTTCTTCTGACATGCGCAGAAGTGTCGAAGGATCTCGCATCTGTGGGCATACAGTACATGTGTATGTTTCCTGATAATAATGACCTGAATACAGAGGTCATTATTATCAGTCAAACATCGAATGTTACTTGCTTAATGTTAAATAAAGTAATTATTCTAACATGTGTGTGTTGTGTCTCCATAAATTCTTCACTATGGAGGAGGACCACTCTGGAGATGAACATTCATATTTACTTCACACCTCCAATAAACAGGGTAATGGTGTTTCACCAGGTGATGAAAGTCATTTACCACCTGTAACATGTAGGTGGTATTTCCATCTACAATAATCGGGAAGATATGTTTATGAGGCAGTAATACTTGCCTCACTAGAACCCTGTTCATGGAAATAGGCCATACCATGGAAGATGTATTTGACTTGGCTAGGATGGACCATATTTTGTACAGCCTATTAATGGCTGAAATATAACAACACTGTCATATGTCATATGGCCCATATGTAGTAGAGCTGTCACATCATTGGCTGTGTTGGTTATTCTCTCTTTGCCATTTCAGTAATCCTCTGTCTTCACAATGTATTTCCTGAATTCTAGAAGAATTCAGGAAACTAATATGTGAAACTAATATTCCTCTTCATCTGCCCTTAACCAGCTGATTTAAATTCTCTGGAAGAAATACTACTACAGGGGTCACCAAACTTCTTTGACTGTCGACCCCCTCAAGAGTTACTCGATGTTTTATCGACCCCCTCTATTTTACTATTACGTAATTATAATAGGACAAGCGAAGAAGATGCTTACTTATGTGAGTTTTTAGATTGTTTATTTTATAGTTATATACATACAGTGTTTATTGTATGTATAATATAGTATATATTATTATATTACTATTACTACTACTATTACTATTACTAGTAATATCACTGGTGTTAATAAACTACTGGTATTAATATCACTGGTATTACTACCAGCCTTTCTCAATTCCAACATAGAGAAGTTAAGTTCGTGAATGAATAACGATTGAATTATAATATGTATGTTGATGAATTTTAGAACATTAACGCTCACTTATATGTCGTTGGCAAAAATGAGACTGGGATCGAATACATGTAAGTATAAGTAAATAAGCAACCGTGCACGTGTTGCCATCTCGCTCCCGCTGCTTCGGCCGGGCAGGAACCACAGACATCCGTTTATTGGTAAATACGTCATTTTGGCCTACTTGATTGGCTCCGTAACTATTTTCATGACCTTGCTCCCTCTTACAGATCCTATTCATGTCACTGTTCCTACGATTCACTCATAATTGTGTTGTCATTCAGGATGGAGGTAATCCAAGTTAACCGAATTAAATATTACCCGTACAATGATGTCTTATATTTTTCTATCGACTCCTGTACTACTAGGATCAGTCTGAGTAAGTCACCTTAACTTTATATTAGCTGTAAATAACTGAAGGTTCCTCCACTTCATTTGCAATATCCATAATATAAAGGTTGAATGGGAGCTGCCATAAAAAATAGCCTTCTGGAATTTCTTTCTTTTTTTTATCTTTGTTAAGATACTGTTCCTGCATACACATGGTTTCGATCTTTGGCTGCCTTTCAAAATTTAGAAAAGATTGCTGTATACACACATCATGTAGTAACTACATTTTCTTTTTTTTTTTTTTTTAATAGATACCTTGGTATCCTGGTATAAATTATAACTAAATTACTAAAAAATCCTTTTCCTCTTACAAATCTGTGCTAAAATAAGTCAGGCAACCTGACTTATTTGAAAGGTTGCAACATAGCAGAAACAGGAATTTTAAGAGCAGTCATAAGAAATTACAGAATGGAGACTTATGTAGGAAATAAAGAGTAAATTACACTACCATACAAACAAACCCGATCCTCACCCCTTTACTTATACAATTTCTAGAGATGGCCTCTTGTTCTGTTCTATCTCCCTCTATGAAAAACCACTTCTACATTAATCTGGTAAAAAAACCCTTCAACATTCCAGAGACCTGACACCACTCTTATTTGAATGATGTCCAAATTATCTGCATCCACTTGAAAAACCAGATTACCAAATCTGTGCAGTAATCCATGTGAACTTAATCAAGGCTTTGCACAGTGAACCCAAAATTTCATGGCAATGAACTCCTCATTATTATCTTTGCAATTTTAGGTCCTTGTCCACCATTTCTTCCAGATCCCTTATCTCCTCCACCTCCTTTCAGATATCCCCATCAATTATTGCATTTAATTTAATAAAACATTGCATTTAATACTTGCCTATATTTCAAACCCTTACTCTTTGTAACATTGCATTGGTAAGCTCCATTCCTGTTCCTACTCAGATAGTCTACTCAAAACTTACTGCAGTCAACTTCTCCCCTGCTTAAAACTCTTCCCATATCTGATCATCACATAACTGCATATCCACATTAACTTTTTCCTAATACTGTATCATTAACATATAAGTTAAACAATAATGCTTCTAAAACAGACCCCTGTTGCATACCACTATTGACATTTCTCGTTCTTGGATACCACTCTGCAATACACAGTTTAATTATGTACTCATCATGGGTCAGCCTATTGAAAGACTTTGCAAAATTCTAATATGCTACTGCCTATACATCTTTCTTTTGTCCAATACATTTGTCATCCTGTTGTGATACATAAATAGATAGCTAAAACATTATTTATTGCATGACATCTCTAAGGTTGAGTAGAGTAGGTACCCATCGAGGGAGGGTACCTACTCTACAGCTCTCTCCACCACTCATCTGCAACTGCACCAACGCGATCTACTGCCGACCACCACCACTTGTATTTCCACCGACAATCACAAACATCCATGCCAATGGTGGGATTTGAAACCACAGCCTTTTTGCTGGAGAGGATACGCTAACCACTCGGCCAGCTTAGCTGGCCGAGTGGTTCCCTCCTCATTTGCTTCCCTCTTCATTCAAGCTTTGCATGATATGATACAGAAGGATAAAATACCTTGATGAGTTGTTCATTAAATCCTTAAATTATATCCTATACAATGATTCCCAGTCTGCTCTTCCAATAATCATTCTTTCTCTTTCTTCTGCTGCTGGCTGGTTTCATATCATTTTCCTTTTTCTTTGCCTGACCCATACAAGTCACCTTTATAACATGCTGTTTATATTCATGTAACTGATTATTATTATTATTATTCAGGCCTCCATGGAGTCAAAAGACTCATCGTGGGAGGTCCTTCCTAAGAACATAAAGTCTATCAAGATTCATCGAAGGGAGGCCCCCCCTAAGAAACACAAAGTCTATCATACCACTCCTTAAACTCATTGACTGTTCTCGCTCCCACCACTCCATCAGGCAATGCATTCCATGGTTCAACCACCCTCCATGCAAAGAAACCACTCCTCACCCTCTTGCTCACAGTTTCCTTTCGTAACTTCCAGGGATGGCCTCTTGTCATCACTCCTTCCTGCTGGTCAACCAAGCGAAAGAACTCCCCAGTGTCAACCCTGTAACCACCTCTCAACAGTTTAAAAGTCTCAATCATATCACCTCTCCTTCTTCTATCCACCAAACTCTGCAGTCCACATTCCTTCAGCCGATCCTCATAACCAAAATTGTACAGTCCTGAAACCATCCATCTTTGTCATCCGTCTTTGTACACTTTCCACAGTTAATTTATCCCCTTCAAATCCTGGGGACCAAATCTGAGAACAATAGTCTAAGTGTGGTCTGATCAGAGACGTATACAACAGAATGATAACCCTTTTATCTCTGCAGGTCAGTGTCCTTCTCATAATTGCAGCAATCCTCTGTGTTACCTTCACCACCTTTGCAATATGTCCCCTAAATTTCAGGTTTCTATCAATCATCAACCCAAGATCTCTTGTCTCCCCTACTTCCTCCAGTATAGCTCCTCCCATAGAGTATGCAGCATCCCATCGATGTTTCCCAAACCTTAAGACCTTACATTTTGCTGCATTAAACTGACATCCCCATTTATTTGCCCATCTATCTAGCTTATTCAAATCCTCTTGCAGGGCTACCACATCCACTATTACTAATGATCCTTCCCACCTTCGCATCATCCACAAACAACTGAATATCCCCTTGTAATCTACTGACAATGTCATTGATATAAAGGTTAAACAATATAGGTCCTAGTACTGAGCCCTGTGGGACCCCACTTGTAACCATCTGCCTCCTTGAAACTGCTCCACCATACACAACTTCCTGATACCTATCAGACAGCCAATCCTGAATCCAGTTGACCAATCTGACATCCAGACTCATGTACTGCAACTTAAATATCAGCTTATCATGTGGCACCCTGTCAAATGCCTTCGCTAAGTCTAAGAAAATTGCAGTATATGCATTTCCCTCATCTAATGTTCTTGTAACTTTATTATAAAAGGCTAGCATATTGCTAAAACAAGAGCGTCCTTTCACAAATCCATGTTGACTCTCATGGATAACATTACCCTCATCTGCCCAGTGCTGTATACGGTCCCTCACTACTTTCTCCAAGATCTTAACAACTACTGATGACACACAAACTTGTCTATAATTAGACATTTCCAGTCTGTTACCACCCTTATGCAATGGCACTATCTTACCTTCCTTCCATTCCCTGGGCACCTTTCCTGCAGCTAGACTCATTGAAAAGCCAGGTTAAAGGCACTGTCAGTTCCTTAGCACATTCTCTCAAAACTCGTGGTGAAATACCATCCAGTCCCAAAGCTTTACTGACATCCAGAGTTACTCAGTATCTGAAACGCACTCTCCTTGAACCTGCCCTATCCCTCTAGCATTAAAACTGACTCCTCTAGGATAAAATACTCCAATAAAGTGTTCATTGAACAATTTCACTATGTCCTCTGCATTAGTCACTCTATTCCCATTTTTATCCCACAATATCATTCTTCCACAGTCATTTCTCCTCCTACTGGCCACATAGCTAAAAAATTCCCTAGTATTTTCTTTGGATCTTAGGGCCAATCTTCAGATTGTTTTTTGCATGCAATTCCTGTTTAATATTGTTCATCATCCACTTTACTCCAAATTGTGTTCTCTTCTTCACTCGTGGTATACAACTTACCATTGCTACTAACAAATATTCTTTCACAATTTCCCACGCACTAATGATATCCCGGCCTTCCAATTCCTCCCTCCATGAAACTTCCCGAAGTTGACGTCTAAGACTATTATAATCACCTGCTTTATAATTCCACATAAGTTCCCTTCTCTTTGATACTCCTACATGTCTATTCATTTTCCAAGTCAAAACCATATGGTCACTCTCTCCAACTGGTGGGAGAGATGTCATCTCAGTTATTATCAACTCTTCTAATGCTATAACCAAATCCAAAACTCTTGTTCCCTCTGTTACATGTTGTCTAAGACATTTGTCCCTCAAGAATTACCTCCAAAATTATACTGCCACTAATAATGCCTTTTTCTTTCTTTCAGTGACTGCTTAGTCTCACTATTCATCTATTTTATAAACCTCCTGATGTTCAGAATACATTTTGACATTCATTATTATTATTATTATTATTATTATGTGACACCTCCAGGGAGTCCAAAGACTTATCTAGGGAGAATGTGCCAACATCATCGAATAATTAAACTCCTTCCAAGTACTAACCATGCTCAAACTTACTTAACTTTTTGCGTGTGCCATTAGTAGCAGAGGCTCTGCCAATCAACCAACCTTTGCTGGCCATCATTTATCATCATCAGCAACTGCTTCAACAGAAACTGTCTGGTCAGGCAGATCAAACCATCAATTTCTTTCTGTCCTATCATAGTCTTTCTTCATAAACACTGTTCCAGTTTCTAGGTCTTTTGAAGTTTCCTTTTCTGGCCTTCCTCTTTGTCTCTTCCTCTCAATATTCATTTCATACATTCTCTTTGGTATGCTTTCTGAATTTTCTATATATCCAAAACATTTCAAGAAAGTGTCGAAGCATTTCTTCAACACTTTCTAGTCTCCAATATGCTTTTAATACTAGGATTAATAAGGAAGTAATCTCCATAATAGTATCAAAATAAATACTGATCACTGTGTAATATTAAAAAAAGTCTATTTCTTATTCTGTCTTTCTTTGCTTTTGTCAACATTATCTTCAAAACTTTCATTTTGCATTGTCTATTCTACTTATCTCTTTGGTGTTCATGCCTCTACTGCATAAGACAGAATGGACAAAAAAAGAAAAGAAACTTCTCTTAAGAAAAGTATACACTTCAGTGGGAGCTCACCCTCTGACAGTAGACCACTTACACCATTAAAGAAACTTTAGCCCAGTTAAATCCTTCTCGATATCTCTTGCTCTAAACTTTCATCACCAGAAAGTATACCTTTCAATTATTTGAAGTTCTCACTCCTCTTCAAGTCTCACTCACTAATTCTAAGACAAGTAACTTGTAAATTTTCTATGCAATGTAAAATCTTGCTCCTTTTTATTATTAATGTGTATCCTATAATTCTGTGTTACACTCTTCAGTTTGTCCAGTTTCTTCTGTAGTTCATCTGAATAGTCAGATACTGCCTCTATTACCTCTATTAGATGGTTCATGACCATTCCCAAATAGTTGATTTCTTTTTCATATAAGTTCTCATTGTTTACTTTTGCAACAAACTCTCTTGAGTTTTCCATAATCATTGTCATTTTAGTCCCACATATCTTTTACTCGCAGAAACCCTTCATATGGATTACCCATCCAGGTACTTTCCTCAGTCTCTTTTGGCAACTGGAGGCAGATTTGAAACGACTTCACAATCTCATCCTTTTATGCACAGATTAACAACAAAAACTCTTGATCCTTGTGTGCTCTTTGCATACTACCTGTGGTGTTATTTTGCAAAATCTGAACTAATTTTAATTTTCTTTGTTCTTAGATAATATCTCTTCATTCCATTCTGTATCATTGCAGTTAAAATCACCAAAATGATCATTCTTCTCTTGTGCTAGATCAGCTTGCTTATACATTTCCTTATCACCATTTCCAGGCCTCATCCTCTCCACTTCTACCTTGCACCTTTCTTGAAACCACTGGCTCTTTTCTCTTTTCATTGCCACCTTGTACAGGCACAATTCCTCTGCCATCATCGAGAACACCTCCTACTTTCTATCCTCATTACACCCTGACACCTTCCATCTTTATTTCCATCAGCATTTGATCTCATCCACCTATGTTTTCACTTATACCAACAGTTTTCAAGTTGGAGGCAGATTTGATGCCTCCTTCACAATTCCATCCTTTTTATGCAGTGATTAAATCCAAGCTCTTCATCCTTGAATGCTCTTTACATACTGCCTTTGGTAGTTTTTTTTTTTTTTGCAAAATATGAACTACTTTTACTTTCCTTGCTTTAGATGCCATTTCTTCGTTCCAATCTATATTTGCAAAGGTTGTGTGTACTTCAAAGGTCGGGAAGACATCTCAGAGAACTGCTACTATATTGAGGTGGACATTGACCATGAGAGATAAAGGGTGATCCCATTGTATAAAGCTTTGGTCAAACTACATCTAGATTTCTGTGCTCACATCTGGTTACAGGGATTTGAAGAGGATGAAGTAGCCTTAGAAAGAGTGCAGAGATGGATAACAAAAATTACATCAGGACTGCACAATAAAAGTATGTGTGTGTGTGGGGAGGAGATATAACTAGGAGATGTAAGCTGTTGAAAGGTATTATTATTATTATTATCACAGGCAACTCTAAGGAGTCCTTAGACTCATCGAGGAAGGCCCTAAACATCTTGTCAAGAACAACTATTCAACATTCACACAGTATCTATCATACGTTGCCTTGAACTCATTCACAGTCATGGCACTCACAATAGACTCTGGCAGCTTATTCCACTCATTCACCACTCTCCAAGTAAAAAACCTAGTTCTAACACTCTTGCCCAGTTTCCATGGATGGCCCTAGTCCTCCCACCACCAGTCCTATTCTCAAAAATATCTTCTGAATTAATCTTATAGAAACCCTTCAGTAATTTGATTGTCTCAATCATATCACCCGTTTTCTGCCTATCAACCAATTTCTGCAACCCACAATTCTTCAACCTGTTCTCATAAGGTTCATTCCTTAGACATGCTATCATCTTGGTCACTCACCCCCTGGATCCTCTCAACCTTCTCCCCTTCAAGAACAAACCCTGGTCCCCAGATCTGGGCACAGTAGTCAAGATGGGGTCTTATCAAGGCTTGATACCAAGGAACAATAACTTGCTTGTCTCTGCTCATCAAAATATTCTTCAGTAACCAAGTGATTTGATGAGCTGATTTAGCCACTTTTGCAATGTGACCCCTAAACTTCAACTCCCTATCCACCAATACTCCCAAATCCTTGGCCTCATCAATCTCCTGGAGGAGTACAGTTCCACCAATGTGGTATACTGCTGCTAATCTTTTCACCCCAAAATGCATAACTTTACACTTTGCCACATTAAATTGACATCCATTCTCCTTAGCCCAGTCCTCGAATCTATCCAAATCATCCTGCAAAATTTTGACATCCTATGCATTCACTATTGCTCTATCCAACTTTGCATTATTAGCAAACAAATGAACAGTTCCTCTCAGATCCTTTCCTATATCGTTAATGAACAAATTAAATAATACTGATCCAAGAACAGAACCCTGCAGAAGTCACAGGCCATCTTTTGGACTCTACTCCTGAATAAACCACTCTCTGATATCTCTCCATCAACCACCCTCCTATCCATCTCACCAACCCTATATCCATCCCCATATGCTGCAGTTTACTGATTAAGAATTCCATGTGATATCCTGTCAATGGCCTTAGCAAGGTCCAGCAGTATCACTATAAACCCATTACCTTTATTCAATTTAACCGTCACTGTGTTATAAAATGTGAGCAAGTTACTGAGGCGTGCTCTGCCCTTCACAAAACCATGCTGTCCCCCATACAGTATCCCATTTTCATCTATCTATTCCTGTATTTTTCTCTTGCGTACTTTCTCCAAAACCTTGACAACGACTCCTGATATGCTGATCGGTTGGTAATTTGCAACAGCAGTCTTGGAACCTCCTTTATGCAGTGGAACTGTTTTCCCATCTTTCCATCCCCTCGGGACTAGCCCAGACCCGAGACTCAAATTCCCATTATTGGATTAACACTGAGGAGATTTTTCATGTGGTAGAATCAGGAGAAGGAACAAGGAGCCATCTCTGGAAGTTGCAAAAGGAAGTGGTGAGTAAAAGGGTATGAAGTAAGTTTTTTGCATGGAGAGTGATAGGAGCATGGAATGCATTGCTTGAGAAAATGGTGAAAGTGCAAATGGTGGAGGAGTTTAAGGGGTAGTACAATAGACTTTCTATTAACCATTGTTAACCTCCCCATGATGAGTCTTGTGACTCCACAGAGGTCAAGAAAATAATAATAAAATTGCCAAAATGATCATTCTTCTCTTATGTACTAAATCAGCTTGTTTATACATTTCCTTATCACCACATACCAGGCCTCATCTGTCCACCTCTGCTTTGCACCCTGCTTGAAACCTGTCACTGTTTTCTCCTTGCATTGCCACCTTGTACAGACATAATTCCTCTGCCATCAACAGCACTTCCTATCTTGTCCCTCCTATCCTCCTCTACCTGTTTCTCTGATACCAACAATTTTTAAGCAAATTAACTTCATCAATACAACTCTTTCATTTTTTTTTTATTTTTTTATTTCTGATGCTCCTGGCATTTATAAACAAATAGTAACCCATGTTTGGGTCTATAACTGGTCTTACCTATCCTGTATTTTTCCCCAATTCCAACTACTCTCCTAGCATCCCAGATCATTCACTTCCTACACCACACATTCCAGTAGCCACTTAGTATACTGCTCTTTTGTGCCACCTTCTCACTTCCTCGGATCCCTCTTACATTTACCTCCAGCAAAAGAATCTTCAGTTGATCCACACTAAACATTCAAATATACATTTCCACTCATTCAAAAACTGAACCTACCTTTTACTCACACAGATGTTCCAACATCCCATCCACCTTTGCTCATGTCAGACTAATGCCAGATTGTATTCTTAAGGCTTAGAGGATAAAGTAGGAGTGAAATGGATGAATTATGTAATTATCCATCATATCCTCTTCTGAGAAAAAGGGTGTTATGGAGGAGGTATATAGAACAGGGTACCCATCAGCAGCATGAGGAGTATAAGATGCAAGCCAGGAAGGTGACAGGTATAGTAAGGAAAGAGAAATTGACATATAAAAAACAGATTGGTTGAAGTAGCAAAGCAAAGCCCTAGAGCAGGGATTCTCAACCTATGGTATGCATACCACTGGTGGTATGTGAGCCACTGCCTTACTGATACATCTAATATCTTGAATTAAATATAGTGGTATGCCACTGGAAAAGGTTGAGAACCCCTGCACTAGAGAATTCTACAGTTATGTTGCGAGTAGAAAAAAAGATGAATATATGTGGAAGGTTGAATTTTGTTGCTATAGGTAGAATAAGAGTCACATCTGCTGAAGATATTGTGGAAATATTTAATGAGTATTTGGTTAGAGTATTTCATATAGGGGTTAAGAGTAGTGTTGAATGGCAATAGGAAGGAGGACAGACAACTGACAGTACAAGAATAGGAAGTGTTTAGAATTTTAAGTAACTATAATGTTAATAAGTCTGTGGGATTGGATGAGATATCACCATGTGTATTAAGGGAATGTGCAAAAGAGCTGGCTGTACCCTTGATTTGGTTGTTGAATAGAAGTCTGATAACAGAAACAGTATTTTGCCTTCTTTTCAGAAGAGTGGACAGAAGAAATTTCAACTAGTGCCACTGCATAAGGGAGAATCCAAGTCAGTAGTGTCAAACCACAGGCCAGGGTGTATGTATGTCAAGTGTAATGATGAAAAGTTGTAAGGTGTTGAAGAGGGACAGAATACAAATGTGGATTGATGAGAATGGAAAGTTTTCAAGAGAGCAGCATAATTTTGTTAGGGGAGATCATACTTTAGTAACTTGGTTATATTTTATAATAGGATGACTAGTGTATTGGATGGGGGGAGATGCTTATACAGTGATTTATTTGTTGGATTTTGCTAAAGTATTTGATCGAGTACCACGTGATAAACTACTGTTAAAATTATTCAGGATAGGATTGAATAATCATTTAGTACCTTGGTTACAAGGCTGGTTGACTAATAGGAGCCAGAGAGTTGTGTATGGACGTGCAGTGTCCCAGTAAAAAAGGAAGGTGACTCATGGAGTGCCACAGGCCTCTGTTCTGGGACCACTGCTGTGTAATTTATCAATTATATAACTATATCAATAATATAGTTCACAGTGTCAAAGGAGATATTCAGTTGTTTGCTGCCGATGCTAAATTAGGAAGGGTAATGTCACGATTTTCTGGTGTTCTTGTTACAAGAGGATATTTGAATAGGTTGGTCATTTTAATGTTGCTAAGTGTAAAGGTATGTACTTTGGCCAGAGAAGATGGGATGAAGTTTACCACATTGAAGGAACTTTATTTCAGGAGGTGGAGGAGACAAGTGATCTAGGCCATGTTTGTAGATAGGAAACTGAAGCTCAGGGGACACACATCACATATCCCTCGATGAGTCTAAGGACTCCCTGGAGCAGCCCGAAATAATAATATTTTGGTAACCCTTACAACTTTTGTAAGGGTTACCAAAATATTGCTGCTATAATGCAAAGAACATTGACATGTAAGGATAAGGAATTGATAGTTCTGCTCTATAAGTTGCTAATTAGGTCTCATTTGGATTTCTGTGCACAGATCTGGTCAGTTTGCTATATCAGTGATAGGTAAACATTGGAGAGAGTGCAGAGGTGAATAACTAAAACTGTCTCAGGACTCTCAGGAATATCAAGTATGAGGATAGATTGAGGGGATATGGCCTTCAGAGCTTGGTGGACAGGAGGTGGAGGGATGATGTGATTGAGACATATAAGCTGATGAGAGGAGCCTATCAAATAGCTATACTGAAATTATTGCATAGGATAATGGGTGATGTAAAGCAAAAAAATGTTTTTTTGCCTGATCATGAATGAGTGGAATGCATTGCCAGAATGGTTAGTAAGTTGTCCAACATTGAATGTGTTCATAGCAAGGTATGATAAGTTATTTTGGTCTTTGAGTATTTGACCTCCCACGATGAGTCTTTGAACTTCACGGAGGACGGGAAGTAATACTAATAAGCAGCACACTGACTGCTTCTACAACACTGTTATCTTTCACTCTGTCCAATATCAATACTCACCTTCTCCTTTAGTCTAGTCCAGTCATTTCTTCCTACAGCTACCTCGAACTCTCACTCACCCCTTATATCCAAAGCTTCAATTACCCTCATACTTTCAGCTTAGAAAACAAATCACTCCTATCTCAGTATCTCCCATAATGCAAAACACATCTCCTTGCGGATATGTATAATGTTATGCATTAAGGGAAGGGCCACTACCCAGACTAGTTTTGACCTTTATTGAGGTCTCTTCAGTGGGAGCCAGGCCCAGAAGTGGAGATACTAGGCAGAAGCAATGGCGAGGTCATCTTTACCTATAGGAGTTGCCGAAAAGTGTGCCACCTTTTTATTAAATTACTTTGGATTTAGAGAAAGATGTTGAAAGTTATTTTTCACTTGGTTAGACTATAATAAATTTAGTTATCCTTTATCCAAGTATGAGCAAACAAAGTTTGCACCTGAAAATATCTTCAGAACCTTTTGGCAACTCCTATAGGTACAGATGATCTGCCATTGCTTCTGCCTGGTATCTCCACCTCTGGGCCTGGCTCCCACTGAAGAGACCTCAATAAAGGTCGAAACTAGTCTGGGTAGTGGCCCTTCCCTTAATGCATAACATTATACATATCCGTAAGATGTGTTTCAGCACCACTCTTGAACCATTCAATGTGGTTGTCTTTTACTTGATAGTTTTGCAACCTTCGATTTATATCCACATCTGATTTCAAACTACATATGCCTTTATGCCAACTTTTAAGTTAGTCTGTTAATTTCAATTACTTTATATTCATTTTCCTGCTTACCAGTTCCTCACGTCAGCATTCATATTCTTTTGCTTGCCCTTCTACTTGCTACATCAGAATGTTATGGTCTTTGCTGCTTATTTTTTGTCTGACATAATTTACTCCTCGGTCTCTACTTTCATACACCAAAACCTTGCAGTCCATCATTGTAACAGGTGTAATATGTATGCCTGGGATACATAAGATATATCCCAGGCATGCATATTACACCTGTTGCTATTAACCATCTTAGTGAAATATACACTGCTCAGTATACATTTAACTTATGAGCTTCCTAACACAATGACCTTCTCTTATCACCATTTTATCTACTATCACTATATAATGCAAGAACACAAAACTGAAAAACAATTTTCAAACATCAGCCAAACATTGCATACTCAGTTTCTGACTCTCATTCATGAAAAGTTGCAAACATAGTACTTTAGTACAGTTGATACATTGATGAAAACTGATATCTCTAAATGGTCGATGAGTTTATTGCTTGGTACGAGATCACTACTATGCTTATTAGGTATCTGAAAATATATTGAAAAATAAATAAATAAAAATAGATGAAGTGAATCAACAGGTGAAAAAATTTAATGAATATATATTGAAAATATTTGATAACTTAAAATACTTAATAAGAATTCCATCCATAAAATTTTTATAATTACAGTAGGCCATGTGTGCAGCTAGGTAGATCATTCAGTCATGTGGGCAACACTATTATCACTTCTCTTGCTAAAGGGCAGTAGCAATAATTTCAATTTTTTTGTCTCATTTCTTTTCTCATTATTTAACTAAATAAATTTTTATCTTCTATTGCATGGCACCATTATAATACAGGTTAATTTTTAAATTTCTGTTTTGAAATGAAAAAGAAAAATGACAAATGTGTGTGTGTGTGTGTGTGTGTGTGTGTGTGTGTGTGTGTGTGTGTGTGTGTGTGTGTGTGTGTGAAAATCTTAATCCTAGATATTTCTAATAGAAAATGTAAAATTTTTGTGATTTATTTATGCATTTCCTGTTGTGTTGATATAAACTTGTCTTTATATTTTTCAGAGCAGCATCAAAAGGAGGCTATGTTATTTAAATCATTGTGAAAGAAAAACATTTAGTGGGTGATCAGAAATTGCTATTGTATTAAAGAAAATTACTTTATTAAAACAAACAGCAAAGGTAAGTTTATAGACACACTCTCAGTGAGCTAACAGGATTGCATTCTAAATAATCAGCAAGAAATGTTTTCAGATGCAAATAATCAGGATATAATAAGCAGAAAGAAGAATCCATAAATAAAACAGTAAAAGGAATGGAAAATTCTATACCCCAAGTGGACACCATTATTCTCAAAGGTAATGGAAGAAATCCTAGAACATCATTACCTGTATCAAAACATAATAATACATCAAAAAGTTGCAATGAGAAATCTTTCAAATGTGAAACATGTGATAAGACATTTTCACGATCAAGTAATCTTAAGCAACACTTTTTAGTCCACACACAGGAGAAGCCCTTCACTTGCGACTTGTGTGGCAAAGCATTTTCAAAATTAGCCCGTCTGAAAACACACTCACTGGTTCATGCTCAAGAAAAACCTTTCTCTTGTGAAGTGTGTGGTAAAACATTTACAAGATCAGGTTCTTTAAAAGTGCATGCATTAGTTCATACCCAGGAAAAATCATTCTTTTGCAAAACATGTGGCAAAACATTTTCATATTTATCTTCTCTAAATAAGCATTTATTAATTCATACTCAAGAAAAAGCCTTCTCTTGTGAAATTTGTGGAAAGGCATTTTTGCAGTCCTCTGGCCTGAAAACACATTCAGTTGTTCATACTCAGGAAAAGCCCTTCTCTTGTGAAATATGTGGCAAGACATTTCCTAGGCCGGAATCTTTAAAAATGCATGCATTGGTACATACACAGGAAAAACCATTCTTTTGCAAAATATGTGGCAAGACATTTTCACATTCATCTTATCTGAAAAAGCATTCATTAATTCATACTCAGGAAAAACCATTCTCCTGTGAGATATGTGGTAAGACATTTAAAAGATCCAGTTACCTCAGGCCACATATATTGCTTCATACTCAAGAAAAACCTTACTTGTGTCAAACATGTGGAAAGAGATTTTCACAATCAAGTGATCTTAAGAGGCATTTATTGACTCATACTCAGGAGAAACCTTTTTCTTGTGAAATTTGTGGAAAGGCATTTTCTCAGTCATCTCGTTTGAAAACACACTCATTAGTTCACACTCAGGAGAAGCCCTTTTCTTGTGAAGTATGTGGCAAGAGATTTTCACAATCACGTAATATGAGAACACACTTATTAGTTCATACTCAGGAGAAGCCTTTCTCTTGTGAGGTATGTGGCAAGCAGTTTTCTCAATCAAGCAATCTCAAAACACACTCATTGGTTCATACTCAGGAAAAGCCCTTCTCTTGTAAAGTATGTGGCAAGTCATTTTCACGGTCATGGAATCTAAAAACACATTTGTTGGTTCATACATAGGAAAATCCTTGCATAAAATAGAGTATTGAGTATTTTCATATAATTCAACTTCTGTGAATATATGTATTAATCATCATGCTTAATTAAAACATTTCTCTTGTAAAATATACAGTAAGACATTTGATTAAGCATCCTAAAAACATATGTACCATTTCACATTCAGAAATGATGACTGTCAAAGAAGATATGATATAGCAAACATTTCAGATTCACATCTTTAAAAGAAACTAATAGATTTGATTTTGTGATATATGCAGCAAATTATTGCCAAGAATTCCTTTGTTTTTGTAATACACAAATTGAAATTTTGAAACAGTTTTTTAACTTGTGACCTATTTATATATTGGTGTTTTAACTATACTTCCAATTCTGTTTTTACAGAGTATATATTCCAAATGATATTGTGTAAAAAATATAAAAAAGACATGCAGTATGTATTTTATATAGAAAAATATTAGATAGTTGCCACAACTTCCAAGAAACCTTAAAAATTAGTAATATTGGTAAAAGAAACATAAATTTTGTTTATTTGAGCATATCCATCCATATTTTATTTAAAACCTAGATAAAATTTTATTTCAGTATTTTAACAAAAAAAATTTTTTTTTGAAATAATAAAATAAAAATTGAATTTCAGAAAGAAAACAATATTATAATTCAGGAACATGAAAACAGGATTTAATAATATTTTTTTTTTATTCTGGGTCACTTTCTGATAGAAAGCATATCCTTCTGTGATGAATTGATGCACAGTCACTTTGTCCAAGGAAATGTTTTGTATAAATTAAGATACCAAGAAATTATATACTTGGTTTAATCCTTTATCCAAGTATAAGCAAACAAAGTTTGCACCTGAAGTGTTTTTAAAACTGTGGTGACTCATGCAAAGGTGGTATGACTTCACATCACTTGCCTTAGAACACCTATTTCTATATTATTTTCTAAGAAAATTGTATTTTGTTTTGGTTTCTTTTTAGTTGTTTTTATCTGTCAAGGTAGAAAATATTTTCAGTTAGTTAAATAAATCATGTTTTAAAATTTCTAACTTACCTTCAAATCAAATTTATTTTTTCAATCTAACTATAAGTGCCTGTGTAGCTCAGTGGATGTGGCGTTTGCATACCATGGTGCTTGGCCGCATGAAGGAAGACTTGGTTTCGAGTCTAGTCGTGACTAGAGGAAATTTTTCGAAGCCTTTTTTCGACCGGTTCCCAAGTTAATCGATCTCTGGCACGGGCAAGCAGGTTTTCCCTCCCAGAAACTCGGGTTTTTTGTCCTGTAAACTCAAGAAAATCTACCATAGAACCCACATTATTTCAGACATTAAATATATTGTGTTAGGGTTAGGGACCACGAGATGGTGGCACATTTGAGCCGTCTCTCTTCACTGTGTACCGCTTAATTAGTGATAGCCTTGGGCCATCTATCTCTGATTGGTACCAATGGAGATTGAACTGCCCACTCAGTCTCCAAAAGTTAGATAGGGCTAAATGGCCTCGCCTACTCCCCATATACGGGAATAAAAAGGCGTTAGCTGATTTTTTTTAAAACTATAAATGCACTAGAAATCAAAACTTGAAAAAAACTTGGACATTTCTTATAAATTTTTATTGTTGAATTTAGATGAAGATCATAAGAAAATATGCAATATGAACATGATATGAAAATAACTTATTAAAAATAATAAATTTTATTAGAAATACAAATTTAAATAAAAAAAAAATTACATACATTATCATTATTATTATTACTATTATTCTCATCGAGGTCTCCATGGAGTCAAAAGACACATCATGGGAAGTCATTTTTAGGAAACACAAAGTTTATCATACCACTCCTTGAATCCATTGACTACTCCTGCTCCAACCACTCTCTCAAGAAATGCATTTCAAGGTTCAACCACCCTCCACTCAAAGAAACCACTCCTCACCCTCTTATGTACAGCCTCCTTTCATAATTTCAAGGGATGGCCCCCCTTGTCATTGCTCCTTCTCACTGTTCCACCAAGTGAAAGAACTCTCCAATATCTACCCTGTAATTCCTCTCAACAGTTTAAAAGTCTTGATCATATCACCTCTCCTTCTATCCACCAAACTCTGCAGTCCACATTCCCTCAGTTGATCCTCATAACTCATATTGTACAGTCCTGAAACCATCTTTGTTATCTGCCTCTGTACCCTTTCCATAGTCAATTTATCCCCTTCAAATCCTGGGGACCAAATCTGAGAACAATAGTCTAAGTGTGGTCTGATCAGGGTCTTATATAACATACATACTTAACAAAATTACTTTATTTTTGTCAACCATGTTATTACAAAACTGTGTAAAAACATAAAAACAGGATTGGGTGTATTACACTTAATAATGAATTTATTTCTTGAATAAAATAATTTTTATTTCCAAATTTGAAATAATGTTGTTGTTGCTAGTGTATGAGAATATCCAGGCAAGTAGTGGCCCTTTCCTTGATGCATAAAATTGAACATTATACATATCTACAAGGAGATGTGCTTTGTATTATGTGAGATACTGAGATAAGGAGTGATGAGAGCTTGGTCCACCTTTACTACAAGTTGTCTCAATCCTGAAGATATTTTAGGCACAAACTTTGTTTGCTTACACTTGGATAAAGGATTAAACTAAATTTATTAGTCTAACCAAGTGGAAAATAAGCTTCTAACATCTTTCTCTAAATCCAGAGTAATTTAATAATAAGGTGGTACACCATTTTGGCAACTCACATAAGTAAATATGACCTCCACGTTGCTTCTGCATTGGTATCACCACTTCTGGGTCTGGCTCCCACTGACGAAACCTCAATAAAGGTCAAAACCAGTCTGGGTAGTGGCCCTTCCCTTAATACATAGCATTATACATGTCCACAAGGAGATGTGCTTTGTATTATAGGAGATACTGAGACAAGGAGTGATGAGAGCTTGGTCCACCTTTACTACGAGTTTCCTCAGTCCTGCTTCAAGCACAAACTTTATTTTATTACACTTGGATAAAGGATTAAACTAACTTTATTATTATCCAGGATACCAGTATTGACATTTGATCCAACATGAAGTATTGGTCAGAAGTTATTACTTCCTAGCCAGGGACCAGTGCAGGCTACTATCTTTCTCCAAAGTGTTCTTTGTTTGTGGATATGTGTGTGGTTAGAACCCAATTTGCTTGTTTTGAAGGGAGAAAAACCTCCCATGTGTGAGACTGGCTAACTCAAAGACCTGATAAAGGTTCCTCAAACTCAGGTCTTTTCAACCAAAAGGCTTCACTACTAACCGTGATATGGAGGCTCCATTAATATATATATATATATATATATATATATATATATAGAATACTGAAAGATGGGGTTATTACACTTAATTTAGTAAGGAATCACATTTCAATAAGGAAATTGTGTCCTAATGCAAAAGTGCTTACACATTTTAAAGCTTATCTTCTCCTGATGTTAGAAAATATGTTTCCATTGAAATTCCCTGTTATTTGCATAAAATATACTTTTCAATAATTAAAATTGTAATCATGCCACATAAACTAACCTAATGAAATTTTAACTTATGAAGGATTTAACCTTAAAGTGATTTAAATGATTTAAAATACATCTCCCTGATGTCCAGGAAACAACAAATAGTTTTCTTTGAAATTTCCAGTAATGTCTTTAACAAATATGAAATGCATATTTTCAAACAATTCAAATTATGACCTAATGAAAATACAAATGATGTTTGATGGCACATTTTAAAAGTTTATGCTCCCATGATGTTGAGGGAAATGTCTGTTAATGCACTTTATTCACTATAGGGAGTAGGCAATGCTGTTTTAGCCCTATCCGACTTTTGGAGACCGATGTGGTAGTTCAGTCTCTATCAAAAGCAATCAGAGATAGCTAATCCATGATTATCACTAAATGGCATCTAGTGAAGAGAGGGAGACAAGTATCACCATCTTGTGGTACCTAACCCTAACACAGTGTATTATTTGTCTGAAATAGTGTGGGTTCTATGGTCCATTTTGGTTAGTTTATCAGATGAAAAACCTGTTTCTGGGAGAAAACACATACTTTCCTGTGCCTGCAATCAATTAACTCAGAAAATGGTAAAGAAAGGGTTAGAAAACGTTCCTGTGGTTGGTGACTGGATTTGAACCGAGAATGGCTTTCTTGAGGCATCCTATACCTGTGGGTGCAAATGCCACTCCACAGGCCTATGGCAAACATTATTGTTATTCAAGCCACCATGGAGTCAAAAAACTCATCACGGGAGGTCCTTCCTAAGAACATAGTCTGTTGAAATTCATCAAGGGGAGGTCCCTCCTAAGAAACACAAAGTCTATCATACCACTCCTTAAACTCATTGACCGTTCTCGAGCTCACCACTTCATCAGGCAATGCATTCCACGGTTCAACCACCCTCCACGCAAAGAAACCACTCCTCACCCTCTTGCTCACAGTTTCCTTTCGTAACTTCCAGGGATGGCCTCTTGTTATCACTCCTTCCCACTGTTCAACCAAGCGAAAGAACTCCCCAGTGTCAACCCTGTAACCACCTGTCAACAGTTTAAAAGTCTCAACATGGCAAAAAATATTTCCTCTGAAATTTTCTAATAATTGCATGCATGCAAGTATGCCTACAGTACAATACCTCTGCAAAGCTGAGATGGTTAATGAAAATAACTGACCAATAATGATTTCCATAATTTGGATTTGCCGGCCTGGTTGGCCGAGTGGTTAGCGCATCTGCTCTCCAGCCTAAAGGCTGTGGGTTTGAATCCTGCTTTGGGTATGGACATTTGTGATTCACTGTGAAAATACCAGTGGTGGGCGGTAGATGATGTTGATGTGGATGAAGTTTCAGTTCGTTGTAGTTGGTGGAGACAAAGATTAGTAGAGTAGGTGCCCTCCCTCGATAAATCCCTTGTACTCCCTGGAGGTGTCATGTAATAATTAATAATAAGAAGAGTTCTGTAAATTGTGTGGTCCCTGTCAAACTTTTCATTTCAAAACAGCATCTATTGCTAAATACAGTATTTCAAACAAGTTGCAGCTGCAATTTGTGTAGTTTACTATCTTTGCTAAGAGGTTATGTTAAGCAGCTGAAGATTTCAAATTTAAATTTTTACCAAACAACTGGCCAGGATCATTTTGATAATTTGAATGGATTTTATACAAAAATGAATAATATAGTATATAATGAAGTTATTATATGATAATACATTTTTATTACATTTTTAACTGGTTTTTCTGCAACAAACTTCTAGTTTCCTTAGAAATTTTTTAACATCTGGGGTTTGAATAGTACACAATTAAAAACAATAAGGAGCGAGGGAATGGTAAGAGGTATAATGTATGGCGACTCAATGATCCGATTCAACTTGGTATCCATCTTGTCATAATTTCTTGCCCTGTAGTTTATTATGTAACCGTCTTTGAATGGTATATCCATATGCTTAGGCCATTTCCGAGGGCCAAGCAGCGTAATCAATCCCACTAACTGAAGCCAGAACAGTTGTCTTTAACTGAAACCTCCTGTAACACTGTAAAGGGGTTTCGGTTTGAATTCCAGTTTCTTCTGTCACATGCTGCTTAAGGAGGTCGTATCAGAAGAGCTCAATAAATTTGGCTTCATTCTTCTCATGAGATTTCACTGCTACCCAATTAATGACTTTAGTAACCATAATTTTCAGCTAATGTGGCTGGTCTTTTGCCTAAATATATGTATGTGTGCATAAATTTCATGTTTTCTCTCTTCGCTGGATGACAAATTTTAGTATGAACCCTTGATATCAGTTGATAAAAATTATTATATTCATTTGAAATTCTTTTGTCAAAAAAAAAAAAAAAAATTCATCGAAATCTCTTGATATCTCAAGGAGATTACACAGAATGCTTTTAACTTGATCTTTTCAAAACCATAGAGAGACAGCTGGTCCACTCGTTGGTAGTTTTCATTCCAACTAACGATTTGTAGACTTACGGGAGATGAGAATAATGTGGATGACTGACACTTTCTTGTTTTTTTAATGTTAACAAGGATTATTTTGCAAAACAATGAGAATTTTGCTTTCCTTTTTTCTGAGTTGCAGGAGTGGAAATAATTACTTACCTACGCCATAGAATGAGAGAGAGAAATCTGAAAAAGAAGCAATATAGGGATGACATTTTGAAGACAGATTTCCCATCAGTCTCCAAAAGTTAGACAGGGCTAAAACAGTCTCTCCAACTCCCTTTGGAAAATGAAAGGTGTTAGTGAATTATTAGAGTTAATGTATTAGAATTATGATCACCCTTCATCAGGTAAATATGTTGTACTGTCTGACCACAGATGCGAGAACCTTGGCTGACACTGTGCCAAGAAGAGTGAATTCATGTTGAAGAGGAGAAAGCAATTAGGCGATGTACGAATTCGTCACCAACAGGTGAAATCACGTACTTTATACGCAAAATTTTCCAACTGTTGTACAAGCAAAATACCACTTTAAAAACTTTCGTTTTCATAAAGAATAACTCATTTTTCCTAGATATAATAATAAACACTGATCATTGATTACTCTATTTTCGGAATGGATTCGCCTTCTGCCATGCGCAGAAGTGTAGAGGGGGCTCGCGTCTGTGGTCGGACAGTAATCATATCTTTGTGTTTGGTTTCAAGTGATGATCTCGAATTACATTTCATAATACACTGCTGTTTGCACTTAATCAGGGATCCTGCTAGTAAGTATTGTCTATATATATATCAATATGAATCTGTTTACATGTAAACGTATATACACCTTCCTGCAGTGGTGTTTTTTAGTAACACCACAAATTTTTAACGACAGAAAGCATAAAATTATCTTAGCATATCATTTTCATTGAAAGTAAAAAAAAAAAAAAAAATCAGCTAACGCCTTTTTGTTCCCGGAGTAGGCAAGGCCGTTTTTAAGCCCTATATAACTTTTGGAGACTGAGTGGGCAGTTCAATCTCCACTGGTAGCCAATCACAGATAGCTGGCCCAAAGCTATCACTAATTAATCGGCACGCAGTGAAGAAGGCGGCTAATAAGTGCCGCCATCTGGTGGTCCCCAATCCTAACACAGTATATTTAATGTCTGAAAATAGTGTGGGTTCAACGGCCGATTTTCTTGAGTTTACGGGACGAAAAACCGGCTAGCCCGCGCCAGAGATCGACTAACTCTGGAACCGGTAGAGAAAAGGCTTAGAAAAAGTTCCTCTAGTCGGCGACTAGATTCGAACTCCTTTCGTCGTGCGGTAGAGTGCAAACGCCACTTCTACTGAGCTACACAACTTGAAAATAGTGTAATTCACTTAAAACTCACTTTATGAGAAATAAAATACTAATTTACTAAATACCTTTTTTTTTTTTTTACCGAATCTCCTACATTATTGCATTTATTATATTAAACCCCTTAACATACCAATTAAAAATCAGAAAGCAGTCGTTTTTCTGCCAATTTTTGGGGTGAGGGTGATTTGCTGGATCAAATTCATCATTATTTGAAAAATAATGATGAATTTGTGCAAACGCAAATGAAATAGCCGATGCACGCTGTTGGCAATGTTATATCCCTTGTTTTTGTGGTTTTTATCTTTAATCTCTTTACTTTAACTTTAACATTAAGTTTTGTATCTCTTATTCTCAGACTTCGGTTGCCGACAAATTTGGCCGGCAACTAAATTCTGATACGCTATCTAAAATACTTAAAGAAAATTGTAGGGATCAAGATGTATGCAGTCGTGGTCCCTATTCTCATATCACTATTGGTTTCCCCTTTAAATGCAAGGTACGAAATTTTCCAAATGGTAATTCAAATCCGCAGAAGATATGACAAACTCAATTGATTATGTAAAAAGAAACACATTTATTATCTCACAAAGACAAGTATACATGTTATTTAAATTCTTAACCTTAAAAGAGTCTGGGTTCCTTTTCTGAATAAATCACAATTCAAGACTTGTAATCTCTTACTGGACATAAATTCCTCACTTCTGTATATATATTTATCCTCAGACTCTTCTGTACATATATCTATCCTCAGACTCTCACAATTAAGTTACCTGATAATATCATACATGAAACATTACTTGTAAACACTAGACAATTCAATAAATCTGACAAGTAATTCTCTAGGACAATAGTACTTATTTCTACTTAATTCTCTCCTCCAAAATATCTGTTAACACTTAATCACTTTCTGATCATATGACATTACTTTTCTTAAATCACTTAAACAGTTCGGAGCTCGGCCTCCTGTTCGGCTGGAGCCTAATATGCTTTCTTCCTAACAGTAGACAAAAGTGTCCAAATTGCAGACTGTTCTTGTGGCACAACACGTAAATAGCGTGTGTTCTTAACTCCTGTTTCTTTACTCCAGGGATACTTTAATCCTACATTAATATAAGAAAATCTTCGTTTACCGTCCTTGCTTTGACTAGGTATTCTGATCTGTTCACTGTACCTTCTCTGATGGCGGGCTTCGTTGTTCCTTTGTTCTACACGAACCGAAAGCACTCATACACAGACCTGTACGCTGACGTGGATTTCATCAGCGGCTCTTTCTCCTTATGTGTTTGAACACATTGTAGTTGCAGCTTTGAACGATGTAACATGTACATATAGCAAGGGGAGATCCTTGCTACACGTGGCGGCAAGCTCCACATAGCTCTCCTTCGGGAAACTTGGTGCCGACGAACCTCGGAGACGAGACACAAGAAATCAGAGATAAGAGAACGATTCGAACTCCGGACGAAACTTTTATACTCCGGAACAGCTCCCTCACTCGGCGGTGTCGTCACGCATACGGCGGCAGCCGATTGGACCCCGTGGCTACGAACTGTCTTCACATGTCTTAAACTTGTACTTAGCTTATACATATTTATTTCTTAATATTACGTAACTTTCTACTTTAATTCATTCACAATTATTATCTCAACAAACATATGGGCTATCTTGACACTGTTTAGAATTTACCCTCTGGTTATTTACATTTTCTTGGGACATTATTTGGTACATTTCCCATCAGGAGGCATAAACATGCCCTTATCCCTTCCTTCTGAGGTAACGTAATGTTGGGTGGGAAAAGGGGATGACTCATCACTTTTTCCGACACAACAGCAACTTTTCTCGGCTGAAAGGAAATAGACACAAGTTTGTCTAGCGTCTATATTCGGTTTAATTTATATGTGAAACCAAAATTCAAAATCAATTTTAGTGCAATAAACAAAAGATGTGTCACAGACGTCTTTGTATGTTAAGGGGATAAATGATGCATCCTTTAAATATATTAGACAAATTAATAATTTTAAATAGTTTAATGTCTTTTTATCTCCCCCAAGGGGAGCAGGTGGAGTCCATTAAACCCGAACTAGCTTTAGGAAATCAGTAGGCAGTTGTCTCCATCCTTTGCAATCAACAGTAGTTGAGGCCATGACTACAATATGGTTTTCAATGCATCAGGGAAAGTAAGGTAGACAACTCTCGACATCTCGCGATCCTAAACCGTTACACTAGCCTGTTATTGAAACTCGGTTTTACAGTCGATTTTTTCCAAGATGCTGGTTGAAATCCAGATTTTCAGAGAGAAAAAACCATACCTATTTCAGAGCTGACTAAAAAAGTTTGAAAATTTACTCCATTTGGGGTCCAGATTGGAATCTATAATCCACTTCCTTCTGGGTGTCCAGCATTATTGCAGTGCTGAAGATTATTATTATTATTATTGTTATAGTTGTATGGGCACTTCCATGAAGTCCCATGACTCATCATGAGATACTGAAACTGTCAACACAATATCTATCGTACCTCTCCTTGAAGTCATTAATAGACAGCATTTACAGCTGATTAATGTAGTTCTCACACCCTGAATAACCATACTCTTACCCAACTCTTCTAGGGATCCTCTTGTTCCACCTCCACTAGCCAAGTGCAGAAATATCTCCCATGCATCAGTGCTATATAATTCTTTAACCACGTCGCCGTCAATATGGATAAAATACATCACTCCTCTACACTTCGTATCCATCATATATTTCAATGTAATATCAATGGTATTACAATTTTAATATGCACTTCACATCCATGGTAACCTGGATGCAATGGCGTAGCTGGGGGGGGGGGTCCGCCCCGGGCGACACTTTCAACCTTTTAGAACTTTTGCAGTTAATTCTGAAATACAGTCTCGAGAACTCAGTTCCAAATATTGTAATACTACTGCGAATTTTCCTCACAATTGCTGTAAGTGTTGCTTTTACTTCAAAAATAAACTGTTTTAATTATTCCCTAGACGTCGTTTTGACTTTTTATAGTATTTTTGTATTGAGAGGGGGGAAAACTCAGGGTCCACCCTGGGCGGCAACAGCTCTAGCTATGCCACTGCCTGGACGTGTATGTATATATATATATATATATATATATATATATATATATATATATATATATATATTATACATACATCTTGGGTGGTTAAGGAACTTAAGTGTTTCTATCATATCTCCCATCTTGGTCACTTGCCTCTGGATCCTCTCCACCATTTTTTCATCTCCAAGAAACCCAGGTGATTAGACCTCATCACTATAATCCACACGTAGTCGTATCAAGGTTTTATGAAAAGGAAGGACAACTCCCTTGTTAATGTGTTCTTCAATAACCAAGTAACCCTGTGACCCACCCTGGCGACTTTGGCAATATGCCCTCTAAACTACAGCTCTCTATCTACTACTACCCCCAGATCCCTGGATTCATCAATTTCCTGTACTACAGTTCCCTCAAACTGGTATACAGCATGTAAATTCTGTGTCCCAAAATGCATAACTTGACAATTTTTTCACATTAAATTGACATCCATTATATTTTGCCATTTTGTCAGCCTATTTAAATTATCCTGCAAGCTCTCTACATCACTTTGATTAACCATTATCCTGCCCAACTTTGCATCATTAGCAAACAACTGAATACCCCCATTCAAATTATTTCCTGCATCATTTATGCTCAAAAATTAAATAGCAGTGGCCCCAGCACAGAGTCCTGGGGCACATTACTAGTCATCTGCCATCTCCTGAATTCTGCTTCTCATTTATACCAATTTTTGCATCTGTCCATCAAACATCCTTTTATGCATATCACCATTCTCATACCGATCCCCATTTGTTGCAGTTTGCTTGACAGATTCTGTCAAACGCCTTTGCAAAATCCAGCAGTATCATAGAGTAGCACTGGTAGCCACTGCCTTTATCCAACTCAGTTGTCGCTCTATTATAAAATGTTAGTAGATTGCTAAGGCTTGAAAAACCCTTCACAAAGCCATGCTTCCCGCTTCATAGATGTATCATATTCTTATCCACTCATTCCGGAATTTTGTTTTTGAACAGTTTTCTAGTACTTTTACCATCACTTCTGAGATTATTTTCATTTTATGTTTAAAGCAAACAAAAAATGAAAAATTCAGCTAACAAGTTTTATTCCTGTAGGCGTGGCCATTTTAGCCCTATCTAACTTTTGAAGACTGAGTGGGAAGTTCAATCTCCACTGGTAGCCAATCAAATATAGCTGGTCCAAGGCTATGACTAATTTAAGCAGCCCGGAGTAAAGAGACGGTTCAACAAGTGCTGCCAACTCGTGATCCTTGACACAATATTTTTAACGTCTGAAATAGTGCGGGGGTTCTACGGTCGATTTTCTTGAGTTTACTGGACGAAAAACCAGCTTTCCCGTGCCAGAGATCGACTAACTCGGGGAACCTGTGAAAAAAAATTAGAAAAAGATTCGCTTAGTCGACGACTAGACTTCAACTTAAGTCTATCTTCGGGAGAGTTACTGCTGAGGAGTTCAACCTCCACTTCCACTGAGTTACACAGGCTATATTTTGTTCCCTACCCATAGACGTCATTTGTAGATCTATAGCACATTTCTACCATGGGTGAGTTAAGAATTTTTTCCTTTTTTTAAAAATTATATATAATTTTTGTAATTTTTTGTGTTTTTTGAGTAGTCTGGAAACTCTTTTCTAGAGACCAGATATGGAACTTTTTCAAGCTACTTCAGGCCTCCAATAAGTGGGGCGGTAATCCCACACAGGGCAATGAAATTAACCTCTCATCTGCTACCGATATATTCTCATTTATGCAAAGGACTATTTTGCCCTTTTTCCATTGTCTTGGGACTTTACCAGAATTGAGACTTAAATCAAACAGCCTAGTCAAAAGGCATCGCCAGTTCCCTGCACATTTTCGTAAAATACGAGCTAATATCCCACCCAATCCCACGACTTTATTTGCATTAAAATTCAGCAATATCTTGTTCTTCCAATTCATCAACTTCAGTCTCTGTCAGGTCTGTAACAATACTTTTCCAATTATAACAATAAGAGTATTGTTATAAAGTACCAACTGAATACTTTATGACAATATAAAGTATTCAATTGGATGATATACCCCTGCAAAATGATCAATCAGTAGCTCAACAATTTTGTCTACCTCCGTTACGTCTCTTCCCTCTGCACTGATAAGTTTTCCTTTCATAATCATTTTTTCCCACTACTTGCAACATAACAATAAAAACTCTTTTAGAATTTCTTTTGCCTGTTCGGCTAATCTCTTCACAGAATCTGACTTTCCCCTCTTTATCATGATGGTTAGCACTCTTGTCTCATCACCTTTCTCCTTTTATACCCCAAAACAGTTTATTTGTGTGTATCTCATGCTTAATGATAGTACTCATTCATCTAACTCCTACCCGATTTACTCTCCTGACCTTGGTACACAGTTGATACTGCCTCCTCCAGATATCCCTTGACTACTCCCTATCACTGTGAGCATATTTTCCTTGCAGATCTTTATGCCATGGTACTGCTTCAAGCTGGATCCTAAATGTATCATAATCACTTGCTTTGTGCGTAAATGTTGGAGACTTTACAAATAACAGATTAATTTCGAAAGAAAAAAAAAAGAAGCTAGTAATAGTAAATTATGTAGTACTATAAAATATCCTTTAGTGTATATATCAATAATTTGCAACAAAATGAATTGTCATTTTAATTATTATGTTCTCTGTTAATTTTCCTTTAGTTTTGATATATGTCATTATTTTATTTTCATGATTTCGTTATGTACAAGTTGTTTTAATGTCAGCAGCTTTTGCTATTGAAACGTGACACTGTATTAGATAATTTTAATCATTACTACTACAGAAGAAATTTTTATTGACCACATTTTCGAATAGCCAGTTACAATATTTCGAAAAGATTGCGTTAAAAATTGGTCGATCTTCGGCTTAAGATTTCACTATATGAGATGATAGGATTAATGACTGAATTTCCTTTTTCTTAGGAATACACACAGAGAGAGAGGGGGAGAGTAAAAAAATTCTTTTGCAGAATTCTAAGTAGCGAGGGCGCTACACATGTTGCAGATATTGCCATTGCGCAAGTCTCGGATAGCGTTTGTGTAGAAGCTTTACATTCATTGTTTTTTCTTCTGTTTGGCGATGGTTTTTAGACCTTGTTATTATTTGAGTGCGGTAAGGTTGTTTGCTCTTCTTCAGTTATCACTGTTAAATCAGAGTGTTGTGTTTTATCGATTACTGTAGGTGGAACCACATTTTACAACCATAATTAGATGGTGACCTTTAATGGTTTCAAGTTCCTGTTCAGTATTAAATGCTACATTAGTTGATTAGTTCATATCAGTGCAACATGTGTCCTCCTAATAGTACTTGTTAAGAATAAGAAAAATGTGCCCAGTTACATTTGCTTGTTTTTCATTTCTTGCTTACAAAAATTTGGGGCGTTTTGAGAATGTTTTAATGCAGTTGTTTAGAATTTCACATTTTATGCGATAAAATGAGTTTAATACTTCTGAACGAAATGAAAAGCGGAAATAAAAAGGAAGGGCATTTACATATGTAAGAACAAGTCTGAACTTCCCATTTCCAAATTATACATGAACACAGTCATTCGCAGAGAACATAACGGATGAGGCATATGAGTAGGGTGACCACCCAGCAAAAATATTTTATGCAAGAAAAAGGTACTAGATCTGAAAAAAAAAGTACTAAATTTTCATTTGCTTTCGTTTCACTCTATGTAGGGCATTTTACGATATTACTACCTTATTATCATAGATGAACTCAATGTCAAACCGCAAAATTAACACATGTACAACAAATATGAAAAAAAAAAAAAGTCAAAACTCGCCTTACTGTAGTCGTCTATGAGTCCAAGAGCTGCAGTTGTCAATCATCATAATAGAAGTCCCAGTTGTAACTAACACTTCACATGTGTATTAATTTACCATATAATTTTTAGTGTTTAAATAATGTAACATTAAATCTTCAGTTATTTATTATGCTATTTACATATATACAGGGGTTCCTACCCACAAGAAAAACACTGGAAGTATTTATTCATTATTTTTAGCAGATTTTGCTAAATTAATTAACTCTTCAGAAATAGTAAAATCTAGCTGATGAATGTTTAAATTTTTCTTTTGTCAAAAGGAGTCCATTCATCAAAGGAGTTTTTTTTTTTTTTGAGATTTCATTGCGTGAATCTACAGCCAATGCATTTTTAATAAGATGGTTACATTTAGTGCATCCACACTGTATTTTCTTAGCAATTTCACTATCAGGAGCAATTGTTTTCAATAGAGTTGGAAGAGTATCCATAAGCCATAAAAGTAGATTGTGTTCGGCATCCAGGCCCAGCCAACTGAACGCAAATCATTCAGTTGGTTTGCGCCTCCTGAATGCAAAATTTTGTGCCACCCTTTCCATTAAAAATTAAAGGATCCCAAAGTACAATAATGCGTTATGAATAATTTTATTATACTGCACATTAAAAGGAACGTATATTAAAATAAAGAAAAAACACAAATAGTAAAGAAAAAAAACACTTATTTTTATATAATAAACAAACATACTCCTATAATGTAATATGGAACACGACAAGAAAAGAAGAGACTCTCAGAATAACTCGGCATGCAATGGAACATAGGATTTGTAATGTCAGCAAAATGGAACATGTTAGAAACACGGAACTAAGAAAGCGATCAGGCATAAAAGATGTGGTAACTGCAGTACATGAAAGCAGGATGAGATAGGCAGGTCACATAGCCAGACTGAGGAATAATAGATGCACATATAGAATATTCAACTGGCAACAAGAATAAATAGAAAACCAGGAAGACCACTTACAAGAGAAGATCCACTGGTGAAATCTATGGGTATAACATGGAAGAAAGAGGATTGAGATCATTGGAGGCACCTTTGTGACCTGCACTCTTGGAGAAATCCTGAGTGAAACACAGGTCCATCAAGAAGAAAACTCAAGAAACTCCTAGAATGTTTGTTCAGTGTGCTGAAAGCAGTGATTAAAGTAAGTTGTGTTGAAGCTTGTACCATTTATTTAACTACCCAGCGACTCAGCCCCTCACTGAAATCTCTAACATTCGAAGGTGACAAATATGCACAGACAATTCAGTGTATTATTTATTCCCTATTTTTTAGGAACGTGTTCAATTATATCACCCCTAAATTGTGCCTCCCGGGTTGTTTGCACCCCTGTACAGAAGGGAGCTGTCTGCATCATATGCACATATTCTTAATTCTGCCTCTTGAATTTATTTTCCCGACTAGAATTTGGAACTGGATTTAAACAATGACATTATACCTGGTGACTTCTTTTAGATTTTACATTCTGCTTGTGTTTTGGAGTGTTTGCATAACGAATCAATAGACATTTGCTACCATTAATGCTTATATCACAAAATTTACAATAAGCAGTGTGTCCTTTACTTTTAACTGAATAAATCCAGGATTTAAGAATGGGATCCTCCAACCATTCTTCTTTGAATTTTTGCTTATATGATTTTTTCATCTTTAGACGAACCTTGTAAACCTGAATTTGAATCATAACTGGCATCACTTTCTCTTTTATCTGAATTACTTGTGTGAGAAGTGGTTTCTTGTGAGTGGAAAGGACTGACATTGAGATCTTCACTTTCAATTTTATGTACTTTACTGACTGAATGCACTACACATTTTCCCCTGAGATTTAGAATCAAATTTAAATTTAGAAAGTTTTTCTTGTCCATGTTTAAAAGTAAAATCTAAATAATAATATTTTTGATGAAAAATTAAAGAAATTTTTGTTAATAAAAACACTGGACTTCTTATAACGCGCAAGGAGTGTTTGAACAGCGAAGAATATATTTTCATTGACTAATGCCAGTCGGATTGCGTGAGCACCAGGATGACCACATCTAGTACTTTTGTACTAGATCTAGTACTTTTTATAATTTTTTAGTGTTCTAGTACATTGACCAACAGATCTAGTACTTCCTTCCTAATAATAATGATAACAACATGAGAGTTAAACATATGAGTTTAATATTTTTCTCTTCTCTCACATGTCACATTCAGTGACACAAGCATGATTTTTCTTTTTTTCTCTCCTCACTGTTCGCTAACTTTCTTTTCCCCACCCACAATCCAACAGGTATTAGCTAATAAAAATATATTCTTTGCTATTCAAACACCTCTCGTGCATTATAAGATCACTACAGCAATGAAAACAAGTGCAAAATTAAATATTTTAATATGAGTAACCACCTTTTATTTATGCACAGCATAAATTGGACCCCATTGAAAAGATGATCCATTATTCATATTTATATCTATATTTATATATTATTTATATCCAGTTTTTATACATAGAAATGTATATCTAGGGGTGTTACGAAGAGCTTGATAGAGAATGGCAACTATTGAAGACTGTAGAAGCATTTGAAAAAAAAGGTTTTTTTGGAATAAAGTTTTTGAAATGAGAAATGCTGTAGGAGAACAAATGTTTCCTAATTTAACAACATTAGTTAAAGCTGTACTGTGCCTGCCTCATTCATCAGCAGCAACTGAAAGAATATTTTCAGCAGGGAAAATAAATAAGAATAAAATAAGAAATCAACTACAAACTCACTTAATGAATGGACTCCTTTTGACAAAAGAAAAATTGAAACTTTCATCAGCTACAGATTTTACTATTTCTGAAGAGTTAATTAATTTAGCAAAATCTGCTAAAAATAATGAATAAATACTTCCAGTGTTTTCTTGTGAATGGGCAGCCCTGTGTATGTATATATGTAAATAGCATATTAAATAACTGAAAATTTAATGTTACATTATTTTAAACACTAAAAGTTATATATTAAATTAATACACATATTAAGTGCTAGAGTTAGAAGTGGGACTTCTGTTATGATGAATGACAACTGCAACTCTTGGACTCATAGATGACTACAGTGAGATGAGTTTGACTTTTATCTTTTCATTTTTGTCGTACATGTGTTAATTTAGAGGTTTTTCACATTGAGTTCATTTATGATAATAAGGTAGTGATATTGTAAAATGCCCAAAACAGAGTGTAATGAAAGCAAATAAAAAATTTAGTACTTTTTTTTTTTTCAGATTTAGTACCTTTTTCTTGCATAAGTTGGTACGAGATATTTTTGCTGAGTGGTCACCCTGGTGAGTACGGGATCGTAGGGTGAGAGGACTAGCAAACAGTGAGAGGGGTAGGAAAAAAAGGGAAATCATATTCTTGTGTCATTGAATGTGATATGTGGGGGAGGTGGGAGAAGAGAAAATATTAAATTCATATGTCTAACTGTCATGTTGTTATTATTCAGAAGTGAAAAAGTACTAGATATGTTAGTGAACGTACTAAACACTAAAAATTTATAAAACGTACTAGATCTAGTACGAAAGTACTAGATGTGGTCACCCTGCATATGAGTGCCCAAAAATTATAATGATCAGTTTCTTGATGTTTATATTATGGTGTGATATGATTACGTGACTCCTCATGGAGGCCACGGATGAGATTGTAAAATGGTTTGGATGGTTCAAAAATATGTAAAGAAGTTATACGCTATTAAGTAATGCATAGGTGCTAAATAATATTTAAAGGGTCTTGCATTCCCTAGTTTGAGCCTTACTACTTGAAACGGTTTTAGTTGATCTTATTTAAGCTTTTGTAAATAAAAATGTTATCTCTAATGTGTTGTTTTTTAGCATTAACTGAAATATTGCCAACAAAATGGTTGCCTAAATTGCTAAATAAAATCATATCTGGCTTGTGGAATTTTGCATGTAAAGATACTGAAGGAGTGTGGTTTTTCTTTAAAGTTGGAAAGAGAAGGTGAGATGTAACGAAAGCAATCAAGTTAGAAGTTTTACAGCATATAGATACAGGGGAAATTTTTCAGCTTGTGGCAAGTGTGTGATTGCATAATCTACTGGTGGACAATGAGTTGGTCACATAAGAATGCTTTTAAGGAGAGATGAATGGATGCAATTCTGTCAGCCAGATGGAAGTAGAGTCCATCTTTGGGAAAAACAGATATAGTCAGCTACATCCATGGCATATTCTCAGCATCATCCTTGATGGGCCAGGGATTAAGTCAGTGAGCAAAGGGCATTTAGGTATATGAGGAAAGGGTGAAAGTGAAGTAAGAGCCCTGCAAAACATCTCCATTAATAAAAAATCTGAAGAGAGAACACTTCACCATAACATGCAGTGAATGATCCAAGAGAAAACTGGAAATACAATTACAAAGGGAGGAATATGATGTCCATCACTTTGGACAGCAATGATGTGAGTACAATAGGTTGAGTAGTTGGTTAAAAAAAAAGTAAGCTAACATCTTTTATTTGCTTATAGGGAGTAGGCGAGGCCTTTAAACCCTATCTAGCTTTTGGAGTGCGTGGGCAATTCAATCTCTACTGGTAGCCAATCAGAGATAGCTGGCCCATGTCTGTCACTAATTATAGGTGCACTGATGAAGAGACGAGCAAACAAGTGCTGCCATCTCTTGGTACCTAACCCTAACAGGATATGTTACTCTCTGAAATAAAATGGGTTCTACAGTTTTTTTGAGTTTATGGGATGAAAAACCTGCTTGCCCATGCCAGAGATTGACTAACTCGAGAACCGGTCAAAGAAAGGCATAGAAAAAGTTCTTCCAGTCAGTGACTAGACTGTAACTTATAAGTCTATCTTTGTGTGGCCAAACGCAGAGGATGCAAGGTAGTTAACAATTTATTATTATCACATGCACCTCCAAAGGGTCCAAGACCTCATTGCAAGAGGGCACTCTACTGTGCTTACACACACACACACACCCCATCATCTTTCTTACTACTTAATTATCCGAATATACAACACTATACATACTTCTGCTACCATCAACACCATCTACAGTCCATACTACCACCAACAACTGTAGCAATTTACAGACAAAAAGCGTAGCTTTTGTCTGTAAATTGCTTCTATTCTCTTTAACAATTTGTTAAATTGCATGCAGTTTTTTGTCCTTTGGGATGAAAAACTTGAGATTCCTGTAGGAAAAATATGCAGTTTTCATGTGAGTATCAATGGAAAGGAGGAACAGGAATTATGGAGGTCATTCCATTTGGCATTCTTGTAATGAGTTATTTGGTAGGCTATATATTAAAGCTATGGGATTGGGTGACATATTGCAAAATATTTTTAGAAAATGTGTAACAAAATTGAGTATGTTCTTGATCTGATAATTTAGCAGATAATCAGGTCAAGTGAAAAGAATACAATGGTGTCATCACACAAAAGTGCACTAAGACATTTTTCTTAGTTATACACTACCCTATATGTCTTGCAGTTGTGCATAAGGTATTGAAACGATTACATAGGAATATAACATAGTTTGGGGTTGATATATACAGGATTCGTTGATGTTCAGCATAGCTTTCAGTTCTTTATCAGTCTGTTTACATTTTATGAAATGTGACAAATATGCTGGGCAGTGTTTTTGGACTTTATAAAGTCATTTGATTGGTTACTGCATAGTAAGATGGATAATATGTTAGATGGACAAGAAATTGATGTCTGAAAGATGCAAGAAGTGAATGGAGCAGTGTCTCAGACAAGAAAGGTAATCAATAGCATAGCACAGGGTTCTTTTCTTGGGTTCCTGCTGCTCAGCTTATTTGTTAATATTATTTCACATGGATTAAGAGGATGTTCAGTTGTTTTCTGGTGTAAAATTATTGAACCTATTAGAAGTGACACAGATATCTCTTTGAATTTAAATATACTTTTATGGCAGATGGGTAATCAGAGTTGCCTTTAATAAGTGCATCAGTTGTATTCGAGTGTAAAGGTAGAGAGCTGTACAGTATTTGTGGAACTATACCCCAAAGTGGTGGATGAGATTTGGGATCTGGGAATAATAGTAGATAATGCCTTGAAAGTTCAGGAAACATGTAAATGCTGCAAAAATACCATAATGCTCTCAATATCTTTTAATATCAGTTTCTCCTTATCTTTGTTGAAAAATAACACAATGCCTGTCTTATTCATGCACGCAGTAATATAGTGTGATCTTGCTGTACAATGTAATCACACTTCTGTGCACAGATTTCATCATTTGGATTCTGTTTTGAAGAGAAAACTCATGAACTAAATGCAAAACAAGACAATGTTGGTTATGAGAAGAGTTTGAGGAAATGTAATGATCAGAAGGGAAAATGAAAGTGGACAGATTTCCTTGCTGGTCGGAGATGGGATTTGGGTGATCAGTGCAGATGACACAGTTGAGCTGTTTGATAAACTCTATATTAATTTTCCTATCCTTGTATAGCAGGCTTTATTCCTAAAAGGATAAGTGTTAGAAGTAAATGAAGACTATGTATTCCAAATACTGAGTACACTAAATATCAGTAAGGTGGGGGGAAACTAGATGGAATTTTACCACATGTTTTAAGGGAATGTGTTGCAGATCTGGCCGTGCTATTGACATGACTGTTTAATGAAAGTCTTGCAACAGGAAAGGGTTCTAAAGAATGGAAGGAGGGTAAGATAAGCCATTTCATAAAGGTGGTGGTAGAATGGAGGTAATGTTTGTATTTCTTCTGCAGATTTTAAGATTTTGGAGAAATTAGTAAGAATTTGTATTCAGAATTGGAAAGTGAGGGCAGTATTTATGCAGGCCAGCATGGATTTGTTAAAGGACATTCTTGTTTTAGTAATCTGGTTACCTTTTACAATAGAATAACAAGAGCAGGGGATGAAGGTAAGGTACACACTGTTATCTTTTGGGATTTTTCAAAGGCATTTGATAGGGTGCCACATGACTAGTTGGTTTTTAAGTTGCAACATAAGGGTTTGGATATCAGGTTAGTGGATTGGGAACTGGCTTTCTGATATCAGATGTATATGGTAAAGCAGTATCAGGAAGGTTATAAGTGGAGTTCCACCACAGGGTTCGGTACCGATGCCATTGCTGTTCAATCCTTATGTCAATGATATTGTCACAGGACTACTGGGAAGCTACTCAGTTGTTTGTAGATGATATGAAGTTTGGGAGGGTTATTAAAAATAGTGCTGATGTTTTGGCTCTTCAAGAGGATTTGAATTAATGCAACCTAAATGTGAGGTTTTGAAATTTGGGATCTACAGATGAGATGTTTTGTACTTGATGGAGTTATGCTGGAAGAAATGGAGGAAGCAAAGGAGCTTGGGGTGATTGTGGATAGAGATTTGAGATTCTGAAAACATTTCAGAGAATTGTTGCAATGTTGAGGAGGACATCGATCATGAGAGATAAGTGTGGTGGTCCCATGGTATAAAGTTTGGATCAGACCATATCTGGATTTCTGTGCTCAGATCTGGCCACTGGGATTTGGAGAGAATGCAGAAACAAAACAAAAATTATATCAGAACTGTACAATGTTGATTATGAGAATAGACTAAGGACATGCAGACTTGCAGAGCTTGGTGGATAGAAAAAGGGAGTGGGTTATGATTGAGTTAAGCTGTGGAAGGGTTATTATCATATTAACACTGAGGAGACTGGTAGGAGCATAGAATATGTTACTTGAGAAGGCAGTGAAAGTGCAAATGGTGGATGAGTTTGAGTGGTGTTGACCTTTCACAGTGAGTCTTGTGACTCACATGAAGGTCAAGAAGATAAAAATATAAATGTCAATAAGCAGAAATGAGGTGTATGGTAGAGATATTTAAGCTGGTGAAGGAAATTTAAAGGATAAATACAGAAAGATTATACATAGGATGAGAATCATTGGCAATCCATAATAAATACATGAAGGTGTAGCGAAAAAGGGAGGTAGGAGTACATGAATACAATTTTTTTTACTTGGAGAATGGTTGGTAAGGAAATACATAATTTATATTGTGTTGTAAATTCTAGGCATATGAATGAGTTGTCACGATAGATGTATTGCAGATCGAGTGGGACTTCCGGGGATGTGTGTTGGCTTCACATAGGTTAGTTATAAATTAATAATAAATAAAATTTATTATTAATATTTTAGTAAAGTGCTATATGCATAGCTAGGGTGTGACAATTTGTGCAAAATTCCATTCTTCCAAGACACTTTAATGATGTCTCAGGTCAGAAATTCAATAAGAGTTCCATCAACTGATCAGTGGTGCTACAGTTTTTAAATATAAAAAAGATTTTGTTTAAAAAGTTATTTTATTAAATTAAAAAAAAATTTTTTTTTTTGTTCAAGAAATCAATGTAGAGTGATACTGACATTAACAGATTTCAATTTAAAGTTCTATTTAAAATATCCAAAGTTTTGGATATTTTAAATAGAACGTTCCAAGGCTCTTTGCTTAAAATAGTGGGAGTCTACTTTGGAATAAATTTGTTAAAAATGTACACTCAGTTAGCTTTACATTATGAACACCCACCTAATAATGCATTAGTCCACCTCTCTGTGCAGTCATGGCTCACAGACACCTAGGAACAGATTCCTATGTCAAACATCTTCCATGCATAACTTAACCTATGTATGCTGCAGCAACTTTGTCAGTTCATGCCCATTCTGTGGAGAATGGTATACACATCCTTGATTGAGTTAGTCAGGGTGGTGAATTCATTGTCATGTTCCTCCAACCACTCAATTGTTGTACAAGTCTGAAGACAAGGTGTGTTGTCCTGTTAAAGATGTCACTGTGGTTGGGGTAGACCTCCTGCAGATATGGATGGAGATAGTCTGCTAACAAGTCGCTGTTAGCATTCACCATTCAGTATTTGTGGGATGATAACCAACAGACCTAGGGCATGCCAGGAAAAACTCCCTGGACCATAACCAGTCTGTTGAACCTTAACTGTTCACCCAGGGGATAGGATTTCATGCTGCTTATTCCAGGTGACCTTACATCTGTCGAGGATCAATTACCAATGTTTCTTCCCCCATGCGAGGCATTGTTTGGGATGCATGGCCATCATCATGGGTATCCTTGTTGGTATCTGACTGTGAACCCTATGCAAAGGAAGGTGCATGTGGAAATGGGTTGAAATTCCCTGCTATACTGAAGGGTGAGCTGTATGACTATTGCATGTTGTGTAACACCCAATGCACACCTCTAGGATAAACCACTCATGGCTGACCAATGTGTGCACTTCTGCTGGATGTATGTTCGTGGTTAATCCATTCCTGGTATACCCTTGATACAGTAGTATGGTAGTAGCTAGCAACTGCAGCTGTTTCCAAAATACTGTCACCTGTCCACTGGACCCCAACTATCTGCCCTTGGTCAAATTGGCTTACATTGCCACGTTTCCCCGTTACTGACAAATGTCTACTGATTACGTAGAAAGGATAGGTGTGCCCATTTGTAGTAGTTGCATGATGTTGATATCACGTACTTTGTTATTGCACCAAATATGTAAATTAGGGTGGGTCTTCCTAATGCATTGCTAACTCAGTGTATGTATCTAATAGAATTTGAACATAGTCAATGTGGTGGAAATTGTAAAATGCTATAAATTTGCAGTTAATCATACAAGTCCAGCATGTAAAACACAGGTGTCCATGACAGGAATTTACATTGCTAAGTGTGCTACATTCTGAAAAAAGTTTGGGAATCTCTGCTCTATATGAAGCTGTGCCAATCAAGGTTATCTTTATTTAGTGTTGATATTATAGCTATGTCTTTTCCCTGATCACTATTAATAGCATGAATATAACATCCTGTAATTATTTAGAAGAAAGTCACCTGTTTTGTCTTTGTTTTGGTTACACCAATTATATTGTGGTACTTCTCTAGTTCTTCTGCCATTTCCACTTTTTCATTGAATTGCATTGATGGTGCCTGTGCCTGTCTTGAATTCTGCTGATATCAAGTGTGTTTGTTCCAGTAATTGACTGTTCACTGTTTGTCTAGGTTCCCTAATGTAGGGAAAAAGCAGCAGAAGGGGGCTTTGTCTCAGCTGGGTTGACATTTCATTGTTTTTGGTTTAGCCAATACAGAATAAAATTTGGTCATCTAAATCCCAAGTTGCCAACTCGTCCTTGTTCATTTAGTGTCCAAGTGGCAACCTATTAACAGAATGCAACATGAGAATTGAATATTACATGTGAGGATTGAACATTATATTAGAAAATGTTGGTTGGTTCTCAGCATTCATTTAAATGACTATGGAGGTCTCCTGCCAGTTATCTAGTTTTACTCTTAAGCACCTCCTCCCCAGAAAAACCTATATTTCTTGTCTAATAAAACAGCATATATTATCTCATTGTGTACTTAATATGAAAAAAATTAATTGCATTATATTTTAATTTACATTAATTGTTTCTGAATTTAATTTATTCTTTCTTTTTTCAGAACTGTGCTAAAGGCAGATTCATCCAACTGCAGCAAATAATTTAATGAAAACTGACAGAAATAATCTTTGGAACATAGCTAAAGCAAATCAACAAAGTATGTTTCCAGATGGAAATAGTCAGGAAAATATTTTGGAAGAAGAAAGCATTCATATATATGATATAGTAGAAAAACAAAATGTTCCTCAGTTGCAAACTTGTAGCAAAGAAATTTCTGATACTCCTGAAGGTACTGCTGGAAAAAGCAATTGTAGAAAGCCATTACCAGCAGCTGAATGCAGTAAAACAGGAGACAATAGTTATAATCAGAAAACTGCTATCTGTATTATATGTGGCAAGACATTTTCACATCCAACTGTTCTAAAAAGACATTTATTAATTCATACACAAGAGAAACCTTTCTCTTGTGAGATATGTGACAAGGCATTTTCACGATCAGATAATCTGAAAACACATTTATTAGTTCATACTCGAGAAAAACATTTCTTTTGTCAAATATGTGGCAGAACATTTTCACATTCATCAACTTTAAAAAATCATTTATTAGTTCACACACAGGAGACGCCTTTCTTATGTCAAACATGTGGTCGGTCATTTTCACAATTATCTTCCCTAAAAAAACATTTATTAGTTCATACTCAGGAGAAACCCTTCTCTTGTGAGATATGTGGCAATGCATTTTCAAGATCAGATAATTTGAAAACACATCAGTCTGTTCATACTCAGGAGAAACCTTACTTTTGTGAAATATGTGGCAAAGCATTTTCACAGGCATATTCTCTAAAGAAACATTTAGTAGTTCATACCAAGGAAAAAGCCTTCTGTTGTGAAATATGTGGCAAGGCATTTTCAAGATCATGCAACCTGAAAACACACTTCTTGGTTCATAATAAGGAAAAATCTTTTGCTTGTGAAGTGTGTGGGAAACTATTCTCACATGCATGCTCTTTAAAAAAACACTTATTATTACATTCTCAGAAGTCACTTTGACAATTTGGCAAAAAAAATTGCCTAGAATAGAAAAAAGATGTTGGTAGTTCTCTTGTTAAATATATAGCAATGGACTTGTATGCCTGGTTAACTTAAGAAACATTATTCTTAGAAAGCTCTTCTTTTATAAAATGTGAAATAATATTTATTTATCTAACAAAAAAAAAAACGTTTATTGAAAAATAAGTGCTTCTGTTGCGAAGCACATTTCAAATTAGTTTATAAATGCTTTTTACTTCATAACCAGGAAACCCTGCTCTTTTATTATTCTGATCTTTGTGCATTTCATTAGTAGTTAATGTGAAAAGCAGATTGTTTCTTAGGAGACATCCTACTGGTGCTGTGAGGTGTACAAGAAGATATTTTAACACTCAGCTAATTTAAATGCACATTGATAACTTTGTTCTTGCATTATAAGCACTACTTACCTTTTGAAATTTTTATGGAATTGTTAAAGGTGATCCTAAAATAATGGTTTATACTCTTTCATATCCTTTACTCATATCATAATACTGGATAAATCATTTTAATGTCCGATAATGTTAAAAAAGAGCAATTTATCCTTGATAGCAATAGCCATCCAGATCAGTGTTGCAAAAAAGGATAAAAATTCTAGTTCTTCCCCATCAGAGTCCTTCTGCTGGAATGAATCAATTTAAGTAATTCATAAACATGGTATGCAATTAATTTTACAAAGCTAGTTTAATTAATAATTTTGGTCTTGGCTTTTTGTTGATATTAACATCAGTTCAGAGTAACTAAATTGCCTGAATGTAAAAGGAAATAATGATAGGTGGCTATTAGAGAGTGCAGTAAACTGACATTGTATTTCAAAAAATAATTGGTAGTTAAAATTATCCCAACCTTGGGCTGGCTATATTTTCATTCAGATTGGAAAAGTTCATAAAGGGTTTATCTGATTTTTTAAACTCTCATGATACTGTTTAAAAACATGAATGACTGTTTAGTGCTATCTATAAAAAAAGATTTTCTGATCTATATGAAAAGTACTATGGTTTATTTCAAAGGTTTGGGAGACTTTTGGCTATAGAAAACTGTCTGATATCTGGAAACCAGATGTAAAAGTAATGTTTGGTTTCCTGTATCTTATCCCCAGTGCATATTTAGCATTGCTTATTTTTGTTTTGTGTGCACAATAACCATATGATTAATCATCTAAGAACTGAATAGTCAGAAAATATGGCCCATTTTCCCACATGGAAATAGTCAGGAAAATATTTTTGAAGAAGCCTTCATATATATGATAGTGGAAAAACAAAACATCCCTGTGTTACAAATTTGTAGAAAAGAAAATTCTGCATTGGATTTTTTATGATAGAATTATTAGGAATGCAGCTTTATATCTGGCACTTTGTGAAAATGCACTGTCTTGAAATTAAAAATGCCAAGAAATTATATTCTTGGTTTCATCCTTTATCCAAGTGTATGCAAAGTTTGTACTTTGTGCACAAACTTTGCTTACACTTGGATAAAGGATGAAACCAAAAATATAATTAATTTGCATCTTTAATTTATAATATAACTAAGTGAAAAACATCAGCACTCAGTCTTGGCAATGTAGACAAACTGGCTGTATCAATTTCACAAAGACTGAAAGAGTGCTACCTACTTCCTTTGGAGAATAAAAAAGTGATAGAGGATTTTAATCTTCTTTCACTATGCGTTAATCCTGCTTCCTTTGCAGGGTCTGCATGCTACCTAGATGCAACTTCTTGTTAGTACCACTCCAAACCAACCCATTGCTTAGTCTGCTGCTGGGGAGGGATATATATTTTTTGACTGTAGCAGCATATGTTCACAGGGCCGGTTTGCCTGCTTGCAGGATGAAAAATATCAGATAAACTGGTGGAAAAAACCCTACTCCCTATGCCCAACATTGGCTAACTTGGCTATGCCTGAGGAAGATCCTCAAGTTCCTCACGTCTTCGACAGGAATCGAACCTGGGACACTCCTTCCCCAAGCATATGGGTTGCAAAGCGCAAAGCCACTAGGCTAACTGCATGGACTGATAGAGGATTTTAATAATAATCATAGTTGTATGTACATCGTAATATAATTTATTCTAAGATACTGATGTAGCATAAGTCACAAGTAAATATGCAGTATTTTTTGTAATCATATTTCTTCACTTCCTTATTAATTACAGTAAATTGTGCATCATCCACATCATTTCCTAATATTTTTTTCCTCAATCCTTTAAAAATAATTTTTATAACCATATTCTGATTATGCACTTAACACTATTTTGGATCACATGAAATGCTTTACAGTGTAATTCCATTTAGCAGCTTCAACAGGTGTATTACTTACATAGGAGCTGTTTTTTTGCTGAATCTATAAAGCTCTAGTGTAAAGTGTGAAAACTAATATTGTAACTTTCGTTATGGGACAGTGAAAGTTTATTGCATCATGGAAAATAATACTTGGATATTAATTCATTTCTGTGTTTCAGGAATCATATCATCCACTATTGAAAACATTATGTCCTAAAATTTCTGCAGATGCACAGCTTTTACTGTGCATTGCTATTGTATATTGTCTGTTATCTGTTCATTGTTGAAGCTATATTTGTATTATGCTTTTTTTAATCAGTCATTAGTATGATCAGATATTAAATAAATCCTTTGTGATTACTGTTGTGTACAAAATTTACTTTTGATTTAAAATTGTACTGAAGGCTATTGAGTAGCTTTTTTAAAAAAACATTGCTGCATTTTATTTAGAGGCCAAGCAAATATCCGGAACCTGACCAATAGAGACTGATATTGAGAACCTTGATGTGAGCTATATAGGAATCCTGAAATACAAGTGCTTTGCAAGTGACCTTGTATAGCCAGGAGGAAAAAACCTACTTGCCCATGCGAGAGATCAACTAACTCGGGAACTAGTGGACAAAAAGCTTCAAACGTTTCTCTATTCAGAGACTATATTTGAACCCAAGTATTTCTTCATGTGTCCAAGCATTGTAGACTGCAAAGGCTACTTCTACTGAGTTACACACTCTACTGTTTTATTTTTTATTTATATAACATATTGAAGTAAAACTCTGTAAATAATTTTTTACTGTTCTATTCATACCTGCTTTGATGTTTTGTTTTTCCTTCTAGCAAAGAGCAAGTAGTGGCACCAGTTGTATACAGTACAAGAAATGCACCTTTATTAGGTACACCCACTTACTATGAAGGATGTTCAGATATTTTAATCAGATAATGCAGGTGGAGCTCTTAAGCATTAGCTTTATGAAGACAGGTGAGCAGCTGGTCCAATCATTCAGTCTTTGCTGAGAGTAAGCTAAAGCTAGCAGTTAGCAAGGCTTTTCTGGAGTGGGAGTTTGACAAACACTGCTGCCACTCTTAGTGCTGAACCTGGTATTACTGTTATTGTATGTAATAATGCAAGTTCCATGTTAATTTTTTGAGATGCAACTTTAAAAAACAGTTTATGTGATACAAAAACCTTGCATCCTATGCAAATATTTTCAGTGTTTTCAGAGTTCCTGAAAGCTAAGTATTATTTTGAGTGAAAAGTGGAATATTGGTTTAAATCTTAACTTAGTATTGTTTATTTTTGGTAGCTTGTTATGTCTGTGTGATTTTGGTGTGAATTCTGCTTTATTTAACTTAGTATTTTAAAGATACATTTGATAGAGTAGCACATGGCACCAATGCGATGAAAAATAATGGCGTCCAAAAATACGAGTCTTTGCTCAAAAAACTTTAATGTAAGGGAGTTTGTCCAGTGTGTGATGTGTGTGTGGGATGTATGCTTTCCTGAAAGAGGCTGGAGTTTGGATGAACAATGAGTGGTGGAAGACTGCAGAAAGGGGAATTGAAGTATGTGTCAGGTCGTGAGATTGTTGTGGTAGAAGAAAGCCAGAAAGTGAGTGAAAATAGTTGCTTGATAGGAAACTGCGATATTGTACAAGATGGCAATGAGAGCAGTGATCAAAGAGAGTGAAAGCAATTATACAGAGAGAAAATGATTTAAATGATGAAAATAATGAGGAATTAGTTGTAACGAGTAAGATTGCACAGTTACGCAGAGTAATACACAGTGCAAAGTGGCAGTTGGAGTGCCTGCAAAACTTTCCAGAGTGTCTCGGCTAACGGAAATAAACAAGTGTTTGAAAGGAAAAATAAGCATAAGAGTGGAAGAGTTAGAAATGAAGGAAAGGGTGTTGTACGATGACTCGTTAGTAAGAGGTGTGATAGATGAGAGTTAAACTAAATCTTACTTACCGGGTGCGAAATTTAAGGATGTGAGAGTATTAGAGTGCAAAAACAGAGGGTGAAAGAATCGATAGTTGTGGCAGGTACGAATAAATTGAAAGGAGATAAATTTTTTATGAGAGAGGACTTGAAAGTATTGTTAAAGGTAGCGAAAGAAAAGAGTGAAGGATGGCGAGTCTGTTGCCATGGTATGACAGGAGTTTAGAAGGAGGGCCATAATCACAAATGACTTTATGCGCAGGTTATGCAGACAGTGTGGTGTGGAATGAGTTTGATGGGCAAAAGGATTTATACAAGATGGATGGCCTGCATTTGAATGGATTTGATGTGGGAGACTGGAAAAAGTGTTGGTGAATGAAGTGAAAATGGACGTGCTATCTAGAACTATCAAGGAGGGGGGGGGGAGTGGATATGCAGACATCAATGAGACAGTTGAGTGTAAGAATGTATGTATATATATATAATGTACCCAAGCCAATACTAAGGACATGAAATCAGAATGGAATAGTTAAAATAATGCATCAAGATAGGGGTGGGACAAAGGGATCTCAGCATTTCATGTATACTAATGCCAGGAGTATTAGGAACAAGAAGGAAGAATTTTTGACCTTGGTTGGCTCTTCCTGGCCACAGGTTATTGGCATCAGTGAAACATGACTGATGGAAGATGATATAGTTAGTGGGATAGAATGTGTAGGTTATAGTGTGTTTAGGAGGGCCAGAGAGAATAAAATGGGGGGGGGGGGGAAGAATGTTATCAATGATTGCTGATGAACTGCAGCCAAGGAGAATAGAAGTTGTATTGCAGGATAGTGAAAAGAGCTCATTTGAGGTTATTTGGCATGAGATTGAGACTAGCAGAACAAAATATACAGATGGGTGCTGCTATAGACCAGGTGATGGAATAGATGGTGGAGATAAACAAATTGATGAAATGAGTGGAAGGAGGGTAATTATTATGGGGGATTTCAACTATGGTAACATTGACTGGAAGGAGGAGAGGACACGTGAGGAAGGAACTGGATTTTATTCAGTTACTAAGGGATAACTATCTGAGACAGCATGTAATAGAAAATACTAGCGGTTTGAGAGTGCTTGACCTGGTAATAGAATCTGAGAATGTGAATAATGAATATGACCATGTTGCCACCTATTGGTGAGAGTGATCATAAGGTCTTGACCCGGGAGGTGGCTAAAGGTGTAGAATTTTCGATTAAGACGGTATATATATATGCAGAATTACCATGCTGGCAAGTATGACAAGCTTAGGAAATTGCTTGGTTCAGTGCCATGGCATGTAAAACTGCAGGGGCTGGATGTTGATAGAGCATGGGAAGTGGCCAAGGAGCATTTGCAGGAGGTATGGTTGATTGTGTACCCAGGGTCCGAATAGTAAAACAAGTAGGGGTTAAATGGATGAATAACACCATTAAGCTTGAGCTGCAAAAACAGAAACAGCCATGGAGGGAATTTAAAGAGAAAGTTGACCTGCAGGCACACAAACGGTATAAAGTGCAGGCCAGAAGGGTAATGAGCGTGGTAAGAAAAGCAAAAGTGGATTATGAAAGGAAACTAGCTATGCAAGCTAAAGAGAATCCTAAACAGTTCTTTCAATATGCTGCAAGTAAAAGAATAACTGTACATGGCAAAATGATTTTAAGGAATGCTGATGCAAGGAGGTCACTGAATTAGTCGATATAGTGGAATTACTGAGCGAGTACTTTGCAAGAGTATATCACCCAGGTGGTGACATTGGAAGAATGAAGGACCCATTAGTTTATACGGGAATTGTGGTGAATGAAGTGCAGATGAATAGTCTTACAGAACCTTAATGTGAATACATCTGTGGGATTGGATGGTATACCACCACGGGTGTTACATGATGCGGCTAAAGAATTATCAGTGCCCTTGACCATGTTTAATCTGAGTCTCGGATCTGGTTTAGTTCCGAAGGTGTGGAAAGAGGGGAAAATAGTTCCACTGCATAAAGGAGGATCCAAGACTACTTTTGCAAATTGCCGACTGATCAGGAGTTGTCAAGGTCTTGGAGAAAGTAGTTAAGGGAAAAATACAGGAATGGATTGATGAAAATGAGATACTGTACGGGGGGGGACAGCATGGCTTTGTGAAGGGTAGATCATGCCTCAGTAACTTGCTCACGTTTTATAACACAGTGACGGCTGAACTGGATAGGGGTAATGGGTTTACAGTGATACTACTGGACCTTGCCAAGGCCTTTGACAGGATACCACAGGAACCCTAATCAGTAAACTGGAGCAGATGGGAATAGATATAGGGTTGGTGAGATGGATAGGAGGGTGGTTGATGGAGAGATATCAGAGTAGTTTACTCAGTAGTAGAGTCCAAAAGACTGCCTGTGACTAGTGGTGTGCTGCAGGGTTCTGTTCTTGGACCAGTGCTGTTTAATTTGTTCATTAACGATATAGGGAAGGATCTAATAGGAATGGTTCATTTGTTCGCTGATGATGCCAAGTTGGGTAGGGCAATAGTGAATGCAGAAGATGTCAAAATCTTGCAGGATGATTTGGATAGATTGGAGGTCTGGGCTAAGGAGAATGGATGTCAATTTAATGTGACAAAATGTAAGGTTATGCATTTTGGGGTGAAAAGGTTAGCAGCAGTATACCATATTGGTGGAACTGTACTCCCGGAGATTGATGGGGACTTGGGAGTATTGGTGGATAGGAAGATGAAGTTTAGGAGACACATTGCAAAAGTGGCTAAATCAGCTCATCAAATCACTTGGTTGCAGAAGAATACTTTGACGAGCAGAGATAAGCAAGTTATTGTTCTTCTGTACCAAGCCTTGATAAGACCTCATCTCGACTACTGTGCCCAGATTTGGTCACCTAGGTTTCTTCTTGATGGGGAGGAGGTTGAGAGGATCCAGAGGTGAGTGCCCACGATGATAGCAGGTCTATGGAATGAACCTTATGAGAACAGGTTGAAGATTTGTGGGTTGCAGAAATTGGTTGATTTCTGCAACCCACAAATTGGCAGAACAGGGACACTGATTCAAATTGCTGAAGGGTATCTATAGGATTAATTCAGAGGATATTTTTGAGATCAGGACTGGTGTTGGGAGGACTAGGGGACATCTATGGAAGCTGGGAAAGAGTGATGTCTTTACATCAATCGGATGTAAAGACATCCGATTCTAGCTCCAGCAAACAAAATGCCTTTTCAAGTAGGCTATACAGGCACTACATGCTAAAGCCAATATATTAATGTTTGTGCAACAAACTTAAGTTGTTGCACAAACCTGAGTTTCTTCATTCAGTGAAGAGGTAGCAGTGAGTGCAATGTTGCTTATGCCAGGTTGATAGCTTTTAGCAAAGTGGGCACTCATTTGTTGAACAAGCTTTTCTGCATTAATCACCCTCAACACCATCTCCACTAATTAGTTATTCTTTCATATGCATTCTTTCTTTTACTTGAGTTATAAGATTTCTTTGGCTTGTCCTTAGCTTGCAGAGCAAGTTTTTTTTTTAATACTCAGACAGCTTTTCATACAACAGTTGACTCTTCCGGCCTGCTTCTTATAATTTTCATAATGCACATCCTTATGCAGATGGTATTCCTTCCACATCATCCTTTTCTTACAAATCTCTTGTTAAGATTACACTCCAACTCTATATATTCCTTGAACTCTAGGGATGCATTCTGATATTGCATCATTCAAGTGTTTGTAATGTTGCATGCAAACACTTGAATGATTTAAATGCTTAAATATTTAAGTGCTTCCTATGCACTGTCAATATCCTTTTCATCCAATAACATACCATGCAGAAGAATCCAGCATAATCCTCAGTTGGTCAGAATTTTCTGCTTTGTAGTTCCAGACAAAATCTTTTCTGAATGGAACAATCATAAACGGCCACTTCCCCCACTGAATATGTAGTTAAGAATATGAAGTTAAGGCTGGTGGGAGTAACTATATTCTGCCACCAACTGGAGGCAGAATAGTCATCTATAACTAAAATCCCTTCTGACCCTATAATCAAATCTAATACTCTGACCTCGAGTTCCTTCCTTATATGTTGCCGAGGAATTTGTCTCGTAACAGCTCAATAAATTGAGGTTCATTCTTGTGTGATTTACTGTTATCCATAGTGTTGGACAAATAGTCCACCATTATGATTACTATTTTCGAACCAATATTCTTCATTTAGTGATGCATTTCTTCATCACTCAACGCTAGTAGCCTTAATTACCTACGATAATTATCTCTTCTAATTTTGAATTCCATGTGCTATATTTTTAGATCTTAAAATGTTCCTACCATACTAAGATGATTATGAGCAAGGTGGTTTCCCATTGCCTTCCTTGCCATAGTATATTTTATGACTGTAGCCATGTGTGTTCATGGGACTGGTTTGCCTGTTTTGAGGGATGAAAAACCCAAATTACCAGGAGGGTAATTTGGGTTTTTCAAACCCGCTACCTCCGTAGGAGACTGGTTAACTCACTTTTAGTCAAAAGAATCCAGATAAAGGTTCCTCACGTTATAGACTGGAATCAAACCCAGGTCTTTACGACGAAACGGCTTCGTCTGCCGACTGAGCTACAGAGGCTAATAAAAATGCTATAAAACCCTAAATATGGTAAAAAACGAAAATCTACACTAATGTGTGTGTGTATGTTATATATAAGCACTAATTTTCTAAGGGAAAAAATATAATATATACTATAAAAAAACCTGTAGCTCACTGCAAGCATCACTTCCACTGAGCTACAGTTTTTTTTAATAGTATATATTATATTTTTTCCCTTTTTTATCCTCTGTGCTTAGCCACACGAAGATAGACATAAGTTCTAGTCTAGCTGCCAACTGGAGAAACTTTTTCTAAGCCTTTCTTCGATTGGTTCCCAAGTTAGTTGACCTCTGGTATGGGCAGGCAAGTTTTTTTCCTGGAAACTCAAGAAAATCGACCATAGAACCCACATTATTTCAGACAGTAACATACTGTTAGGGTTAGGTACCAAGAGATGGCAGCACTTGTTTGATGATCTCTTCATTCGTGGCTGCCTATAATTAGTGATAGACATGGATCAGCTATTTCTGATTGGCTACCAGTGGAGATTAAACTGGCTACTCAGTCTCCAAAACTAGAGAGGTTTAAAGACTTCACCTGCTCCCTATAAAGGAATAAAAAGCATTAGCTTATTTTATTTTTACAATAAAACACTAATTTCTAACAAAAAACGTGTTTCCATTTGTACTGTGCGTATTGTCATATAATCCATCCTGTTAGTGAATAAATGAACAGTGATATATTGATCACTCTTCATTATGCAAATATGGCACTACTGTTTAGAAGAGAACCATTTAGGCGAGCAAGTAGAGTTGACATTTTTATTATTAGCTCACATGCTTAAACAGCTGAATCGAGCACTTTGATTAATCGACTGATAGGAGCCTGTAATGATCTTTGTGTTTGAGTTCCAAAATCACAGAACATCTTTAGATGCAGTTTTTCCCAGCTCAATGCATGACTATTACCTTGCTTATTAAAATCCCAAAGTAGCTTTGAAAAAGATTTGATCACTTCAGAAGGGTTTCAGATTATCTAATGCTTCACAACCACAGTATTAATATGCAATAGACTTGCAACCCTGTGACTGGGTTAATTAAAAAAAAAAAGAAAAGAGAAAGAACGAAAACGCATAGAGCACTATGAAGTTAAAAAACAAGAAGCAGACGGAGATCTAGCAAAATTTGTGGTGTGTGTGTGGGGGGGGGGAGATTTACATTCATTGATGGAGGCATTTGAACTTGACAAGTATAATGCCCAGTTCTGATCTCAATCCAATAAACTGGACTGGATTGAGATCAGAACTGGGCAGACCAGTAAGTTTTTCCATATAATCTAACCAAACTACATTTCAGTAGCACCTATATGTGGTATATTGCCCTAATAAGACACAGGTCTCTTCCATAAAATTACTACAATGTAAGAAGCACATTACATTATCCATCAGCATTCATTCTTCCATGAAGTGCAACAGAATGTCGAAGTCCATATGAAACCATTACAACTCTCACCATACTCCACAGTTGAATTGATGTATTCAACTGTCAGTCTCCAAACACTTGTTTACAACATTGGTAATCTGTTCAACTAAAAAATTAAGTCAGAGTTCTATTCAGCAAAACAAGAATTTAGGCTTATATGCAGATGTCCTTAAACAGCAGAGCTTCATATAGTGACCATGCAAATAAACTAATTCCTGTAAACTTCTGGTGGAGTGCAAGAATTTCAAAACAATACTCCATAGTTACTTATTAGCTTACACGTTGCCACCAGCTGGTAATTCTGCTTAGATGTTTTTTGTTCGATGCAGCCGTTTGCTCACAGAATGTCAAGTTCAAAAGACAGGATCATATCTCTCCTCGAAGTGCCATTTACCTCCAGCCTCTCTTGACAAACACATCCTATCAATAGCTTCCTTAGCCTCTAAAAAACTAGGTATTCTTTTCTTCCCAAGGCTATTTTGCACTCACCCAGCTACTAACTTTATACAAACTCTATTCTGCTCATCCTTAAAATACTGATCAGATATTTGGGATCCTCTAAAATTTTCCTAAAAATTCCTGATGCTGTTGAGAGGAGAAAGCAATTCAACTCCCAGATAACTTCTCATACTCACTTCAGCCTGTATCTCTGAGATACAATGTTTGAGCTCTCTCTCTCTTCTAATTGACTGGTCACTATACTCTAGTGCACTGGCAAACAAAACATCATTTCGCTGTTTACTATTGGGCCTGTTAAATGAAGAGGTGCAGCTGCCCATCATTTCAGTACAACTACAGCCACATTGAACCTGCTTATCCTCTTCATTTATTCTATCAACCTCTCCTCTGGAACAGCTTTCCACAATGTTTCCCAACAATTTCAACCTCCAGCATTTTAATAAAAATGTTAATAGATTTATTACTCAATCCTTAATATGGCACTGATGTACTATTGGTTTTTTTACCTCTCATGTTAGGATAAATAATAAAATGCTTCCTATAATTACATTAAGTTCTGTGATTTTCAGACCAAATTTGCTACATATCATCCAATTAGTAATTAAGGAACTCAATCATTGATTTCTTGTTAGATGGGACTACTAGTATTCAAGATCTTTATTTCAAATATACATGGATTAACAATTCAGGGAATCCAACTGTCAATCCATGTATATTTATATTAACACATAATACAGCTTCATTTTAGAAGATATCAATAGAAAGGAAATTAGTAATGAAATCTTAATTATGCTGGACTATCATACTATTCAGTATCCTAGCAGAAAATGACCATTGATAATATTTATATTATCACAAAGCATGATTTCATGTTTCATTACCATCTGGTAGGGGATTATATTCTGTCTCATCCTCATTTTCAAATTCATGACTCCACTTCTCTGGGCAAAATAAATTGCTATTTGAACCTCTTCATAAATACTGTTGCCATTTTCCAACTAATGTTCTGTTTGAAAAAATCTTACTAGAGAGAAGTGGAGTCATGAATTTGAAAATGAAGTGTACTGAATGAAACTAGATATCGATCCACTGAACTTATTTTCAATTTCATGGCACCACTTCTTCCCATAGTGCAGTGATGACACCACTGCCATACACATTCACTTATACAAGATTTCCATCAGTTAAATATCTTGCCCAATTTAATGTTTTTTCTAGGAAAATATGACAAGCAAACCATTAATGGTTGAATGGAACCAACATTAATGTATTTCTGAGTTGTATCTCATTTCCTTAAGTTGATAGGTAATTGTCAGCCTGGTTGGCGAAGTGGTTAGAGTATTGGGCTGAATGTTTGAATCCTGCAGTGAGCATGGATGTTTGCAATTGTCATTGGGTGAGGAATGAATTCCTGGGGTGAGACCCTTGCTTATTGGAGGCTTGAAAAATTTCCATGTTTTCGGTCTTTAGAACAGGATTTCCAGACCATGTAAAAATAAATGAAAAATACAAAAAATATACAAAATCAATAAAATATCTTTAACCAGCCCATAGTACGAATGTACTAGAGGTTCCCAAATAAATCTTCCATGGGTGGTAGCCACAAAAAAAAGTTACATAGAAGAGGTTACTAATCTTTCTGCAGAGCCATTAGAGGTTGGATTGTTTGAATAAATCAGCTAACGCCTTATATTCCCTTACAGAGATTAGGCGAGGCATTTTAACCCTATCTAGCTTCTGAAGACCAAGTGGATAGTTCAATCTCACCCGGTAGCACATCACAGCTAGCTGGCCCATAACTAATCACTTATTTTAAGCTGCTGCCATATCTTGGTATATAACCCTAACAAGATATGTTACTGTCTGAAATTATGTGAGTACTATGGTCGATTTTCTTGAGTTTAACCACTCTACAGGCCAGGAGGTATATATACGTCCACATTACCATGGATGCGAAGTGCATATTAAAATTGTAATGCCATTGATATTATACTGAAATGTATGATGGATACGAAGCTTTTGAGGATGCGTATTTGATCTTTAATGGCCGGTAAGGTGGTGTTTAAGGGACGAAAAACCAGAGTTTCCGGGAGAAAAATCCCACTTGCCCGTTCCAGCGATCGCCTATTTCGGGAACAAGTAGAAGATAGTCTTAGAAAAAGTTCCTTCAGTTGGCAGCTAGATTTGAACCTAAATCTAACTTTGAGCGATCTAGTACAGTGGATGCAAGCACCACATGGACTGAGCTAGACAGGCCTCAATATGTGATAACGTTTTTGAAATAAGAACAAATTAAGAATATAACACTCACAGGTGATTAAGCATAAATTTATTATGTAAACATACAAAAATAAGAGAGAAATTAGTCAGAACACTAAATTAGCTGCATACAAGACAGTGTTCAAACCAATTTTAACTTATGGATCTCACAGCTGGGTCAGAAGTAAAACACCTGACCACAGACTAGAGACCGCAGATATGAGAGTCCTGAGAAAGATTAGGGGAATAAACAGATGGCATCAATGGCAATATCATATTAAAAACGAGGCTGTTATGATGGAACTTGACATTGTCAGCATCCAGGAATGCGTTAGCAGAGCTAATCTCAGGTGGTATGGTCACTTACTCATGTTAATCTTTCCTCTACGGAGGAAATTCTGCCAGCTTGGAAAAACAAGTGTTCTCTGCCAAGTTGGCAGGAAAAAGGCGAAGAGAAAGACCAAGATATAGGCGGATTGATACAGTAAAAAGTGCCTTCGAAGATCGGAATGTAAAATCTGATAATTTTGGAGTCTTGACAAGTAACAGACTGATCTGGAGGAAAATTGTAGATACAAAGTTAGTAATGATGTAATTTTTCATGTAGTACTATCATATCCTGTACACCCCGTGAGGATACATGGCAGGAATTTGATGATGATGATGATGATGATAAAAAATAAGTAAAATATATATACGATAATTTTTGACAAACGTTTATGTAGAAAAAGTAGTTTTATAAAGCACATATCTTAACAATAAACGTAGTGAAAAATGCAAATTTCATTAAATTACTTGTAACATAGTAGATCTGGTCTCCTAACTTCAGCTGTGATTCTGATATATTGGACAGAATGTTAAAAATGATATCAGGATTGTGGAATACTGATTATGAAGACAGAATTGAAAATTTTGTGGACTGCAGACACTAGCTAACAAGAGAAAGAGGGTGGTATGACTAAGACGTACAAACTTCTGAAAGGGTAATACAATATTTTAATTTATGGACGTTGGGGAAAGGACAAAAGGAAGCTGAGAATGAATGCTGCTAAGAAAGGTGTGAGGGCTAGATTTTTCTCTCATAGGGTGATGTGTGATTGGAATGGGTTGCCATTGGATGTTGTGAGTGCAAGCAGTGTGAATGAATTCAAGAATAAGTATGATAGTTGGTGTGTGTGTCGTATGTGGCCTCCCTCGATGAGTCTCTGGCTCTTTGGAGGTCTCTCTTAATAATAATAATAAATTCTAGGTTATGCTTAAATCTGGCCATGATGTGAGTACTAAGCTGTAGCTTCTGTAGAAGACTAGGACCTCACATAATTTCCGGAGCCTCGAAAATATTATTAAACTTAAAATGTTCTCACTTGAGGGAGGGCCTCTTAAAAATTATATCATACGGTCGCAGATATCTTAAATTCGACCCTGGCTACGACATAAACAATGGGAACGTCAGTTACCTACGCTTGAAATAATTTATCTTGATTCTTGGTCACTTTCATATCGTCAGTAATTCGAAATGCAGTAACCATTACACTTAAACATATTTTATAAAAATTAAATCTTTCTTTCTTTCTTCAGCTTGTCTAGTCCTGTAGAAAAGGCATTTGCATCTATAGTACCATTCCTCCTGCCTCCGGAAGAAAGACAGTTCAAAATTCGATTCTAGTTATCAACTACAGTACTTTTACTAAGATATGCTATGACCTGATCCGGAGTTGGCGATCTCTCATACAGGATATATGCTTTTTTTTTCTTTCTTAGAAACTCGGTTTTTATTTCTGCATCTCAAGGAAATCGATAGCACACATACCGGCCACTGAATTAAAATTAGAAACCTTTATGCAGCTGTATGTAAACGTCACTTACGCAGCATAGAGTAAAATACTTGGTCACATGCGTCACCGTGTTCTAGGCAACAGTTTACAAATGCAGCTGGTCAGTAATTGTCAATAATGTCGATCACAATGGGAAAAACAAAGGATCATTCGGAGTTCGATAAAGGGCTTCCGTGGATGCCTATCTGGCTGAAGCCACGATTTTGAAAACAGCAAAGTTGTTTCTCAGATACGCCGTCGTCTGACAAGGCTTGTACGAAACGAAACTTCTTGTGTGCGGAAGCATTTAATGAAGGAAATTGAAAAGCATCGGTATAGGTATATGAAAGTTTCTATTTCTGTGCGTGATATGTTTAGTACTCACGCTCTTTCATACAAGGATATATAACGTTAGGATTATGGACTACAAGATGGAGGCAGTTGTCTCGCCGTGTTCTTTCCAAGAAGCCAATTGAATTCGCTAATAGTCTTTGGCTAGCTATCTATGACTGGCTATTAGTGGAGATTCCCTCCTCCCAGTTTTCACGAAGTTAGTGAGATATAAAGGCAATCATCTGCCTTTAGAGAATAAAAGGAATCAAGGATATATTTTTCTTTTATCTTCTTTTTCACTTCCACTCCATAAAAAGCAATACATATAAATAAATTCACTAACGCAAGTTTAATTCCAAAGAAAACAGGCAGAGCTACTTCCATAATTAACTTTTAAAGATCGGAGTAGACAGCTACACTGCATCCTTCAGCTATCTATGATGGTGAGCTTGAATCTGTCAATGAATGACGGCTTTTAGGGAAGAGATTATAGCATATAATCCCCTCGATGAGTCTAATGACTCCCTGGAGTTGCCCGTAATAATAGTAATAGTAATAATAATATTAAGATTCGTCACCTCGTACTGCTAAAAAGCATATATTATGTCTGAAATATGGCGAGTTTTACGTTTAATATTATTGAGATGCGAGTTAAAAACTCGAGTTTATCTGAGCGAAAATTCTTCTTGCCTGTGCCAAAGATGTAACTCGAGACAGACTAGAAAAAAGTTCGTCTACACAGTGAATAGAACAATAACTGTTTCTTCAAGTGGCTTTCCAACCAGAGGGCGTCTTCGATACCGACTGAGTTACTAAAACTGTGTAGAATGTAATAATGATACATTGTTGAAATATTTGCTGCCTTCATTCTTGAAAGGAATAGCGGGTTTCCAAACAATAATTGATTGCTGTTAGTAGGTTTCCAGTACTTCCGATTTTTTCTCTCTCTTCAGTAACCAGTCTGAAAGTATTAGTTCCCAAATTTCAGGGAACTTGTGAATTTCCTGTAGGACTAATTAAAATTTTCAAAATGTTCTGTTCTTTGTTAGAAATACTTATAGGGTGCTTTGATTGCAACTGCTCTTCCTGGACCTAATCCAGCCTGGTGTTTTTTTCGGATTTAAAAACCAATCTGGTTTGAACGTGGATTCCATAGTGAGGATCGTCTTCACTATTCCCATAGTTTGTTTTTTTGAAGATATCCTTAAATACAGTGATGATCTGTTAATAGACTTTGCTACTTACTTGGTATAAGACACATGTGTACATTTTTTGTACTCAGTTGTTTATGGATTTATTATCTTCCTTGGAGGTAGGAGAGTTACTAAGCCACATCTTCGCCCGACAACTATGTTCCTTCTAATATCACGATAGGTCATCCTTCTGACAGTAGCACAACTCATCAGTCATTGGTTCCTGAAAGCACTAAATGCAATTATGCTGTCCCTACTAACGACAACACGCCTACATTTCATTTGATCTGAGTGTAAGTGTACACCTGTTGCTACTACGCCACCTACATACAATGGAAAAGTTGTTCCTGAATAATTTGCTAGAAGTCCTATTAAAAACAATGAAACGAATCAGAAGTATTTGTCACTTCTCCTCCACCACTCACAAGAAAATGAACAACTAGGACGAGCTCAGGAGCCACATCTACGAAAAATAAAAGAATTTAAGGAAATAAAATCTTTTACTGAATACTGTAATAGTGTACAAGAACCTGTACACTATTACAGGTTCATCAGTAAAGTAAAGAATTATAAATATATTTTGCTTTAATTCGAACATATTTAAAAAAAAAAAAAATCAGCTAACGCCTTTTTATTCCCGTATACGGGAGTAGGCGAGGCCATTTAGCCCTATCTAACTTTTGGAGACTGAGTGGGCAGTTCAATCTCCACTGGTATCCAATCAGAGACAGATGGCCCAAGGCTATCACTAATTAAGCGGTACGCAGTGAAGAGAGACGGCTCAAATGTGCCGCCATCTCGTGGTCCCTAACCCTAACACAATATATTTAATGTCTGAAATAATGTGGGTTCTACGGTCGATTTTCTTGAGTTTACAGGACGAAAAACCCGAGTTTCCGGGAGGAAAAACCTGCTTGCCCGTGCCAGAGATCGACTAACTCGGGAACTGGTCGAAAAAAGGCTTAGAAAAATTTCCTCTAGTCGCCGACTAGACTCGAAACCAAGTCTTCCTTCGTGCGGCCAAGCGCGGCGGTATGCAAACGCCACATCCGCTGAGCTACACAGGCTCGAACATATTTAGTATATATATTTATTAAAAAAAAAATTTAGTATTTATTCGAAAGCATTTTATTGAAATTTAATAAAAGGCATTATTTTTAGCCTCTCTAAAATATTTGTTCTTATTGTTGTTATTATATTAGACAGTAAACCAGAATATTTAGTATTTATTTCAAATAGAATAGTTCATGTTTGTTTATTACTGCTTGGAGGATGGAGAATGAATGACATAGCAACAAACCCATGTCATTGCAAGTGTTTCGAAAAAATTAAGTGGCATATTCCTCTTTCACTTGCACCAGACATATAACAGACATTGATGTGCAGCAGCTTCTTTTACCATTTGTATTTCGGATAATTATATCATCATCGACAGCAGAAGCCATTTTCTGTCCACTGCCTGGTGAATTACACCCTCAAAGTTCGCCACTCAGTTCTATCTTGAGTTTTTTTTTTATGTCACTGAATTCCAGCCTTCTCTTTAATCTCATTCTCCTACCGTATCTTTGGTCTTCTTGTAGCTGACTGCCGCTGTGGTATGGAACAAATTCGATGTTCTAATTTGTCCCAAACATGTTCGATGGGGTTAAGATCTGAACTCTGTGCCTGCCAGTACAACACTTGAAAATTGTTTTGTGCAAATCAGTCTCGGACACACAGTGTACTATGGAATGGAGCATTGTCGTGCTGATGCATGCAACGATCATCACTTCTGGGGTACTTCTACAGCGTTGGAAACATGAAATGGTCCAGGTAGCAATCAGACATAATGGGTTTTAGGCACCTCCAACTATAGACCAAGCCCATCCAAATGGAACATCCCCATACCATTACCGAGCCTCCATCAAACTTGACAGTTCTGTAAAGATGCAGTCTTCATGCAGTTCTGTCAGAACCATCCTCCGGTAATTTCCAGATCCAAACACGACCATCAGAGAGAAACATTTATGAAAAAAAAAACAAAAAAAAACGTCCAGAGATGTACAGGGCATGAGATCAAACCTAATGATCATGCACCACTAGCCTGTGTAATGCAGCGGAAGTGGCATTTACACTCCATGGAGTTTGATCACCTGAAGAATAACTTAAGCTCAAATCTAATCGTCGACTAGAGGAACATTTTCTAAAGCTTTGTTCGACCGGTTCCAGAGTTAATAGATCTCTGACAGAGGTAAGCGGTTTTTTCCTCAAAAAAACTCGGGTTTTACGTCTCCCGAAAACTCAAGAAAACCGACCGTAGGACCCACATTATCTATTACTATTACTATTATAATAGTAATATTATAATTTGGGCGACTCCAAAGAGTCCTTAGACTCATCGAGGGAGGCCCTGAACATCATGTCCATCACAACTATTTAACATTCACTAAGTATCTATCATAGTGGGCCTTGAAAGCATTCATTGTCATAGCACCCACAACAGACTCTGGCAACTTATTCCACTCATTCACAATTCTAAAAGTATAAAACCTACCTCTAACACCCTTACTAACCACACTCTTGCCCAACTTCCATGGATGTCCCCTAGTCCTCCCACCACCAGTCCTTTTCTCAAAAATATTCTCTGAATTAATCCTATAGAAATCCTTCAGCAATTTAAATGTCTCAATCATATCTCCCCTTTTCTGCCTATCAACCAATTTTTGCAACCCACAAATCTTCAACCTGTTCTCATAAGATTCATTCTATAGACCTACTATTATCTTGGTCACTAGACTCTGGATCCTCTAAACCTCCTCCCCATCAAAAGATGGTGACCAAATCTGGGCACAGTAGTCGAGATGGGGTCTTATCAAGGCTCGATATAGAGGAACAATAACTTGCTTGTCTCTCTCTCGTCAACGTATTCTTCAGCATCCAAGTGATTTGATGAGCTGATTTAGTCAGTTTTGCAATGTGCCCCTAAACGTCATCTCCCTATCCATCAATACTCCCAAGTCCCTGGCCTCATCAATCCCTGGAGTACAGTTCCACCAATGTGATATACTGCTGCTAATCTTTTCACCCCAAAATGCATAACCTTACATTTTGCCGCATTACATTGACATCCATTCTCCTTAGCCAAGACCTCAAATCTATCAAAATCATCCTGCAAAAGTATGACATCTTCTGCATTCACTATTGCCCTACTCAACTTTGCATCATCAGCGAACAGATGAACCGTTCCTCTCAAACCCTTCCTTATATCGTTAATGAAAAAATTAAACAGCAGTGGTCCAAGAACAGAACCCTGTGGCAAACCACTAGTCACAAGCAGTCTTTTGGACTCTACTCCTGAATAAACTACTCTCTGATATCTGTCTATCAACCACCCATCTATCCATCTCACCAACCCTATATCCATTCCCATATGTTGAAGTTTATGGATTAGAATTACATGTGGTATCCTGTCAAAGGCCTTAGCCAGGTCCAGCATTATCACTCTAAACCAATTACCCTTATCCAGTTCAGCCGTCACTGTGTTATAAAACTTGAGCAAGTTACTGAGGCATGATCTACCCTTCACAAAACCATGCTGTCCCCCATACAGTATCTCATTTTCATCAATCCTTTCCTGTATTTTTCCCTTGACTACTTTCTCCAAGACCTTGACAACGACTCCTGATATGCTGATCGGTCGGTAATTTACAGCAGTAGTCTTGGATCGTCCCTTGTGCAGTGGAACCATTTTCCGCTCTTTCCACCCCTTCGGGATCTCAGACAATAAATGTATAGTGTTAGGATTAAAGACCACGAGAAGGCGGAATTTGTTAGCTGCCTCTCTTCACCCGATGCTGGGTATTGTTAGTAATAATCTGGGTCAGCTGTCTTTAATTGGCGTATGGTGGATTTTGAACTAACCTCTCAGCAGCAGTTAAATTCCAAACGAATAAGTTGTGGGGCCCTTAAAGTAAGGATCATAAATGTGAGGCTATTGTTAGATTGCCGCAACATTTTTTAAAATTTTATTTATCTGATGGAGTTAAAGTTATCAGACCTTCTCTTCCACATCACCAGAAACATTAAATACAAATACAACGTATTAATATTATCGCATTGCAACTGATGGGAATCCTGCCTTTCTGTGAATTCGTTACAGACTTCTTTCTCTTCAGAAACTGCACACCAACTGTCACTAGAAACTCGTTTTGTATTATCACTGTCATCAGAGCTATTTTTCGTTCCAAGAAGGTACCAATGTACTTATCCACAGTTGAAATTGTAGGCCTACAAAAACACACAATATTACACGATTTTCTTTTTTTTTTTTTGCTTTTCAAAATCACGAGCTCTGATAAACAACTGTTAATCTGCTGTTCTATTGTTGGTTACACATGATTCACCCACTGGTATTCAGCAGAAAAATCAGGAGCTACCATCAACTACAAGTTTAATCGCTGTGCCACTTTCATGATGTGTCGCCTCAAGACTAATGAAGTTTAGCAATGGCATAAAAGTCTTCTCCATCTGCAAAATCTGTAACATCGAGGAAGCATCACCAATGCATTTATTAACTTGTATGAATATTTCTAAATGTGAACTTTAGAACCCGGAAAAGGTGCTGTATAAAATACATGAATTTGACCTCTATCATCTGATGTAATAATACCATGGGATAATAGTAATAATGATAATAATAAATTGTTGGTTACTGACTGTGTTGCCAACCAGAAAAGACAAAATATCGCTATGAGTCTGTCAAAATTCCGCTACAATAAGGTTTGCCTAACAATCGCTGCAAGATAACGTATTCTCCTTTGTCTGTAATGAAAGAACTTTGAATGGAGTGTTTGTGAGCTATATGCTCGTCCATTGAGGACAGTGAAATTAGTTGTGTTCAACTGAACTTCAGATAGACTTTGGTCTTTTATATTTGTAACTTTCGGCTTTATTATATTCCGAAGCTTCCTTGATTAACGGGTTTGGTTGGTTGCTTGTCTTGGTAAAGAACTTCTCAGCTAGATCTAGGAGAAGGGGAGAGATATAAGGGACATTAACTTCTCTATGGATCTGAGAATTTCTAATAAACCAAGGGGCATCCAGAATCATCCTCAGACACTTATTCTGTAATCTCTGAAGTTTTAGAATGTTTGTATTCGCGGTGTGGCTCCATGCGTGGGATGCGTAAGTGATGACCGGTCGAATTAACATCTTGTAAATTATTAATTTTGTCTGTGTGTCCAGTTTACTTTGTCTATTGATCATAGGGTAGAGCTGGACTAAGACTTTGGATGTCTTTGAGGTAATGTAACTTATATGTTTGCTGAATAGGAGTTTACTATCAAGAATCACTCCAAGATATTTAACTTCAGTCTTCCATGGAATAAATGAATCCCAATTAATAAATGTCCTTTATGCTATGGATTTTATTTCTATATACACATATATATATATATATATATATATATATATATATATATAGTAAGCAGTATAGCTGAGCTTTACTGGTGATTAACTTTGGATCCTCCAGTGTGCCATCCACTTTTCTAAAATGTGTATGCTGGTTTGAAGTCTTCTAGTTGCCAGTTTTGGGCTCAGAGATCTTGCCATCTGTGCAGTATCATCTGCATATAATGCAGTGAATGTTGTTCTCGGGTTCAGAGGAATGTCTGCTACATAGATTGAAAACAGGAGAGGTGCCAAAAGAGATCCCTGTGGTACGCCTGCCGAGATCCTGCGTCTGGTCGAAACCGTTTCGCCTACGACCTGCATATATCTGTCTTTCAGGTAAGAATGTATTATTTTTATTAACTTGACTGGAAAGTTAAATTTTATCAGTTTGTAGAGAATAGGAAGGCCTTGATGCCATACTTTGTCAAGCTCCTTCTCTGCGTCGATGAAGATGGCAGCTGTATCGAGTTTCCAGTTATAGCCTTTAATAATGATTTCTACCAGCTGGTGTACTTGTTGAGCTGTTCTGTGCGCCTTATGGAAGCCAAACTCTTCATTAGGCAAAATTCCTAACTTATCTGTTTCTGCTTGGACACTTGAGAGGATCACTTTCTCTGTCACCTTTCCGAGGCTGGACAAGTGGCTTATGGGTCTGTAGCTTTTGGAAAGGTGAGAATTTTTTCCTGGTTTCTTCAATGACATGTTGGTAGCTGTTTTCCATGTAGTAGGGAAATGCTGGAATCTAAAAATGGCATTTGTGATATTGACGAGATGGACTATGACCTTTCTTGGGAGTAGTTTTACTATTCTGCTTGTTATGCCATCTGGTCCTGGAGCATTTTTACTGTTTAGATAAGTAATAATATTTATCATTTTTGCCGGATTTGTAGGAGTGATATGTTCAGAGTTAACAGTGTTCTGTCGTAAGGTTGTCCTAACATGACGGTGAATCAAATATATAAGGATAATATTTAGATATGTATAAGATGGATTGCACTGAGATTCTAGGTTATCTACTAGTGCTTCAGCTTTTTCTTCATCTTTATGAACTGTCCCTTTCTTGGTTTGTATAGGGGGTATGAGTTGCTTTTTGGTGCGGATCGCTCTTAAGAATTTCCAGACAGAATGATTTTCAGTATTGATGTTAGCCAATTTTGTTTTCCATTGATGGTGTCTGTGTTTTTTGAAGAGCTTCCCGGACCTGTCTGTTTAGGTTGTTCAATACTGTTTTGTCTTGTGGGGCTCTGGTATCGTGGTAACTCTTTCTGGCTCTATTTTTTGCTCTGATTGGCTCCATGATTTGTTCTGGGATACTGTTGGTTGGGTGGAAGACAGGGATTGTCTGACCGATTCTATTGCTTTCTGAATTTGTAGTTAGGTTATTTACTGCTGAATCCATGTCTTCCTTTCTACTGATGTTGGGCACCAGACCAATATGATCAGGAAGAGCCTTGGCTAACTTGTCCCATCGTATGAATGTGTGCGGAGGAGAGAATTGATTTGATGAACCTAGATTCAGCACTATGGGACTGTGGTCAGAAGATAATTCGTTAACTGATTCCAATTTGAATTGGTATCTTATATTTTTAAAGATGACGATGTCTAGTATATCCGAGTTACCTGAAGGGCTGAAGTGGGTGGGCTCAGTAGGACCGGACACAACAGCAGAGTTGAGCATTGCAAAGTTGAACAGTGTGTGGCCTTTGGTGTTAATTGAAGAGCTGTACCAAGCTGTGTGTTTTGAGTTGAGGTCTCCTGCTATTATAATGGAGTTATTTGAACCAAGTATGGAGTCCAGATCTGTTGTCAGCAGAGGAATGTTCGGAGGATTATAAGTAGATTAGATCTTGAGATTCCCAGCACTGCAGGTATTTACCTCCACACCGGTGACCTCTAGGTTTACTGTTTGGGGCTTGGCTATTGTATTATGATTCAAGTAACTCTTAATATATATGGCTGTGCCTCCACCTCTTGTGCCGATTCTGTACATAGTGTATCCACGAATTTTTGGGTTATTAGCTGGTCTTAGGTGTGTTTCACCAATCAAGATGATATCTGCACTGAGACGAGTCGCAAATTCTTGAAGTTCCAAGACCTTGTTCATCAACCCATTTGTATTCCATGCCATTATTATTATTATTATTATTATTATTATTGTTATTATTATTATTATTTTACACCTCCAGGGAGTCCAATGACTCATCAAGGGAGAGTGTACCAACAGCATCGAACGATTGGCCCCTTCCAACCACTAACCGCGCTGAAACTTACTAAACTGAGCCATTAGTCTTAAGAGCGTTTGGTTTAATCAGGAGACTGATATTGACTTTATATAAACATTCAAAACGGTAAACAATTGTTGAATAATAACACAATAATGTAGGCATAATTATTGTAAAGGAAGAAAATTCACAAAACAAAAATGTTTAGGGCCCGGTGCATAAAAAAAGTTCCCGGCCTGGGCCCTGGCTGAATTTAACCACTGCCTCTCAGTCTCGAAAAAAGTTAGATAGGGCTAAAATGGCCTCGCCTAGTCCTTGTAAGGAAATCAACGGCGTTAGCGGGGGTTTTTTGATCACGCACTGTTGCGCATTGTATATATTTGCTTAGTAGGTCGACCAAGTTCTAGAGGGCACTGTCTAGTATTGGCATATCATTTATCCCATGTTATACATGTTATCTTCAGTTATCTAATTGTTGTTTCCTCCCAGTGTCTGGAAAAAAAATAAAAAAACCTCAGCCCCTCTCTTTTAACACAGCCTGAAATATTACATATACTGTACTATTTTTATCATAGTGAGAAAAAATAAATAAATAAAAATGTTTATTATTATGTATGCTCCCTAGCGGAATTCGCATGTACCTGCATTGCAAGGATGAAAGATTGCGTAGATGACATAGGGAAGAATAAGCATTGTATATAAAAGAAGTATGGTAAAAACGTTGTCGTTTTATATCTCGTTGAGGCAATTGGTTAGCTTTCTTACGTTCAAACAAGGTCACATACTGAAGTTATGTAATACTTTCATTCAAGATCGTTGGGGGAAAACTGTAAAAGCCACTTTTGGAACGTCAGTTGCAGCAGTACCTAAAAAAGTTTTCCAGCGAGATAAACCGTATTGTCATATTGCTACAATAGGATATGTAGGACATGGAAAAACTTCTTTGACTGCTGCAATTACAAAAGTGCTTGCAGAAAAAGAATTAGCCGTGTTTAAAAAATGTGAAGAAATTGACAGTGCACCTGTGGAAAAAAAAAGAGGTGGAACAATTTACCCATCTTATGTTACTTATAGCACAGAAAATCGTCAGTATGGTCATAAAGATTATCCAGGTTATGCTAATTACATGAAACGTATGATTACACAAATACATCAGATGGATGGAATTATCCTTGTAGTTTCGGCCACAGAAAGTTCTTTGTTTCGAATTAAAGAGTATCTTATTATTGCAAGGTTGACTGGGGTTGAGCACATGGTAGTGTTTATTAACAAAGCTGATGTTGCAAGCCAGGAAATGATAGCTGTTGTAGAAATGGAACTTAGAGAGTTATTGTCAGAAATGAGTTATAGAGGTGATGAAATACCACTTGTAGTTGGATCTGCTTTAATGACATTGGAAGAAAGAAATCCTGAAATTGGCAAGAATGCTATACTCAGACTTTTAGATACCATAGATCAGCATATACCCATGCATGTTGGCGATATATCAAAACCCTTTTTATGTCCCATAGCTGATGTACATTCCATACCAGGTTATGGAACAGTAGCATCTGGACGATTAGAAAATGGTAGGTTAAAGAAAGGTGCTGAATGTGAAATTATTGGATACAATAAAAATTTAAGAACAATGATTACAGGGATTGAGACATATGAACAAATACTGGAAGAAGCATTAGCTGGTGATCGTATTGCTATCCTTCTTCAAGATATTAAGAAAACTGACATTTGTAGAGGAATGATAATATGTCATCCTGGAACTATGGAAGAGTATGATTACTTTGAAGCTGAGATTTATGTTTTGAACAAGAGTGAAGGAGGTAGGAATATACCAGTTTTACAATATGCTCGATATTGGGTGTTTTCAAAAACATGGGACTGTAAATCAGATATAGAACTTTCTGGAAAAGAACTAATAATTCCAGGTGAATATGCTAAAGTTGCAATGAGATTGAAGAAGCCTATGGCATTACGTTGTCAACAAAGGTTCATTATTTGTGATGGCCTCATAATAGTAGGTACAGGAGTTGTGGTTAATATTTTTAAAAACATGACTTCTGAAGAAAAACAATCATTTTTAAAAGGATGCAAGCGAGAAATGAAAAAGATAAAAAATGGAACTTGCTAAATAACAGAAGGTGGTAAATGCATTGTATTCCATCATTAGTTGATTTTTATATTCCATCCTTATATTCACAGAAGTGAATAGGAAATGATTACAGTACAGTAAAGAATAAAGACTTGTAAAGATTTTAGTAGTAGTTATCAGAAACATAATTTAAAAAAAAAAACCTTAAACGTAATATGTAACTTTTTGTAGATTTGTTGAAGTGGTGAATTTTTTTAAATTTATTTTATACTAACCATTTTCATCAGAGTGGCTTTTTCAAAATTCAAACATGCTTGTTTGGATAACATTTATGCATGTTATCCAAATGTTTGGATATTGAAGAAACTGCCCTTGAATTATACATAATCTATTCTGGGAGGTAACATTATTTTAGTTAAAGTAAGAAAAAAAGGAAACAGTCATCACCACTCTTTATTACAAGGAGTGGTGATGACTGTTTCCTTTTTTTCTTTAACTAAAATAATGCTAATAGTGCAAAATTAAAACATATACAGTATTGTAATTTCCTGTTAACTCAGTGGGGATGTGCTAATAATGGTAATAATACTGAATACCAAGCTGGCTGGCTGACTTGTACTAACTTATTTTTACCTTCACTGAACAAGAAGAGAATGTCTTTGCCTATCTTTCTCAAATCTGAACTTCTTAAAATAAAAAAGTGGCATTGCAGTGTGGAGTGTAGATGACCAAAAAGTTTATTTTATATGTGGAAAGTTTTTTACCTTGGGTCAGTGGCGCAGCTAGAGATTTTGTTACCCCTCTCAATACACACCAAAAATACTATAAAAAGTCAAAACGACGTATAGAGAAATAAATTAAAACACTCTTTATTTTCAAAGTAAAACTTTAATTCCAACATTCTAAAATGTTATTTTTCTTGCTTTTCTGTTAGCAAAATCATTGATGACATTGTCAAAGTCTGTTTCATCACTTAGTTGCTGTTCTATAGACAGTATGGCAAGATTTCTTAAATGCAAAGTGCCGCCAGAGTGGACTGCCCCCCACCTTAGTTACGGCACTGCCTTGGGTGTAAAATACATTAAAGATACCAAGAAATTTTATACTTGGTTTTAATCCTTTTCCCAAGTAAAGTAAAACAAAGTTTTGCACGTGAAATATATTCACGTCCGAGCTACTTGTATATAGAGGCTAATGACCTCATATCACTTACCTTAGTATGTATTCCATAATGCAAAGCACCCCCCCCCCCCTTTCAGGCGTGTATAATGCAATGCATAATGCAAAGGGCCACTACGCAGACCGGTTTCGACCTTTATTGAGATCTCTTCAGTAGGAGCCAGATCTGGGAGAGATACCAAGGTAGAAGTAATGCAGAAGTCGTATACATATCATACAAGTAGACAAATGGTGCCTGGCCTTCTTAATAAACATCTGGATGAGAGAAAGATGTAGAAAGTTTTTACCTTGGGTGTAAAACACATTAAAGATACCAAGAAATTTTATACTTGGTTTTAATCCTTTTCCCAAGTAGTGGCCCTTCCCATTATACATTGCATTATACACGCCTGAAAGGTGGTGTGCTTTGCATTATGGGATACATACTAAGGCAAGTGATATGAAGTCATTTAGCCTCTATGTAGTAGCTCGGATGTGAATATATTTCACGCACGAAACTTTGTTTTGGTATCTTTAATATATATTTAGTAAAATAATATTCTATAAAATATCTGCTTCAGAAACATTGGTTATAATTTTTAAATAATGAAACCTTAAAATGAAAAAGGAACATTACAAATTTAAAAAAATTAAAAGTTTAAAAAAAATGATATAAAGTTATAAAAACATGTGATGTTTTATATCATTTTTTTTTTTAAATAAACAATTTGATATAAATCTGAGATGAGTCTTTTTGACTCCATGGAGTACCCATATAAATAATAATAATAAAGTTATTTCAAATAAAAAAACATCATTTGTTGGCCCTTCTTCTAAATATTGAATTGAATTTATTTTCTACTTTCTCTTCTGAAGCTAAATACTTCTAAATACCATTACCTGATCAAATGCAGTAATATTTATTATTATTATTATTACGTGACACCTCCAAGGAGTCAAAAGACTCATCAAGGGAGGGCACTTATTCTTTGTCTCCATCACTCAATCCACCAACCACAGTGAACCGCATCATCTTCACCAACGCTATCTACTGCCCACCAACACTATTGAAGCCAAAGCCTTTTGGCTGGAGAGAGTGGATATGCTAACCACTCACTCAACCAGGCTGGCATTTAGTAATTCCATTTTGTTTTATCAGTTTCAAATCTCTAAGCAGTGATCATTAAAACTGAAAATCTTTTCATGTGGAAATACTGTATTGAAAGAATAAAAGTCAAAATATTTCCATTTGTTGAGACCTTCACTTTCTCTTTAAACCGTTGGGTTCAACAATGTCATGGGTTCATGTAAACATAATATAATGATGGGACAGACAGTTCTATCTACTCTATTTCTATCCTATTTTCCTATCTCTTCTACTCTATCTGTCAAATCAAACTGTGAGCCTGGCTAGTTTATCTGTTTTACAGGATAAAAAAATACCCAAGTTTCCTGGAAGAAAACAGTGCTATCAATCCTTAGGACATGCTAACTCATCTTCCATTGAAAAGCCCTTATTAAGATCCCCGCATTCAATATGGGATTTGATTGGTTGGTTAGTTGTTTGGATTTACAGTGCTGAAGCATCTAAGCCTATCTGGTGAATGTATTATGTCTGTAAATTGTGTGTTGTGGCTGGATTACCCATTTTGCACAATGAAAAAAACCCAAGTTTGCAGTAGTGCAAATCCTGCCATTTCTGTATGAGATCATTTAAATCGCTATCAATTGAGACAGGATTTTTTTATTATTATTATTATTTTAACCTGTCTTTCCATTGAAAAGACATCATTAATACCAACCAAACTGTCTAGGCTTGGTGAAACATACTATTTTTAAAAAATAAATCATTGTTATGATTACAGCTAAAAGTTCCCATTCTTTATATTTCAAATTAACATGTTTATTTATGAAAAAACAAACAAACAAAAAAAAACAAAAAAACACACACCTGCAGTTCTGAGTATTACTAATTTCTTTCAAATTATGATGGGTGACCAGTCAGTGCTTAATTGCATTACTGGCTGTCTTCCACTATTGTTGGTATACCAGTTGCTAAATATACATGCCAACAATGTGGCATTCTGTCTCATAAATGATTTAACCATTTTCTATAATTCATCTTGCTTCATATTGTCTTACATTTGTCTCGACAGAAAGTCATTCATATATATTCTTCAGCTTGTTTTCTGTCATCTATGATATATATGCTGAATTTGATTACTCTCTTCTTTGGGATCAGTGTCTTTACTGCTCTAAGAAAAGTAAAGAAATTTTGTGTACAAATAATTTGGTTTATTATTGTAATAAACTAAGAAACTAACTAAGATTTGTTACTTTATTATCTGGAAGTATTTTTTAGTTGTCTTCTAGTTTTTGTGTTTATTATCACAATAAATCTTGTGCAGTTTCCAGTCTCACAGAACTACCCTCCTCCAATCACACTCAACCTTGTGCTCTCTGGCACTACAAAAGGTACAGAGGGGGATGATTCCTGGAACTACTACTCTTCTTTTCCATAGCATTACTATTGCTTCCTCTCTTCTGACTCAGAAGGCATGGCTACTGAACAAGTCACAGAAATCATCCACAGTACATGCAGGCATTCATCCCTTGTTCCATCTAAAATTCCCATCCACTTTTCACACCCTGGTCCAACAGAAGATGTGTGAAAGGAGATAAAGAAAAAACTTGGCTTACCACAAGTCCCTTGCATGAAGAAACCCAGCTTCATCCTCAGCCTATGCACAAGTGTGCAATAAATGCAAATCATCTATTAGCAAATCCAAATCCAACTTCATAAAGGCCAATAACAGAAAACTTGTCTCTTGTCTAGACAGTAGCCATGCTTTCTGGTTCCTCACAAAACTCATCGAACATAACTTTTGCTCACCTATGCTTCCATTTTACTCCCATCCAGATGACACCACTGTTACAGTCCAAAGAAAAGCTGGTCTTCTTCTATTGCTCTTTTCCTGTAATTCTTGCATAGGCGACGAAGGCAAATCATCTCATTCCATACCAGCAACTGAGCACTGTATGCTTCCTATGGCCTTTTGGCAGAAAGACATAAGAAGAATATTAGACAACCTGAACACTACGAAGTCATTTGATCCTGATGGCAACTATCCTATTTTACTTAAATTTGGTGCTCCAGAGCTAACACCTGTCCTGTTATTGTCTCTTCAATCATCTATACTCAGCTGGCATTTATCCCATCTCATGGAAGCTAAGATGTATCCAACTCATTCAAAAAAAAAGGGAAACAAAAGGTTACCATCCAACTACCAATTACTCGCCATCAACTCAGTCCTCTTCAAAATAATGGAGAAAGTCATCAATGTTAAACTTCTTCGCTACCTAGAAGTTCACCAGTTTATCAGCAACTACCAGTATGGATTCTGCTAATTCAGATTCATGGCTGATATCTTAGCCTACATCGCCCACCACTGGACATGTGCCATGTTCAAAGGTTCGGAGAAATGTGTGCTGTCGCCCTCGACATTTCCAGGACTTCTGATTCTGTTTGCTTTACCTGCTTTGAAAACTGTAAGTTTGCAAAGCAGCACACATTTCTTCACAAACTGTAAAGACCACTTCATATCCTATTGGATGTCAAGTAGTTTTTCATTTATCTGGTTGCATTGGGAAATCAGTTTGCTGGCCAGTTAATTGAATGTACAATTAGAAAGTGCCATTCCAGGAGTCAACTGACATCCTAATCTTGTAGCCAAACTAGCCCCATCATGGATCACTTGTAAACATATATTTTTTAAGGGATGTGCTCATCAGTTATAATTCCATGTATAGCGGGTTTCTAGTGAAGGATGATGCACAGGTGATCGTGCGTATATAAGTGGGCACCCACTCTACAAATCTCTGTCTCCACCACTTAAATCCACTAACTACACCAACCGCTACTAAAATTAATAAAAAGTTAGGTATGTTATGAATGCATAAAATATATGTAGATCACGCAACCAGATACATTTTTATTCCAGTGTAATCATCATTATCAGCTGTGCACATTTATACATACATGATATAATGTTGGACCAGTGAACAAACTGAATAAAATACTTCAAGGAACTTGAAACATTTTGTTGCAAGTTTTGAAAAATTTGGTAACACTTGCTTTGAAAAACTCTGTGATAAACTGAGAAAGTTCTGTTTGCTGATGTTGAAAGTTGGGAGAAACTATGAGTAGAGCAGTTGTTGTGGCCATACAGAAGACTTGAATAGATTGAGTGAATGGGCACAGGAGTGTCAATGGCAGTTCAGTGTTGAAAAATGTAAGGTGGTTTTAAAATTTGGAAAACAAAGATGGGATGTAGAATTTACTCTTGGTGGGGATATATTGTTGAATGTGGAAGAAATAAGAAATCTTGGGGTGATGGTAGATAAGGATCTGAAATTTAGAATGCATATTGCCAAAATTGTGAGAAATTGTGAAGCACAACGAATTCTTGCAATGATGCAGAGGACACTAGCTTGTAGAAGTAAGGAGATTCTGGTTCCATTGTATAAGGCTCTATTTGGTCACCTGGTTTTCAAAAGGATGAAGAGATGTTGGAGAGGGTCCATAGGCGATTGACCAAAATAGTTTCTGATCTCTGGAGTGTTGAATACAAAGAAAGATTGAGATGATGCTGTTTACAGAGTCTAGTGGATAGGAGGAGGAGGGGTGATACAATAGAGGCATACAGGTTAGTAAAGGGTTATTATAGGATTATTATTGAAGGGATTTTTCATAAAATAGTGGGAGACTAGTGGAGAACAGATCATCCCTGGAAGCTGTATAAGGATGATAAATTCTCTGCAGATTTTACAAAGTTTGCAGAGAATTTGTAAAATGTATAATAAACTGAAGCACTTCTTCAGTAGTCACGAGGACAATGCAACTTTTTAACTTTCATTTAGAAAGACCTGTGTTTAAATCCTGTCTAGGATGTGATGAACTTTTATACGAGCTTGTCATCTGAAGCTGAGTTAGATGGTCTCATACAAAGGTAGTGTCAGTATTTGTTCTCCTATAAAGCTTGGATTTTTCATCTGACAAAAACAGGCAAACCTGCCAGATAACAACCATTTAACAAACATGCTTCATAGTTTTAGCTGTTTTGGTCCCAATTCCAACTAAACCAAACTGGTTAATTGAGATTCAGTTATTTGAAGTTTTCTGCTATATAAATTCATGCTTAGATCATATCTGGGCTACTTGACATCCTTATTTTAACACTTCAAAATGGAAAAACATTCAACAACATAAAAGCCATTATGCTCTGTGGTCTTGCTCTATTTCTATTCTCAACTTCATGTACCTTGGTAAAGTGCATCTGTGCTCAGGAAGTGAGCCATCAATGGAAACAAATGATAATCAGATGAGAATTGGATCTTGGATATTCTGAGTGACAGAAAAGCTTCGTTTGAGGCTCTTATTTTATTTCCCCCCCCCCCATCTAAACTGTGCAGCCTTACATTGTCTTGGAGAGTGACTGCTTTCAATTTACAATTGTCATGCAGTGCACTTATGGCATGGTATAGCACTTACTCTAGTTGTTGAAAATGAAAGCAAGTATTCATGGCATGCTTTTCTGAAATAGCTATGAGTTCCTCTCCTTTGAATTTTACCAAATGCACAACACTCTTTAATCTTGAACCCAGCCTTTTACCAGAATTAGAAGTATTGCTTCATCTGAGTTGATCCACCAATTTTGGACTGTTGAAGTAGTCTTTTCTTCTTTATTTTCCTTAATGTAGATCCTACTTACAAAAGGTTTCAAAAATGTGGATGGACTAAGAGTTAGATAATCCTAAAACCAGCTCTAGAGAGAGAACAAACACAGAATTTTTTCAAGTCACTTAAGCCTACCATTAAGCATGGCAGTAGTTTCACACTGGGTGATGAAATTCATTTATCTCAAAAAATTCACATACATCCATGCTCACAACAGGATTTGAACCCATCAGTGTATTAAATGGAGAGCAGCAAAAGTACTTGCTTTGCTAACCAGATTGGTAAATAGCATTGTTGGTAGCATTTCAATTTATGAAATATTATTATTGTTATTATTACGTGAAACCTCCAGGGAGTCCAAGTACTCATTGAGGGAGGGCACCTCCTCTACAGGTCTGCCTCCACCACTCAATTCACCAACTGCAACTATACCAATGCCATCTACTGCCCACCACCACTAATATTTCCACAGACAATCACAAACATCCATACCCATGGCAGGATTCGAACCTACAGCCTTTTGGCTGGAGAGTGGATATGCTAACAACTCAGCCAACCAGGTTCAAGGATTGTTTAACGATTCTCTACAATCATTGGCACAATTCTGAGCATATTCTGATGTCAGTTCATGAGAAATATTTTGATATCTTTTCACTTTGTTGAGTTGATGAAGGTGATATACAACGTGGAGTACTGAGCTCAACCGCAATTGTTTCTGGACAGACTGGCATGATAAACTTTTCGGAACTTCATTTAAGACTGGGTGGAACAAGTGTCAAGGATATTCTTGCTAGCTTTTTTTGCAGTGCCCTTCTTTGAAAGCATTTCTGGCCTTTGCAGATTTTTTTTTTCAGACTGCATCAGCTGCAGTAGGTGTAAAACTGAAGATTTTAAATTAGATTATTTTGGCTACTCATTCTGAACAATTAAAAATAAGCATCAAACAAAAAAATATATATTTCATTTGAATATTGTTAAATAGCCTCGTTGATAACATTTCAGTTTATGAAATGTTAGGCTCAACGACTGTCTAACAATTCTCTACAACTATAATTTGCTATGCAGAATAGATATATTATTATGATACATAATAATCCTCATAGCAGAAACTAAGGAAGATCTGGAGCAGCTGATTGTATTGGTTAAGACAGAAAGTAACAAAGCCAGGCTTAATTTAAATATCAGCAAAACAAAAGTGATGGCTTCTGGCAATTTAAATGAATTTATAATAGAGGGAGATAAAATAGAAATCGTTGAAAGTTATGATTTATTGGGGTCAAGAATCAGAAATGATGGTAAATGTGAAGATGAAATTAAAAGAAGGATAATCATGGGAAAAAAATTAATGTTAAACCTGGCACAAAAATTATGTAAGACAGAAGTGTGAGTAAGGCCACGAAAGTTAGAATTGTCAAAGCAATGGTATTTCCAGTATGGATGTGAAAGCTGGATTATTAAGCAGAAAGATAGAAAGCAAGTTGATTGATTTGAATTATGGGTGTGGAGGGGACTATTAAGAATCTCATGGACTTCAAGAATGACTGATAAGAAGGTTTTAGAGAATATAAAGACAGAATGCTTCTGGGAGGTGATGATCGCTAAACAGAAGTTGATGTACTTTGGACATATTATGTGAGCTAATGAAACATTGGAACTGGTTGAGGGAATGAGAAGAGGAAGACCACAAACGAGTTGGATGGACAACATAAAAGAACTTACTAACTTGAACTTACAATTGTTGAATATTCACCAGATCACCAAGAGTCAAAAATGACTGAATGGCACATAATAACAACAAACAGAGTGAGGTGAAAGGAAAAAGTTTTGATATTCATTATTATTATTATTATTATTTAGGCCTCCATGGAGTCAAAAGACTCATCGTGGGAGGTTCCTTCCTAAGAACATAAAGTCTGTCAAGACTCATCGAGGTGAGGTCCCCCCTAAGAAACACAAAGTCTATCATACCACTCCTTAAACTCATTGACCGTTCTCGCTCCCACCACTCCATCAGGCAATGCATTCCACGGTTCAACCACCCTCCATGCAAAGAAGCCACTCCTTACCCTCTTGCTCACAGTTTCCTTTCGTAACTTCCAGGGATGGCCTCTTGTCATCACTCCTTCCCGCTGTTCAACCAAGTGAAAGAACTCCCCAGTGTCAACCCTGTAACCACCTCTCAGCAGTTTAAAAGTCTCAATCATATCACCTCTCCTTCTTCTATCCACCAAACTCTGCAGTCCACATTCCCTCAGCAAATCCTCATAACTATGCTTGTACAGTCCTGAAACCATCTTTGTCATCCGTCTTTGTATCCTTTCCACAGTTAATTTATTAGGGATTTTATTTGTAAATATAGAGTAAATTTTTCATGCATTAGTTGTGACTGGGTGTGGAATGTTTGTTTGAAGTATTTTTCTGATATAATGTGTCTGTGCTATTTCTTCCTTTCAAGTATGGTGGTTACCATACCTCCATTAACTGATATATTGTCACCAAGCCTGCCACTATTAAAGATTACATTTTTTTGTAAGATTTTTTAGCATGCTGCATATGTGGCATGTATACCTCCTATCAGTTAATCATGTGGCTGGTAAGAGATGGAGGAGTGCATGTCTTCATGAAATATAGAATAGTTGGGTGATTTTGGTATTAGTATCTCTGATTTCAGTGGCAACAATAATGGTGTGATGGAAACGAGTAGAGAGAGAGATACGAATATTATAATGACAGGTGAGGAAAGTAAGGGCGAGGCAGAAATGGATTAACATTAAGTAGTATGACTAGAGATTTAGAGGCTTTGACAGATGGTGTTGCTTTTGTCAGTGAATCTGAAGAGTGCAGGTGGAATGCTTAGAGAGAGAGAGGAAATTGGAGTATGAAATATGTACTGAGAATGTGAAGGGAGAGATAGATGAGGTAAACAAGAGGAGAGGCAAGAGAAAGTTATGGGAATGAAAGAATGGGAGAACCAAAGAATGAGAGGAAGTGAAAAGAATATAGGAGCAAGGTATAGAGAGATGAGATGAAAGCAGGTAAGTGAAAGACCAGGGAAGAAGAGTGTCGGAGGGGGAAAGAGAAAAAATGAGGGATGCAGGTGAGCAAAGAATTAATGGATCTGTGAGGGGTGTGATGTATGGAGATCAATGCTTCCTAGTTTGCAGAATAGAACTAGAGGAGGGCTTATGTGGAATAATAATAGATTATGACTATGGCAATGAAGCAAGTAAGAATGTGGATGAAATGACAGTGATTGTCGATATGAATGACCAAAAGGTAGCAAGAGATGAGGTTGATATTAGGAATAATGATGGTGAGAATATGTTGAAAGAGAGAGAGAGAGGTCTGGAACATGTTAATGCTTAGAATGCATTTGAAAACAGAAGAGCATGTGCATGAGAGATGAGCTGCTTCAGCACTGGAGCATGCAGGCATCTAGAGAGAGATTGTTGTTCTCTGGTTAAGTGAGAGTTAGGTGTAGAAAACTACAGTTGGCAGGGTGGATGGTAGCAGGGTTTTGTGAAGATAGTCACTTGGGAAAATGTATGATATATTGCTGAGTCAAATGAAGTCTGGAGGAGGAAAATAATAGGTAACAGGAATACTGGTAATGACTAGTGTTTCTTTATACAAATGATAGGAGTATCTTCTGATAAAGGGAATGAATTAATAGAATTGATAGCCTGTACAAAGGTTATGATAGGTGATAAGTTTTGGTAGGTGATGATATTTATGATAAGCTGTGTGTTTTGATAAGTAATTATACATACACTGCTTGGATAGAAGTCAATGGATACCTTATGGGCAAGGCATTGTGCAGTGTGATGAGTAACATGTTTGCAACCTATAAATTAGAGGAATATGATGGTCCCAAGTCAATGCAACTGTGTTTGGGTGATATCGCTGCAAGAAGGGAACTGGTGGAATTTGAAAGAGCATTGTTACAGGATGCCATGTTGTGTGCCTATCAGTTTGGTAAATTGTTAACAAATTGGGCCATCCCAGGTAAACTGCGCTTTCATCACTGGTACCATACTGTGATGAAAGCGCAGGAAGTCCACTGCAAGTGCTACTGTGCTACCTGCAACGGACGGCCCACCACACTCACCAAACATGACCATAGTGTGCTATAAAGGATAATATATATCAAAACCACCATTCATTGGCTGACACTGTTGAATGCAGAATTCCAAACATCAACTGGAACACCAATCAGCACAGAAACATTCAGAACTGAGGCTTACAACATGGGTTTCCATAGTTGGACTGTAATATGCAAGCCCCTACATTACCTGAAGTAACATATAGTGTTGTCTTTAGTAGTACAGGGTGTGTACAGTGGGACATGGAAGTAGTTTGGAAAGCTGTGTTGTGGAGCAATGAATCATGCTATACCCTTTACTGAGCATATGGACGAGTATGGATGTGGTAAATGTCTGGTGAACATTTCTTACCAGAGTGCATAACTGCAACTATGAAATTCAGAGGTGACAGTGTGATGGTATGATGCTATTTTTCCTGGTTTAGCCTTGGACTTCTGTTTGTGGTGCCAAGACCATTGAGCTCTGAGAGGTATCTGAACATTCTGGACAGTGTGATGTTTCCTACTTTGTGGCATTTCTACATGAATGTTACTACAACTTGATTGGCCTCCACAGCACTCTAAGGAGGCCTATTGAACATCTGTAAGATGAACTGGAGCATTGGGTGAGGTCAAGGGATGTCTGCCCCACAACAGTCCAGGATCCCATTACATGCCAAGAGAAAGAATGGTCCAAAATTCCCATTGATTGCTATTATACGCTTGTGGAAAGTGTGCCTGTAAGATTGCTATGGTTCATCACAGCGAAAGAAGGTCTTACATGTTATTAAGGTCGATGCCATGGCTGTTTGTTCCTCACACTATGGTGTCAGTTGACTTCTTTCTAAGCAGTGTACAATGAGTGATGAGTTTTGTCCTTTCAGAGTAGAGAATTTGGAAGGAAAAGGCACTTTTAGTTTTGAAAGTATATGGATTGAAATGTGCAGTACAGGATATTCAATATTTAGTGAAATGTTGCTATAGGCCAGGGAAGATCGGGTGATGAGCAGGAAATATTTAGATAAGCTTGGCAAGTGAAAAGCAAGTGATTATTATGTGAGATTTTAACTATAACTATAGTAGTATCATCTGAGCAGAGGAACCAACATACAGTAGTATTGGAATGGAATTCTTGAAGGAGAAATATCTCTGGCAACATGATAGAGAGAATACAATGTTTAAGAGTTTTGGATTTGGTCCTGGATCTGAGATGTCATCCTTGCCCTTCCTAGTTGGTAAGAGTGATCATATCTTGACATGGAAGATGAAGAGACATGCAGTAGTCAAGGAGAAAGTAATTTTATGTGGAATTATAAAGCAAGTGACTATAATAATCTTAGAAATCAACTTAGGAGAGTTCCATGGGTGGAAAATTGGAAAAGAGAGATGTCAGCAGTGCACGAGAGCAGAGTTAAGGAATATTTATGAGCACCACTGGGAAATTTTACACCTTAAGTGAAAAAGATAACATGATATGGTGTAAAGTGGATGACTAATGAAATTAAACAGAAACTGTAGATGAAGAAAGAGGTGGAGAGCAACTACATGAGGAATATCAGACTCAAGGAAAGTTTTTTTTTTTTTTTATTTTACAAAGGCATTTGACAAGGTTGCAATGTATGGGTATAGATGCTAGGTTAGCGACAAGGATTGGAAATTAAACTGTCTGATAATAATCAGAGAATTGTACAAGGGTGGTCTGAAAAGTTCTCAGCCTTGGCCATAGATGGCAACACTATCGGCAAGATTTTTTTTTCTAAGTTGATACATCTGTCATAAGCATCCATGTGAAACTAACTACCAAGTCATTCTATCAAGTAGTTTGTTTTATACAGCTGTCTGAAGCAAGTGTTGTCTGTATCCCTTGAAATGGATAAAATCGAGTATTGTGCAGTTATAAAATTCTTTGTAAAAGAAGGTTTAATGCCAAAAGAAATTCATTCGAAGTTCATAAAAGTTTATGAGCACTCTTCTCCTTTGTTTTTGACAATTAAGAAATGGTCTGCTGAGTTTACGTGTGGCCATACCAGCTTGAAGATCCACATGAAGGATATCCAAAAAGTGTAACAACACCAGAAATCATTGATCAAGTACACAATATTATTATTATTATTATTGTTCTGGGCAACTCCAAGGAGTCGACAGAATCATCGAGGGAGGCCCTAACATCATGTCAAGAACAACTATTCGACATTCACACAGTATCTATCATATCTTGCCTTGAACTCATTCACGGTCGTAGCACCCAACAACAGACTCTGGAAGCTTATTCCACTCATTTACCACTCTCCAAGTAAAAAAACCTAGCTCTAACTCCCTTATCAACCACGCGTTTGCCCAGCTTCCATGCATGGCCCCCTAGTCCTCCCGCCACCAGTCATATTTTCAAAAATATCTTCTGGATCAATCTTATAGAAACCCTTCAGTAATTTGAATGTCTCAATCATATCACCCCTCTTTTACCTATCGTCCAATCTCTGCAACCCACAAATCTTCAACCTATTCTCATAAGGTCCATTCCACAGACCTGCTATCATCTTGGTCACTCGTCTCTGGATCCTCTCCACTTCCGCCCCATCACGAAGAAACCCTGGTGCCCATAACTGGGCACAGTAGTCCAGATGGGGTCTTATCAAGCCTCAATACAGAGGAACAACAACTTGTTTGTCTCTGCATGTTAAAGTATTTTTCAGAAGCCAAGTGATTTGATGAGCTGATTTAGTCACTTTTGCAATGTGCCCCCTAAACTTCAATTCCCTATCCACCAACCCTCCCAAATCCCTGGCCTCATCAATCTCCTGGAGTATGGTTCCACCAATGCGATATACTGCTGCTATTCTTTTCACCCCAAAGTGCAAAACCTTACACTTTGCCACATTAAATTGACATCCATTTTTCCTAGCCCAGTCCTCCAAACGATCGAAATCATCCTGTAAAATTTTGACATCCTGTGCACTCACAATTGCTCCACCCAACTTTGCATCATCAGCAAACAAGTGAACACTTCCTCTCAAATCCTTTCTTATATCATTGATGAACAAATTGAAAAGCAGTGGTCCAAGAACAGAGCCCCGCAGCACACCACTAGTCCCAAGCCGACTTTTAGACTCCACTCCTGCATAAACTACTCTCTGGTATCTCTCCTTCAACCACCCTCCTATCCATCTCACCAACCCTATATCTATCCCCATCTGCTCCAGTTTACTGATTAGGGTTCCATGTGGTATCCTGTCAAAGGCCTTGGCAAGGTCCAGTAGTATCACTGTAAACCCATTACCCCTATCCAGTTCAGCCGTCACTGTGTTATAAAACGCGAGCAAGTTACTGAGGCATGATCTACCCTTCACAAAGCCATGCTGTCCCCCCGTACAGTATCTCATTTTCATCAATCCATTCCTGTATTTTTCCCTTAACTACTTTCTCCAAGACCTTGACAACAACTCCTGATCAGTCGGTAATTTGCAAAAGTAGTCTTGGATCCTCCTTTATGCAGTGGAACTATTTTGCCCTCTTTCCACACCTTCGGAACTAAACCAGACCCGAGACTCAGATTAAACATGGTCAAGGGCATTGATAATTCTTTAGCCGCATCACGTAACACCCGTGGTGGTATACCATCCAATCCCACAGATGTATTCACATTAAGGTTCTGTAAGACTATTCATCTGCACTTCATTCACCACAGTTCCCGTATAAACTAATGGGTCCTTCATTCTTCCAATGCCACCACCTGGGTGATATACTCTTGCAAAGTACTCACTCAGTAATTCCACTATATCGACTAATTCAGTGACCTCCTTGCATCAGCATTCCTTAAAATCATTTTGCCATATACATTTTTCCTTTTACTTGCTACATATCTAAAAAACTGTTTAGGATTCTCTTTAGCCTGCATGGCCAATGTTCTTTCGTAATCCTTTTTTGCTTTTCTTACCACACTCGTTACCCTTCTGGCCTGCACTTTATACCGTTCATGTGCCTGCTGGTTACCTTTCTCCTTAAATTCCCTCCATAATTGTTTCTTTTTTTGCAGCTCAAGCTTAATGGTGTTATTCATCCATTTAACCCCTACTTGATTTATTATTCGGACTCTAGGTATACAGTCAGCCATTACTTCATGCAAACACTTCTTAACTGCCTCCCATGCACTATCAACTTCTAGTCCTTGCAGTTGTACATGCCATGGCACTGAACCAATCAAACTCCTAAGCTTGTCATACTTTCCAGCCCGATAATTTCACATGTGCCCTGTCTTAATTGAAAATTCCACCCCTTTAGCCACCTCCCAAGTCAAGACCCTATGATCACTCTCACCAATTGGTGGCAATGTGGTCATATTTGTTACAGCCAAATCCTCAGATGTAATTACTAGGTCAAGCACTATCTGACCCCTAGTATTTTCCATTACATGCTGTCGCAGATAGTTATCCCTTAATAACTGCATAAAACCCAATTCCTTCCTCCCATGTGTCCTCTCCTCACTCCAATCAATGCGACCATAGTTGAAATCTCCCATAATAATTACCCTCCTTCCACTCATTTCTTCTATTTGCTTGTGCATACTGTCACCACCATCTTTTCCATCGCCTGGTCTATAGCAACTCCCAATTGTATATTTAGTTCTGCTAGCCACAATCTCACACCAAATGGCCTCAAATGTGCTCTTTTCTCTATCCTGTAATTCAACTTCTATTCTCCTTGGTTGTAGCTCATCAGCTATCATCAACAATACCCCCCCCCCCCCATTTTATTCTCCCTGTCATTCCTGAACACACTATACCCATCACATTCAATCCCACTAGCTATATCATCTACAGTCAGCCATGATTCACTAATACCAATAACCTGTGGTCTGGAAGTGCCAACCATGGCCAAAAACTCTTCCTTCTTGTTCCTAATACTCCTAGCATTAGTGTACATGATTTTAAGACCCCCCCATTAGCCCCAACCCTACCTTGATGCCTTATATTAACTATCCCATATATCATATGTTGTCCTTATTTGCTCGGGCATATTATATTCATTCATACATTCAACTGCCTCCCTAAGGACTGTATATCTACCCCCCCCCCCCTTAATAAATCTAGTTTCCCTGAATTTGCACATCCATTACATTCAGCAACACTTTCTCAAGTCTCCTTACACCGTAACCATTCAAATGCAAGCCATCCATCTTATATTATATAGATCCTTTCGCCCATCGAACTCACTCCACACATCCACAAATTCCACACCACTCGTCATACATAACCCACGCATAAAGTCATTCGCAATTATAGCCCTCCTTTTAAACATTTCACTATCATACCGTGGCAAAAGACTAATCATTCTAACTCTCTCACTCTTTTCTTTTGCTACCTCAAACAGTTCATTCAGGTCTTCCATCATTTCCATTTTATCTCCTTTCAAATCATTCGTACCTGCCACAACAATCATTTCTTTCACCCTTTCCTTTTGCTCTCTAATAGATTCAGTTACATCCTTTATGGTCGCACCAGGTTAGTACGATTTTGTCAAATCCTCTACTAACACACCTCGTACTAACGAGTCTCCATACAGCACTCTATCCTTCATTTTTTTCATGTTCACACTCATACGCCTATTTTTCCTGTCATACTTTTTATTATTGGTTGGTTCATTCAGTCGACTTTTGCTCATACGCTCTAGCTGCTGTTTTGCCCTTTGTATCGCACCATTCAACAACGCGATCTCACTCATTGCATCTATCTCATCTTTTTTATTCTTTGTAAAACCATTAATACTATCATTCACACTTTCTACATTCACACTCTCACAATTCTCTGGTACAACCTCGCCGTTTCTTGTCATATCCCTATTTTCTTCATTCTGAAGCTTGACAAAAATATCACACTCACGATCCGAAATACACTTCAATTCCTCATTCTCCCTACATTTTCTACACACATTCACTCCTTTATTATCATCTAACCACACTACGCAAAGCATACATTTCGCAGATAGTACACTAAATCATCTCCTTTACATTACCGTTCTTGAAAGAACATGGCGAACCATCATTACTGGTCGCCATTTTCCTTCGTACTGGAGCCATACTTACTAGTAACGCATTTTATCAAATTATAAATTATAAACACCAAAAACACACAAACAAACGCACTAAGATACGCAAGGCAAACAAAACTATGCAATATTAAGGTAAATTTATCAACGATAATTGAAAATAACGCTTATCTTATCTGGAGCTTTCATGTACACTACACACTACGAATCCCTCTAGCGGCGACTTCCCAACATAGATTACTTTAGTACACTAACTACACTAATAAAACTACAATAATATACTAAAATTACACAATTAAATCTAACAAAATATTAATAAATCAACAAAAATCACAAATCTTTCAGGAGCTCTCTGACAGTACGTCCTTTCACCAGCTAGCCTCGACACCAGTCAAATTATCAAATAGTCAAATATGGATGACTGGCAAGTCCAACTGAGTGAAATTGCTGACACTATAGGCATTTCAAAAAAAAGTGTAGAATATATTTTGCATGAAGATTTGCAAATGAAAAAGCTTTGCGCAAGATGGGTGCCGTGCTTGCTCATAGCAGATCAAAAATGCACTTGCATGAAAATCTCTGAACAGTGCTTGGTGCATTTTAACAAGAATGAAGCTGATTTTGTGCATTGATTTATTACTATGGATGAGATTTGGATTCACCATTACACACCAGAATCCAAACATTAAATGAAAACAGTGGACAGAAGCTTGTTGTTCAGCGCCGAAGACAAAGTCAGCAGGAAAGGTCATGGCATCGATGTTTTGGGATGCTAAAGGCATTTTGTTTATTAATTATCTTGAAAAGGGTAAAACAGTAACCGGGGAATATTATTCTGATCTTTTAACCAGACTAGACGGAAAAATTCGTGAGAAAAGACCCAGTTTGCAGAAGAAAAAATCGTCTTTCATCAGGACAACGCATCTGCCTGCAAAGGTGTTTTGGCAATGGAAAAATTAAGGGATCTGCACTGTGAATTGTTGGAACACCCACCCTATTCCCAAGGTTTGGCTCCCTCTGACTTCTATCTCTTCCCAAAATTAAAACTCTTCTAGAACCACTACAGGCGGTGGCATAGCTAGGGGGGGGGGGGGTGCAGAGGAGGCAGCACTTGAACCTTTTTGAAGTTTTGCAGTTAATTCTAAAATACAGTCTCGAGAACTCAGTTCCAAATATTGTAATACTACTGCGAATTTTCTTCACAATTGCTGTAAGTGTTGCTAGTTGTGAGAGGAGTTTTTCTAAATAAAATTGATTAAGAATTATCTACATTACTATGAAATAGATATTCGGCAATGTCATCGATGATTTTGCTAACAGAAAAGCAAGAAAAAATAATGGAGGTGTCACGAATAATAATAATACCAATAATAAACTTTAATTTCAACATTTTAGAATGTTGAAATTAAAGTTTTACTTCAAAAATAAACCTAGTGTTTTAATTTCTTTCCCTATATGTCGTTTTGACGTTTTGTAGTATTTTTGGTGTGTGGGGAAGCAAACTCAGGGACCGCTCTGTGTGGCTAAAGCTCTAGCTACGCCACTGACTACAGGGATGGGATAATGGCACTGGAGCATCGCTGGAATAAATGTATTATTCTTAAGGGAGATTATGTTGAAAAATAAAAATAATTTTGAAATTATAAATTTGTTTTTTCATTGTTAGGCTGAGAACTTTTCAGACCACACACGTATATGGGGGAGGGGAGTAGTATCAAGGAAAAGGAACATCAGAAATGGGATTCCACAGGCTTGATATACCAGAACTATTACTATTCAATGATTTTGTCACTGGATTGTAGGGAATTTTTCAGTTGCTTGTAGATGATGTGAAGGTTGGAAGGGTTATTAGTAATGGTGCTGATGTTGTAACCCTACAGGCAGATTTGAATAAGCTTAGTAAATGGGAAAATGAAAGGGAGATATCAGTTGAATGCAACTACATACAAGTTCTTGGAATTTGGGATCCAGTGATGGGAAGTTGTATACTCTGTTGGTGGAATTATACTAGAGGAAATGGAGTACAAGAGATCTTGGAGATGACTGATCTCCATGATCTTGGGAAGGTAACCCACAAGACTTCTGCAATACTGAAGGAAGTAAACTAGTAAACTAGTAGAAATAAAGAATGATGATTCCATTGAATAAAGTCTTATTAATACCACATATGGATTATTGTGCTCAGTAACCTTGGAAAGGGTACAGAGGTGGATAACAAAAATTACATCAGAACTGCACATTGTTCATTATGATAATATACCGAGGACATGAAAACTGTAGTTGGTGGATTACAGACAAAGGGATGATATGATTGAGACAATTAAGCCATTGAGAGTTATTTACTGCATTTACACTGGGAAGATTTCTTTATATGGAATATAAAGAAATCTTCCCAGTGTAAATAAAGACAGTCATTGTCCTTTATATTCCCATATAAAGGACAATGACTGTCTGCAGTGAGATTGTCTAAAGGATAGAACAAATGACACTCATGTAGTTTCCATCCCTAGAACTTGCATGAGTGAATGAGAAGTATGTGTTTCATGAGGATAGAAGGGGTAAAAAGGGAGGGGGAGGACTGTTGATGGTAGAGAAAGAGTTATGTCGTCCATACAAAGTAGAGATGCAAGAAGGAAATAGTGCCAGTGGTTTTGAGGCAGTATGGTGTGAGATAGAGGTGAATAGAATCAAATACTTGGTGGGATGTTGTTATAGACCAGGTAATGTGGATGGTGGTGATAATGAAATGTATAATCAAATTAGCTAAGCAAATAAGAAAAGGGTGATCATTATGGGTGATTTTAATTATGGCAATATAGACTGGAATGATGAGGTAGCAACTGGAAGTAAAGAAAATGTGTTTCTTGAGTTTTTGAGGGATACCTACCTCAGACAGTATGTAACAGAGGGAACACGAGGATTGAGGGTATGGATTTTGTCATCTCATCAGAGGATATAATCATAAATGAGGTGTCAAATCATTAACCAATTGGTGAGAGTGACCATGAGGTGATTACCTGGGTGATTGCCAGCAGTGAGGAGCTCTGTGAGAAGAGGGTATATGTGGAACTTCAAGGGGGAGGGGGGTGATTATGAAGAGCTCAGGAGACAGCTTGCGGGTGTAGCATGGAATGAGGAGTTATCTGGAAAAGAGATCAGTGCAACTTGCAGGATTTTCAAAAACTGTCTAGTAGATGCAATGTCTAAATGTATTCCAAGGGTGAGAAGGTTAAATAAGGTAGGTGTGAGTGGATGAATAAAGAGATTAAGCATGCGATACAGAGAAAAAGGGCATTGTGGAGGCAGCATAATAGAAGTGGAAATAACTAATTCCATGAGGACTACAAAGACCATGCAAGGAGGGTGACTTGGTTGGTTAGGGTAGCTAAAGAGAGGTATGAAAGCAGTTAGCTAATGAAGCCAAAAAGAATCCTAAGGAGTTCTTTTGATATGTAGCCAGCAAAAGAAAAAATGATTATGGAAGGATGACATTGATTGGAGAAAATGATATAAAGACAGCTGTTGAGTGTGGTGGAGATACTTAATGAGCAGTTCATAAAGGTCTTTCAATCTTGTGAATGTGACTTCATGGAGAGATTGAGAGCAGTTGATGATGGGGAAGAGAGACTGACTTTAAGTGAGCAAGAGGTGTATGGGGAGTTGATTAAACTAGATGTTAATAAGGCTGTGGGACTTGATAATATATCATCACGTATACTGAAGGAATGTGCCAGGGAGTTGACACCTGCCTTGATGTATTTTTTTAATACGAGTCTTGCACTCGGTCAAGTTCCTAAGGAGTGGAAGGAGGGTAAGATTGTGCCACTTCATAAAGGAAGTGATCGAACTCAAGCATCAAACTATAAGCCTATCTGTGTGTCAAGTATTGTGGTTAAGTTGTAGAAGCTTGTGAGAACTAGGATCCAGAGTTGGGTTGACTACAATGGTATTATCTTTGGTGGACAGCATGGATTTGCTAAAGGGAGATCATGTTTTAGTAATCTGCTTACTTATTATAATTAAGTGACTGCTTCCTTGGACAGAGGAGAAGGATACACAGTAATATACTTCATCATCATCATCCAATTCCTGACATGTACCCTCAAGGGGTGTACAGGATATGACAGTACTACATGAAAAAATTACATCATTACTAACTTCCTATCTACAATTTTCCTCCAAATCAGTCTGTTACTTGTCAAAACCCCAACATTATCAGATCTTATATTTCTATCGTCTAAGGCACTTTGTACCATATCAATCCACCTATATCTTGGTCTTCCTCTGGGTCGTTTTGCTGCCAACCTGGCAGAGAACACTTGTTTTGCTAATCTTTCCTCTCCCATTCTATTTAAGTGACCATACCATCTGAGATTAGCTCTGCTAATGTATTCCTGGATGCTGACAATGTCAAGTTCTTTCCTAATATCCTCATTTTTAATATGATATTGCCATTGATGCCCTCTGTTCATGCCTCTAATCTTTCTCAGGACTCTCATATCTGTGGTCTCTAGTCTTTGGTCAAGTGTTTTACTTCTGACCCAGCTCTCAGATCCATAAGTTAAAATTGGTTTGAAACACAGTCTTGTATACAGCTAATTTAGTGTTCCGACTAATTTCTTTCTTATTCCATATGAATTTATTCAATTGACTTCCCACGATACCAGCTTTGCTGATTCTGTTGTCTATTTCTATATTTAGTTTACCATCTTCAGTAAAAATTGTGCCTAAGTAGCTGAAATGTTTTACTTGTTCCACAGGTTCTCCATTCACAACACAGTTGACATTTTCAATGATTCTGCCTATTTTCATTGTCTTTATCTTTTTATTGCTGACCTTCTTACCATATCTATTACAACAGCTATTCAATTTAGTCAGAGAATCTTGCAGACTTGTAGCGGATTTATTTAGAAGTATAACATCATCCGCATAAAGCAAAGAGCTGACATTAACATCTCCAATTTTTGATATCAGGTTTAATACCACATTCCTTCATAATGTGATCCATATAGATAATGAATAACAGAGGGGATAATGTACATCCTTGTCTCACAGCAGATTTAACATTAAACCATCTTCCTGTACTTCCTTCAATTCTAACTGCTGACTCACAACTCAAATAAAGACTAAGTATTGCTTGATATAATGCCCCATTGACACCATATAACTGAAGCGTATTGAATAGCTTCTCTCTTGGCACCTTGTCATATGCCTTTTCCAAATCGACAAAACTTAAATACAGATCTTTGTTATATTCCCATGCTTTCTCGACTATTTGTCGTAAAGTGAAGATCTGATCCTGACAGCCTCTTTGGCCTGAATCCAGCTTGTTCTTCACCAAGCTTTTCTTCCACAATTCTTCTCAACCGTTTCTCAAGTATACTTGCATAGATCTTGCCAGGAACACTCAGTAGGGAAATACCTCTGTAATTCTCACATTCAGTTTTATTTCCCTTTTTATATATGGATACTATGAGAGCTCTACTCCAATCATCGGGAATTCGTCCCTCTGTCCAGGCTTTCTGAACTATGCAGTGCAGCCACTGTAAGACTCTTATACCACCATACTTCAGCATTTCTGGTCGAATATCATCGACTCCTGCTGCCTTTCCACATTTCAAGCCTTTGATGGCTTTTTCTACTTCAAGTATGGATATGTATTCCTGACTGCATGCCTGGTCAGTGTTTTTTACCACTCTCTGTCATCACTGCTCTTTTTATTTAGCAGTTTTTCAAAGTAATTACTCCATACTTCAAGGATATCTTTTTCTCCTGTTTTCATTTCACCTTTATCATCTCTAATTCCTTTTACAGCACTCTTTCCTCCATTCTTAAGCTTCTTCAACAACCTCCAGAATATTTTGCCACCTTCTTGATATTTATTTTCTATATTCTTGCCAAAGTCCTCCCATGACTTTTGTTTAGCTAGTTTTACACACTGTTTAGCTTTCTTACATTTGTCTCTGTATTCTGTAAGAGTAAAAGCTGACTTATTTGCCAGGAACTTTTGATATGCTTTCTTCTTTTCCTTCACTGCCTCTTTAACTTCCTGTGTCCACCAGGGAGTTCTGATTTTTTTTATCCTTGCACACAACCTCACCACATGCCTCTCTGGCAGAATCAATCAATGTTTCCTTCAGAGTTTGCCACAGAATCTCCAAGGTTTGATTCCTGTTCTCAAACTCTTTCATTTTCTTTTCAATAATATTTCTGTATTTTAGTCTACAGTTCACATCTGAGAGCTGCTCAACTTTTATTCGCTTTAAAACTTTCTTACATGTTATTCTTTTCAATATGAAATTCAATTTTATCCTGCTCAAGACTAAATAGTGATCACTTCCAATTTCAAATCCTCTGTACACTCTGGTGTCCTGCACCAGCGAGAAAACATCACTATCAACAATAACATAGTCAATGAGACTTTTCTTATTCCTAGCCTCTTCTCTCCATGTGAATTTGTGCACATTTTTATGTTGGAACATGGTGTTAGTAATAACCAGTCCATGTCCTGAGCAGAAATCCAACAGATATTTGCCATTATTATTAGCTTTGCTCTTTTCTCCAAATTTTCCCAAAATATTTTTGTATGTCTCACAATCATTTCCTACTCTGCTATTTAGATCCCCAACAAGGACCAATTTTTCATTTTTCATTGTGTCAGTTGCTTTTTCTAAAGCCTCAAAAAATTCCTCCACTTCTACCTTAGTAGAACCTTCTGTGGGACCATAGGCACAAATAAGTCTCATTGTCCATTTCCCCATTCTCATATTTTCTACTCCAAGTAATATACTTGGATTTCGCAAAGACTTTTGATAGAGTACCTCATGATAAGTTGACAGTCAAACTAGAGCAGATGGGGTTGGATATTAGATTAGTACATTGGATTGGAGACTGGCTATCTGATAGGTATCAACAAGTTGTGTATGGGGGAGCAATATCAAGAAAGGGAAAGTCACCACTGGAGTGCCTCAGGGGTCTGTTTTAGGGCCATTACTGTTTAACTTGTATATTAATGATATTGGTGAAGATTTGGATGGAGATATTCAGTTGTTTGCAGATGATGCAAAGTTGGGATGAGCCATGAAGAGTAGTGAAGATGTAGTGGCCTTACAAGAAGATTTGAATAAATTGAGTGATTGGGCACGGAAATGGGGAAGTGAGTTCAATGTTGCAAAATGTAAGGTTTTAAAATTTGGAAAACAAAGATGGGATGCAAAATTTATGCTTGGTGAGGATATATTGTTGGAGGTGGAGGAAATAAGAGATCTGGGGTGATAGTGGATAAGGATCTAAAATTTAGGGGACACAGCCAAAATTATGAAGACAACACAAAGGCTTCTGGGAACGATGCAGAGGGCACTGACATGTAGAAGTAGGGAGATTCTTGTTCTGTTGTATAAGGCTTTGATTAGGCCACACATGGACTATTGTGCCCAGATTTGGTCACCTGGTTTCCAGAAGGATGAAGAGATGTTGGAGAGGGTCCAAAGGCGACTAACTACGGGTTTCTGACTTCTGGAATGTTGAGTATGAGGAAAGATTGAGAAGATGTAATTTGGAGAGTCTGGTGGACAGGAGGAAGAGGGGAGATATGATGGAGACCTACAAGTTGGTAAGGGGCTGTTATAGGATCAATGTTGGAGTAGTTCTACAGAAAATAGTGGGAGATCATGGGAGAACCAGAGGTCATCCCTGGAAACTGTATAAAGAGGGCGTGAGTAGGGGAGTGAGAGGCAGGTTTTTTTTTTTTTTTCATGCAGAGTTGTAAATGATTGGAATGCCTTGCCTGAGAGTGTAGTGTCTGCAAGGAGTTTGAATGTGTTTAAGACACGGTATGATGAGCTGTTGTGTGATAAAGGGATCTCCCAGATGAGTCTTTGACTCCATGAGGTCTTGGGGGGTAACAATAATAATAATAAGTTTTTTTGCATGGAAAATAGTGTGTTTGGGGGGGGGGGAGAATGTGTTATCTGAGAGGATGATTTAGTTACAGACTTCCTCTCTAGTTGCTTTACATGTCATAGTAATAGGTAATAGATGGTTTCCTCTCTTCAGATTTCCCTACAATGTAGGAGTATCTGAGGGTGTAGTCTTCTAACCTACTTCCTCTTGTACATAAATTATCTCTCACTGACTTCAAATCCTAGTTATAGCTTTTCTGATTACAGTACATATTATTCTTCTTCCTTATTTGACAAACCTTGTGGTGACCAATCATTAGAAGTTCCAAGATCTTCCATAGCGAATGTTCTAAACTCTGGTCTATTTTGCTATTCTTTGCTGAGGCAGAGATAACCTTGTGAACTTTAACTTCAAAAACAGTCCTGCCTAATTTCTCACAAGAAAGACCTTGCATACATACATCCCAGCCATAACTTATTCGGCTCCTTAGAAACTTGTACTTTTCCATTCAAGACATGACTTTTAACACTATATAAATTCCAAATCTATTCAAATATGGAATACTGCTCACACTTTTGGGATGGTGTACCAAAGGTTTCTCTCTAAGTTTTGAATGCTGTACAGAAGATGATATTCCATTAATTGAAGAATCGTATCTCACAGGTTCTCTCCAATTGCTCTCTGATAAATGATCAGTTTCTTCTCTATGTCTATTCTATAGGTACTTTAATGAGACAAGACTTGACAAATATGCTTGCTCACTCACTGAACCTGCAGATTTTGTCAGCTGCTGAATAGTAGTAGTAGACTGGACAAAATATAATATATATTTTTTTTATTTAATAAAAAAAAACTTTGTTAACAAAATCTTTATAAGAAAACAGAGATGCAGTACCACTAATCACTTGATGGGACTCTATGGACCTTCTGGGACATATTAAAAAAATGGAAGTGATCTTAGGTGAGTACATTATTTGTATAGTGAGTGGGATTATGGGGTGCTTAAGGGTCAAAGCTAGATAACTGGGAAGAGAACATCACATAGTGTGCAGTATTAGCTGGGGCATTGATCTGTTAAACCTTGTTTAATGGAGCAATGCCCATCATTTGGTGAGAGTGATCTAAAGTGATTATCAGGGTGGTTACCAGCTATATGAAGAGCTACAAGGCTGGTGATTATGAATAGTTCAGGAGAGAACTTCCGCTGTATCATGGAATGAGTTGGATGGAAATCGCTTGAATAGCACTCAAGCAATGCTGCTTGAGTGCTATTCAAGAACTATTCTAGCAGATGTCTAAATGTATTCCAAGGGTCAGAAGATTAAATGAGGTAGGTGGAAATGGATGAATGAAGAGATTTAGCACAATCTGAAGGAAGAAGGCATTATGAATGCCGCATTTGAGTGGTAATAATCAGTTCCATGAGGAGTGCAAAGAACCGGCAAGGAAGGAAGGTGACTTGGTTGGTAAGAGTAGCAAAAGTGAACAGCAGTTAGCTAATTAAGCTAAAAAGACCCATAGGGAATTATTTCAATATGTAGCCAGCACAGAAAAGAATGATTATGGAAGCATGATATTGATTGGTGAAAATGATAAAAATATAATCACTGCAGAGAATATAATTGAGATATTAAATGAGCAATTCATAAAGATATTTCATCCTGTGATATGATGCAGAATTTGAATGCAATGGAAAGGGTGGAGGAGAGACATTGTGCGTGAATGTGACATCACGCAGAGTTTGAGTGCAGTGAAAAGTGAGGAAGAGAGACTGACTGTAAATGAGCAAGAGGTATATGGGTAATTTAATAAACTTGATGTTAATAAGGATGAAGGATATGACATACTTGTTTAACAAGTGTTACACAGGGGCCAAGTTCCAAAGAAGTGGAAGAAAGGCAAGATTGTACCTTCATAAGAGAGGTGACAGGACTCAAGCTTCAAATTATAGGCCAGTCTGATGCTGTTAGAGAAGTTAATGAGGACCAAGATCCATAACTGGGTTGACAACATTGATATTATCTTTGATGAACAGCATGGGTTTGCTAAAGGAAGATCATGGAGTATTGCTGTTTTACTTATATGTTAAAGATATTGGGGAAGATTTGAATAGAGATATTCGATTAGTTATAGATGATATACAAAGTTGGGAAAGAACTATGAGAAATAGAGCAGATGGGACAAAAGGACTCGAACAGTCTGAGTCAATGGGCCCATTCACACATATGAGGGGGGGGGAGGTTGGTCTCTGGAATGTTGAGTATGAAGAAAGAAGAGAAAATGCACTTTGCAGAGTCCAATGGATAGGAGAAAGGAGGGGGGGGTGATAGATATAAGTTGTTAAGGGTATTTATCAGGGGCGAATGCTGGTTTTGAAATTCACGCTTGCTCTTGTTATCATTCAGGGAATGAGAGGTGTGATTGAGGTCTGAATAGCAGAATAATGAATTACTGACCATTAAAAACTATGTACAGGTAACCCTTGTATAACGTGGATGTTAACTTAACCCTTGTATAACGTGGTTCCACAGAAATGTCGCGTTATATAAAACGTGTTATGCGAGTCTCAGATCACATAGAAAACGTAGGGTTATTTTCCAAAATCTTTTTTTTTTTAAATTATATAAACAACGACATATCCAACAAAAAAAATATTTTTATTTAATTCAGGTAATTCATGTAAGTTAAGAAAACATATAAACTATGAAACAAATACATAGTATAAAAGTATAAAAATTATAAATTGTACTTAAACTTCATTGCACATAATGCATAAATATTTTAGGCAAAAGAAAATAGTGCATATTTTAATCTTTCATAGCACGAGGATTTGAGGATTGGTTAATAAACACTGGTTTTGTCATGTAATCACCTGATGCATTACTACAAAACAGTAGAGTAATTCTATCTTTGGAAACTTTGAATCCAGGAGCTGATCTTTCATTTTTCAAAATATAGGTACGTTTTTGCACTTTTTTCCAATATAACCTGGATTCATCTACATTGAACACCTGGTCTGCATAATAAATGTTTATAAACTTTGAGAGTTTTTTGTTTAATAAGATTTCCATTCATAGCAATTTTCTTTTGAGGTGCAATCTTCTATCGAAATCATTAGAGATTTCTCCATTTTTCCATTAGAATATCGTGTACACGAGCAACGTGCTTTGCACTTATCGTTGACCCAGCAATAAACACTTTCTCTGATTTTATGTTCATTTTGTTTGATTGTTTGAAATGTTGATTCATTTAAATTCAAAGTCCCTGCAAAAACTCCTGTTTTCTCCATTTTTCAACCGATCCAAGATTTTGAATATTTTTCTTCAAGAGAAATTAATTTTGTTTTCAATGTTGGTTTTTCCCTTTTGTTGCAGTTTGTGGCCATTACTATAAAAATAATTTTTTACACAAAAAAAGCAAGCATTACATATTGTATGTAACTCACCAGAAAATAAAGTGCTCAGCTTGAGATGAACACACTTATGATTTTTAATGCACTTTCCTGGCAGAAATGAGGACAATTTTCAAGAATAAACATTTTATATGGTAAACAATTAAGGTGTGTGTGTGTGTGTGTGTGTTATGATCCATCGATTCGTTTCCAACTCCTGGCGACTCCAAGAACATACACTCTCCATTCCGATGTGTCCCTGACCATGTCTTTCAGAACTTCCAAGCGCACTCCAGTTACTTCTTTAACTCCATCCACCCGTCTAATTCTTGGTCTTCCTTTTCTCCTGCTTCCATCAACTTTAGCAAGCATCATCATCATCTTCTCCAGACTGTCATTTGCTTGCATAATATGTCCGAAGTATGACAATCTTTGCTTCATGATCATAGCTTCAAGGGAGCAATCTGGCTTTATTCTGTCTATCACTGATTTATTGGTTTGCTTTACAGTCCATGGTATTCTTAGTAAGCATCTCCAAACATAATTCAAATGCATCTATCTTCCTTCTTTCACTCTTTCTTAGGGTCCAACTTTCACATCCATACAGCACCATAGGGAATACCATTGCTTTCATGATTCTAATTTTTGTTGTGAGGCTGATATCTTTAAAGATCTTGCTTAAATTTATCATTGCTTTTTTTCCGAGTAATAATCTTCTTCTAACTTCTTCAGTAAAATAACCATCTTTACTAATTCGTTAACAATTTTTGCAGTTAACAATTTTGTGATCCTAGGAACACAAAATTGTTAACTGCTTCCATTTTCTCCCCATCTACTGCCTCCGTAGCGCAATTGGAAGAACGACGGTACATTGTGCCCTTCGATTGGAATAGGCTTAAGTTCGATTCTTGTCGCAATGGGAGGAATCTTTATCTGGACGATTTCAATCGAAGGTGAGTTAGCCGATCTCATATGGAGGTAGCAGGGTTTTTTCTCCCGGAAACTCGGGTTTTTCATCCCGCATACAGACAAATCGGCCCTTCAGAACACACACAATTTACAGACAAAAAATACTAGTTGTGGTGGAGGTGGGCAGTAGATGGCGTTGATGGAGATGATTCGTAGTAGAGGTTCGGTGTAGTGGTTGAGATAGTTGTAGGTGTCCTCCCACGATGAGTCTTCGGACTCCTTGGAGGTATCAGGAATAATAATAATAATAATAATAATAATAAAACAATTGAGGTACATGTGTGCTAAGCGGTATTTACCCTAATATAAATTTGCTTCTTATAATTACATGCGGGATACAGGCAGACACAAATTTAACAAAGATAAAATTTGATTTTTAAGTCGCGCGGTGAAAAACATATGAAAAGATAAAGGGTTACTACAAATTGTAGACCGTGTTTTTATTGGAACCATGTTGTATAAGTACCGCGTTCAACAAGGGTTATTACTACAATTTTAGACCGCGTTATATCAAAACTGTGTTGTATAAGTACCACATTATACAAGGGTTACCTGTATTTAGAAATTTATGTACATTTAATCATACAAATACAACATTTATTTTACAAATGATATTCTATCTTTTTCAGTTTAGCTACTTGAATACAAATTCTACCCTACAGTTCTTCTTTATGAACTGGTCAATAACATCGTCATAAAAAGTTGGTTGTAACTTAATTTTCCCAAGCAACATGCACACTTGTAAAGGCTGGCTGAAGCTCACTGGCTAGAGCTACTTTGACTGTATGGCCCGTGTTTAAGAAACAGGGTGAAATGACATGGAGGGAGCAGAAATGGCTATGCGCAAGCATGAAATCACAGTGCTGAAGCGAGGACCTGGATGCTCCCACAACCGAGCAAGACAAGGTAGCTTGACTAGCATCGGCCTTCGATACACAATGCAAAGCTCACTTATTGCCACGCAAGCTTAAAACATCTTCTGTCTACAAAAATAAAAGTTTAAATGCAATGCTTATAAATGCATGCATTTATTCATGGAGAATTCGCCACTGGTATTTATCAGATTCACATTGAAGATTTTTCACAAAATAGTGGGAGATGGGAGGGGAGATCAAAAAGTCATCCATGGAAGATACAGTACATATGGAAGGTGTGAGCAAGGGAGTGATAAGTTTTTGCATGGATTATGCTGAATGATTGGAATGTATTGCCTGAGGGTGTAGTGACTGAAGAGAATGTGAATGTATTTAAGGCATGGTATGATGAGCTGTGTATGTGTGAGAGAGAGAGAGACCTCCTGCAAGCAATCTTTGACTTTATGTGTCAGATGACTGTGACTTATGCAGAGCCTAGCAAGAACATCTTCCTCTCCTCTGCTGACTTGACTGCCAATGCTTAATTTTAGACTTAACTGCACAATTTATTTGTCAGTGCTTCCTGCCATGATAATTACCATTGGAATGTTATCTTTGATCTTATAGACCATCTGCGGTCTGTAAATGGAACTGACAAATAGTACCTGAAAAATGTATGAAATGATTTAACAGCTGCAGCTTTAGTCTCACTTCCCTTAATTCCAATGCTGCTGGCAATCCAGCACAGCTGAATATCAAAATTAAGGACGTTCAATTTTTACAACAGCTGCAGAACTTCACAAAGTTCTGGATGTGGATTATACACAGGAGACAAGACAGCTTGTAAAGAATTCAATGAGTCTGTATGAATTATACAGTACACTTTTGGTAACAGTTTTTTTTTTTTTTTATATACACAAGTGCAAGTTTATTTTTTATATACACAAGCTGAATTGCTGCAATCACTTAGGATCTTATTAGATATGATAAAGTCAGAAAATACAGCAGTACAACCAACAATTGTTTGAGATCGTGAACCATCAGTATAGATGAGAAGGAAATCAGTCTGTGCATTAAATAACTGCATGTAATGGGCTCAGGTTTTCAGCAGAAAAGTGTCGGTGTACACTTCTGATGATCTGCTCTGTGTGCATTAACTGAATGAGGATAGAAGATAGAGTCAATACTTACAGAATATTTTTGTGTTAGACTTCCTTAGCTGGCACAGTGAAAAGTTGCGTGATGAAGTTCAAACCTGTCATGAAAGAATACTGTTAAGTTTGGAGTGGGTAATATTCATGCCAATAGCTTGCATGATTTCTTTAATACCTACCACATGTCCTTTTGGTATGTATGTTAATCTCTTTAACATACATAAAAGGATGTATGGCAGTCTGATAGTCTGACATTTATAATAATATTATTATTATTATTCAGGCCTCCATGGAGTCAAAAGACTCATCATGGGAGGTCCTTCCTAAGAAACACAAAGTCTATCATACCATTCCTTAAACTCATTGACCGTTCTTGCGCTCACCACTCCATCAGGCAATGCATTCCACGGTTCAACCACCCTCCATGCAAAGAAACCACTCCTCACCCTCTTGCTCAGAGTTTCCTTTTGTAACTTCCAGGGATGGCCTCTTGTCATCACTCCTTCCCGCTGTTCAACGAAGCGAAAGAACTCCCCAATGTCAACCCTGTAACCACCTCTCAACAGTTTAAAAGTCTCAATCATATCACCTCTCCTTCTTCTATCCATCAAACTCTGCAGTCCACATTCCCTCAGCCAATCCTCATAACTATCCTTGTACAGTCCTGAAACCATCTTTGTCATCCATCTTTGTATCCTTTCCACAGTTAATTTATCCCCTTCAAATCCTGGGGACCAAATCTGAGAACAATAGTCCAAGTGTGGTCTGATCAGAGACTTATACAACGGAATAACCCTCTTATCTCTGCAGGTCAGTGTCCTTCTCATAATTGCAGCAATCCTCTGTGTTACCTTCACCACCTTTGCAATATGTCCCCTAAACTTCAGGTTTCTATCAATCATCAACTCCAGATCTCTTGTCTCCCCTACTTCCTCCAGTATAACTCCTCCCACAGAAAATGAAGCATCCCATCGATGTTTCCCAAACCTCAAGACCTTACATTTTGCTGCATTAAACTGACATCCCCATTCATTTGCCCATCTATCTAGCTTATTCAAATCCTATTGCAGGGCTACCACATCTGCACTATTACTAATAGCCCATCCCAGCTTCGCATCATCCGCAAACAACTGAATATCCCGTTGCAATCCACTGGCAATGTCATTGATATAAAGGTTAAAGGTTAAACAATATAGGTCCTAGTGCTGAGCCATGTGGGACCCCACTTGTAACTCTCTGCCTCCTTGAAACTGCTCCACCATACACAACTCTCTGATACCTATCAGACAGCCAATCCTGAATCCAGTTGACCAATCTGACATCCAGACCCATGTGCTGCAACTTAAATATCAGCTTATCATGTGGCACCCTGTCAAATGCCTTCACTAAGTCTAAGAAAATTGCAGTATATGCCTTTCCCTCATCTAATGGTCTTGTAACTTTATGATAAAAGGCTAGCATATTGCTAAAACAAGAGCGCCCTTTCACAAATCCATGTTGACTCTCACAGATAGCATTACCCTCATCTGCCCAATGCTGTATACAGTCCCTCACTACTTTCTCCAAGATCTTAACAACTACTGATGACACACAGACTAACCTATAATTAGACACTTCCAGTCTGTTACCACCCTTATGCAATGGCACTATCTTACCTTCCTTCCATTCCCTGGGCACCTTTGCCAAAGCCAGACTTTCATTGAAAAGCCAGGTTAAAGGCACTGTCAGTTCCCTAGCACATTCTCTCAAAACTCGTGGTGAAATACCATCCAGTCCCAAAGCTTTACTGACATCCAGAGTACTCAGTATCTGCAACACACTCTCCTCCTGTACCTCTAAACATCGAACCAGCCCTATCCCTCAAGCATTAAAACTGACTCCTCTAGGATGAAATACTCCAATAAAGTGTTAATTGATGTTCCACAATGTCCTCTGCATCAGTCACTCTATTCCCATTTTTATCCCACAATATCATTCTTCCACAGTCATTTCTCCTCCTACTGGCCACATAGCTAAAAAATTCCCTAGGATTTTCTTTGGATCTTAGGGCCAATCTCCTCTCATATTCCAGTTTCGCTTTCCTTACCACACTAGTCACTCTTCTGGCCTGTGGCTTATATTCTTCATGCATCTTCTTTTCACCTGTCTCCTTATATCTCTTCAACAGCCTCTTTTTCACTTGCAATTCCTGTTTAATATTGTTTGTCATCCACTTTACTCCAAATTGTGTCCTCTTCTTCACTCGTGGTATACAACTTACCATTGCTGCTAACACATATTCTTTCACAATTTCCCACACACTAATGATATCCCGGCCTTCCAATTCCTCCCTCCATAAAACTTCCCGAAGTTGACGTCGAAGACTATTATAATCACCAGCTTTATAATTCTACATAAGTTCCCGTCTCTTTGATACTCCTGCATGTCTATTCATTTTCCAAGTCAAAACCATATGGTCACTCTCTCTAACTGGTGGGAGAGATGTCAACTCAGTTATTATCAACTCTTCTGATGCTATAACCAAATCCAAAACTCTTGAACCTCTTGTTCCCTCTGTTACATGTTGTCTAAGACATTTGTCCCTCAAGAATTCTAGAAATTCCATTCCCCTATTGCTACATGCATCTTCCTCTCTCCAATTTATACTACTGTAGTTAAAATCTCCCATAACAATCATTCTTCTTGCACTTGCCAAACTTAGCTGTCTAAACATCTCCTGGTCCCCATCCTCTATGCTCCTGGGTCTGTAGCAACACCCCACTAAATATCCTGTCTTGCCTACCTCTACCTGACACCATACACTCTCAAAATCATTTGTCTAACTTCCTTCCAAAGCTTCCTGTGTCCTCTTAGAGGACAAAGGTCATAACTTATCATAAGCAGTACCCCCACCACCACGCTTTCCCTCCTATCCTGACCAAAAATGCTATACCCAGCGACTTCTATTCCTGTTATTATATCCCCTTCTGTCAACCACGTCTCAGTGATCCCAATAATTTTTGGCCAGGCTGATGCTCTCTGTGCCACCAATTCCTCTCCCTTATTCCAGATACTCCTGGCATTAGTATAAAGCATATAAATGATACTGTTTCTATACCCCGCATTATCCCTTCTAGACTCCACTGGGCTCAGTGTTACCTGACATCATCTTCCTTCTCCCAAGTATCCATTCCCACAAGAGGCCACCCCCTGCTATCATCCTCCCTGGGACACACTGACTCGTTCAGAACAGCAATCTCTCCAGATGCCTATATCCTTCCTCATTCAAATGTAAGCGGTCTCTTGCATACAATTTCTCTCTTTCCTCAAACGCACTCCAAGCATCCACATATACCAGTCCTCTCTTGTCACACATTCTCGCTATTATGCCATTCAATATCACTGCTCTTCTGCTCAGCTCATCATTATCATACCTAGGCAACACGCACACTATTTTTCCTCTCTCTGTCTTCTTACGTACAGCCTCAAGCAAAAATCTCATATCTCGCTTCCCGACTTACATTACCACTCAAGTCATTTGTTCCTACCATCACAATCATCTCATCCACCCTTTCACCTCTCTTAATTGCCATAGCCACCCTTTCTATTGTTCCTCCTGGCAAACACTCCTCATGCATCCTGTCTTGAACACCATGGATCATTGAGTCGCTATACATTATACCTCTTACCATTCCCTCTCTCCTATTGTTTCCATTCTCTCCTCTTCTTTCATTCCCATAGGTCTCTCTCATTCTCTCTCCTCTACTGCTATTCTCTCTTCTAGCATTCCCATACCTCTCTCTCCTCTTCTAGCACTTCCATATCCCTCTCTCATTCCGTCTCTCCTACCGTTTCTATTCTCTCGTCTTCTAGCACCCCCATACCTCTCACTCATACTCCCAAAATTCTCTCTCTCCCCTACTCTGAATCGCCTTGCATTTATCTCTTCCATTCTCCTAATCTTATCTTTCATACTTTTGCTCTCATTCACAAGACATTCCACCTCCTCTTTAAGCTCATCTATCTCCCTCTGCAGGTCAGTCACTCAATCTAAATTCACTCTCCCAAACAAAACGATCTCCTAAACTTTCACAGTCACTCACACCTTCCACACTATCAACTAATATTTTCTCATTCATATATATATTTTTTTCATTCTCTCCTATCACACTACTTGTCTTCCTACATTCATTCCCCATTCCTGGAGCAACAAGGTCTGATATTGATATTTCTAATGCACTTATTTCCTCCAACTGCCTGCATTTTGCACACATACGCTCTCTTTCACAAGCCACATATCCAATTCCCGAGATGCATACATGCCACAAAGTCCCTTATGATATTGCTTATAATAGAGTTCTTAAATGGCGGAGGACTTGGCGATACGCCACTTGCGACTGCAGCTGAATCTGCCATCATTCCTTACTGCCGAGTAGCATAATCTTTAATAATTATTCAATTAATAAATTCCGTTAAATAAATAAGAAAAAAAAAGTACAAACAATTACAAGCAAAACAAAATATTTAAGTACACTAAATATAATTAAATAAAATGAAATATAACTAAATACAGTAATGAAAACTTAGCTTCATTTTGTCTTCCACCGTTATGCATTTGATTCCGAAGGTAATCAAAATATATTATATCGTGACAGCAACTAACTTCCAAAAATCAACCACTGAAGTACACTCATATTCAGAGAAACAATTTTGCACTCAAAAACATAGAAAAACGGGGAAAAAAACGGACTATTCACCATTTAAAAATCACTTTCTTCTGCACAGCTCAAATTCACCAGCACGTCCCACGGCGAAGGTTGAGCTGCTAAAAGCAGAGAAAAGATACTAGTTCGTCTAGGATTCTCTGAAAGTGCATAGTTAATGACAACTGTTTCTGTCTGATTGATGGAGCAGGTTTATTCATCTCAACATAAGGATGTGAATGGGTGATGTGCAAAAAGCACCACTTATCATCTGTAAGTGGTGCTTTTTAGACTATTATTACTTGATTATTTTTTTTAGATTATTATTACTTGACACCTCCAGGGAGTCCCAGACTCATCGAGCGAGGTCACTTGCTCTACAACTCTCCGTCTTCACCATTCAGTCCTCTAACTACATCGAACCACATCATCCCAACGCTATTTACTGTCCGCCACCACTACTAGTATTTTCACAGACAATCACAAACATCCATGCCCACAGCTGGATTCGAACCTGCAGCCTTTTGGCTGGTGAGCAGATACACTGACCACTCAGCCAACCAGGCCGGCTGGTGGATGGATAGGATCCAACCTTCACACACTACTCTGCCTTCCAGAACGGACTTGTGACCCAGCTTTGAACATACACATGCATGATAAACGTGAAGAAATGAAGATCAATCAATATCCCATTCAATAAAGGATAGAGTGTGAAGGAGATTCAATGCTTTTCAGCACTTTTCCCAGTTTCTGAATGCGTGCAAGAAACGTGAGCTTTCTCATAATGATGAGTTTTAAGAACTTGGCTTTTACTGTTACTAGAATAATACTTGTTTGATTCTTAGCTCAGGATGTGGGCTAAGAGTGCATTTTTGACAGAAATATGCATAGGCACTTTTTTTTTTCTGCTGAAAACCTGAATTTATTATTAACAGCTCACAAAGAGACACAATCAATTGATTGTTGAAGTTGTCTTTCAATTACCCTCATATTACAAGAGGTACAGCAAATAGTGAAATCATGAACATATGGAGCATTTCCTGCAGTGAGAGTAAGCAGCCGTTCAGTGATTGCATTAACTTTGACACAAAACAGTATCACACTTAAGACATAGAGTCTTGGGTAGCACCCTCTTCTTGATGGTATGGCAGAGATAGCATACTTTCCACTTTAGACTTGGAAGACTCAGACACACAGAAAGTTTTAAATAAATACTGAATGCTCTCTGAGGCCTAGACTATACAGACCTTTTAATATGCGATATCTGCAGGCTCTGTCATAAGATATTTTCATGTCAAAGAATGTTGAAACTAGATATTGATATTCCCATGTCAGGAATGGTTCTATAAAATATGTTTTTAAATGGACCAAATGGTCAAAAGTTGAATGGTGTCTATGGAGAGAAGATTGCATTCCAAGGACCAGAGAATTCTGGCATTTACTATTCTCCAATATCTTACAGATACAGCTAGTCAAAACAATAGGTTGGTAGTAGTTGTTTGCTTGTGTTGGATCCTTTCCTAAATTTTGGGATAGTAGTGACAGTTGAATTATGCCAAGAATCCGGCAAGTTTTCCTCTGAAAGTATGTTGTTGTAAAGTAAGAAAAGAAAATCATAGAAGATGATGGAAGATGTTTTATCATCTCATAATGGATGTCACAGGATTTACTTCACATGAGAGAGTAGAAGAGTTATTTTTAGTTAATCTTTAACAAATGGCCAATTGCACAGCTTTAGCCCATTTTGGTAGAAAAGGTTAGTCACCCTTTCCCTTGTTGCTCTTTCAATAATAAAATTCAAGAAGATACAAAGCTGTTATTGGGATTCTAGCAAAATTTTCTTCCAAGATGTCTCAAGTAGTTTTGGGATCAGCAACAATGAGTTCATTATGTTCCAAAATGGAACATAATGAACTTTATTGGCTGATAGACAAGTGGTGCTTTCTATATCGACCTTTCATTTTCCAGATTTTATCCCATAATTTTTTTTTACTGGTTCTTTAATTAAGCAATGATATAAATTGGATCCAAGATTGCTTTTGACTCTGACATCTCACATGACATGCTTTTTCCTGAGCAAGTTTAAAAACTATTAGGTTTGATGTGGTTCAGTATCTAGCAACATGCCCCATGCTTAGTCTTGATCAGTTTTGGCTGATTAGCACTCTGGGTTCCACCACGGCTTTGGATAAAGTGGAAATCAAGAGGATATTTTTGGAATTGTGGCTGTTGCTGTCTGGGCATTACTATCTGTGACATACTTCACTGATAGATTTTTGACTGAGACTGCTTCAACATGAAATTTTGCAAGATGGATAAAAGTATTCCAATCAGCCTGGTCCATTTTTCACATGGGAATCCATGGGAGAATATGGTTCATTTGAAGATGTGCAAATAACAGGAAAATGATTGCTTTCATAGATGTTCTCTTCAACTTTCCAAATGAGCAGTGTAAAAAATGGCAGGGAAACACTTTGTAAGATCTACTCAGAATATGAGCAAGTAGCATATGGAAGGTGATTAACTCTATTATTAAGAAAAGAAGTTGTGATTGTGGATCAGTTGCACAGTGATATGAACTCACCCATTCATGTTGGCAGTACCCAGAGTGTTATGTCCATTAAGACAACCGTGAGAAGATTGGGCTGAGGCATTTGCATTATAAGATTATCAAGTTCAATCTCATTTAACTCACAAACCAGTAGTAAATAAATGGAACATACTGCAATAAGAAATCTCACAGATAGACAAAATGCTACTGCTTCCAGAGCAGTATTAAACTGGACATATTGGAAACGAGTATGATTACTCACCAGGATAGCTACTCTATCATGAACATGACCATCTCAAGTTCTGTTCTTATGAACAACAGTAAAATGTCTTGAGGTTGGGTCCTTGCTGGATTATAAATGTTTTCTGCAGACAGAAATAGAAGCATTTGTGTTTCTGCAGCAGAACTTTGATAGCATCAATATTTTGGGGAAACCTACAACAGTTTCACTGTAGAAAATTTCCCCTTGTTTTGTAGACCTGTCCAATTTTCAAGTGTTAAGGAACTACCTTTATCAGACTTCTGTTATCTATTGATTTATGGAAGTATGGACTACCAGTGTCCATCTCTTCTGGGAAAAAAATGTTTAATAAATTGTCTAATGTGTCAAGATTATTTTACTTTTGGTGAATACAGAAGTATCCATTTTTTTTTATAAGGGTGTCTGGTGGTTTATCTTTAGATGAGATCTTTTGCCAATTTTCTTGACAAGCGAATGGGATAATTTAACTGTAAAAAAAACTAAAAACCAGCTAACACCTTTTATTCCTTTATAGGGCATAGGCGAGACCTGTATTATAAAGATCTAATAAATGTGAAGAGGTAGAGTTTCAGAATTTGTTTTATAAGGCCTGTGTAACTCAGTGGAGGTGGCACTTGCATCCTGTGGGCTAGGCTTCCCAAAGATAGACTTAAGTTCAAGTCTAATCGTTAACTGGAGGTACTGTTTCAAAGCCTTTTTCATCAATCAGTTCCCAAGTTAGCTGATCTCAAGCATGGGAAAGCAATTTTTTCTACAGGAAACTCACAGTTTTCATTCAATAAACTCAAGAAAATCGACTGTAAAACCCACAACATTGTATTATTAAAATCCACACACACACACACAAGAATATATTGTTAGGATTATCAGGAGATGGCAGCACTTGTTTCCCATTCTCTTTGCTTGTTGCTACTTGATAATCAGTGATAGTCTTGGGCAAGCTATCTCTGATTGGCTGCTCGTGAAGATTGAACTGCCCACTGAGATAGCTTGCCCAAGACTATCACTATTATAAAGTAGCAACAAGCTACTTTATCATTATTATTATACAGTATCTCCATGGAGTTTGGAGATGGGAGATCCACATTAACTTTTATATACACACAAAACTTATAGCTCTCGTTAAACTCATTCACTGTGGGCACTCACTACTAATTCTGTCAATCCATTCACCACTCTCCACACACACACAAATTCTAGTCTGCACACCTTTATTTACACTCTTACACACCTTCTACAGATGATTCCCCCCCCCCCTAGTTCTCTGACTATTTTCATATATTGAAAAACTTCTTTTACATCAATTTTAAAATCCCCTTTAATATCTTAAAAGTTTCTATCATATTCCCTCTTTTCCACCTATCAATTAAACTCTGTAACCCAAACAACTTAACCTATCCTCATATGAAACATTCCACAAACCTGTCACCAGTTTGGCCACTCATCTCTGAATCCTCTCTACCACCTCCTGATCCCAAAGAAACCCAGGCGAAAATGAAATTTTTATAGCAAAAAATTTTACTTTGCAGTTTTGTGTAATTGGGGTAGCAGCTTAATTGGGCCAAATTATGCTAGTCCAGATGTGGCCCAATTAACAGAATCGACTCTAATTTGTTCTGCTTATATCTTTTGTATTTCTTTTTCATCCTTCCACCTCTGACGTGTAGGGAGTAGGCTAGATGATCTCTCTGAAAGGTTTACACATTTAGCTTTCTTTGTGGAGCAAACTTTATGATGCATTTTACTACCACATTGGGCACAGGTAGAAGAGCCACAACAAGCAGTTTGGACATGCCTGTATTGCTGACATTTAAAGCATCTCAGTACATTAAGGATACAGCCTAATAGGACAATTGACATACTCTTCTTTTACAGATGTTGAAGGTTTAGGTGTACCAAAAGTGAGGATGATGTGCCTGATTGGAACCAGATGACTATCTCTATGTATCAGGATGTGCCTCATATACAGGGCTGGATTAACCATTAAGCAAAATAAGCACGTGTTTAGGGCATCATGGAAAGGGGGGCACCACAGAATTTCTGCTTTAATTAGAAGACGAATTTAATTTAACTTTTAATTAATTTTTCATTGTTTTTATCTTTTCTTACTGTTACCTACTTTGTTTCAATAAATAATGACGTGTAAAAGGCCTAATAAAACTCTAACCACGTGCATGACGGTTCGTTTACACCATATTATCGTTCATGACGCTTTCTGGCACTACCATTGCGTCAAATGAGGTAATTTTTTATAATTAACGTAACCATTTTATTTTTTATTTTCCTGTCTGTTTTAATAAATTATGTCTTATAAAAGGCTCCAGAAGCAAATATAAAACAAATCACATGGTTGTCTCAGAAACGCGCCTCCGGTAAAAGGCCTAGCTGTCGCAGAAGTGCGACTCCGGTAAAATAAGAGTTAATTAAAGCACAAGATTCAGCTATAAGCCGAAAAGTAAATTGATATGTGTAACTGTGTTGATTGCCACCTAATATTCAACAAAATAATCTTTTTATTTCTGTATTTAACAGATCCCAAGAACCAAGATGAAACGCATTCAGTTAAGTGGTGCACAAAAGCGAAACCTATCAAAAAAGAAACAAGAGGAGACTTTGGAATAAGATTCTAAGACTGCAAAGCTGACTGATTTCTTCACACAAGTTCCACAACATTATATACTAATTCCTGATCAGAGCAAATCTCCGTCATCAGAAGTGGACACAAATACCACTTTGATCACTTCAAAATCAAAATATGATGTTGTTGGAATCATCAAGGTGTCACAAGCAGGCTCATCTAGCACATGTCTCACTACTGACCTCACTTTGTAAATTCTCTTTATCTCTACTGCAAATGTTGATGCAAGTTGCTTTACAAATATTCTGAGGTTGAAATAAATGCTGAAAATGCAAGTTTAGTGGGCGATGGTGATGGTGAAATGATTCAGTCTGCAAAAGATGAAGTAAACATAGCAAAAGATCCAGGGTTGTGGCTTGATTTCTCTGCTGATGACGTGGCTTAGTGGACTGCTTGTGGACCCAGTGACTGTCAACACCACAATGGGCTATTTGACAAGTCTTGCCGACATTTCAGTAGTGGCAAACCAGTAAGATACTGTTCGCAGAAACTTTTTGTTGGGACAAAAGACAATGGTGAGGAATACAAGAGAGAGTGGTTATTGTATTAACCATCAACGGGATCAGTTTATTGTTTTGTATGTAAACTGTATGCTCCTAAAAATTTCTCACATTTTGTTACAAGAGAAGGGTTCAGTGACTGGCGAAATACTATTGTAATTGATCAACATGAAAAAAGCACTACTCACTGAGACTCTATGCTAACATACTTAACTCGCAGACAAGGTGCAGGGTTGGGACTACAGTTGGAAAAACAAATTCAGGAAGAGTGTGGTTACTGGAAACACGTCCTGAGGAGTGTCATAGCTGTTATTCGTACGTTAGCTGAACGTGGCTTGGCTTTTCGAGGACCAGAAGAAAGATTTGGATCATTGCAAAATGGGAACTTTTTAGGGCTGATTGAGCTCATAAGTCAGTTTGATCCATTTTTAGCAGGTCACATTGTGAAATATGGAAATCGTGGCAAAGGAAATCCTTATCTGTCCAAAGCCACCTGTGAGGAACTTGTTCAACTGATGGCTCAAAAGGTCCACGTGCTTATTGTTGATGAAGTAAAATCTTCTGGTTATTTTAGTTTGTCAGTTGATTCAATACCAGATTTGTCACATATCGACCAGTTAAGTGTTGTACTTAGGTACTTAAAAGAGGGACAGCCTATTGAATGCTTTTTAACCTTTCTGGAAATGAAAAGCCACTAGTGAGGAAATGGCAAATCAGGTGTTGCAGTACTTACATAAAGTTTGTCAACTAAACTTTTCAAAATGTAGGGATCAGTCTTATGACAATGCTGCTAACATGTCTGGGTGTTATAAGGGGATGCAGCAAAAAATTTTAGAAACAAACAAGTTTGCTATATATGTGCCCTGTGCAGCTCATTCACTAAATCGGGGCCGAAGTGCTGTTGACTGCTGTCAAGAGGCGGTTAATTTCTTCTGTACAGTGAGGAACTCGTTCTCTATACCTTTTTTTCAGCCTCAACCAGCCAATGGACAATTCTTAAAGGTTGTATTGGAAATGAAAATGTCTTAAAATCCCTCTCTGATACTAGATGGGAGGCACATGCTATGGCAACAACAGCAATTTTGAAATTGTTCCTTCAAATTTTAGAAGCGTTAGACTGTATAGCCGAGGACCAGTCACAAAAGGGAGACACTAGAAGAGAAGCAGATAATATTGCAAATAAGATGTTAGAATTCGTTTTTATGTTGAATTTTTGGGATGAGATTTTGCAAAATTTTCAGAGTAAGCCAAGGTCTACAGAATGAGGATGTCAACTTAAAAACATGCAGATCTGTATGGATCATTAGCTGACCAATTGTGGACTTCACGAAATGAATTTGAAAGATATGAAGCAGCTACAAAGGAAGTGCTACCAGATGTTGATTACAAGGCAACTCAAACTCGCAAACGTATCAGAAAGAAGGTACCCAATGACAGAGATGCTCCAGAAGTATATCTGAATGCCAGAGATAAATTTCGTATCACCACCTTTTACACAATTGTTGACAAACTTGAAACTGAGATGAGAAGAAGAGATGAGATATACAAAGAAATATCAGAGAGATTTTCTTTTCTAAGTGATGTGCCACATAATGCTACTTCAGTGACTTCATCATCTACTGAAATTGAAAGGTATTCTCAGTGTTGTCAAAAGATGATTGATGCTTACCCAGAAGACTCGAACACTAATTTCTCAGCTGAGGTTCAGCAGTTTCACTCATATGTGCACCATAAGTTCAGTGCAACAAAAAATGTAAAAACAAGATTCAGTCATGCTGAACTTTATAAAATAATTGTAGAAGACAATATTGAGTGTGCCTTTCCAAATGTAGACATTCTTTTGTATATTTTTAACATTAATGGTTACAAATTGCTCAGTTGAAGTATATTAAAAATCCCATCAGAACAACTATGCAACAAGGCAAGTTGAATGCCTTATCTCTACTAAGTATAGAAGCAGATGTGTTACGTAAGATTAATTTTGAGGATCTGATCAAAGACTTTGCAATTAAAAAAAGTAGGAGAAAACTTTTCAAATCTAAATAAAGTTGAAATATACAAAAATAAACATTATTTTCCATCTTACTATAAGTTTTGTTTCATTTTGAAAAATAAAAATTTATTTTATGGTTTATTATTGTTTATATTTTGAATTGCATATATATGGGGCACCAAAATCTTTTAAGTGCTTAGGGCCTCTATGGGTCTTAATCCGGCCCTGTTCATATGTGTCATTCACTGATCATTAAGCTCTGAACATATCTCAACTGTAAAATCATAGAGATTCCATTATATCACTTCTTGAAAAAAACAATTTATGAGGTGTTGCTGTAAATGCTAATTCACACACTGATGTTGTACTGAGTAGTTTTTCTGAGTATTGCTGACATTTTCCACAAAGATATCACATAGTTTCTTAACTGTTTGGGAGAGCCTGTCAATCCTTCTGAATAAAGTAGGGTGAAAAAGCAACAAGGCATTTTCCCTGTTCACTTTTCACCTTGCATGGAGCATAAACACTGTACATTTATACTGGTGTCATGTCTTTTTCTTCTGTAATCAAGCTATGTATTTACAATATAAGTACTTGGTTGGGACCTTGTGAGGGTCTTGAAACATTTGAGGATGAATTCATGCTCAAAGAATTTTTTGTTTGGCACCAGAGCTCCCCACCCATCCCCACAGAGCCACACATGGATTACATGAACTGCACTTGGGAGTGGAATGGCAGGGCTATCCTAGATACTATATTAGAACCACAGCAAACCTTGGAAGCAAATTTTCAGGCCATGGGTTGGAAGACTTACTGTAACACTGTTGACACTTGCAGCAAGCCCACTAGCCAAGAATGTCCTGCCTGTCTTGCTGAAGCAGATGCCAAATTAGTGCAAGACCATCAGAATCCTCCTCCCCCTTTTAGATGTCCATAGAGTTCACACGGCATGGTGATCATGGCATATATCAGTGATGGTGGTTGATCTGGAAAACAGGATAGTAAAAAAAAAAAAGGTTCAGGACAATCAAAGAAAAAGAATGAAAAGGGTCACTGCCATTTCTTTTGCACAAAATACAGGCTGATATCTCATCCAATTCCATGATTATCCAATCCCATAGCTGTATTCACCTTGAATACAATTATGGGATTGGATTTTTTCAGTTTATCTACCTCTATTCTCATATCAACCTGTTACATCAGTCACTGCATTATCTCCACCAAGATAATACATTTTTACATGATCACTCAGTAATTCAACTATTTTTTCTGCTCCTGTCACTTCCTTACTGTCAATGCTGTTTATTAAAATTCACCTTCCATAATTGTTCCTCCTTTTACTTAACACAGCAAAAAATTAGCCTGCCAATTTTTCCTTACATAACAGTAAACATCACTATAAAAAATTCAATAACAAACTACCAAAAGTCCTGATGAAAGCTTCATATGTACAACAGTATGTTAAAAACATTGCTATGGCAAATGATCCCACTATAAATACTCCTGTGGTCCCTACAAGTTTGCTATAGTGAGACCCAGTGTATATAATTCTGTATGATATCCTGTTGACATCATATAATTGAGGGATTTTAAAGTTTCTCTTGAACTTTATCACATGCTTTTCCAAGATCTACAAACTTATACACATATACTTGTTATATTCCCATGATCCTGGCAATTCCTATTTAGCCTAAACCCAGCTTACCATTCCAAAATTTTCTTAGCTTTTTTTAAAGTCTGCTTGCATAAATCAGAGAAAATTCCTCTGTAATTCTTACATTGTTTTATTTTCCTTTTTATAGATGGGTACTACACGACCTCGACTCTAATCATCTGGAGATTAACCTTCTGACCACTCTTGAATGCAGTGGCTACACTGCATAATTCATGATGGTCAAGTTTCATGGAAAGAAATGTGAAGAGGTCAGGATGGTTATCAGTGTTTGGAGACCGGCAACTGTAATAATTTGATTCCTGATACGTAACCTCAAGGAGTATACAGGATGCTATGACAGTAATAATGTAAACTTTTAATGTAGTACCAACTTCCTGTGAACGATTTTTTGTGAAAATTATTCTGTTACATGTCAGGATTTCAAATAATATCAGATTTTATACAAATACACCACTGATTTTCCAGCAACCTTGGTTACAAAAAATTACTGAAGTAGCTATTTTGCTGGACCAAACAGAAGTCATGTAATAATAATTCATCAGAACAACTCTGACCTATTAATTATTATTACGTGAAACTTCCTCACGATTTACCTCTCGAATGTCCCTAAATTACCATGGACTCGAGAAAACTTAAATATTAAGTGCAATTTAATTAAATAAGAATTAAGTGATTAAATGAAATGTATTTGTATAAATGAGTGCAAGGGGACATGGACTTATGCTTGACACTACCACCACCACACCTGCCCTTGATCAGGAGCCATCACTAGGGTTAAATATAACTAAAATAAGCTGAGAATTACTCATGCAACGAGTGTTGCATGCTCATTTAGTTATCTGTGGCAACCCAGTGAACTAGTCAGGTAGTTACAGAAATTTCAATTTCATTTCTCTCTAATAATTTTGTCCAGACTACCGAGATGCTGGACCATCCAAAGCCAGAACATTGGCAGTGTACCTGTATTTCAGTTTTCTAAGGCACTTTTAAGGAGTGGAAATTCTGGAGGTCACCATTTAGCTCCTTTCTAGTGCTAGAGGACATGAGGTAGGGAGTGGGTGGGACATTCTATGAGAGATGACCTGCATGGTGTATCTGGAAGGAGAACTGTTCAGGAAGAGATCAAGAGTATTTGAAGTGAAGCAGGTTATCAGGGTTTTAATTTAGTAGGTGTACAATTTGTGTTAGGTCATTACTTATGGCAAAGGCTTCTGCTTCTTATCCAGCTTGGTTAGTGGTGTTGCAACAGGAGAGCTAGTAGGAATTGTGGATGGATTGTAGATGGTCGAGTTTCACGGAAAGGAATGTGAAATGGTCAGGATGGTTATCAGTGTTTGGAGAGACTGGTAAATGGTTCGGGTCCATGCACTAAATGATAGCTGGCCTGCAGCACCACTGTTTTAACTGATGTACCCTCTCTAAGTATGTTTGTCATGGCCTTGAAGCGTATCATTCAAACTGCACAGAGAAGTGTGTGTGGAGGGGAGACTGGCACACAAAAGAAAAGGCAATATTCAGGCAGTCTTGATGAAGGAAAGAAAGGAGCAGAATAGCATTCAATATCAAACATGAAGATAAACTTCTTGATTGGAGAGCAGTTCCAAGTAGAGTTATATGAGTAATTTCAAAATAAGCAATGAAACTTATTTGTGCCTATGGTCCCACAGAAAATTTTCCTAAAGAAGAAGTGGAGGAATTTGAGTCATTACATTTAGATGACAAAAATAAAATGGAAAAATTGGTCTTTATTGGAGATTTAAACAGCAGAGTAGGAAATGAATCCCACTAGGCATATTGAAACATTTTGAGAAAAGGACAAAGCTAATAATAACCATATCTGCTCAAGATGTTGAGCAGATATGATTGCATCTTCTTTCCATGTGCACAAGTTCACATGGAAAGAAGATGCAAGAAACAAGAAAAGACTTGTTAACTATATCGTTGTTGATAACGATGTCTTCATGCTGGTTTAGGATACGAGTGTACAGAGGATTTGAAATTGGAAGTGACCATCGCTTAGTGCCAAGCAGGATAAAAATGAATATCACATTGAAACGAACAAGTGTACAAGAAAGTTTTAAAAATAATTAAAGTTGAGCAGCTTTTACAGGTAAACCACAGACTCAACTATACAAACATTACTGCAGAAAAAAATTAAACAGTTTGAAAGCAAGAACCAAACCTTGGTGTCTCAGTGGCAAACTCCGAAGAAAATATTAATTCAACTAAGGAGGGATGTGGAGATATCTGCAAGGATAGAAAAATAAGAAAACCATGGTGGAGAAGTCTGAAGAAAGCATACTGAAAGTTCCTAGCAAATAAGTTGACAGTACCCTAAAAGAATACAAAGAAAAATGTAAGAGAGCTAAGCTATGTGTAAAAGTAGCTAAACAAAAGTCATGGGAAGACTTTGGTAAGAATATAGAAAATAAATATCAGGAAGGTAGCAAAATGTTCTGGAGGCTGCTGAAAAAGATTAGAAATGGAGGAAAGAGTAATGGAGTAGAAGGATGCCTAATTTTTAGATGCTGAGGAAGCTTCTCATCTTATTTGTTCATTCCAGGAGAGGTTGGAGGTAAATGTCAGTCCAAGATGAAAGATCCGATACTGTTTGTATTACTAAGGGTAAAAGGCAAGAGGGCATTTTGGCAGCATGAACTAGGTTATTCTTGCCTCACTGAAGAACAATACAGAGATCAGTATTTAAGGACTGGCTGTAGATAATCTTGATGCTTGAGATGTCTGAGCACTGCATAGTTTCTAAAATGAGCAGGTGAATGAACTGCACTGTTATCAGAAAAACTGTGGATAGGATTAGTGGTGATTAAGTAGGTCATTTGTGTATAGGAAAAAGAGGGTGAATGACAGAACAGAGGCTTAAAACATTTCTGCTTGGTGGAGAAGCTCAGAGAGAGACATCCTCCACGACATACAGTGAACAACCAGAACGTTTGCAACCGAATTCTTTGGTTTATATCCTCTGTAAAGAGGATATTTACCAAAGAATGATTGTGCCTATCTTGAATTATATTGATGCCAAATTTGTTCCAATAGTAGACTTTTTGCTGCTTTCCCTGGTTTCTGCCAAACACAGTGGGATTTATTTAACTGGACAATACCCATCCATCATGATATTTCATCTTGTGTCATCCATTGTCTTTTGGTTTAACTAAATACAGATAAACTGTTGGCTAAATTGCCAGTCCATTCTTTCAGTATCCAGATGTTATTAATGGCATGCACCACAATAAGGTGAGGATTGAACATTAGGTCAGAAGCTCATTGTTCTCCATATTCCTTAAAAGACCTAGTTATCTAGCACTTATCTTTAAGCAATCCCTAATCTATAATCAATGTGTGGAAACAATTATAATGTGTAAAAAAAAAAAAAAACTTTAATAACCACAATATTTTAAATAAAACATTTATTTTCCAGAACACTTTGCAGTACAACAGAAAAATGAATATAAAATATTACATATAATTTATTTGAAAAAACTGACAATATACATATATATATATTTATATAAACCATGAAAACTGAATTATGTCCCTTGCATTATTGGGCAACAGAATCACTTGAGTTTGTTCAAGCAGTTGGTCTGAAAAATGCTTAATCTTCAAACAGCATAGTAACTAAGGCCTCACTCCTGCACTGATCCTCTTCTAGTCTTCTGGCCTAAAGTAATTTATTGAAATGACCAATATTTAATATTATACAGAAATACAAAGGGTCTTTAAAAATAAATAAATAAAAAATAACCTAATAAATTATTTTTTGATTACTTTAACTTTATTATTAATTACAATTAAATCTGGAACTGATATCAAATAATTTTCTGTTTATATTTTATCATTTTCTGATATGTACTCTCAAGATATATATAAATGGCATATTATGGCATAATTCAGTTTACATTATTACTAGCTTAATATTAAATGTTTATACAAAATTAATGCTAATATAATGATGAAGGGCATAATCTCAAAAAAGGTGTGTATTGTCCATCTCAGATCATCATTTCTTAAAATGGGCCATCAAAGGGAGTACAGGTATACTATTACAGTTGTACAATTAAAACAGTTATTAATTTTTTATTAGCAATTTCCAAGCAACCAACTAACTAAATCTATGCAGATATTTCTTGCCTATCTTTATGGAATTCTGCCATAAAGATAGGCAAGAAAGATAATAAGACAAGAAGTGTTGACCTGAATAGATTTAAAGAATGTGGAATGAGAACTTAACAAAGAGTGACTCAAAATATTTTGGAATTTGTCTTTATGTGATATTCTGTCTTTTATTATGTGTTATAAATTGTTTTTTAATATTTATCCCATACAAGAGAAACACAAGCACCTTGAGCACATCACTGCTGTGTGGAGTGCAGGTAAATTTACTAACATTTTTCTTGAAGAGCTGAAGGATGTTCCAGATATCAGTGGTGGATGGAATAAATGAATAAGAGGAGAAGCAGGTTTGATGTGTTTATACTGAAAATGGAAGTTGGACAGCTACTCTTGTTTTAAATGGAGGAATGATGTTTGTCAGTTCACTGGAGCAGCAGCTATGGAAGTACCTGTAGAAGAGAGACAAATCTGAAACATCTGAATTGCTCTCCTCTGGACAGAAATCAAGACTTTTTAGGGAGGTTTTAGGTATACTACTCTAAATGTGTGAACAGCATTCTAAGGATTGGTGGATTTGAGATTTCTATAGGGTTGAGAGCTGGGTAGGTGTAAAATAATGCCAATTTTATTTAAAGCCTGGAAATAAATGTCAGTTTGAGGAGGGAGAAAGATCGCATCTTGTCTGGTGATTGGTATATTGATGAGGGTAAGAAAAGGTATGCTAAGATCCCTTTTATGAGAGGAAAATACAAGACTGCGATTTGGTAGCACTGAAGGTGATCAGACTATTCTTGCCCCAATGAAAGCTGGTATGGAGAACAGTGTATTAAGGTAATGGTTGCAGATGAGTTTGATGTTAGGGATGTTGGACATCCCTAACATTAACATGTTTTGTTGAGAGAGTAGGATGAATAGTGTGCACTATCATTGGCAAAGCTGCAGATAGGAATGTACTGAAAGAGTAAGTCATTTTATGCAGAGGAGAAAGAGGATAGGTGATAGAACAAAGCCATTAGACAGATAAGGGAACCAGAGATTTGGGTATAATGGGGGATAAAGGCTTTCATTCCAGTTAGAATAATTTCTGTGACTTGCTCAGTGCAGGCATCTTGATCAAAAGAGTGGAAGCAATAGTCAGCCCATGGAAAAGAAGAGTAGCAGTTCCAGTGGGATGCCTGCCGGAACTACTATCTTCATATCCCAACCTCATATCCTCTAGCACTGCAAAAGGATATGAGCATGAGTGTGGTTAAAGGGTGGAGGGAGCTTGTGAGAGTGGAAACTTGCACAAGGTTGACCTTTACTGTGTATCTCGAAGGTGAAATTGTTACAAAAAAGATAAAGGGTACTGGAAAAGTGGAGAGGGTTATCAGGAATTCAGGTGGGTAGATGAATGATTTGCATTAGGTCACTGCTTGCAAAAAAAAAAAAACTAAAGAGGTTTTTTTTTTTGCAATCAAAATGATATATCAATCATTTAGCTTTAGTTGCTTAGGTGCTTCTTTTTATTGTTTAGAACAAATAATTTAATTCAAATGTTTAGAGTTGGTGACTTTTCTGATTATGTTCCAAATAGCTATTAATTTCATCTAATTTCATGTGTCAAATCAATTCAATCACAAGAACTTATAGATTGTTAGCTGAACTCGGGACTTCATGGGAAAATGTTAAATGTCATCTTAGCCAACTTAGAAAGTCAACAGACTATCAAAATGCTCTATGTTAACTGATATGAGAAAAAATCAGGACTGCTTTGATATTTGTAGAGAATTGCTTGCAAGTCTACATGAGCAATTTGTCATACAAACAGTCACTAGGAGGAAAAGGTCTGCCTTAAGAATAACATGTTGTACATTTAATGGAATTTTGAGGCCGCAGTCTACTTTCAGAGGAGCATGCATCCAATGTCGACTCCATTCTCTAAATTAAGTACAAAGTTCTGCACAAGTGCTACTCTGATCAATCAAAAATAGGTGTTCCTCCTCCAAGCCACTGCCAGACTGCACAAAGCAGCTTGGATGCAAAAAAAATTATTCTACCTACCTAGCCATCTGATTATCACCTATTACAATTAATAGGTCACTTCCTGTGCAGATGGCTTTTCTAATACTGATTAATTTCAGTGGGTGTCTAGAGTTTCACATTCAATTACTGAGTGTAGTATATTGAAGGGGAATTGAGATTCCTCTGGAGGGAGGGAGGGGGAGAGGGAGAGAGAGAGAGAGAGAGAGAGAGATGATGGCCACGGTCTATATTTGGCTGAAGAATATTTTTCAGTTGTAATTTTATGAAGTGTCAAAATTCTGCAAATGTTTGGATTATCCTTTTCATAAAGTCATAAAGATACAAAAAGAAATATGCTGGTGATCTAAGTAGGTGGAAAGAAAAGTCTTAATTTACAGATGCAGAGAATATTTTTCATAACATGACAGGAGAAAGGGGGGGAAATAAAGGGGATATGAAAACTGACAAACAGTGTAAAGTAAGACGGAGTGATATTTTCTCGTGGAGAGTGAAATGCAAGTAAAATGTACTGTAAGGGAGTAAGATGGCAATGAATTTTTGTTTACTGGCTGAAAGCAAATTGGCAGCAACGACAGAAAAAGCTACTCAAAGATAAAGAAAAACTGACATCCCCTCACCCCACACTCAGACAAAATGATTATTATACAGGTTATCTCCATGAAATCAAAAGATCCACACTAACCATTATTCACACAATGTCTATCCCTCTGCTCCTTAAACTTATTCACCTTAGGGACCTCACAACTACCTCTGGAAATTCATTTCACTCATTAATTACTCTTCAAGCAAAGAACCTAGTCTGAATAGCCCTACTAACTACACTCTTGCATATCTTCCAGGAGTGATTCCCTTGTTTTCTCCTACTCATCATGTATTTAAAAATATCTATTGAATATAAGTTTCCAACATGTTACCTCTTCTACGCTTGTAATTAAACTTGCAATACACAAACTTTCAATTTATCCTCACAGGGAGTATTCGCAGTGCTGTCAACGGCTTGGTCATAACTCATTTCTGAATCCTCTCTACCATCTCCAGATCTCCAAGAAACCCAGGTGACCAAATCTATGCCCAGTAGTCAAGATGTGGCTCAATCATACCTTACGAAGAGGGATAATAACTTCCCTATCTTTATTTGCCAATGTGTTCTTTAACAACCAAGTAATCCTCCAAGCTATTTTCCCAACTTTTGCAATATGTCCTCTGAACTTCAAATCATTCTCCACTATCGTCAATGATGATAGTAGAGAATGATTTGAAGAAAAGGTTACAAAGTATGTAACCTTTTCATTCCAAAGTGCTTGGGATTTAGCCGACCAAACTGTATTCTTATTGGTTAAACCAAAATAAAAAATGATTGTACAAAATGAAAAAATTTCATGCTGGCTGGGGCGTCGCCCGGACAAACAAGGCCGCCATTGTTTTCGCCAGAGAACCAGGACGAACAGCAAAAAGTCAGCTATTGGAACAAATCAGAAAACACACCCCAACTCAACATCACCAGAGTTAAAGATCGGTACTATCAACGTAAGAAGCGTGAATGGCAAAGAAATGGAGCTAGCAGAGGAATTAGATAAGTACCAGATCGACATAATAGGGGTGACTGAAACAAAAAAGACAAAAACTGGTGAGATCTTTCTGAGCAATAAATACAAAATGTTATACTCAGGCAATGACAATCAAGGAAAAGAAGGAGTAGCATAGTATTCAACACAAAATAAGAGGCTAATCTTGAATGGCAGGCAGTCTCAAGTAGAGTAATGTGGGCAAATATGAGAATGGGGAACTGGAAGAGACTTATTTGTGCCTATGGTTCTTCAGAAAGTTCTACTAAGGTAGAAGTGGAGGAATTTTTTGATGCTTTAGAAAAAGCAACTGACACAATGAAAAAGGAAAGGTTGGTCCTTGTTGGGGATCTAAATAGCATAGTAGGAAATGATTGTGAGACATACAAAAATATTTTGGGAAAATTTGGAGAAAAGAGCAAAGCTAATAATATTGGCAAATATCTGTTGGATTTCTGCTCAGGACATGGACTGGTGATTACTAACACCATGTTTCAACATAAAAATGTGCACAAATTCACATGGAGAGAAGAGGCAAGAAATAAGAAAAGTCTCATTGACTATGTTATTGTTGATAGTGATGTTTTCTCCCTGGTGCAGGACACCAGAGTACAGAGGATTTGAAATTGGAAGTGATCACTATTTATTCTTGAGCAGGTTAAATTAAATTTCATATTGAAAAGAATAACATGTAAGAAAGTTTTAAAGCAAATAAAAGTTGAGCAGCTCTCAGATCTGAACTGTAGACTAAAATACACAAAGATTATTGAAGAAAAAATGAAAGAGTTTGAGAACAGGAATCAAATTTGGAGATTCAGTGGCAAGCCTTGAAGAAAGCCCTGATTGACTCAGAGAGGCATGTGGTGAAGTTGTCTGCAAGGATAGAAAAATTAGAACTCCATGGTGGAAACAGGAAGTTAAAGAGGCAGTGAAGGAAAAGAAGAAAGCATATCAAAAGTTCCAGGCAAATAAGTCAGCTTGTGCTCTTAGAGAATACAGAGACAAATGCAAGAATGCTAAACACTGTGTAAAACTAGCTAAACAAAAGTCATTGGAGAAGTTTGGCAAGAATATAGAAAATAAATATCAAGAAGGTGGCAAAATATTCTGGAGGTTGTTGAAGAAGTTTAGGAATGGAGGAAAGAGTGCTGTAAAAGGAGTTAGAGATGATAAAGGTGACATGAAAACGGAAGAAAAAGATATCCTTGAAGTATGGAGTAACTTTGAAAAACTGCTAAATGAAACAAGCAGTGATATCAGCACAGTGGTAAAAAAACACTGACCAGGCATGCAGTCAGGAATACATATCCATACTTGAAGTAGAAAAAGCCATCAAAGGCTTGAAATGTGGAAAGGCAGCAGGAGTAGATGATATTCGACCAGAAATGCTGAAGTATGGTGGTATAAAAGTCTTACAGTGGCTACACTGCATAGTTCAGAAAGCCTGGACAGAGGGACGAATTCCCGATGATTGGAGTAGAGCTCTCATAGTACCCATATATAAAAAGGGAAATAAAACTGAATGTGAGAATTACAGAGGTATTTCCCTACTAAGTGTTCCTGGCAAGATCTATGCAAGTATACTTGAGAAACGATTGAGAAGAATTGTGGAAGATAAGCTGGGTGAAGAACAAGCTGGATTCAGGCCAAATAGAGGCTGTCAGGATCAGATCTTCATTTTACGACAAATAGTCGAGAAAGCATGGGAATATAACAAAGGTCTGTATTTAAGTTTTGTCGATTTGGAAAAGGCATATGACAAGGTGCCAAGAGAGAAGCTATTCAATACGCTACAGTTATATGGTGTTAATGGGGCATTATATCAAGCAATACTTAGTCTTTATTTGAGTTGTAAGTCAGCAGTTAGAATTGAAGGAAGTACAGGAAGATGGTTTAATGTTAAATCTGGTGTGAGACAAGGATGTACATTATTTCCTCTGTTATTCATTATCTATATGGATCACATTATGAAGGAAAGTGGTATTAAACATGATATCAAAATTTGAGATGTTAATGTCAGCTCTTTGCTTTATGCGGATGATGTTATACTTCTAAATAAATCCGCTAGAAGTCTGCAAGATTCTCTGACTAAACCGAATAACTGTTGTAACAGATATGGTATGAAGGTCAGCAATAAAAAGACAAAGACAATGTAAATAGGCAGAATCATTGAAAATGTCAACTGTGTTGTGAATGGAGAACCTGTGGAACAAGTAAAACATTTGAGCTATTTAGGCACGATTTTTACTGAGGATGGTAAATTAAATATAGAAATAGACAACAGAATCAGCAAAGCTGGTATGGTGGGAAGTCAGTTGAATAAAGTCATATGGAATAAGAGGGAAATTAGTCGGAACACTAAATTAGCTGTATACAAGACAGTGTTCAAACCAGTTTTAACTTATAGATCTGAGAGCTGGGTCAGAAGTAAAACACTTGACCAAAGACTAGAGACCACAGATATGAGAGTCCTTAGAAAGATTATAGGCATGAACAGATGGCATCAATGGCAATATCATATTAAAAATGAGGATATTAGGAAAGAACTTGACATTGTCAGCATCCAAGAATGTGTTAGCAGAGCTAATCTCAGGTGGTATGGTCACTTGAACAGAATGGGCGAGGAAAGATTAGCAAAACAAGTGTTCTCTGCCAAGTTGGCAGCAAAACGACACACAGGAAGACCAAGATATAGGTGGATTGATACGGTACAAAGTGCCTTAGACGATAAAAATATAAGATCTGATAATGTTGGAGTCTTGACAAGTAACAGACTGATTAGGAGGAAAATTGTAGATAGGAAATTAATAATGATGTAATTTTTTTCATGTAGTACTATCATATCCTGTACACCCCTTGAGGGTACATGGCAGGAATTTGATGATGATATGTAATAGTTTTTCATACAGTATTCTGCAAATTCTTTGCAAAGTTCAGCAGTATCATGGTGTAACTGTGGAATTGGATAAAGGAAATGGCTATACCATGATTCAGAAATTAGGTGGATAGGAATATGAATGATATTCTGTGTGGTGTTGGGGAAGGGAAGCACAGCTTTGTAAATGTGAATAAATTACTAAAGGCAGGACCTACCATTTACAAAGCTGTGCTTCCCTCCCCCAACACCCCACAGAATATCAATCATATTCCTATCCACCTAATTCCTAAATTTTACTCTTAACCAACTTTTCCAATACTTTAACCACTATCCCAGAGAACCTAATTACATGATAAGTACATTTCTCATGATGAGTTTGGACTGCATTGTTGTTTCCAACTAACAATATTCTTTTGAAGAGTATATTATTTGCTTATTCTATTGTTTGTAGCTGTTAAAAAAAACAAACAAACAAAATGAAAACAGATGCCTTGTTCCTGTTCATTTTGTAAGAGATTTATTTTTTGGTTGTATTATTCAAAATTTTTGATATTCTTATTATTATTAAAAAAAACAAAAAATACAAAAAAAAACATGCATGTATGCATGGTTGACTTTCACTATAGTAATTACTCTCATAAAAAACTACTGAAATGTCACAAATGAAGTCGAATAGGCATAATGTCATAGCCAGCATGACTAAATTATTCTGCATCAAAACTTTCAAAATTCATCACAAATTCACACATTTAAGTAATATGCTCAAAATCCTGAGCATATTACTTAAATGAAAGAGCTGCTGTCAAGATGAAACCAGAACTGTTTCGTGTAATGTAAGTGCATTACAATTTAATTTTAGCAATCATACATATTCATAAATTATGGAGACTACAACCATGTTAAGAATAATTACCGTATTTGCCGGTGTATAAGACGCACCTTTTTTTCTTTGAAAATAGGTCTGAAAAACAGGGTGAGTCTTATATGTATAAGACGCCACTATTCTGTTTTTTTATTACTTTCATTTCTGGAAATTTTCTCTGTTCCGAGTTACGCAATTTCTTCCTTGCGGTGTGTGAGAGCATTCCAGTTACGTAGAGTTCAGTGGATGCGCATGCGCTATCATTGACGATCACAGCTGTGTTCCTGTTCGTTTAAACTTCCTAATTGTTGTCGTGGTTGTTGTGAACGGTGATAAATTTCTGCTGTTAAATTTTCTTGGCAAATTATGGCTGAAAAACGTCGGCATTGCTACAATATCGTATACAAGCTACGTGTGATTGTATATGTTAAAGAACATGGAAACAGGGCTGCAGAGAGGCATTTCGGTCCACCCCCCAACTGAGAAAATGATAAGAACTTGGCAGAATCAGGAAGAGGGGTGCGTCTTATAGGCCGGTGCATCTTATACATCAGCAAATACGGTACTTTAATTTCCCAATGTTTCAGCCTTCATATTAAGGTCATCATCTGAAGTACACACACACACATATATATATATAAACAGTATGCCAAAGTGACAATGATTTGATCAACCATGATTCTACTGCCCTGATCTCCAGTTTGGAAAGAAAAACCTACATCAAAGCTATATCCTATTGATAACACAGTCAGAGAACAAATTCATATTAATACAAGAAACAATAAAACAACTAATACATGAAAACAAGAACCAAACCTTGGAGTATGAGTAGCAAACTCTGAAGAAGACATTGATTGATTCAACTAGGGAGGTATATGGTGAAGTTGTCTGCAAGGATAGAAAAATAAGAACACCATGGTGGACACAAGACATTAAAGAAGTAGTCCTGGTAAAGAAGAAAACATATCAAAAGTTCCTAGCAAATGCTGAAAATCAGCAAATACAGAAAAAAAATGTAAGAACTAAATTATGAGTGAAGTAGCTAAATGAAAGTCACGGGAAGACTTTGTTAAGAACATACAAGATAAATATGAGGAAGGTGGCAAAATGTTCTGTAGGCTATTGAAAGAGCTTAGAAATGGTGGAAAGAGTACTGTAAAAGGAATCAAAGATGATAAAAGTGACATGAAAACTGAAGATAAGGATAGAGGGCTGGAGTAATTATTTTAAAAGACTTAAATGAAACAAGCTGTGACAGAACTGTAGTAGAAAATTTTCAAGAGAAATGAAAACATATCTTTTTTACTTGACATAGAAAAAGCTGTCAAATATTTGAAATGTGGGAAGGCAGTTGGAGTAGATGATATTCAATCAGAAATGCTTAAGTATGAAGGTATAAAAGTTCTGCAGTGGCAACACTGCTTAATTCAGAGGGCCTGGTCAGAAGGTTGACTTACTGATAATTGGAATAGAGCTTTCATAGTACCCATCTATAAAAACGGGGAATGAAACTAAATGTAAGGGTTACAGAGGAATTTCTCTACTAAGTGTTACCAGGTAAGATTTATAAAAGATTTAGGTTGAGAATGATTGTGGAAGAGAAACTTGGATAAGAACAAGCTGAGTTCAGGCCATATAGAGGTTGTCAAGATCAGATTTTCACTTTAAGACATATAGTTGAGAAATCATGGGAATATGACAAGGATTTGTAGTCAAGTCTTGTAGATCTTAAAAAAGGCATATGACAAGGTGCCAAGAGAAAAGCTATTCAAAACGCTACAGTTATAGGTGCCAATGGGGCATTATATCAAACAATACTTACAGTCTTTATTTGAGTTGTAAGTCAGCAGCAGTTAGAACTGAAGGAAGTACAGGAAGATAGTTTGATATTAAATCTGGTGTCAGACAAGGATATACATTATCCCCTCTGTTATTCATTATCTATATGGATCACATTATGAAGGAGAGCGGTATTAAACCTCATATCAAAATTGGCGATGTTAATCTCAGCTTATGAATAACAGCAGTAACATTGGCATGAAAATCAGCAATAAAAAGGCCAAACTATGAAAATAGGCAGGAGCATAGAAAACTTCAGCTGCATTCTGAATGGAGATTCCATTGAACAAGTAAAATATTTCAGCTATTTAGGCACAGTTTTTAGTGAAGATGGCAGGTTAAATCTGGAAATAGACAAAAGAATAAGCAAAGCTGGTATGGTGGGTAGTGCTGAATAAATTTATATGCAATAAGAGAGAAATTAGTCAAAACACCAAACTGGCAGTATACAAGACAGTGTTCAAACCAATTTTAAGTTATGGATCTGAGAAGTGGGTTAGAAATAAAACACTTGATCAAAGACTAGAGACCACAGATATGAGGTTTCTGAGAAAAATTAAGGGAGTGAACTGATGGCATCAATGACAAAATCATATTAAGAATGAACTTGATATCTGCATTCAAGAATGTGTAAGCAGAGCAAATCTAAGATGGTACAGCTACTTAAATAGAATGGATGAGGAAGGATTAGCAAAACAGGTTTTTGATGCCAAGATGGCAGGAAAGAGACCCAGAGGAAGACCAAGGTCTAAGTGGATTGATTCAGTCAGAAATGCCTTAGAAGCATTTGTTAGATATAAGATTAATAATACGAACTTAATTATGTAGTGCTGTCATAGTAACCTGAACACCCCTTGAGGGTACATATCAGGAAACTGATGATGATATTTTTAATTGAGGCTAAGATCCTGAATTACTACAGTCCTAATTATAATTTATAATGAACTTGTAGAACAAAGGTTATGTGGATAGAATGTGACATCCATATTCTTGGGATTTTTAGACCATCATTATTGTTAAGATTAGGGTAGTTGATCAGAATTTTTTAGGCCTCTTTAAATTTGTGCTCATACCATGTTTCAGTGTGATGTAATGAACAGGTGCCTTTCCAGTCAGTTTTAAGTAGAATATTCAGGTTATTAGCAGAAATGCCAGATTTCCCATAGTTGTTAAATGTGTTGTTTATGTTCCTTTTTTCAGGTAGGAATTGTGTATCTTGTTTCACCTATATAAAGCAAATTACAGGTGCACTTAAACCTGGAGTATACCATCCTGGTATACTCCAGGATGAGCCAGAGAAGGGAAGGAAGTGGATCCTTGAAGGAATTTAATAAGTTCTTTAATTTTGCAGGAGGTTTAAAAGTGGCATTAAGGTTACATTTCTGTAGTATTCTGTTTATTATATTGATATCCCTTTAATGTATGGAATGGCTACAGTTTATTGTAATCTAGTTTATTTTTATTATTAGGTGCAGTTGTGTGAAGAATTTTGTTGATAGTATTTTTCCTAAAAAATGGCTGCACCATTTTTTAGGAGGGTATTGCTGATAATTCATGCCTAAGTGCTTGCTCATTGGAGCAAATCTTTAAAGTTCTGTTTTTTAGTGTGTTAATGATGCCTAGTTTTTGTGCTGGGTGATGGTAACAGTTTTTGTGTATATATTGGCCAGTACGTGTAGGTTTATGGTAAAGAGTGAAGGAAAAACTGCCAGAAGGAAGATGTGTGACAAGTATACAGAAATGGAAGTGTGTTCTGATTTTCAATTTCAATTGTGAATTGTATGCATTTCTGTTGTTTGTTTAAGTGACTAAGGAAGGTGTCACTAAAGGTCAGGCCAGTAGAATAACAGCTGTGTATATATGTGTGTATACTCCAGATGACCTTAACATGAAGGTCAAAACATCAGGAAATTAATTATTCTTAACAAAGTTGTGGTCTCCATTATTTTTTAAAATATGAATACTGATCATCATGTAACATTAAAAAAACAGGTTACATTTTAACAATTAAGGATCATTAATAATTTAAAAACATTAATGCTAATTCTAATTTATTACTAAATTCAAGTTGAATAATTTTAATAGTTTTATTCAGAGTTTTATTACTTACAGTTCCCCACTTGATCAAAGTAGGTACAGTTGTAAGTCTTAGCTGCCCATCCTTTCTGAAAGGATTTTCACTGTTTTTCCAACTGAAAATATATTATGAGTAAATCTCTAGTAAGCATAAACTGGGTTCAATAATTTCATAAAAGTTTCACAAAGTAACATACTTAATAATAGTGTAATCAAATTTATTGCATTTTCAAAAATCACTTAATTACCCCCCCCTGAAAAAAACAACAACTGATACTGAGAAGTAAAATAAGTGCCTGAGTGTGTTGTGAATGTAGACACATTGAATCATTTTAAGGCAAAGTTGGATGAACATTGTGTGTAATGGTGTGTACCTCCATGACAAGTCCCTGACTCCATGGAGGTCAGATGTTGTTAATAATAATAATAATAATAATAATAATAATAATAATATGTAGCCTTTCCCATTCAAATATCACCCTCTCCTTCTCATGGTAGAACTTGTTATCACAAAATGAATGCCAGGATACTGAGATAGCAGCCCTATCACCAGAATAGGAACTCTGCAGTCCAACAACCACAAGGCTCCAAAAATTTAAGTATTGTTTTCAAGTCAAATGAATGAAGAAATTGAATATACTCCTTAGTAAGAACTAAAGCTTGGAAAATTACGAAATGAATCAGCCAATGGTATGTTAAATCACTATCAAACAGAAAAGCTAGCACAACTAAGAAAGGAGATGGAAAAATATAAGACTGAATATTGGAGATTAGTGAAGTATCATGGAATGGTACTCATAGGATAAACTATCCCAATGGGAATATATTTCTTTATTCAGGGATGCCTAATATAACTGATACACATCAACATAGAGTTGGAATCCTAACTCTAAACCTAACCCTAATCCTAAAAAATTTAGTCAAACAATGATTGGGTGGAAACCAATTTCAGAATGAATAATAACGGTAAATGTTAAAACTAAATTTGGAAGGCCAAGAGTTGTACAATGCTGTGCCCCAACTGAAAATGCACCGTTGAAGAAAAAAGAAAAGTTTTACAGTCAACTTGATAAGACCTTGATGATGACAAATGAAATGAGAGTATAATTCTCATGAGTTTCCAAGGCCTCTTGTTTTCCCCTTATCTAGCTCCCATTTTATGAAAAACCTCATTCCCATTAATCTGGAAATAACTCCTCACCAACTTATATGTCTTAATCATATACCCCACTCCTCCTCACACCTGTCTGCATACTCGACATACAAAAAAGAACTTTAGTCAATCATTTCTTTGTCACTCTTTCCAATATCTCATATCCTTTTGAAAACGAGATAACCAAATCTGTGCAATGTAATCCATATGTAGCTTGATCAAAGCCTTATACAATGGAACTATAATATCTTTATTTCTACACATCACTGTCATAAACCATTGTGCTGTCCTCAATTTCAGCAATACATCCCCAAAATTTTTTGGTTTTTGTCCATCAACCACTAGATCCCTTATCTCCTCCACCTCTTCTTAGATAACCAATTGTATACCTATATCCCATCTTTGCTTACTAAACTTTAAAACCTTACACTTTGCAACAGTGAACTGGCAACTCTGCTCACGTTGCCCATTCACCCAATCTGGGATATCGCATCCCCTTACACAACTGATCTTCAATCAACTGCGCTAATCTACCATCAAAATCCCATTTGTTATAATTACTAGCTTATCATGTGGCAATCTATCAAAGGCCTTTGCAAAATTTAAATATAACACTGTATATTTAAAATGTACTCCATTGTCTAATGAATTTATCACCTAGTTAAAAGAAGTATATTGCTAAAACACAACCTTTAGCAAAATCATACTGTCTATCAAAGAGAATGCAATTGCTGTTGTTAATCCATTTCTGAATATTGGTCCTCAAATGTTAAAGTGTTGGCGACTAAAAGTCACCAACACTTTAACTAGAACTCCAGATCTGCAGATTGAACCTATAATTTGAAGTTATCACCACCTCTTTTATGAAGCAGAATAATTTATCTTCCCTCTGCTCCTTTGGAAATTGGCCCAATCTAAGACCCATGTTAAAAAGGATATGTCAGTGCTGTTATTAACTTACTGTAACATTCCCTCAACACATAAAGTAAGAGCCTATATAGCTCAGTCGGTATAGACAAAGCCCTTTGGTAGGAAAGACTTGGGTTAAATTCCTTTCCATGATGTGAGGAATCTTTATCTGGTTCCTCATATCATGGACAGGAGACTAAAAGAAGATTAAAGAAAGAGACTAAAGATAAAGACATAATTTATCTTTAGTCTCTTTCGACTAAAGGTGAGTTAGGCAGTCTAAAAGGAGGTAGGGAGTTTTCATTCCCCAAAACAGGCAAACCAGCCCCGTGAACACACGGATCTAAATACCGTCATAAATACTCAACCCCCTCCCCATGAGGGAACTCAACTCATCCCTATTGTAAAAGGGAGGAAACTCTATATGAATAAATAAAATAAACACACAAAGTGCTATATCATCAAACCCTAGAGTCATATTAACATTTATTCAATTAATCAAATACTGACTCCCAGCCTTGCCTTTGACTATGAACACACATGAATCTAAACATAGTCATAAATACTCAATCCCCTCTCATGAGGGGAACTCAACTTGTCCCAATAGGGACGGAGTAGAAAAGGGAGGAAACTCCATACAAATAAATAAAATAAACATGCAAAGTGCTATATCATCAAGCCCTAGAGTCATATATTAACATTTATTCAATTCATCATATACTGACTCACCAGCCTTGCCTTTGACTCCCTTCCCACTGCTCTTAAGTTCTGCATGATGCCTAATTCACTAGGATGAAATACCTTTATGAATTGCTCATTTAGTATATCAACTATATCCACCACAGCAATTTCATTCTATCATTTTTATCAACCAATATCATCCTCCCATAATCATTCTTTCTTCTACTTGCCACATATCAAAAGAGCTCCCAGGAATTTTTTTTTTTTTGCCTCATTAGTTAACTGCTCCTCATACTGCACTTTTACTACTCTCACCAAGCAATACTTGGTGAGGTTATTGCTACTCTTATTCCATGATATAGCTGCAAGCTGTTTCTTGAGAATGTCATAATTACCACCCATAAAATTCCACAATATATCCCAGAGGCTATCATAACATGTTCCAATGAGATGATCAAATCCAAGACCGTTGATTCTCATATATCCTTTTATGTACTGTCCAAGGCAGTTGTCTCTCAAAAACTCCAGAATTCATTCTCTTTTCCCTAGATGCCAACTCTTTTCCAACCTATATCATAATTAAAATCACCCAATGTACCTTTTTCTTATATGAGAGGCTAATTTTGCCTATATGTTTCCTTTCACTGCTTTCCAAATTACCAGGTCTATAGCAACACCCAACTAAACAGTTAATCCTGTCCACATCTATCTCATACTATATACTACCTCAAAAACCACTGCCACTATTTTCCTTTGCATCTCTACCTTGGACGAATAGGCATAACTCCTCTGCAATCATCAACAATGAAACAAAAATCACATCACTCCACTCTATTCATGTCAGGATACCATCCTCATCTAACACTGTCTTACTCGTTCTGACAATTTGAGCAAATGAACTCAATCAATGCTATAATTTTATTCCCTTTATTTCAGATGTCTCTAGTATTCATAAAGAAATATAATAGCTCATTCTTTCCCATACCCTCTTCCCACCAGCCATTCTTCTCTTTCATCACCAATCCTGTACTCCTCCACAGATTGAAATACTACTTCCATGTCATCTCAGTCCTTCCTTATCTACCCACATATCCATTTTTGCATTTTACATTCTCCTTGTTACCAACCAAATCATTTGTTCCTACTACCAACTCTTTTGCTTGCTTATTCCTCATATCCAACACCTGCCAATCTACTCATTCTATCTCCAGGAAATAAATCTTGTGCACCTTTCCCACTCACTCCACCTGTAATAAATGAATTTCCATATACAATCACTCTCAATTCTCTTCTTTCTACTTTCACATGTTTATCTTTTATTCTATTGGTTCTTACACTGTGGTGAGAGTTGACACTGCTACAGTCAACTCTCACCACAGAAAACGCCATTAATAGATACATGTATTGTCTAGTCATTAGGATGGTTCTTCAAACTATATGTACTGCTTCCATTAGCTTACAATAATGGCATAAATTACTGTTCACTATAGCAGAACCAAAATTCTCAAATTACATGAACTACAATAGGATAGATGAATGTGTTTCCTTGCATGTTCCTAGCTGTGATGATTTTCCTTTAATTTCTTTTTTTTTTTATGATAATCAGACATATGAAAAGGTGGAATTATCACAAAACCTATAGCATATTAGTACCATGGGTGCTAATGGTTATATAATCCGACAACCCTGTTCTATATATATAACCCAAATGTTACTTTTTTCAATCTGCTTCAGGCCTCCAATAAGCAGGATAGCAGTTTGTCTTACACTGGATGATGAAAATCATCCAACACCTGACATTCACAGTAGAAATCAAATTCCAAGGCCTGTAGGTAAAAAGCAAAACCTATCCTCGATCAGGAAGAATAACTCACATATAAAATTACATTTAGCTGTTCACTCTATGCATTATATATATATATATCTATGGTCTGAATGCTCAGAGAGTGTTGATGAATGAGATAGCTAACATAAGAGTTGTGTTAGAGTAATCAATGCCAATTAGTTAAAAAAAAAAAAAAAAACTCCCATTTTTCCATCTGAATTTTTTGTGCATGTATTGTAGCAAATATGAATTTTCATTTTAGCATCCCAGAAAAAGTTTACATCTTAGGCTGCTCTCTGCACACTAACCCATGAACTATAAGTTGGAGTGTAGATACTAGCCAATTAGGTCATGGGTTAATATCCAACTATGGCATGGATGTTTGTGAATGTCAAAGTAAGGAATGATTTTCATTGCTAGTATGTGACTGCTACTCCAGGTGTCTAATACAGCTTGGAAAAAAAAAGAGTACCATGTTCAATCTCTAGAGTAAAGTTGTCTGGACTAACTAATCTTTATTCCACCCACAGTAGTAATGTATTACAGATTTATAATATTCCATATGTATCATTAAAAGAAGGTGCCATTTATGTCAGATAAACAAAAATTGCCTATAACAAGTTTCATATTAATGAAGTATTTTTAATCAAATTTCTACAGCATTTTCAGTTTCCCCCTCCACTGGTGCAGAAAGTAAATTATACCTGACAAAAATTTTTTTTTTTCATCCTATGGCAAAATTGCTACAGAGTCCACTGTCTCCATATATAAGTAATCTAGTTGTAAAGATACTTCACATGCAAAGTTTGTTTTCATTTGGATAAAGTATGAAAATCATAATACAATTTCTTGTCACATAATTTATTTCTTGCAATGCTTCCCATATAAAATTAAGAATATTACCATTCTAATTCATATTCAAGATATTTTATTACTTCTGATTACTTTTTTTTTAAAATTTTGTTCAGAAATATAATAGCTTTTTTTTTACTCCTTTATTACCTGCAATTTTCATTGTTAACTGCATTTTTAGGGTAGTAATTAACAAAGATGTGACGCCTTCATATCTCAGCTGGTAATGATGAGGATGCTCTTTAGTCAGAAAGATATGGATTTCAATCCTATCTAGGACATAAACATTAACTGTGAGTCTCTAAGTAATGAAGAACTGGTAGTTGATAATCTTTTCCATCATTTTTGAAGGCACTCAGGTGAGAGTAATGAGTTAATAGTTAGATAGCTGACTTTTGTTTCCCTTTTTTTGGGTACATGCTGGGTCTACGCTTGCTTCCATGCTGTTGGGTAGATGCTGACAGAATGTGATAATTTATATAAGCAATACAGGATGGGTGTCAATTCTGGAACACAACTGGAGGAATACATTTGGACCAGGAGCCTTATTAGGATCAAGATTAATGAGGATTTTCCTGACATCCTTTTGGTGAAAATATAGGAGGTAATTTGCTTTGGTCATCCAGGAAGGAGTTGGAGGGAAAAAACTGATGCCAAGAGGTCTGCCATTTCCTTGGGTGAGGTTAACATAGTGCCATCAGGATGCAAGAGAGGTGGCAACAAGGAAGGGCAGAAGTTATGTCGAATAGCCTTAACAAGGGATCAGAAGGCTTGACTGCCAGTTGAGCAGGAGGAAAGCTTATTGCATTTCATTCTTATGAAGTCTGCTTTGGAATCACTGATAACTTTTTGTATACATATTTCTGGCTGTTATGTAAGCTGAATGAGAAGCTGGAGTTTTTAATTTAAGCCATTGAACATAAGGTGCATTTTTTTGAGAACCAGGTCTTGGATACAGGTCAGGGATTTGAAGGAGAGAGGAATGAAATAATCTTCTTTTTCATTCCAGCGAGGATTATTTCAGTTATTAGTTCAGTACAGGTGTTTGGATTGGGAGAGCAAAAGCAGTAATCTGACCTTGGAAAAGTGGTATAAAAATTCCAGAAGTCATCCCAGTTGGCACAATTATAGTGTCATAGGATAAAAGGCAAACTGGCTGGGAAGACAAACTGTAAAGGAGACATGAATAACATTGTGGTTAGAATTGCCAAGGGAGAGCAAACATCCACAGTGTATTTGGAGGGATAGCTACTTAAGATATGATCAAAAATGTTAGTAGATTGACTATTTGTGTTAGGTCATGAATGGTAAATGATTCAGCTTCCCCCTTCCAGGCTGATCTGTGAAGTCAGAGTAAGGGAGACAGTTTGTGTTATGGATATTCAAGTCCACAAAGAGGAGACAATCTCACAAGGTGAATAATTAGTTTGTAAGAAATCAATTTTTAGTAATAGGACAGAATGGTTATCATAGGCAGTAGAAGGCTGTAAAGTGAGGTAAGGAAATCTTGAGCCAGAGCAGATTGAAAAGTGGGAATTCCAAGTTGGATAGCCGATATTACAAGGGATATCAGATTTTACAAAAGCACATGTTCTATCTTTTTTTTTGTGGAATGCATCATGCAGGATATATGTTGGGACAGTTAAGGTGGACGTCATGGAGAATGCCAACTGAGATTCTGTTAGGGAAAAAAAAGAGATCAGTTTCTGATGTCTGTAAGTGTCACCAATGTTATTAATGTCTCGAATGTTGGTGAATTGGATACGGAAGCATTTTTTATTGGAAAAAGTCTTGTTATTTTGGGTGGGTTGGGGTGTATTTTTATTGTTTGTTCCAATTTTTTTGTTATATTTTTCATATTTTTAGATTTTTTCTGTCATTTTTTATGGGAGATTTTTTTTTTATTCACACTTTAAACGCTAATGCTTTATTATTAACTTTCATGCATAGGGTGTTGATTCAGAAAACAAAGAGTGAGGCATGCAGCTGAGGTGAGGGACTTGTGTAAGGCCATACTTGGACTGCAGTCTGAACACCAAGTGTCCAGACCACAGTCCAAGTATGGCCTTGGAGAGTGCCCCTTGCATATCATTGACCTGGTCTCCCTCCATGCATGACCAGGCAGAGTAAGCGGGAGCAGTATTATTCACCAGCTGATCAGGAAGCATCCAACAGATGCATTACCATCGATTTGGTCCCATGCACTATCTGGTAGCCAGCCTGCAGAAAACTATTTTACTGCTGTACTCTCAAATAGAGAAGAAACTGGCTCCCAAGTGATCCATGATATTATTATTAAGAGAGACCTCCAGGGAGTCAGGGACTCCTCGAAGGAGGCCACACACACCAGCTATCATATTTGTTCTTGAATTCATTCACACTGCTTGCACACACAACATCCAATAGCAATCCATTCCAATCACTCACCATTCTATGAGAGAAAAATCTAGATCTCACCCCCTTCTTCGTGCCATTCATTCTCAGCTTCTAAGGATGCTCTCTTGTCCTTGCCCCACCCTCCATATATGGAAAAATTCCACCAAATAAAATCCTGTATGATCCTTTCAGAAGTTTGTAAGTCTCAATCATATCACCCCTCTTTCTCCCATTTGCTAGTGTCTGCAGTCTACAAATTCTCAATCTGTCTTCATAATCAGTATTTCACAATCTTGATATCATTTTTAACACTCTCCTTTGCACTCTCTCCACTGTATCAGAATCACAAAGGAAATCAGGAGACCAGATCTGCACACAATAATCAAAGTGAGGTCTTATCCATGCCATGATCTTTAGAATTCATGGCTTTTAAGATGATGTCAAAGGTTATAACCTCTGGAAGTTTTATATTACTTTTAAAACTTTTACATTTCAAGGTGTAAATTTTGCCTACTTGATTACATAAAAGAATAATGGATATTTATTATTTTTCTTTCTAATATAGTTCTAATGCGAAGTCTTTTAGATTTGTTTTCTTCATCAAAAGCATCAACAAAAGGAACATATTTAAACTGGAATGGCTAGAATTATGGTCAAAGCAATCAGTCTTATGAAGATAGTGTGTAAATTGTACTCTGGGAAGTTTGCCTGTTTACTGGATGAAAATCCTGAGTCTTTAAGAGGAAAACCCTCCAATCAAGTTAAGTAGTGAAATACATGACTGGAACTGGCTCCTAAAATGTGTACTAATAGCACTTTTTATTTATTTTATAATTCAAGAAATATATAAATAATTGACTTACTAAGTTTTATCTCCAACACTGCAATTAATAAAAATTCCATCTTCTGGAGCATGCTTCAATCCTTCTTCAATGACAGGTTCAGCTAAAAAAAGCATTAAAAATATCATTATTCAACTAATGGCACATACATCATAATTTTTTTTTAAAAAAACAAATAATAAATATTAATAATTATTCTGATTACTTAATTTAACATACATTAATCAGAACAAATTAATGAATGTTAAATTAAGAAAATGGAAGTCTGATTTATGGTTTAAATTAGATGAAGGATCAATGCTCTTCAAAAAAAGTTCTGAAAATATAAAATATAAAAATTCAAATATAGTGCATGTGAGCTGTCAACATAGAAAATCAAGCTATAAATGATAAAAATATTAAATTAAACAACAGAAATTATCATTATGTGACACCTCTAAGAAGTCCAAGATCTCTACAGGAGAGCACACCAATCTGCTCCACTACTTAATCCTTTGTCTACATACACAGCACAATCCATCTTTTGCACACAACGGCATTTACCACTCACCAATAGTATTTGTCTGTAATCTGTATTCTCTAAATTTGTAACTATTGTTTACTAAGTTTTAATAGTATGTACACAAAAAATACACACTTGGTCATCTGGGCCTAACTAATATTAGTTGCCATAGTTGCCAGTAAAAGTATTGCATATTTTTAACAGTTACAAGTCTACTTATTTAATTCAGCAAACTGCGCACAAATAAATAAATAAACACACACACACACACACACGCATATTCATATGTTGGACTACAAAAATTATAATGAAAAAAAAAAAAAAAAAACTCGTATATGAAGTTTGCAAAACACACTGTAGATAGGTGAAAAGAAAGAAAAAAAAAACTTGTTGATATTCGATTTAAAAACCATCTTTTTAAGAAAATACATACCGAAGAGATGACTTACATGACATTAACTATTTAACAGCCAAATTTTCACTTGAGTATTATAGGCATTATTAGTATAACTAATGGAACAGAATAAGATACAGCATAAAACAAATAACATAATATTCATCAATTCAGGAGTCATCTCTAATCCAGAGGTTGGCAGTCGTGGTTTTCCACTTATTCCAGTCTTGTGCATCTCTAAAGATCTGGGTGGAACTTTTGCCTATTTGGTGCCCTATGTCCATATAGTGATGTCGTGGTCAATGCCAAGATATCACTATATGAAGTTCTTGTCTGTAGTTTTCTTGTGATAATTGTAATGGTTGGTTCTCGTTCTCTTAGGGAATATGCTCTAAAAATTTCATTTCCCTCTTTCTGATCCATTCAGTAAGCTTCTGTTTTCAGTTTCCTTTTACAAGTCCTTGTTTGCAACTTATTTCTATTTGTATCATTCTTCTTAGCAAATATCCAAAACTTGGCTGTTTTGGATATTTATATTCTTTCTATTTCTTGTTCACATTTTCCATCATAAGTAATTAGACTTCTCATATATATATAAATCTATATCTGTTCTATGGGATGGCCTTCTAAGGTTATGTTTATGTTTCCATCCACAGCTTTATGTCATTATCATTGTTTTTGTTTCCTCTGAGTTTATTTTTATTCCAAATTTATCACAGCTCTCTGTTTTCTTAACTATACTTTGCAGGTCCTCCTCATTCATGATTAGTACTCTGTCGATTGCATATCTTAAGCTATTTGTTTCTTCTACCAACCAAGGTGCCTCTTAGTGTTTCAAATTCTTGTATGACCCTTTTCAAATAGTCCCAAGCAAAAACAGTACCAATACATATCCTAGTTAGATTCTTCTTTTTATATATATCCATTGTGAAAGTGTGTTATTTTTACTGCAGAGTGTTGATTCTGGTATATGTAGTTTTACTATTCTTAAATCTTTTGAGCGCAAACAAACGTTTTCTATGATTCTTCCTATAAGTTTATCATGAGAGAAATGGTGTCAAATGCCTTTTCATAATCTATGAAGCAGAGATGACTTGTATTTTGTAACCATCAGCTATTTAAATCTATGTACTGGTTTGAACTCATTATAGTAGGGTTTAATAGAATAAATACAGCACATATAAATAATTCAATAACATGTTTAATCATTCCTATATTTCATCTCGGTCATTGAGACATCATCAGGGAAACAATATTAAATTGCAAAAACAGACAAATTTATACAAAAACTAAGTGGAAAAGATTAGAAAAATCTAAGGTCCTATAAGGGGAGTCCTCTATGGGTGCTGTTGGCTAGCCTTAGCTGTATTGGGCAGGAGGCCAAAAAATTAGAGCTTCCCAAATCTTGGGAAGATTTGGGAAGCTCTAATTTGAAAAAATATTAGGTTAGTTTTTTTAATTCTGCTGTTGATTCTAAAAAGAAGTCTTTCAAATTTGTATTTTTTGTGGTGAAGCATAGTAATTTTTTTCATTTAATTCTGTGCAAAGTATCCAAGACATGGTTAGCAAGCCCTGACTGACCATCCTTATAGTGACAGATGTATTTGTTATGTTCATCTAGATCATAGATTCCCAAAGTGGGCGGTACCACCCCCCAGTGGGTACTGAAGCCTTCTGGGGGGGGGGGGGGGGCAGAGTGGGATCAGAAGCATTTGGGGGCGTTCAGGCAGTCTAGGGGTCAGTGGCTCTTTATAGAGGAAATTAATAATATATTTAAAAATTAATTATTTTTTCATGATCATACGATTAGATAATCATTTAAAATTTAAATATTGCATTTTAATTCATCTTATGCCCATCTTACACGATCAATTTTTTTTTTTTTTTTATCAATTTTCTATTTCAATTATTTAATCATTTGAAAATTTACCATGTCAGATAGAAACAGATGTCAATGAGAAAATAGAGCATGTATATATGTGTGTATAATAGGTTATGTTTACAGTAGCAAATATATTCGTTATATTTCATTTCAAAATATATATAAAATATATAAAACCACTTTTCTAATTGATTTGTACAAAAATAAACCCAATTTTATATAATTTAATATTACGAGTAAAAATAATAATGGCAAGAAAGAAATAAAATCGTAAATTTTAGTTAGCACTAACTTATATTGCTAACTAGAGGGAAAAAACAAAGCAAATATTATTCGAAACTTATTATACTGTTTTCTGTGGTTATGTTTTGTAAGTTTGTTGTTTATATCTTGTGTAATTATTTTATTTATTAATTATAATTTATAATTATTCGGACAATGTCGTGGTCGGACGAACAAAATGCGCTTGCATGCAAAATAAAAAATTGAACGTGTCATACAGGATATTTTAACTTCTATTTTTTATATACTTAAAAAATGTATTCATTTTTTGCTATTGTAAAAATTGATCGTGCCATACAGGCTTTAGTCTATCCACGCAGCAGACGAGTCTTAACTAGTAGTATGTCAGTCAACTATTATGTAGGTAATTCACTCAATTCAGCATGCTTTGACAGGAATATGAGTGCTTGCAGTGACTTGTTCAAAGCACGAGGACGATGGTATCGCAAACAAGTCAATGCATGCAAGTCGAAAGTGTGATAGATAAGTGGAGTCATACAAAGTGTAAATTAAATCTTTTATTTTGTGAATATTTTTGCAAATTTTATTACTTCATTATGTCTGAATATAAGAAGAAATGTCGACAGTACAGTATTGAGTATTTGAAATATGGTTTTATTCAAACTGTTATAATGGGGGGCTTTATAAAATTTATGTCTTGCAAAGTGGGCGGTGGCCCGAAAAAGTTTGCCAACGTATGATCTAGATGGATGTTAGCAGATTCCCAGTTTGACCATAATATAATAAGTAGCAGGTGTATAAGGAACTTTGTAAACACCTAGAACTATAGAGGAGGTAGAGGATCCTTGGGAGAGAAGATGAAGGTAGCCAGCTTTAGATAAGGTTTGAATTCCATGCAGAGAGGTCTGGCTATTTTTTATGAGGTGTCCTATATATAAGGAACAATGATAGCATTACTGTAGTCAACATGTTGAGAGAGAGAGAGATGAGCCCAATATCCCTCTCTGTTCCATAGTAGATGCTATTGACTCTCCCTCTTTTAAGTTAGCTAAATCCTTAACCCCACTTACAGGTCATTCTTCTTCCTATATTAAAAATTCTACTCATTAAACAACAACACACAGAGTGAATAGTTTATGGTATGAAAGCAAAGTGGAGATTGTGTGTGTGTGTCAGAAATGTTTTGTGAGCAAGTGCGAGAAATGCACGTTGTGTCAAAAGCAGAAGGATGAAGTAACTAATGTTAATGATGTAAGGTAGGATAGTGAAAATATTAGTGGAAGAAGTGAATGAAAGTAGACAAAATATGAATGAGAGCATGAAAGAAGTGGCTGAAGATAATGTGAATGATGAGATGACAGTGAACAGAAATAGTGTGCTCATGCAGTCCTTCATAGGAAAAAACATGAAATCCAGTGACTGGAGAAGTGATTGCATTTGAACACAGAAAGAGGAAGAATGAAAGAAATATGAAAGTGTAAGGTTTTAAAATTTGGGAAGCAAAGGTGTGATGCAAAATGCACCTTGAAAATTAATTTTTTGCCACAGCACCCAATAATATGAGATGGGTGGATATTGTGGCAATTATAGAAAAAGGTCTCCATAAAATCCTGAAAAATTCAGCAGACAATACATAAAAGAACTGTAGTAATTTTCATTAATTCCAAACCTCCTAAGAAAAATGTAGAATTAAAGCCTCTTAATGCTATTCATCATAATGATTACACTTCAGTTTGAAAAGCTGATAAAGGTAATGCAACTTCTTGATTCTAATGTGTATAAAAACAAGATGATGAAACTCTTCAATGACAGTAACATCTTATAGATGCTATTTGATTTGATCAAAGACCTTGATAACTGGCCTAAAGAAATTAAGATCAAATTACTGTGAAACACCCTTCATTAAATTAAAGATGTCAAGAAATTATATTCTTCTTTAATCCTTTATCCAAGTGTTAAGCATGTCAAATATCTTCATGTGCAAATTTTGCTTACACTTGGATAAAGAATTAAACAAAAATATAATTTTTTGGCATTTTTATAATCAAGTGAAAAAACTTTCAACAACTGAAACACCCTGTCAATATGACAGATGTATGATGCACCTAAATTTCACAGGGAAGATATCACATTAAGATTAATTGTAGATGCCAGGTATTTCCAGCATACTATTTTCCCTAACAGTTGGCAAAACTTCTAATTACACATGTACAAAAGAACATTTTCCTACATCAAGAATTTGAAGAATTATCAACAAAATTAAGAATACATTTTGGATTTGACAAATATTTTAACAAGTTTGGATGAAACAAGTCCTAGTACCAATTTCTAAAGAAAGACATTTTTTAGAAGTATTTCCCTCATCATGTTAGAGGTTTAATGGAGTATTAACAGAATTAAGAAAAAATTTAAAACTATTTTTAATGCTTCCAATATTTTCCTTCAACACAGCCAACCTTTTCAAACATTGTCTAAATGGTTGACAACCATTTAGACAATGTTTGAAATGGACAATGTTTGAAAAAGTTGTCAACCATTTAGACAATGGTTGACAACTTTTCAAACATTGTCTAAATTTGATTATATCATGCTCAGTGAATAAGTACATGGAATCCTCTGAAAAGATGGCCATTGAAAAATACCAGACAAAGTCCAAAATATGGCTAAAAGCATGGCATGATATTTTGCTTGTCAGACTTGGTTTCAAAGAAATACTTTGTTTTAATAACTTCCTAAATAGCTTAACAAAATACATTTCACTATGGAATTTGAAGACAATGGAACATGTTCTTTTCTAGATGTACTAATTACAACCACTGAAAATAACAGACCACCTTTCTCAGTACATGTCCCTCGCTTTATGTGATTAATTGGTTCTATGAAATAATTGAGTAACATGAAATCGTATGAAGCGAGTTGAATTTTGCATGGGTGAGATAGGGATAGGGGTTTCTTTAGAAGGATAAAAAAATGAAAAAAAAACCTGTGAGAAAAAGAAATTTTAATGAACGAATGAATTTAATTAATACAATGTCATAAATACCTAAATACTTCATACTTCTGACAGTCTTCAATTGGATAATGAATGGACTGGGTCTGGAGCTTACTAGTTCTATACCTTCTGTGAGACTGACATGCAGCATAATGCTGCCTTGTCAAAGTGGTGAGCACACAAAGTCAAGTGACCACACACAGGGTGATTGTGAAATTGCTACCGGTTGCGATTTTTTAAATTAACTTTTTAATTTAAAATCGCATTATAGCGAAAATGCATAAAGTGTGATCTCGTATAACGAGGGATACCTGTATACACAAAATCACCAATTACATGCAATTTCCCATCATTATCCTGCTAAAAGCTAGGTGCCATAAATATCCTCAAAGAGAGAGCATATATCATATCAAGTAACGACCTCAAAAGGCAAGAAATGAATTACCTCAGAGAAGTACTCCTAAAAGCTAGCAACAATATTTTATGAAACTTCATGCAAACAACAAAAGTTTCCATACAGAAAGACTCATTGCAGGAGACCCACACTGTCCATTATTCACACAATACCTATCATATATCTCCTTAAACTTATCCACTGTTGGGGTGCTCACAACCACCTCTGACATTCCATTCTAATCATTAACCCCTCTCCAAGTAAAGAACCTAGTCCACACACTCTTAGACAATTTTCAAGTGTGACCCCGTGTTCTCTCCCTACTACTCATGTATTGAAAAATTTCTTTTGTATCAATCTTATAGAATCCTTTTAGTAACTTATAAGTTTCTATCATATCCCCTCTCCTCTGCCTGTCAGCTAAACTCTGCAAACCCACACACCTTCAGTCTATCTTATAGGGAGCATTCCACAGTTCTATCAACAGCTTGGTCACTCATCTCTGAATCCTCTCCACCACTTCCCAATCCCCAAGAAATGCAAGTGACCAAATCTGTGCAGAGTAGTCAACATATGGCTGAATCATATCCTTATAAAGAAGGATAATAACTTCCCTATCTTTAGTTGTCAATGTGTTCCTCAACATCCAAGTGATCTTCTGAGCTATTTTGCCAACCTTTGTAATATGTCCTCTGCCTACCTACCATCACCCCTAGATCGCTAGTCTCATCAACTTTCTGTAATCTGTTCATCCTGATGCACTGCTTTATATTTTGCAACATTAAATTGACAACCATTGTCCTTTGCCTGACTGCCAATTTATTTAAATCATCCTGCAGGATATCTACATCACCTTTATGAACTACTGCCCTACACTGTTTTGCATCGTCTGCAAACAATTGAATATTTTCCCTCAAATCTTCTGCCATATCATTAATGTACAAATTAAAGAGTAGTGGCCCTAGTACAGAGCCCTGAAGCACTCACTAGTCACTCTCATTTGCCTTGATTTCACTCCATCAAACACCACCCTCTGATGTCTGTCTAGCAGCCACACTTTAGTTTTCCATGTGGTATTCTGCCATATGACTTGGCAGAGTCCAGCAGTATCATGGTATAGCCATTTCCTTTATCCATTTCCACTGCTACTTTATAAAATTTTAATAAATTACTGAGGCAGGACGTACCTTTTACAAAGCTGTGCTGCCCAATATAGAGTATCATATTCATACATACCCATTCCTGAATTTTACTTTTAATTAATTTTTCCAATACTTTAACCACCACTCCAGAGATACTAATTGGATTGTAATTTGCTACTACTGTCTTGGAGCTACCTTCATGTAATGGAACTATTTTATTCTCTTTCCACTCCCTTGGAACATTGCCAGAGTTGAGGCTTAGATCAAACAGCTTTGTCAGGGGTGTTGGCAGTTCTCTTGCACATTCTCATAGAAATGAGAGCTTGTGTCCCATTTTATGATTTTTATTCTATCTAGTAATTTCCTCTTATCTATGTTCTACTATTATCTATGATCGAGATATCACCAAAATTTTTACTAATACTTAAGTTAACTCTCCCCTTAGTATCCCTAATATTTGTATTATGCTGCGCCTTTTGGAACATTTAGTTTAAGATATTATATACAAAAACAAGGAGAAAGAACTAAAATATGTCTGAAAGTGAAACTATGTTGCAGTCGTGACACTTTATCTCGTTTCTTAACACATTAATTTCCCGCGTGATTAGGTTCGTAATTTTTCAAGTGGTGCATTGGACAGCAATTTCAGACAACTCTTTTATCATTGAACAAAAGGTTTATTAAATTCCTTAACATGGTACAATTCAAATTTTAGTTATTACTCAATTGAATGCTATACTAAATATTTACAAACTGACATTAGCTTATCAAAAGTATTTAAGCTATGATCCTATAATGGGTATTACGATCATGCCACCATACACATTCAACACATAACTTCATATGACATGGACATATAAGATTAATTCACACTATTTAATTATCCAAACTTAAGTAGCTTAACTAAACCATTTACTGCACTAACACATAACTATGACATTTAACTTTCCTGTACATTACAATAAACATGCAATTTTCTCAGGACATGCAATTACTTATATAACATTAACACCAGCCAGCTTACTTTCATTATATTCTGTCAGATACTAAAGTCCTAGTATTGTTTTCTTGGTCACTTCAACAGTTCAGTATTAGAATAATGATAACTATTACAGATGAATCTTAGTTAACACGAGATATAATTTACGGTACCTTTCTTTCCTGAGTTTTCCATATGGGCCTCTATCTTTTTCTGATTGAAGTATCCTGGTATAACCTCTCCGATAATCTGCTTCTCCTATGTTCCTTTTTGAAGTGAACTATGCTTACGCGGTCTTAACCTTTCGTAATTCAGGACACACTTTGAATCATCTATATAACAGCTGTACAACTCGTGACGTGGATATCGATATCTTTGCAGCTTTCCCTTTCTCGTGGTTGTCACTGAAGTTGAAACACAAAGAATATGCTTTCTTTTCTTTGACTGTATGGCATTCCTCATTCTTACATAGGAAGTACGGAATCGAAATCCTGCTCACTTTCATTTCTGTGTTGTGATGACGGAGATATAACCCCTATCTCGCCACTCGGGAAAACACCGTGAAATCCATACGAAAGAGCTCGCGAAGAACTCTCCTGGAACAGAACCAAAACCAAAAGCCAAAAAAGAGTCTCCTTTTCAGGGGGGGGGGTTCTAACCCTTTTATACCCTCTCTCCTAACGGCACCTTCTCTAACTTCTTTTCTCCCCCCCCCCTTTTTGACTTGACTTTACCGACCAATTAGGGTGGTGTTTTTCTGCCAAACGTCATTTGATCGGCGAGCCCGTAACGAAGTCTCAATCCGGGAAATGACCCTAAGCGATTGTCTGTTGTTTTTCTTGTGCTAGCCTCTAATTTAATCCCCTTTCCAAAATTTCTTTATGAACTTACTTAATACTTTAATCTCTAGCCTCTCACATACGATCTCTTATGACTAATCCTTTTCTGTCTTATTTAGTTAAATTTTCTCTTTTATATCATATTACAACATTAATATATTCTTTCTGTTTGTTAGTTAGTTCAACAAGCACCTTTATATTTTATATATTTTATTGGATGCAAGAATATTTCTTTTTCTTTTAAATAATTCATCTATTATCTTTTATGCAGGGTTTTTAATTTATTTATTCTTCATGTTACACCATGATAGCTGAGAATTCTACATTCCTAAGATATCAGGTGTAACAGTATGCAAGGCCCATTACATTGCTGTTGCATTTTTGAAAATTATGGAGACAACTACCATGTTTGAATGAAAACTTTAGTTTAATATAACTAAAATCTACAATTCGACGTTTCGACCTTTATGTCAAGGTCATCTCCATGTCTCCATAATTTTCAAAAATGCATTTGGATCACCATGCAAGCCTAAAAGAAAGGGCCCATTGCTGTATTCACATTGATCTTTGTCAATATACTAAATATCTCCAGTTCACCTACCTCAATTCTTACATCATTCTCTATCACATCAGTAAGTGCAAAGTCGCCACTGGGATGACAAACCCTTGCAAAGTGATGACTTAGTAACTGAACTATTTCTTCTGTTACTCTTACTTTCCTACCATCAGTAATGAGAAAAGTTATCTTTCCATAATTCTTTCTCTTACTTGTCATGTAGGAAAAAACTCATTTGGATTTACTTTGGCCTGTTTAACTTATTTTCTCTCAAAATCTGCTTTAGTCTTTCTTATCGTACTAGCTACCCTTCTTGTGTGTGCTTTATACAGCTCATGAGCATGCTGATCACCGTGTTGTTTATAGTCCTTCCACAATGCTTTCTTTTTTTTGCAGCTCCTGATTTATGTTGTTACTCATTCACTAAATTCTCACTCAGTTTATCCTCCTGACCCTGGGTATACAATATGATACTGCCTAACTCAAACAATCTCTGACCACTTCCCATACAGAACTTTACTGATAGCATTTTAGAATAGAATTCTAAACCATTATAATCTTAATGCCACTTTTAAACCACCTATAAAATTAAAAAACATATTCAACTACTCTAAGGATTCTCCCCCCCCCCTCCAATGGCTCACCCTGGAGTTTATCATATCTATTGCAGCTGTAACTTACCTTATATTGGTGAGCTGGACGTATAATCCATATCCATAAAAAAGAACACAAGCAACACATTAAATTTAACAAATTTGGTGAAGCAGGCGCTTCAGATCATGCTCTTAAAACCCTACACCAAACTGATTAGAAAAGTACATTCTTTATATCATACAAAAACTTGGTGAGATGGAAAGGGGGGGGGGTGCAATACATAGCCTCTCCTACTCAAATGCTAACCTCACCTTGTGGTCCATCCTGTTCTAAAAGTACAAATGAGGCACTGGCGACCAAGTATAGGCAGTATAACATCCTAACACAGTAAATGTTACTGTGTTAGGATGCTACTTATCACCAGAGGTGATAAGTAGCAGCTGTACCACTGGACTTACCCAGCGACAGGCTAGTAACCTGCCCCGGGGAAATTCAATATACTTTCAAGTCTCATCCAAAGAAAAGCCAGATGGATTATCAGGGTAAAGATCACAATTCAGGAAAAGGTAAATGAAATTGGAAAAAGGAATACGATGAAGATTGCAACATGGAATGTAAGAAGCATCACATACAAAGAAGAGGAACTTGATAAACAACTAAACCAAGCTAACATAAAGATATGTATAGTAATAGAAACAAAGAAAAAAACAAAAAAGTACAAAAGAAACAAGAATATAAAATCTACAGTGGGGTAAAAAAAAGAAGAAAGAGCAAAAGCAGGTATAATGTATAATATTATAGTACATAAATTTCTAAAGAACAATATTGTATAACTATTTGAACAAAAACTAATAGAGACATTAAGAGGCCACATAACGATAATTGGTGCATATGCACCAGAAGAGGGAAAAGAAGAAGACAGTAATATATTTTATAAATACAGAATGCCATAGATAAAACAAACAAAACTAACTATTTACTACTAGCAAAAGATTTAAATGCCAGAACAGAAAACAAAAAATACAAAACAAGCATAGGTAAATTTGACAAAGATACATGTCATCAAACTGGTCACAGACTGAGATTGTCATTTATAATAATATGAGAATAAGAAATTCAGTGTTTAAACACAAGGAAATACATAAATATACTTGATCAGCCAGAGGATTCAAATCAGTAATTGACTACAATAAATTTAGTTTAATCCTTTATCCAAGTGTTATCCATGCTGACCAGGCTGAGTAGTTAGCATATCCGCTCTCCAGCCAAAAAGCTGTGGGTTTGAATCCTGCGTGGGCACGGATGTTTGTGATTGTCTGTGAAAGCACTAGTGATGGTGGTCGGCAGTAGATGGTGCTGGTGTTAGATGATGAAGGTTGGTGGAGTAGCGAGATGAAGAGTTGTAGAGTTGATGCCCTCCCTCGATGAGTCTTTGGACTCACTGGAGGTGTGATATAATAATAGTAATAAGTGTAAGCAAACAAAGTTTGCACCTGAAGTATCTTCAGGAACTGAGGCAACTCGTGGTAAAGGTGGACTAAGCTCTCATAATGCAAAGCACATCTACTTGCAGACATGTATAATGCTATGCATTAAGGGAAGGGCCACTATCCAGACAGGTTTCGACCTTTATTGAGGTCTCGTCAGGGGGGGGGGGCAGACCCAAAGGTGGTGATACTAAGGTGGAAGTAATGGAGAAGTCATGTTTACCTATATGAGTTGCCAAAATGTGTCTCACCTCATTATTAAATTATTCTGGATTTAGAGAAAGATGTTGGAAGTTTTTTCCACTTGGTTAGACTATAATAAATTAAGTTTAATCCTGTATCCAAGTGTAAGCCCACCTTAACCACGAGTTGCCTCAGTCCTGAAGATACTTCAGGTGCAAACTTTGTTTGCTTACACTTGGATAAAGGCTTAAACTAAATTTATTATAGTCTGACCAAGTGGAAAAAACTTCCAACAAGTAATTGACTATGTTATCGCAAATTTTAAATTAGCGGAGTTAATTTTAGAAATAAAAGCATATTGAGGCTTCGAATTAACTGATCGTTATATGATTATTAAATATTTCAGGAATTGACAGCATATACTAGAAATATAAATTAAATCAAACTTTAATATATACTTTCCAATATTTCAGCGTCACATTGCCATCTTCATGGAAACTTAAGATAAAGACACATGCACATATTGGAAAGTATATATTAAAGTTTGATTTAATTTATACTTCTAGTATACGCTGTCAATTCCTTAAGTATTCAATAATCATGTTTAACCAGCATATAAGCCTTTCTACAAGAATTACTATCATCCACGGAGATTCCATCGCACACAAGGCCCGCCATTATGGCAAAATGAAGCTGAAGTTATCTAGACAACTGAATTGCCTGACCTTCCTAAAATGCTGCCGGGATAATCAGGTAATCCCAAATTGTGTAAAATTTAAGCACCGTTTCTTTTCACAGAAAGCTCTCCATATCTATAACCGCACGAGCCATGCTTTGCTACGGGAACAAATTAACGCTACACGCATTTCCCTAGCTGACGTAAACAGAGCTATTTTGGCACTAGAGGAAGAGCTTCCTAATACGCTAAATCACAAACTCTGGTGAATTCTACATAATGTCTCGTGCACTGCGGCAAATAAAGAATTCGAAAAAAGAAAAAATACAGAGTCGACATAACAAGTTTGATAAATTAAAAAAGAACTCAACGTCCTAACCAAAACTACAAACCAACACTGTAGTTAACCTTTCTTCAGTTATTTTGAAGCCTGAAGCACTCAATGCTCTGTCCCGTGGTCACAACTTCGCAATTGCTCCTAGGAAAATAGCGGCCGAGGAATTAATGATCCAGATTAAACTCAGGATTCGCCACCTTCCAAACCACATCACCAAAAACCAACATATCCAACAGTGAATACAAGACTCTACAGGAATTGAAGAAAAACAAACACCAAAGCGGATAAGGGAAACGCCACTGTGGTACTCAATCATGCTGACTACACAGGTAAGCTTAATGCTTTACTATTAGATCGAGCTACTTACCTCCCCAATGAATACAATCCCACCAACTCACAAATTAGAAAACTCCATAGGCTCCTTAAGAAGGTCACTTGTTGGCCTGTGGAAATTACTAACAAACTAAAAGTATATAACTCTAGATCCTCCCCCTCCCCATATATATGGGCTCTGAAAAATACATAAAGAAAATGCAGCATTACGTCCCATAGTGGATGGCATTGATTCCCCCACGTACAAACTAGCTAAATATTTAGCCAAAGCGCTCTCCTACTATATTGGCAACACACCATCACACATAAAAAACTCAGCCCACTTCAAAGCCAATATAGAAATCCTTACACTCCAACATAATGACATAATGGTCAGTTTTGACATCTCCTCCGTATTCGCAAATATTCCCCCTCAAAGAAACCTTAGAGGTAATCCAAGCTAAATTTCCTCCCAATATCTCAGCCCTATTTCAGTTCACAACGAACTCAGGCTATTTCGTTTGGCAGGAAAAATTCTACAAACAGACAGAGAGGACAGCCATGGGTTCACCACTTTCCCCATCCTTAGCCAACTTCTTCATGGAGACTTTTGAAGCCTTAAACTCTGCCCCGCAAAAACCTACCATATGGTTTCGCTACGTCGATGATGTGTTCACTATTTGGCCACATGGCTCGGATACACTCCTCTCATTCTTAACACACTTAAACAACCAACAGCCCAGAATCAAGTTCACCCTGGAAAACAATAGCCTCCCCTTCCTAGACACACTAGTTCAAGTCTCGTCATGACAGGATGAATCTTTATATGGACTTTTTCAATCGAAGGTGAGTTAGCCGATCTCATACAGAGGTAGCAGGGTTTTAATTCCCAGAAACTCGGGTTTTTCATCCCGCATACAGACAAATCGGCCCTTCAGAACACATGCAATTTACAGACAAAAAATACCAGTTGTGGTGATGGTGGTGGGCAGTAGATGGCGCTGATGTAGATGATTGGTAGTAGAGGTTCAGTGTAGTGGTGGAGATGGAGAGTTGTACAATAGCTGTCCTCCCGCGATGTGTCTTCAGACTCCTTGGAGGTCACGAATAATAATAATAATAAGTTGATATGAAGAAGTGGCCAATTGCAGACAATCATCCAAATGTTCATTTGTAATTTGGTTTCTTAATTGATTTTTTATGACGGTCATATTTGAAAAAGCAGAGATTCTGACAAGTACGTCGAGCCGAAACACAACAGAATTTTTCGAGCAATATCAGTTAATATTGGGAATTTTTCATGTGCGTATTCCAAATGACTTCATGGTTTATTGATTTTAAATGTAAACTATTCTGAATGTTTATTATCTCAAGTTCTAGTTCAGCTTGATTTATATCAAACAGCCCACTAATTTTATTTGAAATTTCTGTGATGTTCAAGTTTTCTTGAAATGGATTATTGATAAAAGATACAATCATTTCAGTTTTATTAAAATCTTTAAATCTTGAATTTATTTCTCCCTCAACTAATTCTGTTTCACGAATAAATTCTTTTAAATCATAGTGAAGCATTTCTTGATTTTGTTCAAAAAATTTTAATAAATATGGGAGATGTCTAAATTCACAGTCATTTATATTTTTCTTTAATAAAAGTATTCTTGAAAAGTTTTTATTGAATGTCAATTAAATTTTTATCTCTACCTGGTAACTCTAAATTTAAATTGCTTAATTTCGTACAGAAATCTACTAAAAATGAAAAGTGTAACAACCATCTTTTATCACTCAATTGTGGATAAATATCTCCTTTTTCATTAAGAAAATTTTTATATCGTTAATTAATACAAGAAATCTTTCTAAAAACTGACTTCTGCTGAGTGAACGAACATTATTGCACAACAGAAGTTCCCTATCATCATCTGCCTGTAATTTAAATAACCGCCGTTGCTGGGCTTTTCCTCGAACAGAATTTACGATTTTAAATGTAATATTCAAAACATCTTTGTGTTTAATCTTTTACTACACAGTACTTGTTGGTGAATAATACAGTGGTACATTAAAAAATCTAGATATTTGACATCGTTTTTACATAATAAAATGAAGCCTGATTTATTACCTATCATTGCAGGAGCACCATCAGTAGTAATAGACAAACGTTTAAAATGCGGAAGTTTGTGATGTTTCACAAATTCATCAAATGCCGAAAAAATGTCTTCTCCCCTAATCCTGCCCAATAATGGTATAATTTTCAAAAGTTCTTCTTTACTTGAATAATCTTGAAATACCATGCGAATAAATACCATTACCTGAGCAATATCAGTGAAGTCGTTTGATTCATCAAATTGTAATGAAAACACAGCACACTGGTGAATGCCTGACATTAACCTGGTCTGGAAACTTTTCTCCGGCAATTGGAACTCTTCCTTTCGGCAATTTGAAACCTTGTCTGCGGCCTAGAAGTAGTCTCTCTCTCTCTAGCGACGTCTTGAACCGAGAAGCTCCTTTCTGGAAGCGGGAAACTCCTCTCTCAAGCAATGTGGATCCGGGCAGTCTCTCTGATGGTGACTCTGGACCAGGCGGCCTCCTCTCTGACAGCAATTCTGGAACTGGAACCCCTTCTGCTTGCTTCAGTCCCTTTTTAGAAAGATACCTTGCATGAAGTTTGGCAACCACCAAAGAATCAGTATGAGTCTTTCATCTTAAGTTTCAAGTTCGGCACGCCTTTTGTTCTCCTCCGCTTTCTTTTGATTGTAAGTTGCCGGCCATCGGAAAATTGTCTGAGCTCTTTCTGACTGACTTCGGCGATGTTTACACTTAGAGCCTGCCAGCCTTTCTCATACATACAAGTTTCAATAACAATCTTTCTAATGTCGCCATGTACAGCTTTGGCGACAAAAACATTGCCTTTATTTTTAACACTCTAACATATTCTTATTAAAGCAGTATATACAGTTAGCTTCAAAATAGTTATTTACAAAAACATCTAATACAAACTATACTGAGACAAACAAAGTTTATTTTTTTTACAATATTCACATGGGACTTAACCTAAAAAATCGATGTAATGTGCTTTGGAATATTTAATATATAAGCTACAATCTAGTTTTTACACTTTGCTTATAATCGTATTCACTCGGCTTGCTGTTTGACTTCCAACTGATCCAAATTAATTCATTTACCCGGACTTATAAGAAAATTACTAATTTGACAATTTTAATGAAAAATAAATTAACAATAACAATACACTTAAAGCAAATTAAAAATAATACAAAATAATGATAAATAAAATATTATGTTTTCAGTTTTAATTAAATTTGTAAGTAAGGAGGAATACACAAGAGATTGACCAAAAATCGCTCCGCGATCGATGGGTTGAACACCCCTGACATAGAAAATTGGCATCCCTTATCCACTCCACTAAAGACCAACCACTTCCCCTAGACCTACCTGGTGTATACCAGGTCCCTTGCAGCTGTAAATTGTCCTACTTTAGCCAAACAGGCAGGACAGCAAATATCAGAATCTCAGAACACAAGGACTACATCCGATTTCACCAGCAGCCACTCTGGGCTTGCAGACCATGCTCTGGATACTCGCCACAGAATAAGGTGGAAGAAAGCCACAGTAATACACTGCAGCAAGTTCAAATATGAAAGACTATTCATGGAATCAGCCTCAGCCCTTAGGAACATACCAAACCTCAACAAATTTGGATGCATGAGACTGCCCCAAATTTGGGAAACATACATCAGGAGAACTTCAGCCCAAAGGCCAAGAACACCTAATATAGCCCACCAGGGGGTACCATCAGGATTTTAGGAAAATGGTAGCTTCCTCGCTTCGTTTCTCATTTGCTGTTGTATAGTACTTGTGTGCACGTGTCTTTATCTTAAGTTCCCATGAAGATGGCAACGTCACGTTGCTGAAATATTGGAAAGTATATATTAAAGTTTGATTTAATTTATATTTTTAGTATACGCTGTCAATTCCTTAAGTATTTAATAATCATGTCCAGCGTATAAGCCTTTCTACAAGGTATCAGCAAAAATTCGATTTAAACCAAAGTGGCTAAAAAATACAATAAATTGAAAATTCTTATCAATCGAGTTATAAATTTCTTCATTACAGGATTCCCATGGTAGACAACAATATCAAAAATGCACAAACTTAAGAATCAAGTGACAGCAGAGGAATGGGAAAATTTGAAACAAATTCTCACAAAAGCAGCAACAGAAAGCTGGAATAAAGCACAAATGGATTAGAAAAAGAGCACTATGAGACTGGAATAAAGAAATAAATATAACAAAAACAAAAAAAGGCCAGTTACCAGAAAATTTCCAAAACAATAGAAGCAGAAATAGAGTATAAAAGAAATAGTGCAATTGCAAAACGAGAAGTAAGGAAAAAACAGAGAGAGATGGAACAATTTTGTAACAGAACTAGAAAAAGATATATTTAAGCCACAACCCAAAATCTATAAAGGTAATAAAATACATGAATAAAAAAAAAAAGAAATGATAAAAATACAAACAACTGGTTTAGAAAAATGGGTGACCTATTTCCAAAATCTCTGGACAGATGAGAACAATGAAATAAAATTTTATAAAACAAAGAATGACCTAACAGAAAATATCAGAATGTTAGAACTGAAAAATACAATAAAGAAGCTGAAAATAGGAAAACACCAGGAGAAGACAATATAAATATAGAACTATACAAAAATGCAGATGAAAAACTTAATGAAAGACTTCTGAAATTTTTTAATATGGTTTGGATGTCTGGAAAAACTTCTAACTCTTGGAAAAGAGCACTGGCTATCCCAATCTATAAAAAAGAAAATCAAGACAATTGCAATAACTATAGGAGAATTAGTTTGCTAAATACAGGATAAAAAATATATGCAGGAATATTAAGAGAAGCTAAACAATACTGTAGAGGACAAACTGTTAGAAGAACAAAATGGTTTCCGAAAAGGCTCATCCGGCATAGATCCAATTTTTACTCTAAAATTATTAATAGAAAAGAGAAGAGAATTTCAAAAAGAAACGCACATGGCCTTTACTGATTATGAAAAAGCTTTGACAAAATTAGTAAGCAAAATTTGTTTCAAATATTAACCGATTTAAATATACCAAATCAACTTTTACAATCCATTCAAGAAATATATACAGGAAATAAAATAGCAATTAAATTAGAACACATCTCAGAATGGAAAGATATGTCAAAAGGAGTATGACAATGATGTATCCTCTCACCTCTGCTTTTCAATATATATATATAAATAAAATTATAAAATTCTGGAAACAGTATAACCCATTTGGTATACAAATAACCCGACAAATGAAGATAGATAACACTACTATTTGCAGATGATTAAATAGTATTAGCTACATCAGAAGATGATTTACGAAGATCATTAAAATCATTAAATAATATCTCAAAACAATATAATATAACAATATCTAAAGAAAAAAAAATAAAAATAATGGCATTCCAAGGAGAAAACCCAATAAGTAAAATAGTGATAGATATTAGAACAAATAAATATTTTCAAATACTTGGGATGTGATTTTTTATATGAAGAAGAAAACGACATAGACACTAAAATATCAAGCTTTGTCAAAATAAATAGCATAATAAATAATATATTTAAGCCGTCCCTAATACAATAACACACTAGAATCAGACTATATAATGTCTTGTCAAAACCAACTCTACTACACGAAAGTGAAACATGGACCATAAAAAGGAAAGATGAAAAATTAATTCAAACAGCAGAAATGAAATTTCTCAGAAAAACAGCTGGATATACCAAGAGTGATCATAAAACAAATGAAGAAATTTTACAATTCCTGAATATAAAACCAATTAATTACTACATAAGACAGTAAATAAACAAAAAATGGATAGAACATTTAAATCGAATGGACAAGAGCAGATTACTGAAAATATTATACAAATATAAAATAATTGAAAAAGAAAAATTGGAAGACCAAGAAAGAGATGGCATGAGAAACAGACTAAAACAGGCCATCTAGCCTAAAACCCATGTTACGAAGAAGAAAAACTTGGTATGAATGGAAGCAAGTCCATACTGAAAGTGGGAGTTTAGAAGAAATTCTACTAACTAGAAAATCTCATTTGAGTCATATGACAATGCCATGTCAGGGCAGCTAGAAGCTTTTGAAATATGAAGTTTCAAGTGAACATGATAAATATACATATGGATCAGATCAAATCCACATAGCTAATAGCCTATATTTAACCATTTAGTACTGTTAATATAAAAACAAGGGGGAGCTGGAGAATATGTTTTTCTGCAAACTATCCAGCACACCTGCTGAACAACGACTGACCATGTGCCAGCTTCTATGCTCCGCATGTATCTGTTGTACTTGTATTCAAGAATAAAAGTACAATGGTTCGTACAAATTCAGTGTTTTTAGTTATGTAATGATTCATATTAAATGCTTTTTATATATTTGTGTGTTCATCCCAAACCCAGATGAAGCCACTAGCTCAAGTGGTAAAACTAGTAGGTTTTATTAAATAATTATTATGACCTATAAACATTACAAGAGGGAACTACTGGGAAAGGGGACTATATGAAAAAAAAAATAAATAAATAAAGAGAAGCATGAAGAATTTTAACAAAGGATTTCATACCAATAAAAATATACTGTACTTGATATAAAGAAAGGAAAGCTGAGAAAATGGAAGCAGATGAATGGGGATATTTCAATAGTTTTTAGAGAGGTTTCGGATACATAATCATAACTGGCAGTCAAGCCTTCTAAGTTCTTTGCTAAGGCGGTTAGGCATAACTTCTGTCCGTCCCTGTTGCCACCTCTCTTGCTTCCTGAGGGCCCTATGCTATTCTCACCCAAGGCACTTGGCATCAGTTTTTTTTCCTCCAACTCCTGCCTGAACAACCAAAACAAATCACCTCTTGTACTATCCACTGTGGCATTCTTCTGAACTTTTGCCAAAAGGACATCAGGAAGATCCTCATTGATCTTGATACTAATAAGGCTCCTGTCCCAGACGTTATTCCTTCAGTTGTGCTCAAGACTCTGACTCCAAAATTGACACCTATCCTGTATTATCTATATAAACAATCATATTCTACTGGCATCTACCCAACAGCACGGAAGCAAACCTACATCCAGCCTATACCCAAAACAGGAGAAAAAGTCAGCCATCTAACTATCGATCCCATTGTCCTCACCCCAGTACTTTCAAAAGTTATGGAGAAAGTTATCAACAACCAGTTTCTTCATTACCTGGAGACTCAAAAGTCAATTAGCAATCACCAATATGAATTCCACCATTCTCACTCTATAGCCAACTCCTAGCTAATCACACCCACCACTGGACACAAGCCATGGAAAGATATGGAGAAACTCATGTTACTGCTCTTGACATTTCAAAACATTTGATCATGTTTGGCACCAAAGCCTCCTGAATAAGCTGCCATCTTATGGCCTCCTCCCGCACTTTGTGACTGGACTGCCAGCTTCCTCACTTGTTATTCATTGTGTCAAAGTGGATGGCTTTCTCTCATCGGATTTCTCCAGGAATGCTGGAGTGCCCCAGAATTTTGTACTCTCATGCTCTTCCTCCTTTACATCAATGATCTCCTTTCTCTGTCTTTAAATCCTATTCACAGCTTCACAGATGACAGTACTCTTCATTTATCTTCCTCATTTGAACTTCCATAACCAGTGACTTAAACACTGACCTCCTCAACATCAATTTTAATGCCAAACAAACTCAAGCTTGCCTTATTAACTGCAAGAAAAATCCTATCTCATCCTCTCTTACTTTTGATAATATTTCAGTTTCCTTTCAAGATCAGCTTTCTCTTCTTGGGTTGACTGTCACATCCAGTTTATCCTGGCACAAACATATTACTTGCATAGCCTTCTTAGCCTCTAAAAATCTTGGTGATCTTTTCATTCTAGACATTCTTCTCTTCCTCTCAATTCCAAATGCTTCATAAGTTTCAGATACCACAAGCCTTGGAGTACTATTCCCACATTTGGGATTGGGGGCAGGAGGATGCAGAAGAGCAGAAGTTGTGTCCATAGCCTTGCTGAAGGAATACAAGTGACATTTTCAAACAGCACTCACAGTCCTTCAGAAAAAGCCAAGTTTTCTGAACTTAGCCATTTCAAAGTCAGATTAGGAATCTTTTAAATTTTATTTTTAGTTGCAAGCTATAGTTTTAAGCTTAGTATAAAGCTGGCATTTTTCCCTGAAAAATCCCTTCTAATATGATGACTTTTTTTACCCCTTGAATTGTCTTGGTACACTTGTTGGAAATAATAGTAGTCAAGAATTTTGAATGGAATGGAGAATGAAGGCTTTCCTCCATTTCACTTAAAATTCTTGACATCTGAGGCTTATCTAAAAGTACCATTTTAAAGTGTTACTATCTGATTCTGTTACTGCTGGGCAAAATACCTTAGCATTTCTTTCTTTCTAACTTGATCAGTGGAATTCAGAAAAGCCAATATGAGATGTAGACAATGTGGTTCTCAATGTCTTCAGCTGGGCACATGGACTGCAGAAAATTCAGCTTCCAAGCGATAAGACTGGATATTAGACTTTGAAGTATGATGAAGACAGCAAATGAACGATACATAATGCAGTAAGGAAATTCTGAGCAGAGCAGATCAAAATGAGGGAATTCTGGCTTTGGCATTCTCTGACATTTTGGCAGATGTTAACAAGATTTTTCAGGAAAACATAATGCATTCTGTGCTTCAGAATGCATTATGTTTTCTAGCAACAAAGGTGCATTGGTAAGTAGAAAACCATTTGAAATGATTTATTAGTTTCTCTAACCACAACATATTCTGTGCAGTGATATTTCACTTTAATATTTATATATTTTACACAAAAGAGTATTAGACAAAGCACCTTCATTAGTAAGCAAAAAAAAAAAAAAAACTTCAAATAACTGAATAAAATGCAAAAATAACATTCCTTGGCCAACTATCATCACCGTTGTAGTCAGGAAAAGCAGTATTAAGCTAGCAAAAATTCACAAAAGATGTAATTACAACTTATAATTATACATATTATTTCTTTGTAGCCAGAGATGCAGTTTACCACTATATACTGTGTGGCTATTGTAGAGAAGCTAAAATGACTGATTCAAGGATATAAATAGGATTTTTTTGGTGAGAGTGACCATGAGGTGTTTACCTGGGTGGTTGCCAGCAGTGTGAGGAGCTCTGTGAGAAAAGGGTATATGTAGAACTACAAGGGCAGGTGATTATGAACAGCTCAGGAGACAGCTTGCAGGTGTAGCATGGAATGAGGAGTTAGCTGGAAAAGAGATTAATGCAGCCTGGGGTATTTTCAAGAATTATCTACTAGATGCAATGTCTAAATGAAGTCCAGGGGTAAGAAGGTTAAATAAGGTAGGTGTGAAATGGATGAATAAAGAGATTAAGCATGCAATACAGAGAAAAAGGGCATTATGGAGGCAGCATAAGAGAAATGGAAATAACCAATTCCATGAGGATTATAAAGACCAGGCAAGGTGGGTGACTTGTTTGGTGAGGATAGCTAAAGTGAGATATGAACAGCAGTTAGCTAATGAAGCCAAAAAGAATCTTAAGTAATTCTTTCGATATGTAGCCAGCAAAAGAAAGAATGATTATGGAAGGATGACATTGATTGGAGAAAATGGTATAAAGATGTGAGCAGTTCATAAAGTTCTTTCAATCTTGTGAATGTGACTTCATGGAGAGATTTAGAGCAGCTGATGATGGGGAGGAGAGACTAACTGTAAGTGAGCAAGAGGTGTATAGGGAGTTGAGCAAACAAGATGTTAATAAGGCTGTGGGACTTGATAATATATCACCACATATTCTGAAGGAATGTACCAGGGAGTTGACATATTTTTTTAATAGGAGTGGAATAAGTAATTCTTTCGATATGTAGCCAGCAAAAGAAAGAATGATTATGGAAGGATGACATTGATTGGAGAAAATGGTATAAAGATGTGAGCAGTTCATAAAGTTCTTTCAATCTTGTGAATGTGACTTCATGGAGAGATTTAGAGCAGCTGATGATGGGGAGGAGAGACTAACTGTAAGTGAGCAAGAGGTGTATAGGGAGTTGAGCAAACAAGATGTTAATAAGGCTGTGGGACTTGATAATATATCACCACATATTCTGAAGGAATGTACCAGGGAGTTGACATATTTTTTTAATAGGAGTGGAAGGAGGGCAAGATTGTGCCACTTCCTAAAGGAGGTCATAGAACTCAAGCATCAAACTATAGGCCTATCTGTGTGTTAAGTTGTTGGAGAAGCTTTTGAGAAATAGGATCCAGAATTTGGTTGATAACAATGGTATTATCTTTGATGGATAGAATGGATTTGCTAAAGGGAAGTCATGTTTTAGTAATCTACTTACCTATTACAATAAGGTGACTGCTTCTTTGGACAGAGGAGAGAAAGAGAGAGAGATACACAGTAATATATTTAGATTTCGCACAAAGGCTTTTGATAGATTATCGCATGATAAGTTGATAGCCAAACTAGAGTGGATGGGGTTGGATATTAGATTAGTGCGTTGGATTGGAGACTGGCTATCTGATAGGTATCAACAAGTTGTGTATGAGGGAGCAATATCCAGGAAAAGGAAAGTTACTAGTGGTGTGCCTCAGGGGTCTGTTTTAGGGTCATTACTGTTTAACTTGTATATTAATAATATTGGTGAAGACTGGATGGAGATATTCAGTTGTATGCAGATGATGCAAAGTTGGGATGATGACCATGAAGAGTTGTATGTTACATGTTGCAGTATGCAAGGTTTTAAAATTTGGGAAACAAAGATGGGATGTAGAATTTATGCTTGGTGAGGATATATTGTCAGAGGTAGAGGAAATATGAGAACTAGGGGTGATAGTGGATAAGAATCTGAAAATTTAGGGGACACATAGCCAAAATTGTGAAGACAACACAAAGGTTTCTGGGAATGATGCGGAGGACACTGACTTGTAGAAGTAGGGAGATTCTTGTTCCATTGTATAAGGCTTTGATTAGGCCAACATGGACTATTGTGCCCAGACTTGGTTACCTGGTTTTCTTCTGAAAACCAGGTAAAAAGAAAACTGACTAAGGTAATTTCTAACCTCTGGAATGTCGAGTATGAGGAAAGATTGAGAAGATGTAATTTGTAGAGTCTGGTGGAGAGAAGGAAGAGGGAAGATATGATAGAGACCTACAAGTTGGTAAGGGGTTGTTATAAGATCAATGGTGGAAAAGTTCTACAGAGAATAGTGGGAGATCAGGGGAGAACCAGAGGTCATCCCTGGAAACTGTATAAAGAGGGTGTGAGTAGGGGAGTGAGAAGCAAGTTTTTTTTCATGCAGAGTTATGAATGATTGGAATGCCTTGCCTGAGTGTGTGGTGTCTGCAGAGAATTTGAGTGTGTTTAAAGCATGGTATGATGAGCTGTGTGTATGATAAAAGGATCTCCCAGATGAGTCTTTGACTCCATGGGGGTCTTGGGCAGTAATAATAATAATAATAATAATATTGTCACTAACAGGTCACTCAATTAAGGATTTGCTGTGGTTGATATAGGAGCAGATCCTTTGAACACAGACTGTTGAGCAAGCGGAACATGTACTTCTCACCATAAATCTTTTTATGTTAACAATAATAATCAGCATAATTTTTAAAAACTATTCTAACTGGTTATGCATCAGCTACATATTTTGTTAATTTAAATATCCAGAATTGCACTTGATACTGAACTCTACAAAATTAATTTCAAATAGAGAACTAGATATCACACAGTAAGCAAGATATTTATCAAAAACACGCATTTCTGAACCTTTATAACTCATAGAAGAAACACATATACTATGCTGATATCTTATCTCAGCAATTTAAGAATCTGCGATTCCAGAATTATAAAATAACGGGGGGTATTATCTAACCAATTGTTGCGATTCGCATTCCGAACACAACAAGAACTAGTTTGTACATTTCTCTGTGTAATTTCTTTCTATTTTAAAAAAACAGAATGCATACATACATTCTAATTTATAAATTAGAAATAATATTTGTGGCATAAGTTGGAATTGAATTCTGAACATTTATATATAATAGTGCAAATCTTACCCAGTTACTAAATGTGGAGTTTATGATTGTGACAAAAACATTGTCATACCTGTCTTTGTCATCAAACAACTTATATTTTTGAGAGAGAGAGAGAAAGTGACTAAAGAAAATAGACTGCCTTTGTTTTTACACTAGAAAATTCCACTAAAATTCTTTTGAACCTTGCTACTGCTACACATACAAGACACTGAATTAGTAACCTTTATGCACATGTATGTAAATGTGACTTATAAAATGTATATGCAAAATACTTGGTCAGTACACCACCACATGTTCTAGGCAACTATTTAAGAATGCGCTGGTCAGTAATATTGATCAGAATGGTAAAAACAAAAGATCATTCGAAGTTTAATAAAGGATTTATTGTGGGTGCTCATCTGTCTATAGCCATAACTTTGAAAACAGCAGAGCTGACTGGTTTCTCAAACGATGAGATATCCTGGGTGTTGAATCAGTGGAAAAATAACTCACGTTGCTTGCCAAAGAAGTGTAACTGTGGCCTAAGATAGTCTGTCAGGAACGAGATTGCAGTCATCTGAGAAGGCTTGTACAAACAAATAGAACTTCCTGTGTGCGGCAATTATTATTATTATTATTTGATACCTCCAGGGAGTCCAAGGACTCATCGAGAGAGGGCACCTGCTCTACAACTCTGTCTCCACTATTCAATCACCAATTGATTGCATCTACACCAATGCTATCTACTGCCAACCACACACTTCCATGCCCATGGTGAGATTCGAACCCGCAGCCTTTTGGCTGGAGAGCAGATACACTATCCACTCGGCCAACCAGGCTGACAAATTGACCGAAGCATTAAATGATGGCTGTTCCGGATCCATATCTCACTGAACTATGCACAGGAAATTGAATAGAATCAGTACCCGCAGTGACATTGCCTATATGGAAACCACTGATTTCTGCAAAGTTTCTAATTCAATGGCCAGTTATGTGTAATATTACGTTTTTGTTTCATTATTACTGATTACATCAAAAATGTTATATGTAATCTAAATAAGTTAAGCACGTTCATAGTGCAACTAGAAGAACAATGGAACATTGCACCCTTCAATTGGAAAGGACCTGAGTTTCATTCTTGTTGTGATAAGAGGAATCTTTATATGGGCTTTTTCAAATGAAGGCGAGTTAAATGATCTTATAAGGAGATAGGCAGGATTTTTTTCTCCTGGAACTCAGATTTCTCATCCTACATACAGGCAAATCCACCAAGAGAACACACAATTTACAGGCAAATATACTATCGGTGGTGGATGACAGATTGCACTGGAAGTTGATAGTAGTGGTATCACATAGTTGGAGGATTCAGTAAGGGTATATTGTAGTGGAGTAGTGTGCCCTCTCACCATGGACCCTTACATTCTTTGGAGTGTCACATAATAATAATAAGTAACTGAATCAATATCAAAAGTTTTTTTTATTATTATTACATGACACCTCTGTGGAGTCCCAGGACTATTACAGGAGTCTGCGCTACACTATGTATATATTTTCAAGTCAGTCTGTTTTACAGGAAAAAGAACCCAAGTTTGCTGCTTATGAGTGGATAATTCTGCCAGATGAATGGAGTTCCCATTCATTTCAATCACAGCCTTGGATGAAAGCAAGAGGTGCTTGAACATCTGACATTATACTCAAAATGTTCAATACGATAACATATTTTAGTTTTGTGGCAAACACCGATTAGCCAAAACTAAAATGAAAATATAGTGAACACAATATCCGTTTCGATACCTCCCCCCACCCCCTTAGGATAGCACTGCATTACTAACAAATTGTCCAAATCAGAAACCAGCTGGTTTGAAATCATACCTGCAACACAATCCGGGCACCAACTACTCCCATTTTCATCTTTAGAACCCGAAAACAGCAAGAAAACGGAAGAATTATTGGCGCTATATTGTTGAACAGCTCTTTTAACTGCGTCATATCCATTTACCTCTACTTTCGTTAACATTTTTAGATTTATAAATTATCAACAATTTCAATTCTAACAAAATTCTATCACATGTAACCGCTAAAAACTTTGATGCACTACAGGCGACCTCACACAAATCTCTATTCTGATGATAAAAATCATATGATATACTGTCAGATTTTCCTTAACTGTTCAGTTAGGAAAATTCTCACAGTAAGCTAAAATTATAAAGTACGGTATTCCGAAATGACTCGGCTAAATTTATTAGTACGAAGCCTATATTTGACATCATATATTATAAATAATTTTACATGAAAAAGCTATTGCAATACATAAAATTGCTAAAGCTGAAACAAGAAGGGATGAGGGCAATAGAGAAAATCTTTGAATTAACACGATCACTTTATCAACGTCTGAAGACTAGTGAAAAGAAATTGTCACTTGATAATGAAAAGTGGGGAAAAAGAATATGCATACATGGACTGGAGAGGATACACAATTTGGCTTACTGTCATTAAGGTTTTAGAAATATACGGGACACCACAACATGAGTCAAACGATATTCTCATTATAAAAATCCTTTAATACCTTTTATCATCTAAAGAAAATAGGGGAGGCCATCTAACTTTAAAAGACCGATAAGCAGCCAATCACCCAAAATATCAATGATGTTTAATAGGCTTCCAGAGAGTATGTCAGGCCACTGCCGCCATCTCGGGATATTTAACATCATATCGTTAAATCGTGTAAGTTTTTAAATTATATATTTAGTTTAATCCTTTATCCAAGTGTAAGCAAACAAACTTGGCGCCTGAAGTATCCTCAGGACTAGGACAACTCGTGGCAACGGTGGACTAAGCTCTCATCACTTGTCTTATTATCTCCCATAATAAAAAGCACTTCTCCTTGGGCCATGTATAATACTAGGCATTATAGGAAGGGTCACTACCCAGACCGGCTTCGAACTTTATTTAAGTCTCTTCAGCGGGAGCCTGACCCAGAGGTGATACCAAGGTTGAAGCAATGCAGAACTCATATTTCCATATGCCAGTTGCCAAAAGGTGTCACACCTTATTATTAAATTACTCTGGATTAGTGAAAGATGTTGAAAGTTATTTTCACTTGGTTAGATTATAAATTATATATTTAGTTTAATCCTTTATCCAAGTGTAAGCAAACAAAGTTTGCACCTGAAGTATCTTCAGGGCTAGGGCAACTGGTGGCAAAGGTGAACAAAGTTCTCATTACTTTCCTTAGTATCCTTTTTGGCAACTGACATATGGAAATGTGAGTTCTGCATTGCTTCAACTTTTGTATCACCTCTGGATCTGGCTCCCACTGAAGATTTTTTTACCTCAATAAAGGTCGAAACAGGTCTGGGTAGTGTCCGTCCCATAATGCATAGCATCATACATGCCCGCAAAGAGATGTGCTTTGCATTATGGGATACTAAGGAAAGTGAACAGACCTTAGTCCACCTTTGCCACGAGTTGCCCTAGTCCTGAAAATACTTCAGGCGCAAACTTGGTTTGTTTACACTTGGATAATGGATAAAACTAAATATATAATTTATAGTCTAACCAAGTAGGGAAAAAAAACTTCCAGTAGCTTTCTCTAAATCTAGAGTAATTTAATAATAAGGTGAGACACCTTTTGGCAACTTGTATAGGTAAAAATGACTTCCCCATTACTTCCACCTTAGTAACACCACCTCTGGGTCTGGGTCTGACAAGACCTCAATAAAGATCGAAACCGGTCTGGGTAGTAACCCTTCCCATAATGCATAGCATTATACATGTCCGCAAGGAGATAGATACCCTTTGCATTATGGGATACTAAGAAAATTTATGAGAATTTAGTCCACCTTTGCCACGAGTTGCCCGAATCCTGAAGATACTTCAGGCACAAACTTTATTTGCTTACACTTGGATAAAAGATTAAACTAAATATATAATTTATAGTATAAACAATTGGAAATAAACTTCCAAAGTGTGATTTTTTTATCATCGATTTTTCTTGATTTGAAATTAAAAACTTGAATTACAGGAAATTGAAAACTAATTACTCATGTCAAAAATTACCAGCTCGAGAACTAGCTGCAAAAATACCAAGTAAAAGTTCTTCTAAAAGTCGACTGGAGTCGAAGTTATAAAGGACATTTTCTGGCAGACTAGCGCAACAGTAGCTAACATTTCTGCAGGCTACACAGACACCCCCATTCATTAGATCAAATCAAATCCGCTAATATCTTTCATTACCTTTTAGGTAGTAAGAGAGACCTTTTAACCCTATCTAGCTTCTGGAAACGGAGTGGGCAGTTCTATCTCCACCGCTAGCCAATCAGAAATAGCTGGCCCATGAGTATCACTAATTATAGGTGCAAACCGATGAAGAGACGGGCAAACAAGTGCTACCATCTCCTGGTATCGAACCATAACAAGAAATGTTACTGTTTGATATAATGTGGTTTCTACGGTCGATTTTCTTGAGTTTACGGAAGAAAAAAACCAGCTTATCAGTACCAGACATCGAGTAATTCGTGAAGCCATCAAAGAAAGGCTTAGAAAAAGTTCCTCCAGTCGTCGACTAACCTTCAACTTAAGTCTATCTTCGGATAGTTTAGCGCTCAAATGATCAGGATGGAGAGGAGGAGGAGGAGAATGAGATATCACAAGAAGAACTCATTACGGCTCTGTCACCAAAATCCCACTTTCAAAACAACTCACAGGAGAGAGCATTCTAACAAAAGACGAAGACCTACAGAGGACCAGATGGATGAAGACTCCCAACACCAGATGTCCCGAGGAACACTCAAAAGGTTCCACCTGTTATACTAAGGGACAAGGACAAATGGACCACTGTCACATCAGCCCTTAGAGAACATAAAATCTCATATTCCTGGGCTAAAAATGAAGATGGAGTCAAACTCCAGCCAGCCTCGGTCACTGACTACAGACAATTGACAAAACTAATGGATAACAAAAGTCTTTCTTATCACACTTTTGCTTTACCCAGTGAAAAGATTCTCAAAGTAGTACTTCGCGGGGTAACCAAGGTGTCACCTCTGAAGAAATCACTGCTGACCTTATGAGTTGGGGCCTAACACCAGTAAAAGTGAGCAGGATGCTCAGGTCAAATAAACGGCCAATGCCACTGGTGCTCGTAGAAATTGACAAGGCACAGAAAAAGATATAATATGAACTGACTGCTATCTGTGGCCTCAGAATTTCTACTGAGCCACTAAGGAAAAAATCATCAGCTGGGCAGCGCCATAGGAGCCAAAGGTTTGGCTATGCCCAAAAACTTTGCAAGGCAAATTACAGTTGTTTGAAATGCATCGAGGGCCACCAGACCGTCATGTGTCAAAAACCAAGATCCGCACCAGCTAAATGCGCCAACTGTGGAGGACCTCACCCTGCCTACTACAAGGGATGCATTACCCACCCAAAGAACCGAGGGTCAGCAAAATCTACCCTTCCAACACATTTCAGGGATGCTCAAGGCAGCCATGCAGGTCGCACCCTGGTCCAAATAATCTCCAACTCGACAACTCAGGAAAGAAAACAAACTGCAGCAATGCCGAAAACTTATGCAGAGGCAGAAAGAGCTATGGCTGTTCCATCCCATGAGCAAATAAGCTCAAATCTAACATCAGTATTAACTGCCTCACTAGCTACCACGTTACAAGAATTCAACATGACAAATCCTTCGCCATCCTCCACAAAAATCTTTCTACAAGGTACCCACTCAATGTTGAAAGCCCTCAATAATGAATAAAAGAAAACTCCATCCAAACTCTCTCATGATCACTGCATGGAACGCAAATGGACTGAGTAAGAAAATTCTAGAATCGCAAGAGTTCACTCACAGACACAATCCTGACATAATATTGGTAAATGAAACACATCTCAGGCCCGCTAATAATCCCAAGTTACGGAACTATATTATGTACAAAACAGACAGACTCACCAGCAGGGGAGGTGGTACAGCCATATACATTAAAAACTACCTAAGTCACAATGTTCTGACCAATCCACAAACCAAGAACCTAGAGATAACTGGCATTGAAGTTCATACCAACAATGCTGGCAGTATCAAAATCTATGCTGTATACAATCCACCCAATCATTCCATTACTGGTATCTGACTTGACACTATTCTCGGCTTCATAGACTCCATCATCATGGCTGGTGACTTTAATGTCAAACAAATAGCCTGGTATAGCTCCACAATCAACGACAAAGGTCGAACTGTAAACCATTACTCAATACAAAATTCTATTATTGTAGCCGTACCCGCAGAGCCCACACCCATCATAGCTCAGTTGGAACCTCAGATGTACTTAACATAGTCATCCTCAAAAATATCAGATATCAATATCAGCTGGAAACATTAAATGAGGGTAGCCTGTGTAGCTCAGTGGATGTGGCGTTTGCACACCACCGCGTTAGGCCGCACGAAGGAAGTCTTGGTTTCGAGTCTAGTCGGCGACTAGAGGAAATTTTTCTAAGCCTTTTTTCGACCGGTTCCCGAGTTAGTCGATCTCTGGCACGGGCAAGCAGGTTTTTCCTCCCGGAAACTCGGGTTTTTCGTCCTGTAAACTCAAGAAAATCGACCGTAGAACCCACATTATTTCAGACATTAAATATATTGTGTTAGGGTTAGAGACCACGAGATGGCGGCACATTTGAGCCGTCTCTCTTCACTGCGTACCGCTTAATTAGTGATAGCCTTGGGCCATCTGTCTCTGATTGGGTACCAGTGGAGATTGAACTGCCCACTCAGTCTCCAAAAGTTAGATAGGGCTAAATGGCCTCGCCTACTCCCGTATATACGGGAATAAAAAGGCGTTAGCTGGTTTTTTTTTTTTTACAACATTAAATGAACGTTTTTCTGACCACAACCCCATTCTGCTTAAACTCGGTACACAAGAGTAATTCTCCCCTCCCCATTCTTTCATATCTTGGGACAAGCTCTGCATAACTCTCCCTGATCACATTGGCCCAGTCCCTCTATAGGGACTGGGCCAATGTGGTAAAGAGAAGAATGACTTTGCTGTAAGCAACCTAACCAGTCAAATCAAAAAAGCAATAAAGTCAGTTACCCAAACTACAGTCTTTCACTCTAGTGGTCGGATCTCCGAGGAAATCATGGATTTAATCAGACTGAAAAACGAAACCAGAAAGATGTACCATAACACAAGAGCCTCAAAAGATAAAACAAATCTAAATAAACTAAACAGACAAGTCTGTGAAGCTTCCCAAAAACATCGAACCACGACTGGGAATTCAAGCTAACAAAACTAATCCCAGGGGATAACTCCATTTGGAAGTTTCTGAGAACCCTCCGCAGTAAAAGGCAACTTTTACCTCCAAATCAGACCAAGAATGGAATAGCCCATACTGACAAGGAAAAGGCAGAGGCACTGGTAGACAGCTTGGAAACTCAATGCAACTCCTCTTATGAACATTTGTACATCAATCTCATCTAGAATATTCATTCCCGAGTTAAGCAGGCCATAACACAAAAAAGGATTACCCAGAACCTGTCACTCCCACTTGTCCAGCAGAAGTTATAAATATCATAACCCATATGAACAACAATAAGGCCCCAGTTCTAGAAGGAATCACAAAAAAAAATAATCAACTACTCCCCAGAAAAGCCATTGTACATCTGGTGAACATAATCAATGCCATCCTCAGACTCAAGTATTTTCCTTTAACATGGAAGATAGCGGACATCACGCCAATCAAAAGATTGGAAAGAACACCCAGCTGCCCGAAAGCTACAGACCTATCAGCCTTCTGTCCAGCGTTGGTAAGATCGCAGAAAAAGTCATCCTTATAAGGCTTCAATCTGAAACGGATAAACTAGGTATAATCCCAAATGATCAGTTTGGATTCAGGAAAAACCACACCACCGTTCAAGAGATCCACAGGCTGATCGAATTCATCTACGAAAGCTTCAACTGGCTCAACACAGCTGCGGTCTTTATAGATGCTGCGAAGGCTTTTGATAAGGTGTGGCAGGTTAAAATCTACTAATCTGGTTAAAATAATTCACTCATACCTCAAAGACAGATTCATGCAAGTCAAAATAAATGAAACTGTGTCAAACAGACGCAAGGTCCTGGCAGGTGTGCCACGGGGCTCACTCCTGGTCCCCCTGCTATTCTTTATCTACATAGCTGATATCCCTCAAACTCCAAACTCAACAATCACTGCATTATATGCAGATGATACTGCATTATTATTAGCAAGATCTCTCAGCCCCAAACTAGCCATCAAAAGACTCCTAAACAGTATTCACACACTAGAGAAATGGTTGATGGACTGGAGGATCCAAGCAAACCCACAGAAGAGTTCAGCCATACTGTTCACTAGAAAGAAGCCTTAGATCAAGGAAAATATATATCTACAGGAGTTAAGATCCCATGGCAAAACGCAGTCAAATATCATAACGTAATGCTCGACAAAAAACTACAATTCACCAGTCATATAAGCCCGAAGACATCCAAAGTAATTGCGCATCTCTACCCCATGATCAACAGAAAAAATAAACTGGTCACTCAGAACAAATTACTCATATACACAGGATGGTAAAACGCCCAGTCATCACTAACGCATCTCCTGCATGGAGCCATACCTCGAATACAAATATCCGGAAGCTGCAGAGAATACAGAACAAATGCCTGAGATTGAGTGTAGATGCCCCGTGGTTTATCAGAAACTCCCAGATTCACAGAGAAGTCAGCAGTCCCTACATCACATCCCTTCTCCATGACCTAGCAATAAAGTTCTTCATCAAGACTCAAATCATCCGAACTCGGTGATCAAGCAAGCTTCAGGCTATAATGAAACAGAATTCTATTAATACAAAAGACCAAATTCAATTCTATGCTCAGCTGAACACAACTAATTTCACTGCCCTTTCGGGGAGAGCTTAAAGCTCAATAATTCTCCACTCAAAGAACTTTCCTTCTCAGACAAAGGGGAATATGAAAATCATTTATGCTTAACCCATCAAGCCAGTATCGTCTGCGTTTTGTGTATAAGGGAATAAAAGGCGTTAGCTGATTGATTTATTTTTTTACATTTTCTTATGAATTTGAATGGTACAATTAAAGTGGATAAATATTTATTTGAAGGTAAACATTTTATTTTTCTTTACATTTTTTTTATGGTCGACATTGATGTCGTATATTGTTTTCAAGAAATATGGTAACCCTATTTTCAGACACTTGTTAAGTTTAAAGTCTTAATTTCAGTTTAATTATGAATGCGAAAAATAATTTCTATTGCAAATTACTAAGTCGTAGTGCCATCTGTCACAGTGCACTGTGAAATTAACAGAAGAAAATAGCAGTGACTTTACTTCCAATCCTTGTTTGTCTCATTTCCGTTTAGTCAATACTTACTAATGCAAAAGAAAAATACGGGAGTCTAAGTATAATCTTTGGAAGTTTTAACAGAGGGATTAAGTTGGTAATTACAGTACCAGTCCTAATATACAGTTGAAATAATAATAAATAATTATTTATTGGTTTTGGTAAAGAGAAAACCAATCAATTATTGTCAGAGATACATGACAAAAACAGTTTGTAGCTGGAATGAGTTACCTGAAAAGTTAATAAACAGAATTCTTGGTTAATTAAATAAAATCACCAACTGAAATGAGACATTGGATCCCTTTTTCTTTGAACAAATGTGAAGATATAGTATGCACCAAATGGGATTGAGTGTCAAAACTTTGAAAAGGTGATGGGGTTCATCTATTGCTTGCCATGATCGACAGTGGCAGTTGAAACCGTTTCTCTCTGATGGGCAATGTTTGGTCTGCTGATAGAAAAAAACAGACTTTTTAACTGAAAACACTAATCATCTCCTTCAAATAAGTGAATTCAATTGAGAATTTCTCAGAGTTCTGTGAACTGATAAAAATGACACACTTTTTTTAAAGAATGTTCATTCGTCTGAAAAATGTAAACGGTACAATTAAAGTGAATAAATATTATTTGAAGGTAAACATTTAATTTTTCTTGACAATTTTTTTTTATGGTCGACATTGATGTCATATATTTCTTTCAAGAAAAGTGATAACTTACTTTCAGTTTCATTTGTTAAGTTAAGGTTGTTAAGTTGGCCACTTTATGATGAATCGTACTGATTAAACTGTTGCAAAAATGTTCAGGTATTTGCCCTCGTGTCAGAATATTAATTCTGACAAATTAACCCATTATTAGAATTACGTTTACAATATCAACCTAGCAATAGTCTGTTAATACAGAGTAAAAGATTATTGGAAACATAAAGATTTCTGTTTATTTATGCATGGGAAAAATATTCACGTGTGCAAATTACCAAGTAGTAGTGCCTATCTATTCGCACAACAGTGTGAAATTAACAGAATAGGATAACGGGGCCTTTCTAATACGAAAACGCTAACACAGAGTCCAATCTCCCTTGTTTGTCTCATTTCCTTTAGTCATAACTTAGTAATGCAAAGATAAATATGGCAGTTCTAAAGTATAATCTTTGGAAGTTGTAACAGAGGAACTAAGTTGAAAACTATAGTACCAGACCTAATATTTAGTTGAAATAATAATAAATAATTATTTATTTGTGGGGAAAAAATACGTAGCATAATAAGAATGAAGAAAATAGAAAACTATTTAAATATACATTTTTTAAATAAAAACGTCTATTTTTTAAGTCACAGTGAATTCACACAATTTTTTTTTTTTTTTTTGCTCAAGTATTCTGGTAATAAAGTTAACATTTAATTAGAAAAACAGTAACGAAGTTTTTAAAATCTTAATTCCCATGGATACACAAATGAATAAAATTTTCCCAGATGACATCACTAGAGAACGTTGCTTTGAGGTCACATCCATAACTGTGGGAAAATATAGCTATCAGCCACAGTGCGAATGTTACAATACGAAGGAAATGGACAGAAATCTATAAGAAACAAGAATCGGGTGCATTTTCAGTTTATTTACCGCAATTAGTTCTTTCAGGCGGCAGATCGTCTGGTGTGTGTGTGTGTGTGTGTGTGTGCGTGCGTGCGTGTGTGCGTGCGTGCGTGTGTGTGTGTGCGTGCGTGCGTGCGTGCGTGTGTGTGTGTGTGTGTTGTGCTGCACTGTTTCGTGTGTCCCGTAAAGAAAAAAAAAATGAGCGAACCCAAAACCCTTTGAAGTTTTTCTTTTTTCAGGAAGATAGCAAAAGCGACAAATCTTGTGAAATATTTTTAGGTAATGACATGCTTGAATATTTCATTGTGAATACACTTGTAAATAATTTTTCAGTCAAATAAGTGTGTTTGTAAACTTAAATGAACAAATTCTGGTGACACTGATGTGTTCACCATATTTAAGTAAGAATATTTATGCTGCTTGGAATTTGTAATAAAGTTAACATTTAATTAGAAAAGTAATGAACTTTTTAAGATCCTAAATATGACATAGAAGCAGTAAAACTGAGATTCCAGTAAATAATTATTTTAGAAAACGTGAACATGAAAGAAAAAAAAAAGTGTCTGTGTGTTTGAAAGTCTGCATGGTTAGTCGAGTGGCTATGAACCTCACAACCATATTCCTGTGAAAGGAGTGTCCTGCGTTCGATTCCCGTCGCTGACATGAGGAGCTTAAGAATATTTCTAAGAAATAGCCAAGTTAGCCAGACTTGGGCATAGATGTCAGGATTTTTCTCTCCAGTTTATCTGGAGTTTCTGGTCCTGCAAGCAGGAAAACCTGCCCCATGAAAACATACCTCTACAGACATAGGATACCCAGTGGTGTAGTAGATTCAGGATGCACCAGGTCAACGCCCTAGTACTTTTTTAAAACTATCAAAATTTTTAATTCATTAAAATAAATTATAAGAATTATAATAATGAGACTTATAATTCATTTCCAGCATTCGGACAAAAAATAGCAGCTTGCCGCTCTTGTCATTTTCGTTTCAGAAAACAATGCAATCTCTCTGCCATATGGCCATTCCAATAATAATAATAATAATAATAATAATAATAATAATAATAATAATAATAATAATAATAATAATAATAATAATAATAATAATAAAATAATAATAATAATAAAATAATAATAATAATGCCACAGTTCGTGCTCTGGATTTTTGTTTCCAAGGTTTATTTCTTTTAGGAATATACCCCTGAGGATACCTCCAGGAATAAGGAATAACCAATCTATTCCATAGGATTTCGGTTCCAAATGCCTACATGGCGAAAAGTGTGGGTCTATGCATGAGAGTAAATTAGGTGTTTTTGAGGGGGGGTACCACTGATATCCAGTGATTAATTATTTTTGAAAATGTCTAACTACTACCTATCGTCAAGAAAAACGTGAAAGAAAAAAAGTGTGTGTGTGTGTGCATGTTTGGGGGTGGGGGGGACATCACTGATATCCAGTAGTTAATTATTTTAGAAAACGTCTGCTGGTACTTATTGAGAAATATTTTCCCATAGTTCCACAATTGAGCCAAAGACCCCAACAATTGACCAAATATCCTCCCAGAATTCCAATCTCTAATCATTACCCATAATGCCACACATAAAGCTCATATCACGTTACTGACAAATACTGCCACATCCCAGAATTCCGCATTACTGAGAAATGCTGCCACATCCCAGAATTCCATGCTCTGACCATTATCCACAATTCCACACTCGAACCAAAGACACCATGTGCCATCACTTATAAAAATGTGTGTGTGTGTTCGGGGGGGGGGACACCACTGATATCCAGTAGTTAATTATTTTAGAAACTGTCTACTGCTATTTATGACAAGAAAAATGTGAAAGAAAAAAGTGTTTGTGTGTATTTGGGGGTGGGGAGACGCCACCAATATCCAGTAGTTAATTATTTTCGAATACTGTGTTTACTTCTATTTATTGAGAAATATTTTCCCATAGTTCCACACTCGAACCAATGACCCCAACACTTCACCAAATATCCTCCCAGAATTCCAATCTCAAATTATTACCTATAATGCCACACATGTACAAAAAGCACATATGACATCACTGACAAAAAACCACCACATCCAAAAATTCCAGGCTCTGACCATTACTCACAATTCCACACTCGAACCCAAGACAACGTGATGTCTCTAATCTAATTCTTATTTTCTCAACATCTCAATCTTGTCAGAATTCCATGCTTTAACCATTACCCAGGATTTCATCCTCTAATCATCACCCAGAATTCCACATTCTAACCAAAGACACAACGTGACGTCATTGACGGATGTGTTGTGTCATCCAGGGAAATTCCAAGGATTCCATTCTCTAACCATCACCCAGAATTCCATATGTGAACAATTACCCGGAATTCCATATGTGAACAATTACCCGGAATTCCATACTGGAACCAAAAGACACAGCACGATGTCACAGAGAGATGGATCCTTATCTTATCTCTAATCATCACCCACAATTACTTACGCAAAGAATTACCCAGAATTCCATACTCGAGCCAAAAGAATGACGTCACTTATCCTTATCTTATCTCTGAACATCACCCACAATTCCATACATGAACAATTGCCCAGAATCCCATATGCGAACCATTACCTAGAATTGCATAACCGATATGTGCACCAGAAAAATAAACCCCTTCATTGCCAATTTGCACACGCAAACCATTACCCAGAATTCCATACGTGAACCATTTCCCAGAATTCCATACACGAACAATTAACCAGAGTTCCATATGCAAACCAAAAGACACAACGTGACGTCACAGAGCGATGTATCCCCCAGGGAAATTCCAATGATTCCATACTCATGACGTCACTTATCTAATAACACAGTGACGTCATTGGCTGATAAGATCAGTGATAAGATCAAAAAATATGATTTTTTTTACTTCTGATAACTAGTGGCATCATAAAATAGAAACAGTATTGGGAAACGAAACAGCCAGACCATATAGATTGCCAGATCTCGATATTTAGTAAGTTTTTCCCAGTTCTTTGTTGTTAATGTTATTATCACTGAGTACTGCCGTATCAATAATCCAAATCTGTCAATGTTCGATAATTGTGATGTCAGGTCTATTGTGTTCCAGATGCAGATCGGGTTCTATTCTAAAGTCTTAGAAATTTTTTGCTGTTTCGTTTCCCAATACTGTTTCTATTTTATGATGCCACCAGTTATCAGAAGTAAGAAAGTCATATTTTTTGCATGCATTCCAATGAATTTTTTTGGACACTTGATCATGGCGATATTTAAAGTCAGTTTGAGCTATATTGCTGAAGGCACTGATTAGATGTTCTACAGTCTCATCTTTCTGATCGCATAATCTGCATTTGCTGTTATTACTGATGTTCAAAATTTTTGATTTCATTGCTTTAGTTTGTAATGCCTGTTCTTGAGCTGCTAGAATAAATCCTTCTGTTTCTTTTTTAATATAAGTCATTGACGCGTCTTGTTCACGTCAATATTGTCCTCAGTATCTCTAAGAAATTGGCCATGAAGGGGGGTTTATTTTTCCGGCGCACATATCTGTTATGCTGATAATGTGCGTTGGAAACATGTTTTTGGTGGACCTTTTTTTTTTAATCCGATTTGTTTCCTGTTGCTTTTAGAACCCTCTTTTGTAACTGCTTGAAGCATTTGCTCAGATCTGTTGACGATGTAACTATTTAAGCTAATTTCTTCTTCCACAGGCTGTCTAACTTGCTACAGACCCTATCCATCTATTCTCTTTGGTAGGTACAACCGGTCAACGTCACTTCGTGGATATAACGCATGATGCATAATCATTAATTTTCTAGTTTTGCGGCGCAATTTGTCCAGGTCTTCTTTTATTCAATCTATTATATTAGCTGTGTACCGGATCTCTCGTACAGCCCAAGATTGCATTGCTCTAATTGTGTTTAACCCATTTAGTTTTGTTTTTAGAATATTTCTAACTCTTTTGGTGTATTCTGTTGCTGCCTGTTGTTTAACTTTCGAGTGGAGAATATCACTTGCTTGTAATATTCCTAGGTATTTATAGTGTTTGTCAGCCTGAAATTGCTTTTATATATTTCTCTTGATCAAAATTAAAATTGCTAGTATCATTAATTTTTCCTCGTTTAATAGATAAAATTGCACATATATCTAAACCAAATTCCATTTTGATGTCCTCGCTGAAAATACGAATGGTGTTCAGTAAAGAGTCTACTTGCTGGCCGATTTTCCATATATCTTCAAGTCATCCATATACAACAGATGGGAAATTTTAATATTATATTTAGGAATTTCATATCCAAATTTTGCTTTCTTCAAAATCGTGGACAAAGGTATCAACGTAATGTTGAAGAGCAATGGTGACAAGGAATCACCTTGGAAAGACTGAAAGAATTTAAGCTGGTTCTGTCGAAATTTCATATTTTGTACATATTGGTTTATTCTTGCATCACATCTTTTAAATTTCTATAATTCTTTGTTTTAGTTCTTCGGTAACTTCACCAATTGTTTTGTTGGCCAAATTATATGTAGAAATCAGATTTTTTTGATGTTATTATATTTCAGCCATCCTTCTTTAAAACTCTTTAAGTTGCTCAGATCAGCTCGAAGTTTGTTGACTTTTCGTTCCAAACGGATTTTCTATGTCGCAGAATGTTTCATCCTCAGCGTTTGCTCTTGCATATGCCACCAAACTTCACTGTAATAAAATAGGCTGTGCTGTATAGGAGCTGATTTGTGCTTTGTATACTATTGGTTTTGATGGTTTTAATCACAGCATTTGCATCTAAGATGAGCTATTTTAGCTTAGATTTATGTAAAGCTTTTAATGTTGGTATTTATACAGTCACATATGGAGTTCATATGTTCCAATATCCTCGACTTCATTTTACAAACATTCGCAGGTAACTCGTCAACTTGATACTTTCTCAGTTGAATTCCAAAGTCTGATATAGCTACCTCCTAATGATTTGTTGTTACTGGAGTCGTTGATTTATTATGTAACTCTTGCGTAACTCAAGTACAGTAAATATTTTGTTACGGAAGATGAAATTTATTTGGTCCACAAGTGTTTGTTCTGTTATTGCAGATTCTGGGAATTTCTGTTTCCAAATTAAATGCATATGCTTTCTAAAACCTCGTTTTCCTGCTGTTGATCTTAAAATCATTTCATAAGTTCTCTCTTTTCTTCTACAATCCATTTTTTACGTTTGGTTTCTTCCAGTCGCTTTTTAGCTTCTTGCCCTCATTGCCCAGCAAGGAGAGAAGGGTCCTGTAGCCTACTTATTGCCTGATACCGAGTATTCCCAACATCTGATGCAGTCCTTAATTACTTGGGCGTCGACTGATCCGGCATGGATTTCTTTTTACTTTTCATCATTAAGATGGGGGAATGAAGCATTGTTAGGTTTCCTCAGTGGAGACTTGTCTGACAAGGGTGACCTTACTAGCAGGTATGCTACCGCTAGAATAGCTGTCAACATCGCTGAAGCACGCAAATCCCACCACCACGACAAGACCGTGTTCCTTCGTGGGGATTATTATTATTATTATTATTTCACAACATCTACATGGAGTTCAGAGACTCATTTTGGGAGACCCTAATTAACCATTATACGCACAAATCCTATCATATCTTTCCTTGAATTCATTCACTGTCAGGGATCTCACAACCAATTCTGACAATCCATTCCACTCACTTTCCGCTCTCCATGCAAAAAACACTACTTCCTCGTCCCCAAGTAATGCATGTGACCAAATGTGTGTGCAGCAGTCAAGATGTGGCCGAATCATCATGGCCTTATAAAGAGGGATAATAATTTCCTTATCTCTAAATGTTAGTGTGTTTTTCAACATCCAACTATTCCTTTCTCTTTTACCAACTTTTGCAATATGCCCTTTGAACTTCAACTGTTTGTCCACCATTATTCCCAACTCCCTTGCCTCACAATTTCCTACAATTCAATACTATCTATGTGAGACACTCTATCTAACCTTTTCAACCCAAAGTGCATAACCTTACATTTTGCAACATTAAATTGATAGTCATCAGGGCCGGCTCTAGAATTTTCTGCTCCATGCAATCCATTACTTGCCGCCCCAGCACCAACCTCAAATTAACTTTTGGAATTTTGAAAACCATTATGTTCAACATTATCTTCATGACCATTAATTTTAAATATAGTACCATTAATAATAATGCACAGATAAAGTGATTAAAATACTGCATATTCATAAAATAAACCATCGACTTCATCAATTGACAATTAAATGAAATGTAGTAATAATTTATTACTTACATATATGGAATGATCTTCACTTGTACAATGGTGAACTGTTGAGTTACACTTAACTACAGAATGTACAAATTATAGTTTTAGCACTATTTTCACATTATTTTAATTAGAATTTATATTGTTTTTAGTATCTACTGATTAAAAATACATTTTTCTTGCTTTCATATTTGCAAAATCATAAATTAGGTTCATAGTCTAATTTCTGACGATTTCACGTTCAATTGAAATCATGGCAAGACCTTCCAATCTAGTTTCGACCATTGTTGAGCATAAGTAAGTTTTAATAAGATTCAGTTTTGAGAAATTACGCTCACCACTTGCAACCGTCACAGGCAATGTCAGTAATATTCTTAAGGCGACAGCGACATTCGGTGCAAAGTTATTTTCAACAATAAAACGAAAAACTTCAATTGGTGGCATATTTTTGCGGGCAATTGAAGGCAAAGGAATTTGGACACTACTTTCAGTTCAATGTCTTTATTTTCTTCATGTGTTGAAACGGCTTCTAGGTGTTTACAATTGTCTAAGAGCTCATTTGTCGTCGCAGATTTTAATTTAGAGATGTTATATAAAAATGAAAAATGTGAACTGTGATATTCCAATTGCTCGAACCTTTCTTCAATAGAATTAGTTGCAACATCAATAATAAAAAAGAAAAACTCAAGTTTGAATTTGGGATCTAAAATAGGTTCATCTCTTGCTTCATAATCATGCTGTTTTTCTGCTGAGGCAATCTGGTACTTTCGAATGTTGGTTTCAAATCAGCATCCAGCTAATGTTGTAGCATCGACAAGAAAATTTTGAAATGATTTATCATTTCTGAGATTCCTAAGACTTTTGAGAACATTACCCAATGTTGTTATGGCGCTAGACAATTCCATCTTTATGCTTTGCAACAGTTTACTTGTAACATTAATTTCATTTAAAACATAGTGCCATATAAACAGACAACATAAAAATTTAAAGTCTCTAAGTTTTAGAGCAAGGGTTTCAGCTTCGTGTCTCTCCATTTTGTCTACTGAATTATTATCAGCAATTTCTATCAGTGCATAATAAACCTCCTCAATATAGTATCTTAAAGGACAAATAGCGTCAATTCCAGATTCCCAGCGAGTTGTACTTAAAGGCTTGGGCGTTAGGGTTGTAATATGTGTCTTAAGGATTCCCCAACGCAGCGTTGACGCTGAGAAAAACACATACAATTACTGAGCCGCTTCAAAAAATGAAATCCCTTCTCTTGATGACATTGTGGCATCATTGACCACCAAGTTGAGAGAATGAGAACAGCAAGGGATATAAAAAGCTCTTAGGTTCAAGTCCCTAATGCGTTGTTGAAATGCTTTCCTTTCATGTTCGATCCATTGTCATAACTCTGGCCACACATGTTTGCGATTGGAATATTCATGTCTAATAATTTTCTTATGACACATTCGGTTAACGTTGAGCCTAGTGGCTTCTACAGGAATGAAACCAAGAAAATGTTCATGAATGTTGATGTCAGTTGGATCCGTATTAACAAATCTTAAAATTAATGTTAATTGTTCAATGTAGTTTACATCGGGAGTACAGTCTGCAACTATGCTGTAATATTTAGCTTTCTCAACCATAGAAATTATTTGTTTTTTTATGGTTCCAGAGAGGAGAGCAATCAATTCATTTTGAATATTTTTCCCATGATAATGTTGGGCCGAACCACAAGCTGTAAAAAATTTCCATTATTAGGGTCATATAAATTATCAGATGTTCCACGAAATGGTAAGCATTGTTGACCCAAGAACTGAACAACAGCAATTAGGCGTTCTATTATGCTCCTCCAGTGCCGAATTTCTGAATTTAATAACTTTTGCTGCATTGAATCAATTGGCTGTTCTAATTTAAGCCTGGTCGATAATTCAATCCAGTTTTTATGGGACTCCAAATGGCTTTTGGATTTCTCGTGTTCATTAAGGTACACATACAAATGATCCCAATCATTATACCGATCAGTAGCGAATGACATTATATTACAGGAAAATAACTTACAGCAGAAACTAAATACAGAATCTTTTTCATTTGAATACACTAACCATGATCGATTAATATATTCTCCATTGATTAGTTCCCTGATGTAAAAATGTAATGAAAATTTCCTACCATTAGAGCTGCGCGGAAAAATGAAATCACTGTTTAGTTTCTCTGGCTGGTCCATTTTTACGATTTCCAGTCTTTCGGCATAGCTTAAAGAAGGATTCCATCTAGCTGAATCAGTGTACCTATCAAGTTCATCACTTAAATCTCTAGATTCGGAAATTGTCATATCAGTCTCGTTTTCTTGATTCCTTGCAATGTCCCAGTAAACATTGCAATTTCTTGCAATGTTTACTGGGATCCAAGTTAGAAGTACTTGCCATGAGCTCAGAATCATTGGTTTCGGTACATTTACTTATTTCCTCCTGCCCTACATCAGCTGATCCAGTTTTTAGATAGTTAAGTAAAGTCCTGCTATGTTTTTGAATATCACGTTCTTTTTCCAGTTTCCGTTTGCGATATTCTGCACCTGATAGTTTTTTTTCTTTTATCGGACATTGTAATCTATTTGAGAGCCTGTGTAGCTCAGTGGATGTGGCGTTTGCCAACCACGGCGCTTGGCCGCACGAAGGAAGACTTGGTTTCGAGTCTAGTCGGTGACTAGAGGAAATTTTTCTAAGCCTTTTTTCGACCGGTTCCCGAGTTAGTCGATCTCTGGCACGGTCAAGCAGGTTTTTCCTCCCGGAAACTCGGGTTTTTCGTCCTGTAAACTCAAGAAAATCGACCGTAGAACCCACATTATTTCAGACATTAAATATATTGTGTTAGGGTTAGGGACCACGAGATGGCGGCACATTTGAGCCGTCTCTCTTCTCTGAGTACCGCTTAATTAGTGATAGCCTTGGGCCATCTATCTCTGATTGGTACCAGTGGAGATTGAACTGCCCACTAAGTCTCCAAAAGTTAGATAGGGCTAAATGTCCTCGCCTACTCCCCGTATACGGGAATAAAAAGGCGTTAGCTGATTTTTTTTAATCTATTTGAATATTAAAATTGTTTTAAACCTTAACAATAAAATATTATTATTAGTATGGTATTATTTAGTAATTAATGGAGGTTAATACACTGTACTAACTACTAATTTACATAAAACTCAAAAAAAAAAAAATCTTATCACTGTAACACTGACACTGAGCAAAATCAACTTTCCTTAATACACGCTCAAAAACAAGTGAAACGTTCTGGAGATTACAATATCGACGGCCGTTACTCAAAGAGAAGGACTCTAGTGAAAATTTCAGTTACTTCGTATATGACTCGTATTCTAGTACACGTGTCTTGCCTTAGGTCAAGTTCCCGTGTTTAGTTCACAAGGTATGAATACCCAATACTAAGAATTAGCATGAATAATACAACTAAGAACTACAAGTTTTTACAAATATAGTACAGGTAATATTTTATCATTTATTCTGATGAACATAATTGGCCTTGGGAATGGCAGATTATGTTAAACTCTGAATGAGATACTATCAAAAAAAAAAAAAAAAAAATCAACTAACGCCTTTTTATTCCCGTATATACGGGAGTAGGCGAGGCCATTTAGCCCTATCTAACTTTTGGAGACTGAGTGGGCAGTTCAATCTCCACTGGTACCCAATCAGAGACAGATGGCCCAAGGCTATCACTAATTAAGCGGTACGCAGTGAAGAGAGACGGCTCAAATGTGCCGCCATCTCGTGGTCTCTAACCCTAACACAATATATTTAATGTCTGAAATAATGTGGGTTCTACGGTCGATTTTCTTGAGTTTACAGGACGAAAAACCCGAGTTTCCGGGAGGAAAAACCTGCTTGCCCGTGCCAGAGATCGACTAACTCGGGAACCGGTCGAAAAAAGGCTTAGAAAAATTTCCTCTAGTCGCTGACTAGACTCGAAACCAAGACTTTCTTCGTGCGGCCTAGCGCGGTGGTGTGCAAACGCCACATCCACTGAGCTACACAGGCACACAATGAGATACTATTATATTATAATTCTTCTCATTCAGAATTTAACACCAGCTAACAGTGGGAAATTCAATTCATAGTAAGTTAACAAGCACAAGATGGAAATATAATATCGCATAATGAACTTTTAAATGCAGTTTTATTGCAGACTCCATTGTTGCATATGCAAGGAATAGGAGAGGAGAGGCGAGAGGGAAAGAGAGTAAGAGAAGGATGACTCACATAGCTTCGATTACCAAAGAGCATTACGCGAATATCATTGGTCGACGGATTGTAGGAAATAGAAACAGCATCATGGGCATAATAAGTCACTGGTCAACTTATTATAAAAACTGCGATCTTACATAATATTATTATTATTATTATATTATTATTATTATTATTATTATTATTATTATTAGTAGTAGTAGTAGTAGTAGTAGTATTTATTCCACATCTTCATTTTATTCACTTTCATTTTAGCCTCCCCCCAAAATCCCCCCCCGTGCAAATGCACACATTTAACCGCCGGTAGAGCCGGCCCTGATAGTCATTATCCTTTGACCGCAATGCCAGTTTATTTAAATCATCCTGCAGGATATCTGCATCACGTTTATCAACTATTGCTCTCCCCAGTTACAAATTATATCAAGTTCTATAAAGGAAATTCTAAACCACTAATGTAATAGTTCTCATATTCATGATGCCCATGTTTTAAATTAGCTATAACCTGTAAAATTGCCAGGACTAAATTTACTCCTTTAAATCCCTTTAGCTACAACAAATCCATAGCTGGCTGCACGAGTTCAAGTGACTATACTACCCAGACAGTGGACACCCTAAACAAATATCCCTCTGCAAATTGCTGACGTCAGCATCAGTTCTTTTAGACGGCGCAGGATAAAAGTAACTAATTAGGATGTGTTAAAATAGATTATAGTAACACTAAAATGTAAACATAACAGAAATTACAAAATAAAATATGACAAGTGTGAGTTATCATATAATTTAGTTTCATAGTGCCGTTGAGAGTTGTTGACTGTCAGTTATAAAATCTGTAACAACGTTTGAGCGCGCATCCTTTTTGAACGGTATGCGGGCGCACAGATTGCTGGGAACATTGTTCACTGGTTTTGTTTTTCTTTGAATCAAATTCTCTAGTAGCACATGTTCATTTTTGTCAGATCATTATAACGATTTATTTAAACAGTTCAGCAGTTCAAAATAAAATTGTAAATAAAATGCCACTTGACTGTAGAATATTTTATTCTCTTCTCACTAATTATTTCTGTCATAAGACATTTGTATGCTCATCACATTTGTTTGCAAACCATATTTACTTCCTTTGCTTTGAACCTTTTATGAAGCATTCTGCGTACTTGGCAAATCCTGAATTATGATAATTCCTTTCACAGTTGACCATGATGAATGTCTATTTGTACTTTTATCAGTGAAACGTTTCTGTCGAGAATGACGGAATCATGTGCAACACGTAGTCATGAGTCACTGAAGAATGATTTACTACCTTATTTTTGTTTTGGTGTTACCCTGGGGTATTAGATTAGGCGAGGGGAAAAAATGAAGATTTGGCTTTTCTCTCTGGCTATATGAAAGGAAAAATGAATTATTATTATTATTATTATTATTATTATTATTATTATTTGACACCTCTAGGGAGTCCAAAGACACAGAATTTAGATTGAGTGAGAAATTACATTGAATAGACATTTCTGTTTAATGTTTATTTTAACACGCCCTGTGTAAATGCGATATGCACCAGTAGTCGTAGGTTGCCTGAATAAAGACCATTCTAAGCCTATAAAATTTGGGAAGCAAAAGGTGGGAATGCAGAGTATATGATTGGTGTTGATATTTTGGAGGAGATGAATGATTTGGGGGTTGTAGTGGATAGGGACTTGAAATTTGTCGGATATTTTGCTAAAATTTTGAGGACGACAAAACGGATTATGGGAATGATGCGGAGAACATTGACGTGTGAAGGTAAGAATGTTTTGATTCCATTATACAAGACTTTGATCAGGCCGCATATAGATAACTGTACACATATTTGGTCGCCAGGTTTTCAAAAGGATGATGAGATGCTAGAGGTGGTCCAGAGACGATTAACTAACTTAGTTTCTGGTCTCTGGTATGTAGAATATGAGGACAGATTGAGAAAATGAGAATGCAAATTACTGAGCTTAGTGGATAGAATGAAGAGGGAATACGTGATCAAGATATAAGTTAGTAAGGAATAATTACCAAATTACTGTAGATTTTATTTTTCATAGAATTTCTTGAGAAAGAGGGAGAACGAGAGTCCATCCGTGGAAACCGTGTAGGTGGATATGGGAAAGTGGATGAGGAGTAGATTTTTGTATGAAGAGTGGTTGTTGGTTGGAATGCATTGCCTGAGAGTGTGATGAGTGCAAGGACAGTGAATGAATTTAGGAGCTGTGCATGTCAAAGTGGGTTCTCCCACAATGAGTCGCTTCACTCCATGAAGGTCTGTTGATAATAATAATAATAATAATAATAATAATAAGAAGAAGAAGAAGAAGAAGAAGAAGATGGAAACGTTGGCGGCTGGAGGTTAGATACCAAAACAGCAATATAAAGAAAAGCAGAATTCAAAAGAAAGCAAGGTGTATAGCAGGACTACTGTTGTTTAAAATCCTGTAGGAAATTATTTGAAGTGAAATATTCAGTTGCAAAATTGCCTAGGGTAAGTGTTAATTATAACGATGTGTCCAGCCTGCAGGATGCTTTAAATAGTCTGACAGTATGGACAACAGATAATTGCTATTAGTTTAAAGTAAAATCAAAATTTAAAGTTATCCCATTTTCGTTTAAAAAATTGTAAGTCATGTTGAGGAAACTACTCAAGGAAATTGATGAAGCCAGGGATTTGGAGGAAGTAGTTGAAGTTCAGAAGAAAATTGCTAAACTTATGAAAGTGGCTCATGACATTACTTAACACTAACAATAACAGATACGGAAGTTATCCTTCTTTATAATGGTTTATTGCATCTAGATCACTGTACTGAGGTCTGGACACCCAAGTTGCTTCAGATGAGGAAGTTGTAGGATGATCCACAGACAAGTAACCAAGATGGTAAGTACTCTGTGGAATGCTCCCTATAACGAAAGTTTACATTTTGATCAATATTATTGACGATTATTGATCATTCTTAAATAGTTGCCTAGAACACGTGGTAATGCATGATCATGTATTTTACATATTTGCTGCTTAAGTAACCATTATGTACATCTGTAAAAAAAAGGTTTCTAATTCAGTTGCCAGTAGAATGTGAGCACTTTTCTCAAATGTGACATTTGCTTAGTAAACCCATGTTGTTCACTGCAAAGTAGAGATTATGTTTAACACCCATTTCTAAATAGGAGACCTGACTAGCTGTCCAAAAATTTTCACTATCACTGCAGAGATGCTGATAGCTTGATAGTTAGATAGATCAATCGTTGTCCCACTTTTGATATGAGCAAGTTATATCTTGGACGTACCAAGTTTCTCTCTGTTATGTTAAGTTGATCTTTGGAATGTGTTGGAGAATCTAAAGTTAACAGTTTCCCATCTATATATAACAATAATTCAAACCATGAACATTTATGGAAGAGTTTTAACAATAAATAGTAGCTGTCATTATTCGTATTTATCCTCATCATCATCATCCTTTCAACGATATAGGCTCACTGGCCTGTTCTTCTTTCTTTATATCTTTTCGCTGGTCATCCCTGACTTCTATATCCTCCAACTGAGTGTTATTATTATTACAAATAAAATAAATTTATTAATATTATTATTATTATTCTATGGGCACCTTCATGGAGTCCAAAGACTCATCGCGGAAGACCCAACCTCTCCACATAATTGATCATACCTCTCCTCGAAACCATTAACAGACAAAGCATCACAACTGACTGACAACCCTTTCCACTCATTCACAAATCTTCAAGCAATAAATCTAGTCTCACACCCCGACTAACCACACCTTTATTCAACTTCCAGGGATAACTCCTTGTTCTGGTCCTTCCAGTCAAATGCTGAAACACTTCCCCTGAATATATCCTATAAAATCCTTTAAGCAACTTAAATGTTTCTATCAGATCCCCTCTTTTACTCCTATCAATCAACTTCTACAATCCACACACCTTCAATCTATTTTCATAGGGAACATTCCACAGGCCACTCAGCATCTTGGTCACTCGCCTCTGAATCCTCTGTCCACCGCTTCTTTATCCCCAAGAAACCCAGGGGACCAGACTTGAGCAGTAATCCAGCACTTAATCACACCACACCTTCTTATCTAATGGCTACAGTTGCCACAGTATCATTCCTGTATATCTTAATTAGAAAGAAGGTTTGAAAGGGTTGAGTCAACAGCTTGTTTTTCAAAATGGAAAATTTTTCTAAATTTCTAAATATCGAAGTATTTTTTTTAGATAATCTTGAACCGACGATTCTTTGATATGTGTCGATATTTAATATACTTTGTCCAATACTGAGTCTATATTTAGTTCTTTACGTATTTAGATTACTTAACAGATAACATGTAGAAGATAAGTGGGTACTGATCCAATTTTTAGTGGATAAATGCAACATGCTCTAATTTCGATGCAAAAAAAAAAGTTTGATCTTTAGACATTAACAGATTTAAAACCAAATCTGTGTTTCCATTTTCTGTCATGGTAGGCTGTGGATTCTGATGAGGAGTTATAATAATAAATCAGCTAACGCCGTTTATTCCCTTATAGGGAGTAGGCGAGGCCTGGGACTCCATCTGTATAGATTGAACTTCGACTGATTGGAAAAGTTTAGTCCTCCGCTTATCTGAATTTAACATGGTGTAGTCCTTGCCCATTTTAAACGTGCAGCAAGGAGTCCTAAATCCGAATTCATCATTAAGTATGACATAAAAATTTGTTCATCGCTAGCTTTAACTGTTTTTTTTTTCTGTTTATGAAATCTCATTATATTCATAAGAAATTTACCAACCAGTGGCCATAAGCTAAACAACAAATATTATTTTACAGGAGAAGCTGACGATTCGACTTTAAGCATTATACTGTAATTTCGCGTTTTTGTGATTTACTGAAAATCTATTCAGTAGATTTTCAATAAATCATTGCCACATTTAATGGTTTAAACACAGAATGTGTTTAAACCATTTCATAAATTTGTTCTTTGACGCTAATATATTCATAACTAGTTATAAGTTGGTCGTCTTTATATTTTTCGATATATCGATTAATGCAGCCAAAAAGTTCCCGGTTATTTTAAATTAACCGGGAAATTTTTAATGTAAGTTTCCCAATTGCCAGAATATTAGCGCCCTCTTTATAAATTGCCGCCATGTTTTCTCGCTTGTGACACGATATCTCTGTAGAGAAAAGAAAAATGCCTTCTGGAATAGAGTATGGGAGTGTTGAAACATACTTTGTTGTAGTTATCATGTATTTTTATAAATTATTATAACTTTGAATTTGGGCTATATTATACAATGTAAGTGTTTTATTTCAGCGCTCTGCCTAGCTGGGCTGATCAAGTTGAAGAAGGAGAAGATGCACCTGATGATTTAGGTAAGTTAATCTTGCGGTGTCTTCGAAAGCTGAGATAAGTTTTATTATTTGAGAATGTAGGAGATTAATGTGAAAGTTAGAAATAACAATGAGGTGAGTACTTTTTTTTTTGTCCCAGGATAACACAACTAAGTGATGAAGAGGGTTGCCTCTTTTCATCATTACCATGAATCTAAAGATTTTAGGATTAGGCAAACTAAAAAACGCTAAAAGTTAAATTTTAACGGCTGTGTCAATGAGCTTACACAGTTATTTTAATTTTCAAGATTTTTTTTTTTTTTAATCTTCCGATTTCCTTGCTTGGAAGACTAACATATGTTGTAAGTTTGGGCGCCATTTGCTTGGCAGTTGACTCACAAAAATAAGAAATTAAATTTTTTTTTTGTTTTAATAATTAATATATGTTACTATTTGTATCATAAATTATTTTTGTATAATTAGATATAATCATTGCATAAGTTACTTTTAGTTATTTTTACCTTCCAAATTTGATTATCTGAAATGCTTCTGTATACATATTATTAAAGATAAATTATTCTTGTCACAGAGTAAAGATTTCACGAGAGAGAGACTGATTAAAAGCAGTTTTGAAAAAGTCATTTCTGCCTTTACAATTTGCAACTATTACAAGTGAGCATATATAATAAATTAGCTAGAATAAGCAATTTCTGCCAGTGTCTCAGTGTACTAAAGATAAGTGAGATAAAAATTGAAATAATAAATATTACTAGCCAGCTAATCAAATACAATATTGAAATGGATGAATAGCTGAGAAATCAAGGGCTGATTTGAGTATAATTAACTTGCAAGAAGTAATAATGAAATAATATTGAAATTTGTGCTTATGCTTAAGACCTCAAATTTCAACATATATTTTTTAGAAAATTAAAGATCTGAAGATGTGAAATTATCTAAAGTAGATTATTTATAGTAGAATATCATTTACAAGCAACTCGCAGAAATAGAAGCCAGAACACAAGCAGGAAATAACTTGGCTTTGTGACATCTATTATTTCCAGTATTCATAAAAAGAAATTACATATTCTAGATGGAAACGGTTGAGTGAGGTATTGAAAGAATGGATGAAAGCTTTAGTGTTAAATAAATATACTAATCTCAGCACTGAAAAGACTAAAAGCACTACTGTGAAGATGATGGAAATATAGCCTCTAGGAGTATTAGATGAACTGGAAATCAGAGCTAGAAAACAGTGGGAAAATAAGATTCAAAACAAAAAATTGAAAATTCAAGAAGCTCATGAAGAACAAATGCAAAAGAAATTTTGGTCTAGCCACAATTGATCATTTATAAGATTACATATCATCAGGTTTATTTCTAAACATAAATTATTGAGTTTTTGTAAATTTTCTTTTAGTTACCAGACTTATAGATTCTAGGGTGAAGTGAGATGAAAGACAGGTATATGCATAATTCCTCTATTGGAGTGTGCCATGGCAGTGGTTTTGAAAAGAACACTGTTGGGTGGCACAAGGAAGATCATGTTTCCTTAATGCAAAACAAATTCCATGCAGGTGAGTTATATAGTATTACAGAAAATATACAAACAACAAGAAGCAGGAATTATAGTATTAACAATAAATTGCAGGATGATTGAAGATAGTCATTTCTGTTTTGACTATACTTGTTTGATTGTTTATCTGAAATAAAAATTCTATATTGATACGAACAGTTCACATTGACATGATAGACTAGAAACAAAGGTGTATATTGTTTAACAAAGTTACCTTAATTGCATATCACACTTTTTTTTTTAGATGAATAAAATGAAATTGACTTTTTTTTTTTTTTTTTTTTTAAATTCAATATATTTGATTTAATGCCTGATGCAAACACTAGTATAAGTTTGATTTTAATTGTAGTACAAACAAAAGAAAAAAAACTTGTATTTTAACGATGGTGATCTCTCTAACCTTCAAATAACCATCTTTCTTCTATTTAATTACTTATCACAACAATACATGTACAGTGGTATCTCACTAATCCGCACCTCTTTAGTCCGAACCCTCCAGTAATCCGAACTGCGGTTTGAAAGAAAAAAAAGTTTTATTTATTACGTAATATTATTTTGTGTACTATTAATAATTAAGGATGTAGCATTCTCAGTTGCTGCTGCTTGGGAAGCCGTCGAACCTGAGGCAATTCGAGCGTCATGGGAAAAAACTGTGGCCTTCTAGAATTTGCCAAGATAACTACGTTGATACACAAAAAGATGAAATTCAAAACGTACATAATTTGGTTTAAAAATATAAATTCAAATGTTGAAGTTTCACAAACAGATGTTACGGAATGGATTACAGGTAGAACCGAAAGTGAATTCGAAATCAAATCCTACGCTGAAATTATAAATATAAACATGATCCTACAGAATGAATTAGAAGACGATGCTGACGATAAAGGACTCGAAGAATAAAAGTAAAACATGAAGAGGCAGTTGACAGTTTTAATATGCATATAGAATGGACTAAGCTGAATGATATGCTATTCCACAAAATTTTATTGCTAATGCAGCTCCAAGAAGAAGCATTCGAAAAAAAGTTTAGCTTCCAAGAAGCAAAAGAAAATCAGTGACTTTTTTTACAAAGAAATAAATTTTTTTGTGTTATTTTGTGAAACTTTTTTTCCGGGATACCCTCTTTGTGTTGTCTACAAGAAAGTGATATTTTTTACGCAAATTAAGTAATGTATTGAACTATTCAATTTTATTAAATCAGAACCCTCAACAATACAGGTACATACAAACTAATTTTTACTAAAATAAACTTGTGTACGGTATTTTTTTTTATGTTTTACATTACAGTACAGTAGCTTTTTTTTCTATCAGTTACTTCATTTATTTACATAATTAAATTGATGTAACATTAGAACCTGATTATTTTTGTCTTAAACGCTAGTTATTGTTGTCTCTTGGGGGAAAATTCACTAATCCGAACGAGCACGGTTTTTAATAGTTCGGATTAGCGAGATAGCACTGTATATGAATTTGTCTTGGATGCCGTGATAATTATTAGCATGCACAAAAAAAAACTTTACTTAATATTCTGGAACAGGATAGTATGTTACCTGAATCCTTGAACAACACTGTGTAAACGATATTCAGATTATCATACTCTCGGTTAACTGACTAGCAAATAAATATAGATAGATAGGTTATAACATTATTCTTGTTTTTTTTTTAAAAAAAAAAACGTGATATTATTTTTAACTTATATAATCAAAAATAATACAAAATTTTTGTATGCTGCAAGTTTTTAGAGATAGTTGCATTAATTTTAATTTGTTCCTTTTTGATTTGGGTCATTCATAATATATAGGATATCCTTTTAGAATTTAACATAAAACTGACCTTTGAACACAATTGCTAATAGTATTATATGTACTGTAAATTAAAGTAGAAATTTTTTAATTTGCAGATTTCGTGTTGTTGCTATCTTAGATGGACTTAAATCTCTAGGTAGAAAGCAGACACTATAGCACATGAACTTTATTTTTGGAGAAATTATTTTTCATGTTCCTACCAGATTTTTTATCATCATCATTGTGTGTATCAAGGATTTAGGCCTAGCATGTCCTGTTCCGGCCTTAGAAGGCCTCAGATTTTTTATAGAAATTCATTATAGTAATGAAGATGTTATATGAATGTGAATCAATGGTAAATCTCGGATTGGGTGATTTGACAAATATTAGGGGGACGCAGTCAAGAAATATTAGGTTTTTTACCATTTGTTTTAATTCAGTTTTTACTGAATTAAAACTTATTTTGCATTATGATTCAAAAAGTATATATATACTGGGTGCTCAAAATAAAGTATCCCTGTTTAAGGCCTTGTGGAGCACTCTCCAGTGATCCAACTACAGCATTTGCATGCAGGAACACATTCTACATCATTCAGAAGTGATATCCTGCCGGGCATGGATGTTTGTGATTGTCTGTGAAAATAGTGGTGGTGGTAGATGGCGTTGGATGTAGATGATGAAAGTAATTGCAGCTAGTGGAGTGGTGGAAACGGAGAGTTGTAGAGTAGGTGCCCTCCCTCGATTTCGACTCCTTGGAGGTGCTATGTAATAATAATAATAATAATAATATCTGAAGGGAGTGGTAGTTCCAAAATTCACCACCGGGGATGCTATAAATAGTAAATGTACCGAATTCGCATATCACACAACTTGGTGGGTGCCAGGGGAAGTTTAACAAGATGGATACAGGATTTTTCCCTTCATTCTGGTTGTTAATCCCATTTATAGTGATGGCACTAACCTTGCCCCAACTTGCTTTGCTTGTAAAGCTGTATTACCTAAACAATTGCAATGCTGTTGCTACACTCCACAATTTCATAACCTAAACAAATATAAACTAGGTTCAATATATCCAGGTGCTCTGGCTACGAATGATTAGTCATTTTGAAGAAATGGGATTGTTGGGAGGGACCTGTTCTTGCAGTGCACATGCTATATCAAGACACATGGATGTGCCTTACACAACTCTCTGGAAATTCCTAAGTGAATGCAGTTGCTACTGCTGTTGTGGAGCAGGCCATGAATTACGCCGTCGGCTCCTGCAGTGTGCATGCTATCAAGACACGTGGATGTTCCTTACCTGGTTTTTGTTTTATTTTTATGTTGGGCCCATACATGAGAGGTTGGTTGATCAACCTCTATAAATATAAAGTATAGATATAAAAAAGAGATAAACATTTATTATCATATAATAAATGAATGAAACAGTAATTATCAGAAATATCACAAATAGTATATCAAAACAATGACTTATCTGTAAGCTCACATTCAAGCTGTCACTTCATTACCACCTGGCAGATCTATTCTGTTCTTTTCTTAATTCTGAATGCTTCATTCCCTGCAAACAGTAGCATAGTTTTTCGCATTATTCCCATTTGTACAGATAATTTCTTGATAACAAAAATATTATAAACCTGAATAATATATGAACTTATGCAGATTAATATTTGAATAATTATATTTGTTTTCATGTGATTTTTGGTATTAAGAGAAAGGAATTCCATATAAATATGAATATTATCATAACCTTTTGACATTTTAAAATTTATTTTCTGGAAGTTATGAATGACTTATTTTGTAGTCCTAAGTGAGTGATTCTTAAAGCTAGATGCTTTACTTCCAACAGTAAGGTATTATGGTTGTAGAGGTATCTGAGTGAATGGTGGTATAACCTTTCACCTCGTTCCCCTCTATACAAATGTATATGCATGTGTGTGTGTGTATACTCTATAAATATAAAGTATAGATATAAAAAAGAGATATAAACATTTATTATCGTATAATAAATAATGATACTACAACCAATAATTATCAGAAATATCACAAATAATAATATCAAAACAATGACTTATCTGTAAGCTCACATTCACGCTGTCACTCCATTACCACTTGGCAGATCGATTGTTCTTTTCTTACTTCTGAATGCTTCATTCTCTGCAAACAGTGGCATAGTTTTTCACATTATTCCCATTTGTACAGATAATTTCCTGATAACAAAAATATTATACAAACCTGAATAATATATGAACTTATGCAAATTAATTTTTAAATAATTATATTTGTTTTCATGTAATTTTTGGTATTGAGAGAAAGCAATTCCATATAAATATGTATATTATCATAACCTTTGATAACCTTTGACATTTTTTAAATTTATTTTCTGGAAGTTATGAATGACTTATTTTGTAGTCCTAAGAGAGTGATTCTTAAAGCTAGATGCTTTACTTCCAACAGTAAGGTATTATGGTTGTAGAGGTATCTGAGTGAATGGTGGTATAACCTTTCACCTCGTTCCCCTCTATACAAATTTATATGCACGTGTGTGTGTGTATACTCTATAAATATAAAGTATAGATATAAACATTTATTATCGTATAATAAATAATGATACTACAACCAGTAATTATCAGAAATATCACAAATAATAATATCAAAACAATGACTTATCTGTAAGCTCACATTCACGCTGTCACTCCATTACCACTTGGCAGATCGATTGTTCTTTTCTTACTTCTGAATGCTTCATTCTCTGCAAACAGTGGCATAGTTTTTCACATTATTCCCATTTGTACAGATAATTTCCTGATAACAAAAATATTATACAAACCTGAATAATATATGAACTTATGCAAATTAATTTTTAAATAATTATATTTGTTTTCATGTAATTTTTGGTATTGAGAGAAAGCAATTCCATATAAATATGTATATTATCATAACCTTTGATAACCTTTGACATTTTTTAAATTTATTTTCTGGAAGTTATGAATGACTTATTTTGTAGTCCTAAGAGAGTGATTCTTAAAGCTAGATGCTTTACTTCCAACAGTAAGGTATTATGGTTGTAGAGGTATCTGAGTGAATGGTGGTATAACCTTTCACCTCGTTCCCCTCTATACAAATTTATATGCACGTGTGTGTGTGTGTATACTCTATAAATATAAAGTATAGATATAAACATTTATTATCGTATAATAAATAATGATACTACAACCAGTAATTATCAGAAATATCACAAATAATATATCAAAACAGTGACTTATCTGTAAGCTCACATTCACGTTGTCACTCCATTACCACCTGGCAGATCCATTGTTCTTTTCTTACTTCTGAATGCTTCATTCCCTGCAAACAGTAGCATAGTTTTTCACATTATTCCCATTTGTACAGATAATTTCCTGATAACAAAAATATTATATAAACCTGAATAATATATGAACTTATGCAGATTAATATTTGAATAATTATATTTGTTTTCATGTGATTTTTGGTATTGAGAGAAAGGAATTCCATATAAATATGAATATTATCATAACCTTTTGACATTTTTAAATTTATTTTCTGGAAGTTATGATTGACTTATTTTGTAGTCCTAAGTGAGTGATTCTTAAAGCTAGAGTCTTTACTTCCAACAGCAAGGTATTATGGTTGTAGAGGTATCTGAGTGAATGGTGGTATAACCCTTCACCTCGTTCCCCTCTATACAAATTTATATGCACGTGTGTGTGTGTGTGTATACTCTATAAATATAGATATAAAAAAGAGATATAAACATTTATTATCGTATAATAAATGAATGATACTACAACCAGTAATTATCAGAAATATCACAAATAGTATATCAAAACAATGATTTATCTGTAAGCTCACATTCACGCTGTCACTCCATTACCACCTGGTAGATCCATTCTGTTCTTTTCTTAATTCTGAATGCTTAATTCCCTGCAAACAGTAGCATAGTTTTTTGCATTATTCCCATTTGTACAGATGATTTCTTGATAACAAAAATATTATATAAACCTGAATAATATATGAACTTATGCAGATTAATATTTGAATAATTATATTTGTTTTCATGTAATTTTTGGTATTGAGAGAAAGCAATTCCATATAAATATGAATATTATCATAACCTTTGACATTTTTTAAATTTATTTTCTGGAAGTTATGAATGACTTATTTTGTAGTCCTAAGAGAGTGATTCTTAAAGCTAGATGCTTTACTTCCAACAGTAAGGTATTATGGTTGTAGAGGTATCTGAGTGAATGGTGGTATAACCCTTCACCTCGTTCCCCTCTATACAAATGTGTGTGTGTGTGCAGTGTTTTTTTTTTTGTTAAACAATAAGTGTTGGTATATTCATTGCTAGCAGGAAAAGTTGAAAATTTCAATGATTTCATATGTCATTGTTAATGAAGGTGCCGGCACCCTGTACCATTGTGAACCATCTCAAAAAATAAAAAAACCACCACAATCTTAAATAGTGTAGTTAATGTGTGGCCAAGATATTCAGTATTAACTGCACTGAGTGAAGCATTAATATAATAGGCTTCAGTATAATGTGTTCCGAACAGACAGTTACTGTATTAATGCGAAAAAAATAATTTGACTGGTCCTTAAGAGGCATTATTTGATTTAGTGAACAATTTGACACTATAATTTTAGATTTTTGTTCTGTTGTTAGCCATTTGTTTCTTTACATATCCTTATTTGCATATAAAGGAATAATAAGTTGCACATAAAGTTTGTAAAGCAGCCACATATTTGCTGCAATCCTGAACTGTTGCTGGATATTGAATGTAATAAACGTGAATATTTGACAACTTTTCAGAACTCTCGGAAACATATTTTTTTTTATTCTCCTTAAATTTGCTTTAATATAAAATGTAATAAATATAATTGCCTTTCTGGTAATTATAATAAGTACTGTAATATAATTTATACTAATTATATGAAACGTGCACTGTTTGAAACCACATTATGCAAGTTACTGATGTATATATTTTGTTTTGTTTGAAATGTATAATGGAGTGTGAAAGTTTTCATGTTAATGTTTTAGTATTTATTTCAATATATACTCTTATCTTTTAGAATGGGGAGAAACTTCAATGTAAATGTGAATATTACATAATCTAACTTGTTCTTCAAAAATTAATTTTCTGGAAATTTTGAATAACTAAGTTTTTAAGGGTAGATGCTTTGCATCCAACATTTATTAGAGTAATATTATTATAGTGGTATATGAATAAATAGCAGTATTATATTCATGGCTGTTTCATACTAAGTGATGACTTTACTGTTAGTTTTAAATATCTTCTGTATTTGAAAGGAATGATTTCAAACATTTCAGAAGTTAAGATTCTTAAAATTAGCATGATTCTAAATTTTTAAGAATAACATTACTTCTTTCTATGTACAGCAGATACTTAAAGCACTCTTAGCATGTCACGTCATTTAGAGACCCATTTATATAAGATCTGTTTACTTGAGTTTCTGTGAGTTTAAGAGTAAATCTTTGTGAAGTATAATAAATTATGTAATTCACTGTGAATTTGGAGAATTTTAATGTTTTAATAATTATATTTTTGTGTAAAATGAAAGGGAGATGGTAAATCCCATTTTATTATATAGCCAGGTACGAAACTTGGATTAAAATCCATAGCGTTTCAGGCCAAAACTATTGGCGGGCCCAAGTGTAAATAATCACTTGGGTAGTACAACACTAGGGCAACTCCATGCAAAGGTGGAGCAAGCTCCGTCACTAACCTTAATATTCTCTCATAATGTAAAACACAGCTCCTAAGAGATGTATATATACTGTTTTACATTATGAGGAGAGGTCACTACCCAGACCGGTTTCAACCTTTTTTGAGGTTCATCAGTGAGTAGGTAGACCTGGAATATCAAGGTTTTAAGTGAACCAAACTTACATATACCTCTACTATCAAATTGCCGAAGTGGTGTACTCCTATATTGTTAATTACTAAGATAATGAGCCGAAAGGCTATTTTACTGGCGACATATGTTAAATGAAAGGGAGATGGTAAATCCCGTTTTATTATATAGCCGGATATGAAACTCGGATCGAAATCCATAGAGTTTCATGCCGAAAAAACTATCGGCGGGACCAAGTGTAAATAATCACTTGGGTAGTACAACACCAGGGCAACTCCATGCAAAGGTGGAGCAAGATCTGTCACTAACTTTTTTCGGCATGAAACTGTGGATTTCGATCCAAGTTTTGTACCTGGCTATATAATAAAACGGGATTTACTATCTCCCTTTCATTTAACATATGTCGCCGATAAAATAGCCTTTCGGCTCATTATCTTAGTAATTAACAATATAGGAGTACACCACTTCGGCAGTTCGATAGTAGAAGTATATGCAAGTTCGTTCACTTAAAACCCTGATATTCCAGGTCTACCTACTCACTGATGAGACCTCAAAAAAAGGTTGAAACTGGTCTGGGTAGGGACTTCTCCTCATAATGTAAAACAGTATATATACATCTCTTAGGAGCTGTTTTACATTATGAGAGAATATTAAGGTTTGCGATGGAGCTTGCTCCACCTTTGCATGGAGTTGTCCTGGTGTTGTACTACCCAAGTGATTATTTACACTTGGGCCTGCCGATAGTTTTTTCAGCGTGAAATTCTATGGATTTCGATCCGAGTTTCGTATTCGGTTATATAATAAAACGGGATTTACCATCTCCCTTTCATTTAACATATGTCGCCGGTAAAATAGCCTTTCAGCTCATTATATTTTTGTGTGTTTCCATGTGATTTTCAGATTAGAAATAAGTCATGAATATGAATATTATGGTAACATTACTATTTCCATAAAACAGTTTATTGCAAGTTGCAAATGATATATACTTTTGTACCCTTAACTAAGTGGCTCGTAAGCTGGTTGCTTCATTTCCAACAGAAAAGCAGTTAAGGTAGTATGTATGCCTTTACTAAAAATAGTTCTGAGGGAGTAGGGAACATTCTACAGACCACTTACCATATCGGTTGCTCATCAGAGCAAGCAGTATGGTAAATGGTCTGTAGAATGTTCTGCTACCTCCCTTGCACATTCTTGCAAAACCCAAATTGATATCCCATATAATCCCACAGCTGTATTTACGTTGAGATTCTGCAATATCCTAAAAACCTCCAATTTATCCCGCTCTGTTTCCACATCAGTCTCCTTCACGCATATCATAACAGTAACCTCACTTGAATGATATATCCTTGCAAAGTGGTTAATCAGTAACTCAACTATTTTATCTGCTTTTGTCATCCCATCACCATCAGCACTCATTAAGATTATAATCTTTCATAGTCATTCTTCCTCTTACTTGCCACATAACAGAAGAACTTTTCTTTGACCTGCTTGGTTAATTCTTCTCATAATCTGGTTTTGTCTTTCTTGTCTGACCCTTGTATTGTTCATGAGTTTACTGGTCACCTTTCTCCTTTATACACTCCAGTTTTCTTCATCTACAACTCATGCTTAATGATATTCATCTGTCTGACTCCTACCTGATTAATCCTCCTTACTTTAGGTATACAATTTATATTGCTTCCTCTAGGTGCCACTTACTATTTCCCATGCACTACTAACATCCTTCTCTTGCAGGGGTTTTGCGCCATGGCACAGATTCAAGCTTTCTCCTAAGCTTGTCATAACCATCTGCCTTGTAGTTCCACATATATCCCTTTTTGACAGAATATTCATGTTTTACAATTTCCAAAATCAAGACTGCATGGTCACTTTTGCCGATCAAAGGTAATATGGCCATCTTTATCCAGGCTCAGTACTCTCACACTCAGTCCCCTCCATCACATGCTGCCTCAATTATCTCTCAATAGATGTATAAATTCCATTTCCTTCGTGCCACATGATCTTTCTTCCTTCCAGTCTATATCTCCATAGTTGAAAATCCCCATGCCTGTAGCAATAGCCAGCTGTATATTTTTCTGGCTGACTTTGATTTCACACCAGATACATATACTAGCTGAGCCATTCCGATTTTCCGAGGTGAACTTATACTGCCAACAGTTCACTCCAGGTTATTTACTCGAGTATTTGGTGCTGGTGCTTTCTTTATAGTAGAATTGTAAGCATTATAACACTTTGTAAACATTAGAAGTTTCATTATCCTCGACAAAATAATTAAATTGTCAGGACTGCTAACTCGAGAACATGCTATATATAACTTCCCATGTCCAAAACAATGGAAAAAAACTAAATTACCTACTAATTATAAAAACTACTAATAAATGTTGACAAAAACACTGATATTAATATAATGATAGTAATAATAATAATAATAAGAAGAAGAATGGTAATAACGAACTTTGCAAAATAGGGACCAGATGTTAAACTGCAGTATGGTAAGGTGAGCTATTCAACACACATATACCATGAATGGGATGCTTCTGACTCATGCCAGCTCTTCTGTGAGCTGCTGTGTAAAGATATATCTTTATAGTATTGCAGCATGTTCTTCTCTTCTTTTGGTAGAGTAGTAAATAAATATTAAGTTATAAATAGAGCTGTGATAATGTATTTGGTGGTGTTCCTATGTAGGAACATTTCTCACAGATCTCTTGCTAATGTATTGGTAGATAAGTACTGCATAATAAAGCATAACTTAAGAAAAAAAAATTCTCTATTTTTGCATGTTCATTAGATGCAATGGAATTAGCTGTATGATTTTTCTTGTTTGCATTTTGCTTTATATGTAAAACTCATTAAACATCTGATATCTTTATAGTTTAGTACAGTTTTACATCATTGTATGTATAAAAGTTATGAATGAATACATCCTTAGCTGTTTATATAACTGCTGAATAGTTTTGACTTTCACTATATTCAGATATTAAGAGCATGATGATATCTTAAGAATTAGTGACATAGTTTTCTCCTCTTCATGAAAGGATTTTCTTAGTTGTGCCAAGTTTTTGTGATGATGACAAAACCTGTCTCTGTTGAGTTTTTTTCCTCTAGATGGGTTTATTTTAGAGGGTGCTATTAACTGAATGTTTAAGAAAAGAATAAAAATTACTGGGGAATGATTTTTTTTTTTTTTTTTTTTTTTTTTTTTTTTGTGGTTTTAAATGAAGTGAATATAGATACACAAATAAATCAGTATCATTCAAGTATATTTTATTTTATATGTTAGTAACATATCGGTATTTTGCATTATTGTTGATTTGGAGGAATTACTTTAATATACCAAAGTTGTTTCTTTCTAGGAGGTTTAACACCTGCTGGTGAGGTTTTAAATGAAAATACTAAAGTAGTAACGGAATATAAAATTAATGAGGATGGCAAGAAAGTGAAGGTATGTATGTTTCTCTTGTTAGATGCTACATATTAATGTTTTTCCATACCAGACATAATTAATAGAAAAGGTTCTCTCTTAGATATGAAATCAATTTCCATATCACATTTAAATCATCATTCAAAAAAAAAAAAAAAAAAAAACCCTTGAAAATGAACAACACAAATTACCTATATTCCCAGTAATGAATTGGTAGAATGAGTAACTTAGCTGCTTTATTTGTAAAAATCTCGTATAAATGTTTTGCTTATTATATTTGTTTTTTTACAGTTTTATATGTTTAGTGAAAATTCTATTTAACGAGGAATAAGTTTTGTTATGTGATAAAGTAATCTAAAAATATACATATATATTGTATGTGATTTGTTTGCATTTAGTATTGCAATTATATGCTTAGTATTACTGGAGCCACCATGTGATTAATCAGTAGCGATACAAAAGGAACTTAATTGTAGTTATAAGCAGTAAACTTGCTTACTGAATATTATAATCCTTAGGGAATAACACAGCAACGTTCTATGTTTATTATTTGTAAGTTTGTGTTATAGTACTATTCGTATGTCACTATTGCTGTAAAATATGCAAGTACTGTAGCAATGGCAACTACGTGAGTTTTGCTTTGAATCTTGGTAATGGACATGCACATTAGTTGTTTTTTTAGAACTTCTGTCGCTGGGTTACAGAAGAAATATTAGCAAGTAAGGAGTAGTGAAGCAAGGAAAGAAAACCGAAAGAGGTCTAATAAACTACCAAGCTAATGAATCTCAGAAGTTTTCATATGCATCTTTTATTATTCTCCAAGGATATGGAACTCCGAAGTTGATAATTGAAATACAGTATAATACATCAAACCTTTGTATATGAGAATATTTTGTGCTTAATGAAGGGCAAGTGACATATGTTCCAAGGAGCAAATGGAATCTGGTAAAAAAAAAAGTGCCTGTATTGAAAATGCATTTGGAACTGCTCAATTAATGTGTTCCTATTGTTTGAATGATTATTCTTCATGCATACCTCAAAGAAATTGAAAGATAGATGCATTAAGGAAACTGGAAACATACTCAAGTATATTGGTCAAGTGAGATTTTAAGCCATTGATTTAAGGAAATAAGAGAGACTGAATGAGTAAGTAAAAAATTAAAGGAAGATATAGTGAACAGTGATAAAATGGATGCAATAAAAGAAATTTCCATATGGCTAAGTGAGACTACAGAACTTTTAGCTGAATGCTATGTTCATTTTATTTTGTAAAGTATTGTGTTCTTTTAGTAATATTGAAATATTATAACTAGTTGAGTACATTTTGTGAAATCATCTAATAGCTAATCAAATCAGAGATGAAAAGTAATAAACCAATTTGGAAGAAAGTTATTGAGCAGAAACTGGTTACAAGATATTGTGGTATTAGACTTTCATAATATCTTCTATGCTCCTTCAGGGTATATCTAATAAAATAATGATGACACTGCATAATTTGGAAGGATGAATCTCAGATGATTGGACCTGAGCTTTCCTTGTACCAAAGTTTATATATATAAAAAAATGTTATGGAGAAAATTTTGTTCAGTGAATGTTATGTTTTAAAGGAACATGCACAGAACAGAATTTAACTTCTATATAATCTCTCCTTGCTGCAAAGACATCATCAAGGAAAGAAGAGAACATTCAGAAGTTGACAACATTCAAAGCATAAGTCACAAGACAAGTTGTGTAATATGTGTTTACTTGCTCATGTCTTGGTTACAGGTGAGTGAACAGGAGAATAATTCTTTCAACAATACTTGGGCCTTAAGGTTTCATTTCACAAACATGATAACATGAGTAAAGTGAATAATGTTTAATAGCCATATATTTCATCCTGAAAATTATAGGGCACCAGGCAGTTGAATACAAAGTAGAACACAAACAATGATTATTTAAAACAGTAAGAGCTTGTGATGTTATATGAGAAAAATGGAAATGAATAACAGAGGAAACATAGTAAGTATTAATTTAAAAAAATGCGTGATTCCATATTTTCAATAGTGAGAGGTAGTTATTCTAATTCATTCAGCACTTTCTTTAAACAAACATTCGAACTTAAGGCAGGAATGATGGAATTAATGATCAGAAAATGATACATTCCTCATTAATTTTACAATGGAAATAGAAAAAGAAAACAAACTAGCTTTCCTGGACATTATATTCAACAGCAGTCTGCTTACTATCCTTCTCAGAAGATTGGAATTATAAAGACTTACATTGTGCTCACATTGTATACTCTAAACCACAAGAACTAGGCATCAAATAGTATATATATATATATATATATATATATCAGTGGCTTCTCAGAGCAGACTATACGACATATTTTTGATTCCTATAAGCCAAGCTCAAACAACAGTGAGGCAATACGAAGAGCTCCTATCCCATACATTTCTGGAATTGGAACAAACTCTAGAGCCCTTAAAGTAAAATCTAGTAGCCACATTCATTCCTTTCAACAAACTGTCATCATGGTTCCCATCTTATGGAGACAAACAATTCCCTCTCACTCTTCACGACATTTATCAAGTTCTGTATGACTTATCTTTCTTACTTCGGACAAACTGGATGTTCATTGGAGAAAAATCCAAGAACATCAGTCATATCGTTTAATAGGAAATTGAAGAAATCTGTGCTCTAGGTTTGGATACTTGTTTAAAGAAAGCGGCGAAGCCTTGCTCTACCATCCAAACCTGAATTGGAATTGACTACTTTTATCGAAGATATAGGAGAGTCTTATTCTATTAAAAATTCTTATTAAATTTTTTTAAATAATGCTTTTTGAATGTCGAATAGTTGTTCTTAACATGATGTTAGGGCCTCCCTCGATGAGTCTATCGACTCCTTGGAGTTGCCCATAATAATAATAAATAACCCATCGTTTTGGGTTCTACTTTGTATTCACCTGCCTGATGTCACAGGTGACTGGTAATTTTCAGGTTGAAATATATGCTCTTTGTTTCCTCTAAGCTGTGTGCTTGTACAGCAGTCAAAAATGATTTAATGACTAGCCACTGCATGCATGAAATTTTTGCTTTCAGAATTTCTAATTTTACAACTTATAGCTCTCACAATTTTACAGTTTATAGCTAGACAAAAAAAAAAAAAAATGGACAACATTAATATGAAAAATATTATGTTAGTGCATTAAACCTCAAAATTTTGCTATTGAAATGGAAAAGAATCAAAAATTTGTTTTAAATTTGAATTCTGGACAAATGTGCTGAAACAACAACTAGACATAATTTGTTTATAAATTGCATGTATATTCAATATTTAAGTAGCTGAAGGAATAAGCATTTAGCTTGCTCTTATAGAAATATTTAGCATGCATTGCACAAGATCTTTTTACCAATTTTAAGCATATCAAATTAAGAGTTTGTGGCTTGTCACTTTTGCTATTGTGAGCACAGGCTACTGCACACACTGAGTCTGAGACTGGAAACTTGTGCACAAAATGTTTTTCATGAACTAGGTTGACAAAAATTCAAGAAAACATTGATGGCTATTAAATGTATTCACTCTTTTATGTGTTGTTGTATTAATTTGTGAACCAAGAGAATACACTAGTAGAACTCAAAGGGAAACAAGGTCAGATTTTGTAATTCAGATATAAGGTTATATAATTCAGCTCTTTGCTTTATGCGGATGATGTTATACTTCTAAATAAATCCGCTACAAGTCTGCAAGATTCTCTGACTAAATTGAATAACTGTTGTAATAGATATGGTATGCCGGTCAGCATTAAAAAGACAAAGACAATGAAAATAGGCAGAATCATTGAAAATGTCAACTGTGTTGTGAATGGAGAACCTGTGGAACAAGTAAAACATTTCAGCTACTTAGGCACGATTTTTAGTGAAGATGGTAAATTAAATATAGAAATAGATAACAGAATCAAAAAAGCTGGTATGGTGGGAAGTCAATTGAATAAATTCATATGGAATAAGAGAGAAATTAGTCAGAACACTAAATTAGCTGTATACAAGACAGTGTTCAAACCAGTTTTAACTTATGGATTTGGTCAGAAGTAAAACACTTGACCAAAGTCTGGAGACCACAGATATGAGAATCCTGAGAAGGATTATAAGCATGAACAGATGGCATGAATGGCAATATCATATTAAAAATGAGGATATTAGGAAAGAACTTGACATTGTCAGCATCCAGGAATGCGTTAGCAGGGCTAATCTCAGGTGGTATGGTCACTTGAACAGAATGGGCGAAGAAAGATTTGCAAAACAAGTGTTCTCTGCCAGGTTGGCAGCAAAACGACCCAAAGGAAGACCAAGATATAGGGGGATTGATACGGTACAAAGTGCCTTAGACTATAGAAATATAAGATCTGATAATGTTGGAGTCTTGACAAGTAACAGACTGATTTGGAGGAAAATTGTAGATAGGATGTTAGTAATGATGTAATTTTTTTTATGTAGTACTATCATATTCTGTACACCCCTTGAGGGTACATGGCAGGAATTTGATGATGATGGTTATATAATTTATTCCTCATTATAAAAATGGTGAACAACTGAATCACTCCAGTCAGTCTAAATTAGTTGTCTGTTCCTTGAAACTTATAAAACTTTACAAGATTATCTTAACCGTTTAATTGCATGTCCATCTCAAAGTTTTGGGAAGCAATCAAAATTAACTGTTTATTATTATTTATTTATATTTTGATTTTATGTAATAGTGAATGAGTTATGTAATCAGTTTCCTGATATTAGTTACATGGGGTATATAGGATACCATGATGGTGCTACATTATTAATCTCCTATCAACAATTTTCCTTCATATTAGTCTATTACTCGTCAGCACTCTAATTTTGTATTACAGTTTAAAAGAAATAAAGTTATCATGTCTCTAATATTTCAGTTTTCTAGGTTACTCTGAGTGAATTAATCCACCTTAGATATCAAACTCCTGGGTAATTTTCCTGCCATCCTGGAAAAAATAAAATGTTTTGTTAGCCTTTCCTCTCTCATTCTGTTTAGTGCCCCCAATACCACTTAGATCAGCTCTGTTTATGCATTCTTGAATGCTAATAATATCAAATTCCTTTCTAATATATTCATTTTTTAATAAGATTCTGTCACTGATGCCACCTGTTCATTCTGATCTTTCTCAGAAATGCTGCAAAGGAGGTTCACATAGTCAAGTGAAATTATAGAACATTCAGTTGAATGTTATGTTTAATTTGTGTTATATAGTATTTCATGTTATCTCTCGGGTATGAATTTTAAAGAGAGTGAGAGATGTTTTGTTTGAGCTCATGTATGGCCATTTTAGATAATAATTATCCTGTATATTTAAATAAAATGGTGAGATCTTTCTGAGCAATAAATGCAAAATGTTATATTCAGGCAATGACAATCAAGGAAAAGGAGTAGTAGCCATAGTATTCAACACAAAATATGAGGCTAATCTTGAATGGCAGGCAGTCTCAAGTAGAGTGATGTGGGTGAGAATGGGGAACTGGACAATCAGACTTATTTGTGCCTATGGTCCCACAGAAGGTTCTACTAAGGTAGAAGTGGAGGAATTTTTGATGCTTTAGAGAAAGCTACTGACACAATGAAAAAGGAAGAGTTGGTCCTTGTTGAGGATCTAAATAGCAGAGTAGGAAATGATTGTCAGATATACAAAAATATTTTGGGAAAATTTGGAGAAAAGAGCAAAGCTAATAATAATGGCAAATACCTGTTGGATTTCTGCTCAGGACATGGACTGGTGATTACTAACACCATGTTCCAACATAAAAATGTGCACAAATTCACATGGAGAGAAGAGGCAAGGAATAAGAAGTCTCATTGACTATATGTTATTGTTGATAGTGATGTTTTCTCCCTGGTGCAGGACACCAGAGTGTACAGAGGATTTGAAATTGGGAGTGATCACTATTTAGTCTTGAGCGGGATAAAATTGAATTTCATGTTGAAAATAATAACATGTAAGAAAGTTTTAAAGCAAATAAAAGTTGAGCAGCTCTCAGATGTGAACTGTAGACTAACATTCACAAAGATTATTGAAAAAGAAAATGAAAGAGTTTGAGAACAGGAACCAAACCTTGGAGATTCAGTGGCAAGCCCTGAAGAAAACTGATTGATTCAGCCAGAGAGGCATGTGGTGAGGTTGTCTGGAAGGATAGAAAAATCAGAACTCCATGGTGGACACAGGAAGTTAAAGAGGCAGTGGAGGAAAAGAAGAAAGCATATCAAAAGTTCCTGGCAAATAAGTCAGCTTTTGATCTTAGAGAATACAGAGACAAATCTAAGAAAGCTAAACACTGTGCGAAACTAGCTAAACAAAAGTCATGGGAGGACTTTAGCAAGAACATAGAAAATAAATATCAAGAAGGTGGTAAGATATTCTGGAGGTTGTTGAAAAGCTTAGAAATGGAGAAAAGAGTGCTGTAAAAGGAGTTAGAGATGATAAAGGTGACATGAAAATGGGAGAAAAAGATATCCTTGAAGTATGGAGTAATTACTTCGAAAAATTGCTAAATGAAACAAGCAGTGATAGCACAGTGGTAAAAAAACACTCAACAGGCATACAGTTAGGAATACATATCCATACTTTAAGTAGAAAAACCAGTTCCGAGAAAGATTAGAGGCGGGAACAGATGGCATCAATGGCAATATCATATTAAAAACGAGGATATTAGGAAAGAACTTGACATTGTCAGCATCCAGGAATGCATTAGCAGAGGTAATCTCAAGTGGTATGGTCACTTAAACAGAATGGAAGAGGAAAGATTAGAAAACAAGTGTTCTCTGCCAGGTTGGCAGGAAAACGACCCAGAGGAAGACTAAGATATAGGTGGATTGATACTGTACAAAGTGCCTTAGACGATAGAAATATAAGATCTGATAATGTTGAAGTTTTGACAAGTAACAGACTGATTTGGTGGAAAATTGTAGATTGGAAGTTAGTAATGATGTAAATTTTTCATGTAGTACTATCATATCCTGTCCACCCTTTGAGGGTACATAGCAAGAATTTGATGATGATGATGATGATATTTTAGTTTTGAAGGCAATGCACCATAATGGGCATGAATCTGAAACATCCTAACCAACCACAAAAAAAAATAATAAAGTTATAGATGTAAATGTTATCTTACTCTTCAACTGACTATAATTAAAAGATTGTATAATATATAGAGGAATGCGGGGGGGGGATTAACATACTGATGCAATCACTTGACAGGTATAACATAGCTGGTGCAATCACCTGGAACAGAGGGGAGGGATTTACTCTATAAATGACTATAACTAAAAGGTTGGATATGTGAAGCAGGTTGGGGAATTAACATAACTAATGCAGTCAGTTGACAGGAATATCATAACTTGTGCAATCGATGGATATAATGGTGGAGGGGATTCACAGAAGAGCAGATGATGATAGCCAGCTTCAATTGAGATATGAAAACAGTGCAAAGAGTTATATTTCTTTGGAGTGTTTTTTTTTTTTTTTTTTTTTTTTTTTTTTTTTTTTTTTTTTTGCATGCAGCAGATATAGCATTCTCAATCTGTATGCTTGTGGGGCGGGTGTGAGAGGATATGGGAGGAAGACTAATTTGTTAATCGTTTTAGCATTTTAACCATTAGATTGGAAGATGTGATGAATAAAGGAGAGTTCAGCTGTGAGGGAAGTCTTGTTGGAATAGGTTGGTGGTTCTGTTGCCAGAGTAGATCATGCCCTGGGGCAAACAATTAAATATTGCCTCTGATGGGATTATAAGACAAAAATATAAGAAAATGTCCAATTGCTATTTTGTTTTTATTACAAGGGAAACATTGATGGAAAACAATTACATAATAATAATAATTAAATATTTGCTCCACGGGGATATCACACAAAACTTTATAAACTCTTCTACGTTTATTTATACTATAAATAAATGTAGAAGAGCCTGTATCGATATAGTTGCTAGATTGAACAACCAACCTTTCTTGGGTCATTGCTGTTCGCAAATAATTTGTAATCAGTTTTAGCTTGAAAAATCTTCTTTTCGCAATTTTTGTAGCGATGGCGCCTACCTCAATATGGCTGAACGAGCACCCTTATTAAGCCGCGCCATGAGGCAGGCTGCCTCTATTCTACACCTTGTTGACGGTACTGACAAGGGTTGTTGAGAGGGGAGGATGATGGGTTTGTGTATATATCTACCTGTGAGGGTGGGTTTTCTGTAAACTGAGAAAGTGTGCCATTGGGAATTAGTGTATCTTGATAAGGCAGACTATTGTCTTTTTCTATAGTGAACTGGATTCTGGTGGGTTGGCTGTTGAGGTGGAGAAGGAAAGTGTCTAATGTGTCTGAGCCATCTGGCCAAAGAACTCGTTAAACAGTGTTCAACATTGAAGCTCAACTGCAATGTTGACAGAGTTCTGAGGGAAAATTAGGATAGGCAATGTGCAGAATCATATAAAAAATGAAGGTATTAGATAAGAACTTTTAATGTTCACGAATGCTTAAATTGAGCTAATCTAAGACTGTACAGTCAATTAATTGGATGTGAAAAATGATTAACAAAACAAGTGTTTGAAGCAAAAATGGCAGGCCACTCAAAGGAAGATGAAAATATTGATGAGTTTATGCAGTTCTTTAGGAGATCAAAAAATAGCCATCTGAGATCTAGCTTGTAAGAAAATTAATAGGAAACTTGTAATATCTTATGCTACCTTGATGTTGTATACTAAAAAATAATCTTGCCAACTTTTCATTGTCTTAGTAATTAATTATCCACTGGCTACTAGAAGAGAAAGAAGAAAAAAAAACATACTTAATTCTTCATCAAATTCCTGAGTATACTTTCAAATCGGGATAATACAGGATAATATAATAGTAATACATAATACGTTACATTATTTTACTATCATCTATTTTGCTCCAAGTCAATATTTCTTGACAGGACTCTACTATAACCAGACCTTATATTTCACACTTCTGACTACATCAATTCACATAGATTTCTCTGTGTCATTTTCTTGCCATCCTGGCATGAAACATTTGTTATTTTAAACTTTCCTTCTCCCATTCTGTTTAAGTGAACAGTACTATTTTAGATTAGCTATGTTACCACATTGATGAATGCTAACAATGTTAAGTTACTTTCTGATATCATCATCATCAAATTCCTGACATGTACCCTCAAGGGTACATGTCAGGAATTTGATGAAAAATTTACATCATTACTAACTTCCTATCTACAATTTTCCTCCAAATCAGTCTGTTACTTGTCAAGACTCCAATGTCATCAGATCTTATATTTCTATCGTCTAAGGTACTTTTTACCGTATCAATCCACCTATATCTTGGTCTTCCTCTGGGTCGTTTTCCTGCCAACCTGGCAGAGAAAACTTGTTTTCTGATCTTTCCTCACCCATTCTGTTTAAGTGACCATACCACCTGAGATTAGCTCTGCTAACACATTCCTGGATGCTGACAATGTCTAGTTCTTTCCTAATATCTTTGTTTTTAATATGATACTGCCATTGATGCCATCTGTTCGCACCTCTAATCTTTCTCAGGACTCTAATATCTGCGGTCTCTAGTCTTTGGTCAAGTGTTTTACTTCTGACCCAGCTCTCAGATCCATAAGTTAAAACTGGTTTGAACACAGTTTTGTATACAGCCAGTTTAGTGTTTCGACTAATTTCTCTCTTATTCCATATGAATTTATTCAAATGACTTCCTACCATACCAGCTTTGTTGATTCTATTCTATATTTCCATATTTAATTTACCATCTTCACTAAAAACTGTGCCTAAGTAGCTGAAATGTTTTATTTGTTCCACAGGTTCTCCGTTCACAATGCAGTTGACATTTTCAACGATTCTGCCTATTTTCATTGTCTTTGTATTTTATTGCTGACCTTCATGCCATATCCATTACAACAGTTATTCAATTTAGTCAGGGAATCTTGCAGGCTTTTAGCAGATTTATTTAGAAGTACAACATCGTCCGCATAATGCAAAGTGCTGACATTAATATCTCCAATTCTGATATCATGTTTAATACCACTTTCCTTCATAATGTGATCCATATAGATAATAAATAACAGAGGGGTAATGTACATCCTTGTCTCACACCAGATTTAACATTAAACCATCTCCCTGTATATCCTTGAATTCTAACTGCTGACTTGCAACTCAAATAAAGACTAAGCATTGCTTGATATAATGCCCTATTGACACCATATAACTGTAGCGTATTGAATAGCTTCTCTCTTAACACCTTGTCATATGCCTTTTCCTGATCGACAAAATTTAAAGGTTAGGTTAGGTTAAATACAGATCTTTGTTATATTCCCATGCTTTCTCAACTATTTGTCGCAAAGTGAAGATCTGATCCTGACAGCCTCTATTTGACCTGAATCTAGCTTGTTCTTCACCAAGCTTTTCTTCCACAATTCTTCTCAATCATTTCTCATATATTGGCATAAATCTTGCCAGCAACACTCAGTAGGAAAATACCTCTGTAATTCTCACATTCAATTTTATTTCTCTTTTTATATATGGGTACTATCAGAGCTCTACGCCAATCATCAGGAATTCGTCCCTCTGTCCAGCCGTTCTGAACTATACTGTGCAGCCACTGTAAGACTTTTATACCACGTACTTCAGCATCTCTGGTTGAATATCATCTACTCCTGCTGCCTTTCCACATTTCAAGCCTTTGATAGCTCTTTCTACTTCAAGTATGGATATGTATTCCTGACTGTATGCCTGTTGAGTGTTTTTTACCACTGTGCTATCACTGCTTGTTTCATTTAGCAATTTTTTGAAGTAATTACTCCATATTTCCAGGATATCTTTTTCTCCCGTTTTCATGTCACCTTTATCATCTCTAACTCCTTTTACAGCACTCTCTCCTCATTTTCTAAGCTTCTTCAACAACCTCCAGAATATCTTACCACCTTCTTGATATTTATTTTCTATGTTCTTGCCAAAGTGCTCCCATGACTTTTGTTTAGCTAGTTTTACACAGTGTTTAGCTTTTTTACATTTGTCTCGGTATTCTCTAAGAGCACAAGCTGACTTATTTGCCAGGAACTTTTGATATGCTTTCTTCAGGGTTTTCTTCATGGCTTGCCACTGAATCTCCAAGGTTTGGTTCCTGTTCTGAAACTCTTTAATTTTTTCTTCAATAATCTTTGTTCACATCTGAGAGCTGCTCAACTTTTATTCACTTTAAAACTTTCTTACATGTTATTCTTTTCAATATGAAATTCAATTTTATCCTGCTCAAGACTAAATAGTGATCGCTTCCAATTTCAAATCCTCTGTACGCTCTGGTGTCCTGCACCAGGGAGAAAACATCACTCTCAACAATAACATATAGTCAATGAGGCTTTTCTTATTCCTTGCCTCTTCTCTCCATGTGAATTTTTGCATATTTTTATGTTGGAACATGGTGTTAGTAATAAACAATCCATGTCCTGAGCAGAAATCCAACAGGTATTTGCTATTATTATTAGCTTTGCTCTTTTCTCCAAATTTTCCCAAAATATTTTTGTATATCTGACAATCATTTCCTACTTTGCTATTTAGATCCCCAACAAGGACCAACTTTTCCTTTTTCATTGTGTCAGTAGCTTTCTCTAAAGCATCAAAAAATTCCTCCACTTCTACCTTAGTAGAACCTTCTGTGGGACCATAGGCACAAATAAGTCTGATTGTCCAATTCCCCATTCTCACTCACATCACTCTACTTGAGACTGCCTGCCATTCAAGATTAGCCTCATATTTTGTGTTGAATACTATGGCTACTACTCCTTCTTTTCCTTGATTGTCATTGCCTGAATATAACATTTTGTATTTATTGCTCAGAAAGATCTCACCAGTTTTTGTCTTTTTTTGTTTCAGTCACCCCTATTATGTCGATTTGGTACTTATCTAATTCTTCAGCTAGCTCCATTTCTGCCATTCAGGTTTCTTATGTTGATAGTACCGATCTTTAACTCTGGTGATGTTGATTTGGGGTGTACTTTCAGATTTGAAATTCTTATCCTTGATATATTGATATCTTCAGTTTTAATATAATTGCTATTGACACCATCTGTTCACTCTCCTAATCTTTCTCAGGACTTAGGTCTTTGGTTTTTGACAGCTGTTATATTTCTAACCCAGCTCTAAGATAAAAGTTAAAATTGGTTTGAAGACCGTGTTGTAACTGCTAGTTTAATGTTTTGGCATTTAACTATTCCATATAAATTTATTCAAATGGTAATATGTTGGTATCAGCTTTCCTTCAACAACTTGTTTAGATGACCAAGACAGTTTTCTTACTGCAAACTGCTCGCCACATGGCTCTTCTGATCTGGGAAAGGATATCAGAAAAATCCTTGTTAGTTTTGATATTAATAAACCTCCTGGTATCGCTCTGGTTGAATTCAGAACTTTTGTTCCAGAATTACCATCCTATATCACTTATATAAGCTGCCATATCCTTCTTGAATTTACCCAACAACATGGAAGCAAACCTTTATCTGGACAATACTAAAAAGGGAGATGAGTCAGCTGTCAAATTATCCCATCACTCGTAAAAGTGATGGAGAAGATCATCTTTTATAAAGTTCTGTATTTCTACTACCTTACTTTGTCTTTGGTCTTTACTTAAAACTTTGTGAATGGTCGACTGCTGCCATTTATATATTTCTTCTAGATCTTATATTTTCATGCTCTATAGTCTAACATATTTATTTGTTTTACGACTGCACCAGTTAGACTGTATTTTGAGTGCAATATTATAAGATTTTAAACTAAAGACAAAGCAGATATTGTTATCATTCCCCGCTTATGCTAATCTTTATCTTTAATTAGTTGTGACCTGGTTATACTTAAACTTTATCTTATGCAGGTTCAAATTTTTCAGGATAGTGCATTGACAGGCTCAGTTCAATGTGTTGTTCACAAACCATTTAATTAAATCAAAAAGGAATATTTATACAGCTTGATTCACATTAGCATATATATACACAATTGCATTACAATTCTTAGTTATTTTAGCTTTTAAAACTAATTCACAATCTAGTATACCTTAAGTAAGCTTAATTCAATATCAGTTTACATTATCTTATTGTACCCATAAACAGACACACTTGATGTATGTTCTTGTTCAGAATTATCACATATTATCTCACAAGTCTCATTCAGCAGTGCCTTTTACATGAATGTTTTGTTTACACATAAGTGCTCTTTGTTTTTCTTTCCTGTCAAATTTCTTCTTTGTCTGAGTCGTCAATTATTCCATGCTCTATAGGACTCTTAACATGGCAGCAGTGTGCAGCTCTTTCCTTTCGATTCCCAATATCGGACCTTATGTGCTAGTAGATCCAAGTAAGAGAAGGTGAAAACCATAAGACAAAGTCCTTCTTGGCGATTCGTCTTATATAGCAGTACTTCCCAAACTGGGGGCCATTAGTTTTGTTGAGGGGAGGGGGGGGGCGTGAAATAATGAAAACAAATTTAAAACGTTTTGAGCCTAAGTGTGTGGCATGTCAAATGTGTATATAAGTTGCTAAAAATATAATATTTGCATTGATTTTTGCAATATTCGCTATGTATGTTTTGTATTGAATATAAATACAAGAAATATTATAATAATATATCTGTATTACGATTTTTTTTTCGATGGGGGCCATGAAATATTTTAATTTTTCCAAGCGGGCCTTTACATTCATAAGTTTGGGAAGCACTGTTATATAGGCTGGACTTTCGTTGTATGCATGTGCACATCTCTCAAAACCTCCATATATGGTCATGTATGGACATTTGAACATGATGACATCATGCTTTGCATGTCTTTTGAAATTACCATATATGGACATGAGTTAACAGTGTTACATAATGACGTCATGCGCCACTTATTTTAACAAAGGCTCATGGTTAAGTTATTACAAATACAAGATTATTAGAGACAAAGTTTGACATTTTCTTTAAGTGCAATCTCCTTAGAAAAATATGTAAAAGTGATCATGATAACTTACATAGTTACATATCATGAGAGATTTTACACATCAACAACCAACATCATTACCTGGAGATGCATCAGTTAATCATGATCAATTAGATTCTGTCATTCTTGCTCTAGAACATTCTTACTGACTTAACCACCTTTGGACACATATCATGGAAAGATTTGGAGAAACTCATCTGATCACTCTTGACATCTTAGAGGTTTGATTTTGTCTGTCATTGAGGCTTTCTCAACAAGCTTACTATTTTATGGTCTCCCTCCTGACCTTTGTGATTGGATTGCTAGCTTGCTCTGGTTATTCTTTGCATGTCACGGTGGATGACTTCTCATTAGATTTATCAATGCTGTAGTAATCCAGGATTTCTGTATTCTCACTTGTTTTTCCTTCTTTCTTTGGCTTCAAATCCATTCATAGTTTTGCTGACAGTTTGAGAAACCTTGTAGTGCTGAGGTGATTGAAGCTTTCAAGATCTGACATAACCAGTGTCACGTGGGGAGAAGACAACGGAGTACATTTCAGTGCTTTAAGTGATATTATCATTTATTCCAAGAAAAGTTACAAAATAAGAGGCTGTTCCACATAATAGATACTAATTTGTTTACCAATCTAGGCATTATTGAAGAGAAACACAGGTAAAAATGTTTTTATTTTATTTTATCAGTATATTTATTTTTTGTTCATATTATTGATCAACCTTGAGATTGAACATTCTGAAAGTTTAATATATTCAGGCTACACTTTTCTGCCATTTTAATTGCCAATATGGTTGGCTCTAGGTGGATTCCCTAGAGTTAATATCCCACTGTGGACATGGATATTTGTAAATTGTTTGGTTGGTAGATAAATTTCATTAGCTGATGTGAGATTGATACCTGCTTATTGGAAGAATGAAATATCTTGAAATGTTCCATTTTTGGGCTAGAATAGGTTACTAATTATCTGACCCTTAGGCCACCACAATACTAATATGTTATAGGTTTACAGCCTATGTTTCAGATTCACATAAAAATTGCCTGTGCTAGACACAAGATTGCAAGATTTCAAAAGAGAAAAGAGACATGATTTGGAGATAGGAGAGCAATTGATGAAAGTTTTAAATACAACATATCTTTCATTGCATACACTTTTCTGCCATTTTAATTGCCAATATGGTTGGCTCTAGGTGGATTCCCTAGAGTTAATATCCCACTGTGGACATGGATATTTGTAAATTGTTTGGTTGGTAGATAAATTTCATTAGCTGATGTGAGATCGATACCTGCTTATTGGAAGAATGAAATATCTTGAAATGAAGACTATCATGATAGGTTTGCAAAAAAAAAAAAAAAAAAAAAAAAAAAAAAAAACATTAGATCAGGGCCATTTCTTTTCTGGAAAATTTAATATCAACCAGTTATTTGTCATAATTTCTATCCTTGTTAACTCACATTGGATCTTCTTGCTTATCTCCTCTACTTGTGAAAACTGAAGTAGTTTCTTGATTTGAAGACCTACAGATTGTATACTTTAGGAAATAGATAAGCAGACAGTGCTTCCATGGCTTAGTCTAGTAATGACATTAATAGAATTTGATTGTGGGTCTTTCCTATCTAGATGTGAAGAACTGTAATAAAGAGTCGTCTGCACCATTGTAAAATCTAATTATGTATTTTATATGTGTTCTTTAAGTTTTTGATTGTATACCTTATTTGAAATATATACTTATTTATCTTGTTTATTTCAACTCACTTAACTTATTATACTTAACAGTTGTGACTCCGTTGTTCTTAATCCATTGCTTGAATTAGTCTAATACAAAGTTAATTCTTTCTTTCAATTCGACCCCCCCTTTTCTCAATGTCATAATTATGCTTAATCACGTACACGAAATTCTATAACTTAGGAATTGCCTCTGGCAGGAGTCAGTCCCTTTGTCTACACACCAAGTGTTCTTCTATATTGATTTCTGAAAAATTTATTTAATTATGACTGTGCCATCAGAAATTGCAGATAAGACTTAATTATCCTTCCATTAAAAAAAAAAAAAACTCAGCAAAGCATGGAAATATCTCTCACACTTATCACAATAATTGTCAAGCAGCACGATATTCTATTCTTCAGTCGTGGCTGCTTATCTCCCTAGGTCACACAGGTTCGGTCTTTTATGAGAAGTGCATTGGTATATAGGAATCAGGCAAGTTATTTGACAAACAAAGCAATTTATTCATGCTAATTAAAGTACAAAAAAAATAACACTAAGCACACAAACTTTTTCTCTGGCTCTGTACTTCTCAGCAATATTAATGTAGATCTAAAATTATCCAATCTAGTTCAACAATTCACCTTTAAGTAAACAGGCTAAGGTAATATTTGTGCCTACACTTAAGTCATGCTACATAACAGACCTACACATACTATGCCACAGGCAAGCTTAGACAATAAATGACATTATGCACATTAACTTTCACCTTGTAACAACGCTATCTTATCTCACACAACTAAGCAAGTTAATTCTCAATGGTTAGCTAATTGCCTTCAGTCTTGAAGTAATACTAACAATAAACAGCTACAGCAATCTTTGCCACAATTTCTGCCTCTAGTTAAATCACATATAATTGGTATTTAGTCATCTAGTCCACATCAGTAGATCTTTGAGATCTTTATCCTTCCTATATTGCTTACACACACACACACACACGGGCACCTTTTTCCGATATTGACGAGGACACTTCCACAGGCAGAGATCATCAGGAACCTTGGCGGCTGAAAATCCGGAATTTACTTTATTCACTGCATAAACGATCCATCTAGCGTCTGTTGGCTGGAACGGGCTCCATTGACCTAGAATCCTCAGGACATACTCGAACAGGGAGTCGGAACATAAACTGGGCGAAAGCAAATTTTACCAGCGATGACCTTCGAAACAAACCCTCTTCATGACATCTGAAATTCTCTGATAAAACCAAGACAAGACTAAACCCCCATTCTCTCTCGATGCCCCCCCCCCCCCCATGATGCTCGGTCGACCTTGGGGCTTGCTACTATTTTATTTCCCTGGGTATTCGTAGAGGTCTTTTCCCTCCACCTTTTAGGTCGCTGCGTTAAGACGGGAACCCTGTACATTCTTGACCTTCGTGTGTGCGCGATGGTCTTATTCTTAATCTCATCTGGGATATTTCTTTGTCTTAACAATCTATTGTTACAATTCATTCAGACAATTTTTTTTCTTTGTCTTTTGTAGTTTGTAGTTGTACAGCAAATCAATAGTTAATTATTAACCAAAATCACAACTATAGTAAATTAATTTGAATTCCTAAGTAAAATTGGAAAGAATCTAATTAAAAATTCTGTGTATACAAGATTTTAAAGAACCATGGACCTTTTTAATTAAAGGTGAGTTAGCTAGTCTCATATGGAGATGATGATGCGGTTTCTTCTCTTGGGATTTTTCATTTTGCAAGACAAACTGATCAGCAAATACATACAATTTATAAACATTTTAGTGTGCTTTTCACCAGCAAAACTGAAATCTAAACTGCACTAGAAAACGTATCTTTGACCAGAAATCTAGCAGTTCAGTTACAGAAGTCAGAAGATAGACTATATGATGAGGACTTAATTAGCAAGACTTTGTTCCAAACATGGTCAAATAATACCTTAGAGATATCAAGATCAGCCACTTGAGATTTGACAAAAATTTCCATGGCATTTGTTCAAAGTGGAAAACATAAGCAAGAAGCATAATCAATGAACTATGGTAGACCTGGCTTTTCTAATCATACTCTGGATACTCTCCATAGAATTGACTGGAAATCACTTGTTCATTATATCACATCAAAACTTGATATGAATACAAATTTAAGAGGCATGCGAAATTCTAATGAACCTCCCTAATCGTAATAATAGTGATAGTCTAAAAAATCTCAAGAATATGGATGAACATATTTTATCCACTTAGCTATTTGCTCTAAGAGGTTATTATTAATGACCTCATGCTAAAGCAAACTTCTTTTAACAAGTGTTCACCCAACAAAGGATAAAACTTGACTATCGTTTGAGTATGTTGCAAATTTTCTTCCTTATGGACTTCTTGAAGTCTCAGTTTTTAGTTTTAAATTTGTAATGGCAATTGATAACTAACAATAATTGATATTTGCTAGCCTTGTTGCCAATAGGATAGAAAATCAGTTCTCCAACTATCAAGTTGTGGGTTTGAATACTGACATCTGCGTTTGGATTGTCTTTAGGTGGGAGATGTATTTTATCACTTAGTTTACTCCACTTAACTAGAAGTCTGAAGTGGCTTGAGGTTTCATGTTTGGTCTCTAGAGCAGGGTTTATGGTAAAGAATACAAAACTATGAAGCATTCATAAAAATGTGGTGGTGTGTGTGGGGGGGAATCCTTAGTGCATGGAAGGTTACAAACTTGCAGTACTAATGTACTATGGGTTCACAACCTTTCATTGGCTGGGAGTTATATAAAATAACTTCAGATTCAGTTGCAGTTAATGACTTATCTGATTTTGTCAGATTAATCTGGTGTCTTGTAATATCAATGGTATTGTCAAAGCAGCAGCATATAAATAAAAGTTCATAACTTTTGAATTGTGTAAATTCAGTTTTATTGACAAAATACAAGAATATTTGACTCTCACTTATATGAGCACCATTATAACAAATCCTGCTTGCTGTAACAAACTACTTAAGAAGTCTTGATCAAAGCCCTACAATACAGTGTGCTAAAAGAAGAAGTTCATTGTTGCAAACCATTCCTGTGGTTCCTACACTTTAGTTGTGAGAGTAGACTGTATTTGATGTGAAAATTATTTCCTTTTTTTTTCTATTGTTTGTATTAGGTAGTTGGATATTTAACATTTTTCACATTTATTATATTAACTAATTTTAATATAGTAAATGTGTGAAAATTATTTCCTTCTTTTTCTATTGTTTGTATTAGGTAGTTAGATATTTAAAATTTTTCACATTTATTATATTAACTAATTTTCTGAACCTTATTCTTTATTGAGAAGTAACCCATTTAGTTATTTTTTTACATTTCTTTCTTTCTTTTCTTTTAACCCTTTTTATGGCCACTTCCAGTTACAATTCTCTCCATCTGTTTCTATCCTGAGCTTGTTGGTCCAAAGAGTTCCAATTGTTTTTCTTATATCGTCTAACCATCTTCTTTCAGTTTGATTGTTTACCTTCATATGGCCACCACTCCAGTAAAACTCTTGTCCATCTATTGTCCTTGAGTCTTGCTATGTGTCCCGTCCATTTCTATTTCTTTCAAAGTATGTTTTCTCCAATATCTAAATATTTCAGCTCTTATTTCTTTTTTTTACATAATAATTATATATTATTAATTGCTAATATCAAAAGAACATTTTGTTTTATTGTAGATAGTGCGACTTTACAAGATTGAACGAAAGTTGGTTTCAAAGTCTGTTGCCAGGAGAAAGGTAAATCATGGTTCTTGCATTTGGCTTAAAAGACATTATGTAAGAAATTGAATTTAAAACCTTTTCCTTCAGAATATTAGTTATAATAATTATTTAAATGTTAAAAAAATTAAATTTTATTTTTTTATCATACAAACAGTTAAGTAAGACAATGTTCGTCAATTTTTTTGATTAGCTATGTTTGCTAAGTTTGTAATTAACATCCATTCGCTGATTCTTGCATTGCACAAATAAACAACTTCAGATGTAGCATTAGGTATTATATATATTAAGAATTCTAAGCATTATTTCATAATGAACTTTATTTTATTTTTTTGCAGTTATGGAAAAAATATGGATCAGCTTCAAATGATCCACCTGGGCCAAACCCTTCAAATACAATTGTATGTGAAGAAATATTCATGCAGTTTCTCACGAACAAAGAGGTAAATATTTTGCAAGTGGTACATAAACATTACATAAATGTCATGTGTCAATTTGTAGGAAAGAGTCCTAGGATGATGCATGGCAGGCTAAGAGCCTCAGAATCAAAAATTTATAAAACTGTGTAAGGTATAAATGTTAAATAATAAGAAAGAACCATAACTTTATTTTTTAAGGAAATTACAACGTAGACTAATGCATTAACTAAAATAAATTTAATTAATACTTCCAATTTTCAGCAAACAGGGAACAAAATATAACATGTGCATGCAGGCACTACACTAAGTAATGAAGCTGAATCTTCATTAGGACTATAGGCCTAAAGTTCCAAATAGTACCCCTTAGTGGGCTAAATTGGATATCCTCGACTGTTGGGCTGAAATATGGAGGATAAGAGCTTTTCAAATTTAGGATAATTTCTTAAGGCAGAAACATATTCAAGGAAGAGTCTTTCATAGTTATATTTGCTGTGATGGAATAGAATGGCTTTCTTCCAGCATATTCTATCGTTGGTGTCTAAAACTTGATCATCAAAACCTGAGTGGCTGTAGTATTGGAAACAGATATAGTCCTTATGTTTAGCAATTCTGATGTTGGCTGTCCTGCCTTTTTTTTTTTTGCTATAATAGGATACTTGTAGAAAGGCTTATAGGTTGGTAACACATGACTATTAAATTATTTAAGGAATTTACAACGTATACTGGAATATTAAGTAAAATTCACCAGTACAGCCACTCTGGGCTTGCAGACCATGCTCTGGATACCTGCCACAGAATACATTGGAAGAGAGCCACGTTAATACACCGCAGCAAGTTTAAATATGAGAGATTGTTCATTGAATCAGCCTCGGCTCTAAAAAACTTTCCAAACCTCAACAAATTTGGGTGCATAAGACTACCCCAAATTTGGGAAGCTTGCATTACGAGAACATCAGCCGAATGGCCAAGACAACCCAATATAACCTGCTTGGGGGAACATTAGGACTCTAGGAACAACAGTAGTCTCTCTCTCTTCTGCCTCATTTGCTTTTTGTAGTGCCTACGTGCATGTGTCATAGTTGTATGTTCCCATTGAAGATGGCAATGTGACATTGTGGAAATATAGGAAATATTTATTGAAGTTTCTTTTTAATTAATATTCCAGTATATGTTGTAAATTCCTTAAATAATTTAATAGCTATAATAGGATAGTTTACAACTACAAGGGACCTGGTAAACACCTGACAGGTCTAGGGACTGTGATTGGTTTTTGATGGGAGCAAATAAGGGACTAATCATTTTTCATTAATTTCCTTTTTCTGTAAGTGGTTGAAAAATTATTAAACATTTAAAAAATATATATATATTTAATTATTGTTTTATTTAATTGATTAATTAAATTTAATTATTGCTTTGCAAATCATCCCGAGAGAAGCTTGAAAAGACCCTGGAAGAGTGGAGAAAGGTATTGGAGGAGAGAGGCATGAGAATTAACCGGGTGAAGACCAAATAATATATGTCAATGAGGAGTGCCAAGGATATGGTCATACGACTCCAGGGTGAAAGGTTAACTTCAGGGAAGAAATTCAAGTACCTCGGGTTGGTTGTAGAAAGGAATGGAGACCTGGATGAGGAAATACAGCACCGAATAACATGCGGCTGGATGAACTGGAGGAAGATGAGCAGGGTCGTGTGCGACAAGAGAGTGAGTTGTAAGATGAAAGGAAAGCTGTATAAGATGGTGGTGAGGCCGGCGATGCTTCATGGCGCGGAGACGTGGCCTATAACAAAGGCACAGGAGAGGAAGATGGAGATGCGGATGTTGAGATGGATGAGTGGTGTGACAGAAGGACAGGATAAGGAATGACTACATAAGAGGGATGGTCAAGGTGGGACCGATCGGTAAGAAGGTACAAGAAAGCAGGCTGAAGTGGTTCGGTCATGTAGAGAGGAGGAATGAGGAATATGTTGGTAAACGAGTGGAGTGCATGGAGGTGGAGAGAAGAAGGAAAAGAGGCAGGCTCAGGTGGAGGGATAAGGTAGCAGAGGATCTTAGGGAGAAAGGATGGAGTCGGGAAAACACCCTGGACCGTAGAACTTGGAGGAAGAAGATTAAAGATGGGAACGCTGACTCTGTTTAACACGGGACAAAGACATAGCAAAAGAAGAATTTAATTATTGTTTTAGTATTTATATATTTATTTAGTTATTTAAAAATTTACCTCTTTTAGTTAAACAGCCCTTATAAAAGTTAAAGGTTCTTTGCATCCTACACAAGATTCATACCCAAGTCTCTCCAATTACACACACCACTTTCATGTTTACAGTTCTTGAGGCCTCCAGTATATGGATTTATTAAAAACGAAAGCATTTTTTTTGTACTGACTGAGCTTCAGAGGCTTCTTATAATGTTTTATTTTCTTTTGTGAGAGTACATTTATTTGTGAATTCTTTTACTTGATGCAAAAAATATAACTTCTCATCTCTGATTCCATTCTATTTCTTTATGTGCTTCAGATTGTTTGTCTAGGTCTTATTTTGAATCTTTTTCTTACTGTTGTGTTTGCTAGACTTTCTTTAGATATCTCATTTTCTATCCTTTGCACATGACCAAACAATGTAAGTTGGGATCCCTAGATATTTGTTTTAAGTAGCTTAAACTACTAAATCAGATCTTATTTTCCTGTTTCTTATCTTTTATCTTCTGTTTTCTAATGAAAAGACTAAATTTTAGTCTACAGTTGCCTGGATTGTTTAGTAGTTAAAGGGGTTTAGCTCTCGGATGTGAGTTATGTATTACAGAGATGCGAACATCATTTTGTTCCACTGTCATCAAATTCTTGATATGTACATTAACGTACTACACAATTAAATTTGCATTATTACTCTTCATCAATAATTTCCCTCCAAATTAGTGTATCTGCCCACCTAGATGGTTTTTTTTCTTGCTGCCAAACACCATTTTACTAACCACTTCTTTTCCATTCTTTTTAAGTGATCATACCACCTTAGCTTAGCACGTTCAAGCCAGGCAGTGTCTATGTGCATTGCATTATATCAACTGTGGACAGGAACAAGCTATATTTTGCATTCCATTTCCATGTTGGGTGACTGTATTTTCACAGTGTTTATGCAGCATGTTAGTTGCAATTTTTTCAGTAGAATTTTATTTGTAAAAATTTTCTGACATGTATCCTCAAGGGGTGTACAGGATATTATGTTAGTACTACATGAAGAACATACATCATTACTAATTTCCTATCTGCAATTTCCCTCCAAATCAATCTGTTACCTGTCAATACTCCAATTTTCAGATTTTATATTTCTGTCTTTCTGTCTTTTACTGTATCAATCCACCTATATCTTGATCTTTTTTCCTGCCAACCTGGAAGAGAACACTTGTTTTGCTAATCTTTTCCTTCCCATTCTGTTTAAGTGACCATACCACTTGAGATTTACACTGCTAACAGTGTCAAGTTCTTTCCTGATATGCTCATTTTTAATATGATATTGCCATTGATGCCATCTGTTCATGCTCCTAATCTTTCTCAGGCCTGTCATATCTATGGTCTCTAGTCTTTGATCAAGTGTTTTATTTCTAATCCAGCTCTCAGATCCATAAGTTAAAATTGGTTTGAACAATGTCTTGTATATAGCTAATTTAGTGTTTTGACTAATTTCTCTCTTATTCCATATACATTTATTCAGTTGACTTCCTACCATACCAGCTTTGTTGATTCTGTTGTCTATTTTCATATTTAATTTACCATCTTCACTAAAACATTCGTGCCTAAGTAGCTGAAATGTTTTACTTGTTCTATAGGAGCTCCATTCACAATGTAGTTGATATTTTCAATTTGTCTTTTTACTGCTGACTTTCATACCAAATCAATAACAAGAGTTATTCAATTTAATCAGGGAATCTTGTCTTGCAGACTTGTAGCAGATTTATTTAGAAGTATAACATCATCTGCATAGATTATGCAGATGATGTTATACTGGGATTAACATCTCCAATTATGATATCAGGTTTAATACCACTTTCCTTCATAATGTGATCCATATAGATAATAAGTAACAGAGGGGATAATGTACATCCTTGTCTGACTTACAGATTTAACATAAAACCATCTTCCTGTACTTCAGTTCTAACTCAAATAAAGACTAAGTGTTGCTTGCTATAATGCTCCATTGACACCATATAACTGTAGCACTTTGAACAGCTCTCTTGGCAGCCTGTCATACTCCTTTTCCACAAACCTTGATATATTCCTACTATTTCTCAACTGTTTGTCATAATGTAAAAATTTGATCCCGACAGTCTCTATTTGGCCCGAATCCAGTTTGTTCTTCACCAAGCTTCCCTTCCACAATCCTTCACAACCTTTTCTCAAGTATAATTGAATAAAAGTAACTGGGAACATTCAGTAGGGAAATATCTCTGTAATTGTCCATTCAGTTTTATTTCCCTTTTTATATATATTGGTACTATGAGATATCTACTCAATCATCTGGAATTCGTGCCTCTGTCCAGGCCTTTTGAACTATGCATTGCAGTCACTGTAAGACTTTTATACCTCCATTTCTGGTTGAATATCATCTACTCCTGCTGCCTTTCCACATTTCAGGCTTTTGATGGCTTCTTCTTCTTCAAGCATGGATATGTATTCCTGATTGCATATCTGTTGAGTAGTTTTTACTACTGTGCTGTCATCACTGCTTGTTTCATTTAGCAATTTTTCGAAGTAATTACTCCATACATCAAATATCTTTTTCACCAGTTTTTGATGTCATCTTTATCATTTCTAATTCATTTTACAGCACTCTTTCTTCCATTTCTGAGCTCTTTTAACAGCTTCCAGAGTATTTTGCCACCTTCTTGATATTTTTTTCAATGTTCTTGCCAAAGTCTTCCCATGACTTTTGTTTAGTTTTCTTTTGTCTCTGTATTCTCTAAGAGCACAAGCTCACTTATTTGCCAGGAACTTTTGATATGCTTTCTTTTTTTCCTTCACTGCCTCTTTTATTCAATTTAAAACTTTCTTACACGTTCTTTTCAGTATAAAATTCAATTTTCTCCTGCTTAAGCCTAAATGGTGATCACTTTCAATTTCAAATCCTCTGTACACTTGTGTCCTACACTAATGGGAAAACATCACTATCAACAATAACATTGTCAATGAGTCTTTTCTTCAAATTTTCTCATAATATTTTTTGTATGTCTGACAATCATTTCCTACTCTGCTATTTAGATCCCTAACAAGGAACAAACTTTTCCTTTTTCTGCAAAAATTCCTCCACTTCTACCTTGTAGAACCTTCTGTGCGACCATAATCACAAATAAGTCTCATTGTCCAATTCCCAATGAGTCCACTGTTAAGTATATTATACTTAACAAATGATATTCTTGTTTTAATCCTTTACTCAAGCATACACGATGAAAATTTTCATGTGAAGTATCTTACTGCTAGTCTACTTGTATGTAGAAACTATTGACTTCATATCAGTTGTTTTAGTTTCTATATGCAAGTAACCATGAAGACATGCAAGTTTTGTTTGCTAATGCTTAGGTTAAAGGATAAAAGCAAAACTATAATTTCTTGCCAATAGTATACTTTGTAACCCAGCTATAAAACTTTAATTTTCATATGATTCTGTGGTAAAGCAGATGCTCATCCCTACATATCAGGATTCTTCTTATGGCTGTCATTCCTTGATCCTTACGTTTGGAATATATCTCTTCATCAGGAACGTCAAGGTCCCACTCTGAAATATATCTCTGCATCAGGAACATCAAGGAGGTCCCACTCAGATATTACGCATCTAGAAAAGGTTAAAGCTTTTGTACAGAGTGACTGTGATTGGTATTTTCCAAATAGATGTTGCATGGAGGCTATCAAAAAAGATGAAAATCATGGTTTTCGTTTTGGACTTGCTCATGCCATTTAAACCCTTGTGCACGTGATAAGGAATCATTACTATACATCCACTTAATTTGATTGATCGTTTCAGTATCGCTGTCATTCAACACAAAATCTGATTGCACAGTGTTGTTCAAGATTTGGACATGTTCTCCATTTTTTGTGATGAACACATCAGACATAGAATTACTAAAAATAATAACTTATCAGGTATTTACCCTACTGACAAACTGGTACTGATAGAAATGGTGGGAATCACTCTATCATATACATCATTGCCATTTCAGCAGCGTTGCCAGTTGTAATAAAAAAAAGGCCTGTTACTTTTCTTCTTTGGTTGGATATATACAGCTTTGGAGATAAATGTAAAAAAAAAAAAATAGAACAAAACATTTCTGTGCAAAATAAGTGATTGCAAACAGCTTGAGAAATCAAGGCAAAGCAATCTTTAAATGATTAGAAAAATTTCTAATGGATTCATAATTAAAATGTTTACTGTAAATTTTTTTGTTTGTTCTTCAGCATATTTAACTTTCACCAGAAAATGGAGATAAAATCGGCCAGTTATTATAATAATCCTTAATGTTTATACAAAGATTTTTTTATATTTTAATTTTCTATTTAGGAAGAGCAGAGGAATGAAGAAGACCCTCTTACTAAACTAAAAGGACAAAAGATGGTCAAATGTAGAATCTGTAAAGATGATCATTGGACAACACAGTGTCCTTTCAAAGACCGAGTAGGTGCATTGCCAGATTTATTAAAAGATGAACAAAAACCTGGTAAGTGGCATTCATTTCTCATTTGATATTTCAAGTTCTCTTTAGCATGTTGGGATGCTTTGCACTCAAGTAACTTCATACACTTCAATTAATAATATGTTAGGGTAGTTCTATATTCATCATCATCATCAAATTCCTGCCATGTACCCTTAAGTGGTGTACAGAATATTATAGTACTAAATGAAAAATTTACATCATTACTAACTTCCTATCTACAATTTTCCTCCAAATCAGTCTGTTACTTGTCAAGACTCCAACATTATCATATCTTATATTTCTGTTCTCTAAGGCAGCGCTTCCCAAACTGTGGGCCTCGGCCCCATTTGGGGCTGTAGGTTTTGTTGAGGGGGGGCCATGAAATAATGAAAACAAATTTAAAATGTTTTAAGACAAAGTAGATTTTTTTTATTTTAAAAGAAACGTATTTAACTTTTATCATTTCTTTTTTGTTATTTTTTATATTTTAATGGAAAAATTCACACATTGGTGTTGGTTCACAAACTTTGCTTCCTGCGTATTTCGGCGCTTAATGAATATTAGTAAATATTGCTTATTCATATGTTTCATTTCAAAGCAGTGGTTAATTGTATTTACTTCGAGTGCTCTCCAGGGAAGCTCCAAATCTTCCTGTCCCTTTCATCGCACATTCATAATAAGGGACTGTTGATATTGACTTTATATACATATTAAAACTCGTTTTATGTTATCACTGTCATCCGAGCTAGTTTTCTGTTACCAATAAAAGTTTCGCATATACTTCACACATGAAAAAAAGCTTAAACAAGTTCATGTGGGGAGATAGTGACTCACTTGCAGTGGTAAACAACACGCCCTCCCTAACAGCCACTATACTGCAGAGGGAATAAAAACAAGTACTTTTATTATGGCATTGAATAAGGTATGAGGAGTCTGTGTAATATATTTCTCAACAAATAGTGCAATTAGAGACAACTCGGATTAGTGAGAGACACTAATTAATGAATCACATGTCCCCTCATACAGAAACTGTGCTGTATAGACTGAAACAAAACCATATCTTGCATGGGCAAACACAGTATCTAACTAAAAACTATTGTTATTAATTAGATGTGTGTGAGTTCGATTTCCCAAGGCAGCAATAAAATTCAACCGAACGTGTTAAAATTCGTAAAAGTGTTAAAACTAAGTAATATATATATATATAATGAATGTTATGGCAGTTTCATATATGGAATTCGGTTGAAGAGAGTTAACATTTCAACTCAATTGTCAGCTATGCTTTTATCTTTTGGTTGCGCGATCTTTTGTTAATTCCGCACCAATCATATGCACGTTTTAATAACCTGCCCTTGCTGCCTGTTTCGCGTTAGGCTTAATTACCGTAAAGGGAGAAAAGTCACAAAAGAGAAAAATGTTCCTGGTGCAGGGATTCCCGTATTCAGGTAATATTCACTAATTTCATGTTATCAGTCTGTGGTGTGCCAGTATTGGTAAGTGGTGATATTATTTGATCTATTCTACGTTAAAAAATTTAACCCCGAGATGGATAAGTGGCTGATAAAAAAATTAAAAAAAAATCCCGTGAACAATCAGAAGAAGCAGAGACAGATTCAAAAAAAGGACAGTATTTCATATTTTACCAGAACAGCCCGCATCGTCTTCAGAACCAAACGGTAAGAGGCAAAAAATGTAATATATACATTTGATTTTTGCAATGTTCGCTGTGTATGTTTTGTATTGAATAAAAATACTATTATAATAATATATATTACTATAATATATTATATATTAATATATTATAATAATATATGTCTCTATTACGATTTTTTTTTGAGGGTGATCGTGAAATATTTTAATTTTTGCAAAGGGGGCCCTGGCATCCAGAAGTTTGGGAAGCACTGCTCTAAGGCACTTTGTACCGTATCGATCCACCTATATCTTGGTTTTCCTCTGGGTCGTTTTCCTGCCAACCTGGCAGAGAACACTTGTTTTGCCCATTTTAAATGACCATACCACCTGAGATTACCTCTGCTGATGTATTCCTGGATACTGACAATGTCACGTTCTTTCCTAATATCCTCATTTTTAATATGATATTGCCATTGATGCCATCTGTTCAGGACTCTCATATCTGCGGTCTCTAGTCTTTGGTCAAGTGTTTTACTTCTGACCAAGCTCTCAGATCCATAAGTTAAAACTGGTTTGAACACGGTCTTGTATACAGCTAATTTAGTGTTTTGACTAATTTCTCTCTTATTCCATATGAATAAGAGAGAAATTAGTCAAATATTGATATTGACTTCCTACCATACCAGCTTTGTGGATTCTGTTGTCTATTTCCATATTTAATTTACCATCTTCACTAAAAATCGTGCCTAAGTAGCTGAAATGTTTTACTTGTTCCACAGGTTCCCCATTCACAACACAGTTGACATTTTCAACAATTCTACCTATTTTCATTGTCTTTGTCTTTTTAATGCTGACCTTCATACCGTATCTATTACAACAGTTATTCAATTTAGTCAGAGAATCTTGCAGACTTGTACTGGATTTATTTAAAAGTATAACATCGTCCGCATGAAGCAAAGAGCTGACATTAACATCTCCAATTTTGATATCAGATTTAATACCACTTTCCTTCATAATGTGATCCGTATAGATAATGAATAACAGAGGGGATAATGTACATCCTTGTCTCACACCAGATTTAACATTAAACCATCTTCCTGTACTTCCTTCAATTCTAACTGCTGACTTACAACTCAAATAAAGACTAAGTATTGCTTGATATAATGCCCAATTGTCACCATATAACTGTAGCGTATTGAATAGCTTCTCTCTTGGCACCTTGTCATATGCCTTTTCCAAATCGACAAAAATTAAATACAGATCTTTGTTATATTCCCATGATTTCTCCACAATTTGCCGTAAACTGAAGGGCTGAATCTGACAGCCTCTTTTTGATCTGAATCCAGCTTGTTCTTCACCAAGCTTCATCATCAAATTCCTGCCATCTACCCTCAAGGGGGTGTACAGGATATGACAGTACTACGTGAAAAAATTACATCATTACTAACTTCCTATCTACAATTTTCCTCCAAATCAGTCTGTTACTTTTCAAAACTCCAACATTATCAGATATTATATTTCTATCATCTAAAGCACTTTGTACCATATTAATCCACCTATATCTTGGTCTTCCTCTCGGTCGTTTTCCTGCCAACCTGGCAGAGAACATTTGTTTTGCTAATCTTCCTCTCCCATTCTATTTAAGTGACCATACCACCTGAGATTAGCTCTGCTAACGTATTCCTGGATGCTGCCAATGTCAAGTTCTTTCCTAATATCCTCATTTTTAATATGATATTGCCATTGATGCCATCTGTTCACGCCTCTAATCTTTCTCAGGACTCTCATATCTGCAGTCTTTGGTCAAGTGTTTTACTTCTGACCCAGCTCTCAGATCCATAAGTTAAAACTGGTTTGAACACTGTCTTGTATACTGCTAATTTAGTGTTCCGACTAATTTCTCTCTTATTCCATATGAATTTATTCAATTGACTTCCCACCATACCAGCTTTGCTGATTCTGTTGTCTATTTCTATATTTAATTTACCATCTTCAGTAAAAATCGTGCCTAAGTAGCTGAAATGTTTTACTTGTTCCACAGGTTCTCCATTCACAACACAGTTGACATTTTCAATGATTCTGCCTATTTTCATTGTCTTTGTCTTTTTATTGCTGACCTTCATACCATATCTATTACAACAGTTATTCAATTTAGTCAGAGAATCTTGCAGACTTGTAGCGGATTTATTTAGAAGTATAACATCATCCGCATAAAGCAAAGAGCTGACATTAACATTTCCAATTTTGATATCAGGTTTAATACCACTTTCCTTCATAATGTGATCCATATAGATAATGAATAACAGAGGGGATAATGTACATCCTTGTCTCACACCAGATTTAACATTAAACCATCTTCCTGTACTTCCTTCAATTCTAACTGCTGACTTACAAATCAAATAAAGACTAAGTATTGCTTGATATAATGCCCCATTGACACCATATAACTGCAGCGTATTAAATAGCTTCTCTCTTGGCACCTTGTCATATGCCTTTTCCAAATCGACAAAACTTAAATACAGATCTTTGTTATATTCCCATGCTTTCTCGACTATTTGTCGTAAAGTGAACATCTGATCCTGACAGCCTCTATTTGGCCTGAATCCAGCTTGTTCTTCACCAAGCCTTTCTTCCACAATTCTTCTCAACCGTTTCTCAAGTATACTTGCATAGATCTTGCCAGGAACACTCAGTAGGGAAATACCTCTGTAATTCTCACATTCAGTTTTATTTCCCTTTTTATATATGGGTACTATTAGAGCTCTACTCCAATCATCAGGAATTCGTCCCTCTGTCCAGGCTTTCTGAACTATGCAGTGCAGCCACTGTAAGACTTTTATACAACCATACTTCAGCATTTCTGGTCGAATGTCATCTACTTCAAGTATGGATATGTATTCCTGACTGCATGCCTGGTCAGTGTTTTTTATCACTGTGCTGTCATCACTGCTTGTTTCATTTAGCAGTTTTTCAAAGTAATTACTCCATACTTCAAGGATATCTTTTTCTCCTGTTTTCATGTCAGCTTTATCATCTCTAACTCCTTTTACAGCACTCTTTCCTCCACTCGTAAGCTTCTTTAACAACCTCCAGAATATTTTGCCACCTTCTTGATATTTATTTTCTATGTTCTTGCCAAACTGCTCCCATGACTTTTGTTTAGCTAGTTTTACACACTGTTTAGCTTTCTTACATTTGTCTCTGTATTCTGTAAGAGTAAAAGCTGACTTATTTGCCAGGAACTTTTGATAAGCTTTCTTCTTTTCCTTCACTGCCTCTTTAACTTCCTGTGTCCACCAGGGAGTTCTGATTTTTTTATCCTTGCACACAACCTCACCACATGCCTCTCTGGAAGTGATCACTATTTAGTCTTGAGCAGGATAAAATAGTGATCACTTCCAATTTCAAATCCTCTGTACACTCTGGTGTCCTGCACCAGGGAGAAAACATCACTATCAACAATAACATATAGTCAATGAGACTTTTCTTATTCCTTGCCTCTTCTCTCCATGTGAATTTGTGCACATTTTTATGTTGAAACCTGGTGTTAGTAATCACCAGTCCATGTCCTTAGCAGAAATCCAACAGGTATTTGCCATTATTATTGGCTTTGCTCTTTTCTCCAAATTTTCCCAAAACATTTTTGTATGTCTGACAATCATTTCCTACTGTGCTCTTTAGATCCCCAACAAGGACCAACTTTTCCTTTTTCATTGTGTCAGTTGCTTTCTCTAAAGCATGAAAAAATTCCTTCACTTCTACCTTAGTAGAATCTTCTGTGGGACCATAGGCACAAATAAGTCTCATTGTCCAGTTCCCCATTCTGATATTTGCCCAAATCACTCTACTTGACACTGCCTGCCATTCAAGAAGATGAGCCTCGTGTTTTGTGTTGAATACTATGACTACTCCTTCTTTTCCCTGATTGTCATTGCCTGAACATAACATATTGTATTTATTGCTCAGAAAGATCTCACCAGTTTTTGTCTTTTTTGTTATAGTCACTCCTATTATGTCGATCTGGTACTTATGTAATTGCTTAGCTAGCTCCATTTCTTTGCCATTCAGGCTTCTTATGTTGATAGTACCGATCCTTAACTCTGGTGATGTTGAGTTGGGGGTGTGTTTTCAGATTTGTTCCAGTAGCTGACTTTTCACTGTTCGCCCTGGTTCCCTGGTGAAAACAACAGGGGCCTTGTTTGACCGGTCGACGCTCCACCTGGCATGAAATTTTGTCGTGTTGTACCATCATTTTGTATTTTGGTTTAACCACTAGAATACAAATTGGTCGGCTGAATCCTAAATTGCCAGCCCATCCTCTTACGTTCAGTATCCAGGTAGATACCCAACAGGGTGCATCACGTGAAGGTGAGGATTGGACATTAGGTCAGAAGCCTTGCTCAGTTCTCTGCATTCCTTTAAAGGCTATGTGGAGTTCTCTCAGTTATACAACTTTATACAGTAATTATACAGTATACTTTGTACTGTACTCTATACTTTATACAGTTCTATATCCTGTATTCTGCTATATCTATCTTAGGATGAAAAGCCTGAACCTGTAGAGAATCGTGATGCAAAGTCTGAATGTGGGGGGAAATCCTACCACCTGCATACGAGACTGGCTAACTTGCCTTCATTTGAACACCTTCCAGTATAAACGATATGAGCATCCTAGACAGTATTAAATTCCAGGCCACCAGATTATCTGTCCAATTATTACTGACTGAATTACAAAGTTGTCTTGAATTCAGTTCATTATGTGAATTCTATAGATCATAAATTTCTGATATCTATTTCCAAGTATTGCAGGACAATGATAGTACTAGAAAAGGTTACATTATTACTAACTTCCTGTCAACTGTTTTCTTCCCAATTACTCTTACCTGTAAGCATTTCAGTAGTGTCAGATTTTATATTTGTCTTTTAAGGCACTTTAAGCTGCATCATTACACCTAGATGTTCTTCCTCTAGATCTTTTCTTTCCTGACGTCAAATGCTTCTTTTACTAACCTTTTCTTTCTGATTCTGTGGGTGACCATATTATCACCCCAACTCATTGACAAAATCCTCATAACTGTCAACAGCAAAGAAGTGAAGCTAGCAAAAAATCGGAGAAGTACCACCTTACTTTCATTTGAACAATATAATTAGTGTTACTGAAAGTAGCATTCAATAGGCAAGATTCTTACAGAGGATTTGAAATTGAATCTCATAGTGAAGAGAAAAGTATCTAAGAAAGTTTTTAAGAGAATTAGTTGCAGCTTTCAGAGCTAAAATGTAGACTCAAATATACAAACATTATGGGGGGAGGTTAAAGGGTTTCAGAACAAAATCAAACATTTGAGATTCATTAGCAGGCCCTGAAGAAAACATTAATTCAGTTAGAGAACCATGTGGTGAGGTACTCTGTAAGGATGGGGGGGGGACTCCATAGTGGACTTGAGAAGTCTCCCTTTTCCTTGAAGGTACATAATCAGGATTTTGATTATGATTTGTATATTGAAATATACAAATTTCATATTAACTTTTAGAAAGTAATCTCTCAATTGATATGTACATAAGAAATCTTTTAACTCTCTCAGTAGCTATATTTTTAGCAGTTTTCCAGGACTTTCGTGAAAGTTTACAGGAAATAGAATATTATTGGTTAAATGATCTAAAATGTTATCCACACTAACACAATATCAGCAACTTTGTGGAAAGAGAAAGCAGATTCATTTAAATTAATAACCTAAATCATATTACTGTAGTACACTATATAGTTTTTTGAAGAAATTTTCAAAATTTTGCTTCTGATGTTTGAGTTTTTGTATATCTGATGTGCTTTGAGCTAATAAAATATTTGATTTTAGCAACTCCATCTACACCGCAAGTTGAAGAAAAAGTAAAACAAGGTAAATATATACCTCCTGGAATGCGAGAAGGAGCAGCAAATCGACGTGGAGAGTCAATGACACCATCTAGAACTAGAGGCAAGAAAACTGCTTTTTTTTTGTTTTGTTTTGTTTTACTTTAAAAAAAAATAATTTGTTATATAACTTAGTTGAAAGCTAGTAAAATATATTACAATCATCTATAACTAAAAAACATTACTATATAACAGATTCATTCACTATAACAAACTAGCCAATATAGCACTATTACTATGATCTCTGAGTTTGTTTTAGCAAGAGTTCACTGTACTTGTCAAAATTTTCATTTTGCAGTTAATAAGGGAAAATTAGATTGATTTATAATCTTATTAATTTAATTTATTAATGTTGGTCAAATTTTATGGTTAATATTTCTCAGATGACTACATAGAATTTTATTTTCCTTAAATTTTTAATAGATGAAACAGCTACAATTCGTGTTACGAATTTGTCAGAAGATGTCAGAGATTCTGATCTGCAAGAATTGTTTAGACCGTTTGGCACGATTACTCGCATATATTTAGCTAAAGATAAAGCAACAGGACAGTCAAAGGTAAATATTACAATAAATATATGAAACTTAAAAAATTTTGAGTTTCATAATAAGTGATTTATTTTGTGAATTCATTGTGTATTTATACATATTTGAAAAAAAAAAAACATTGTATTAGTACCTGGCTATACCATGACAGATCAATGCGCTGCTTGAGAAGGAATACTACAACCTGTCCAGCAGCTGTAGTATTTTTCCCATTTCAGCACTACATTAAGTTTCAACTGAATGTACATGTTTTCATCATATAGTGGCCTTAGCCTTTATGCAACTTTAAAACAGAATTAGTTGTAATTGCTAGAGGATTAATTAACATTTATGTATAATTATCTAATTTAGCAGTGTTGAACATGTTAGTATGGTTACTGTGTATAAAGGTATGAAGGAAATGTGAACCACATGTACTGATTATCACCACTGTTACCAAAATGATGTACTATGAGTGGATTGCCCCCCCCCCCTTTTTTTTTTATTATTATTATTATTATTTATTTTTTAGAACTTGCAGCTTTTCTATATCTCAATGCACACTGTAAGTCATTCCTTTTTTATGAAACTATCACTAGTTCTAGCTGACAATATGAACATCATACAGCCTTCAAATGTTCATAAGTTTCTTTGTCACTTTCATTGATAAATTCAGTATCAACATAGTTTCTTTTGTTCAGCTTCTTCTCTTATTCAAATCACCAGCAATCTCTCCATTTCTGCAACAGGTCATTTTTTTAATAATTCTGGTGAATTGGTCTCTCTCTCTCTTTTTTTTTTTTTTTTTGGTGGTGGAGAGGAGAGGCAGGTTTGTTGACAACGGGAATGGTGATAGTCTGTATTTGCCCACACAATCACTGATTTTTACATTTATATATATATATATATATATATATAAATATAATATCAGGACCTTCTTCACCACACTTCCAAAAATCCGCTCTCTAATCAGCCATCCAAAACCTACTCATCACAACCTTAAGTACCCTGGAGTATATAAATTGTGGTGTGATTGCAATATCCCATATTTTGGTCAAACTAACAAATCTATTGAACAACGCATAGAAGAGCATAAGAGAGACATCTCATACAAAAGATCTCATGCAACTGCTTTATCCAGTCATGTTCTTTTTTCAAATAATCCTAATGATGACCAACAAAGCCACTCTGTATGCTGGAATAGATCAGAAAATATTTTTCGCTGTGAAGATGAGTTTGAAAGAAAAATCGTAGAATCACGGGAAATCCTACTGAACCCGGTCCACTTAAATAATAATTTAAGTTATAACATCCCAGATAGCCATGCTGCAGTTATTCAATATTGGCGTTCACGTGAACTTGCACGCACAATTGCAACAAACAATGGCACGCCAGTTGGAACAACTTGAAAAATACAATGTTTTTATGTATCGATTATGTGAGGCAATTTGTACCTGTAATTTCCAGTTTGTTTATTTAAATAATTCAATGTTTATTAGTATTCCTTTCCTTTATAAATACCTGAAGAAGGCTGCTATATGCCGAAACTAGTAGTATTTATCATTAAAATCTTTATATGTTATCTCGGTCTTGGAGTCATTAAATCTATTTTTTGAAATGTATAACAACCGAGTAAAAACTAATCGCCACATATATATATATATATATATATATATATAATTACCTGCATGTGTTGGTAAAAAAAAGTGTAAATTTTTTAAATTTACATTTTATTTATTAAATCACAAAAATTGAGCACTAAATATTAACATAAAATATTAAAAAAAATAAATAAATTTTATATCACTACACTGTACATTAGTAATAAGATGGCCACTTAAGGTGCACAACCCAGACTACGCTGATTAACAATAATATCAGCAAAAGTAAATCCAAAAACTTAAATTCAAAGAAATTCCTGACATGTATCCCCTAGGAGCGTACAGGATATGATAGTACTACATGAAAACTTACATCATTACTAATTTCCTATCTACAATTTCCCTCCTAATCAATCTGTTACCTGTCAAGACGCTAATATTATCAGGGCTTATATTTCTGTCTTCTAAGGCACTTTTTACTGTTTCAATCCACCTATATATTGGTTATCCTCTGGGTCTTTTTCCTGCCAACCTAGCACTTGTTTTGCTAATCTTTCTTCACCCATTCTGTTTAAGTGACCATACCACATGAGATTAGCTCTACTAACGCATTCCTGGATGCTGACAATTCAAGCTCTTCCCTAATATCCTCATTTTTAATATGATATTGCCATTGATGGCATCTGTTCAAGCCCTAATCTTTCTCAGGACTCATATCTGTGGTCTCTAGTCTTTGATCAAGTGTTTTATTTCTAACCCAGCTCTCAGATCATAAGTTAAAATTGGTTTGAACACTGTCTTATATATATATATATATATATAATTTAGTGTTTTGACTAATTTCTCTTTTATACCATATAAATTTATTCAGTTGACTTCCTACCATACCAGCTTTGTTGATTCTGTTGTCTATTTCCATATTTAATTTACCATCTTCACTAAAAAATTGTGCCTAGGTAGCTGAAATGTTTTACTTGTTCTATAGGTTCTCCATTCACAATGTTCTTAATATTTTCAATGCTTCTGCCTATTTTCATTGTCTTTCTCTTATTGTTGCTGAGCTTAATACTAAATCTATGACAATAGTTATTCAGTTTGGTCAGGGAATCTTGTACTGGATTTGGGGTGCTTAAGGGTCAAAGCTGTATAATTGAGAAGAGACCTCCACAAGCCTTTAAAGGAATGCAGAGAACTGATCAGGGCTTCTGACCAATGTACAATCCTCACCTTCTTGTGGTGCACCCTGTTAGATATCTACCTGAATACTGAATGAACAAGGGCCATTGGTATTTATATCACTCAAATCTGGAGGTTGGGTGACCAGTGCCATTGTCTAGTATCAGCAAACTTTTTGAGGAAATCTGTTTTTTGTACAGAACTCTTACCTACAGTCAGTAAAAGTTGTCTGCATAGCACAGGCCTTTTTGTTGGAACAGCAGAAGACAGGGAGCTGTGTTTTCATGCTTCCCTTCATAACATGTGGTGTTTCTGAAAGTTCCTGAAGCATTGCCACCCAACGAAGTCAAATGGTCCTTGGCTGCCTTGAACCCAGGGGCAGACCTTTCATCACAAGCAATGAAGGTATGGTTGGGCAGTTTTTTCCAGTAGAAGCCTGTTGGTAAGCTTTTTTTCATTGAGTTTTTGAAAATTCCTTTATGGTTATAATATCAACACTTACTGCTTCTCCTGACATTTTAATATTATGGATTTTTGTTCTATTCTTGAATCTAAAAAACCATTCTCTTCACCACTTAACTCATCAAAAAATATTTTGGTTTTTACCTGATAAGTGATTTTGTTAGAAGATGATACTGCATCATGTCGCCAATCCTCAAAACAAGCAGCTTTCCCATTTTTTTCGACTATTTTATTGTGGGAATAGGGTCCTGCACCAATATCGACCACTGATTGGGAAGATTGTTTTGTAGTCTCAGCATTTTTCATTATAGTTGTTACATTTGATGGTGCTAAATTGAAAGCATGACATAAATCTGAGTTTCATCTTTTTCCATTTGCTGAATAACTTCAATTTTTTCTTTGATTGGCTGATTTATGTTGTTTTCAATCTCTTGTACAGATACACTTGATGAGACACGTTTTGGATGCATGGTGGTAGATATTTGAAAATATTAATAAAAATAAGAGTTCAAGGTGGATCACAAACACCTAGAAAAATTGAGAGCAGCTAGGAGGGGAAAAGAAGGCAGTGGAGAGTATGAGTGGCTGTCAAGGGTAGGAGTAGGACCAATTAGACTTAGCCTTTCGACATCCTGTTATCTAGACACATCGGGACCATGTGTGTTTATGATGTCGGGCAGAGTTGTGACTCATCACCCCTTCCAATTATGATCTGTGAGAGTTGCAAAAGTGAAAGTGAAGTGGTCATAAACTGAGTCATGCCTGTACTGTACTTAGATGCTCTTTGGTAATTTCTCAAAAATTATCTGATCTAGAATATTTGCTATGACAGGTGTTATGTGAAAGTATTGCCACTATTTTGATAGCTCTCTTACATTATCTCATATATCCTCTGATATTCTTTTTTTTTTATAATATCCAGCAAGAAAATCTGTCTCCATGGCTGTAGTTCTCTGGGAATGGCTTCTCTAAGCAAATCTAATTATTCAAAGTATTGTTGTATCCAGTTATTCATGTGATATCCAATACTTTGAGTAATCCAGTTATTCAAAGGATTTCTATTTTCTAATTGTCTCGCAAACTTAGAAAAGTGAGAGTATTATAAAATACACTGACGTGTATATAACACTTCATTAAATGATTTGTGCTAAATAAATGACAATTATAATTAAATCAAAGTATTAGCTATTACAGATTTTACTGCTGTTTAAATTATGAAATTGTGCATTGTAATAAACAAAATAATTTGTTCATTATTTTTAGGGATTTGCATTTATTAATTTTCAACGGCGTGAAGATGCGGCTCGAGCTATTAATGGTGTCGATGGTTTTGGCTATGACAACCTCATTCTTAGCGTTGAGTGGGCTAAGTGAGTATTACATTTTTATGTTAATATTTTGGTAATATAATTAGTTGAGGGGCAGGGGGGGTCATCATTCCAGACAATTTTTGTTAGATTTCAAATCGGAATAATATGAGTAATTAAATAGTTTTAGTTCCCATCGAGTTAGCTGGGTTGTGTGTGATACTGAAAAGGCATTTCCTGCTGCATTAGAATGAGTTTTGATATTAACAATACAGGTAAAGAAAAGAAGTGTATTCAGATTTCATTAAATTGTATTCGACTTATTTAAAAAAATGCAATCGTAGCATTTGTTCTTGAGGCAGAAACCATGTGTTTTTTTTTTATATTTGTTTCTAAGCAGCATATTATAATATACATTGCTAAAATGAATAAGCATTGCATTTATGTTTTGGATTTTAAAACCACTACAAAAAAAAGTGGAGTGGTTGAATTTTTGATGATCATGCTGAAGAAACTTTTGAATGGTATATCATCATCAAATTCCTGCCATGTATCCTCAAGGGTACATGGCAGGAATTTGATGTAACTACATGAAAAAAATTACATCATTACTAACTTCGTATCTACAATTTTCCTCCAAATCAGTCTGTTACTTGTCAAGACTCCAACTAATTCGGGTATGTCTCAGGACCTAGTTAAAGGAAAACCATGAAGCTGAAAGACAATAAAACATATTGAGAATATAAATTTATTATTATACTTCTTAAGAAAGAATTGAGCTAACGTCGTTTTTTGTGCATTCTGTTTATTTTATTTATTTTTATTTTTTTTCATACAACTGACGGTATCACCATATTGCCTCTTCTGCAAATTTTACTGGTTCTCTCTTCACCAGGCTCAGTCTCTAAGCATTGGTGCTTAAAAACTTCAATTGTGCGAATACTATTTTCAAATTGTTACTTGAAACCTCTTTGAGCTTGTCAATGATTGAATTTTCTTCATATTCTTCAGAATCTTCATGCTTTGCATCTAAATTTAGCAGGTTGAAATCACTCAACTTCTCAGAATGGGATTTAATTAACTTAGATCATTTGAAAAGCCTCTGAAGTCATTTGCACAATGTCGAAGAATGTGCTTCCAAATGGCCCGCATATTGCTTGCAGTAATTTCATTCGACTTTATAACCAGGCTGAGATTTCTCTGATTTTGCTAGAAAAGTCTTGGCAGGCATTCGTTTCCAAAAAAAAAGGCCGGTTTCATCGATATTAAATATTTGTTGATCACAATAGTCCCCTTACACAATTTTCTTCAAAATCTCTGGATATCGTCTTATCTGCACTTGCAGCTTCGCCTGTGATTAGAACATTATGTAGGCTATTTCTCTTTTTCAAACGCTCAAATCACCCAGCACTAACATGGAATTCTTCTTCTTTTCCATCATTGATAGCCCTTTCTTTCCAGGTTACAAAGAGACAATGCTTTTGATTTAATAAGGCCAGTGTTTAGCGGGATCAGTTTTTGGTTACAATCTTCGATCCATGTAAAAAGAAGTCTCTCTAATTCAATTATTATAATACTTTGATTTCGAGTGCATTCATAATGAACTTGGAGCAGCCTTACCTTTCTCTTTGTATTCAGCAGTTTATTCACCCATTTTTGTGTTCTTGTCCTATCTTTGCTCTGGCCTTGCCTTATTCATTTTTCTTTATTATTTCAAGTTTTTCTTCCAATCGGATTACTTTTCGAATCATTTTCACACTTCTATTTTTTGCTCACTAATTCTTTTCCTCATGATTAATCATCATCATCATCATCATCAAATTCCTGCCATGTACCCTCAAGGGGTGTACAGGATATGACAGTACTACATGAAAAAATTACATCATTACTAACTTCCTATCTACAATTTTCCTCCAAATCAGTCTGTTACTTGTCAAGACTCCAACATTATCAGATCTTATATTTCTATCGTCTAAGGCACTTTGTACCGTATCAATCCACCTATATCTTGGTCTTCCTCTGGGTCGTTTTCCTGCCAACCTGGCAGAGAACACTTGTTTTGCTAATCTTTCCTCTCCCATTCTATTTAAGTGACCATACCATCTGAGATTAGCTCTGCTAACGCATTCCTGGATGCTGACAATGTCAAGTTCTTTCCTAATATCCTCATTTTTAATATGATATTGCCATTGATGCCATCTGTTCATGCCTCTAATCTTTCTCAGGACTCTCATATCTGCGGTCTCTAGTCTTTGGTCAAGTGTTTTACTTCTGACCCAGCTCTCAGATCCATAAGTTAAAATTGGTTTGAACACAGTCTTGTATACAGCTAATTTAGTGTTCCGACTAATTTCTTTCTTATTCCATATGAATTTATTCAATTGACTTCCCACGATACCAGCTTTGCTGATTCTGTTGTCTATTTCTATATTTAGTTTACCATCTTCACTAAAAATTGTGCCTAAGTAGCTGAAATGTTTTACTTGTTCCACAGGTTCTCCATTCACAACACAGTTGACATTTTCAATGATTCTGCCTATTTTCATTGTCTTTGTCTTTTTATTGCTGACCTTCATACCGTATCTATTACAACAGTTATTCAATTTAGTCAGAGAATCTTGCAGACTTGTAGCGGATTTATTTAGAAGTATAACATCATCCGCATAAAGCAAAGAGCTGACATTAACATCTCCAATTTTGATATCAGGTTTAATACCACATTCCTTCATAATGTGATCCATATAGATAATGAATAACAGAGGGGATAATGTACATCCTTGTTTCACACCAGATTTAACATTAAACCATCTTCCTGTACTTTCCTTCAATTCTAACTGCTGACTCACAACTCAAATAAAGACTAAGTATTGCTTGATATAATTCCCCATTGACACCATATAACTGCAGCGTATTGAATAGCTTCTCTCTTGGCACCTTGTCATATGCCTTTTCCAAATCGACAAAACTTAAATACAGATCTTTGTTATATTCCCATGCTTTCTTGACTATTTGTCGTAAAGTGAAGATCTGATCCTGACAGCCTCTATTTGGCCTGAATCCAGCTTGTTCTTCACCAAGCTTTTCTTCCACAATTCTTCTCAACCGTTTCTCAAGTATACTTGCATAGATCTTGCCAGGAACACTCAGTAGGGAAATACCTCTGTAATTCTCACATTCAGTTTTATTTCCCTTTTTATATATGGGTACTATGAGAGCTCTACTCCAATCATCGGGAATTCGTCCTTCTGTCCAGGCTTTCTGAACTATGCAGTGCAGCCACTGTAAGACTCTTATACCACCATACTTCAGCATTTCTGGTCGAATATCATCTACTCCTGCTGCCTTTCCACATTTCAAGCCTTTGATGGCTTTTTCTACTTCAAGTATGGATATGTATTCCTGACTGCATGCCTGGTCAGTGTTTTTTATCACTGTGCTGTCATCACTGCTTGTTTCATTTAGCAGTTTTTCAAAGTAATTACTCCATACTTCAAGGATATCTTTTTCTCCTGTTTTCATTTCACCTTTATCATCTCTAATTCCTTTTACAGCACTCTTTCCTCCATTCCTAAGCTTCTTCAACAACCTCCAGAATATTTTGCCACCTTCTTGATATTTATTTTCTATATTCTTGCCAAAGTCTCATGTTTAGCTAGTTTTACACACTTTTTAGCTTTTTTACATTTGTCTCTGTATTCTGTAAGAGTAAAAGCTGACTTATTTGCCAGGAACTTTTGATATGCTTTCTTCTTTTCCTTCACTGCCTCTTTAACTTCCTGTGTCCACCAGGGAGTTCTGATTTTTTTATCCTTGCACACAACCTCACCACATGCCTCTCTGGCAGAATCAATCAATGTTTCCTTCAGAGTTTGCCACTGAATCTCCAAGGTTTGATTCCTGTTCTCAAACTCTTTCATTTTCTTTTCAATAATATTTCTGTATTTTAGTCTACAGTTCACATCTGAGAGCTGCTCAACTTTTATTCGCTTTAAAACTTTCTTACATGTTATTCTTTTCAATATGAAATTCAATTTTATCCTGCTGAAGACTAAATAGTGATCACTTCCAATTTCAAATCCTCTGTACACTCTGGTGTCCTGCACCAGGGAGAAAACATCACTATCAACAATAACATAGTCAATGAGACTTTTCTTATTCCTAGCCTCTTCTCTCCATGTGAATTTGTGCACATTTTTATGTTGGAACATGGTGTTAGTAATAACCAGTCCATGTCCTGAGCAGAAATCCAACAGATATTTGCCATTATTATTAGCTTTGCTCTTTTCTCCAAATTTTCCCAAAATATTTTTGTATGTCTCACAATCATTTCCTACTCTACTATTTAGATCCCCAACAAGGACCAACTTTTCCTTTTTCATTGTGTCAGTTGCTTTTTCTAAAGCCTCAAAAAATTCCTCCACTTCTACCTTAGTAGAACCTTCTGTGGGACCATAGGCACAAATAAGTCTCATTGTCCAGTTCCCCATTCTCATATTTGCCCACATTACTCTACTTGAGACTGACTGCCATTCAAGAAGATTAGCCTCGTATTTTGTGTTGAATACTATGGCTACTCCTTCTTTTCCTTGATTGTCATTGCCTGAATATAACATTTTGTATTTATTGCTCAGAAAGATCTCACCAGTTTTGGTCTTTTTTGTTTCAGTCACCCCTATTATGTCGATCTGGTACTTATCTAATTCCTCAGCTAGCTCCATTTCTTTGCCATTCAGGCTTCTTACTTTGATAGTACCGATCTTTAACTCTGGTGATGTTGAGTTGGGGTTTGTTTTCAGATTTGTTCCAGTAACTGACTTTTCGCTGTTCACCCTGGTTCCCTGGCGAAAACAACGGGGGCCTTGTTTAACCGGGCGACGCCCCAGCCGGCATGAAATTTTGTCATGTTGTACCATCATTTTTTATTTTGGTTTAACCAATAAGAATACAATTTGGTCGGCTAAATCCCAAATTGCCAGCCCATCCTCGTTCGTTCAGATTCAAAGTAGATACCCAACAGGGTGCACTATGAGAAGGTGAGGATTGGACATTAGGTCAGAAGCCCTGGTCGGTTCTCCGCATTCCTTTAAAGGCTATGTGGCGGTCTCCTCTCAGTTATACAGCTTTGACCCTTAAGCACTCATGATTAAAGGTTAGAAAAATAATTTAAAATAAAAAAGTAAGGAAAACAATTGCATGAGATATGATCAGTAAAATGCTATGTAAAGCAGACGCCATAAATTTTGGCGGTAAATTTGGAACATGTGTACATGGAAATAGTGCAGTGTACCATTAAAAAATAACTTTGTAAAATGTTTTGAATCGTTTACTAAATTATTTCATCCTGGTGAGTGATTTTTTAAAATAGTTAGCTATGAAAAATGTATAGATCGAAAATTTTTAAAATCTGTAACATTTCTTTTTAAGATATATATATACAGGCATGCTAATCGAATTTGGGTATTGAAAAAAAGATCACCATATCAGTTTTGCTTATTCTGCTGTCTATTTCCAGATTTTACTTGTTCTATAAGGTTCTTCATTTAGAATGCAGTTGATATATTTAATGTTTCTGCCTATTTTCAAGAAAATAACAAGAAAACATTTCTTACTTTAAATACAGTGATGCTTCTTGTATACTAGACATGCTTACAATGTACTTTATTTTGATCATTACAAAATCCATTTTGGTACACTTGATAATGACAACTAGTTTTAGAGTTTATCAAGTACATGTTTCATTATCATACTTACTGAGATCTGTTTCTTATGCTAATCCCATACATGCATGAGAGATTGCAAAACATATTGGACATAAAGGATCTTGGCATATGTGTGCAAGGGGGTTAAGGAGAAAGTAGGAATCTGTTGATGTATTTCTTAAATAGATGGAGGCTGTGGTTTTTAGGGAAAGCAGAATGAGAAAGAGTGGGTGGAACAAAAAGAACTAAGAGAAGTAGGTTTGAAGCTGCAGTAAATGAATGTAGATGAGCAGCTGCTCTTGTTCTTACATTCTCAGGAGAAAGTAGAGGAGTGATAGTGATCAGTTCATCAGAATATTACCATGAAAATACTTTAAGTAATTTCATGGTATCTATTTGGTGTCAGCCTTGCGAGTCCTTTTCCATTCTTTCCTATTGTGCCATTTCTTCAGTTGCTCCACACTCTTCCATGTCTTTTCTCACCACTTCTTTCCATGTCTTTCTCAGTCAACCTCTTCCCATCCACATTCAGATTCATAGTCCTATTTACACTTTCAGCTGCTGAGCCCTGTTCAACATGTCCAAACCATCTTAATTTGTTTTCCCCATTTTTTCATCTATTGGTACCACTCCCAAGCTACCTGAAAAATTCATTTTTAATTTTATCCTTTCTCATTATTCCATATCTACCTTAACATTCTCTTCTTTGCCACATTCATCCTTTGTTCATGTGTGTTTTATTTATAGCCCAACATTCTGAACCCATACAACATGGCAGGTCTCACAACTGGCTTAATGAACTTAACACTGAACCTAAATACCTAAACTTTTCTTTCCCCTCCAAAATATAATTTTCGATCATTACTGAGGTATTCTCTTCAACATACTAGACAGCATGTGTGCCAAACACAGCCACGCATGAATGTTTCAGTGTTGATGAGAAAATAATCGGAACAAAGCCTAACCTAAAATATGCAAAAATGAAAAAAAAAGTGTGTATAAAATGTGTGTGTGTGTGGGGGGGAGATCTGAGATACTATCAAAGGCAAGAGAAAGTGAAATGAGATCCTCTCATTCAAGAAATGAATAGCACTGTTTTAGTTGTGTTGCTGCAATTTGAGTTTATTTATGCATAGCTGTGTTTGGCACATGCTGTCTAGTGAGAGGTCACTTGACTATATCCTTTCAGAATCTTGTGGGCATATGCTCATCAGTTATTTATGCATATATATTCATTATTAAAAATTATGGAAAGAACTACCATGTTATAGCAAAACATTTTAATATAAATGAAGTTTTACTATAATGGTAGTTGTTTCCATGATTTTTAATAATGAATGCTGATCACCATGAAGGAAGGATTTATATAGTATTTTTGTTTAATATTTATTAATTGTCTTCATGATATGAGCCTCTGTAGCTCAGTCAGTATAGACAAAGCCCTTTGGTCAGAAAGACCTGGGTTCAATTCCTGTCCAAAATGTGATGAACCTTAATCTGGTCTCTTACCATCCCCATGAACACTCATATCTATATCCATAAAAATTTCCCCATCCCCAATGCCAGATTCTGTGACAAGCCAGTTGGCGTTTCCCACAGTTGCATAATCATAGCAGGTCCTGCATCGAGTAGGATAAAAACCCAAAGAGGAAGAAGAAGAATTCCTCATGATATAAAAATATATATATATCAAAGTAAAGTTTCTTATTTTCCATTTTCAAGTTATAATAGTTCCTGTTAAAAAATGATGCATTACATAAATCGGTTGGTTTCTTCACTAGGTGAAGTATATATATATATATATATAGAGAGAGAGAGAGAGAGAGAGAGAGAGAGAGAGAGGAATATCTAATGACGTTTCTGTTTTATGATTATATGGGAGTGCATTGTCTACTAAAACATCAAAAGAAAACAATGCATTGCAATCAGTAGTTTTAACTTCTCCCTATTGCCAAGATTATAGAATTGCATATGGTAGAATATTAAGCTGCTGTGAGCTTTATTTTGTAAATTGTTCCCATACGTGAGAGGTTAAAGGACCTATAATACATCAGTGCCACTTTTTTGGGGAAGGGGGGGTGCAGATGGGGAATGAGAAGGTTTTTTTTTTTTTTTTTTTTTTTTTTTTTTTTTTTTTTTTTTGAAGAGTTTCAGGTTGTGGTTGTTTGGGAATATTTCATGAGGAAGGCTGTTCCAGAGGACAGAGGTGGATGGAATAAAAGAGGAGAAGCATGTTTGGTGTGTTTGCAGTTCCATAGCAAAGGGTGGGGGGGCTTGGCAGTATATTGATAGGTGCATGAGAAAATGGAAGGGTGATGGTTGCCAGTTCAGTGGAGAAGGGACCATTGAAGTACCTCTGGAATAATAGATATAGTGCTGAAATACTGCACATTCTGTGAGATAGAGGTTGGAGTGAATTTGTAAGAGAAGGATCATTGTGAGTAATTGCTCACATTCTGTGATGTTTATATGGGGGTGGTCTGAAAAGTTCTCGGCCTCGACCATAGATGGCAACATTATCGGCATGATTTTTTTTAAGTTAGTACATCTGTCATATGCATCCATGTGAACTCGCAAGTCATTCTATCAAGTAGTTTGTTTTATACAGCTGTCTGAAGCAAAAGTGTTGTCTGTATCCCTTGAAATGGATAAAATTGAGTATCGTGCAGTTATAAAATTTTTGTAAAAGAAGGTTTAACGCCAGAAGAAGTTCATTCAAAGTTCATAAAAGTTTGTGGGCACTCTTCTCCATTTTCGGCAATTCAGAAATTGGCTGCCGAGTTTAAACGTGGTTGTGCCAGCCTTGAAGATGATCCATGTGAAGGATGTCCAGAAAGTGTAACAACACCTGAAATCATTGATCAAGTGCATGATATGTTATTGGATGAACGGCAAGTCAAAGTGCTTGAAATTGCTGATACTATAGGCATTTCAAAAGAATGTGCAGGATATATTTTGCATGAAGAATTGCAAATGAAAAAACTTTGCACAAGATGGGTGCTGCGTTTGCTCACAGCAGATCAAAACACACTCGCATGAAAATCTCTGAGCAATGCTTGGAGTTTTTAACAAGAATAAAACTGATCTTGTGCGTCAATTTATTGCTATGGATGAGACTTGGATTCACCATTACACACCAGAATCCAAACAGCAGTCAAAACAGTGGACAGAAACCAGTTGTTCAGCACCAAAGAAGACAAAGTCGGTTCCATCAGCAGGAAAGGTCATGGCATCAGTGTTTTTGGATGCTAAAGGCATTTTGTTTATTAATTATCTTGAAAAGGGTAAAACAACAACTAAGGAATATTATTCTGATCTTTTAACCAGACTAGAGAAAAAATTTGTGATAAAATGCTCGGTTTGCAGAAGAAAAAATAATCATCTTTCATCAGGACAATTCACCTGCCCACAAAAGGTATTTTGGCAATGGGAAAATAAGGGATCTGCACTATGAATTGTTGGAACATCCACCCTATTTCCCAGATTTGGCTCCATCTGACTTCTAACTCTTCCTTGCTGGCCAGCGTTTTTCTTCGAATCAAGACATGATTGCAGCTGTTAGAGGGGTATTTTGCAGATCTCACTGAGAACCAGTACATGAATGGGATAATGGCGCTGGAGCATCACTGGAATAAATGTATTAGTCTTAATAGAGATTATGTTGAAAAATACAAATAATTTTGAAATTATAAATTTGCTTTTTCAGTGTTAGGCTGAGAACTTTTCAGACCACCCTTGTATGCCAGGAGAGACTATAGATAAATGCTGGTCTAAGCAGAGAAATCTGCCCATAGAACCTACACTATTTCAGACATTAAATGTATTGTGTTAGGGACCATGAGATGGCAGCACTTGTTGAGCCGTCTCTCTTCGCTGCGTACTGCTTAATTAGTGATAGCCTTTGGCCAGCTATCTCTGATTGGGTACCAGTCGAGATTGAACTGCCCATTCAGTCTCCAAAAGTTAGATAGGGCTAAAACGGCCTCGTCTACTCCCTATATGGGAATAAAAGGCGTTAGCTGATTAATCTTTTCCTTAAATGTGCCAGTAATGTGCAAATAGTTCATATCTGATTAATGCTAGTTGAAATATAATTATCCACATCTTTTAGAAATGTAAACATACCAACTAATTATAGAAATTCTCTTAATTTTTTTTGGTTACTTATATATCCTGAAAGCAACAATCTAATCCTTTCTCTATAGCTATGATTTCTGTACAAAATACATGTAAAGATTTATCATATTAACTCAGTGATCAAGCGCACTGCGCTAGTAGTTTATATATTTTTAGTCCTGATGATGTGCATCAATTATTATTATTTGCAACATTTGTCCTGTTATGGATTTTACAGGTTTTGTGGTCATATAGGTGTGTTTTGGCATTTTTTCCCAATATAACCTAGATTCATCGGCATTGAACACCTGGTCTGCACTGAAACCACCTTCTTTAATGATTTTTAAAAGTTCTGCTGGGTATTTCCGGGCAGCTTCAACGTCTGGTGATGCTCCCTGGATTTTAAGATTATACAAAGAAAACCACTTTTTAAAGTTTTCAAACCAACCCTTACTGGCACAAAATCCATGCTGAGAGATTTCTTCTGAAGAATCTTGATCAAGTTCTTTTAAATGTTTATAAACTCTCAGAGCTTTTTGCTTAATAAGGTGTCCATCCAAAGGAATTGAGTGCAATCTTCTATCCAAATCATTAGAGATTTCTCCATTTTTTAAACTAGAATATCGTGAACATGAGCAACGCACTTTGCACTTATCGTTGACCCAGCAATAACACTTTCTCGGATTTTATGTTCATTTTGTTTGATTGTTCGAATTGTTGATTCATTTAAATTCATAATCCTTTCAACAACTCCTGGTTTTTCTCCAATTTTCAACCGATCCAAGATTTTAATTTCCTCTTTAATGTTGGTTTTTTCCCCTTTTGTTGCAATTTTAGTGGCCATTACAATAAAAATAAATTTTTACATGTGCTTTCCTGGCAGAAAACAAAGACAATTTTCAACAATAAACACTTTATACAGTAAACCCTAAATGGCGAACCTATGGCACGTGTGAGAATTTTGCTGGCATGTCAATGATTTACAGGTGATATCCTTTTATATGCTTATAAATAATTCAAGATTTTTTTAATTGTTACAATACGTACCAGTTGAGTTTTGTTTTACACAAGACAGCAGCTATAAAGACGTGCATATGATTGGTGCGGTATTAACGAAAGATCGCGCGACCCAAAGACAAAAGCAACTGACAAGTGTTGAGTTGAAATGCTAATTCTCTTCAATCAAATTCCATAACATCTGAAACTGTCATAACAACATTCACAACAGGGTGTCATATCGTTCCCTTGGAACTTCTCATTACTGACTGGCTCAACTCACACAAACATTTTAACCCTTGGTTGAATTTTATGGCTTCTTGTTTGCGTTTGAGGTGGCAGGCGAACTCACACATTCATTATATGACATGTTTGAATTCTTGGTAGTCTTTTATTTTAAGTTAGCCTTTGATCTGTCATAATGACATCGAGAATTTCAAATGCAATAAAACAAACACTTATTTCATAATTGAAAAATTGGACAATATTTTTAGTTAGATACTGTGTTTTGGTGCAACATATGGTTTTGCTTGAGTCTGTTATACAGCATAGTTTCTGTGAGAGGGGACATGTGATTTATTAGTTAACACTGTTTTTATTCCAGCTATCTCTAATTGCACTATTTGTTGAGAATGACACAGACTGCAAAAGCCTCTGTACAGTACCTTATTCAGTGGTACAATAAAACTAAATTCGATACTTATAACTACTTGCGCGATACGGGCAGACACAAATTTAATGAAGATAAAATTTGATTTTTAAGTCCTGTGGTGAAAAATATTAAAAAATAAAAATAAATAAAGGGTTACTAGAAATTGTAGACTGCGTTATATGAGGGTTACCTGTACAAAAATTAGTGACTTCTACTCACTCACAAACACACGTTCATAATCCTTGAAACATTTGTTTAGAATCTTTTCTGACATTAAATACAAAATTATCTGCAAAGGCAAAAGTTAGCATAGTCTTCTAGAAAGTCAAAACGTCTTCCACACCAATCCTTAAGTTCTCTCTAAGGGAAACAAATTTCCTTGCACACAAGAAAATGCCAACTCATGCCTGTATCTTTAATATATGTACTTTACTGCAAGTATGTATAGTTCCTGTTTAAGGTTAGTACCAAGAACTCTAACAGTTTACTTCATAAGTTTCAGTTGTCCAGTGTTGGAACGTTCTTCCAGCATTTTTATTTGACAGCTATCAGTTCAGCTCCTCAAATACAGCAAATAGCTTTCTGTCCAATCTTCACTTTAAAATTCACAATGGTGAAGATACATTAACTCCTCAATATAAACTTGAATAATAAGGAATCCTCAAAAAAACACTATTCATTCCCTATGTTTCTTTATTTCTTGAAGGGAAAGAATGCACTACAAGGTTTGACAGATGAGACGAATGGAGTGTATTGTCATCAGCAAAGTGCGGGTAGGATTTATGGCCTATCAGAGATCCTAGAGCTCAAAGTGGTGAAGAACAACTTGATGTAGAAGACTTCCTTGTTTTTTTGAGACCTTAAGTGAGCACAATGCAGATGATAGTTTGATGGCTAACTTTTTAACTTTTTTTTGAGTAGACTTCTTGTAGAGTAAATGCTGGATGATGCAACATAGGTTTTAATTTTCTAGCATAAGTTTTAATATAATTGAGGAAGTACTATCAGGACCCAGAAGACTTGATATCCGAGCTGTTAAAGATTCAGAAAAATCCTGAATAACTTGGACATAGTCATTCTTGAAAATCATTCTTCTTGTGAAAAGAATGTCAGGATATCACCCATATATCTTTGGATGGTGTCATTTGTTATTGCATCAGTTTGACTGCTATTTGGGAAAGAGACAAGTGTTATGCATCTTGTCCAAATTTTCTTTTGTTGAAAATAAAGGGAAATATTTTTTTTTTGATCTGCAGTGTTATGTTTTTTTTTTTTTTTTAGTGCTACAAATGGTGTTTTAAGATCATAGAGAGAAATGGAATGAGGTGCCAAATTTGCAAAGCACTAATGTGGCTTATTAGCAAATTAAAGAAAGAAAAAGAACTTTAGAAATGTAGCACTAATAATTTTGCTAGTGATGAAATATTAGCAGAGAATTCTTATTTTTAGAATTCATAGTAGAAATTAGAGTAATGGTATCTTTGGTACAGTGCTTGATATCAACATGTTAAATTATCATTTGCTTTGCCTGGATGTTAAAGATATGAATATAGATTTGCATTTACAGTTAATGATTTTGTAAAACAGACATTGTTACAAATCTTATTTATATAGTTAGCTAGTCAGCTGTTGGAATATATTTCTACCCTTGTCTGTCTGTAGATTGCCTCTAAAATTATACAATTTTGGATGTGTCTGGCATGGGGAGGTGAAATGCCAGTTGATATTGAGTTTGTGAAGCACAGTATTATTTTAGCCATATGACTGAAAATCAGAATTTCAGAATTCTTTTTAAAACCATTTCAGAGTTTTAAAAGTACAAAAGATGACATCTGTTGCATAAGTAATAAAACATGAACAAATATGTGAAAATTCAGAAACATGTTTAACATTTATTTTCAACATTCTGAACTTGATCCAAATAAAAGCCAGTTATGACATAACCCGTGCATTTGACTATATTGATAATTTCATTTTTGTGCTATTTGTGTTAATAGAATATTTTACTGGTAGTAATTTATGAATGTACATTATCATTAGTATCAAAATATTAAGTATAATAAAAAAAAACTTCTCAGTCTGTAATGATTATGCCCTTTAGTTAGAAAGATCTGGGTTTGAATCCTGTCTATGATGCAAAGAACCTTTATAGGCTAAGATTAGCTGACCTGACACGTCATTAAATTATTTCTATGAAGGTCATTTCAAAAGTTCTGCACATTGTTCTTCTTTTGTTAAACTAACTTTCATATAACCAAATACACTGCTTGGAAAGAAGTCAATGGACATCATAATGTGAGGAACAAACAGCCCATATTAATAAGATGTAGGACCCCCCTTTCACTGTGATGACTGCAGCAGTCCTATGGGGTATACTTTCCGTAAGTGTGTGATAGTTATCAATGGCAATTTTGGACCGTTGTTGCTGTAGGCATGTAATGAGGTCCTGGGCTGTTATGGGGCAGACATCCCTTGACCTCATCTGATGTTCATCACTCAGATGTTCAGTAGGGTTGAGATCAGGACTCTGTGGAGGCCAGTCGTATAGCGACCTTCATGTCCACAAACCATTCAGTTATAGCAGCAGCCCTATGACACAGTGCATTGTCTTGCTGAAGAGACAATAATTGGTTCTGTAGAAATGCCACAAAGTAGGAAGCATTGAATTTTCCAGAATGTTCAGAAACCTCTCTAAGTTCGATGTTTGTGGTATCACAAACAGGGGTCTGAGGCCAAACCAGGAAAAATAGGCCTGCAACATGGCGTCCTATCACAATGCCTCTTTCAAACCTTGTCAGTTACTTCTCACTCTTACACAGTTGTACTGACTCAGGAGCATCATATTCCTCCAATTTATACTGGTTGCAATTAATTCATTACGTGGCACGTGCACCTTGCCTATGGAGGTGTCAGCTGACTTTTTTCCCAAGCAGTGCACATTTACATGCCATCAATATAATATCTATTCTGCTTTTTATTCATGTCAACTTTCCGTAAGTGTGATAAGTTTTTTGATAAGTCAAATTATTTCAGCATTGTCAGTGAAGTGTTTTGTGTGAAGTGGTGCTCTCAACTTAGTAAAGGTCATTCTGGAGAACTTGTCAGAACTGTGTGTGAGAGAGAGGGGTGGGGAGCATTTTCCACCTATACTTTATCAGTTGGTTCAAAAGGTCAAAAAAATTTTCCAAGTTTGATGCATGAATATTTATTAATGTGCAATATCTGACCTTGTCCAATCCTCACCTTCTCGTGGTGCACCCTGTTGGGTATCTACTTTGATACTGAACGAACGAGGATGGGCTGGCAATTTGGGATTTAGCCGACCAAATTGTATTCTTATTGGTTAAACCAAAATAAAAAATGATGGTACAACATGACAAAATTTCATGCCGGCTGGGGCGTCGCCCGGTTAAACAAGGCCCCCGTTGTTTTCGCCAGGGAACCAGGGCGAACAGCGAAAAGTCAGCTACTGGAACAAATCCGAAAACAAACCCCAACTCAACATCACCAGAGTTAAAGATCGGTACTATCAACGTAAGAAGCCTGAATGGCAAAGAAATGGAGCTAGCTGAGGAATTAGATAAGTACCAGATCGACATAATAGGGGTGACTGAAACAAAAAAGATCAAAACTGGTGAGATCTTTCTGAGCAATAAATACAAAATGTTATATTCAGGCAATGACAATCAAGGAAAAGAAGGAGTAGCCATAGTATTCAACACAAAATACGAGGCTAATCTTCTTGAATGGCAGTCAGTCTCAAGTAGAGTAATGTGGGCAAATATGAGAATGGGGAACTGGACAATGAGACTTATTTGTGCCTATGGTCCCACAGAAGGTTCTACTAAGGTAGAAGTGGAGGAATTTTTTGAGGCTTTAGAAAAAGCAACTGACACAATGAAAAAGGAAAAGTTGGTCCTTGTTGGGGATCTAAATAGTAGAGTAGGAAATGATTGTGAGACATACAAAAATATTTTGGGAAAATTTGGAGAAAAGAGCAAAGCTAATAATAATGGCAAATATCTGTTGGATTTCTGCTCAGGACATGGACTGGTTATTACTAACACCATGTTCCAACATAAAAATGTGCACAAATTCACATGGAGAGAAGAGGCTAGGAATAAGAAAAGTCTCATTGACTATGTTATTGTTGATAGTGATGTTTTCTCCCTGGTGCAGGACACCAGAGTGTACAGAGGATTTGAAATTGGAAGTGATCACTATTTAGTCTTCAGCAGGATAAAATTGAATTTCATATTGAAAAGAATAACATGTAAGAAAGTTTTAAAGCGAATAAAAGTTGAGCAGCTCTCAGATGTGAACTGTAGACTAAAATACAGAAATATTATTGAAAAGAAAATGAAAGAGTTTGAGAACAGGAATCAAACCTTGGAGATTCAGTGGCAAACTCTGAAGGAAACATTGATTGATTCTGCCAGAGAGGCATGTGGTGAGGTTGTGTGCAAGGATAAAAAAATCAGAACTCCCTGGTGGACACAGGAAGTTAAAGAGGTAGTGAAGGAAAAGAAGAAAGCATATCAAAAGTTCCTGGCAAATAAGTCAGCTTTTACTCTTACAGAATACAGAGACAAATGTAAGAAAGCTAAACAGTGTGTAAAACTAGCTAAACAAAAGTCATGGGAGGACTTTGGCAAGAATATAGAAAATAAATATCAAGAAGGTGGCAAAATATTCTGGAGGTTGTTGAAGAAGCTTAGGAATGGAGGAAAGAGTGCTGTAAAAGGAATTAGAGATGATAAAGGTGAAATGAAAACAGGAGAAAAAGATATCCTTGAAGTATGGAGTAATTACTTTGAAAAACTGCTAAATGAAACAAGCAGTGATGACAGCACAGTGATAAAAAACACTGACCAGGCATGCAGTCAGGAATACATATCCATACTGGAAGTAGAAAAAGCCATCAAAGGCTTGAAATGTGGAAAGGCAGCAGGAGTAGATGATATTCGACCAGAAATGCTGAAGTATGGTGGTATAAGAGTCTTACAGTGGCTGCACTGCATAGTTCAGAAAGCCTGGACAGAGGGACGAATTCCCGATGATTGGAGTAGAGCTCTCATAGTACCTATATATAAAAAGGGAAATAAAACTGAATGTGAGAATTACAGAGGTATTTCCCTACTGAGTGTTCCTGGCAAGATCTATGCAAGTATACTTGAGAAACGGTTGAGAAGAATTGTGGAAGAAAAGCTTGGTAAAGAACAAGCTGGATTCAGGCCAAATAGAGGCTGTCAGGATCAGATCTTCACTTTACGACAAATAGTCGAGAAAGCATGGGAATATAACAAAGATCTGTATTTAAGTTTTGTCGATTTGGAAAAGGCATATGACAAGGTGCCAAGAGAGAAGCTATTCAATACGCTGCAGTTATATGGTGTCAATGGGGCATTATATCAAGCAATACTTAGTCTTTATTTGAGTTGTGAGTCAGCAGTTAGAATTGAAGGAAGTACAGGAAGATGGTTTAATGTTAAATCTGGTGTGAGACAAGGATGTACATTATCCCCTCTGTTATTCATTATCTATATGGATCACATTATGAAGGAATGTGGTATTAAACCTGATATCAAAATTGGAGATGTTAATGTCAGCTCTTTGCTTTATGCGGATGATGTTATACTTCTAAATAAATCCGCTACAAATCTGCAAGATTCTCTGACTAAATTGAATAGCTGTTGTAATAGATATGGTATGATGGTCAGCAATAAAAAGACAAAGACAATGAAAATAGGCAGAATCATTGAAAATGTCAACTGTGTTGTGAATGGAGAACCTGTGGAACAAGTAAAACATTTCAGCTACTTAGGCACAATTTTTACTGAAGATGGTAAATTAAATATAGAAATAGACAACAGAATCAGCAAAGCTGGTATGGTGGGAAGTCAATTGAATAAATTCATATGGAATAAGAAAGAAATTAGTCGGAACACTAAATTAGCTGTATACAAGACTGTGTTCAAACCAATTTTAACTTATGGATCTGAGAGCTGGGTCAGAAGTAAAACACTTGACCAAAGACTAGAGACCGCAGATATGAGAGTCCTGAGAAAGATTAGAGGCGTGAACAGATGGCATCAATGGCAATATCATATTAAAAATGAGGATATTAGGAAAGAACTTGACATTGTCAGCATCCAGGAATGCGTTAGCAGAGCTAATCTCAGATGGTATGGTCACTTAAATAGAATGGGAGAGGAAAGATTAGCAAAACAAGTGTTCTCTGCCAGGTTGGCAGGAAAACGACCCAGAGGAAGACCAAGATATAGGTGGATTGATACGGTACAAAGTGCCTTAGACGATAGAAATTTAAGATCTGATAATGTTGGAGTCTTGACAAGTAACAGACTGATTTGGAGGAAAATTGTAGATAGGAAGTTGGTAATGATGTAATTTTTTCATGTAGTACTGTCATATCCTGTACACCCCTTGAGGGTACATGGCAGGAATTTGATGATGTTGATGATGATGATATCTGACCTTAGTCAGATTCTGCCTCCATTTTGAAGTCGGATTCATGCAACAAGCACAAGAAACAGAAATCTTGCATGTTTTTAATCATTCTTGATACAGCCATGTGAAGTTCTTACTAGGCCAGCAATTCCCAAACTGGGTTCTGTAGAATCCTAGATTCATGTACTCTCTTCAGGGACTGTAAACAAATTATATAGATACAAAAATTGCAATAAAATAGTGTATTTTGTGTCAAGCAGAAAACAAATTTGGCAACTTTTTTTGACAATTTCAGCTATTCCAACTGCGATTTATATATGTTTGAGCTTGATTATCACTCCATTACCACCTTCTTGAGAAACAGATCACAGTGTGAAATCCATAAGGATTACATGCTCATTGTGCCTTTTTTTTTTTTTTCAACTGAGTGTGGGTGGGCTGTGTCTTTCCATTAAAAAAAACTAACTTCTGCCATTGTGTTATTATCATCATTTGTGAATGAAACTGAAGAAATTGTGCTTTTGTAGAAAACTCTGTGCTAAAATAGTTGTTTATTAGTTAAAACTTTGGAATGAAAATGTGTCAGTTAAGCAGGTAATGGTAAACATGAAGTAAAATTATTACAGCTGGGTACAAGTCGGGGGAGGGGGGGGGGGGGAGACTACTCAAAAGCACTTTCTTTATGATGAAAGTTGTTTAGCCAAATGTAATTGTCAACTTAAAAACTATTTGGGTTGACATTTACATTTGGCTTAGAATTAGATTGTAGAATATGCTTGTATGAACATTATGTATACAGTACCCCCCCCCCCCCCCCCCCCCCCCCCCCCCCCGAGTTACATAAGTAATGCGTTCCGTAAATCTTTACGTGTAACTTGAATTTTACGTAAGTCGAATTTGTAAATTGCTTAAGTGTAACTTCGTAAGAAACTGCAATATTTATTATTATTATATGTATGTATATATACAGATATGTATATTATTTACACAGTATTATTTTATAAATGAAACTTCATGCAGCAGTATTTACTCGGATATAAACTATAAAAGTATGAAAACTGCGAACTTTATCCTTCTCTATCGTATTCACTGTCGAAATAAGTCAATTTATATCCCGAGCTATTGTTGATATAATTTTCCTGTCTTCATATGAATTATTTTCAACTTTTCTTCTAAAGTAATTGCAGACCTTTGTTTTTTAGATTTATTACCAGCGCATTCGGTTTTGCATTTAGAATTCATTTTAAGGGTAAATAAACAAGTGACTAAACTAACCGCCTGAGACATGGACTACTGACAGGTCGGGGAAAGGAGGAATTGTTTATGGAGTCCTTATTTCTAATTGGTAGGTTTCAGTTTGAATGTTACGACTTTTGCGCACTGCCCTCTGCTGCTCTCGGCGTTTACCGGTAACCTGTCACTATCCGTTACATTTGCTGTGAATGCCAAGTCTAGTTAACATTATGTCGTTGCATACTGCAATGGATATCAAAGATGCAAAAGCCGCAAACATGTTCATACGCGCTAGTACATTTTTGAGATTTATTACGTAAGTCGGGGTGGGGGTTACTGTATATACATATATATATATATATACATATATATATATATATATATATATATATATATATATATATATGCTTATAAATTGAGATTTCCTCAGTGTAGGAAAAACTATTTTAGGGGATGCCACATAGTAAAAATAGTTTGGGGATCACTGTGACAGGTTTTCTGGGCCTGGACTCATTAAATGGAAAATGATATAATAAATGCATTTCCTTGGTTAAGGAAATCTGTTTTGTAATTTTCCCAGAAATGAAATCATTGAATTGTTTTAAATATATAATGAATCATAAATGAAATTTACAGATTTTTTTTATTTGATTTTGATACTCATGAAATCTTTTCTTTTGTAGGCCTTCAGGAAGTAACTGAAATTCCTCTGGTACACTCACAGGACTACATATAAATGTGGGGGTGGGGGTGATGCTTCCAAGGTCTCTGGAGGCTGTGTAATATTTATATGATTGTACAGAATATCTAAATGCAACAGTATATTAAGAAATTAAGAACTGCAATAAAATTATGTGTCTAATTATCGTGCACTTTCAAGTATTATATTTTATGGAAAGAGGTCCTGTTTGTTTGAGATAATAACCACTGGAACAGTATTGACTGGAAATGTTAAGCACATCTATTTCCAGTTTGAACTTCTTTTCTTCTGATCTATGTGATAATGTTGGTTAAGGAAAAGCTGGCTGGTCACTGGATTCCAAACAATGAATTATTGTCATTCCTGGACAGTTCTGCGTAATATATATATAGCATGTCTTTTTTGAGAAAAGGGATTTTTGAGGTTTAGAATTCTTTAACATGGTGTCTCGAGCTTTCACGGTTAATATCCTTTAAAATAATGAATATAAGTAATCTTTTTATTTTATGCACAGTCTTATATAAGCGCATCATATGTAGATAATGCTAAATAAAACTTATGTGAATTAAGTATTTCATGTGTTATATATATATATAATAAAAATAATTGGTGGTTAGAAATGAGAGGAGAAGAACCTTTACCTATATTGGAAGAATTGCTAAGTTTTTTAAATACAGAAAAAGTCATAGATAATCTTTCCTTGGACAGTTGAATGATATCATTTGTATTATTTAATTATTAAAAGCAAGAAAGGGAATTTCAAGAGGGGAAAAAGCTGTTCTTATTTTTGTTCTGCACGAAATCCTACGAGAAAACCCTTTCATCACGTTGAAGATAGGAGGAACTGGCATCATTTTAACCATTGCATATTTTCTGCCATTCTAGGAATCCTGCTGTCAGAAGCAGGGTTTTAAAGTAGCTGTTGGTTTCACACAGATGAAAACGATTTTCTGCATGAAAACATTAATAAACATTTATGCCACAGTAGTATTCAAACCCACATCTTGCTATAGTTGACACTGCAGAATAGTGCATTGTTATAGTAAAGTTCTATAAGATAACACACTACCCACTGGTGTGCTGGAGCTGCCTCTCACAACCTGTTTGTTAAAGCAACAATGGCTATAAAGTGGCACAATATGTTTGTATATGGTCACACAGAAAATCGAGGCAGGGTGGATAAATTAGTTTACTGACTGAGCATCAAGAGAAGCTGTTTCTTGTAAATGCTCATGGAGTAAATTTACGAATTTGGATGTACTGCTTAATGATGAAGCATTATCAGATGGAAAACAATTGAAAGGAAAAATCAGTGCGTGGCTTTTTCTTTTCAACCTTTCTAACTTTGATAAAATACTGTAAGTTCAACTATTTGTTTAGGACTGTTGTAATAAAGTTTTTTTTTTTTTTTTTTAATCTGCACATGTGAAAACCACAGAACATATATCACACTTGTGCCATGGGAGAGAAAGCCTACTGATTTTTTTTTTTTTTTTTTTTTTTAAATTGCCAGATGTTATTAGGGAAACTTCTTGAGGAAGGCTGTTCCAGAGAATAGAAGTAGGTTTGGTGGCGTTGAAGTTCTGTAAAAGAATGTTGGGCAGCCTGCTCGTGTTTAAACAAATTTAATATGGAACTTAAATTTCAGTGGCAAGCAGAGGAATGAAGAATGTCATTTCTGTAGAGTTATACCATGCCAGTACCTGCAGAATGGACTGTGAAGCACTGAGAGGCAGATCATTGATTAGCTGGACCATTCTTCAACACAGCAACAGATTAAGATACACTGTTCAAAACATGAAAATAGTATTTGAAATTAAGATTGTAGAGTTAGTAGCTGGGTGGACACTGGATACTGTTGGTTTAGCAAATGAGTAGAAGGAATAGAGTATGATAACAACTAGATATGGTAACGGGTCAGTGAGAGGAAGCTTATGTTTAAGAGAAGGCAGGAGAGTAGAACAATGCTGGGGTAGTCCTGCATTGGTGAATAATTCCAAAGAGGATGCAAAAGTAACCAACCCGAGAGAAAACTGCATATCCAAATACAAAAAAGTTGGGGGGGGGGGGGCATTTAATGAGCAGTTCTCCATGCACCCAATCAAATATTGAAATTTTAAGAGCAACAACATGCATTCCCTCCACAAATCTTTCCATAGAAACTGAGTACCACGGAGGAAAAAAAATGCTTTCAAGCCAAGAGGCTAGGTGAATGAGTAATAGAGATTATTAAAAGAATTGCTGATCCAGTTGACTGAGTGGATAGTATCTCTACTTACCAACCCACTGTGGTTATTACTATGCCATGAACTTTTGTGAATGCCTAGCCAGTAGATTATCAACTTTGGAGGCCCAAACTAGCTTGAAAAGCAGCATGTTTGATTTCTCTTAGAGTAGACATAAGAGGTATCATGATTTAAAAGGAGTGAAATCTGTAAATACACATTTCATGTTTTTTGTACATTGCAGTGTTATGTACTCTGGAAAGAAGTCAGACAATCCCCTTGGGCAAGGTGCATTTATGCTATGTAACTAGTCACATGTTTGTAGCTGGTATAAATTGGAGGAATATGATGCTCCCAAGTCAGTGTAACTGTCCAGGTGAAATGGCTGTGAGAATGTAACTGATGGAGTTTAAAAGAGGCACCTAATCCTAACGATGTGTTACTGTCTGAAATAACGTCGGTTCTATAGTCGATATTCTTGAGTTTATGAGACGAAAAACCACTTACCTCTGCCAGAGATCAGCTAACAAGGGAATCAGTTGAAGAAAAGCTTAGAAAAAGTTACTCCAGTCAGTGACTAGACTCAAGTCTATCTTCGAGCGGCCTGTTTAAAGACAAAAAAAAAAAAAGAGGACCAAGGAAGACAGTATCAGTCTTTCCGAACAAGTCAACGGAAATTAATTCTTTATTTTATTTTTCCGATTTTGCAATAATCTTGCAAAACTTCATGGAGATTCTAAGTATTTGATATTCTCTTTCACCGAATGATGTGAGCTCACAATGACTGTAGACAATTACTAAATAATAAAATTTCGCTCGCATTTCAGCTAAACAAGTCTTGTATGAATGCCTCTTTATGCATGTGTGATGAAATTTAAATGTTCTCCTTGTAGTTCTACATCTTGATTTGTAATACTGGATTTATAGATCATTCCTTGTACTTCATATCAGCTTAGGACAATAATGGAAAAAAGAACCAAACCGTTTAAGACATATCCCCAAAATTTTCAACAAGATCGATTCAGTCATTTCTGTATATTGACCGAACAAACGGACACCATTTTGTAATTTGTTTAGTGGCTGTGTTCCTTAATGTGAATGATTTTGTATAGTTCATGGCTTATTTGATTTGATTTTCCATTCCAATTATTTTTTCCCATCGTGTACATGTGTTCACTGTCTCAGACATTTTCTATTTCTAAGCCTTTTTTTTTTTTTTCTTTCTACCTGTTCCCAAGATCTCTGGCACAGGCAAGCTGGTATGTGAAAGTTCTCCCATAAACTCAAAATCAAGCATATGCTATTTCAGACATTAAAAATATTGTGTTGATAGATACCATCAGATGGCGGCATTTGTTAGCCGTCTCTTCGCTGCTTCCTGCTTAATTAGAGGTAGCCTTGGGCAAGCTATCTCTGATTAAACTGCCCACTCTCCAAAAATGGGCTAAACTGGCCTTGCTTACTCCCTATACGACAAAAAGGCGTTAGCTGATTTTAATCATGGTGGTCGATCTTGTTGAACGTATGGTGCGACTGAGGCCAAATAACGCTGGAGAGTAGATGGTAAGTTGCATGTGTTGTGAATGTTAGAAGTATGAATGATTTTAACGTTCATTATCATAGCCATGTTGCTGAGAAATAAGTGATGGCTTCCATGGTGGCTTGTAATTATTATTTTACATCCAGAAATCCACCCTAGACCAAATAAGACTTTAGGTCTCTTGGAGTAGTCTCACACCAGATGATTAAATTTATCTCCACTGTAAAAGCATTCACAAGCAACTATGCCAGTGGTAAGGTTTGTACTCCACAGTATGCTAACCAATCGACAGATTGAGGCCTTGCAATATCGACCGTTTTGCAGTTGCAGTACACTTTTTTACTCAATGTGCCAAGGAAAAAGGTATTAAAAGATACCTCCAAGGACTCAAGAGTACAAAGCAACTTTGTAACCTTTCAACTGTGTCTACTTCACAAATCATGAGATCAAATCTGCACACATAGCCCAGGCGAAACCTGCGCTATTCTGTGCAGAAATGAAGTATTACATATACATATCAACACTTCATTTCAGCGTTGCAGTTTTCCTTGAGTTTCATAATCTTTATTGTATGACTTCTGAACTTATCTACTGAAACCCGAAGATCCATAGCCTGGTCACTTTCTGATAACAAAATCTGCAATAAAATGTCATTGGTTATCTCAAACTTTGCATTTTCTAACATTGGTCTAATAGCACATGCTCACAATTCCAGGTTATTCAAATAGTTCTGAAACTTGCATTTCAGTTACATTCCTAAATTACCCTCCCTATCTATATTCACGTAATCAGCAATTACGTACATCCATTGACTAACCCGACTGTCATATTATTATAGAATGTTAACGAGTTCCTCAAACATGACCTTAGTAAACTCATGTTGTTCATTGCAAAGTGTAGATTCTCTGCCAACTCATTTCTTTTTTATCTACCTTTCCAAAATCTTCAATCCCGGGATAGTGCTAAGTCGATAGTTACATCACTCTTTGCACTACCGTTGTACAATGGGATTATCACACGTTCTTTGCACTGCTATGGAATCTTCCTTATGCTGAGACTAAAATTATACAGCTAGGTTAAAAGAACTGCCTGTTCAGCTGAAACGATTTTAACTTTCGTATTGATACCCCACAAAACCATATTGCAGAATTCTTATTTAGCTTACGCAACAGTTGTACCACCACCACCGCATATAACTGACTTTCTTCCTACAGGATAAAGGTGGCATTGAGTTCCATGTGGTATACAAAAGGAGATAACTTTTAGCAAAATGCCCACTCATTAACTGAACAATCTAATTGCACTCCTACCCTGGAATAAGTTTAATATCTTATTACATATTGAAGCTCTTTGGCTTTGTACTCAGGAGTAGATTATTATTAGACACCTCCAGGGAGTCCAAAGACTTCTGACTTTACACTCACACGACACCTGTTTGATATAGGCTCCTCTTGCCTTTCGTGCGAGAGATTTATATACACCTGGTCGTCGACTTACGACCACAAAAAAAAAATCAGGCAGCTGCGCGTGCAATAACTATGGGATACGATAGTTATCGTACGATAACTATCTCTCACATACACTCAGTCGCTTTCAAGCATCTGTTGCGTGTAGTATATTAATTAAAATTCTACTGAAATACTACCCATAAAATGTCTAGTAAAAGGAAAATGCCTTCATCTACAGATACGCCAGCTAAGAAGTCAAGGAAAAACTTGATTTAGAGTGTAAAATGAAATTTATCCAGAAGTATGAAAGCGGAAAGAAAGTGAATACGATAACACATGACTTGAAGTTATCACATTCCACGGTATCGACGATACTTAAGGACAAAGAAAGAATTCGGGAAGCTGTGAAAGGTTCCCCACCTATGAAGTCAACAATTTTACCCAAACAAAGACAGGGACCCATCCATGAAATGGAGAAATTGTTGTTTATGTGGATGGAAGATTTACTACAGAAAAATTCACCCATGAGCCTTTGCACAGTGCAAGCGAAGGCTAGAAGTCTGTTTCAGAGTGGCGGAGACGATTACGCAGAACATTTTAAGGCTAGTACTGGATGGTTTAAGCGTTTTAAATAAAGATTAGTTTTTCATAATCTATGTGTCAGGAAGTGAAGATGAAGCCCAAAAATTCGTTGATAGTTTCGATTCTTTAATCAAAGAAGAAGATTATCTACCGGAACAAATATTTAATGTAGATGAAACCGGCTTGCAATGGAAACGCATGCCTAATCGTACGTACATACACCAAGAAGCAAAAAGGATGCCAGGATTCAAAGCTTTTACGGATCGGTTGACTAAAAGTCAACCGATCCGTAAAAGCTTTTATTCGTTTTCTGAATGATAAATGGACTCATTTATTTCAGAAAACCCTCGTGCATTTAAGCACATCAACAAGCACACACTGCTCGTTTACTACCGTGCAAACCCTAAAGTTTGGATGACTCAAACACTGTTCGAAGACTGGTTCATGAAGTGCTTTATTCCCCAGGCTCGTGAATATTGTGCGGAGAGAGGTTTTCAAGATTTTATTGATTATGGACAATGTCCCTGGCCACCCTCCTCATCTGGACGACCTTCAACACGATGTTAGAGTGGTTTATATGCCACCTAACACAACCGCTCTCATTCAACCCATGGATCAGGATGCTTTTTCAGCATTCAAGGATCACTACCTCAGAACAACATTCGTACAAGCCATCGAAGCGATAGATTCTGATGCTGATTTATCTTTGCGAGACTTTTGGAAGCAGTACAACATTCTTCAGTGTTTCAAGAATATTTCGACCGCATGGGAATGTGTAACAAAGAATTGTATGTCTAAAATGTTATGTGAATACATTTGAAGTATTTGAAAAATGAGAGGAACTGTAAGTGATTACAGAAAAAATAGTTAAACTTGCAAAAAAATCTTAAATTAGAATGTCAAATAGAAGACGTAGAGGAGTTGCTAGATTATGAAATAAAAGAACTTTCGGATGAAGAGTTGATTGAATTGGAAGCACAGAGAGTGTCAGAAGAAAAAGCGAGAGAGGAAGAAGAGGAGCCAGAAAAGAAATTCACTGCAAAGATTTTATCAGATTCTTTTTCGCAACTGAATAAAGCTCTCGCCAGTTTCGAAGCAATGGACCCTAATGTTCAACGATTCACAAAGGTTGAACGTATCATTCAAGATGCTGTGCGTTGTTATCATGAGATATATAAAGAAAAAAAGAAACAAACTGTTCAAACAAAGCTCAGCATGTTCCTCATCAAGAGAACATCTCCTACCTCAACCCAAGAACATGACCCTGACGATTCACAACCCAGCACAAGCAAAGATTAAAAATTGATTTTGTAAATTTCATTTGTATTAATTTTAGATTGTATTTTTGTGTTTACATTACAGTATTATTTTTCACATTATGTACAATATACAGGGTGTTTGGGATAAATTTGACAGTTTCGTAAGGAAAAAGAAAATCTTCTTTGTATCTATTAAATTTAATGAATTGACAAAAAAAATTACAGGCCGAGTTAATTACAATACTATCAACAAGATTTACTCAAAATAACCACCATTAGCATCGATCACAGCTTCAATTCTGCTTCGGAACCTCGAACAAGCTGATGCTACAGTCTCCCTGGGAAGGGCCGCAAAAACTGTTTTAATTTTATCCATTAACTGGGCTTTTGTATTACTGGAAGTGCGATTGGTGTCTTTTTCAACTGCGCCCCATACAAAATAATCCATGGGGTTAAGGTCTGGGGAGTTTGGAGGCCAAACATTTGGACTGGTGAAGTCGTAGAAATTTTCAGACAACCATTTTTGACTTTTCCCAGAGGTGTGGCAAGGGGCCGAATCCTGCTGCCATACATACGGCCTACCATTGGCTACCCTTGTTATCCAGGGCTTGACTACAGTTAGCAACTCCACGAACAAAGCCCGAATTCCAATGCCAGGGTTCTTCAACACCTGTTCCTGCAGATTTGCGAGGAATTCTGCTGTACGAACGCAATCAGATCGTCTGCTAGGGATCTTTCTTCTTGCTACATCCTCGTAGTCACCATTGCAAGTCTCTAGTTCATGTTTGATTGTTTTTACTGTATTCAGGGAGCATTGGGCAGCAGTCGTAATATCCTTATTTTGATGGCGGGCACGAATCATCATGATACAAGTTATTCTCTTCCATGATTCAGGTGGGTTCCAGCTATCCATCCTTTCTGACATCTTGTATATGAATGAAGAAGGGTCCAAACTTTTAAATGAAGAGAAGTGTGTGTTAATACATGTAACTTATGGAAAAATATAATTAATTATAAATATGTCAAATTTATCCCGAACACCCTGTATATAATTATAAATTTAAAAGATTATAAAAATAAATTATAAAGATGATAAAAAGATTAGAAAGGTTAAAGAATACTGTTAATAAATATATGGGCGACATACGACCAGATCGACTTACGACCTGTCAGCCAGAACAGAAGTCGGTCGTGTGTGTGTGTGTAAGATGCAAGACCTCCTTATGCTGCGATGAGTGTAGCAATCTTACAGGTCATATTTTCCACAACGGATCAACGAAAATTTTGGTTGATCCGTTACGATCCACTACAGCCCAGATGAGGTTCTGGGTTGTAGTGGGGAGGATGTCTTAACGTCACATTACACTCCAGTTCATCCCATACGTGTTCAGTAGGGTTGAGATCAAAGCTCTGTGGAGGCCAGTCAAGTGTGTTGACATGTCCACAAACCACGGAGTTACAGCACAGCCTTATGACAGTGCATTGGTCAATACCGTAGGAAGCATTGCATTGGCCACCATATTCAGATATTTCTCGGACTTCAGTGTGCGTGACACCACGAACACTGGTCCGAGACCAAACCAGGAAAAACAGAACCATACCATCATGCTGCCACTTCCGAATTTCATAGTTGAGGCTACCCACACTGGTGGGAGACGTTCACCGAACATCCACCATACCCATACCCATCTGCTCGGTAGAGGGATTATTGTAATTCGTCACTCCATATTACAGCTTTCCAAACTTTCATATACTGTCAAAATTCTTTACAGCATTGAAGAAGCCGCTGCATATTGTTTCGGATAATATGGGACTTGCATATTGCGCTACTACCATAAAAACATATGTTGTGAGCCTCACTTCTGAATGTTTTTGTGCAGATTCGTGTTCCAGTCGATGCCGGAACTCCGTATTCAACGTGTCAGCTGACCCTTCGTAGCATTCTACCGACACGTTCGATGAGTGTGATAGGTCGTCCACTGCGGGCGCATTGGTAGTTGTTCCCTGTTGCTTCCATCTCAGTATGGTATCACGGATCATTGACCTAGAATGGCCGGTTTGCTGAACAGAGGCCTGCGACATGGCATCCTATCAACGCTTCTATCACTTTCTTTTTCGCAGCCATTTCACATGGACACAGTTGCACTGATTTGAAAACATTGTATTCCTTCAATTTATGCCAGTCACAAACGTGTGCCAAGGGAGTTTAGTTTTAGTTTCTGGGGGAGGGGGTAAATTAAAGATATGGCAAACGTAACTGAAAAACAAAAAATAAAATTTAAAAGTTCTGGTAGGTACTAATTAAGTGGTGACAAATCTAGTATGAGAGAAGATATTAAAGGTCTGTTGGAAGAATCAAGAAACAAATGTGAGTAAAAATTGCGGATTGCTACCCAGATATAAAAGTAATCGAGTTAAGAAGGAGGGAGATAATAGCAAATTCACTCGCAGGATGTGTGGAAGAAATAGATGCGAGTTTTTAGATGTGTGGAGTGAGTTTGATGGCAGGAAAGACTTTCATAAGAGAGAGACGGCCTGCACTCGAATTCATTTGACGTCAGAAGCCTGGAGAAATTAATTCTTAGTATGAGTCCTAATGCAGAGAGGGAAACTAGGGAGGAATGGGGAAAATATGTGTGAAAGTTCAGCTAAGGAATGCAAACGTCATAAGATGATTATGTCTTCGAACATGGTTATGTATGTGGAGAAGGGGTGGAAAAATATGCTTTGAGTGTGGACGTTTTGAGTCCGGGGAGGGAAAAGAGAAAGTTCTAGAATTTTACAAGACCAAATAGATTGCATATCTAATTACAAGATTAGGCTAGGTGGTAATTTATTAGGTCTATGCACAAATGCCAGGAGTATTAGAAACAAAGTGGTTGAGTTCTTTGCTTTATTGAATACGATGCAACCTATAATTATTGGCATTATTGAAACCTGGCTATCAGAATCAGATATAGTAAGTGGGATCGAATGTAATGGGTATACTATTTTTAGGAATGACAGAAAAGTTAGGAAAGGAGGAGGAGTACTACTAATGATATCAGATGACTTAAGTCCAGTTAGGGTAGAAACACAAGAAAAGAATGTCCCATGTAGTGTTACGTTTGAGTCTATTTGGTGTGAAGTGGAGGTTATATGAAACATATGGTGGGATGTTGCTATAGACCTGGCGACTCAGTTACAGGGGAAGAAGAAATGCATCACCAATTTAGCCTTATGAGTACCAAACGAATGATCATTATGGGTGACTTTAATTTTCCAAACATTGATTGGGTAGACAACTTTCTCAAGCGGCATGTGAAAGAAGGAACTCAAGGTCAAAGAGTGTTGGATATTCTCACAGCGTCAGAAAGGGTTTTTGTTTGCCATATGATCACTGTCATTAGTTTGTGATAGTGATCACGCTGTGCTGCTTTGGGAAGTATCTAATCATATTGATACTCTGATTAGAACAAGTTACATGCTGAACTAAAAAGCTGGAAATTATGATGAACTTAGGACAGTGATTTTCAACATTTTGCATAACACGGCATACCTAGACTAATTATTAAAATTCTGCAGCACACTAAAAATATATTCTTTTAATATTTTTGATGATCTGGCAAAAAATAGGCATAATTTTGATTGATTTACACACACAAGAAAATGGAAGACCAGACACTAATAAATAAATGTGCAAATTACGACTTTCAATTAATTTGTTTTCATAAATCTCGTGGAGCACCTGAAGACCTCCCCCCCCCCCCTTCGTCAGCTTTTTGCGTTGGTTCTGATTTCTTTTGGTCTTCAGTGTTTGAATTTATCTGAGGGGTTTCTAGTCATCTGGCTATCTTATTAGTTGCTTGGGGTGGTTATTTGTGCCTGAGAAGAATTTTTTCAGCGATGCCTCGCATGTATGTCTTGATGTCTTGTAGTTTGGCTTCTCAGTGTAGTTGGAGGTTTCTGAATAACCAAGAGCGTTTAGTGCATTCTTAAACATTTGTTCTGGATCATTTGTAGTGCTTCGATATTTCTTTCAATCGTGTGTCTCCACGATGGTGAGGCGTAGGTTGGTAGAGGTCTTATTGTTGATTTGTAGAATATGATTTTGTTGTTGTTGTTTAGGGGGCTGTTCCTATTTAGGAGAGGGTATAGCCGGGCTATTGTCTGGTTGACCCTGGTAGAGACACTATGTGCGTCTTGAAGCTTAGACTTTTGTCGAGCTGAACCCATAGGTATTTTGCTGATTTTATAAAGGGATGAGTTTTCCAAACATTTGACTAGTTTTTTCGGTTCTGTTTTCCGTCTGGTGAATAGGACTGGCGAGCATTTTTCTGGGTCGCGCCATTTGTTATACCATTTCTCGAGTTTGTTAATTGCTGTCTGCAGTTTGTTGGTAGCTAGTTGTGGTTAGAAGGATCTGGATATGATGATGATCGTGTCGTGGGCATAGAGGGTGGTGATGGTTAGAGATATCTTGGGAGATCTGCTATATATTTGGAGTAGAGTAGGGATCCCTGGGAAACTCCAGCGGTGATATTTTTTTTCTGTGGTCCTAATTCTTTTATTTTTATCCTGAATTTTCTGTTGTTCAGGTATGACTTGATGAGTGGTATGGGGATTCCGGCTTGATGTAGCTTGTAGAATAGTCTGTAATGCCAGATCTTGTCGAATGTTTGAGAAATGTTCAGGATTATTGCTCCGGAATATTGTCGCCATTCGTATTTCGGGTAACGAATGGTGACAATATGATTCTGTAGATTCGTTGAGTGCTCTTTTCTGATACCAAATTGTTCGTCTGGTATGACATGCATATTTTCTGCTCCCTCTTGGATCTGTACAGCTGAGTTGATTGCTCAATCTCAGCAATCTTTCCTACACTTAATAGTAGGCTGATAGGTCGATAGTTGTGCGGAAACTACGTATCATTCCATGGTTTCCTGCTTCGTGGGTAGTGATTCAGCCGCAGGATGGCGGTAGCGATAACTACAAGGTGCATGATACCTTAGCGCTGGAGCAGTCTGAGTGCTTTATTGATGATTCTGTGTGGGCCTTTTTTGGTATTAAATTTCTTAATAAGCTGGTATAGTTCTGGTGGCGATATGGGTTTGGCGTTCTGGATTACTTTGCGCACTTGAGTATGACTTTTTCTTATGAAGTTTAGATCTGCGCGTGTATGATTGGGACTGGATTGTCTCTCCAGACTATCCACAAAGGCGTCTGCTTCTTTTCTTTTTCATTGCAGGCAATTCACTTTCGCGTCTGATTGCAAGGAATGTACCGTGATTTGAGCGAAGCGCTCTCATAATTTTACACACTAATTGATCTTCTGTGTTTAGGTGATGTGTCTCGTTGTTCCATTGTTTGTTTCCGCGGTCCTTCATTGCATATCCGGACCTGATTCGTTGCTCTGTTGTATGCTTGCTGGTCTGTGGAGTTCACTGTTATATGATGATGTCGTCGTAGCTGCTTTTTCTCTAGGAGGAACAGTTTTATATCCTCTGGGAGTGTGGTTGTGATGGTTATGGAGGATGGTGCTTCCAGCAGCTGTTTTTTCCAAGATTGGCATTGCTCTTTCTATTTCTTCAGTAGTTGTTATATGCAGTACTGGGCCTAGGTTTGCCTGAAGGGCTGTGGGGAGCTCGTTCCATCTGATAAAGCTGGCGTTGTCTTCAATGAGGTTGTATGTAGTGTCTTGTTGCAATATGATTCAATTAGGCACTACACAGTTGCACTATGATGGAGTTGTGGTCCGAGTTTAAATCGTTGACGGTCTCCATTTGGTAGCTAAGTGCTACTTTCTTTAATATTGCTATATCTAGAACGTGTGGTCGGCGAATGGCTCCGTAGTGCGAGGGCTCTATGGGTCCTATGATTGTCATGTTTCTTGTGGCGGCATATGAGTTGAGTATCCTGCCATTGTTGTTGTAGTTTTCTGCTATTCCGGGATGGGGGTTTGGTGATTAGATCGCCGGCTATTATTATTGCTTTGCATGGTAGTACTTCTTCCAAGTCGGATTCGAGGAGGTTTTATTTGAAGGTTGCAGGCTGTGATTTTGAGGCTGCTTGTGTTTTTCATGTGGACTTCGATTCCCGCTGTTTCGATATGCTCTGTTTAGGAATGAGCGATTTCATTGCGTTGTAGTCCTCTTTTGACGAAGATAGCGTGCCTTCGCCTAATGAGTAGGATCTGTTAGTGCGGTAGGTGATATAATTGCTGATTTTTGGTCTGTCGCTTAGGCGCAAGTCTGTTTCGTTGATGAGGATGATGTCTTCTCGAGTCTGTGGCGAATTTCTGAAGTTCTAGGATATTGTTGGTTAATCCGTTTGCGTTCCAGCTGACAATTTGTAGAGAGGTGGATTCTTGTGTCTATCCATTGAGGCTTGTAGAGAACCGTATCTGAGTGTGCCTTAGGACGATGTCTTTTGCTTCTTGTGGGGTTGATTTGTCAGATTTCTGACAGCATTTCTCCGATACAACTTGTCATGTTTGAAAGATCAGGTTTGCTGGGATTTTAGGGATGAGTTGGGCTTCGCTCGAGGGTTGCTAACTCTGTAAGTTGTTCTGTCTATTGTAGATGCCATGACTCATAGGATGGTTCTAGGTTCTAGTAGATGTTTACTGCTCTGGGGTTTAGTTTTTGATTTTGCAGGAAAAGCATACAGCCTCTATAATTGGCAGAGTGCACACTTCCAGACAGCATGTGTTCTGTTCTGCAAACTAATGCAGTTCTCAATAAACCGGTAAATTTCGATTTTTTTAAAATTTGACTATAAAATATGGATAATATATAATGGTTCAAAGTTATAAAATAAAAAATAAAAAAATCAGCTAACGCATTTTTATTCCGTATATACAGGGAGTAGGCGAGGTCGTTTTTAGCTCTTGATAACTTTTTGGAGACTGAATGGGCAGTTCAATCTCCGCTGGTACCCAATCAGCGATAGCTGGCCCGAGGCTAATTAAGGGCACGCAGAAAAGAGAGACGGCTCTACAGGTGTCGCCATTTCGTGGTCCCTCACCCTAACAATCGTATTTAATGTCTGAAATAATGTGAGTTCTACGGTCGATTTTCTTGAGTTTACAGGACGAAAAACCCGAGTTTCCGGGGGAATAAAACCCACTTGGCGGCCAGAGATCGACTAACTCGGGAACCGGTCGAAAAAGGCTTAGAAAAATTTCCTCTATATATCTATATATATTGGGAACAAACAATAAAATATTATTTATTGTTTACAAATAAATTAGTATTTCTTTCTTTATTTATTTTTTCTGTTTCTTTCATTCAACATAGTGAAATTACACTATTGTGTAGTATGACACGTGTCCGGTGGAGCCGACTATTCGCTGCGCACTTTTATTTATTTAAGTTTTACTAGAAAGTGATTGGAGGTTTTCACTTGCATAAGATGCGATGTCTGCTAAGTTTAGTTTTGGTTTATTGATGTTAGGTGTGTGTTTCGGTAGTTCAATTTAATTTAATTTAATTGTATTTCTGAACCGCGTTTTCTAGTTTTTTCCAATTTATAATACCTATATAAATATTATTTGTTGTTTATTTCTAATAAATTTGTATTATTAATTTTTCTGTTTCTTTCATTCACTTTATTACTTATGGATAATTACTTTTTATTTACATTGTTAAATAACACTCAAATTCATAACATACCGAAATTACACTTGTTTAATATGTGATATTCGTGCATCGCCTATTGTATACACCAGACACGTGCACATGATACTTGTCCGGTGGATCCGACTATTCGCCGAGCACTTTTGTTTATTTAAGTTTTACTAGAAAGTGATTGGAGGCTCACTTACATAAGATGTGATGCCTACTAAGTTTAGTTTTGGTTTGCGTTTGCTGCTGTGGTGTGTTTCGGTAATTCAGCGGTGTATAAGAATTTAGTTGTAATTTTGAACGGTTGTTCCGTTTTATTTCCAGAATTACCGTAATTATTTAATGTAGTATTCGTGAAATTATTGTTTAACCTGGTATTGGATATCAACTATTTATTCAGGCAAGTATAGAGCATGTCGGCTATGACTTTTAATGTTCCATTATTATTATTATTATTATACAGACTATCCCCACAATATCTATCATACCTCTTCTTGAACTCATTGACATACGAAGCACTCACAATAGTTAGTCAACGCACTCAATTCATTCACCACTCTCCAAGCGAAATATCTAATCCTCGCAACGTTATTAACCACATTTAATTTCCAGGGATGACCTCTTGTTCTTCCACCACTAGCTGAAATATTTCCCCTTCACCAGTCCTATAAAACACTTTTAGTAACTCAAATTTTTCTATTATATCCTCTCTACCTTTCATCCAACATCTGTAACACACAAACTCTCAATCGATGTATTGAGCTTTTCTTACAGCATTAACCAGCTTAATCATCTTTATTCATCATCTTCCTTATACCCTCTTTTACCTTGCGGTGTCGAAGGTCCATTGATCATCGGACCTCGCTCCATTTTTACAGGATAAGGTGGTCAGCCTTATGCCCCGGTGTATCCTATGGCCTGTAGTGTTGAGTTCTCAAGGCCAGTTTGCCTGCTTTGCGGGATGAAAAACCCCAGAATAAACTGGGGAAAAAACCCTGCTCTCCATGCCCAAGACTGGCTAACTTGGCTATGGCTGAGGAAGATCCTTCAGCTCCTCACGTCACCGACGGGAATCGAACCTAGGACACTCCTTCCCCAGGCATATGGTTGCAAAGCGCATAGCCACTAGGCTAACCGCGCGGACTATTAATGACCAGCTTAATCATTTGGTCATTAATCAACTTCATCTCCAAGGAATCCAGGCAACCATACCTGAGTACAGTAATCTAGATGTGGACGTCAATGCCTTATAAAGAGGAATAATAACTTCTTTATCTCTGCATGTTAGTGTGTTCTTCAATAACCAATTATTATTATTATTATTTTTATTTTATGACACCTCCTAATGAGTCTGAAGACTCATTGAGGGAAGACACCTACACTACAACTCTTTTTTTTGGGAGAAAAACCCATCTAATCCTATGAGCTATCTTGGACACTAGCAATATGGCCTCTGACCCCTCTCTATCCATCCACACCTTTAAGTCACTAGCCTCATCAATCTCCTTGAGTGCAGTTCCATCAATGTGATACACAGCTTTTAATCTTTTAATCCCAAAAAGCATAACTTGACACTTTTCCACATTGAACTGACATCCATATCTTTTGTCCATACCGCCAGCTTGATTATTATGCTACCCAACTTTGCATCATCAGATAACAACTGAATATCTCCCTTCAAGTCATTTCCTATATCATTTATATACAAATTAAACAAAAATGGTCCAAGCACAGAGCCTTGCGGCACCCCACTGGTCACCTGCTTCATCCTGGGCTGCTCCTCCATACAGTATGTTTTTGGTATCTGGCCATAAGCTACTCTTGTATCCACATCACCAGTGTAATATCCATCCCATTTGTTCTAATTCACAGTATTCCATGGGTTATCCTGCCAAACGCCTCAGCAAAATCCAGCAGTATGCTCAATAGCAGTTCTTCTTGTCCAACTTGCTATCACTCTGTTGTAAAAAGTTGATAAATTACTAAGGCAGGACTGACCTTTAACAAAACCATGCCCCCCCCCCTCCCCATAGAGGATCATATCCACCCATTCCTGAATTCTGTCTTTAACCAACTTTTCTGATACTTTTACCACCACTCCTGAGATGGTGATGCAGAAAACATCATTCTTCTGGAAAGTTTTCTTCACCGACACTGATGTCATTATAAGTCAAAGGAGGCAATTAACTTTTCCTCACGGAAAGCTCCACACTATTCAAAATGACATCCTCAACCATCATATATATGGTTTTTGAATGTATTTGTGCATATTCTTTGACAGGTGTGCTTGTATTAAGTCTCATTATTGTTACATGATATATCCAGGAATCCGAGGACTTATTGCAGAGTGCACTCCATTCCACACAACTGGCATCTCCACTTAATCCTACACACAGCACCACCTACCAATCATCAATAGAATTTTTGTCAGTAAATTGTGCGTTTTTTTGCCAATTCATCTTGTATGCAGCATGAAAACCCCCAAGTTTCCAGAAGGGAGAAACAGACAAACAAACAAACAAGAAAAATTCACCTTCAGTTGAAAAGTTCATATAAAGATTCCTTTTGTCATGATGAAAATTGAACAGTTGTATTTTCCAGTTGAAGGTCACAGTGTTTTATTCTTGCAGTTATGCTGTGGAGGTATTTATAGTTTTTTTTTTTTTTTTTTCATCAGCCACTCCATGTGAAATGTGCATAAACCTGCTTTTGACCCCCTTGCACACACACCTCCATCTACAGCTTTGAGGGGATAGCCTCTTGTTCTGCCTTTGTCTTTTTCTACTCTATGAAACATCTCTTCTGTATTAATCTGGTAACAACTCCTCACTAACTCATGTCTCAATCATAACTCCTCTCTTCTATGTAATAAGGCTCTGTAAATTGTATTCCCACATTATTGATATTTATTAGAAAACCTGACAGTGACTTAGTAAATCTCCTTTGACCCACTCTAAGATATCCTCATTCCTTTGAAAATCAGGTGACTGGATCTGCATATAGTCCATGTGCATCCTGATCAAGGCCTAATGCAGGGGAACCAGAATCCTTTTCTTATATATGCTAAGGTCCTTCTCATCACTGCCATAATCTTTATTCACAATTTTTAGCAATGTGACTCATAAACTTCAAGTCATCGTACATCACCATTCCCTGATCTGTCATTTCTTCCAGAATTTTCCCATTAATTGTATACTACTCATCCCATCCTTGACCACCAAATTTCAAAACATTACACTTTGCAACATTAAATTTGGCAGATCTGCACACTTTCATAAGCCACAACATCTGCACTACTCCTTATACTTCTTCCCTACTTTACAGATGATGCAAAGCTGGGAAGAACTTTCTGTGGGATAAAAAATCTTGTCACATCTGTATGAGATGGTTAACTCACTTTCAGTTGAAAAGCACTTAAAGGTTTTGCCTGTAGAATTTCTCCTCTGTCCATTCTCAGTACTTGGCTGGTCTGCTTCTATCAGTGTATTTTCATTTATATGGTAATATTTTATTTGCTTATATTACTCTTCATTTTTTATCATTTGTGGCCAAAACTATTTTTAATATTTTATGCATCCACTTTGAAAACTAATTTGGCTTCCTGTTTCTTTGTCATTTTCCATATCTCCCATTCATGTAATAACCTGGCCTTCACATTGGTATTAAAGGTCTTTATTTTGTATTTTTTTAATGATATTTCGATGATTTCTATATATATATCATTCAATCTTCTAAGAACAGTAAAGATGGTAAAGTGCATTACCATCTTTTTGTTCTTCAGCATCTTTAATTTCATCAAAAACCTGATAAAGAATTTGCCTTTATCAATCCTTGTATTATATCTTTTTAAATACTTCTGTATGTAGGTTATTCTTTCTGACATCTTCAGATTAAGAACTTTTGTGTTAAGTCAAACTTAAGTCTGTTGGAAGGTAGAGAATTGGGTGCAGAGAATAAATCTGATCAAGTAAGAAGCAATGTAAATCAGTGGGAGAGTAAGGAAGGAGAGATTAAAGTGGTGGTTATGAATGAAGAAGTGGGTAGCATGAGTATAGAGAATGAGAGAACAAGTATGCAACACAAATAGGGAAACAGGGAGGCTCAGTGTGGACAGGGAACAGTGTGAGAAAGGTTGATGCTCTAAGAGAATGTGAATGTGTGTGTGTGTGTGTAGACAAAAAGGGAAGGGGATGACGTGGGATCAAGGGAAAATAGTTGAATTTGAAGAAGGTTCTAAGATGAATAAGGAGAAAAGGAAAAGCCAGAGTTAAGTATGAGTCGCATCTAATAAGTGGTATGAGTGAAATTTGCTATAGATCTAGGAATGAGTGTTATGTTTGTATGCAAATGTTAGAAGTGTAAGAAACAAGGCAAAGGAAATGGTTGTATTAATTGAGTCTGTTCACCCAAGAATTGTTGGAATAAGTGAGACATGGTAGGATGACATTCTGGCAGGAATAGAGATGGAAGAGATGATGTGTTTCGTGAAGACAAAAAGGGTAAAAAGGGAGGGGGGGGAGTGCTATTGATGATAGAGAAAGAGTTATGGCCATTGGTTTTGAGGCAGTATGGTGTGAGATAGAGGTGAATAGAATGAAATACTCAGTTGAATGTTGTTATAGACCTGGTTATGTGGATGGTAGTGATCACGAATTATATAATCAAATTAGTCAAGTAAATAAGAAAAAGGTGATCATTATGAGCAATTTTAATTATGCCGATATAGACTGGGATGATGAGATAGCAACTGGAAATGAAGAAAATGAGTTTCTAGAGGTTTGAGGGACAACTACCTCAGGCAGTATATAACAGTGGGTACACGTGGATTCAGAGTCTTGAATTTGATCATCTCATCAGAGGATATTATAAATACAAGCCTTATGATTATGAGAAGCTCAGGAGATAGCTTGCAGGTGTAGCATGGAATGAAAAGTTTGCTGGAAAGGAGATCAATGCAGCTTGGGGGACATTCAAGAACTATCTAGTAGAAGCAGTCTAAATGTATTCCAAAGGTCAGAAGATTAAATAAGGTAGGTGTGAAAATGGATGAATGAAGAGATTAAAAATGCGATACAGAGGCAAAAGGCATTATGGAGTCAACATAAGAAAAGTGGTACTATACTATTGGATTTTTAAGACCATGGATTTAATAAAACATTTATATATAATCGTCTACTAGTTTCTCTAGCTGTTATGCTGGTATTAAATGCAAAAAAGTTTTTTGCATTTAATACCAGCATAACCTTTCTCGTCTTGACAAAGCTAGACATTTACAGCTAGAGAAACTAGTAGACAATTATATATAAATGTTTTATTAAATCCATGGTCTTAAAAATCCAATAGTATGTTTCAATCTTAATGAAAAGGACCAAATAATAACTTTCAGAAAGTGGTAATAATCAATTCCATGAAGATTACAAAGAACAGGCATGGTGAATGAATGACTTGGCAAGGGTAGCAAAAGTGAGGTATGAGTAGCAGTTAGTTAATGAATCCAGAAAAAATCCTAGGAAGTTTTTTTTGATACATAGCCAGCAAAAAAAAAAAAAAAAAATGATAAAACATTGATTGGAGAAAATGATATAAGAACAACTGCTGCAGAGGATATGATATATTAAATGAGCAGTTCATAAAGGTCTTTCATTCTTGTAAATGTGACATCATGCAGAGTTTGAGAGCAGTTGATAATGAGGAGAAGAGACCTACTGTGAGCAAGAGGTATACGGAGAATTTAGCAAACTTGATGTTAATAAGGCTGTGGGACATGATAATATATCAACACGTATGCTGAAGGAATGTGCCAGGGAGTTGGCATCTGCTTTAATATATTTGTTTAATATGAATCTTGCATTAGATCAAGTTCCAAAGGAGTGGAAGGAAGACAAAATTGTGTAGCTTCATAAGGGGAGGTGACAGAACTCAAGTATCAAATTATAGGCCTATCTGTGTAGTTAAAGTTGTTCTAATTATTATTATTATTATTATTATTATTATTATTATTATTATTCAGGCCTCCATGGAGTCAAAAGACTCATCGTGGGAGGTCCTTCCTAAGAACATAAAGTCTGTCAAGACTCATCGAGGGGAGGTCCCCCCCCCTAAGAAACACAAAGTCTATCATACCACTCCTTAAACTCATTGACCGTTCTCGCCCTCACCACTCCATCAGGCAATGCATTCCACGGCTCAACTACCCTTTATGCAAAGAAACCACTCCTCACCCTCTTGCTCACAGTTTCCTTTCGTAACTTCCAGGGATGGCCTCTTGTCATCACTCCTTCCCGCTGTTCAACCAAGCGAAAGAACTCCCCAGTGTCAACCCTGTAACCACCTCTCAACAGTTTAAAAGTCCCAATCATATCATCTCTCCTTCTATCCACGAAACTCTGCAGTCCACATTCCCTCAGCCGATCCTCATAACTATCCTTGTACAGTCCTGAAACCATCTTTGTGATCAGTCTTTGTATCCTTTCCACAGTTAATTTATCCCCTTCAAATCCAGGGGACCAAATCTGAGAACAATAGTCCAAGTGTGGTCTGATCAGAGACTTATACAATGGAATGATAACCCTCCTATCTCTGCAGGTCAATGTCCTCATAATTGCAGCAATCCTCTGTGTTACCTTCACCACCTTTGCAATATGTCCCCTAAACTTCAGGTTTCTATCAATCATCAACCCCAGATCTCTTGTCTCCCCCTACTTCCTCCAGTATAACTCTTCCCATAGAATGTGCATGTCGCATCGATGTTTCCCAAACCTCAAGACCTTACATTTTGCTCTGTTAAACTGACACCCCCATTCATTTGCCTGTCTATCTAGCTTATTCAAATCCTCATGCAGGGCTACTACATCTGCACTATTACTAATAATCCTTCCCAGCTCCACAAACAACTGAATATCCCCTTGCAATCCACTGGCAATGTCATTGATATAAAGGTTAAACAATATAGGTCCTAGTACTGAGCCCTGTGGGACCCCACTTGTAACCCTTTGTCTCCTTGAAACTGCTCCACCATACACAACTCTCTGATACCTGTTGGAGAGGCTAGTAAGAACCAGGTTCTAGAATTGGGTTGACAACAGTGGTATTATCTTTGGACAGCATGGATTTCCTAAAGGGAGGTCATGTTTTAGTAATCTACTTACTTATTACAATAAGATGATATCTTCATTGGACAAAGGAAATGAATACATAGTAGTAATGTACGTAGATTTTGCAAAGGCCTTTGATAGATTACTGCATGATAATTTATAGTCAAACTAGAGCAGATGGGGTTGGATATTAGACTAGTGAATTGAACTGGAGATTGGCTACCTGAAAGGTATCAGCAAGTTGTGTATGGGGGAGCAATAACCCAGAAGAAGGGCCATTGCTGTTTAACCTCTATGTTAATGATATTTGAGAAGTTTTGGATGGGGTATTCAGTTGTTTGGTGATGATGATGATGCAAAGTTGGGATGAACTATGAGGAGTAGAGCAGATGTGGCCTTACAAAACTTGAATAGATTGAGTGAATGGGACGGGAGTGGGGATGCCAGTTCAATGCTGCAACGACCTGTATAAGTAAGGAGATTCTTGTTCCATTACAATTTTAAATTTGGGAAAAGAAGATGGGATGTAAACTTTACACTTGGTGGGAATATATTGTTGGAAGTGGAGAAAATAAGAGATCCTTTGGTGATGGTGGAATCTGAAATTTAGAGGAATTGTGATGACAACACAACGAGTTCTGGGAATGATGCGGAGGACACTGACTTGTAGAAGTAAGGAGATTTTTTTTTTCCATTTTGTAAAAGGAAAGAGATGTTGGAAAGGGTCCAGAGGTGATTGAGCAAGATAGTTTCTGATCTCTGGAATGCCGAATATGAGGAAAGGTTGAGAAGATGCAATTTACATAGTTTGGGGAAACCCTGCCCTAGACTATCTTCCGAGGAACAGTGGTGTTCTGTGAAAATTTATCAAACTTAATACGAGCCTGGAATGGTTTTAAATGCTGCGACAAGTTCAAACATGTTTGAAAATCAGGTTCTCCTCCTTTGCGTGTGGATTGTGTCAAGGTCAGCACATGCTGGCCTTGACTCAGCTGCCTGCAGTTGTCGACACCTCGGAGTGCGAGTGAAGTATGGAGATATCTATTCTAGGAAATGCGGTCATAAGCAAGGTCAATGGGATGCGCTGCAGTCCATACATCCTGCTTCGGCAATAGTGTGCACTTAGCTTTACATTGAATACGAGACCGATGATACTCTGACCAAGGTTCCATTAGAATTTCAGGATTTGTGAAGTGTTCCGTCGTAGGAAAAGTTTGGGAAACTCTGATGTAGAGAATAGGAGGAACAAGGGGGTGATATGATAGAGATGTACAAGTTAAGGGTTTGTTGTCATAGGATCAATTTTGAAGAGGTTTTTCATAAAATGGTGGGAGAACAAGAGGTCATCCCTGGAAGCCGTATAAGGAGGGAATGAGAAGCAAGTTCTTTTTTTTTTTTTTGCATGAAGAGTTGTGAATGATTGGAATGCCTTGCTTGAGAGTGTAGTCTTCTTCTCTCTTTCATCATCTATGTGGATGATGAGGCAGAATGAACTCTTTCCACTTCTGTCTGTCCCTGGAGAATCTGAACAGTTCTCTCCAGTTTGGTGTCGCTTATTGTGATTTGGTTTTCAGGTCCTCCTTTATTTTGTCTATCCATCTAATTCTGGGCCATCTTTTGGATCTTTTACCATCCATCATTATATTCAGGGCTTTAGCTGGTAATCTTTCATTTCCCATTCCCATGGCCAAACCATCAGTCTTCTTCCTTGGATTTTGTCTGTTATTGTTATTTCTTGTGTTAGTCATTTCCTTATGTCATTGTTTCTTAGTCTATCCAGCAGAGATACTCCAAGTAATCCTTTTAGCCAACCCATTTCAGTAGATAATATTTTTTTTCTTTTCAATCCTTTTGAGATTCCAGCATTCCAAAGAGGAGTATCATTGTTTCATAGATTCTTACCTTTGTTACTTGTTTGATATCTCTTGACTTCCATATTTTATTAAATCATCCAAAAGTTTGGGATGCTTGACTGATTCGTCTGTTTATATCTTTTGTAATTTCGCCATTGTACTCAATAACTTCTCCAAGGTCGGTGAAGTTTTCTACCTATTCTAGATTCTTACTATCAGTTTCAATTTTCAGATTGGTACTTCTTTTTCCTATTTGGATAATCTTTGTATTGTCTGTATTTATATTTAATCCAAATTTTATACATTCTTCCTTTATTTTATCAGAAATTCACTGTAGATTTTTTCTGTGCTTGCAAGTAATGCAATGTCCTCTGCGAATTTTAAATTTGTTACATTTTTCCCATATATTTTGATTCCGGAGTCTTCATTTTTTAAGGCCTTACTGGTTGCTTCTTCCAGTGTAAGATTTGAACAGGTCTGATGACAGATTGCATCCCTGTCTTACTCTGCGCTCTGTGTGGAACCAGTTGGTTAAGGTGTTCATACTGCACTTTCAGATTTCTCATACAGATTCTTTATTATTCTTATAATTCTGTTGGGAATTTCAAATTCTTCCATAGTTTTCCATAGTTCTCTTCTACGGATTGAATCAAATGCCTGACGAAAGTCTATGAAATTTATGTAGCAACTTTGGTTGTACTCTAGTGTCTTTTCTATTAGCTGTCTTAAGGTGAATAGTTGATCAGTTGTGCTTTGTTCTAGTCTGAAACCTGCTTGTTCTTCTCCTAGTGCTAGTTCTATATATGATTTAATTTGTCTTTGGAATACTGAGGAGACTAACGCCTCTGTAATTACTGCATTCTGTTTTATCTCCTTTTTTGTATATAGGAGTTATAACTGATTTGGTCCAATCAGTAGGCACTGCTTCATTTTTGTAGATCCTGTCAGATAATGTTTTTAATGGTTCCAAAAGTTGTTCCTTTCCTGCTTTTAAGAATTCTGCGTGTATTTGATTTGATCAATACCAGATGCTTTCCTAGTTTTTAGTTTTTCTATGCTGTGTGCTATTATTTCTTTGGTAGAGATATTTGTTTCCTCTTCCATTTCAGTGGCTGGAATAGTAATATCCTGGGAGTTGTTTTTATTATTTAAGTCTCTAAAGCACATATGGACAACCCGCGGCCTAATCCGACCCTAATCTATTTCAGCAAAGTTTGTCTGATTCATGGTGTGCTACTAACTCGCATTCAGCTGACGTCATATGACTTGTGCAAAACACACTGTTTTCTCCAACCAAGGTCTCTTTCTCACTTTGACTAGTGGCGTGTGTGAACGTGTTACGTGTCAGTACGGTACTTGCGTTGGTGTTGTGCTTTGTTCAATGCCTACGTTGATGTTGTGTTCTGTTCAGTGCTTGTGGTGTAGAAGACAGTTTTGTTTGACAGTTCTGAATATCACTTATAAATTTGGGACAATGTCAGTGGTTATTGCAAAAAAAAGAAAAGTAGATGCAGAGAATCTTCAATTTCAAGACAACTAGACAGAGGATTATTATTTTATTCTGAATAAAGGTTTACCAGTATGTTTGCTGTGCAACGAATCCGTATCTGTCAACAAAGAATACAACTTGAAGAGACACTTTACTTCGAGACATGCGGATCACCCAAAAATTGATGGACAACTATGAAAAGATGAAATACAGAAGTTGAAGAAGAACTTGGATTCCCAGCAGCAAATGTTCAACAAGCAAAGAACGCAGCACCACAGCATTGTCAAAGCCAGCTTTGTGGTAAGCAAAAAAATCGCTAAGCATTCTAAATCATTTGATGAAGGAGAATTTATCAAACATTCTTTGATAAATTCTTTGATAAAACATTCTGTTGGATGTTGCAAGTATAATATGTCCTGAAAAGAAAAAAGACTTCAAGAATATTCATTTGTCGAGACGTACTGTTGTCTGACGGACAGAAATTATGGCTGATGATATTAAAAAAAGTTTAAAAGAGAAGATTGCTAGATTGGAAGCATTTTCAATTGCTTTGGATGACAGCACCGATGCCTCCGATACAGCACAACTAGCAACATTTATTTGAGGAAGTGATGTGGATTTCAACATCACAGAAGAATTATTGGTGCTTCAGCCGTTAAAAGGAACAACTACCGGTGAAGATATATTTGAAACAGTCAACACAGTCTTCGAGAGATTTGGGCTTAAATAGAGTTCACTATCTGGCATATGCACTGATGGAGCCCCTGCAATGGTTGGTCCACAGAAGGGACTTATTGGAATAGTTAATGAAAGAGCAATAGAACTACAGATCCATCTGGAAAATTTAACAAATTTTCAATGCGTTATCCACCAACAAAATCTGTGTGCAAAATTGATTAAATTCACAAATGTTATGGAAGTTGCAGTAGCCAGTATTAGCTTTATTAAGTCACGTGCACTTAATCACCGTTATGGAGATGAACTGAAGGCACTAATAGAGCAATTTGATACAAGGTTTGCCGACTTCAAAAACAAAGACTCCACATTCACTATATTTGCTCGTCTGATGGATGCTGATGTAACGAATGTGCCAGAAAACTTACAGATGGAACTTATTGAGCTTCAGGTGGATTTAGTGCTAAAATCACAATTTAACAACATTGCTTTGACGGATTTTTATAAATTTTATTTGGTGGAAGAAAAATATACAAATTTACACGCCTTTTCAAGAAAAATCATTTGCCTCTTCGACAGCAAATATATATGTGTGAACAGTTTTTTTCGAGGATGAAATACAATAAATCAAAAATTCGGACAAGAATAACGGACAAAAAAAATCTCGAAAATTCTATGCGATTATCCTTAAGTAATATTAACATCAATATTGATAGTCTCGTAGTTGAAGTACAAGGCCAATCTTCACATTAAATTATGTCGTTCATTATATTATAAAATTTATGTAGAGCTTTATACCAAAGCATTATATTATAAATAAATGAAATATGAAGTAGCAACTTGTTTTAATTCATTTAATGTTAATTTATTTTATTTAATAATTTGGTCCTGCTCTTGACTCGGAGACAGAATGATAATTTGGCCCCCGAGCTAGGAAAGGTTGCCCATGCCTGCTGTAAAGCAGCGCTTCCCAAACTGTGGGCCGTGGCCCCCTTGGGGGCCGTAGGTTTTGCTGAGGAGGGCTGTGAAATAATGAAAACAAATTTAAAATGTTTTAAGACTAAGTAGATTTTTTTATTTTAAAAGAAACGTGTTTAACTTTTATTATTTATTAATTTTTTTTGTTTTTTTTTATATTTTAATGGAAAAATTCACACATTGGGGTTGGTTCACAAACTTTGCTTCCTGCATATTTCGGCGCTTAATGAATGTTTCATTTCAAAGCAGTGGTTAATTGTTACTTCGAATGCTCTCCAGGGAAGCTCCAAATCTTCCTGTCCCTTTCATCATGCGTTCATAATCAGGGACTGTTGATATTGACTTTATATACATATCAAAACTCGTTTTATATTATCACTGTCATCCGAGCTAGTTTTCTGTTACCAATAAAAGTTTCGCATATACTTCACACATGAAAAAAAGCTTAAACAAGTTCATGTGGGGAGATAGTAACTCTCTTGCAGTGGTAAACAACCCCCCCCCCCCTCCCTAACAGCCACTATACTGCAGAGGCAAAAAAAACAAGTACTTTTATTATGCCAGTGAATAAGGTATGAGGAGTCTGTGTGATATATTTCTTAACAAATAGTGCAATTAGAGACAAAATGAATCACATGTCCCCTCATACAGAAACTATGCTGTATAGACTGAAACAAAACCATATGTTGCATGGGCAAACACAGTATCTAACTAAAAACTATTGTTATTAATTAAATGTGTGTGAGTTCGATTTCCCAAGGCGGCGATAAAATTCAACCGAACGTGTTAAAACTAAGTAATATATATATATATAATGAATATTATGGCAGTTTCACATATGGAATTTGGTTGAAGAGAGTTAACATTTCAACTCAATTGTCAGCTATGCTTTTATCTTTCGGGTGCGTGATCGTTTGTTAATACCGCACCAATCATATGCACCTTTTAATAACCCTGCCTTTGCTGTCTGTTTCGCGTTAGGCTTAATTACCGTAAAGGGAGAAAAGTCACAAAAGAGAAAAATTTCCTGGTCTGGGGATTCCTTTATTCAGGTAACATTCACTAATTTCATGTTATCAGTCTGTGGTGTGCCAGTAGCGTTAATTGGTGATATTATATTATTTGATCTATTCTACGTTAAAAAATTTAACCCCGAGATGGATAAGTGGCTGATAAAAAATAAAATAAAAATTCCCGCGAACAATCAGAAGAAGCAGAAACACTCAAAAAAAAGGACAGTATTTCATATTTTACCGAACAGCCCGCATCGTCTTCAGAACCAAACGGTAAGAGGCAAAAAATGTAATATATGCATGGACGTTTCACTTCATGAATGTTTCACTCGATACTGCAACATTTTGAAATATATTTTTCTCTCTTCTACCAAATGGAAAACATGCTCCAACAAGAAGTGCAACAGAAAATTTTCATCAGTTGTGTTAATTTTGTGCCGGTGATTTGTCTTATACAAATCCGGCAATTTTGAATGCCGAATTCAAGTTGTGGTATAAGAAATTTGAAAAACCGTTTGCAATAGCACCATGCAAAAATGCCGTCATTGCAGTTTCAAAGTGAGCGTGACAAAATGATATATCCTAACATCTATAACTTATTAAAAATATTTGCAACGCTTCTGGTAACAACATGCGTCAGTGAAAGGCCATTTTCTAACTTGCGCCTTTTAAAAACCTATTTAAGATCTACCATTACACAATCACGATTGAACGGACTGGCTTTGCTATATATATACACACACAGAGAGAGATTAATGTAACCACGACTGAAATAATTCAAGAGCTTTGTGAAAAGAAAACTGGATTTTATTCTTTAAATAAATTTTTATAATTACCTAATGAATTTTATTGAATGATTGAAATTTAAAGATAATTAAAGTTAATTAAAAATAAAATTAAAATATTTTTATCTGTTCAACTCGGCCTCCCACCCCCCAAGATTAAATCCTGCGTGCGACTGTCCAAATGGAGAGGTACTATCTGCTCGATACCCATACAACCCTAATCCGTGAGAGTGTAGCATCTGTAGAGAATTTAATTGTGTTTAAGGCAAGGCATGATGAGCTGTGTGTATGACAAAGGGACCTCCTAGATGAGCCTTCGACTCCACGGGGCTTTGGGGATGATAATAATAATTTGCATGATCTAGATTTCCTAGCCATGATGTAACCCAACTTTTACTTTCTTCATACATTTCTTTATTATTTTCATATATTTATCAGGAATTCCTTAGCTTTAATAACTATCCATGATGTCTCATTGATACTCTAAGTGTAGCAAAATCCATAAAATTTAGTTATAAGGAAGTTCTAAGTATTATACGTCTGTTTAAATTTTATTTCTTAAACTAAAAATGTGATGTACAGTTTTTTCTAAAAACTGTACCTTTTCTAAAAACTAACTTGCTAGTGTCTCAATATCTTTTCTATTTCATTTTGAATTCATTTATCACGTTGTTACAAAAACATTTTGCAGGTACTAACAGTAGACAAATTCAAGTTGACTACTCGAAATTCAGATCAGTTTTGAGTAGAGCGATATGGGCAAACATAAAAATGGGATATTAAATTGATATTACATATGGCTTTAGTCTTTTAGAAGGTTCTATGAAGGAATTTTTCAAATCATTAGAGAAGATGGCTGACAAAGGAAAAGCTGGTATTTGTTGGAGGATATTAACAGCCTATTAAAAAACTAATACCAGGTATATACAGAAATGTTTTGGAAAAATTTGGAGAAAAGAGCAAAGCTAATAAAAGTAAGCACCTGCTGGTTTCTGTTAAGTCATTACTAATTCTGTATTTCAATATAAGGATGTGTAGAATTCACATGGAGAAAAGACAAGAAATAAGAAAAGCTTCATTAACTATGTTAATTGTGATATCTTTTCACTGGTTCAAGATACAAGAATATACAGGAAAGTAATCATCATTTAGTTTTGAGCAGGATAAAAATGAATATCATATTAAAAAGAAAAATAGATACAAAAGTTTTAAAAATAATCAAGGTCAAACAGCTTTTTGTAGGTAAACTATATAGACTCAAACATTCCGATGTTATTGAAAAAAAAAGAATGAAAATGCTTGAAAACAAAAACCATAAAAGTAACCATACACAAAGTTCATACAGGTAAGTCAGCATGTGAGAGAATATGGAGAAATATTAAGAAAGTTTAGTTATATGTAAAACTAACTAAACAAAAGTCGTCGGAAGATATTGATAAGAACATAGAAGATGAATAGTAGGAAGGCAATAAAATTTTCTGGGTACTATTGAAAAAACAGAAAAAGATGGAGTACTGTAAAAGAAATCTGAAACAAAAAAGTGACAAAAACTGAGGATAAACATAGCCTTGTTGTCTGGAGCAATTATCTGAAAGATTGTTAAATAGAACAGTGGTAGAAAATATTCAACGGAATGCATTACGAAGGTATCAATACTTGAGGTAGGAAAAAAAAAACCCCTCAGAAACTTGAAATGTGAAAAGGCAGCTGGAGAAGATAATGACTTAAACTACTCACATTTGGAGGTATAACAGTTTTACATTGGTTATATTACATAATTCAAAAGATTAAACTGGATTTGACAATTTCCTGTGCAGTAAAATAAAGTCAGAAAATACGAGAGTGGTCTGAAAAATTCTCGACCATAGATGGCAACGCTATCGGCGAGATTTATTTATTTTTTTCTAAGTTGGTACATCTGTCATAAACATCCATGTGAAATTGCAAGTCATTCTATCAAGTAACTTGCTTATACAGCTGTCTGAAGCAAAAGTGTTGTCTGTATCCCTTGAAATGGATAAAATTGAGTATCGTGCGGTTATAAAATTCTTTGTAAAACAAGGTTTAATGCCAAAAGAAATTCATTCGAAGTTCATAAAAGTTTATGGGTGCTCTTCTCCTTCATTTTCTACAATTAAGAAATAGGCTGCTGAGTTTAAACATGGCCTACCAAAGAAGTTCCAAAGAAGACAGTCTGTTCCATCAGCATGAAAGGTCATGGAATATTATTTCAATCTTTTAACCAGACTAGACGAAAAAATTTGTGAGAAAAGTCCCGTTTCGCAGAAGAAAAAAATCATCTTCCATCAGGACAATGCACCTGCCCACAAAAGGTGTTTTGGCAATGGGAAAATTAAGGGATCTGCACTATGAATTGTTGAAACATCCACCCTTTTCCCCAAATTTGGCTCCTTCTGACTTCTGTCTCTTCCCAAAACTACAACTTTTCTTTGCTGGTCAGCTTTTTTCTTCAAATCATCATTATTATTATTCCTGACACCTCCAAGGAGTCCGAAGACTCATTGCGGGAGGACACCTACAACTGTTTCAACCACTACACCGAACCTCTACTACGAATCAATGCCATCTACCTCCACCACAACTAGTATTTTTTGTCTGGAAATGATTGCAGCTGTAGAGGGATATTTTGCAGATCTTACTGAGAACTACTACATGGGCAGGATAATGGCACTGGAGCATCGCTGGAATAAATGTATTAATCTTAAGGGAGATTATGCTGAAAAATAAAAATAATTTTGAAATTATAAATTTGTTTTTTCATTGTTAGGCCAAGAACTTTTCAGAACCTTGTAGAGCCAAACTTTTCAACCATTGCATCATCCCAGTTATGACATATCGATCAGACATGGCCAATAACCATAATCTGGAGACAGAATGAGGAAAACTGATGAAAACTGGAAAAAAAAATAAAAAATAAGGAATGAAGATATAAAAATAAAGAAGCAAAATTGTTGGATATATAGGAGAAGAGATTTTAAAATTAAAATGGAGATGGGTAGGACATATTGCATGGATGAAAAGTGATAGATGGATAAAGACATTCATTCAGTGGCACCCATATGAAGGAATATGAATGCCTGGATGACAAAAGAGAGAGAGAACCTTCAACAGAGAAAGATGGAGACAAATAGGGAAAGCCTATCACCAAAAATGATTATAAAAAAAAAGGGGCTCAGAAGCACTTTTTTATAATCATTTTTGGAGCAGTTTCATGCACTCATATTTGTTAAGGTTTGGAAAGTTTCTCAGGGCTGAGGCAGACTCCAGGATTAGGCAATATATATATATATATATCGGCTTTCCAGCATATTCTATGGTGGGTGTTGAATGCATGGTCCTCAAGTTCAGAGTGGCTTAATGGTAGAACCAGATTCTGATATTGGCCATTTGACTATAGTAGGACATTAGTTAGAATTAAAGCACACAGATGGTTTGATGTGAAAAGATTTTTCACTTTGTTACAAATTAAACTTGTTTAACATTGTTAAACAAGAAATTCTATTCTTGTTTCTAAGTGTAAGCAAACAGACAAAGTTTGCACAAGAAGTTTCACAACTAGGCTACTTTTTTTATAGAGGCTGATGATTTCACATCAATTGCCTTAGCATCCCTGAATGCAAATGCTATGCTGCATTCATTCAACATTGGTATCTCTTCTGGGTCTAGTCATGAAGATACGTGATGTATAAAAAATTTTTTTCTTGTACTTGGATAAATAATTAAACAAGAATATAATTTCTTGGCAAGTTTAATAGTTTGGTGTAAAATCACATGTAAGAGAACTGCACTGCTATGTATCATCTTTATTATGGATTACATTGTAAAGGGAAGTGGCATTAAACCTGATATTGGAATTGAAGAATTTAATACTGGTTAGTATGGTCAGTAGGAACAGGATGGGGAGGGGATTTTGATAATATTAGCAGAACTGAAGCCAAAAAAAAGAGTAGGATTTCATCTGGAGAAGCATGCAGAAGGCATTGTATTTCAGGTTATCTGGTGTTAGGTAGACCAATAGGGTGAAATATAGGTGGATTGTTGCTATAGGCCAGCAGTACAAGAGATGATATGAACCACATGCATCAACAAATTAGCACAATGCATGCAGGGTGAGTAATTATTATGGGGCAGTTCAGCTACAGAAACATAGACTGGAAAGAGGCAACAGTCACATACAGCTGCTAAGAGATAGAGATAATTATGTGAGACAGCATGCTGTAGAGGGATTCAGGATTTGTGACAGTGTTGTATCTGGTGATAGCATCAGACAACTTGTTAACCAAGGTAGTTCATTACCTCCAGCTGTGGATAGTGATCATGCAATCTTGACTTGGGAGCTGTTCAGACATGCAGAATTTCTAGTTAAGAAGGGCATATGGAATTAGATAGCTGACTATAATAAACTGAGGAGTCAGCTGGAGCAGTACCATTGCATAAGAATCTGTATGTGGAGGGTGATGATAACATTCTTTGGGAGATGGCAAGGGATGTTTAAAGAAAATGCTGTCAGTCTTGAAGACCCAGGATTAGGAAGAAAAATCAGGTAGGTGTTAGTTGGGATGAGTAGCATCATTTAGCAGGAACTGCTTGAAGAGAAAACATTGAAGAGGATATATAACGAGTAATGTAATCGGCAAGCTCCTGAACAGTATACAAAGCATAGCCAGGAAGAGTGACAGCTATGGTATGAAAGAGAAAAGGAATTAGCCTAGGCTGAAGAATCAGGCTGAAGAAAATTCCGAATAGTTCTTTTGCTGTCTGGTGAGTGAAAGAAAGAACAATTATGAATGAATAACTTGAACAAATGCTGATGGTAGTGAGGTAATAGAAATAATTGGGTTACTGATCCCTTTGCAAGGATGTATACCATCTAGGGAACACTGCAGTGCTAAATGTGACATTGAGTGATGTCAGAATAGAGTTAGATTAATTGCAGGTGCTTAGGACATGCAAATATGGAAATACGATTAGATGGGATATCCATGTATTATGAGAATATGCAAGAGGAAGTGGTAGCTCCTTTGACCATGCTGTTTAAATCTCAGCACGTGATGAAAGATGGTTTCAAAACAGAGCTAACAAATTATAGACCAATCATTATTTCTGGGTGGGTCGGGGATTGAGGTATTTGAAAAGTTGTTGGAAGACAGAATTCAGGAATGGGTAGGACAGGGATTGGATAATCTATTGGGGCAGCACAGTTTTGTGAAGAGTAGGTCTTGCCTTAGTAATTTACTCTCTTTATAATAGTCATAGTTGCATTTGCTAAAAATCATTAAAGAATTATATTTTTGTGAATGATAAAACTGCAATACAAGGAAATTATTTGAATATGTATGTGCAACAAGCACATATTTAAGTAGCAACTGCTATCAGCAACACATGCTAATGCTGTGACCTCACAAGTAAATGTCAGGATAATTAACACCACAGGCGTTCTTCTAGTCATTTTTTAACAGAACATCCTGTTTGAGCAAAGTATGAGTGAAGATACTCACACTGAACTTGGTAAATAACAGAGAGAGAGGGGGGGGGGGGCTGTTTATCTTTTGTGGATGGTGACCAAGAAGAGATTTTGTTGATAGGGAAAAATTTAGGAACAAAATTAGCCTCTCAGGATCTAAGCAGTTGTCTCACAGATACCTGTGATATACCTGTGATAGGCTAGGGACTCAGTGTACAGGTCTGTAAGATTATGTACAGGCTTGTAAGAGTCCAAGATGCATTTAAATTTCCTTGAGGTGAAACCATTCTGTAGTAAGATGTATTGGATGGTGCTCAGTTCGTGTTGGGAAGCTTGGGAATTGGAGCAGAAAACCCATGCTCTGTTGAACAAACGTTTGAAGATGCTTATTTTTTGAGATGGATGATGTGATGAATCTTGCTATAGGTAGTAAGTTTATGGTGAATAGAAGTAGCAAGTATTTCAGAAGGGGTATGGAAAAAGGTCATCCAGGAAGGCTAATTGTCCATCCTTTTTTTTTTTCCCCCCCATAGTGAAGTTGCTGCGTTGGCATAGGCTGTCAATTTTGGTTTAAAAAGGTAAGTAAAGATTCTTCTGAGCTGGTTAGATGGCAAACACACATACATATCGAACCCAAAAGGAAAGTTGCAGTTGTATTGAAAAGAATAGAGATTCTTCAAGATTCTCTAAGTAGAAATTAGCAAGTGCAGGTGATAAAGGGCTTTCCATGGCAGTTTCTTCAATCTGTTTTCAGAATTGTTTTCCGCAGATGAAATAGATTTGGTGCATGACAAAGTCAAACAGTTCAACTGTTTGGAGGAAACTCATCTGATAACAGTTGGAGTGTCAGCCAGAGGTATGCCACTAAGGGCTTGATATCAAAGCTAATCATGAGGTCTGTAAGCCGAAAGGTTAAGTTTTTTGTTTTTATCAAAAAAAAAAAAAATCTGAATTCTTCATGGAGGCTTGTGTGTGGCTAGTACTGGAGCCTAAAAGATGAGCCTAGGCATTTTGCTAAATGATAGGTAGGAGAGCCTATGCAGTCCACTGTGGGTTTGAGTGGAACTTCTACTTCATGTATTTTAGGAAGACCACAAAAAATGCAGACTTTTACCAAAAAGGGTCTTCAATTTTTTGATAGTCTTCATTCTAACTGATCACTTTGTTGAGTAAGGAATTCAGTTTGTTAATTTGGCAGTTGGCAAGTACCTCCACTCATATTTTTGTTGTGTCATCCTATCTTGCTGACTAATCCAATTATGATGGTTAGTTGAACTTATCCTTACTTCTTTAAATTCCGTTTTTTATTTGTCTGATGTTGATTGATACTGATCCGAATATAAAGAAATTTATATTATCCTGTGCCACCTTATATTCAGATTAGTCTATATAATATAGAGGAATCAATCAATCATCAACTAACGTTTGTAATCTCACTTTTCTGCAGGCCGAGGTTAATATTATCAATTAAGGCTTCTGCAAGGTCCGATAAATTTTTATGAGCGGTGCAATGAAAGGAAATCAGGCAAACATCAAATTGAATTCAATAAAACAAAACATTTAATGCAGGGTTATATAACAAGTACATCTAAGTATAACTTTCTAAACAAGATAATGCAATTGAACAAATCCAAAATATCTCTGAGATATAGGTAGCTATTCAGTTAGATTTTAAGGTTAAAGCCACATCTCTTAGATCTTATTATTCAAGACATAAGTATTTCTATTACAACCTGTCTCTATTCTATGAGACAAATCACATCATCTACACATCAATTTAGTTCTAGTGCTTAGAATAAATACAATGCATTAGGTATCAAACAACTCTCAGTTCTCTATATTCTGCCAATTAATAGAAAATAGCTCTCACAATTCAAAGTTTCACAATTCACAATAAATATTTTTATAGTTGCGGTTCTCTAATTCACTTCTAGTCTATAAACACTTAATTGAATCACAAGGCAGTTATCAATTCAAGGGGGAAACACTTTCGTGCTTCATTCTTTCGACTATTTATAGTTAAAGGCCACAGCTAGGGTTAAGATATGTTAGGCGGAACTAATTTTCATTTTTTTCATTTTCTTCTGGATGTAAAAAGGATAAGTCTTACTGGGTTACAACTTCAGCACATTGAATTCACTTAGGCACATTTTACAATTCCTGTTAACTAATTATCGTGAGGAAACACAATTCAAAGAAATCTTCACTATGTTAACTGAAATATTAAACACAGAGCTACATAAGTCTTGACACATTACATTTACGTCATGTACTAATTCCTTATCTTCCACGATGTATTGACTTTAGTTCTGCAGCTTTCTTCCTCTAATCATTAGGAATCTATCATAATATCAGAATTCCATAGAATTTGACAATTGACATTTATGTCTTTAGGGGTGAAGCAAGATGCTTTTCATATTCCCCGCTATCTGTTGTGGTTACAGTGAAGGTAAAATTTATGAGCAGATTGCTTGCCCTGAATGGGCATGGAGATTATGCATCACTAAAGGAGGCTAATATAGCTTTTGGTCTTGTATATTTGAATATGCCCGTTGGATCGTATGCTGCAGCTTGCTGAACCAAATCGTTGGGATGTGTGGACTTCTTTAGGAAAAACTTGCTAAGGATTGTAGAAAAGAGAAAATATAGGAATATTTGTGTCTCTGTGGAGTTGGCTGTTTCTAACATACCACGGGGCATTCAGAATCATTCTCAAGCACTTGTTCTGCACTCGCTGTATTTTGATAGTGTTAGCATTAGAGGTGCGGCTCCAGGCCGGAGAGGCATAGGTGATTATAGGACGAATTGTCATCTGGTATAGTTGCAATTTGATTCTGTTGCTGAACTTGCTATTTCTATTAATTGGCGGATAGATCTGGGCTATGGCTTTAGATGCCTTTGTGCATGCAGACTTAGTGTGCTGATTGAAAGATAGCTTTTTGTCGAGAATTACACCCAGGTAATTTGTTTCTGTCTGCCAGGGAATTTTAGTATTGAATAGTAACACATCTCCTACAGGAGACATTGGCCTTTTTGAGAAAGGAACGGCTGAGCTTTTCTGGGGGTTGACTTCCAATCTCCACTTTGAGAACCAACCCTCCAGCTTTAGAATGTTTTCTTGAAGCTTTCTGGTAATGAAATGGAGTCTGAGAGATCTGGTTAGTATTGCCGTATCGTCCGCATACAGGGCCAAAATGGAAGTCATCGGATTGTGCGGGATGTCTGACATGTATATAGAGAACAGCAATGGAGCCAGTAGAGATCCCTACAGCACTCCAGCAAAGATGTGGCGCTGGGAGGATGTAGAACCGTTGATTTTTACTTGCATTGATCTATTCTGAAGATATGAATGAATTAACTGAACCATTTTTAGTGAGGTACCGGCTGAGATAAGTTTGTGCAGGAGTCCAAAATGCCAGATTTTGTCAAATGCTTTGGATAAGTCTAGGAAAACAGCGCCTGTGCACTGGTGCTAGTTGTAGCTGGTGGTAATGTATTCGATAATTCTGTGGATTTGCTGGGTAGTACTATGGTGTTGCCTAAAACCAAACTGTTTAGGGAGGATGTTTAGGTCATTTACTGAGGTTTGGAGTCGTGAGAGGATGAACTTCTCTGCAACCTTACCCAGATTTGAGATGAGATTGATTGGACGATAATTTAGCGGTAGGTGTGGGTCTTTGCCTGGCTTATGTATAGGAATTACGTCAGGCAGTTTCCAGGTGGAAGGAAAATAGTGAAATCTTAAAATTGCATTTATTATACTGGTCAGGTGCACTACTGCTTTTCGGGGCAGAAGTTCAATCACCTGATTAGTAATGCTGTCTGGCCCAGGAGCTTTTTTGTTCTTTAATTTTTTAATAATGTCATATATGTCAGCAGGTGATGTTGGTGCAATATGGTCAGTGCTGGTGATAGGAAGTTTGAGTGAGTGTCTGACCTTGCTGTGAATCTTATATAAGAATTCCATAGAAGTAGTTTTTAATGCCTATTTATTCCCAGTCCTTTCCTTGTCGATTTTTCCACATATCTCAACTCGCCTTTCGTTACACACGACCAGTCTCTTCGCTGTCCCAAAGCTTTCTCCCTTTTGTTTACTTCTGTTTACCAATTAACTGCGTTTATTCTTCCCTCCAAAATCCGGTTCTAGCCAGTTCAGCTTACATCTACAGGCTTCTCTCCATATCATAGCCATTCACGTTCTAAGCACGCACTAACTAAAAGCAACTCCGTTTCTCCTTTACTGGCCAATCAAATTCAATCAGAAGAATTACATAAAACCATATCAGCAGAATTCCACATATTTACATTCTCTTTTAGAAATAACAAATAAAGAAATAATCCATAATTCACATAAAATACATTTAAATATGACAAATACAAATTCTTATAATATATATGCACAGCTTCTTACAACATCAACACAGGAATAAATAAAATAAATTGAATGACATTTTAATACAGAGTCCTTTCAGTACTAATACATATTCTAGATTAAATAATTAAACAATAATAAACAAACTCAGTAATTATATGAATAATAATTTACGAGCAAGAGATTAACATCAAATAATATTTACGAGTGTTGCTTAAGTTATGACAGATTATGTTAAATGTGAACGAAGTACTGTATTACAATTCTTAAATATCTTCATTCACAATTTACCACTTTGGACTGACTGGATGTTCTGTTGAGAGACAACTACAAGAATACCAGTCTTTATTAACAACAATAAACCTGAAAAATCTGGCCTTGCTCAACAAGGAGTAGACACTGACCATGATATCCTATCCTATGATCCAATACTTGCCTTTTACATCGGTAAGTAGGTCTAGGTTTCAGCAGTTATTTAAAGAGAGCTCTGAAGCACCTCTACACTTCACAATTTTAAATCAGAATGACTATCTCTCTGTTGCCAAGAATTGGGAGGGTCTCATCTTGATATATGACAAGCTGTGGTGCCCCCCCCCTCCCAATATATTATTATTTTTTAAAATTAAATTTAATATAATGCTGTCATTTTATTATCTAATTTAATTTAATTTCAAATCACTTAATTTTAAAATTGGGCCTTAATTGTAATTTTATTTTATTGTAACCACTCACTAGGTGATATCTGACAAGTGGCTCAGCTCTGTAAATAGGATTAACATTCGTTGTTCTAGCTTCATCTTGTGATTATGCCGATGCACTGATGATGACCAGTTAGTTTCTGGTATATATTTGTAGTAATAAAACTACTATATTCTTGTGAATACATGTGTATAATAAAACATTATCTTGCCACAAGTTTCATTAAAGATTCATATAACTAAATTTTATCAAGAATTATACACAAATAAGGGGAAAGTAATAGAGAAAATGATACTGAAAACTATAATGAATATACAGTCAATGATAAAGTAAAACATGTACATGCAAGAATGAAAAATGGAGAGGCTGGATTTGATGGAATTTTAATAGAAATGTTAAAAAAAAATGGAGGGGATCTCTTGCATATAAAACTAGACTGAGTGTTTAGGAAGACAAGGAACCCCTAAAAGTTGGAACACTGGAAAAATCATCTTTCTGAATAAGGAATTATAGACCTATATAACCCTTCTCCCAGTTCTTTATAAGCTTTTTTTTTTTTACAAAAATTTTAGATGTCCAAATAGACTAAATTTCTAAAATACTGATATACTAAATTTCCATCAACTGAAAGAACAGGCAGGTTTCAGAAAATCCTTCTCAACTTTAGAACATTTACAAACCTTAAACAAGTAATGAAAAACAAGCGAACAAAAGAATATTGTTACATCTTTGCCTTCTCTTGTTTTGTTGTACTATCTTTTATTGTTTCTTTCTTTTCTTTACCTCTATTTTTAGTTTTATACCTTACGGTTACTTGTATCAGAAGTTAGCTTCCAACAGATTTATTTATTTTAGATTGACTGCGCCAGCCGGTAACTAGTTTCTGATACTTAAGCCTACTCTATTAACTATCTCGACAGTATTATTTAGCATTGGGAACATGTGGTGTGCAGTTGCGGCTCCCCTCTTTATCTTGCATCAAATGTCTCTCCCCCCCATCTCAAACAGCAGAACATACAAACTTTGATTTAAAATAATGCATTTTAATACAACTAAAAATCATATACAGGAAATCATGTAATAATAATATAAAAGAAATAAGTTCATGCACAAATGCTCACGCAACTGCAATAAGCTCACTCAATCCCTCTCACGTACTTCTTAATATGCTGGCCCATACAATTATATTCCAGGAGCATCAGTTAATCAATCTTATTTCCATGGTTTGCGTTAAGATTAAATGATACTCCAATGGTTATGCAAGCTTTGGCAATTCAAAGTTAACTAGATTACACATGATATGTTCACTCAATCTTATTAATTACTATTTTTGTTAAAATAAACTCCTTGCTATAAATCTTATACAAGTCACAGGCTTAATGTTCAGAGCAGTGCCTTCGCTCATTGTATCTCATATAATAAATCATCTCTTAACTGTTCCGCTACAGTTTCGCTCGAACACAAAATTACAAATTACAACAGGAAGGTCCTATTGAGACGTTCAGTCCAAAAACAGATCTTCTAGTTGGGTCGAGCAGGGCTATGCTTAAAGTTCTTCTCCTCTTTGCTTTCTCTGGTTTTACAGCACTTGATATATATATATATATATATATATAGGGTAAAAGATATGCACCTTACTGGCTATTTTCCTTATCAAAATGGTCTTTGTTTTAGATCTGGTCCTTCCTTGGACGTGGCAAGATTTCCTTGTCGCTCTGCTGTCTATCTCTATTCGTTCTTTTTGAAGTGTGGTTCCTTCACTATCGTCATATTGGTGGCAAACTCACCAGTAGCCCTATCTGCTGGTTCCCTGTTGTTTAGTTGGACGTCCTGTACACATCAGGTCCCACAGCAATGTGGGAAGTTGTTGGACACCGGCGATAAACTTCCTCAGCCCTCACGGCCTTCGAACTGGCACACAGTTAAATGCAGAAACAAGAGAGCGTTTGAAGTCCATGTCGCTCCTTATATCTCAACGGCGAGCGCCCTCACTCTCTGTCTATGTCACTCACTTGGCCGTCTTTGATTCATCAGATAATGATGAGGTCATGTCCTTTTCTCGGCAGCCTTCTCGACGGAACTGTTACTGCAGGGGTTACCGGATGACGTTTCGGGTTTTCTGCTGTGTCATGGACTATTGCGTAGTGATCATACCTTCTGCTGATTGGTTAACATAATTTTTCCTGTATTGGGTATGATTCTAAAACAGGGTATGATTGGGTATGATTCTATTACACTACAAGAATATTATTAATTAAGTTAATATACCTTTCAATTACAAGTTATTTATTACCTCTCTGCCTCTGCTCTTGAGAGTTTCAGCATGTCTTTATGTTAAGATACTATTTTCTCATGTTGTGTCTGATAGTGGGCCAGTTATTTCCGACACAACAATATAATATACCAATTTCTTTTGCTTTCATAGAATATGAAAAAGTCCTCAACTCAATAGACCTATGTAAAATGCTCGATATTTATATTAACATATTAATGCATGTATATGAGAGAGATTCAGTAGTAATAAATTTAAATAGAAAAGAGAGAAAAATAGCAATAAAGAGTCTCATCAAAATTGTTTGGTGAAACATTCTCATCAAACAAGGGTTACAGCAAAAATTATTTGCTGCAGTTCTTGAATATGTTTGAGAAAACTGAGCTAATTGTTTGTTTATACTCAGATAAAGGATTAAATAAGAATATAATTTCTTGGCATCTTTAATTTAATACTTGGATAAGGAAGCAAAGAAAAGTAATGAACATTGCATTAGTCATAAAAAACAGCAAATGAATCTGGGCAAGATATCTGATGAGAATGTCAGACAACAAATGGACACCAAGAACTGGTTATCAGAAACCTGGTAGTCCAGCAGTAAGATGGGATAATGAGTAACATGATGTTATGGGCATTTATGGTGGAGAGATTCACAAGATCAGCCAAAATGGAAGCATGGAGAAGCAGTCATCCAGCAGTGGACTAAAGAAAGCTGTTGATGATGATGATGATCATGCTATCACTTTCCTAGCCATATTTCTGATATAACTGCTCTCCACCCCTCTCCTTATACTTTTTCCATAACATCCTTTTCATCTGCACTTCCCCTTTGATATCATTAGACATCCACTTTACACACAAATTGTTTTTCTTTTTCCCTCAAAGTTTATGACTCATTATTGCTGCTAATAAATATTTCTTTACTATTTAAGTTAAGGGATATTATATCCCATATTGTTTCTTAGCCGAATATAGAAACTATATAAAGTTCGGCGATTCCAAGCGTAAGTAAATACCTGGATAGTGCAGCAACTGACCCTTGAAGGTAGTGCAAGCTGAGGCAACTCATGTAAAATGTTTTACATGAGTTTAAAATGTTTACATGGGTCCAAAGGCGACTGACTAAGGTAGTTTCTGACCTCTGGAATGTTGAGTATGAGGAAAGATTGAGAAGATGTAATTTGCAGAGTCTGGTGGAGAGAAGGAAGAGGGGAGATATGATAGAGACCTACAAGTTGGTAAGGGGTTGTTATAAGATTAATGGTGGAGAAGTTCTACAGAGAATAGTGGGAGATCAGGGGAGAACCAGAGGTCATCCCTGGAAACTGTATAAAGAGGGTGTGAGTAGGGGAGTGAAAGGCAGTTTTTTTACGTGCAGAGTTGTGAATGATTGGAATGCCTTGCCTGAGAGTGTGGTGTCTGTAAGGAGTTTGAGTGTGTTTAAGACACGGTATGACGAGATGTGTGTGTGTGATAAAAGGACCTCCCAGATGAGTCTTTGACTCCATGAGGTCTTGGGTAATAATACTAATAATAATAATACATCACCTCCCACCAAATCATCACTGATGTGGGGTGATAACCTCTATAACCTGGGTGCTATACTGACACTGGGGCATATATTAAATCATTTTAGCAGTTCAAGGACTCTTCAGTGGTGAAAGTCTTCTCGTCTGTGAAGAGGATATCAGTGTGTGTGTTGTTTATATACTGCTGAAATGCCTTTTGATTTTATATCACCCTGTGCTGCATAAGTTGTGGTGTTGGAAGTGTCCAGTAGAATAATTCTCCCCCTCCCCCTTTGTCATCAGTTAGTCCATGTGACATTGTTCTCATCTGAAACATGACATCACTTTATTCTGTTCTCACATGATTATGGCAGAGGCATGCCTTTTACAGCACTCACATGCTGTTGCCTTCTAATACAGGGTGGTTGACTTGTTCTTTGGTGGTCAGATATGTTTTCTGTATCATTATAATGGTTACTAATTTGATATGCAAGTATCCTGTTGATGCTGACTGTTTTTAGCATATTGAAAATAACAGGTGGCTTTGCATTGCAATCCTGTGAAGTGCTGTTACAGCTACACGGTTCTCATTATCTTCCCACTGCATGTTAACCCATATATGTTAACCTGCATGTTAGTACACAAATGTTGGCTGCACACAGTGCCACTAATGGAACCAGGCTCATGCAATTCTGTGGCGTATCACATCTTGCGATAAATACTTGTGTGGTATTTATGGCAAAACTGTGTATTATAATCACCTGTGTTATAATTCCACATAAATTCCTTCCTTCTCAATAAGACCACATAGCCACTCTCTCCAACTGGGAACAGGCATGACATTTCAATTACATTCAGGTCTTTGCATACTAGGACCAAATCCAATTCTTTTAAGTCTCTTGTTCCTTCTACTGTATTGCTTGAGGCATTTCCCCCTCAAGAATTCCAAAAATTCTGTTCCCTTACTACTATGTGCTGTTTCCTCTTCCTAGTTTATGTGGCTGTAGTTAAAATCTCCAATCTGATCACTCATTTTGCACTTGCCAAACTCAACTGCCTAAGCATTTCTTGCTCCTCATACTCTATATTCTGTATAGCAACATCCCACCATATATCTCAAAACCATTAGCACCATTTTCCTTCATAATCATTACTCCACCCCACTGTGTTTCCTATCCTGCCAAAATATGCTGTACCCTTCTATTTCTATTCCTGTCAGTATATCATCTTCATTCAACCATGTTTCACTGATTCCTATACTCTTTGGACTGGCTGAGTCTGTGACTGGCATTAATACATCTCCTTTATTCCTGATACTCCTAGCATTTGTATAAAGAAACATCAATGAATTGTTAGTATTCCTGCACTCTCCATTTGACTCTGTATAACATCATGCATTTCTCCCATCTCTCAAGTGTATCTCCACAAGAGGCTACTCCTGCTTCCATCCACCCTGACAATTCTAGTTTCCCTGCAATAATATTCTCACTTGCCCAAGAACAACACTCCAGATGCTGCTTACATTCTTTCTTATTCAAATTCAGGCCATCTTTCAATAGAGTTCTCTTCTGTCATATGCAATTCAAGCATCCATAATCCAGGTCTCTTTAGACACATTTTTGCTATCATGCCATTCATTATTGATGCTCTTCTCTTTATCTCTGCCTAATCATATCTAGGTCATACACTTGCTGTGGCTCTTTTGCCATACAACATCAAGTATAAACTTCAAATCTCTTGTTACTCGATTCACACTGCCTCTCAGGTCATTTGTACTAACCATCACAGTCATCTCATCCACTCTTTTGCCTCACTTAATTGGCATAGTCACACTCCATCGTTCCTCTAACATTTTATTTTGCAATCCACAAATCATTAATCTCCATACATCACGGCTCCATTCATCTCTTGCTTGCATCCCTCACTTTCTCCTATCTCTCTCTCTCTCTCCATACATTCCCACTTACCTACCATCTCTCCAACCATAGCTCCAGCCTTCTTCTCAATCCCTCTCATCCCCTAGTACCCATACTCTCCCCCTCAACCTACTCTTGTTTGGTTCACATCACTTAGCCTTTTTAGTCTCCCAATCTCTTTCTCTCTCCAGGCAACCTACTCTTTCTCTACATTCATCTACCCAATCATTACCATCCTGTAATCTACTATATTTATTTCCACATGATGCTCATCTTCCTCACCCTCAATCACACTACTCGTTTCTTTCTGCTGGCATACACTTGTTTCCAACACACGGTTACTGAAGCCACTTAAATCTATGTTGACGTCAGTGTTGCCAAGCTCTTCCCATTTCCTACATTTTATGCAGACATGCACTCCCTGGTCTCTTGCCACATTTCTAACTATCAAACCAACTACCAAATGCAAACATTTCACACACATGATAGAACCTTGTGGTATGCAGTGTAAAATGTAGTCCTCAAATAGTGGCAGGCTAGGTGACAACTTATTGGCAAAAGGAATTATGGCAGTTGCTGTTATCATAACAAATACAAAAACACTAATAAGATATACTAAAAATATACTCGAATTATAACAGAAACCTTAAAATGTAAAGTATCCATAGCCAGTTACAATCTAACAGACAAATCTCCTTGTCAATTTAGAACAAATACTCCATTACTTTATATTGAAACTTATCTTTTTTTTTTTTTTTTTTTTTCTCTGACACTACATCAGTGCTTCAGCTCTGATTTATGAATCTTAATTTTACAAAATATACAGAAAATAGCTTGTTTTCTTTAGTGATGTACCTGAAGGTCAAATGCCTTCAGGTAAATCACCAAGGCCATTTCTCTACTTTCAAGACTGAGAACACAAGGAGCTGCTGGTCAACATGCATTTACTGTCCAGCTTCAAACTTACTGAACAGATTTCTCTTTCAGTTCATCTGCCTCTCTCCTCTTTGGAACACTGTCTTGCTCTGTTTTCATAAATATTACAACCTTCAGCTGTTCAAGAAACATGTCAGCAGATTCCTTCTTTGTTCTTACCCTCTTTTCCACATATACTGATGTGTTATAGGTTGCAGCCTATAGAGCCTGATTGTTTTCTAGCATATCAAGTGCAGTTGTTGGTATTGATTATCAATTTTAGAATATTTATTGTCAGAATAAGTTTCCACTATATCTTTTTGCCTTTCATATCTGAATGAATGCAATCCCCAATAGTTTTTATTAGTGTTTAGGACATATTTTTAATTTGGTAAATACATTATTATGTGAGAAGTTTTCGGTATTGAGACCACATTGAGTCACTCAATATAAATAAGGAGTTTATTAAAAATAAGTAATTAAAACCCGACAAGTTTATGTGTCAAACTCCTTATTTTTATTATAATGTAGTCTCAATACCGAAAACTTTCCACAGAACTGCTTAACCATAGAAATCTATGTGTACATTAGCTTTTCTTTTTTCAATCACTTGCCAAAAAAACATGGTAACTCAAAATCTTCAGTAGCACAATGTCACCATCCTATTATATGTAAAGCATAGACAAATTTGTGTTGAATACAAAAAAATATAATAATAAATTAGCAGTATATAGGTTTATAAGCATGTATTTAGCATTAGGTTGTAGACTATTTTTGTCACCTGATGTGAGACTGCTTTGATTTTAATTGTCTGAAGTAGCTTGAAAAAATAGTGTGTTTTGTCTGTAGAGTTGGGATTTCTTGATTATTAACCTTTAGTCACTCACAATACTTGGATGGAATTGACATAAAAAAGAAACTGAAATGAAAATAATAAATGGAGAATTTTGAAAAATGGTACTAACTTTTCATTAGCAATTTTAACCTACTCTACTGTTCTGTATACACTACTTTACTGTTCCAGGATTTGATTTATGATTAAAGAAATATTTAAAACTCCATCAAATGACAATGTCAAATGCATCAGCAAACATATTGAATGCAAAAATAAATGAATAAATATTATTTCATTTAATGATTCCTGTACACTGCCCTGAGGATATATGTTAGGAATTTGATGATTCCTGTTTTTAAACATATATTTGAAATGAAAATAATTCTTGTAGATAAGCTTATACGTTGGTTAGATATAACTTCTAATTTTTTTAGGAAATGACGTTTAGATCATTAATTATAAAACCTTTAATTAATGACTATCTTTCTGAAATGTTACATTGCTATCTTCAGGGATTACAAAACAATGATATGTGCATGTAGGCACTCACACTAAGCAAATGAAGCTGAAGAAAGGCAACAAAGGTCATTCCTAGAGTCTTAAACAGTGCCCTTCTAGTGGGCTAAATTGGATTGTCTTGGCTGTTGGGCTGATGATCTTAGAATGTATGCTTCCTGAATTTGGGGCAGTCTCTTGCAACCAAATTTGTTGAGATTTGGAAAGTGTTTCAGAGCTGAGGCAGATTACTTGTTTGGCTGTAGTAGGACAGTTCACAATTGCAAGGGACCTGGTATACTCCAGGTTGGTCTAGAGGAAGTGGCTGGTCTTTGGTGGGGTGAATAAGAGATGCCAATTTCTTATGTGGTTTGTAACGGTTGTGAGATATTTCCTTAGGATTTTTGTTAATTTTTCAGATGTACCCTGAGTATATGGAATGATAATAAATTTAGAGTAATCTTTGCTTTGAAGGAGGGAAGGGGGGTTGTGGTTACCTGGTTTTAATATTTTAAAATATTTGTATTTTAAAATTTAAAAAAAAAAAAAACATTTGTCCACCCACACCAAAGATCAGCCACTTCCCCTAGACTGACCTGGAGTGTACCAGGTCCCTTATCTGTCCTAATTCGGCCAAACTGGCAGGACAGCAAATATCAGGATATCCAAACACAGACTACATCCGGTTCCACCAATACAGCCACTCAGGACTTTCTGACCATGCTTTGGACATCCACCATAGGGTATGCTGGATGAAGGCCACTTTATTACATCGCATCAAGTACAGAGGACTATTCCTTGAATCTGCCTCAGCTCTGAAAACCTTTCCAAATCTCAACAAATTTGGTGCATGAGACTGCCACAAATTTGGGAAGCATACATTCTAGTTTATCTTGTTATTTCTTAAAGATCGTCAACCCAGTTATTAGGAAGCACCGTTCAGGACTCTAGGACCGACTTTTGTTGCCTTTCTTCAGCCTCATTTGCTTAGTGTGAGTGCCTGCATGCACATATCATTGTTTTTTGTGATCCATGAAGATGTCAATATAGCATTGCAGAAATATAGGTAGTTATTAATTAAAGATTTTATAATTAATAATCTAGTTTACTTTGTTATTTCTTAAAAAAATAGAAGCTACAAAATGAAAATAAATTCAGATTTTTTTAAAAAAAATCTATAATTTATTTAATATAACTTTACAGTAGTAACTGAGCGTTTGCCATTAATGATGAATACAATCTTTCAGCTTCTTGTATATTCCTGATGACGGTACTTGAATTTAATTCTGGAAGTGTATAATAATAAACAAATTTTCTATTATCTGCCCCCCCCCCCTCTCCTGAGATAGTTCTGTTGTGTTCAGATATATTGCTTTTTCATTTCAGATATAAATAATGGAAGACATCTTCAGTTGTAAGACCTGCAGTAAGAACTTTAGTGGTCCAGTTCCATATAATTCTCATATTCAGAGTGGCAAACATAAAAGACAATTGGAATTGCAGAAATATCTTTCTAATTCCAAAGAACTGGATCCTAAAAATAGGGCTGAAGGTGAGATGAATTCAGCACAGGTGGAAGAAATGGATCATCTTGTTAACCCCAATATTGATTTCTTTGAAAAGTGTGATACTTGTGGAAAAAAATTTTCTGGACCAGTACCTTATCAACAACATCTTAAAAGTTATTCCCATATTAAACAGGTAAGAATGAAGAAACTCATGGAGGTTCTCACTGTTGAAGATGTCTCAAGTAAAGAGATTGAAGACTATCAACAGTCATCAGAGAACAGCCAAAACAGTGAAAGAATGCCATCTAAGGAAACTGTAGAGAACAGCACATATGAAAATAACTCAGATGAGAGTGAAGACTATCAGCAATCATCAGAAAATAGCCAAAACAGTGCTGAAGGAATGCTATCCCAGGAAGCTGTTGAGAGTAGCACATTTGAAAATAATGCAAATTCTGCATCTCATAATGAGAAACAGAATTTGGACGGACATTGTGATGATATTTCTGATCCAAAGTCTTTGGACTCAGCAGTAGATCAGGGGTTGAAAAGTAAACCCAAAGAAATGGATTATTGCTCCATTCTTGGTATTGGTTTCTTTGCACAATGTGATGTCTGTGCAAAAAAGTTTTCTGGACCAATACCTTATGAACAGCATCTTAAAAGTGATGTCCACATGAAACAGGTAAAAATGAAGAAACTAATGGAAGATCTCACTACTCAAGATATTTCTTCAAAAAAACAGATTGAAGGCTATCAGCAGTCATCATACACTAACATACCAATAGATACAGCATCATCATCTCAGCAACAGGATTTTAAAAGTAACTCTTCAAGCGAAATAAGTAGTTTTTTATCTTGTGATATATGTTATAAAAGTTTTTCTGGTCCTGTACCATATCAACAACATTTAGTATCTAATAATCATAAAAAGAATTTAAGTAAAAAGTCATTGCTTGAAAATTTAAGAACTGAAAAGAATGACCTAAATAAAGATGTATCTCCATTGGATAAAGGTTGCAGTGTAGATACCAGCAACAGAAATGTCCAGAATATTGTACCAGTCATTCAGAATACAACGTCCACTGGTAAAAATGCAACATTTGTGGATAACAGTATTCCAGGCTGTAACTATTGTGGAATACTTTCCTTTGTCAGTATACAGTCAATGCAATCTCATTATGAAAGTGATGACCATTCTGTAAGAAAAACTAAGCAAGAACTACTTCAGAAGTTTACAGGCAACACTTATTACAAGGTACAGAATGACCAGTTAAATTCGATTTCCAGTACTACAACATCTGTTGAAGTAATTTCATTGCCTGATACCTTGGATGATTTGAATTGAAGTGATTGTCACATTCTTTGACTTAATATTTGCTGAATATTTGTAATGCTTTAAAAGTTAGGATTGAAGCTACTATATAATGGAAAAGTAACTATATTTTACCTATCACAGTTAAAAGCCTTTAGGGAATTATACTGGCACCATAAATTACTCTTCTCCACCCAACCACCATAAATCAAAAAAAAAAAAAAAAAAAAAACGAGAGTTGTGCTAGATAACAAATAAGGAAATGATTGCAGATGTTCAAAAAAAAAAAAAAAACATTTTGTATGAGGGTGTTCTGAAAAGTTCTCAGCTTCGACCATAGATGGCAACGCTATTGGCAAGATTTTTTTTTCTAAGTTGGTACATCTGTCTGAAGCAAAAGTTGTATGTATCTCTTGAAATGGATAAAATTGAGTATCGTGCAGTTATAAAATTCTTTGTAAAAAAAGATTTAATGTCAAAAGAAATTCATTTGAAATTCATAAAAGTTTGTGGGCACTTCTTCATTTTCAACAATTAAGAAATGGGCTGCCGAGTTTAAACGTGGCAGTACCAGCCTTGAAGATGATCCATGTGAAGGATGTCCAAGTGTAACAACACCAGAAATCATTGATCAAGTGCACGATACGGTATTGGATGACTGGTGAGTCAAAGTGCATGAAATTGCTGAGACTATAGACATTTCAGAAGAATGTGTAGGTTGTATTTTGCATGAAGAATTGCAAATGAAAAAAGCTTTGCGCAAGATGGGTGCCACGCTTGCTCACAGCAGATCAAAAATGCACTCGCATGAAAATCTCTGAACAGTGCTTGGAGTGTTTTAACAAGAATAAAACTGATCTTGTGCGTTGATTTATTACTATGGATGAGACTTGGATTCACCATTACACCACCAGAATCCAAACAGCAATCAAAACACCGATGCCATGACCTTTCCATCAGCAGGAAAGGTCATGGCATCGGTGTTTTAGGATGCTAAAGGCATTTTGTTTATTAATTATCTTGAAAATGGTAAAACAATAACCGGAGAATATTATTCCAATCTTTTAACCAGACTAGACGAAAAATTTTGTAAGAAAAGACCTGGTTTGCAGAAGAAAATAAAATAATCATCTTTCATCAGGACAATGCACCTGCCCACAAAAGTGTTTTGGCAATGGGAAAATTAAGGGATGTGCACTATGAATAGTTGGAACATCCACCTTATTCCTCAGATTTGGCTCCCTCTGACTTCTATCTCTTCCCAAAACAAACTCTTCCTCACTGGTCAGCGTTTTTCTTTGAATCAAGAGGTGATTGCAGCTGTAGAGAGGTATTTTGCAGATCTTACTGAGAACCACTACAGGGACAGGATAATGGTGCTGGAGAATTGCTGGAATAAATGTATTATTCTTAGGGGAGATTGTTGAAAAATTAAAATAATTTTGAAATTATAAATTCGTTTTTTCATTTGTTAGGATGAGAACTTTTCAGACTACCCTCCTTATTGCATTCTTATGGAGTCATCACAGCTGAATCCAGTGTTTTGCTGGCTTGGTTGGACAAGTGATTAGTGTATCTCTCTAACCAACAAGCTATGGGTTTGATTCCTGCCATGGACATGTATGTTTGTGATTGTCTTTAGGTGGGAGATGTATTTCATTGCCCAGTGTGAGTTCACTGCCCCACATGTTGGAGGCGTAAAGTGGTTTGAAAAGCTTCATCTTTGATCTCTACAGCAGGGTTTCCAGACTATATAAAAAATTAATTAAAAATATAAAAATAATAGAAAAAATTGATAAAATAGAAAAAAAAATCATTAGCCTAAAAAAATTCTTTTACATAATTTTTCTCAAAATGCTCCACTTAATATTGACAAAAGAAAAAAAAATCATTTCAAAATTGCCATTAATAAAACAGATTATAAACAGAGGGCAGGGAGATTTTTTTCCCCTAAGAAGTCTTGAAGCAGTATTTTAACAAAGAAAGGTACAAATGGTACAACTGCTACTACTACACCACAATAACAATACAACACTTGTAATACTTTATAGAAGGTAAAGTGCAATATTATATTAATCATAGTTTAATTTTTGATTTATGTTTTGTTCTTTTATGTGAGAACTATCATGATTCTAAGAACAGTTTTATAAAAATTACAGCATGTCACAAAGTATAAAGTGTTTTTATTAAAATTTCACATATTTTTGATTTAAATATGCTTGACAACACATAATTTTGTCTGGGATGACTGTTTTGTCCAGTTCAAACCAAAATGGAAACAGCTTGAAAAATTTTAATAGAAATCCTAATTACCATATTTCATTAAATTCTAAGTAGTTGAGGAATTATTAATATAATTTTAAAACCTTTTGCTAATAAACATGTGCTGATTGAAATTGTAGAAGGTGGACATCTTCTTGTGTTTGTCCTAAATCACAAAATTTATTAAATTGCATCCAGCCAGAGTGGAATTATTGAACTGTATAATTACCTTTGTGGCTTTGCAAATAATCTAATGGAAAGAAAAACTGGAATGGCTTCACAATGCAAGAGTTCCACATACCAAATATGAATAAAATCTAATCAGAGTAATGGAATAACTTGTGTACAGATGGGTAGACAAAACGATTCTTACAGATGCATACAAAATATGTAATGTTTTACAAAATGCATCTAAAAATGTTTGTTGCAGTATCAACAATCAAATTATCAATTTATGAAATTCATAAAACTTATTATTATTATTCAGGCCTCCATGGAGTCAAAAGACTCATCGAGGGAGGTCCCTCCTAGGAAACACAAAGTCTATCATAAAACTCCTTAAATGCATTGACCGTTCTCGCTCTCATCACTCCATCAGGCAATGCATTCCATGGTTCAACCATCCTCCATGCAAAGAAACCACCCCAACCTCTTTCTCACAGTTTCCTTTTGTAACTTCCAGGGAAGGCCCCTTGTCATGACTCCTTCCCACTGTTCAGCCAAGCAAAAGACCTCCCCAGTGTCAACCCTGTAACCACCTTCAACAGTTTAAAAGCCTCAATTATATCATCTCTCCTTCTATCCACCAAACTCTGCAGTCCACACTCCCTCAGCCGATCCTCATAACTAACATTGTACAGTCCCGACACTATCTTTGTTATCCGCCTTTGTACCCTTTCCACAGTTAATTTATTCCCTTCAAATCCCGGGGACCAGATCTGAGAACAATAGTCTAAGTGTGGTCTGATCAGAGTATTATACAACGGAATGATAATCATTTTATCTCTGTAGGTCGGTGTCCTTCTCATTATTGCAGCAATCCTCTGTGTTACCTTCACTACCTTTGCAATATGTCCTCTAAATTTCAGGTTTCTATCAATCATCAAACCCAGATCTTGTCTCTCCTGCTTCCTCCAGTTTAACTCCTCCCAGAGAGTATGCAGCATCCCATCAATGTGACCCAAACCTCAAGACCTTACATTTTGCTGTATTAAACTGACACCCCCATTCATTTGCCCATCTATCTAGCTTATTCAGATCCTCTTGCAGGGCTACCATATCTGCACTATTACTAATAACCCTTCCCAGCTTTGCATTATCTGCAAACAACCAAATATCCCCTTGCAATCCATAGACAATGTCATTGATATAAAGGTTAAATAATATAGGTCCCAGTACTGAGCCCTGTGGAACCCCACTTGTAACCTTCTGCCTCTTTGATACTGCTCCGCCATACACAACTCTCTGATACCTATCAGACAGCCAATCCTGAATCCAGTTGACCAATCTGACATCATGTGGCACCCTGTCAAATGCCTTTGCTAAGTCTAGGAAAATGGCAGTATATGCCTTTCCCTCATCTAATGCTCTTGTAACTTTATCATAAAAGGCTAGCATATTGCTAAAACAAGAGCACCCCTTCACAAATCCATGTTGACTCTCACTGATAACATTACCCTCATCTTCCCAATGCTATATGGTCCCTCACTACTTTCTCCAAGATCTTACTAGCTACTGATGACACACAAACTGGCCTATACTTAGACACTTCCAGTCTGCTACCGCCCTTATGTAATGGCACTATCTTACCTTCCATTCCATGGGCACCTTCCCTGCAGCCAGACTTTCATTGAAAAGCCAGGTCAAGGGCACTGTCAGTTCCCCAGCACATTCTCTCAAAACTCGGGGTGAAATACCATCCAGTCTCACAGCTTTACTAACATCCAGAGTACTCAATATGTGGAACACACTCTCCTCCTGCACCTCTAAACCTTGAACCTGCTCTATCCCTCTAGTATTCAAATTGACTCTTCTAGGATGAAATACTCCAATAAAGTGTTCATTGAATAATTCCACTATGTCCTCTGCATCAGTTACTCTATTCTCATTTTTATCCCACAATGTCATTCTTGCAGTCATTTCTCCTCCTACTGGCCACATAGCTAAAAAATTCCCTAGGATTTTCCTTGGATCTAAGGGCCAGTCTTTTCTTATATTCCAATTTCGCCTTCCTTACCATACTAGTCACTCTTCTGGCCTTTGTCTTATATTCTTCATGCATCTTCTCTTCACCCATCTTCTTATATCTCTTCCACAGCCTCTTTTTTTGCATGTAGCCCCTGTTCAATATTGTTTGTCATCCACTTTACTCCAAATTATGTCCTCTTCTTCACTCGTGGAATACAGCTTACCATTGAATTATTATTACAGCTTACCATTGTTGCTAACAAATATTCCTTCACAATTTCCCAAGCACTAATGATATCCCAGCCTTCCAATTCCTCCCTCCACGAAACTTCCCCAAGTTGACGTCTACGACTATTATAATCACCTGCTTTATAATTCCACATACGTTCCCGTCTCTTTGATACTCCTGCATGTCTATTCATTTTCCAAGTCAGAACCATATGGTCACTCTCTCTCCAACTCGTGGGAGAGATGTCATCTCAGTTATTATTAGCTCTTCCGATGCTATAACCAAATCCAAAACTCTTGAACCTCTTGTACCCTCTGTTGCCTAAGACATTTGTCCCTCAAGAATTCTAGAAATTCCATTCCCTTATTGCTACATGCATCTTCCTTTCCCCAATCTATACTGCTGTAGTTAAAATCTCCCATAACAATCGTTCTTCTTGCACTTGCCATGCTCAACTGTCCAAACATCTCCTGGTCCCCACCCTCTGTGCTCCTTGGTCTGTAGCAACACCCCACTAAATGTCTTGCCCACCTCCACCTCACACCATATGCTTTCAAAATCATTAGTGTCACAGCCTTCCAAAGCCTCCACTGTTTCCATTCCTATCCAAATATTGATTTAAACTTCATGGAGGTAAATGAAGTATTGCAATTCAGATTAGTTTATCAACTTTATAGAAACCTAAATAATTAGGTTTCTACAAAACTGATGAGTCCTAGGATCCATCATGAGAGGTCTGCCTATTTTTCCTCTTTGCAACTTCAAGAAGAAAAGGAAGAATGGCCTCTCATTATTCTGCCATATGAAAAATCTCCTCAGCATCATTCTGCTAAATATCTCTCAACAGCTTAAATTGCTCAGTCATATCCCGTCATCTTTTATCAGCCAAACTCTGCAGCTTACTTGCTCCAGTCTGCCCTCGTAATTAACATTGTACAGTCCTGATATGATAAGACCTCCAAAGAACTGTTATTGATAACCCTCATCATAATTAAGCAGCCACTGACTTTCACAAACACTGAAGTAAAGATCGTCACTTACCGAACACAAAATAAACTATTTCACGTTGAAAAATCAATCTTATCTAAATTCAATGCTAGCCGCAAAATCCACTCCACAAACTCAGAAGTAATATCAAGGAGGAATGCAGAAGTCATATTTCCATAGTGGCCAAAAGGTGTCACACCTTATTACTAAAATACTCTGGGTTAGAGATAGATGTTGAAAGTTTTTTTTCACTTGTTTATACTATAAATTAAAGATGCCAAAAAAATTATATTCTTGCTTTCATCCTTTTTATCCAATTGTAAGCAAACAAAGTTTGTGCGTGACGTCACTTCACGACTGGGCTACTATTACATAGAGGCTAATGACTTCGCATCAATTGCCTTAGCATCCTATAATAAAATGCATGTAATAGTAGTCCAGTCGTGAAGTGACTTCACACGCAAACTTTGCTTGCTTACACTTGGATAAAAGATGAAACCAAGAATATAATGTCTTGGATCTTTAATTTACAGATCTGGTCAGTTGGAGTTCTGGGACAAGAAAGTGGTGAAGAAGATCAAGAGACAAGTGATAAAGATTGAACATGTCTGTGGGTTATAAAGGCTAGATATAAACGAAAAAGTGTGGATATGATAGATCATAAGTTATCAAAGAGGTTTATGGGATTGACACAAAAGTTTTTTTTTCAGTAAATGTCAGGATCACCCCTGAAAATTGTGTAACAGCATGGTTAGCAGTGGCATGAAGACTTGATTTTTTTTTTTTTGCTTTGGAGGGTAGTTAAAAGAATGATAATGGTTTGATGGTATTGATTGGAGAAAATGGTATAAAGACAACTGCTGCATAGGATATAGTTGAGATATTTAATGAGCAGTTCATAAAAGGTCTTTCATCCTTGTGAATGTAAGTGAGCAAGAGATATATGGGGAATTGAGCAAACTAGATGTTAACAAGGCTGTAGGACTTGATGATATATCACCATATATTTTGAAGGAATGTGCCAGGGAGCTGGCTTCTGCCTTGACATATTTTTTTAATATTTTACTTTATTATTATTTTTTTTAATATTGCACTGGATTGAGTTCCAAAGGAGTGGAAGGAGGGCAAGACTGTGCCATTTCATGAATTATAGACTAATCCCTGAAATGAAATTTCAGAGATTAGTCTATAATTTGATTCTTAACAGAAGTCAATAATCAAATTATAAACTAATCTCTGTCAGGTGTTGTGGTTAAAGTGTTGGAAAGGCTGGTGTGAATCAGGGTCCACAATTGGGTTGATAACAACAGTATTATTATCTTTGATGGACAGCATGGATTTGCTAAATGGAAGTCATATTGTAGTAATATACTTACTTATTACAATAAGGTGACAGCAGCATTTTCGAAATGGAGATGGATACAAAGCAGTATACAACTTATCATGCAGTAATTTAACAAAGGCTTTTGTTAAATTACTGCACGATAAGTTGATAGTCAAACTAGAGCCTATGGGGATTGGATATTAGATAAGTGGATTGGAGATTGGCTGTCTGATAGGTATCAACAAGTTGTGTATGGGGGAGCAATAGCCCAGAAGAGGAAAGTCACTAGGATTTTCTTCAGGGGTCTGTATTATGGCCATTGCTATTTAATGTGTATGTTAATGATACTGGGGAAGATTTGAATGGAATGTATACAGTTGTTTGCAGATGATGCAAAGTTGGAACAAACCATGAGGAGTAGAGCAGATGTGGCCTTACAAGAAGACTTGAATAGATTGAGTGAATGAGCATAGGAGTGGGGATGAGAGTTCAATGTTGCAAAATGTAAGGTTTTAAAATTTGGAAAAAGGGGAATTTACTCTTTGTGGGGATATATTGTTGGAGGTGTGATTGTGAATAAGGATCTAAAATTTAGAGGATATAATGCAGAAATTGTGAGCACAAGACAATGAATTCTGGCAGTAATGTGGAGGACACTGACTTGTAGAAGTAAGGAGATTGTTTCCATTCTATAAGGCTCTGATTAGGCCACATATGGACTACTGTGCACAGATTTGGTCACCTGGTTTTCAAATGGATGAGATGCTGGAGAGGTTCCAGAGGCAATTGACCAAAATAATTGCTGATCTCTGGAATGTTGAATTGAATATGAAGAAAGGTTGAGATGATGCAGTTTGCAGAATCTAATGGATAGCAGGAAGACCAGTGATATGATAAAGACATAAGTTGGTAAGAGGTTGTTATAGGATTAACGTTGAAAAGGTGTTGACGAGGAATAAAATGGTGGGAGATTTGGGAAGAAGGGGGGGGGGGGTCATCCCTGGAAGCTGTATAAGGAGGGTGTGCAAGGGAGTGAGAAACAAGTATTTTGCATAGAGTTGTGAATGATTGGAATGCACTGCCTGAGAGTGTGGTGTCTGCAGAGGATTTGAATGTGTTTAAGGCACGCTATAATGAGATATGTGTATGGCAAATGGGGGTCTTGTAAATGAGTCTGTGACTCTATAATAATAATAATTATAATCACAGTATAGATGTATAAAACTTTAGAATATTCTTAATAAAAATGAGTAATTCTTATTGGACCACAACAATTTCCTTAGTTAAACATGAAAATGTTTGTATAGAAGTCTTCTGCTTCATAAAACATTGACAGAGTTTGCCTTTTATGTATGTGCATTATTTAGATTTTTTTAAAAATATTTTATTTTATGTTGCTGCCACCTGCGAATGGTTATTTGCAAACTTATAGTACATTCTGTACTGTGTACTAAGTGTTTTTTTTTCTATTTTTATCAATTTTATATATTTTTTTGTATTTTTAATTTATTTTTTTACATGATCCAGAAACCCTGCTCTCTGACTAAACCTGAAACTTTTAAGTCACTTCACACTGGGTAATGAAATTCATCTCCCACCTAAACACAAGCACAAACATCCATGTCCACAGCAGGATTTAAACCCATAGCTTGTTGGTTGAAAAGCAGATATGCCTAACCACTTGACCAATTAGGCCAGCAAATGTGTTAGAAAGTTTTTATTTTTTTTTTGGTGATTCATAACTTGTTGCAAAACAATTTGTTAAATTAGCATTTGAATCATTGCTTAAACAAGCTGGTATGTTATGTATAATTGTGATAATATTGTATGGTTGCAAATAAACTATTTACTTTGATCATGCTTCATTTTCTTTATATGTTTGCTAATTTTTTAGAGGGACACTCTGTGTAGCTAACTTCTAATGATTGAGATAATAGATAATTATTAGTTTTTCTCAAGACTCATTTCAAATTATTTAGTATATTATAAAGTAAATGTGTGTTTTAATGATTTTAATTTTTTTTTTTAAATTGTCAAAACAGCAAAATTGTTCCATTAATTTAAAGAGAAAAGACCCTGAATGGAAAATACACACTGGAGGACCATCACAATATTTTTCTTTTAAAATAATCTCCCAAACACATACATGTAAGAGAATACCAAACCTGTAGCACATCAGTGATGCATGTGTTAAGAAATTGAACCTACTGACACTCTTTAAAGAGCTGGCAACTGTAATCCTTGACAAACATAGTGTAAGAAACAATATCCCAGAGTACAGATGTAAATAGAGGATAAGAAGTTGGTTTATATTATGAGAGTACTTATTTGTGCAACAGTTCAGAAATATTTTGACTATTGGCCTGCTGCATGTTGTAAAAATCCATGCTTAGTATTCATGTTTTGCATCATAAACTTTCCCACGAATTCTTTCAAACAAGTAATTATTCTTATAATGATGCATTTAAAAGGAGTTTGTAAAAAAAAAAAAAAAGTTTATAAGTTTGTCATGAAAATTTATAAATTTATTTCAGATCACATTAAAAGTTTAAGTTATGATTATTGTATTATTACCGCTCTTGTAATTACATTGTTTCAAAAAAAAAAAAAAAAAAAAAGCACAGCAAAATGATTTAATCTGCCTTACCTAACATGCATATCTTATGAGAAACACTACCAAATCCAATAAGTGATGGCAAGGACTAATAAGGAATTTTTTTTTTTTTTTTGCAAGTATTAAAAATAAAAGCACAAGTGATGCAATACCAAACCTCAGCATAATATTCAAAAGTGAACTACACTGATTCATAGGTTCTGAAAATGCATTTGATACTGTTTCTCATGATATACTTATAGGAATCTTAGAAAACAGTGGTTTGAACTTGAAAGATTTAAGGACAATTAAAAACATACTGGAATCATCAGTTAATTGTGAAAGTTTGTAAAAATACTTTTGCAAAAAAAATTAGTTCTTTTTTTTTATTATTTTTTAAATTAAATAACTAACGCTGAAAATTTCAGTAAAATTGTTACTTATGGTACCTAGAGTGCAGAATCCAAGTTTTTCTTTGTCCACCTGATTTTTTCAGTCCAAAATAAAGCTTCAGATGTATAAATCATCCAAAATATAATAAATTTAGTTTAATCCTTTATCCAAGTGTAAGCAAACAAAGTTTGCACCTGAAAATATCTTCAGGACTGAGGTAAGGTAGTGGTGCAACTCCGAGCAAAGGTGGACCAAGCTCTCATCACTCCTTGTCTCAGTATCTCCCATAATGCAAAACACATCTCCTTGCAGACATGTATACTGCTATGCATTAAGGGAAGGGCCACTACCCAGACCGGTTTCAACCTTTTATTGAGGTGTATTTATGTAAAGACCTCTCTAAAAATTAGACGATCCCGAAAGATTGCATTACTCAGCTTTGTTCCACTCAGTGACAGGAACAACTCGCCCTGTCACCAAGAAGAACTTCTCAGCGCTGGCTCTACCCAGTGGCAGGCTCACCCCATCGCCAGACAAAGCCATAATCTCAGCAGTGGCTCTACTCAGAGACACCTCAAGCAGAGTCGCTCATATATATATATACATATCCAGCATGGGAGGCAGACCCAAACGTGGAGATACTAAGGCAGAAGCAATAAGAGAGGTCATATTTACCTATAGGAGTTGCCAACAGGTGTACCACCTTACTATTGAATTACTCTGGATTTAGAGAAAGATGTTGGAAGTTTAGTTTTCACTTGGTTAGACTATAATAAATATTTAGTTTAATCCTTTATTCAAGTGTAAGCAAACAAAGTTTGCGCCTGAAAATATCTTCAGGACTGAGGTAAATTAGTGCAACTCCGAGCAAAGGTGGAGCAAGCTCTAATCACTCCTTGTCTCAGTATCTCCCATAATGCAAAGCACATATCTTCCAACATCTTTCTCTAAATCCAGAGTAATTCAATAATAAAGTGGTACACCTTTTGGGAACTCCTATAGGTAAATATGACCTCTCCTATTGCGATTGCCTTAATATCTCCACGTTTGGGTCTGTCTCCCACTGACGAGACCTCAATAAAGGTTGAAACTGGTCTGGGTAGTGGCCCTTCCCTTAATGCATAGTAGTATACCTGCAAGGAGATGTGCTTTGTATTATGGGAGATACTGAGATAAGTAGTGATGAGAGCTTGGTCTATCTTTGCTCGGAGTTTCCTGGTGTTTCACTACCTTACCTCAGTCCTGAAGATATTTTCAGACGCAAACTTTGTTTGTTTACACTTGGATAAAGGATTAAACTAAATTTATTATTATTATTATTTTTTTTATTATCCCATGGTATTATTACACCAGATCATAGAGGTCAAGTTCATGTATTTTATACAGCACCTTTTCTGGGTTGTTATAGAGTTCACATTTGGAAATATTCATACAGTTTAGCAAATGCATTGGTGATGCTTCCTTGATGTTACAGATTTTGCAGGTGGGGAAGGCTTTTATGCCATTGCTAAACTTGATTGGTCTTGTGTAGCCGGTCTTGAGGCGAGAGAGCATGGTAGTGGCATTGCGATTAAACTTGGAGTTGATGGTAGCTCCTGGATTTTTTGCTGAGTACCAGTTGTGAGTCATGTCCCAAAGAATTGTTCTTTTTATGTTTTCTTTTTGGGTGGTTTTAAAAAGATCGAAATCTGTGGTATCACTTGATGTTGTGGCCATTTTTGCTACTTCATCTGCAGTTTTGTTTCCCTTTAATCCCACATAGGATGGAATCCATTGGAAGATTATTTTGGAATCCTTATGTAGTTTGTTTATGTATTTTGCTATGTCTCTAAGTATTTCTTGATGGCTAGTTTAGCAGTTCTTAATAGCTTGAAGGGCTGCTAAGGAATCGGTGAAAAATATAAACTCCTTCGGGTTTTGTTTGTCCAAATATTGCAGTGCTGTGTTAATGGCTATTAATTCTGCATGGTATGCGTTGCATCCAATACTGTTAGTTATTTTTAGTTCTATATTATGAGAGCCATAGATGAGTATGCCACTCCCAGAATTGCCATTTGGATTTTTGGAGCTATCTCTGTAGATCTTTATTGAGTCAGGTCCATATTTCATTATTTTTGAAAGGGCTAATGATCTCAAGATTTCAGGGTTTTCTAGGCTTTTTTTCTCATGTTTCCCTATTTCAGAGTTGATAACTATATTTTTCCTGTCTTGATTTGGAGGAAATGCTGGGTAGTCGGCTATTTTATTTGGACAACCCAAGGGAATTTTATTTTCTATGATTTCATTCATTGTTGATTTTTTCTTTATTCTGTTTGTTGGCTTCCAGTTTTTAAAAAGTTCACTTGTTCTATGATGTGCAAGGTTAGCTCTTTTTTCTATAAATTTGGTAAGATTTTCTTGCCACCTAATTTTTAAAGGAACAAGGTTGGATTCGAATTCTGCTATTTTTCCAGGAGTTGTATTCCTTAGTCCACATATGATTTTAGCTCCCTTTTTCTGAATTTTTATAAACTTGTCTAAACTGGTTTGTGATGTTTGCATCCAGATAGGCGAAGCATATTCCATTATGGGATGGATAATAGAGGTATATGTGACTTTTAAGGTTTTAGCATTGGCTCCCCACTCTTTACCTGAGATACTTTTCATAATATTTAGTCTTCTTTTTGCTCTGACTGTAACATTGTTGATATGTTTATTGAAGCTTAGCGATGGATCCAGAATAACTCCAAGGTATTTTGGGGTTTTCATTAAATGTAATTAGTTGACTGTTTAGCTTAATCTTTGGTCTCCACTTTCTGAGGTGGTTATTAATAGTAAAAACACAAATTTCTGATTTAGTAGAGTTAATTTTGGTTTTCACAGTATGTAGCTAAACTTTCAATGGCTTTGTTTAAGTGACCTGCTGTTTCTAGGTTGTTGGGAGCTGAGAATAGGACCAAATCATCAGCAAACAGAGCTATCTTTGTTTCTTTATTTATATTTTTATCTAAGTCATTTAAGTAGATGGGAAAAAAGGCGTGGGCTCAAAATGCTACCTTGAGGGAGTCCCTGTCTTATTTTCACTTTCTTGGAAAAGGTATTATTTATTTTAACTCGAATTGTTCTATTTCTTAGAAAGTCATAGATCCAGTTAAGAACTTTCCCTTCTATTCCAATATGACAAAGTTTGGAAAAAGAGTTTCTGCCTCCACATCTTGTCAAAGGCATTGCTAAAATCTATAAAAGCTGCAATGGTCGATTTGGTAGGTTTGGTCTGGAAGTTATTTTGAATTGTCTGGGTTAAGTAGAAAAGTTGACCAGTTGTTGAGTGATTTCTTCTAAAGGCAGCCTGGAAATGTGATAGTATACTATTTTTGTTTAGATAGTAATTCAAATGTTGGAGTATCATTTTTTTCCATTAATTTGCCTGGAATTGAAGTCACTGAAATTGGTCTATAACTTCCTGGTTGGTCTTGTGGTTTGTTAGGCTTTAAGATTGGTATGATTGTGGCTGTCTTTCGGAAATTTTCCTTGTTTTAGGCTATTGTTGTACAGGCGAAGTAGCCAATCTAGGGCTAGGGAAGGAAGATGTTTGACCATAATTCCTTGTATGTTATCTGGTCCACATGATTTATTTATATCTAGTCTCTCCAAGGCATCTCCCAATTCAGAGATTGTAAATGGATCCCAGAAAAGTTTGTTTTGATATTTTGGGGAGTTTACAGCATTTTTCTGCTGTTGAGCCTGTTTTGATATTTGATGGTCTTTCCTAGATTCATCTCTAGTTTGCTTATATTTTGAAAATGAAAGGCCAAGGTATTTACGATCTCCCTATCTCCAATTTTGATATTTCCATCTGGATCTTTTAGCGTGTTAGTCTCACTTGCCTTTGGTAGGTCTCTTTGTAAATTAGCAGTCAGTTTCCAAATTTATTAGTCTAACCAAGTGAAAAATAAACTTCCATCATCCACAATAGATGTTAAGAATAATAAGAACATGATTTAATGAGACACACTACAAACAAATCTTCAAAATCTTTATTTGTAAGTTTCTAGTGGCCAACAACCATTTCACGGGTAACTCCATTTAAATGCACAACACAATAAATGGCAGAGTTAATTGCACGCACACATTCATTCACACTTTTATGAGAATTTAAACTCCTCTCAATAAATACATACTACAGAATATATCCTACATATTTTACAATTTATCCATTGTCTTAGCAATATTTAGATACATATTTCACAATGGAAATACTTTAAAGTAGTATAATATATCTGTTTGGCAAATGTTACACTCCTCATATTTCTTTAGTTTTGTATCGTGTACATCATACAGTCCTTTTTTCCTAGTCTCTTATTTAGTTTCCTTTTTCTTTCTTTCCATGAACATATGAAACACTAAAGAAAGAATTATTAGAATCTTTCCTTTTTTTAGTAGTAGGAAACATTACTGGACTGAATGATTTTTAATTAACAATGGATTTAATTAAAAACAAATTATGTAGATAGTTGGATATAATTATAAAACATTGATTTTTAGAACTGGGCAATAGATTTATTTCAGATACACTTTTTGAAATATATAAAAAAAAAAAAAACCTTCCTTTTTCTTTTTTTTTTAAATAGATAAAAGATATTACTTTCTTACACATTGGAGATAACTTTTTTTTTTTTAACTAGAGACAAAATAGTTTTTGATTGTACAATAAAAATGATCTAAAATAACTATCAGTGAAATTTGGTGGAGTTTTGAAATTTGCACAACCGTTCCCATTTAAAATTTCTGGCAAATAACCTTACTATTTGCCTTGTATTGTAGTTCCCCCCCCCCTTTATTGCAGTATAGCAATAAAATTACTCTTGGAACATCTGAACAATTTCAACATTCATAAACTGAATGACATGTTTCCTATTCAATTATCTGCAGACCCTTTATTTAAAAAAAATAATAATAATAAATTGATTAATGGGGAGAACAAAAAATATTCTGGATTCTACTAAAAACTATGACATGGCAAAATATGGTTTATTATTGTGAATTTTTTCATCATGATATCATCTAAAACTGTTTAAACATTATCCAAAAAAAAAAAAAAAAAATCTCATTTTAACTGATTAGATATGCTATAACTACAACAATTAACTAACAAATTTAATATTTTGAGCTGAATGCAATACAATCTTTTCTAATTAAAGAATATGTGATAGTCTTGATTACATAAGAGAAACTTAGGTAAATCATAAAACTCAAAGGAATCACTTTTATGACTAAAAATGACTTGAAACAAATCAAGTAATAATTTCTTTTATACCCTTATATATCTTAAATAGGCTTTTACATGTATAAAACCTGTGAGGGACATGATCACAAAACTTGAATTGTGCAAGTTATATTATTATAAAAAAACACAACTTTTTCATGGTTAGTAAATCCAGTACTAGATGAAGATCAAAAATTAAAACAATACTGAGGCCTTATCTAATAACAGAATTGAATATGATAAAAGCTACTTTTGAGTGGAGTAATTACTCACAGGTTGAAAACCATTAGTTTAATGTAATTACAACATATAAAAAAGTGTGTTGCTAATAATGTGTTCATAATGCTGGATATATACATAAGACAGTATTCAAATAATATAGAATACTCAATAATAGTATTCAAAAATATGAAAAAAAAAAAAAAGAATATTTTGAAAATTCAGTCACTGGATTTTATTGCCATGCCATGACAGTAAACTCTCATTCTTTTTAGAATGTTGAGGTAACTAGCTCTGGAAACCACCACACTAGATTAAAGGTATTTGTCTCAGTAAGGAAATACTGGGAGTAGACATATTACTTACAATTATAATAATGGAATTAAAGAATATTTTATGTGAGTTAATTCTGTTATTATAACTGTAAGTTGTCTGAGTAAACTAAGGTATTTTATCTTTCTATGTTATTATTAGTAGCATTTTTATCACTTTAATGTACTGTACTAGCATAACTATTCGGATCTGTTATTATCATCGGACTTCCGTGGAAACCAGAAAAGGGGAAGCATTTCTCAAAGGAAACAGTATTGAGATAAACTTAACAAATCAAATAATTTTTCTCTGTCTCTCTCTCTCTCTCTGTCTCTATATATATATATATAAACTGTGCACTAAATTAAGTAGCACAGTAAAAGTCAAATAATGAGTACTACCTATAATAAGTCTATTATTACATTTTATTTATCTATGCATAGTTGTTAAATTGTTAAATATAGAAATATTTTCCCATTGTGACAGAGTTCTACTATTTTATTTTTTGCAAAATGAGTGATCGTGTTCCATAATTGCATAGAATTACCTCTGGCAATTTAGCCATGATTATTGAATCAGCTATATATATATTGCACTGGCCAAAATGGAATACAGCTATCGCTAGTCATGATCAGCTGCAGTTTGTTTTTTCAGTTTCTGATGTAAGTAAACAATTCAAGGGAAGTGAATGCTATTGTTTTACAGATTTGCATAATAACCAGGTATGTAGGAGATAATGTGGCAGACCATCTGCCAAATGAGTTATTTGACATAAATTGCAATACAGATATGAAAATGAAAATTTTATTTTATTGCTCTGGATCTAATCTACCCCGTAATTCCCTTGAGATCACTTATTTTTAATATATGTTTATTTTTGATATTTATTCAGTTTTACTCTTTGCATTTATTAATTTTGTACTATTGTATGTGCCACTAACATGTTCAAAATGTAAACTGCTACAAATTAAATCTGTGCAAATGTTTCTTTTGTGAATTAAACATAAATTGTAGCAAGATAAATATTTTGCTGCAGAATACAGTATATGCCAGCTTAATTAAAATTATTGTCAACATGAAAGAGACTTAATTAGGAACTGTACCTATTATTAGGTGCAGGGGAAAACTCTTCTTAGGATGGATTTCATGCTGTACATTAAATATGCTATATCTCAAACAAGATTTTTACATAAAGATGTTTTAAATCTGTGACTTTAGTCAAATTAAAACATCTCTCTCTACAGAGAAAATTGTTATGGGCTTGACCAATTTTCAAGTTGTTAAAGCTGATTTGGCAAGATTTAAAAATCATCGTGTTTACAAAACCACGGTTCGAATATCATTTGATTCTATATATTCAGCTGTTTATTCTAGACTTGTTAACAGTAATACACTATAGCACAATCTTTTCTTTTGTATGAGTGGTTTTTTATGTATTAGTGCTTAGATTTATGGACTTCTAAGGATCATAATTTTGTTTACAAATTTTTATGCAACAAACTTCAATGTGGTGTATAGCTCTTTGCACTCATGTATTCGTGTTTATTCTTATTGCGTAAGAGTACTCCAAAATGCAAAATGGCACAAGATCAATCTTATTGATCAAAATAATCTGCATAAATGCTTTTTCTGCAAAATCCAAGAGAATTTTTATACTATTATAATAAACCAGACCTACAGTACTTATACTTATGAACAGGTTTAGCTGGCATTTACAAATTCATATATGCTGAACAGAAGAATGACATTTTCCCCTATCATGTATAAAATCTGCATGTGATTCTTCAGAAAATCTGTGATGGAAGATTCTAGATCCAAGATGAGTAAGATCAGTAGGTGATGGCATGAGTATACAAGTAATCGGAACATTGCTATGACATTTCAGTCTAAAAATTGTGTTCTGTTTGAGCAGATCTTTGTTTTTTGGTTATGTGTTATGTTCTTAAGAGTGTAAGTAAATAGTCTGAACATGTTTTTGATATCTGTGATAGTTTTGTAGTTTAAAAAAAAAAAAGACAACACATTACTGAATTTGTCGAGAATTTGCTACATATCAAGAGCTTCGCTGTTTTTCCTAACGTGCAGAGCTATAACCATGAATAGAAAGGACATTTCCCCAAAACTTGTCTACCATAAAACCTAAGGCTCATGAATCTAATCTAATCTGCGTATACTCACTACCAGAATTGTTCCGATGAAAAATTAGGAACCTGTCTGGTATCATCTGTGAGCCAAGTTTATGAAACAGAACCCTACTCTGAAGACTAAACTGGTTTTCATGCTACTTTAGGCCTCTACTAAGGAAGGTAATGGTTGTACAACATTGGATGATGAATACCATCTACTTTTGTTTTATGTGTACTACTTGCAATCATAATATGCTTAGCATATATAAGCATGTTAACACTATGCATGAAAAATATAACAAAAATGCCTGTTAATAGTGTCATTTTTAGAAGTAACAAGATTGCTGGTTAATAAAATAATTTCATGCGAATTTATTCTACACAAAACGTTTTAATAAGTAGTTAAGTGTCTATATAAGAGTTTTTTTTACATATGTAACATAATTTTTTATACTTATCACATGAGCCACTTACCGTATCAGCATTTTTTTTATTTATTTATAGTAACAAATGCTATTATTATCATCTAACCTTCATGGAGTCCGAGACTCATCATGGGAGATACGCATTACTGCATGCAATGCTCATCCAACTTGCCTTAAACTGGTTCAATGTGTCTACATTCACAGACAATTCATTCCCTTCTCCATGCAAAGAACCTGCGCTCTTCACTCCTTTGCTCACACCCTCCTTATACAGTTTCCAGCAATGGCCTCTTGTTCTACCCCCCCCCCTCTTCTATTTTATGAAAAATCTCTTCCACGTTAACCTGGTCCCTGACTAGTTTATGTCTCAATCATACCTCCCCTCTTCCTCCAAATAAATCTAATAAAATATTCTAGCAAAGTTAGTCATAACATAATATGACTGTTTAAAAATGGGTAAACAAAATTTACATAAGTGTCAAAAAGGCTTCAACTTGGCATGCAGAGAATCTTATTAAAAAGGTGGGATAATAAATATCCATATCATTTAATACTAAGTAGCTCAAAAATAACTGCACATTGAACTTTTAAAGTTTTGAAGGTGATCAAGAGCTTAGAATTAGACCTTTTAGCATGAGTTGAGTAGGCAGAAACATAAGCTTCTGCTTAGTCAACCCCAAGGAATTGAGGAAATTCAATTTGCAAAGCCTTGTGAACAGAAGGAGAGGGGATATGATTAGGTTAATGTGAAAGAAATCTTTTATAGAATAGCAGGGGATAGAACAAGGGGGGGATCATTACTGCAAACTGTATAAGGAGGTTTGCATGGAGAGTGGCTGGTGAGTGGAATGCATTGTCTGCCAGGTGTGGTGAATGCAGACTCACTGTGGATAAAACTTATCCACGATGAGTTTTGACTCCACGGAGATCTGGTGTTAATAATAATTACTCTTAATAGATTTTGTTCAGTGTTAAATATCCCATATGAACTAAAATTGGTATAAGAATACTCGCACAGAGTATTCTTATGGCAGTTGAAAGGAAAAGCAATCCCACTAAGTGCAGTGACTACAGAACTTTTACATATTAAAAACATGACTAATAAATAAAGTACAATTGCATTCAATTTTGAATGGAATGGTCTTTCTCTGACACAAACAAAAGTGAGTGGAAAGAATTGTGAAATTTTATTTAATCAGCCACAAATAACAGCTTACCCCTAGTTTCCAAAACCAAGGGCAGCTGATTAGATAACAGGTAATAAACTTATGTAAGTTGATTAACATTTTAAAATATCTGACTAACTTATTGCTATAAAAATATGACTTATTATCCTAAGACACCATGGAGCCAAAGACTCATCTAGGAGGCCCTTTTATCATACCGCATTTTAAATAAACACACTCAAATTCTCTGTTCTTCAGACACCACAATTTTTCTATAGCGAAAACTGAAGGATATCCAGCATCAGATATTAATCTAGATATTTTTCAAGTCAAAACAAAGTTAACATTTAATTTAATATAAAAATTAAGTACTGTCAACTTAAGTATAAGAATTAATCTACATTGGTGTAAAAAACCTAAGGACAAAATTTCTGAAGATTGCAACCACAAATTCAGATGAATCAGCATGTGACAATTTGTATAACTGACAATTTCAGGTAGAAAGTGGTGTAAATTCAAATTTTTGAATCACATGGAAGTACCCAACAAGATAAAAGTATAAGGCTGCACTAAGCAAATTGTGTTTGAAGGAAACTTTTCATGAAGGAATAAAGTTGCAAACTTGAATGTGTTGTAATGGCTCAAAAACATCATCTGGATTATTTTAGCAAGAAAGAATTATTGGAAAGTTTGAAGAAGGCTGCAGAATTACTGATATTGCTAGAGAGTTTGGAATCTCATGTAGCTTTGTATCCAGGCTCTTTTCAAATCAATGAAATGTGTTCCAGACATTTACTAAGAGGTCACCCTTGCTCTACCATGGAGTATGAAGACAGATTTTTGGTTATTATAACAGCAAAATGTGATCAATGCACCATGGCAGGTCAGCTTGCAAGTTGGCACAACTATGTGGATAACTCGACAAATTGTGGCAAGATATCTGCAACAAGTAGTTCTATATGACCAAAGGCCTGCATCGTCTAGAATCATAAAGGGACACAAACCGTTTATTTATCCACAGCTCATCATAGAGCACATTTTCAGTGGTGTTCTATCTATACATAAAAATTGAACAAGACAACAATGGGTTAGTGTACTCTTTACAGATGAATCATTTTAGTCTTTCCTCTGATTCTAGACACTTGATCTGATGTGAAAGTGGTACTGCTTACCATCACAAGAATGTTCTTGAAAGGGATAGATTATGGCAGTGCTGGGGTCATGGTGTTGAGAGGCATTATGCTCAATGGATGCAATGAGCCCAGTGCTAGAAAAAGGGACTATGACTGGTGAATGATATTGCAATGAAGTTCAAGGTCATGTTCAATTGTTCCTTGGTGCTGTAGGTGAATTCATGTTTATGGATAACTACCACATCATACATAAGCAGAATATTAATCGAATCAAGTGGCCAGCACACTCTCCAGATCTCATCCTCGCAGAACACGTGTAAAATTCGATGCAGCCTAAATTTTCCCAAATTTTATTGCATCGACTTTTACAGAGGTCACATTCAAAAAGTCACAAAGGTAAATTTGTAACATTATATACTGTATATATATGTAAATAACACTAAAAGCCCATGTATTGAAACTCAGAGGAATTAACATGCAAAATTGTGTAAATAGAAAATGTATGAATATGTTAAGTTCAAGGTAATGTAATTTTCTATGTAAGTAATACCAAAAGCCCATGTATAAAAACCCAGAGGAATTAACATGCTAAATAGAGTAAACAGAAGATATCTTAAAATAGAAGTTCAAGGGCAATACTTTAGAATTTGGAAATGTATTTGATGTTAGTATTTAGTATAGAGGAAACCTATTGTATCCAAAGCCAGTCCGATACCGCCTTAAAGGTATTGGACTGATCTTAAAGGTATTTTTCGCGCCCAGGGTCCCGCGAAAAACCAAATATAAGGATCATAGAAAAGTTATCGACCATCGGCAGAGTTGACACCAGGCGAAAAAGGGGAGGGAGTCGTGGAAGGAGAACCGGAGGCGAAAACTTAGAGTGAATAGTGACCCAGGATGACTAAACCTTGATCGTCTGGCCTCATGTCAGAGTATTTATAACGCCAAAAAATCGTGCTTCAGGCCCTGCGAGCCATTCCAGAGGAGAATATGGTATCCACGAAACCTCTATCTAAAGCAGTGGTTCCCAACCTGTGTTCTGCGTGCACTTCCCAGGGGCTCTGCGGCCACTCCAGGAAAATAAAATAAATAAAAAATTGAATGAAATTAAAGAATAAGAAACAAAGTAGAATCAATCACTTCACAGTGAATTTTCATAGCGATAACATTGTGATTTCTTACCGATTCTGCCACGAGTTTTCTGTGCGTTTGGCATCTTTGTGAGTGTTTAGTTAGTAAGTGTTCATTAATAAGACATAGGGCAGGCCTAAGGGTTGAGGCTCTGCCATAGAAATTGATTCTAAAAAGCGCTCCGCGAGTCAAAAAGGTTGGGAACCGCTGTTCTAAAGTGATAGCCCAAGACCTGACATAGAGGAATCCAGGAAATCTGTAAAGGAAGTACGAACAAGTGCACTATACTGATGAAGGAGTCATGCGAGTTTATTTTCGTTGTAAATTTTCTTATGTTGTGAAGGACTGATAATTTTATATAGAATTACTATATATAGTAGAATGAAAATTAGTTTGCATAAAGAGAAGTTGTTTTCAAAGTAATTTTGTCTATTGTAAAAGACTGTTTTAGAAGGACTGATAAGATTATTATAGAATTACTATATATATATATATATATATATATATATATATATATATATATATATATATATATATATATATGTTACCGCTAAAGTGCAGAAATCAGTTATTCTGCAGATTATCTAGGTATTTCTAGGTATTGTGCAGATTAACTACGGTGATCCGTTAATGTGCGGAAAATTGTTTCATTTCTCAAATTACCTAGGTAATCTGCATATTACCTACTAGGCACTCGTTAAAGTGAAAATAAGATCTTTGCTGGAACAACAGCAACATTTCTGTACGCGTAAATTAACATAATGTTATTTATTTATTTTTTGATATCTAAAGAATCAAGTTAATACAATCAAACAATCAACAAATTAGTTGATAGAATCAATCATCAATCAATTAATATAATACAAGGAATCAAACGGTTTAAAATATTATTACAATTAAGAAAAAAAACATATGATAAAATTATGTTTACTTATTAAAAAACCAAACTAAAAGTGGAGGGAGAGGGGGGGGGAAGGATTAGGGAAAGGAAATGAGAAACAAACTTTTGAACTTTAACGATACGGAAGCCGTTGATGTGCACATTACCTAGGTAAAATGCGGAAAACTCTTGATTCCGCACGTTAACGGAGCAAATCAGTTAATCTGCAGATTAGCTAGGTAATGTGCACATTAACGGTTTTCGCACTTTAGCGGTAACATATATATATATATATAGTGTTATGAAAAATAGTTTGAATAAAGAGAAATATATATAAGTGAAGGCTGGAATTTATGGTTATAGTTAATCAAGGCATGATAATTCCTAAATTGTAAATGGGCTGATATTTATCTAATTAAATTGCTTAATTATTTGTATTTTGTTGTATGCTTAAGTAAATGTCCTAAAGAAAGTTTCCTCTAAAGTGTTTATCTTAGAGAGGAGTAAAAAGTAGCATTTCATTAGTGTATAATTTGTATGATTGTTTCGGCATAAATAAACATGCTTGTTTTTTTTTTTTTTTTACAAAGAGTGCCACCTGATCTTTTTACGTAATGCACTATTCCCCCTAAAAAAAGCGATGCTGTGAGTGCAGAGTTTAAAAATAGGTACGAATTAGAGTTAAGAGTTAGTAAATAATTATTGAGGAGGGCTCCACATAAAGGTTTCATTTTTCATCAGCATTCATTTCAATTTCAACATCTTGGTTGTCCAATCACATATGGTACAAAATGTTCTAAATACTAGAATGTCTTTCTTCACCAAAGGGATTAATATGAATGAAAAGGATTAGCTATTACAGTGCTGTTTTCTATTATATTATACATGAATGATAATTGGTTATGTTTTGAAAACTGGCTCTTTTGGGAAAAATACACTATACTAAATCAAGCTTCTTATGACTTTCATATGAAAAAACTTTTGGAACATTTATAATTTTCTGCAAACCTATAGTACTTCAGCTTTTATTAAAAAAAAAAAAAAAAGAAACAAAATCAGTCAAGTGGATCTCTGGGAATAGATTTACAAAGTTTTAAAAGCACATTATATACAGCAAACAGATTTCAGTCAAAAATTCCTTTAGGATTCAAGGAACATTTATTATGGGGCCCTTCAACTGAAGATGAGTCAGCCAATCTCTGGCAGGTTCCCCTATACACAAATACAAATCAACTCACAAACTATGTAGGTGGGACTGATAATTATCCAATTTAGGTTTATGGTGAGTCAAGTTATTTGACCTTACACCACAGAGTCTATGATAAATAGTATGAAATATATTATATATTATTAATTATATGAAGAGCCAAAGGCTTCAATTCGGTGACATAAACTTATATCCCTTAACTTAAATATAGTATGAAATATGCCTAATTAATGATACAAATTGTGTTCTCTTATTTCAACTTGCAAAATTCACAGTGGTGCTTCAATTCTCATCATGAGGCGGGGAATTTTTATATGGGATTTTTTAACTGAAGGTGAGTTAGTCAGATTCATACAGATAGTAGGACTCCCTCCACCTTTCTTGGAAGCTCCCTTCCCTGCAAAAGTAAATTTCCAAGAGAATGCACAATTAACAGGCAGAAAAATATTTACCAGGTAGACTAGTGGAATGGCCACATAGTAGATTAATGTAGTGGCTTCCCACACTTCATAAGAATGTCATATAATAAAATAACAAAAATGCACCTTGTCTGTTAGAGCTTATACAGCCAAAAATTAAGGTAATCATTATTACTTCTTGTTTTATGACTATGGATAATGATAAATTAGATTGATGACTAGGAAATAAATTTTTTGAATAATCAAAAGCACAGATTAATAACAACATGAAAAAATGACAAAATTAAAATAGAGACGTTATTAATGTATGTATAAGGAATAGTATAATATAATATAACAGAAGACAAAGAAAATACGTAGTGATTTTTATAGGGATGTAAATCTTCCACTATATTTAGATGAGGCTGATTCAGAACCACCAATCATAATAGAAGAATTATGGAAAGCTTTCCAGTCAGCAAAGAATAATAGTCTCGGAGAAGATGGTATAAAACAGAACACATAAAATCAGGAGGTTCACAATTTCATAAGGTCATGTTGAATCATTCAATGATATTTTAACTACAGAAAAAATTTCAATGCAATGGAATAAATCATTGATTATCTTATTACATTGAAAAGGTAGCAGAGATGACATCAATAACTTTAGGCAATCACTTTGCTATGGTACAAAATGCTCAATTATATTCAGCAGAATCACAGGATTTTTGGATAATGACACAAGCAGGAGTCAGAGCAAGATTCTTTACAAAAAAAAAATAGCAAATGAATATAATCTTCTATCTTCTTGCATATATGCATATTTAGTTAGTAGTTTTTGAAAAAGCTTTTGATTTTCTATATCGGTCAGAAATAATAAGCTTAAACAACAAGCCATTCCAGCAAGGTATATATCAGATTATTAAAAATGTATATTAAAACTCAACCGCTAATCTAAAATTAGAATATCAAGGAAAGGAAGCTGATATTGGGAGAGGAGTAAGGCAAGGAGATCCTATATCATCCAAATTATTTTCTGCTACATTAGAAAAAATCTTTAAGAATGTCTTATGGGAAAACTCTGGAATTAACATCAGTGGAAAAATATGAATTGCTTACATTTTGCTGATGACATTATTCTTTTAGAAAAATAAAGTAGAAATTCAGAAAATGCTAAAACCTTGACAGAGAAAGCAGGAGAAATGGTTTAACAACTAAAATAAGTAAAACAAAACTGATGACAAATTCACATCAAACTGAACTAAAATTAGCAATCCTATTGAAATTGTGGAGGACTATGTATATTTATCTTGGTCAATTAGTTTTAAGGAAAATCAAGAATCACATAAGGAAACAAAACAAAACATTTTAGCTGTATATAAAGATTATCTGTTAGAAGATTTGCCTGTATTCTTAAAAAGAGAGGTGTTTAATATGGGCATTATTTCAGTGTTTAACTATGGAAGTGGAACATGGGCAATGACTAAAAAAAAGGAGGACAGGTTGTATGTGGCCCAAAGAGCTATGGAGAGAAGAATGCTACAAAAACAAAAGGGGATAAATATCAAGGAAAGGAATCTGATATTGTGAGAGGAGTAAGGCAAGGAGATCCTACATCACCCAAATTATTTTATGCTATATTAGAAAAAAATCTTTAAGAATGTCTCATGGGAAAACTCTAAAATAAGTACTAGAATTAAAGAGAGAGAGAGGTGACTGGAACAGAAGTACTCTAAAATATTGCAAAATGCATCTAAATGGAGATGGACTGGTCATATTAGTAGATTGCCAGAGATAAAAGGTAAAAACAAAACTAAGCATTGAGTGAATACCAACAGAAGAAAATATCACCAAAGAACAATATTAAGGGATGATCTACAAAGGTTTGACATGAGATGCTGGACATTGGCTAAAGACAGACAGAACTGGAAAGTTAAGGGGAAGGCCTATATCCAGCAGTGAAAGAGAAGAGGCTAAAGAAGAAAACCGATTATGTTAAACTTTATAATAATATAATATCCATTATTTATTTTAAAAAAGAAAGTAAGCAAAATGCAAACATTTGTTTTATTCTTTGTCACTCACCCCCCCCATAATAGTGAGTTATTATATGCATTTTGAATGATCTAATTTTCAGAATGGTGTACTCATTTCTTGTTTTCTATTATTGAAGCAGAGATTCTACATTTTCTAAAACTACACACAAACTTATATATATATATATATATATTTTTTTTTTAATGCAAACAAGTGTTCTCTTCCTTTCAAATCATTAATTTCTTAAAATCTCTTTCTCTCTTTTTGTTTACAACTTTGCTATCTATACATTTTTTTTCAACAATAAATCACTTTTGATTTATTACTGAAAAAAATATTCCAGAAGTTTTTTGCAATATACAATTAAGACTTGTTGAATTTAATTAGATGTGATGATAACTAGGAGGATTAATTACAGAAATGAATAAAATGCTTTGGGACAAGAAAAATAAAACAAACACACACACAAAAAAAAATCAGTTGCTAAAGTGTTCAGATCTCACTATACTTCTCTACTGCTTTTCCCAACAATGCTGTCAGCTGATAGTGAAACATGTCGAAATTTGCCTAATTTTTTAATACATGTATGAGCCTTACCCTGCATTAAATTTTTTTTGCCACAATTTTTTTAAAGTGGTTCATTTTTTATTATTAATGAATAATCTGAAACCTTTATAAAAATACATTTTTAAAACTATGGTTAATTAAAGATCTACTGTATTATGAAATACTTTTAGCTCTTATTAGATTAATGATATTTACAAAAAAAAAAACCTAAACATTTGCACACTTTTCTGTAAAGATGATGCTTGTAAATAACACACTGATGTGTTTTGATGGTACTGTACTGCAGGAAGTGAATGAGATTCAAGATTTGGGAGTAATGGTCAACAGTAGATTGAAGTTTAGAGGGCATGTTGCAAAGACTGCACATTGTAGTGCCATTATATAAAGTACTGGTCAGACTATATATATTTGGATTGTTGTGCTCAGATTTGGTCACCTGGTTTTCAATATGATTTGGAAACATTAGAGAGGGTTCAGAGACAAGTGACTAAAGCAATATCAGGGCTCTCAAATGCTGGCTATGGAGAGAGGTTGAAAGAATGTGGATTGCAGAGTTTGGTGGATAGGAGGAAAAAGAAGTGATGTGATAGAGATGTTTAAGTTATTAAGGAGATTTTATTGGATTAATCCACAGAGGATTATAAAAAGAGGGTATCCGGAGAGTTCACCGAAAAAACAATTAATTGAAAGACAATTCATTGAAAATGCAATTCATAGAAAAAACAATTCACCGAAAATTTTAACTTTTCGAAAATGTTATGATAAAAGTTATCCATTTATAACAAAAACTGAACTGTGCAGAGTGAGATAGCAATGCTACTTTAATAGGGAATAATTATAGAACAATATGGTTTCTTATTGTGTTTCTTGTCCGATAACTGTTTCATGTCTGTTCATGGAACTGATTTGCCTGTTTCCGGGAGGAAAAGTCCAGCCTATTCAGGCTCCATTATTATTATATTATTATTGTTACTAGTAGTAATATGTGACTTCAATACAGCAATTATTATGGGATGAATTTTACTCATCTTACTCTACAAACCAGACAAATTGCCAGGAGAATACATGCAATTTACAGATAAAATACACTGGCACCATTGCCTTTCTTGCTTCCAGATTTGCTATTTGAAACATTTACAAGAAAATGTTGAATCGTTCCAGTTTTCAGTTCAGCTATATTCAGGACAACAAAGAAATAACGTGTCCAAATCATGTATTACAATAACTCTCTGACTTAGCGGAATTAGTAGAAGTTGTCAGTATAAGAAGCTGTCTGCACGGTTCAGTTTTTGTTCTAAATGGATCACTTTTATCATAACATTTTCGAAAAAAGTTTTGAAATGATATTAGCAACCCGCTTTGGCTGGATTAATTTAATGAAATTTTAGTTAAATTGTTTTTTCAATGAAATGTCTTTCGATTAACTGTTTTATCGATGAATTTTCATGGAACAAAAAAGAGCAGAAGGCAAGAGGGGAAGAACCAGGAACCATACCTGGAAGTCATGTAAGAGTATGGTGAAGAAGGGTGTGAGGAGTAGATTTTTTACATGGAGAATTGGCAGCGAATGGAATGCATTACTGCAATATGTTAATGCAGGGAGTGTTAAGGATTTTAAGATTCAGTATGATAAATATGTTGTCATTTGAAAGACCCTCCCTCTGCCAACTCCATGGAGTGTATAATAATAATGATAATATTGACTGCATCCTGAATAAATAATCTATAAAATATTTCAGCCATTCAGGTGACATTTTTAGTGAAAATGGAAGATTACATGTTGAAACAAAACAAAATAAGAAAAGCTGGTGTTATGGATAGTCAGTTGAATAAATTTACATGAAATAAGAGAGAAATCATTCAAGACATTAATCTAATTATATACAAGTGTGTTTAAACCATCTGAGAGTTGGGGTCAGTTGATGCAGTTCAAAATACCTTAGAAGACTGATATATAACATCTAACAATATTTGAGGCCTGATAACTAACAGACTAATTTGGAGGAAAATTGTCAATAGGAAGTTAATGTCAACTTAGTATTTTTTCTGTAGTTATTTACATTATTTACCATTTATTGTATTATTTATTATAGTGATGTAGTTATTCATTAAAAAATACCCAGTTTTTCCTAGTTATACTTATTGGTCGAAAATCTCCTGTTGAATAATGTAATGCATCAGGAATTTGATGATGGTAATGAGAAATTTGTTTCCATTACTTGGCCATGATCTCATAAATAATTTGTAGATCATAGATAATTCCTAGATTTGTAACCAAGTAGATATAATGTAATCTATCTACAAAATAAACCATCACTGATTATTCCTAGTAAATAGTATACATAAAATACATAAATTCTAATGCACACAGGTTGTCAAAATTCACCCCTCCCTATTCTGTGTGTATTTAAACTTATCTAATGTAAGTGAAGAAATAAAACATGACAGTGTGAATTAGAAAAGGTTTAAACTTCATATTTTTCTAAGAAAAAATATATAGAATGAGAAATTTACAACAAGTAATTACTTTTGTTTCCATTTAAAATACTATTTGAGGTATTTTTTGGAAAGAATATAGAACTAAAGAAATTGCTTCCTTATATACAATTTATAAATCATATAATACAAAAATATAAAGTAAATTGAAGCACTTAAAAAAAGAAGCATAAAAATGGATTATAGAAACTCTTCATAAGATAACGAAGTATTCATTGATTAATGAAACTGAATACAAACTTCCAGGTAAGAGAACTTCACCAACTTGCAAGTTAACTGTCAGCTAGATCTATTACATCTTTTCAACTAGAATGAAAACTGGTCTTTATTTCCATGTGGGCTTTAATAGAGAAGAATAGTCAAGTGGCAATATCAAAACATTTTTGAATATGAATGTTTTGAGCACTTAAAACATTACATGCTACAAAATTATACACTGGAGAACTAAAGCACATCGATATATAATACAAGACAAAACAAAATCCAAGACTGAACAGTGTTCTTAAAATCTGTAACTGCAGATTACCATCTTCATGTTTTATACACAATATCATTTTGTATTGTTACTAATACTTCAGTACGTATACTGAACTTTCACTTGAAATTTTACATTTTTATGTCATTCACATTACTCCTTCCATATATGTAGTATCTAGATTTTGAATGAGCATACGAATGAAGGCCATTTCTTTTCTTGTATTTTCAAAAATGATACGGGGATCATCAGACATGCATCGTAAGCAGTTTGGTGCCATTACCATTGCCAAATTGTTGGCATCCATTTTTGTTACAGAGGCATTTTCTTCTGCTGCAAACACCTAGAAATAAATAAATAAAATACACTTCATTAAGATCTATTCAGTTTAAATAATAAAATATATATTTACCAGAACATATGAATATAATAAGGTATATATGCCTATTAATTTAAGAGCAAAAAAAAAAAAACAAAAAAAAAAAACCACAGCAACAGAAATGAACATTTAATTAACTCAAGTTATCTAATAACATATATTTTGCTTGAGTCATCATCAAAGCATCATATTTGAAAGCTTATTTTAAAAAAAGTAATTTTTTTTTTTAATGTTACATTTTATAATTGTGTCATAGTTTTGATCTAATATACATGCAGTAATGATTAATCTGATTTGCACTTACAAACGCTTTAAAATATTCAAAGCAAAATACCTGTTGCTAATTGTTGGAAGTTTTTCAACTTAGTTATGCTATAAATTAAAGATACGAAGAAATTATATGCTTGGTTTAATCCTTTATCAAAGTGTAAGCAAAAAAAGTTTGCATATGGAGTATTTTCAGGACTGGAGCAACTCGTATATAGAAGCTAATGATTCACATCACTTGCCTTAGTATCCCATAATGCAAAGCACATATTCTTATGGACATTTATAATGCTATGCATTATGGGAAGGGTCACTACCCAGATTAGTTTTGACCTTTATTGAGGTCTCATCAGTGGGAGCCAGATCCAGAGGTGATACTAAGTTTGAAGTAATGCAGAAATCATATTTTCATATATATTTTCATATATACGAGTAGCCAAAAGGTGTCACACCTTATTATTAAAATACTCTGGATTAGAGATAGTTGTTGGAAGTTTTTCCACTTACAGATATGTATAATGCATAGCATACATGTCCGTAAGGATATATGCTTTGTATTATGGGATACCAAGGCAAGTGATGTGAAGTGATTAGTTTCTATATACGAATTGCCCCAGTCCTGAAAGTACTTCAGTTACTTACCAAGAATATAGTTTCTTGGTATCTTTAATTTATAGCATAACCAAGTGGAAAAACTTTCAACAATTAGCAACAGGTATTTTGGTTTGAATGTTTTAAAATCAAATTAATCATAGCTACATGTATATACTAGATCAAAACTGACAATATTATGAAATGTAACATTAAAAAAAATGACTTTTATTCAATAAGTCTTCAAATATGATGCTTTGAGATACTCAAAGCAAAATATGTGTTATTAGATAATTTTAATTAATTAGGTTGAGACTATTCAGTAGAATATTATAATAAGTTTGTTATAATGGTGTTTGCTATAGTGAGAGTAGATGCTCTATAGCAGTGGTGTTCAACCCTTTTTACTACGCGAGCTACTTTTCTATAAAAAGTTATTCGCCGATCTACTCTCTTATATAGATCACGTTCCCCCAACCTGATATCTGATTACGCACAAATAAACAACTAAAAAAAATACACAATTAAAAACTTTATTTGTGTATTTAAAAATTTATTTATCACTTTTAATTATTTTAATACAACAAAAACAAATGAATATATTGGAATAAAATATTTATTTCTCTATTTTGGAAAACCAAAGTTAGAAAAAACAACAGATTGATTACAAACTCACAAGTTACAGGAAATGCTGGTGATTAAAAAAAAAAGAAAAAATGAATGTGAAATTTGGCAATGTTTGGACCTCGCAATATTTTCATAGTCAAGTTGATATGAAGAAGTGGCCAATCGCAGACAATCATCCAAATGATCATTTGTAATTTGGTTTTTTAATTAATTTTTATGACAGTCGTATTTGAAAAAGCGGATTCTGACAAGTATGTTGATCCAAAACACAACAGAATTTTTCACGCAACATCAGTTAATATTGGGAATTTTTCATGTGCATACTTCCAAATGATTTCATTATTTATTGATTTTAAATGTAAACTATTCTGAATGTTTATTATCTCAAGTTCTACTTCAAGCTTGGTTTATAACAAACAGTCCACTAATTTTATTTGAGATTTCTTTTTAAAGAAAATTATTTTTCTTTAATAAAAGTAAGTATTGATGTTCAAGTTTTCTTGAAATAGATTACTGATAAAAGATACAATCATTTCAGTTTTATTAAAATCTTTAAATCTTGAATTTATTTCTTCCTCAAATAATTCTATTTCACGAATAAATTCTTTTAAATCATAGCAAAGCATTTGTTCAAAAACTTTTAATAAATATGGGAGATGTCTAAATTCGTGGTCATTTATATTTTTCTTTAATAAAAGTAAGTATTGTTGGAAAATTTTTATTGAACTTAACATGTCAATTAAATTTTTATCTCTACCTTGTAACTCTAAATTTAAATTGCTTAATTTCGTACAGAAATCTACTAAAAATGATACGTGTAACAACCATTTTTATCACTCAATTGTGGATAAATATCTCCTTTTTCATCAAGAAAATTTTTTATATCGTTAATATAAGAATCTTTCTAAAAATTGATTTCTGCTGAGCCAGCGAACATTACTGTACAACAAGTTCCCTATCATTATCTGCCTGTAATTTAAATAACCACCATTGCAGGGCCTTTCCTCGAACAGAATTTACAATTTTAAATGTAATATTCAAAACATCTTTTGTGTTTACATTCATGTTAATTAAATTAGGGAAACAAAACACACGTGTTAAAAAGATTATTTTACTGATTAATAATAAAATAATAACTTTATGTTTCGACCCCTGTATTGAGGTCATCTTCAGAGGATACATTCAGAAGTATAAGAACAAGCTACATGCTGTTGTTAACTAATCTTTTTTTCTTAGCCTGCCCTCTAGTGGAAAAAAAAATAAATAAAATAAATAAATAAAAAAAACTACAATAAACTCTGCTAAAGTCCTCATGTACTAGGATTCTTCTGGAATTATACAGTTATATTACGATTATCTTCTGGATTTGTACAGGTTGCTATTGAATGTTCAAGGGGGGGAAAAAAAAACTCCAACATAATGACATAATGGTCAGTTTTGATGTCTCCTCCCTATTCACGAATGTCCCCCTCAAAGAAACCTTAGAGCTAATCCAAGCTAAATTTCCTCCCGATATCTCAGCCCTATTTCAGTTTACAATGAACTCAGGCTATTTCGTTTGGCAGGAAAAATTCTACAAACAGATAGAGGGGACAGCCATGGGTTCACCACTTTCCCCACCCTTGGCCAACTTCTTCATGGAGATGTTTGAAGAGAAAGCCTTAAACTCAGCCCCACAAAAACCTACCATATGGCTTCGCTACGTTGATGATGTTTTTGCTATTTGGCCACATGGCCCGGATTCACTCCTCTCCTTCCTAACACACTTGAACAACCAACACCCTAGAATCAAATTCACCCTGGAAAAAGAGGAAAACAATAACCTCCCCTTCCTAGACACACTAGTCACCCGCCAACCTGATGGAACCTTGGTTTTCTCAGTTTATAGAAAACCCACCCATACAGGCAGATACATTCACCAACAATCCCACCCCCCCCCCTCACAACAATATGGAGTTATTAAAACATTATTCAACAGGGCAAAAATAATCTGTTCTAATGATCAAGCCCTATCCACTGAACTAAATCACATCCGTAACACTTTCTCAGCCAACGGCTACCCCCTCCAAAAAATACTTAACCCAGTTATCCACAACCCACCACCCCCTCCCCTTCACAAAAAAGATTACTCTAAATCCATCACTATTCCCTACATCAGAGGCACCTCGGAAAAAATCAATAAAATCTTAAAAAAACATGACTTGACCACTTGTTACAAACCACACAGAAAACTGGCATCCCTTATCCGCTCCACCAAAGACCAACCACTTCCCCTAGACCTACCTGGTGTATACCAGGTCCCTTGCAGCTGTAAACTGTCCTACTTTGGCCAAACAGGCAGGACAGCAAATATCAGAATCTCAGAACACAAGGATTACATCTGATTTCACCAGTACAGCCACTCTGGGCTTGCAGACCACGCTCTGGATACTCGCCACAGAATAAGATGGAAGAAAGCCACAGTAATACACCGCAGCAAGTTCAAATATGAAAGACTATTCATGGAATCAGCCTCGGCCCTTAGGAACATGCCAAACCTCAACAAATTTGGATGCATGAAACTGTCCCAAATTTGGGAAACTTTTATTAGAAGAACTTCAGCCCAAAGGCCAAGAACTACCAATATAGCCCGCCAGGGGGCACCATCAGGACTTTAGGAAAATGCTAGCTTCCTAGCTTCAGTCTCATTTGCTGTTATTAGTACTTGTGTGCACGTGTCTTTTTAGTAAGTTCCCAAGAAGATTGCAACGCGACGTTCGCCGAAATATCAGAAAGTGTATATTAAAGTTTATTTAATCTATATTTCCAATATACGCTGTCAATTCCTTAAATATTAGTTATCAGGGGGGAAAAAAAAAAATGTTAGAGGCATACCATATGTTAGAGGCACTTCAGAAAAAATAGACAGAACACTACACAAATACAACATCAAAACCACCTTCAAACCCCGACAAAATTAAGGCACCTACTCAATTCTTCCAAGGATCCCCTGCCACACATAGCCCACCCAGGGGTTTACAAAATAGATTGCACTTGTAACATACCGTACATAGGGGAAACAGGACGAACCATCCCAATCAGAAAGGATGAACACAAACGTCACATAAAATACCTCCATTTTGGAAAAACTGGCCTTTCTGACCATGCACTCCAAACATACCACAGAATTGACTGGAAAGATACCAAGTCCCTACACCGCACCAAAACCTGGTTTGAGCGGAAATTCAAGGAAGCATGTGAAATGCTCAAACATGATCCAAATCTGAATAAAAATGATGGTCTAACAATTCCAAGAATGTGGAGAACCCATCTGCAACCTTCATAGCAACCACAAAGAAAAATTTCAATACAAGACCCAGTGAAGTTTTTTTTTTTTTTTTTTTCTCTCTCCTTGAACATTCAATAGCCACCTGTACAAATCCAGAAGATAATCGTAATATAACTGTATAATTCCAGAAGAATCCTAGTACATGAGGACTTTAGCAGAGTTTATTGTAGTTTTTTTTTTTATTTTATTTATTTATTTTTTTTTCCACTAGAGGGCAGGCTAAGAAAAAAATAGTTAACAACGTAGATGTAATTTACTTGTGTAGTGTGCAACAGCATGTAGCTTGTTCTTATACTTCTGAATGTATCCTTCTGAAGATGACCTCAATACAGGGGTCGAAACGTAAAGTTATTATTTTATTAGTAATCAGTAAAATAATCTTTTTAACACGTGTGTTTTGTTTCCCTAATTTAATTAATATGAATGCTGATCACCGTGTAACCTTAAAAGAAAGAATCTTTTGTGTTTAATCTTTTACTACACAGTACTTGTTGGTGAATAATACAGTGGTACGTTAAAAAATCTGGATATTTGTCATCGTTTTTACATAATGAAAGGAGCACCATCAATAGTAATAGACACAAGTTTAAAAAGTGGAAGTTTGTGTTGTTTCACAAATTCATCAAATGCTGAAAAAATGTCTTCTCCTCTAGTCCTTCCAAATAATGGTATAATTTTCAAAAGTTCTTCTTTACTTGAATAATCTTGAAATACCATGCGAATAAATACCATTAACTGAGCAATATCAGTGAAGTCGTTTGATTCATCAAATTGTAATGAAAACACAACACACTGGTGAATGTCTGACATTAACCTAGTCCGGAAACTTTTCTCCGGCAATTGGACCTCTTTCTTTCGGCAATTTGAAACCTTGTCTGCAGCCTAGAAGTAGTCTCTTTCTAGCAACGTCTCGAACCGAGAAGCTCCTTTCTGGAAGCAACATGGATCCGGGCAGTCTCTCTGACGGCGACTCTGGACCAGGCGGCCTCCTCTCTGACATCAATTCTGGAACCGGGACCCCTTCTGCTTGCTTCAGTCCATTTTTATTAGGCCTCCTCTGAGACCACGCATGAAGTTTGGCAATCCCCAAAGAATCGGTATGAGTCTTTCATCTGAAGTTTCAAGTTCGGCATGCCATTTGTTCTCCTCCGCTTTCTTTTGATTGTAAGTTGCCAGCCATCAGAAAGTTGTTTGAACTCTTTCTGACTGACTTCGGAGATGTTTACACTTAGAGTCTGCAAGCCTTTCTCATGCATACAAGTTTCAATAACAATCTTTCTAATGCCGGCATGTACAGCTTCAGTGACAAAAACATTGCCTTTGTTTTTAACACTCTAACATATTCTTATTAAAGCAGTATATACAGTTAGCTTCAAAAGAGTTATTTACAAAAACATCTAATACAAACTATACCGAGACAAACAAAGTTTATTTTTTTACAATATTTACATGGGACTTAACCTAAGTAAAAAATCGATGTAATGTGCTTTGGAATATTTAATATTTAAGCTACAATCGAGTTTTTACACTTTGCTTATAATCGTATTCTTGCTGTTTGACTTCCACTGATCCAAATGAATTAATTTACCTGGACTTATATAAGAAAATTACTGATTTGACAATTTTAACGAAAAATAAATAAAATATTATGTTTTCAGCTTTAATTAAATTTGCAAGTAAGGAGGAATACACAAGAGATCAACCAAAAATCGCTCTGCGATCGACAGGTTGAACACCCCTGTTCATAGCATACACTATGGTTTTTCTATTAAAAAAAAAGTGAACGACCCATATATGGTTCATGTGTCCACCCCACCAGTATACAAAAATTATACCATTATTGGTAAGGACTAGGGGAGAAGACATTTTTTCGGCATTTGATGAATTTGTGAAACAACACAAGCTTCCGCTTTTTAAACTTGTGTCTACGTGTGCCCACCTCACCAGCATAATTGATCTTTGACTATTGGGAGGGTTGCTCCCATTCACAAACATAAAACAGATTTTGAGCATATTTGGTTTAGATGAACACTTTGGTTGGAATGACCCAGGTTTAAATTCTGTCTATGGCATGAGGAACCTTTATTGGGTGTTTTCAATCAAATGATAAGTTAGCCAGTCTCATATGGAGGTGGAGGGTTTTTTTTCTTCCTCAAAACAGGCAAACTGGCAGGAAGAAAATGTAATATACAGAGGATGCTTTGGGAATAAGGATTAACCGACCTATTCCATCAGATTGATTTCAAATACTTGCACAGTGAAGTGTGGATCTACACATAAGTGTAAATCAGGAAGGAAGGAAGTTATGAGAGCAGTTCTCTAGATAAACAAGTTTGAAGCTAGTGAAATATCAGTAAGATTTAATTTTAATAGACTTTAGTTCACTTTCTAATTTATTTTTAATACTGAAAATCTAAAAATGAATGACAATGTCTTTCTACATGAATAAATAATTAAAACACATTTAATTTAAGAGAAAACAGTTTAGTTGCAAATGAACATGCTCATTTGAAGCTAAACTGTAAACATTTTTTTTTACTAATATCTTTTTAGCCAGAGAGAGAGAAAGAGAGCATATGTCTGTGTGATTATGATTCAGCAAAGTAAGAAAAATTATCTAAATAAATAACATACCTGAAGAAACCGGATGAGATACGATAATACTAATCTGTTAATTTCAGGTAACTTTTCCACAATACTAACTGCAGCTTCTGCATCATTGCAATATTGAATACAATCATCATAAAACTTGCTAGAAATAAGAGGCTCATATAATTCTCTATACCACAGTTTGAGCAATGAAGCAGGAACATGAGGATCGCTACATTCTGCAACCTCCCACTGATCTATCCTCAGTTTCATGGCATTCACTTCATCTATATCACCAGGAACCCTATTAAATAAAAAAGAAAGAAGTTGATTATAAAGGTGTTTTATGATACAAAATAACAATTACTATATATATAGAAATGGTTTTGGAATTCTTGAGCACAGCAAATTTAGGAGAATAATCTATCTTGCAGAGGCTAATTGGCAAGGTGTAGCATATCTGCTTTCCAACCCCAGACTATGGGTTTGAATATCACTATCAGTGCAGATAATTTGTGAATGTCTTCAGAGTGGTGGTATCACTCAATGTGATATCATCACTCTGCTCACTGACAGCTGAAAATGCTCTATGTTTAGAGCAGGGTTTCCCAGTTATCCAATCCTTAGCCCAGCCAAGGTACCTTATGTGCTATAGGTTTACGATCTTTTGTGGGACTGTGAATCCGATAAAAACATCAACTGCCATTTTTAGTCAATATAGTCAATATTTAAAATTGGCAAATACTCTACTTAAGTGTCAGTAGTGATTCTAATATCATGCAATATTTTCTCTCAGTTTATCAACCATGATGATTATTTTGGTGCATAGTGTATTTCAAATACCCACCTAGAACATAATCATGTGGGATTATGTTGAAGGAATACAGCAGTTAATACCACTCATACCAAAATATTCAATAAAATATTCACAATTAGAGGGCATCAAAAACTGCATTTGCTATATGCAGTTGAGTCCCATCCTCTTTGGAGAATGTTTCTTTAAACTGAGCATACCGTGCATGGACCTCTTGATGTTTGAATGTCACTATATCAGTGAAAAAAATGGCTCAGTAATTCCCATATCTGAAGAAGTGCACTATAGTGTGCATATTCAGGTCTGCCTCCATTAATGCATTGCAATTTTCTGTTGCTCATAGCAAATTCCACTTTTCAACATAACATTACACAGAAATGAAAATGAACCTCATTTCTAACCAGATGTTTCAAAAAACTGCAGGATTCTTTGCAAAAAAATGATATCATAAATATTGGTGCTGAGGTTGTTATTGACTCAGATCATTGTATCCAGTGGGAGAAAAAACTTCTTTATTATACAGATGCAGATTTAAACTGGAGAGTGTTTTTGGAATCTGCCACAGTTCTACAATATATCTTTAACCTAAATAAATATGGCTATGCAAAAAATCTGGAAGGCTATTATAATGAGACTGTCATCCCCAAAATTAAAATTTTCTTAGTGAACCTACAGGATGCTCATTAGGATTGCAGGATTATACCATTTAGTAGTCCTTTAAGCATTAAGTTTTAATGCTAAAAGGACCATTTTAATTAGCATCAAAATTATTCTTATACATTACTTATGATTTAAGCTGCAGCATCTTTTGTGATTATGTGCAAATACAATAACATGTTATGTTACTGTAATGTGTCACAGTAATGATGCAAAATCATTATTCATGCAGTTTTCTTATATCACCTATATATCCCTTGAGGGCATACACCACAAATTTGATGATGATGATGATGAATGTTATTGTATGAATGAGACTCATCCTCTTGGGAGTCTGATCAGCAGATTTAATGGAGTCTGTTGACTCCATTAAATCTGCTAATAAAATAAATAAATATATATATAATACATAATTGCTTAATGATCTGTTGCCTTTAGAAATAATTCAAATTAACTCTCAATAACGTAGAGTTCTGAAACTATTTCATGCTGTTCTGAAATAAGAGATAAAGAAGTATGTAGCAAAACTTATTTAACTTAAATGGAGCTCCCTTTGTTTATCAAAATGGTAGGCTACACTTCAAACAGGTTAATAAGCATAAATGACTAAAAAGAAGGTAGTCATGAAAATAATTTTGTATATTAGGAGTATGAAGTTTTAGACACCATTGAAATATCACTATATGCTTTATGATTGAAACACCCTCAAATCAAAAAGATTACCATTATTGATTTCCAAGGAAATAAAAGCAAATTACTTTGCTCTGGATTTTTGCATTGCTATAAGAATTACACAGTTTACTCTAGTGAAAGTCAGTTTTAAAATATTAATGCACTAATAATGTTATGATCTCATCATGATATTAGAGGGTGTTGTCATTTGTAGTGTAGTGCATGTCCTTAGCAAAGAATGAATTCACATTGAAAGTGTTATTTCACTAAGAAATTAATATTTCAAGTAAAATACTAGATATTATAATGCAAACTTCTGTTTGTTTTATCTCTCTTTTATTGATGTCTGAATGTCACAGATTCTTGAAATGGGCTACTTCACTTCTCATCAGCTGGAAATGCAAAGTACAGTAAAACCCCGAAGTTATGCGGTAGGTGGGACCAACAAAAAGCGCGCAAGTCGAATTCGCATAACTCGGGGTATAATTTTGCATGTCATTTATATATACAAACATACGATTGGGACAAAAGGTTTACAAAAACACCTATATTTTTTAAGAAATATAATCATAATTGTAGTTTTTCGTACACAAAAAAAAAAGAAAGTTCTTTCGATGTCGATGGTTTCATAAAATCTAATAGATTCGTCTGATGGCATAATGTCTTTTTCTGGTCACGCAAAATTTCTTCATAGCAAGCTAATGATTTTTTTATTCCTTGCCTTGTGGCTACAATTTGTTCCTCGTTAGAATCTATGTCCTCCAAAATCTGTAAACCTTTCTTTTATGATTATTCTTACCTGTGGATTCCTGTAGATCGAACTTCTTTGCTAGTTCACAAATTTTCATTCCGCCTTCAAAATCCTTAATAATGTTGAGTTTTGTTTCCAAAGTCAATGTTTTTCTTTTCTTGCTAGCAGTAGAAGAATCGGACTTGCTTCTTTTGGATGACATTATTATTTTTTATGTGATAAACTTTTTATCAAGAGCATAAAATTAAACAATCACAAGGTTTGTAGACTATAAAAATCGTGTATGAATGGAGACTGTGCAAAATGCGTCAGTGCTTGTTCACAGCATGTGCGACACTGGCGAATGCGGCTGGCACCTGAAAGATACGACTAGTGGTGAGGCGTGAAGCGGGACGGGAATACGTACATATAAAAAACCACGTAACTCTGGATTCGCGTAAGTCGGGGTATGACTGTACTACAGCCCAGGTATGTTTTGCAAACATAAAACTTCAAGATAATTAGTGTTTATCATAACAGAAAAAAAAAAAAAGCATTTCACTTAGAATTAAAAATGGATTCGCCTTTAATACACTTAGAAGAAACTTGTATATAAAGGCTAATTTGATTTCTTAGCATCTTTAATTTATAGTATAACCAAATAGAAAAACTTTCAACATATATCCCTAATCCAGTGCATTTTAGTAATAAGATGTGATACCTTTTAGCTACTAGTATATGGAAATATGACTTCTGCATTACTTCATCCTTGGTATCACTTCTGTGTCTGGCTCTCACTGATGAGACCTCAATAAAGGTCAAAAATGGTCTGGGTAGTGACCCTTACCATAATGCATAGCATTATACATGTCCATAAGGATATGTGTTGCATTATGGGATACCAAAGCAAGTGATGTGAAGTCATTAGCCTCTATATACCAGTTACTTCACATGCATGCTAACTTTGTTTGCTTACTAATTTCTTGACATCTTTAATTTAAAATTGAAATTTGTTCCAGGTGTAATAAACTGGAATCTCTTTAGGGGTATAGAAATGTCCTGAGTCAGCCCTGAGTACATGTTAAACAGTTGTGAGCTGAGTGTTGTAGTTAAATGTAGCATATGTCCATTTGATAATAACTGCCAATTTGTGACAATTTCCTTTAAGACCAATAAGTGAGATATTCATGTAAAAGCTTCTTGTGTATACAATCAGTATTTAATTTTCATCACAGATAATTGACAAGTAATTTGTAATACCTGAAAAGTTATATTTTCTGCCCACTGAGCAATCCAACTTGTGCTTGAAGGTATTTCCTATATGTGAGTTAATTATAATTCTCCAAATGCTTGTATGATTAATATTAATAATAAATAAACTTAAATAATATACCTGAAAATGCCTTCTGTCTGTGCTCCATTCAGCTTTAGAACAGCTTCTGATAAAGTAGTTTGAATCCATGGCAACCGCCGGTTTGGGTAACGATTCTTTTGTAAAGCTAGAACTTCTTCTAGTGTATTTCCAAACATTGAGGGTCGAAATATTTGAATCTATGATGGGAAAGCACAACAGTATTAGAACAAAGTTGAAAAGAAACTAGAAGGTGTGTTCACTACAGTGAGGTACACTTTTTTGTTATGTGACCCCCCCTCCCTCTTCCCACTCATGAAAGGTTTTGGACAACTTTATAGTATTTGTACAGTTGGTAGAGAGAAAAAGAGTTTAAATCTAATAGAAAGAGTCAAATTTTACAAGAATATTTTAAAATCTCAAAGTAACAAAAGTACTAAAAGATTTTTTATTCATAAAGATCTAATCAATTGTTTATTCATCAAAAGACTATTTATTAATAAAACAATAATAAATGAAATTATACATAATTGCCTCATTGAAAAATTTTAAATAAATAATGTTTATAAAAATATAAACATTATAAACATACATAAAGATATTTAGAAGTCTGTCATTAGAATACTTTTATTCCAATTTGTTCTATGATTAGAGACATGCTTCAGTATCTTGTATGGTAAACATCCTAAGGATGCAACATAATTAGGATGAATATGAAAATTGCTCAAAACAAGTAAAAAAAAAATCTCAGAAGACTCACAGAAAACAGTTATGGTTGTACACATTTCAAGAGCTGAGGACAAACTCATGCATGAAATACAATGCAGTGTGCAAGCCATGTTTGTCATCTGCAGTTCATCTTGAATAGCTCTTATGTGACTGTTAGTATAGGAAAGATCTGATATTACTATAATGGAACCTAGGTACTCCAAAGACTACTGCAAGCATACAACCTCATTAAAGTCCCCTGAAAAGATGAGCTGGGAAGTTATTTTCAAAATAAAGGATTGAAGTAAATGACCAATGAAGCCTGAAGTCCCTTTATTTGTTTGTCACTACAGTATTCAACTTCCTCAATTTTGTTACTTTACTAGAGGAACAGCAGATTTTACAGACACTCTAGGATATTCTAAAAGGGAATACTGGAGATCGTGAAAGGCTCGGAATTGTATAAAGTGGTTTAAAGAACACTCAGATGTTATATCATGAAATGCAGAAGCTATACATTGTGAAGACTTCTGAAATATGATAAAGAAATGAAGTTCATATACCTGAGATCTCAAGGGGGTCAAGTGAGAACAGAACCAGAGTCTCACACTGCACAATGCTTGAAAATCACTCATCCATTCTTGCAATACATCAGAACTTTCCTACAAAATATTATTATTATCCCATAAACCCCATGGAGTCAGAGACTCATCTAGAAGGTCCCTTTTGTCATACACACAGCTCATCATGCCATGCCTTTAAATCTTCCCTAATATTAACATCCAGACTAAACAGCAATTGTCCTAAAACAGACCCTTGAGGCACACCACTAGTGACATTCCTCTTCTGGGATATTGCTCCCCATACACAACCCTGCTGATGCCTATCAGATAGCTAATCTCCAATGCAATGCACTTGTCTAATATCCAATCCCATCTGGTCTAGTTTAACTATCAACTTGTCCTGTGGTAATCTATTAAAAGCCTTTGCAAAGTCTAAGTATACTACTGTGTATCCATTTTCTGCATCCAATGCTGCTGTACCTTTACTGTAATAAGTAAGTAGATTACTAAAACATGACAAAGGATTAAACCAGTCTTTCCAATTTTAACCACAACATCTGACACAGAAATTGGCCTATAATTGGATTCTTGACTTCTGTCACCTTCTTTATGAAATGGTACAATCTTGTCTTCCCTCCTTCCACTCCTTTGGAACTTACCCAATGTGAGACTCATATTAAACAAATATGCCAAGGCAGATGTCAACTCCCTGGCACATTCCTTCAAAATGCACAGTGATATATCAAGAAGTCCCACAGCCTTATTAATATCAAGTTTTCTTAATTCCCTATATACTTCTTCCTCGCTCACAGTAAGTCTCTCCTTCTCATCATCCACTGTTCTCAAACTCTCCATGATGTCACATTCACAAGGATGAAAGACCTTTATGAACTGCTCATTAAATATCTTTAATGAGCATTAAATAATAGAGATTAAAGAGATTAACTATATTCTCTGCAGTAGTTGTCCTTATACGATTTTCTCCAATCCATGCCATACTATAATCATTCTTATTTTTGCTGGTTACATATTGAAAGAACTCCCTTGGATTTTTTTATATTTTTTTTTGAGATTAAATATCTTAACTAATGCACAACTTGGCCAAAAGTTATAGGCACTAGTGAGACATGGTTGACCGAGGATGATACAGTCATAGGAATAGAATGCAAGGGATATAGTGTCTTCAGAGAGGACAGAAGGAATAGGACAGGGGAGGGTTTTGCTAAGGATAGCAGAGGAATTAAAGCCCAAAAGAGTAGAAGTACATCATGGAGACAGGGATTCAGAGGACAGTTCATTTGATGCTATCTAGTGTAAGACAGAGGCCACAAAACTATGTATGTAATTGGTTGCTGTTATACTCCAGGGGGTATAAAGGAGAATGTAGATGACATGCACTTGCAAATAAGCATGAGTATAGGTCAAATAATTATTATGGGGAATTTCAATTATGGGGACATAGATGGGAGGAGGAATGGTCACAAGAAGGGAAAGAAATGGAATTTATACTACAGCTGCTGAGAGATAATTACCTGAAGCAATGTGTAATGGCGGGGACAAGAGGTTCAAGAGTGCTAGAGCTGATCATTGCATCAGAGAACTTAACACTGACCAATCTACCTATGCTGCCTCTGCTTGGAGAAAGTGATCATGTAGTCTTGACCTGAGAGATTGCCAGACAGGTGATTATGACAAGCTGAGGAGTCAGCTTTCAACAGAGCCATGGCATAAGAAGTTTGGAGGGAGAGATGTTAGTGGTGCATGGAAAGTGGTCAAAAAGTAGTATCTAACACATACCTAGAGTCAGAAGGATAAATCAGCTTATTAATTAGATAAATAGCTTATTAAGCAGGAGTTGCACACAAAGAAAAGGTTGTGGAGTGATTATAAAGAAAAAAAAAAGGTGATCAGTATTCCCATAAGCAGATAAGGCACAGGCAATAAAGGTGACCAGTATGGTTAGGAAGGCTAAAGTTAATTATGAGAGAAAACTAGCTGATGAGGTCAAAAGAAAGCCTAAAGAGTTCTTTCACTATGTGGCAAGTAAAAGGAGGAATGACTTCAAAAAAAGTGCTGATGGTAGGGAGATAACAGAACCAAATGAAATAATTGAATTATTGAGTGAGCATGGGTGTTCCATCTAGGTGGTGACATTGCAATGCCAAATGTGACATTAACTGACAGGAGAATAGAAGTTGGAGAAATGGAAGCAGGGGAATTATCAGCTCCTCTGACCAAGCTGTTTAACTTAAGCCTCAGTACTAAGAAGCTGCAAATGGAATGGAAGAAGGGGAAAATAGTCCCAGTGCATAAAGGAGGCTCCAAGACAGAAATAGCACATTATAGGCCAATCAGCATCTCAGGAATGGTGGTTAAGTTGGTGAAAAGACAGAAAAGAGAAATTGGTGAAAAACAGAATTCGAACCTGCGTAGACAGGAATATGATACTCTATAAAGGACAACATGGTTTTGTAAAGAGTAGGCTTTGCCTTAGTAATTGACAGGGGAGGGTTTTGCTAAGGATAGCAGAGGAATTAAAGCCCAAAAGAGTAGAAGTACATCATGGGGACAGGGATTCAGAGGACAGTTCATTTGAACTGTCCTCTAGTGTGAGACAGAGGCCACAAAACTACATATGTAATTGGTTGCTGTTATACTCCAGGGGGTATAAAGGAGAATGTAGATGACATGTAATTACTTATCTTTTATAATCAAGTGACAATGGAGTTGGATAAGGGGTGCTAAACAAATGAGTAAGGGTGATACTATGGAAGCCAACCAAAATTATTCCATACTGACTAAACCTGAACAGGCATTATAATGATATAACAAGGTATCAAATTGGAGGGAAAGTCATCCAGTTATACAAGTTTCTTCTAGTATACATGGTTATGTCACACTCAGTATATCAGGGAACCTAGGCTAACAATGAAAAGGAAGCTGCTAAAACAACTTCAATCTGAACTGAATTGAAGATGACAGGCACTATCAGAGTGAGAAGAATCAATGGAAAAGAAGCGAAACTAGTAGAGATATTGCAGGAATGGACACTGTTTTCACTCAAGGACATGAGAGCAAGGCTAATCTAAGGTGATATGGTCACTTAAACAGAATAGGAGAAGAAAGGTTAGCAAACAGATGTTTGATGCCAAGATGGTAGGAAAAAGACCCAGAGGAAGATTAAGGTTTAGATAGATTGATTCAGTAGAAGTGCCTTAGAAGAACAAAATGTTAGATATGACAATATTGGAGTGTTGACAAGTAATAGACTAATTTGGAAGAAAACTGTTGATAGGAAATTAATAATAATGTAAACTTATTGAGTGCTGTCATAGCAGCCTGAACACACATGGAGAGTACATATCAAGAAACTGATGATGATGATGAACCTTTAATCCCATGGAAGGTTCTAGTAGAGAAAAAAGCAGATGAAGATTTTTCAAGTAATTAGAAAGGGCAAGGCAGTTGATAAAAAAAAAGAAAAGGAACGACTGATTCTTGTTAGAGACATAAACAAAGCAGGTAATGCATCTGAGACAGAGAGAAATGTTTTGGGAAAATACAAAGAAAAAAAAAAGCATGAATAATTAGAACAAGCACCTGCTAGAGTTCTGCTCAGGATCATTATTACCATCATCTTCCAACAAAAATGTGTATAAATTTAAATAAACTATAAAAAAACAAGAAAAAACATATCAATCATTTTACTGTTGCCATTCATGTCTTCAGATTTTAAAGTATATATTTTTATATTCAAGATGAATTACACTCTGCTGATATTGAAACCAGGCACGTCCCTCGGGTGGCAGATGAGGGAAACCCCAACGGGTTGCTCCAAATAAAGAATAAGGAGTCGTGGACCAAAGGATGCAGCAGAGGAGTGGCAAGCCGGCTGCATTATTCTGCCATTCAACCCTATGAATCAGGAGTCTCCACTGTGTCCGAGGAAACCGACGCGACTGATCCTAGATCACAGGGAGCTTGAGAAGTTTAGTATGCAGTCAGCCAATAGAATTTCGCGTCTCTTAACCTTAAATATAAGGACACTGTTAAAACCTGGGAAAATAAATTTGATGGAAAAAGAACTTGCTAGGATTAAATGGGACATTTTAGGTTTGGCTGGTTTCAGCCAAACCTAAAATTTGGACAGGAGAAGGAGTTATAAATCTAAATTCAGGAAAACTATTCTACTCGGGCAGAGAGGACAATATACATAGAGAAGGAGTCACCATTTTAGTGAATAATAGTCTACAAAATGCAGTCATGGCCATAGAACCACATGGTCCAAGAATGATCGCTATCAGATTAAAAGGTAAAGAAAAAAATATTCACTTTACAATTATTCAAATCTACGCCCCCGACCAGTCACACGAAGATGAAGAAATCGATACCTTTTATGATAAGTTGCAAGATCTAATAAACAAGACCAATAAGAAAGATATATTAATAGTGATGGGAGATTTTAATGCCAAAATCGGGAAGTTCACCCCAGGCATGGAGGATGTTATGGGCAGGTTCGGAGATAACAGAAATTAAAGAATTTTAGAATTTTGTAAAGCAAATAATCTATTTATCTGTAACATTTTTTTCCATAGACCTTCCCACAAATACACATGGACCTCACCAGATGGTACAACAAAGAACTGTATTGATTACATTCTAATCAAATGCAATTGGAAATTATCAGTGCAAAATGTTAGAACTTTAAAAACTCCAGACTTCGACACTGACCATGAACTGCTAGCAGCAAAAATTAAACTAAAATTAAATTAAACTAAAAATTAAACTAAAATTCAAGTATCGTAAATCATGAGCTCCTATCGACAAAGTGGACCTGTCAAAACTGAAAGAGAAATCTATGCAAGATAATTATCAGACACTAATAGGAAATGAGTTTAGAAGATTATCCTATGACAATATAGAAAATACATGGAATCAAGGTAAAAAAATTGTTACAAGTACTGCAAGAAACATACTTGGTACAACATCAAGACCAAATCATGAATGGATAACCCCCGAAATTCTAAATACTTAGAAGAAAAAAGAACAGCAAAGCATATATTAAATATTAAAAATACAGAAGAAAATAAACAACATTATAAGAATCTTAAAAACAAAATTGATAAAATGTGCATATCTGCCAAAAATAACTGGTTGGAGGAAAAAGCAAAACTCTGCGAAGAAGCTAATAAAAGAAATGATAATAAAACGGTATACAAAATTATCAAAGAATTAACTAAGATCTATAAAGATAAACCATTAACAATGAAAGATAAAAACAATCTAGAAACTGGGTCAATACAAAATATTAAAATAATTTGGAAGGACTACTATCAAACATTATTTCAAAAAGAACAGGAGGAGGAAAGTATAACAGAAAAGATGATATATGAAAAGGCACCACCCATAACCTCAGCAGAAATTATAAATGCAATAAACCACATGAAACTTTCAAAAGCTACGGGTAAAGATGAAATATCTATAGAACTATGGAAATGGTGGCAAGGAAGCCATTAATTTCTTAATGAATTTATTTAATCAAATTCTTTATACTGGCGTATTTCCAACTGACTGTAAAACAGGAATTATTGTACCATTTCACAAAAAAGGAGACAAAAGAATATGTGAAAATTACAGACCCATAACACTCTTAAATCATAGTTATAAACTATTCATTCGAATTATACAAAAGAGAACATAGGTGCTTACAGAAAAAAACATAGAGGAAAACCAAGCAGGATTCAGGCCACATAGATCCACTATAGACCATATCTTCACCATTAATAATATAGCAGAAAAATATTGGGAATACAACCTGCCCATATACTGTTGTTTTATAGATTTTAAGCAAGCCTTTGATTCGGTTAATAGAAACAAATTGATTACTATCCTAAAAAACGTAAAAATGGATTCTGATATTTTAACATTTATTACAAATCATTATGGAGACACCAAAGCTTTTGTTAAAACAAACAGCATTAAAACTGAGAATTTCAGAGTCGAGAAAGGTGTAATGCAGGGATGCCCTCTCTCACCTTAACTCTTTATCCTCTTCCTAGAAGAAGTCTGTAAAACCATAGCTGATGAACCAGGTGTAAAAATCAATGGTACCAACATTAATCACATAAAATACACGGATGATATTATTATTTTAGCAGATTCTAAACCACAGCTAGAAAAAACTATTAATATTTTAAATGACTCTTGTAAAACTTATGGTATGAAAATAAATCTTCATAAAACAAAAATAATGAAGATAGGTAGAGAAGAAGAAAATATTTCTATAAATCTTGAAAATCACCTGCTGGAACAAATTAATAAAGTCTTATATCTAGTAACCTCAACAATATGGAAACAGTAAAACACAGGCTAAACCTAGGTTGGACCAACATGAATAAACTAAACAAATTATGGAAGAATAAAAAAATCCCAACGAGTCTAAAATTAAAATTATATAAAACAATTATTATCCCAATGGCTACTTATGCTTCAGAAGCCTGGAGATTAACTCAACAACCAATCAAGAAACTTCAAGCATTTGAAATGAAATGCCTCAGAAAAATTAATAACACCCACTGGATTCCACACAAGACTAATCATCAAGTCAGAATAGATTTAGACTTCTCAGATAATATAATAGACACAATCATTAAGCATCAACTGAGGAAGGTTTGGTCATATTCAGAGAATGGCCCCTCATAGACTCCCATATTTAGCTCTGAATGGATATATCAGAAGAAAAAGACCTAGAGGCAGACCAAGAAGTTCTTGGATAAAGTTGCTGTAAGAACATTCACATCTACCCAGCTATATAGAGTCATGATTGAGATGGCTAAAGATCGCGATAAGTGGAGAACCTTTCTTCTTAGTGGACTCAACCCGTTACCAATCGGATGAGATGAGATGAGATGATGATATTGAATGTACAGGAATTTTTATTGCTATCTGGTGTTGAGCAGGATAAAATTTAAAATAATCATATTGTTAAATGACATTGTTAATGTTCACGAATGTATAAGCAGAGATAATCTAAGATGGCACAATCACTTAAACAGATATCAAAAGAAGCAAAAGAAGACGGGGAAAAGATTCACAAGAAGACTGAGATATAGGTGGTGGCTTAATAGAAGTATTTTAGATGATCAAATTTAAGAAGTGATCACATTGGAGACCTTATAAAATAACATACCAAGCTGGAATAATGTTGATCAGAAACTAGTCATGGAATCTTAATTGCGTTGAAAGTTTTTTTCCCACTTGGTTAGACTATAATAAATTTAGTTTCATCCTTTATCCAAGTGTAAGCAAACAAAGTTTGTGCCTGAAGTATTTTCAGGACTGAGGCAACTCGTGGTAAAGGTGGACTAAGCTCTCATCATTTGTCTTTATCTCCCATAATGCAAAGCACATCTCCTTGCAGACATGTATAATGCTATGCATTAAGGGAAGGGCCACTACCCAGATCGGTTTTGACCTTTATTGAGGTCTCATCAGTAGGAGCCAGACCCAGAGGTAGTGATACTAAGGTGGAAGTAATGAAGAAGTCATATTTTATCTATATGAGTTGCACTGACAAGACCTCAATAAAGATCAAAACCGGTCTGGGTAGTGGCCCTTCCCTTAATGCAAAGCATTATACATGTCCGCAAAGAGATGTGCTTTGCATTATGGGAGATATTAAGACAAGTGATGAGAGCACCTCTACCAGGTTAAACTAAATTTATTATAGTCTAACCAAGTGGGAAAAAAAACTTCCAATATCTTTCTCTAATCCAGAGTAATTTAATAATAAGGTGAGATACCTTTTGGCAACTCGTATAGGTAAAATATGACTTCTCCATTACTTTCACCTTAGTATCACCACCTCGGAGTCTAGCTCCCACTGATGTGTTTTTGCGCAGAAGTGGTCCCTTTCTTTGATGTATGAAAGGCTCTGTCTGGTGGTGGGGTGAGCCTGCCACTGGGTAGAGCCAATGCTGAGAAGTTCTTCTTGGTGACAGGGGGTGAGCCTGTCACTGAGTGGAATAACGCTGAGTTGGACGATCCTTCGGTCACTCATAGGGAGTGGTCTGGGGGGGGGGATCGCCTAATTTTTAGAGATGTCTTTACTTAAACAGCACCTCAATAAAGGTCGAAACTGGTCTGGGTAGTGGCCCTTCCCTTAATGCACAGCATTTTATACATGTCCGCAAGGAGATGCGCTTTGCATTATGGGAGATACTAAGACAAGTGATGAGAGCTTAGTCCACCTTTACCACGAGTTGCCTCAGTCCTGAAGATACTTCAGGCACAAACTTCGTTTGCTTACACTTGGATAAAGGATTAAACTAAATTTATTATTAGAATCTTAATTGTGTTTATTAGTTATAATACCCCTTGAGGGTAATATAATACACCAGAAAATGGAGGTCTGGTGTTAATGAAATGATAATGATAACCTCCATCCATAAGAAAAATAGTTTTCAATATGTAAATGAATCTGAATTTAAATTTATAGTGTAGTGAAGAGAACTGAACGGAATTTTAAGATTTTAATATGGAAACAAACAAAGAGAAAAAGTTATTAAAACAAAGATGAAGCATTTTAATCTATATTTGTGTGGGTAGACACCATAATATTTTAGAACTTTAATAGCATATTCAATTAGGGCTGAGTAACAACAACTAGGTCTATCTTTTGAAACCAGAAGCATTTTTAAATGTTTTTCTATACATTGACCACCTCATTGTCCTAACTTTCATAAAATTTTAAACATATGTTTACAATACTTAAGTATAAAGAGCTAATAAGCTTCAGGTCTAGCTACTTACTGATGAAGCCTCAAAAAAGGCTGAAACCGGTCTGGGTAGTGACCTCCCTCCATAATGTAATAACAGCATACATTTCCTAGGAAATGTGTTTTTACATTATGGAAAATACCTAAGAATAACGATCTGAACTTCCCCCACCTTTGCAACGAGTCGTCCGGTATTGTACTACGTACTAGGATCACTTGCATTGGCTAACGCTAGTGTCGCCGATACTTTATAGTTTACTATATTCGGCAAGAAACTCTCTGATTCCAATCTTTGAGTTTCTTATTCGGTTTTAAAACTATGTGGGATTTAATATCCCCTTAATTTAAGTATATGTTTACAATACTTTTAGAAATAAGTATAGTTGAAAATGATATAGAATTATTCAAAAATATTTGAGATCACTTAAATATATAGTTTGACTTTTTTTTTGTTTTGTCTACAATTTGAAATTTGCTCATGATAAATTTTCTGTTTTGTAGAAAATAAAATCAAAAGAAATCTCTTACAACATTTTTAACAGCTTTTGAGACTTCTGTTTTTTAAATTTAGTGTGTTTTTTCTACCCATCTTTGAAGTTTTAAGTGTACTTTTCTGAGACCATAAAAGAAATCCATTGGACAATATATAACAGCAAATAAAAAAAAAAGAAAGTTATGAATTAGAAAAGAACTGAAAACTTTTAGTCTCAAAATTTATCAGAGAGCTTATGAGAATATAACTTTTTTTTTTTTGTCTACTTAAGAGAAATATACTCTGCCTGAAATTTTGAAACTTTTTAAGTTTCTGTTTTATTTGGCAATAAAATAATTGCAGATTTATAATATTCTGTATATCCATAACTTAAAAAATTAAACAGATCAGACCATGAGGACAGTGACTCAAAGAGGAAACAAACAGAAACAGTATTCTGAAAAATACTGTTCCTGTTATTAAGGGATAAATAGTTTGGTTAGAATACAGTCAATTCTCGACTTATGACCACACATACTTGCAACAGCCATTCCTTTAATACATTCACCAAATACTACCTCACTCCTGCAATCCACAGACTAGGGTGCTATTGCTGCCTACAAGGCATATTATTTAAGAAATAGTTTTGCACAGGCTACTGCTATTGCTGAGGTGAGAAACCCTCAAAGACTTTAGGAAGGAATATAATATTACAAAGCATTGTACAAAAAATTGCAGCTATAAGTTGGAGATTGACAATGATGTAGAGTAGTGCAGTTGGTTGAAGAAGTGGAAGAACTTGAATGAAGATCCTTATACAGCAAGAAGTACAAAAAGTTGCAGAAGAAGGGTGAATTTAGCAAAGTAGACAGAATGATGCAAGCTGCAATTACTTGCTGCAGAGAAATTGATGCAGAGAAGAAAAGGCAAACAGTGCAGACTAAGCTGGATGCAATTTACAAATGTTTAAAGAAGTCCATCCCCTGAAGATCTTTCCACAAATTATGCATCTGGTAAACCATACTCAGAACATATTTTTGCAATTCCTGTATTTGACATATTATGGTCAATGTAAGAACACCTAGGGTTGGATAGTGAGCAGAGTGAGGAATAACAGATGAAGGTCTTCATTTCAGCAAGAATTCTTTCATTGATTTGGTATGTACAAGTGATGAATCAAATCTACGTATGCATATAGATGGTAATGCATATTGTTTCTCATACCTTACTTATAAGATTGTGTTGAAGGCTTTATAGCAATTATATTAACAGGAATTCCATCTGCTTCCTTAAGGGTTGTAGTATTTCAGAAAATTTCATTTAAGTGTAAATAACACTCATTCCTTACCCTTGACTGATCAATTTCTTCAAGAGTTGGCTTTCTTAAACCCTTTTTGGCACCACTTTGAGAAATTCTTTCTAGTCTCTTTGCACATACTGAGGCATAGTGACTTAATTTTGCCTGTAAGAGTAGAAATTTATTTACTAAATTAAAGTTGTTAATGTCTGATGATGTTGAACCAAATTTATTAAGATATTCTCAAATTTAGGTAACAGTTTAATGAAGCAAAAAGAAAAGGATTAAACTAAAATCAAAATAAAAGTATGAAATTCCTTGTTAATAATTCTGAAAGTTCATAAAAAATTTGTAATGTTGCAATGCATTTTATAAATCAGAAATAAATGTTTTTTTTTTAAATAACTAAAGTAATAATTAATTATTCCAGTTTTACAACTAGCATATCAAAAAAGTTTTTGAAGGTTTAAACAGAAGGAGTTTGACTAGTATGTTCTTCCTGCTATGCAATATGGAACAGAAATCATAATTATCATGAAATTCCTGATATTTACTTTCAAGGGATGTATAGGATGCTATGAGAGCACTACATGATTAAGCTTACATTATTACTAATTTCATATCAACAATTTCCTTCAAATACATCTTTTATTTGTCAGGACTCCAATATTGTGAGATATCATATTTTGGTCAATCTAAGACACTTCTAAATGCATCAACCCTTCTAAATCTTGGTCTTCATCTGAGTTTTTTTCCTGTCATTCTGGCATCAAACACCTACTTCGCTAACCTTTCTTTTCCCATTCTGTTTAAGTGACCCTAGCACAGTTAATTATTAGCCTCTGCTCAATTTCGAATGCTAATTGTTGTTCGTTTCTAATATCTTCATTTTTCAAATGATTCTGTAACTAATGCCGTCTGTTCACTCCCCTATTTTGTTTCCTCAGAACTCTTGTATATGTAGTCTCTAGTCATTGTTCCACTATTTTATTTCTAACTCAACTCTCATATTCATAAATTAGAATTGTTTGGACATTGTCTTGTATACAGCTAGTTAATGGTTTGGCTAATTTCTCTGCTATTCTATATAAAAAATATTTATTTGGCTGCCCACCATTATTCTATGCATATACTTTGCATATTCTATTTTGATACTGAATTAGCCATCTTCACTAAATATTGTGCCTAACTAGCTGAAATATTTTACTTGTTCTTCCTGCTAAGCAATATGCAACAGAAATCATTATTTATTAGCATTGAATTCTTGATTCAAAGGGTCTATATCAGGGGGTGGGCAACCTTTTTAAGTGTGCATGCCAAAATCACCAAATCCTTGATGCAAAATTTTCTCGCATGCCAACCAAAATTTTGGAGAACATATGATTATTTGGTGTCTTTTAAGTATTGGGAGAACCTTTTCAAATAATCAAAAATCACACTAGAGTGGTAAAATCAAAGAATATTACACAAGAGTGATTATTGTAAGTCATGCAAGATTTAATGAATGTAAAAATTAGTGACGTAATTTTTACTTAAAAGTCCTATCCTGTTGATAGCGTGGATATTTTTTTATTTCCCTTTAAGTGTAATTCTAGCTGCCACGTATAGTCACACAATTTAAAGACACAATTTTTAACATCAGCAGAAGAGTAAACAATAACTCTGAATTTTTTATATTTGTTTTTTAAAAAGATCAATCAGACATAAGTTTTTTTTAAATTTTTCCAATATATTACAATGCAAAATCTCATAATCGTTTTGCTTGACTATAGCATAATAAAAGAAAATAAAATTAAAGATATTCTTTTATTAATTCTTAATTTCTTTAATGTAATAGATAAAAAGTACAGATAAAATAAAATGTTATTTTACCTACATAATATATTAAACAGAAGTTAATCTTTACCATTTTTAGCAGAAAATATCAAATCAAAACTAGAGAAGGAAAAATAGTGGACATTTTATTTTATTTAGCATCAATAAGACTTCTCCTGCTGCATCACTTATGACAGATAATTTATATCAAGTTTATATTTTGTAAACTTTAGAGATATGCATGTGCCACTAGTTTCATCCATAAGGCTACTCCTATTCCAAGACTTAAAGTTCATCACTGAGAACAATCATTCACAAGAATATGTCAATGCAAAAATGGATAGTAATGCTGTTGCAAGGATTTTTAAACATACAAAAGTTTCCTGGATAGTATTCCAAGTCCTTAGTACCTCGTTTTCCACACTTCTCTCTATTACTCCCATCTCTAATTGCTCCTTTTCAATATTTTCCAAGTCAACTCTGAGGTCAATAAATTTCTGCCTCCAAATTGAGCTACTTTGAAAATCAATCAACTGCATTTCATAATCATCCAAATTTATTCATAAAAACATCTGCAAGTTTGTACGTCAGTATATCGCAGAGATAGATGGCTTGGAAATAGGTTGTTTGTTTCATTTTCATATTACTTATTATTACTAAAACAGCTGATAGTGTTTGTTTCTTTATTGCATTTTTATTTGATATCACTCTACTTAATAAAATTTTATTCTTTGAGTTAAAACAGACAACTCAGCGATTGGATATATATATATATTTATTAATTATTTTTAAGGTGAGCCCTGGGCTGCGTGCCAGAAAAATGTCGTTGATATGCCACGTTTGGCATGCATGCCAAGGGTTCCTCACCTCACCCCTAATTATGTAGTACTCTATAATTAACTCTGCATCTACAGGTTCTCCATTGGGCATGCAACTGATGTCATCATTATCATTCCTGTCCTACTTTCATGAAATTAAGGAATCCAGAAGACTTGTATTGGATTTATTTAAAGGTAACATTTACTTTAATAAAGTAAAGTAAATAGCTTAATTGAGTATCTCCAAGTTTTAATGCCACTGACCACTTCCTTCATTAGTTCAAATTACATACTTCTCATCATTATTCTTCACCCCATCCACTTTTGTTCTTTGGAACAGTCTCAAACTGTTACAATCCTCAACTTTTTAAGAAACATATTAATAGATTACTTCTTTCTCCCTAATCATTTACCCTCACATGGCACTGGTGTGTTATAGGACTTGTCACCTCTTTACGTGGGGTTATCATAAAAAAAATAATAATTCTGATGCTGACAACCCCTTATATATATGTGTGTGTGTGTGTGTGTGTGTGACTAAGATAACATTTATTTTAATTGACAACATAATGTTTCATCCTAATTGCACAGGATTTCTTCACGTGTAAACACACACACACACACACACACACATATATATATAGTAGACAGAAAAACAGTAAAGACTAACAAAGGTGACAACTATTATGTAGTTACTAATTTTATTTTAAAATATTTCTAATTGTATGCTGCATTGTTCAGAACAATGTTATTTTAAAAACTTATTATTCATACTGTGAGGCTAAGGATATTTTTTCTATTTTTATTCAATTTTTATATAGTCCAAAAACCCTGCTCTAAAGACCATACATGGAAATTTTTCAAGCCAGTTCAGCACCCCCCCCCCCCAAAAAAAAAAACAGGCTAGCAAAATCTTCTTTAATTTTTCTTCCAGAATTATTCTTATTTTTTACTCAAGTATGTTTGTGTAATCATACCAAAAACACTTATGAGGAATATTCCTCTGTAATTTTCTCATTGTTTTATTTCCAATTTTATAGGTCAGTACTATGAGAGCTTTATTCCAATTAACCAGAATTCAACTTTCTGTCCAGGCCTTCTGAAATATGAAGTGAAATCGCATCAAAACTTTCATACCTCTGTCTTTCAAAGTAATTATTCCAGCCACCCAGAATATCGTTATCTTCGAATCCTGTTATAGTACTCTTTCCTCTATTTCTAAGCTTTCAAATAGCCTGCAGAACATTTTGCTGGCTTCATGATATTTATCTTTTATATTTATTTATTTATAGATGCTTATACAGCTTACACGTAGAAAAATATAGAATTTTATTAAAACTCTGATATATTTCATCCAACGTAACACAGACATCATTAGGGAGAAAGACCAATAACTACATCCAAAACATGGATCATAAGAATGAGTCATGAAGTATATGCTTACTAGCTCATGTCTCAGTTGTAGCTGAGTTGATAGGATTATAATATTTCAAAGAACATGTTTTTACAAACAACTGCAAAAGTTACATAGATTTAAAACAAAAAAACAAACAAAAAAAGTTTGATCAATTAATAGTAATCACTGCCCAAAACTTGGAGATTTGGGATACCATCAGAGTGGTTAACGTTTGGATGATTTCATAGCATTTTATGCACTTCATGGAAAAGATGACCAAATTTAAACCTGCTGGAATGAAGAATCTTTGTCTGGATTCATAGAACTCTGTACATGTCAACAGGATGTGAAGCAAGGGATGTGAAACTTGTCATATTCCAAAAATGCAATATATTCTTAACATTTTTGGATTCTAATCAAAGCACAGTAACTAGTCTGTCCAAAACAGCAAAGATGATATGAGTAGGATACTGGATAGACACCTGGTAATGTATCCTTTGTAGATGATAAAAAAGAAAACAATTTCTAAGCTAGTTTGAATTATGAAAGGTATAGATAATTTGCAAAGAATCAGTGCTATTTGTTCAGAGGTTCTTTTAAAGTAGGGTATTAAAATCCTTTTCACATCAGATTGTAGTCTGATCAGTGGATGATAATTATCAATCATTTTTTGAATGATAGTTTCATTGTATCTATTAGAATCAAATTGCTTTAATTTTATTCAGTTAATCTAACAACAGCGAATCAGAAGAGCAGATTGTACAAGACTCTTCATAATCCTATCTTCTGTGATGAATAATGGTGTGAGGACCAACTTTAGCTGATTATTTTATGGATCATCTAGAAAATCAATCTTTCATGCTATTCATCCTCACATATGATTGCATTTTGTTGATTTTTTGATATCAGAATTTTCGATATCTTTGCAGTCTGATCCCACTACAGGTCATGCTGAATTTTCAGTTTATTAAAAACCAATCTTTACTGGCAGATATATTCCATCCTCACACTATCAAGAGTCTTGCACACACAGAGCTCATATGATTTGCTCTTCTGATTCAATTTTGTTAGAAGAACTGAATAAAATTAAAAGCAATCTGATGTCTAATGGATAGAATGAAACTACCATTAAAAAATGATTGATAACCATCATCTGTCAACGAGACTAAAATTAGATGGGAAAGGAATTTCAATACCCTACTTTAAAGGAACCCATGAACAAATAGCACTCATTCTTCACAAATTCAATTCATACACTTTCTTCAAACCAGGTGAATGTATCCTTTCTTTCTTATCTATAAAGGATACATTACCACCTTTCTCCTTACCTCAGGTATCCTACTTGTATCATCTTTGCAATTTCAGACAGAATGGCTACTCTGCTTGGATTACAATCCAAGAACATCAAGACTATATTGCATTTTTGGAATCTAACAAGTCTGGCCTTGCTTCTCATGCTACTGACACTAGGCACAGATTTCTTTTGAACTAGAAAGGTTCAAATCTGATCATCCTTTCCTAGAATCATGTGAAATGCTATGAAATTGTCCGATCCTAACTACTCTGACTGTATGCATCTCCAAGTTTTGGGAAATGATTATTGTTAATTGTTCATAATTCTTTTGTTCATCATCATCATCATCATCAAATTCCTGACATGTACCCTCAAGGGGTGTACATTGTACCGTATCAATCCACCTATATCTTGGTCTTCCTCTGGGTTGTTTTCCTGCCAACCTGGTAGAGAACACTTGTTTTGCTAATCTTTCCTCGCCCATTCTGTTTAAGTGACCATACCACCTGAGATTAGCTCTGCTAACGCATTCCTGGATGCTGACAATGTCAAGTTCTTTCCTAATATCCTCGTTTTTAATATGATATTGCGATTGATGCCATCTGTTCATGCCTCTAATCTTTCTCAAGACTCTCATATCTGCGGTCTCTAGTCTTTGGTCAAGTGTTTTACTTCTCACCCAGCTTTCAGATCCATAAGTTAAAACTGGTTTGAACACTGTCTTGTATACAGCTAATTTAGTGTTCTGACTAATTTCTCTCTTATTCCATATGAATTTATTCAATTGACTTCCTACCATACCAGCTTTGTTGATTCTGTTGTCTATTTCCATATTTAATTTACCATCTTCACTAAAAATCGTGCCTAAGTAGCTGAAATGTTTTACTTGTTCCACAGGTTCCCCATTCACAACACAGTTGACATTTTCAACAATTCTACCTATTTTCATTGTCTTTGTCTTTTTAATGCTGACCTTCATACCAGATCTATTACAACAGTTATTCAATTTAGTCAGGGAATCTTGCAAACTTGTAGCAGATTTATTTAGAAGTATAACATCATCCCCATAAAGCAAAGAGCTGACATTAGCATCTCCAATTCTTATATCATGTTTAATACCACTTTCCTTCATAATGTGATCCATATAGATAATGAATAACAGAGGGGATAATGTACATCCTTGTCTCACACCAGATTTAACATTAAACCATCTTCCTGAATTCTTTTTTTTTGTTTTAAATCTATGCGACTTTTACAAGTATTCTTTTGAACTCTAACAGTGTGATCCTATCAACTCAGCTGGGATAGAGACAGGAGCTAGTAAGCACATGCTTTGTGACTTATTCTTATGATTCATGTTTTGAGTGTAGTTACCAGTCTTTCTCCCTGATGATGTCCCTGTTACAATGGATGAAATATACTGGAGTTTTTGAATAAAATTTTATATTCTTCTACATGTGTATGCCATATAAGTATCTATAAATATGTCTAGTATACATGTTCCCTAAAACAATGGTTATCTTCTCTATTCTTACTAAATTACTTCAGCCACCCAGAATATCTTTATATTTGATTGTTTTTATAATATTCTTTCCCATATCTAAACTTTACATTTTCAATAGTTGTCAGAACATTTGATTCTTCATGATCTTTATCTTCTATATTCTTATCAAAGTGACCTCTGTTTAGCTACTTTTACATGAAGCTTTCCTGCATTTTTCTCTGTATTCTCTTTATGGCACCTGCTGACTTACTGACAGAACTTCTGATATGATTTTAATATCCCAAAACCTCTGCAGCAAACAACTAGTTATTTTTTCATTCTGGATAACACTTCTTCAGATACTATTGTACACTTAACCGTGGTTAACACAGTAGACTGTTTCTAGAAAAATAACATGTAAATCAAGAGTAACATTTGTATAGAAAATGATTGGATACATTTTTTAACACTTAATTAAATATTTATATAATTTTAAAAATAAATGTAACCCTTTATTTTTATGTATAGGTACAACAAAAATTTAAAGATAACAAAATGTGCTATAAAACAAAACAACAACAACAAAAAATGTTATTTAAACAATTTATAATTAAAGATACAGTACAGCATATCTAGCAATGTTTGAATAATTATTCATTATATTATTTCAAACAATTTATGTTAATAAATAATACAGTAGTACTTACATTAGTTGGTGGACCAGTTATAGTTTATAATAACAGATAATGTAAATCCATGTTGTATAGAATATAATATTATTTTACAGCTTAATTATTACATCCAAAATTGTATACATGTATCAGTCTGGGACTGATACCTGAGCATACCACAAAACAGTTGATTAATAACTATCATGACATACTCAATAAGCGTATGCTATCAATGGGTAAAGGCATCATACCTTTTTAATACCGCACGCACATTTTTTTGTTATTCTTAAACTTTGTTAATCCAAAATTGTACCATATAATATGAAAATTTGAAGCATATTTTTGATGGTGCAAAAGTGAAATCATGCAATTCGAGTACCTTGTTGTAAATAGGTTGCTAAAATACAACTACCATTTAATGCATCATCCCAGAGAATAATGCTGTTATCAACTGAATTCTAGTCCTGCCAACCTTTCCAATACTTTACCACAACTCCAAACTCACATATTGGCCTATAATTAATAGCTTCAGTCTTATCATCCCTCTCTGTGAAGTGAGACAATTTTACCCTTTCGATGTGTAGCCAGGTGAATAAATTTATATGAAATAAGAGAAAAATTAGCCAAAACACTACACTAGCATTATACAAGACAGTGTTCAAATCAATTTTAAGTTATGGATCTGAGAGTTGGATTAGAAATAAAGCACTTGATCAATTATTAGAAACCACAGATATGAGAGTTCTGAGAAAAATTAGAGGAGTGAACAGAAGATTGGTGTGCTGAAAGTAAAAGACTGATTTGGAGGAAAATTGTTGACAAGAGATTAATAATAATAATGTAAACCTAATCATTTAGTGCTGTCACAAACACTTAATTATTTGGTGCTGTCCTGAATTCTGAACATCCCTTGAGGGCACATATTAGGAAAGTGATGATGATAAACTGTTCGACAACTAGTTATCACATAAATAGACATAACATAACCTTTCAACATTTTTCCATCCATAGAAGTCTCTAAAAGCAATTTACTGAAGATAGCAAATTAAATATGAAAATAAGTAATAAAACAAGCAAAGCTGGCATAATGGAGTGCCAGGTTGGATAAATTTATATGGAATAAGCAAGAAATTAGCCAAAACACCAAATTAGATGTATACAAACCAATTGTTTCAACCACTTTTAACTTATGATCTAATAATTGCTAATTGAAGCTATCTTCAATTAGCAACAAAGTTGCTAACTGAAGTTGGCTAGAGAGAGAGAGAGAGAGAGATTTGTGGAAAATTAGGAATTGGAACAGATGGCATCAATCACACGATTACCTTAAAAATAGTAATATTAGACAATAACTTGATACAGTTAGCATTCAAGAATATGTGAACAATATTCTAAGGTCACCTCAGTAATCAGAGAGGAAAACAGGTGTTTAATGCCAAATTGGCAGGAAAAAGACTGAGAGAAGACAAAGATCTATTTAGATTGATGTAGTTAGTAGAGCCTTAGGAGACTAAAATTTTAGATTTTACAATATAAGAAACCTGATAGGCCAATAATAACAGACCACTTATTGTTATTATTATAATTATTACTGCATGTGCGTCCCCCCTGTGGAGTACTAAAACTCATCGTGGGAGACCCAAACTATCAACACAATATCTACCTCTCCTTGAAACAATTAATAGACAAAGCACTCAGAACTGACTCATGCAACCCATTCACCACTCTCCAAGCAAAAAATCTAGTCCTCACATCCTCTTACCCAACTTCTAGAGATGATCTCTTGTTCTGCCCCCACTAGCCAAGCATAGAAACTGCATCAATCCTATAAAATCCTTTAAGTAACTTAAATGTTTTCATCACATTCCCCTTTTGCCTATTAACCAACTTTTGCAATCCACAAGCTCTCAATCTATCCTCATACAGGGCATTACACAGACCACTCACCATCTTGGTCACTTGCCTCTGGATCCTCTCCACCACTTCCTCATTCCCAAGAAACCCAGAAACACTCTCAGACCTGAGCACAGTAATCCATATATGGTTGTATCAAGGCTTTACAAAGAGGAATAAGTGTTCTTCAATAAACAAGTAATCCTGTAAGCTACCCTGGCTACTTTAGCAATATACCCTCTAAACTTCAACTCTCTATCTACTACTACCCTCAGATCCCTGACTTCATCAATTTACTGGAGTACAGTTCCCTGTGTGGTACACAGCTTGTAATCTTTGTATCCCAAAATGTATAACCTTACATTTTTCTGTATTAAATTGACATTAATTATGTACACAGTTTGTTCATACTGTCAGCCTATTCAAATTATTTTGTTAATTAACTCTTACCCCACCCAACTTTGCATCATCAGCAAACAACTCAATATATCCCTTCAAATTATTTCATATATCATTTATGTACAAATAAACAGCAGTAGTCCAAGCACAGAGCCTTGCAGCACACCACTAGTCACTTGCCTTCTGGATTCTACTCCACATATACCACTTTTTGGTATCTGTACATCAGCCATTTATCCATATCATCAGTTTGATATCCATCTCCATTTGTTGCAGCTGGTAACAGAGTTCCATGCGGTATCCAGTTAAACGCCTTTGCAAAATCCAGCAGTATGATAGTGTAGTCATTCCCTTTATCCAACTCAGCTGTCACTCTATTATAAAAAGTTAGTAGATTATTAAGGCTTGACCAACCCTTCACAAAGCCATGCTGTCCCCCTCATAGAGAATCATATCCACCTTTTGAATTCTCTTTTTGACCAACTTTTTCAGTACTTTTACCAACACTCCTGAGATACTAATTGGTCTATAATTTGTTACCACAGACTTAGATCCTCTTTTATGCAAAGGAATTATTTTACCCTCCTTCCACTCCCTTGGGACTTTGCCAGAGTTAAATTAAACAGCCTAGTCAAACGCATCAGCAGTTCCCCTGTATATTCTTGTAAAATGCGAGTCAATATCCCATCCAATCCCATGACTGTATTCGCATTCAGATTCTGCAATATACTAAGTACCTCCAATTCTTCTACTTCTGTTCTCACATTAGTCTCTGTCACTTCTGTCATAACACTATATTCACTTGGATGATATACCCTTGCAAAATGATCACTCAATAGCTCAACAATCTTGTCTACCTCCATTACCTCTCTGACATATGCACTCATTAAAGTTAGTCATTTTTCCTCCTACTTGCCATATAAAAAAACTTTCTGGGATTTCCTTTTGCCTGTTTGGCTAATCTCTTCTCATAATCTGATTTTGCTTTCCTTACCATTCTGGCACCTTTCTTGTCTGATTTTTGTACTGTTCATGAGTTAGCTGGTCACCTTTCTCCTCATATATCCTCCACAACATTATCTTTTTTTTTTGAAGCTCATGCTTGATGATACTACTCATCCATCTAACTCCTATCCGATTTACCCTCCTGACCTTCGGTATCCAGTGTGTCATTAATTCCTCTAGATATCCCTTGACTATCTCCTATGCACTGTGAACATCTTTCCCTTGCAGATCTTTATACCATGGTACTGCTTCAAGCTGCCTCATAATCATCTGCCTTATAGTTTCACATATACCCATTATTAACTGCAATTTTCACATATTTTGCTACCTATCAAGTCAATACCACATGATCACTTTCCCAATCAGAGGCAATGTAGCCACCTTAGTTATGGACAGGTCTTCTAATCCTATAACTAGATTCAACACTCTCATACCCTGAGATTTTAATTTTTTTAATATTGCTTCAAGTCATTATCTCCTAGTAAGTGTATAAATTCCATTTCCTTCCTGTCATGTGATCTTTCCTCTTAATCTATGTCTCTGATTGAAGTCCTCCCATAATAATTACTTGACTTGCACTTATCGTACTAATCTGCTGATGTATATCTTGCACATCATCCCTGGACTATAGCAGCAACCAGTTTTATATTTTGTCATATTGCCTCAATCTCACACCAGATTGACTCAAAAGAACTACCATCCCAAAGTGACTCCTACTTTTGTTGTCTGCAATCTGCTATCATCAGCAGTACTCCAGTCCCTGTTCTGTCTACTCTATCCTCCCTGAAAATACGAAATCCATCACATTCAATCCCCATAACTACATCATCTACTGTTAGCCAAGTCTCACTAATGCCTATAGCATTTGGCAAGGTTGCACTAACCAAAGCCAAAAATTCCTCCCTCTTGTTCCTGATACTTCTGACATTAATATATAGAAACTGCAGCATCCCTTTAGGCTCCCAACCATCTTTACTTCCTTAATTGACTACCCTATTCAATATTTTTACTCAAGAGATTAGATTCTGCACTTGTTGGTCATTCTCACACTCATTTGCCTCATGAGTGACCTCACACACACCATCTACATCCACCCTAATTTCTTTAGTTTTCCTGACTTTGCACTTCTACACTCTCTATGAACAAAGCTCTCTCTAGACACCTAACTCCAAATCCATTTAAGTGCAGTCCATCAGCAAATCTTTACATCCATCAAACTCAGGTCATAGGTACACAAATTCCACATCAATCCTTCTGCACAACCTCCTCCTTCTCAGTTCACCTCTATCATAGTGTGGTAGCAGATTTGTGGTAGAAAACTTTAACCTCTCATTCTTCTTTTTAGCTTCTTCCAATAACTCTTTCACATCTTCCATCATGCAATACTTCTCACCCCCTCAGGTTGTTGGTTCTAGCCAAAACAATCAGTTCTTTTGCCTTCCCTTTCTCCATTCTGATAGCATCACTAATATTATTAATTTTCACATCAGGGAAACAAGATTTTGTAGCTCTTTCGCGAGGTTGCCCCTTATCATAGAATTGCCATAAAAATTATCTGCTTATGCTCTTTCTCTTGTTTATTCTTACAATTTTCTTTTAAGCTTTGGACCTCTTGCTTTTTTCTGTTCTCAGTTTGACCAATTTCTTGCTGTTTCTGCAGCCTTTCAATCTCATGCTTTGTCCTGTGCAGCACTACACAAGCGAACTATTTCTTTATTCAGATCTTCTACACTGTCCTGAACTTCTGCCACTGCAACTTTCAATCACCTCATTTAGACTCAAAGAGAGTCAAATGAGGACTTGCTTTCCCATTTATTTTACCATAATTTAAACCTGGAACTCCATTCACTCCAATACTTTTAGTTTCATGACTTTCAGTACTAATTTCCAACAACACTTGCATTTCTTACTTGTAAAACATCTATGACACTCTCCCTCCACTGCCACTTTCATACCACAGCAGTCCATTTTCTCTTGGCAACGAATAGATAGCACACACACACACACACATTGGCCGCCATTGTTCTTGTTTGCATTGGCACCATAAATAACACAGTTTATCTCTTGCACACAGTATAAATATATCAAAAATAAATAAACACACTCAACCTCACAAATACTACAATCAGTAATTATCAAAATATTAAATCAATATTAAAACAATGACTCAGCTGTGAGCTCACAATCATGTGGTTCATCCAGTATGCAACACCTGGCATCATCTATTTCATAATTTGTAAGAAAACTGTTGCAAGAAGTTAGTAAGAATGTAAACTTCATTATATATATATATATATATATTGGGAATTGATGATGATATACAGTATACAGTGTGTAACATGTGCAGCACGATACTTAAAAACTTTGAATATTAAATTTAGTAATGGATAATAACCATAGGCAGTATGATAAAGCTCCTGGAATGACACAATCAATAATGTAGCATTGAAATAATAGGGATTTGAAGACTAAGATAGTTGATATATTTCATCCACCATAGCTCGGTGGTTAAGGGTATTTTCCAAAATGAAACTGATATCATAAAGTCCAACTTAATAATAATAAAATAAAATCTTGGATTATCTTCTAATTCTGTTTGATTTGTACTCAAGTAAACATGATAAATTAACTGTTAACATAGAATCCAATTTCATAATAACCATTCAAAATTCTTTCCTTTAATTGAATAGACTGATTTTCTGATATTTAGTAAAATATCTGAAAAAATGGGTATATAGTAAAACTGTCACATAATTATTGTAAAATTTTGGAATTAGTGATCAATGAAAACAATCTAAAAACAATAACAGAAAATGAAAGTGTGTGAGTACTTTATCTACCAACCTCTGGGGTATCAAAGGAGCTGTCCTTGTGTCTACTGATATATCCATCAAGGTAGGGTTGAAACTTCACAGAGGGTGGAAAAAAAGCCAGGCAAATTGCCATCAGCTCCCAACCAAGTACTAAACTATCCCTATAAATGAAAAACAATCTCATATGTATATTTAAGTCATATCTATATAATAACAATTCAAATTATCATTCAATATACCCATACCCAAGAAAATTACATGTTATTTTGGGACTTTTTAAATGAATATATAATCACCTCCTTGGATTATCAGTTGTCTGTCTACATATTTGTATATATAGTTCATCTCTTATGGCTGGCTTACTCCATCCTCTGGTGGCAATATCCAGAACAACAGCATCTACAGTCTGGCCGCTTTTAACTTTACGGTCCCCCATATAAATCTGTATTAATTTAAAAAGTTCACATGCATCCCGCTTCAGAGGCTTATCAGTGGTCATTATCATTGGTTTCCTGATTGGATCCTAAAATCAAATAAATTAATTTTTTGAATTTCATGGTTTGTATTTTTCCTGCAAACTAGATAGTGAACACATGCATCTGACATAAAAAACAGATTATGGGAACAAGTTTCTTAATCATGATATTGAGAATTACTTTAATATTATTCTGATCTCAAAGGGAAAAACTTATTCATTTAAAGATAATTAATAACAGTATTACAATTAAGCAAAAAGAAACCAAAATTTATCAAGTCTACTGATATTTCACTGGATTCAAATTAGCATCTGGTAAAACCGCAAATTAAAAAATGCATACATTAAAGTCTTAGCAAGTGTCCCAAGATTGAATATGAAGCACTCTGGGCAAATAAGCTCAAAAATCATAAAATTATACTCCCAAAGAAGTTCAGATAATTTAACATAGTCATATTGATTAGGGAAGCATTTTGATACTGTCATTGATTCAAAATTAGCCTTTTAAATGTATCAGCTTTAACTGGCTTACTAATGGACCAGTGAAGTGCAATATAAGCTTCTGCTCCCATTTCCAAGATGCAGCCTGTTTCCATCAGCAGACTCTTGCACTTTCAGTGAATATTCCCACTATCAGAGGATGTATGATAAATTTAGTTTAATCCTTTATCCAAGTGTGAGCAAACAAAGTTTGCACCTGAAAGTATCTTCAGGACTGGGTTAAGGTGGTACACACCAGGGCAACTCGTTGCAAAGGTGGAGCAAGCTACCAACACTCCTATCCTAGTATCTCCTATAATGCAAAACACATCTCCTTGCGGATATGTCTATTGTTATGCATTAAGGGAAGGGCCACTACCCAGACCGGTTTCGACCTTTATTGAGGTCTCTTCAGTGGGAGCCAGGCCCAAGTCGAGATATCAGGCAGAAGCATTTGCAGGTCATCTCCACCTATAGGAATTGCCAATTGGTGTGCCACCCTTTTTTAATAAATTACTCTGGATTTAGAGAAAGATGTTGAAAGTTTATTTTCCACTTGGTTAGAGTATGATAAATTTAGTTTAATCCTTTATCCAAGTGTGAGCAAACAAAGTTTGCACCTGAAGATACTTTCAGGTGCAAACTTTGTTTGCTCACACTTGGATAAAGGATTAAACTAAATTTATCATACTCTAACCAAGTGGAAAATAAACTTTCAACATCTTTCTCTAAATCCAGAGTAATTTATTAAAAAAGGGTGGCACACCAATTGGCAATTCCTATAGGTGGAGATGACCTGCAAATGCTTCTGCCTGATATCTCGACTTGGGCCTGGCTCCCACTGAAGAGACCTCAATAAAGGTCGAAACCGGTCTGGGTAGTGGCCCTTCCCTTAATGCATAACAATAGACATATCCGCAAGGAGGTGTGTTTTGCATTATAGGAGATACTAGGATAGGAGTGTTGGTAGCTTGCTCCACCTTTGCAACGAGTTGCCCTGGTGTGTACCACCTTAACCCAGTCCTGAAGATACTTTCAGGTGCAAACTTTGTTTGCTCACACTTGGATAAAGGATTAAACTAAATTTATCATACTCTAACCAAGTGGAAAATAAACTTTCAACATTCAATATCAGAGGATGTGTTCCTAGTTGAAGGAAATGCCAACTAGATCCACCAGGTGATAGATAACTTTCACAGCAGTGAAACACCATCTTATATGTATATATATGTAATTTATGTTATATGTTTACATTATATATATATATAAACATAACAGAACACACCACTACAAAGCAGGGGTGTGTTCCAGCTTCTGTTGCCTTGCTCCTCAAATATGCAGCATTAGTTATACTCCTTTAAGGCTATTTGCTGTGATGTTACAGAAATTATCCATGTTAGAATAAGAGCCATCATTTCCCACTACATTAAAAATTCCTATCATATGTGGCTTAAGAAAAAAACTCCGGCTTCATTCTCAGCTTACACTGAAGTCCACAACAACTGCAAAACAACTGTTAAGAAATCTAAGCCTGACTATGAAAAGATTTATTTCTTTTCATAATCAGGCTTAGATTTGTTAATAAACTTTGAAAGCAACTTGCCTTTTGCACAAATGGCAGTTGCCTCTGGTCTCTTGCCAATGGCACTGGGCACAATTATCTATCCATCTATGGTCACATCTCTCTCTCTCTCTCACTAACCTGATGGCATTACTGCAACAACAAAAACAAGGCTAATTTCTTGACATTGCCAAGGCATTTAATAAAGTCCTGCACAGAGAGTTTCTCAAGTTTTTCTATTCCCTGATGAAAACAGCAGGGAATTGTTAACTGGATGATGTCCTATCCAATCCTGTACTCTGCATCCCATCTTAGCTTCCCAAATTTTTAAACCTTACACTTTGCGACATTAAATTGATATGTAACACACTCGCCCGTTCAGACAGCATGTTTAGGTCCCAAAGCTACAACATCTCCTCTACTTGTCATAACTCTCCCCAACTTTGCAGCATCTGCAAACAACTGTATATCACCATTTAAGCCCTTTCCAATATCATTTACATACAAATTAAATGACAATGGCCCCAAAACAGACCCCTGGGACATGCCACTAGTGACTTTCCTCTTCTGGGATATCACCCCCCCTCCCCTTCCATACAAACCTGCTGATACCTATCAGACAACCAATCTCCAATCCAATCTAAAACTCCATCTGTTCCAATTTAACTACTAGTTTGTCGTATGGCAATCTATTGAAGGCCTTTGCAAAATTTCAATATATTACTATATATGTATTCCCTTGTCCAATGTATTTGTCACATTGTTATAATAAGTAAGCAGATTGCTAAAACACAATCTTCCTTTAGCAAACCCATGCTGTTCGTTAAAGAGAATTCTACTGCTCTCACCCCAGTTCTGAAGCCTTGTCCTTACTAGCTTCTCCAACACCTTGACCACAACTCCAGACAAGCAGTTGGCTTGTCTGGAGTTCTGGTCAAGATGTTGTGAAATTCAAAGCCTTAGTGTTATCACCCCCTTTATGAAGCAAAACAATTTTGCCATCTTTCCACTCCTTTGGAACCTGAGCTAATCTAAGATTCATGTTAAAAATATATGTTAAGTATGATGACCACCAAGTCCCATGAACTTGTTGACATCAAAATTTACTAAATTCCTCCTTTACCTCCTGCTCACTCACTATCAGTTGATCAGTTGTTTCTCTCCCAATCCCACTGCTCTCAAGTTCTGCATTATGATATAATCACAAGAATGGATTACTTTAATGAACTGCGCATTAAACACTTCTACTATATCCTCCTCCTCAGTGTTTATCATTCTTCCTTTCACTGGCCACATATTGAAAAAAAAACCACCTAGGATTACTTTTAGTATCATTTGCTAACTGCTGCTCATAACTGCACTTTTGCTACCCTTATTAAATGAGTCCTTGCTTGCTCTTTGTAGTCCTCATGTAGCTGATTATCTCCACTCATCTTGTGCCACCTTCACAGTGCCTTTTTCTTCCAGATTGCATGCTTCACCTCTTCAGTTATCCATTTTACACCTACCTTATTTAATCTCCTGACCTTTGGAATACACTCACTCATTGCCTCTGCCAGATATTTCCTGAGTAGAGACCAAGCAGCATTGATTTCTTTCCCATGCAATTTCTCATTCCATGATATCGCTGCAAGCCATGTCCTGAGTTTGCCATAATCACCTGCTTTATAGTTCCATATATAACACTTTCTCTCAAAAGTACTGATATGGCTGGCACCAACACCCAAGTGATCACTTCATAGTCACTTTCACCAACTGGAGGAAGATGTGACACTTCATTTAAAACAATATCTTCAGATGAGATAATCAAATCCAAGACCCTCGATCCACTGCTTATGGTAGTTATCCCTTAAAAACTTTCATTCCTGATGTTGCCTCTTCATTCCAGTCTACATTACCATAATTGAAATCACCCATAACGATCACCCTTTTCTTATTAACTAGACCAATTTGTTTAAATATTTCCTTCTCACCACCTTTCATATTACACAGACATTACTAGGTCTATAGCAACATCCTACGAAACATTTCATCCTCTCCACCTCCACTTCACACCATACTGCTTCAAACCTACTGTCAGTATTTGCTCCTTGCATCTCCACCCTAGATGGGCACAACTCCTCTGCATCATCAATAACATTCTTCTTTCTTTTTCACCTTGTCTGTCTTCATGAAAGATTACATATCTCTCTATCTCTATTCCTGTCAGAATGTCATCCTTGTTGAACCATGTCTCACTTATACCAACAATTTTTGGGTAAATGAACTGATAGATATCAAAAAATGAATCCCAGTGAAATCTAAGAAAAAGATCAGAAGAAACCTAACTTTTCTTCTAAGAATCAGAAGAAAAGTTAGGTGTTAGCTTAAATGAAAAAAACTCAAATATTAACATAAGAGTATATCATCATAACCTACTGCCATAAGTAAAGAAGCAATTTATTTGTAATGGATTTTTCAAGATCATATAATTATTTTAATACTGTGGGATTAAAACAACATCAGAAAAAATAGAGATGATCTGCAGAAAGTCAGTAATCAAGAATGAACTATAAAAGTTATAAATTGTTCTAAAGGTATATATCAGCTGCATTTTTATAAGAGCTGATCAAAATTTATAAACTACAGAAAATCCATAGCTATGCTCTACTTAAATGCAGGATATGTAAAGTTTTTTCTTATACATCAATTTAACTGATATTTATTAAACAGTATAATGCAATGCAAACTGACTTACCTTTGACCATGAGAGCATATCCTGTATGGTAAACTTTTTCCTAAAAATACCTTTTTTGTGCCTATTAAGATTATCCTGAGCATATTTTTCAATATCACTTTCTGATGGTGGCTTCTTATCTTTATACAAATTGTTACCCATTCCTGCATTCTGAAATATCAAAACAAGGAGAGAGAGATAAAAACAGTATTAAATTCTCACAATTTGTCTTTTGTTCATAATAGTGCTTTACAGTATATAAACAGCACCAGAAGAACTACATAAATAAATAATAATTTATTGAGTTAATAATATTTCACTGTATTTCAAATCATCATCTTCAGAGCACAAATTGAAATAAAAAAAGGAATTAATACTGGGTCAAGGCACCCTCCAAGGAAAGGATAGGGGGATAAAAAACAAAGTTAATTAAGAGAAGGTATGCTCTTAGAATGATGCTCTCCCAGATCTTGCAAATACTAATTTTCAAGATCTGGGAGACCATCATTCTTCAGCTGTATTTGTTGAATTTGCTGAGGTTGCAAAAGTGCTGATGATGATTCTGAAAACAGTCACTTACACCAATATGACTTCTATGAAGCACAGTTGTCTTTTTCTATTTAATTCTCTGTGAAGGAATGTCCTACGTATGGTCTGAAGTCCTGACTTGCCATAGCTTTTATGTTCTTCAAGTTGGATGTTAACAAATCTACCAGTGCATCCAAAGTAATAATCTAAGTTGTGGGAACTTTATACACTTTAGGATGTGAAAGATGATGAAGCTTATCTTTAAGCAAACAGAATAAAGTTACTAGTTGGATGTGTGGTTTGAAAGTGGTATAGAGATTATATTTGCTGAGAACTTTATCTATCTTTTCTGATGTACCTTGATTATAAGGGATGAGAATAGTTTTGCTGTGGTCATGTTGCAGGAGAAAGTGGGGGGGATATGAAGTATTTTGTCTATTTTATAACAGTGATAGCCATTAGCTAAAAAAGATTGCAAAGATAACTGAGTTCTTTGGCAAAAGCTGTGTATTAGAACAAATAGATCTAGTTCTCTATGTATGTTTTGAGGATGCTGTACTACTGTTGGAATGGATGGTGGTGTGACTGCTTATATAAGTACCATTCAGTGTATGCAGATTTCCTATAAATAGAAAATGATACTGAACCATTTATGAGTCATGTAACTAGTGCATCTAGTAAGGGAAGACAGTTGTTAGAAGAGAAATCACCATTTCTCTTCCAATAGGAAAATATATTTTTGGATGCTGGCTGTTTAAATGTACTGCAAAATGTATCTAAGGTGTCAAGATATAAGACCAAATAGTATACATATCTACATATCACAGCTAGGCCATTGGTATGTACGTATGTTATTAACCACTTGGTTTTCTAGAAATTCTATATTGTAACATGGCTAGAGAAGAAAAGGAAAAACTGCGGCAATCTCACCTAACTGTTTGTATATTTTTCTTTTTTTATGAAGGGATGAATCTGAAAAATTCAAATATGTTGGAGGGGGGGGGGGAACAGGGAAGGCTTGATAAGATCAACAGTTTCTGTCATTGATATATTGACAAATAATGAAATAATATCAAAGCTAATCATCATGATGTCTGAAAATTTTATATTAACAGTTTTAATTAAGGTTTTAGTGTATAGAATTTCATTTTTAAAGGAGAATAATTTTGCTAACTGTCTGGCAAGCTTGTAGGTGGGGCTGTCTATGCTATTAACTATAGAATGAAGGGGAGGAGATATTGGGTTTGTGAATTGTTTGGGATCCCCTTATATCTGGGGGTAGTTCAATATGATGAGGTCTTAGTTTATTGGTAATTTTTTTAGGCCAAAATGTAACATTTTCCAAGTAATTTATATACTTTTTTCCCTTTTGAGATTCAGTGGGATCCTGATCAATAACCTGGTAAGTAGAGGAGTATTTTAGAAGATTTACTTATTTATTTATTATATTTGCTTACTTATTACTTATATATATATATATAATACTTATATAGCTTGGTGTGGGAGTATGATTCTCGCTTTGGGTGCAAGAGGTCCCGGGTTCAAATCTGGACGAGCCCAGTGGGTTTTTTTTTTATGGTGGGGCAGTTTCAAGGAGGCAGAGGGTTACAAGTGGGGTCCTACAGGGTTCAGTACTGGGACCTATATTGTTTAACCTTTATATCAACGACATTGTCAGTGGATTGCAGGGAGGATATTCAGTTATTTGCAGATGATGTGAAGCTAGGAAGGGTTATTAGTAATAGTGCAGATGTGGTAGCCCTGTAAGAGGATTTGAATAAGCTAGACAGATGGGCAAATGACTGGGGGTATCGGTTTAATGCAGCAAAATGTAAGGTCTTGAGGTTTGGGACACATCGATGGGACGCTGCATACTCTATTGGAGGAGCTATACTGCAGGAAGTAGGGTAGATAAGAGATCTGGGGGTTGATGACTGATAGAAACCTGAAATTCAGGAGACATATTGCAAAGGTGGTGAAGGTAACACAGACGATTGCTGCAATAATGAGAAGAACGCTGACCTGCAGAGATAAAAGAGTTATCATTCCGTTATATAAGACCCCGATCAGACCACACTTAGACTATTGTTCTCAGATTTAGTCTCCAGGATTTGAAGGGGATAAATTAACTGTGGAAAGGGTACAAAGGCAGATAACAAAGATGGTTTCAGGACTGTATAATGTTAATTATGAGGATCGGCTGAGGGAATGTGGACTGCAGAGTTTTGTGGATAGAAGGAGAGATGATATGATTGGGACTTTTAAACTGTTGAGAGGTGGTTACAGGGTTGACACTGGGGAGTTCTTTTGCTTGGTTAAACAGCAGGAAGGAGTGATGACAAGGGGCCATCCCTGGAAGTTACGGAAGGAAACTGTGAGCAAGAGGGTGAGGAGTGGTTTCTTCTTTGCATGGAGGGTGGTTGAACCATGGAATGCATTGCCTGATAGAGTGGTGAGAGCGAGAACGGTCAATGAGTTTAAGGAGTGGTATGATAGACTTTGTGTTTCCTAGGAAGGACCTCCTATGATGAGTCTTTTGAATCCATGGAGGCCTGAATAATAATAATTATATTCTGTTTGTTTCATTATGACAGTTACATTACTCTTATCTGCTTTAGTTATACAACATTTTTTGTTGTTGCATAAGTTTTTTTAAAGCTACTCTCTCTCTCTCTCTTTTGGTGTAATATCGCTCTTGGCAGGTTTTGATTTTATCAGAATGCCAGCTGCAACCAAACAAATATTGTTTTAGCCAATGTGGAAGATAAATCATAGCTCCCACACTGAATGATGTTCATGATTTTTAGAACAGGTACTCGTCCAGGAGTGATGGTAAAATTGTGACTTCAAGTGAAGGCAATAACTGTCATCTATAGGTGGCTGTGATATACATTCACTACTACATGATCTTGTTGTAGTTGTGTTTGGGATGTTTTATGACTGGCAAATCATTACACCAAAAGAGAAAGAGAGAGTAGCCTTAAAAAAGCTGAGACTTTAGGCATTTCAAAAGAATGTGTAGGATATATTTTGCATGAAGAATTGCAAATGAAAAAGCTTTGTGCAGGATGGGTGCCATGGTTGCTCACAGCAGATCAAAAATGTACTCGCACGAAAATCTCTGAACAGTGCTTGGAGCATTTTAACAAGAATATAAAACTGATTTTGTGCATCGATTTATTACTATGTATGAGACTTGGATTCACCATTACACACCAGAATCCAAACAGCAGTCAAAACAGTGAACAGAAGGCGCCAAAGAAGGAAAAGTCAGTTCCATCAGCAGGAAAAGTCAGTTCCATCAGTGTTTTGGTATGCTAAAGGCATTTTGTTTATTAATTATCTTGAAAAGGGTAAAACAATAACCGGGGAATATTAATTTGATCTCTTAACCAGACTAGATGAAAAAATTCGTGAGGAAAGATCTGGTTTACAGAAGAAAAAATCATCTTTCATCAGGACAATTCACCTGCCCACAAAGGTGTTTTGGCAATGGGAAAATTAAGGGACCTGCACTATGAATTGTTGGAACATCCACCCTCAGATTTGACTGCTTCTGACTTCTATGTCTTCCAAAAACTGAATCTCTTCTTCACTGGTCAGCAATTTTCTTCAAATCAAGAGGTGATTGCAGCTATAGAGGTGTATTTTACTGAGAACCACTACAGGGACAGGATAGTGGTGCTGGAGCATCGCTGGAATAAATGTATTAGTCTAGTCTTATGGGAGATTATGTTGAAAAATAAAAATAATTTTGAAATTATAAATTGGTTTTTTCATTGTTAGGCTGAGAACTTTTCAGATCACCCTCGTAGTAAACCTAAAGTCTGGGAAATTGTCATCCTAATTTGTGTAAAATTATTTCATATATGTTATCTCATTTTAATGTACCTCTCCTTTTTTTTTTCCAGATATATTTTAATTTAATTCTATAATACACTACTGCATGCATAGAGGAATTCCATTGTAAGCATGCACCCTAACTGTACGTGATTCCTAGTATTGTTTGAATTAACTGTACTGAAGATGTCCTATGATACTTAGGATGAAATATTTACTTATTAAAAAATCTTATTACTGTGGTTACATGTGTATGTTTAGTCATAAATGCTCCACAGGTTTCATTATACAACTGGAGATGTAATGATAAGTGTTGGTGGTTAATTTGTTTTTCTGATGTTGTTTATAGTAATGTATATTATGAATAATCACCAACAATTAAGCCTATTTCTACTTTTGCTTTTTGTTGTTGCTATATGGCAGACTGTTTAATATACTAACGCTAAAGTCTGGTTTAACACAAGACATTAGGATTTGTTCACAAGAAAACTAGAATTATTCATACACCAGTTTTAATTTTTACATTTCATATGCATAATCCTTATAACTTATTCCAAACTTGAGAAGGAAATTTTTAGATTCTTTTTTTTTCAGTGAATATAAGATTTTACTACATTATGTGGATTCTCTATTTCAATAATTCACAACCTGCAGTCAACAAAAGAAAGCATTGTTGTGGTCACCATGAGAAAGTGACAAAACAAGTATTAGCAAATATAGGGTGATTTTAATTATGGCAATATAGACTAGGATGAAGAGATAGTAAATAGAAGTAAAGAAAATGAGTTTCTTAAGTTTTTGAGAGATAACTACCTCAGACAGTATGTAAAAGAGGGCACACAAGGATTGAGGGTCTTGAATTTGATCATCTCATCAGAGGATGTAATTATAAAAGAGGTGTCAAATCACCCTCTAGGTGGTGAAAGTGACCATGAAATGATTACTCAGGTGGTTGCCAGTAGTGTGAGGACCTCTGTGAGAAAAGGGCATATGTGGACCTACAACCTGCAGATGTAGCATAATGAGGAGTTAGCTGGAAAAGAGATCAATGCAGCTTAGGGGATATTCAAGAGCTGTCTAGTAGAAGCAATGTCTAAATGTACTCCAAAGGTCAGAAGATTAAATAAAGTAGGTGTGAAATGGATAAATGAAGAGATTAAATATGCAATACAGAGAAAACATAAGAGGAGTGGTAATAATCAATTCTGTGAAGAATACAAAGAACAGGCAAGGTGAGTGACTCGGTTGGTAAGGGTAGCAAAAGTTCAGTATGAGCAGCAGTTAGCTAATGGAGTCAAAAGAAATCGTAGGAGTTCTTTCAATATGTAGCCAGCAAAAAAAAAAAAAATGATTACGGAAGGATGACATTGATTGGAAAAAATGGTATAAGGACAATTGCAGTGGAAGATATAGTGGAGATACTTAATGAGCAGTTCATAAAGGTCTTTCATTCTTGTGAATGTAACATCATGGAGAGTTTGAGAGCAGTTGATGATGGGAAGGAGAGACTGACTGTAAGTGAGCAAGAGATATATGGGGAATTGAGCAAACGATGTTAATAAGGCTGTTGGACTTGATAATATATCACCACATATTCTGAAGGAATGCACCAGGGAGTTGGTGTCTGCCTTGACATATGTTTTTAATATGAGTCTTGCACTGGGTCGAGTTCATGGAAGGAAGGCAAGCATCAAATTATATGCCTATCTGTGTGTCAAGTGTTGTGGTTAATTTGGAGAAACTGGTGAGAACTAGGATCCATAATTGGGTTAACAACAATGGTATTATCTTTGATGGACAGCACAGATTTGCTAAAGAGAGGTCATATTTTAGTAATATACTTATTTATTACAATCAGGTGATGGCTTCACTGGCCAAAGGAGATGGATACACTGTAGTATACTTAGATTTTATTATTATTATTATTATTATTATTATTATTATTATTTCGGGCAACTGCAGGAGTCCCTAGACTCATCGAGGGAGGCCCTAAACATCATGTCCACACAACTATGCGATTACATTCTCACAGTATCTATCATACCTTGCCTTGAACTTGTTCACCGTCATAGCACCCACAACAGACTCTGGCAGCTTATTCCACTCATTTACCACTCTAAAAGTAAAGAACCCAGCTCTAACACCCCTGCTAATCACACTCTTGCCCAGCTTCCATGTATGGCCCCTAGTCCTCCCACCACCAGTCCTGATCTCAAAAATATCCTCTGAATTAATCCTATAGAATACCTTTAGCAATTTGAATGTCTCAATCATATCTCCCCTTTTCCATCTATCAACTAGTTTCTGCAACCCACAAATCTTCAACCTGTTCTCATATGGTTCATTCCATAGACCTGTCATCATCTTAGTCACTCGCCTCTGGATCCTCTCCACCTCCTCCCCATCAAGAAGGAACCGAGGTGACCAAATCTGGGCACAGTAGTCGAGATGAGGTCTTATCAAGGCTCGGTACGGAGGTACAATAACTTGCTTGTCTCTGCTCGTCAAGGTATTTTTCAACAACCAAGTGAGTCGATGAGCTGATTTAGCTACTTTTGCAATGTGCCCCCTAAACTTCATCTCCCTATCCACAAACGCTCCCAAGTCCCTGGCCTCATCAATCTCTTGGAGTACAGTTCCACCAATGTGGTAAACTGCTGCTAATCTTTTCACCCCAAAATGCATAACCTTACATTTTGTCACATTAAATTGACATCCATTCTCCTTAGTCCAGAATTCCAATCTATCTAAGTCATCCTGCAAGACTTTGACATCTTCTGCATTCACTATTGCCCTACCCAACTTTGCATCATCAGCAAACAATTGAATTGTTCCACTTAGATCCTTCCCTATATCGTTAATGAACAGACTAAACAGCAGTGGTCCAATAACAGAACCCTGTGGCACACCACTAGTCACTGGCGTCTTTTGGACTCTACTCCTGAATAAACTACTCTTTGATATCTCTCCATCAACCAACCAACCACCTATCCATCTCACCAACCCTGTATCCATTCCCATATGTTGTAGTTTACGGATTAGTATTCCATGTGGTATCCTGTCAAATGCCTTTGCCAGGTCCAGCAGTATCACTGTAAACCCATTTCCCTTATCCAGTTCCACCGTCACCTTGTTATAAAACTTGAGCAAGTTACTGAAGCATGATCTACCCTTCACAAAGCAATGCTGTCCCCTGTACAGCATCTCATTTTCATCAATCCATTCCTGTATTTTTCCCTTGACTACTTTCTCCAAGACCTTGACAACGACTCCTGATATGCTGATCGGTCGGTAATTTGCAACCGTAGTCTTGGATCCTCCTTTATGCAGTGAAACTATTTTCCCCTCTTTCCACACCTTTGGGACTAAACCAGACCTGAGACTCAGATTAAACAACATGGTCAAGGGCACTGATAATTCCTTAGCCGCTTCACGCAAGACCCGTGCCAGTATACCATCCAATCCCACAGATGTGTTCACATTAAGGTTCTGTAATAGACTAGTCACCTCCGCTTCATTCATCACTATTCCCATATAAACTAATGGTTCCTTCATTTTTTCAATGTCACCACCTGGATGATATACTTTTGCAAAGTGCGTGCTCAGTAACTCCACTATATCGACTGATTCAGTGACCTCCTTACCATCGTCATTCCTTAAAATCATTTTGCCGTGTACAGTTTTTTTCTTGCTTGCAGCATATTGAAAGAACTGTTTGGGATTCTCTTTTGCTTGCATAGCTGTTTCCTTTCATAATCCGCTTTTGCTTTTTTTACCACACTCGTTACCTTTCTGGCCTGCACTTTATACCGTTCGTGTGCCTGCAGGTCACCCCTTTCTTTAAATTCCCTCCACAGTTGTTTCTTTTTTTGCAGCTCAAGCTTAATGGTGTTATTCATCCATTTAACCCCTACTTGTTTTACTATTCGGACCCTAGGTATACAATCAGCCATAACCTCCTGTAAATGCTCCTTGACCACTTCCAATGCTCTATCGATGTCCAGCCCTTGCAGTTGTACATGCCATGGCACTGATCCAAGCAATCTCCTAAGCTTGTCATACTTGCCAGCACGGTAATTCCATATATACCCTGTCTTAATCGAAAATTCCACACCTTTAGCCACCTCCCAGGTCAAGGGAGGTGGCTAAAGGAGGTGAAACCTTATGATCACTCTCACCAATAGGTGGCAACATGGTCATATTCGTTACAGTCAAATTCTCAGATGCTATTACCAGGTCAAGCACTCTCACACCCCTAGTATTTTCAATTGCATGCTGTCTCAGATAGTTATCCCTTAATAATTGAATAAAATCCTTTTCCTTTCTCACATATGTCCTCTCCTCCTTCCAATCAATGTTACCATAGTTGAAATCCCCCATAATAATTACCCTCCTTCCACTCATTTCATCAATTTCCCTATGTATACTATCTCCACCATCTATTCCATCACCTGGTCTATAGCAGCACCCAACTGTATATTTTATTCTGCCAGTCTCAATCTCACACCAAATAGCCTTAAATGAGCTCCTTTCACTATCCTGCGATACAACTTCAATTCTCCTTGGCTGCAGTTCATCAGCTATCATCAATAATACCCCTCCCCCCATTTTATTCTCTCTGTCCCTCCTAAACACACTATAACCTACACATTCTATCCCACTAACTATATCATCTTCTGTCAGCCATGTTTCACTAATGCCAATAACCTGTGGCCAGGAAGAGCCAATCAAGGCAAAACATTCTTCCTTCTTGTTCCTAATACTCCTGGCATTAGTATACATGAAATGCAGTGATCCCTTAGTCCCACCCCTATATTGATGCGTTATTCTAAATGACCCATTCCCATTTTTTGTCCTTATTGCTGGCTTGGGTACATTATATACATTCTTACACTCATCTGTCTCACTGATGTCTGCATATCCATCCCCCCCCCCTCCTTGGAAGTTCTAGTTTCCCTGGTTTTGCACATCCATTTTCACTTCATTCAGCAACACTCTTTCCAGTCTCCGCACACCAAGTCCATTCAAATGCAGGCCATCCATCTTGTATAAGTCCTTTCGCCCTTCAAACTCATTCCACACGTCCACGATTTTGCAAAGGCTTTTGATAGATTACCGCATAAGTTGATAGTTAAACTAGAGCACATGGGGTTGGATATTAGATTAGTGCATTGGACTGGACAGCAAGTTGTGTATAGGGGAGCAATATCCCAGAAGAGGAAAGTCACTAGTGGTGTGGCTGAGGGGTCTGTTTTAGGGCCACTGCTGTTTAACCTGTATGCTAATATAGAATTTATGCTTGGTGGGGTATTGTTGGAGGTAGAGGAAATAAGAGATCTTGGGGTTTATAATGGATAAGAATCTGAAATTTAGGGGACACATTGCCAAAATTGTGAGGACAACACAAAGAATTCTGGGAATAATGTGGAGGACACTGACTTGGAAGTAAGGAGATTTTTGTTCCATTGTATAAGGCTCTGATTAGGCCACAACTGGACTGCTGTGCACAGATTTGTTCACCTGTTTTCAAAAGGATGAAGAGATGTTGGAAAGGGTCCAGAGATGACTAAGGTAGTTTCTGATCTCTGGAATGTCGCATATGAGGAAAGGGGAGAATATGCAATTTACAGAGTCTAGTGGATAGGAGGAAGAGGGTTGTTATAGGATCAGTGATGAAGAGGTTTTACAAAAAACTGTGGCAGATCAGGGGAGAACCAGAAGTCATCCCTGGAAGCTGTATAAGGAGGATGTGAGCAGGAGTGTGAGAAGCAGGTTTTTTTGCATGCAGAGTTGTGAATGATTGGAATGCCTTGCCTGAGAGAGTGGTGTCTGCAGAGAATCAGAGTGTGTTTAAGGAATGGTATGATGAGCTGTGTGTATGACAAAAGGTCCTCCTAGATAAGTCTTTGACTCCATGGGGTTAGAACGATAATAATAATAGCTGAAATATTGCTGAAACAAACATATATTTGTTGTCCAAATCAACAACAGCTTACTTCTGCTACTCAAAATCCACCTTGCTTTCATTCAGATGATCACAGGCTAGACGGAAGATTACAACATTGCAAAACTGGAAAGGTGTCTGGGTATGGGGGGGGGTGAATTAAAAATTCTAAAGGGTCTTTAATGTGTATGCATATTTTTATTTATATAGGATACTAAGTATTATATAAAATTTTCTTTTGTATAACATACATATGCATCAATCACTAGCAAACAATAACAGTTTTTAAACACTGCAGGCAACAACAGTTATATAACTATGCTGATCTTTCTACAGACAGGACGGCACTAAGCACTGGACCTGGCCTGCCGGTTACCATTTGGCCATTGCTGATCTTAACTAATAAGTCTTTCAAAGCCATTCTACAATGAAAATTCAGCGTCAAAAATTTTTTTTATTTCATTCATTATAGGTGACTGTAACCCTATGGAAATACATTTGCTTCCATGGCACTAGGCCACCAGAAGACAGACCATTATATGTTTAATTCTAATTGCTAGTCAGCAATTAGAATCAAACATATAGGGTCAGTTATGGCCCTATATGTTTGATTCTAATTTTAATTTGATCCTATATGTAGCTTGCTGTACTCCACCCCCGATGTCTGTGAAATAATTGATAGTCTTTGAAGTCAGCTATTAATGAGTTCACGGGGAACAGTGACTATTAAGGGATAGAAACTGGCCCACTAACCTTCCAAAAGTTAGTTAGGGCTAAAATAACTCCACCTGCTCTGGAATAAAAGGTGCTAGAGGATTCATTTTTATTTATTTTTATTCATTATCAGATGTATTTCACTTAGGAAATGAATCGCAAATATACAGATATGTTTTGGGAAAATTAACACCTAACCTAACAATGTTAGGTTGGAAGCTTAGGTGATTGATAGCAATGCTGTAGCCAATGAAGTTCTAACTGAGGTTTGGCTGTTGCTGTTACCCGGGAAGAGGGGTAATGGATGGCAATGCTGTCTGAGGCATGGCTGTTGCTGTTATCCCTCAGATGAAATATGAGCAGTTCTACTTGGTGGTGGGGTGAGCCTGCCACCGGGTAGAGTCAAATGCTGAGAGTTCTTCTCAGTGACAGGGTGAGCCTGTTACTGAGGAGAACAACACTGAGTTTTTGATCCTTTGGGTCACTCATTATTGGGTGATCTCATGAGTTTTTGGAGAGGTAACCCCACACTTAATACAGGGAAACAGGTCTGGGTGGTGACCCTTCCCATAATGCATAGCATATACATACCTGTAAGTATATGTGTTTTGCATTATGGGATACTAAGGCAAGTGATGGGAAGGCATTAGCTACTATATACGAGTTGTCCTGTCCTGATTATACAGGGTGGCCATAAATTAACTTTCTCTCTTTGGAGGTATCTGTAGCTAAAACTAATACACGGAATGAGACCACATTTTATATTGAGACTTTTGAAGGCATGGGGAGATGAATTCTGCAAAAAAAAAGATTTAGTACCAAAAGTAGCCAATAGGGAAAATTTTGGCACTGGCAGAGCCGAAAGCAGTCAACTATTTGCAGTAAACGCAGGTGAAAAGGATTATGCAAATTTTACTGTGCGTACGTGACAGAAGTGCTACCAATTCCACTTAAATATGGATTGGTAACGTTCAGGCACTTATTCCAATGACTGACGAATTGTGCTCAATATGCATCTACCTTGCCTCAGCGTGCTTTACTTGTTAAGTTGTTTTACCTTAAACAGTGCAATGGCGTAGCGGCCCTTCGGGAATTAGAAGGCTTCATAACCTGTGGTCCTATGTCAGCTGTAACACTGAGAGCTATTATTAAGAAGTTTGAAGATACTGGATCACTAGGAGTTAGACTGGCAGAGGACAGAAAGCAGTGCAAAAAGAGACAGTGACAGACGTTGCTACTGCGGTGTTCGACGACACAGGGACCAGTACTGATCTAAGCGCTCGGATGCAATTTGTTGTACACAAGAAAGGTCAGCACATTGAAAATCGTGTATGTGGTCCAGGGAACCCTGATTCTGATGAATAAAACATTCTTTCCTGTGAGTTCAATCACTACATTAATTTCTCTGTCTCTCGCAAGTTGTTGTTTTAGTTTAATTATTATTATTCTTATCATCATTGTAACGCACCACATATCCAGCTGGAGCGAGTGACACTGCTGTTGCTTATACCATTGAAATGTTATTATTCCATTTTATCTGCTTTTAATGTAATTATCCACTTGTTTTTGGCTCCAAAACTTCCCCTGTCGGTGACTTTTGGTACTAAATCTTTTTTTCGCAGAAATCATTTCCCCATGCCTTCAAAAGTCTCAATATAAAATTTAGTCTCATTCTGTTTATTGGTTTTAGCTACAGATGCCTCAAAAGAGGGAAAGTTATTTTATGGCCACCCTGTATTTCAGGTGCAAACTTTGTTTGCTTACACTTGGATAAAGGATTAAACTAAGTACAGGTATCCCTTACTTAATGTGGGATTTGATTAACGCGTTGAAATTAATTGCGGCAATCCCTTGATATATGCGGCAAGAGTTTTGATTAAAGCGCCTTTAAACCTGCAGAGCTTGCAGCTGATCTCACAATACATGCAAAATGTTTAATATAAATATTCATACACAATTTAGTTTATAGCTTGGAGGTCATGAGCAGCTGTGCATTCATATGTTACGAGTGATATTCCACACAGTTTTTTGCTGTCAGTTTGGTTTAACACTTGTTATGTGAAGGTTTGTGATATTTGACAGTAAATTGTATCTGAGAGATACTGCGACCTCCGATGTCAGTATAGTATGGTTTAGTTTTTTTTTTTTCTTTGTTCAATAATTTCTAATTTGTAACTGAAAATAAATAAACCATCATATAATACTGAAATAGAGAACCAAAGGCTATTTATCATACATCTCCTCTAGGCGATGTGCTTTACATTTATGGAAAATACTAAGGAAAGTGATCTGGAGGTTACTCCACCTTTACTACGAGTTGCCCATAAGGTTGCTTATGCTTGCATCTGCCGAAACTTTTAGTTTCTATATATTCGGCATGAAATTCTTGTAGTTTCTATATTCGGCTATGAAATAATGTTGGATTCAATATCCACTTAATTTGTACCATCATGTATCATATTTGCAGTGTTTGTTTCTTTATGTTTTATTGCTTGTTTTCCGAAGTCTGGAGAATCATTTTGCTTGTTATCGTAGAATTTATGCCGATAAGAAAAAAAAACTAAAACTGTTTAAACGACTCTTGATAATTTCTTTTGATAAAAAAATTGCAGTAAATAATATAGGTACAAGCATTTATTAAACATTTACTTTGCATTCATTTTTTATATTTCCTAATAGAGTACCATATAAAACGAATTATTAATGCAGTAATCGATCATGGACGAATTGTAATTTTTACCATTGATTATTAGATTTGATTAACGCGCTTTTGATATACATGGTAACATCGAGGGATTAATTAACCGCGTTAATCGAGGGATACCTGTATATAAAACAGCATGATGTTTTTTGTGAGGTTAAAACATAGCTATTCAGTTTTTGGGTCTATAAGCTATCTCTCAGCTGTGATTTCTCCACACCCAGGTGCTTGCTCATATTTATTCACACTTAACCCATATACTTCCTCAGGCTTAACTACCCCCTCTCATATCCCAGGTCATTCCATTTCTATGGTTATCATTCCCATACACACATTTACTAATGCTTCAACATCCACTCTAATTATACTGAGTCCACCACAAACCTCCATTTTTTTGTTGATCTTACATTCTTGCTATCTCATTCTCATTTCTCACAGTCCTCGCTCCTCTCACCTCATTTTTCATTTTCATCTTTTTGCTATGCTTATCTTTATTGCTGCCCAAAGAATGACCATTATAGGTTTGCTGCCAGTCACTGACTACAGAAATTTTCCCAAGCCTTTTTCAGCCAATTTCCTGAGTCAGTCAATCTTTGGTATGGTAGGTCAAATTTTTTCTACCAGAATAATAATAATAAGTAGCACAGTTGAGAACAAGAAGGCTAGCCCTGCTAACAAGGTTACTGGAGATATGGAGGAGGTTATCGAAAATGAATTAACCTCCAAAATAGCAAAATTAAAGATCATCAGAGAGACGATGCAGGAATTACAAAAAGTAGAGAGGCATTTAAATGAACATAACAAAGAATTAAGCAGCAAAATAAGAAACAACAAAGCAAGGAAACAGGTAAGTCAGGAAGTAACAGAAATCAGGTAAGTGACGTTGTTTGTAAAAAGAAGGATGTTATTTGGTATGGTGACTATAATAAAACATGCTATTGATGAGCAAGTTATAACTTATAAAGTTTTTCCAGAGTGAAAATTAACAATATAAAGGAAGCAATTCAAAAACAGAAATCAAAAGTAAATGAGAATGTAATTGTAGTAGGTACTAATGACTTAACGAGAAATAAGTTCAGTATGAGAGAGGACATGAAAGGATTTTTGGAAGAGGTGAGAGTGAAGAGTGAGAAAGTGAAAATCATCAGTATATAACCTCAATATGATAAAAATGAATTAAGAAGGGATATGATGGCAAATTCAATGCATAGGCTGTGTAGAATGAATGGATGTGTGGAGTGAGTTTGAGGGAAGGTTGAATTGTATAAGAAGGACGGCCTACACCTGAATGTGTCTGGTATCAGGAATCTGTGCAAAGTTGTCTACATGTATAAGGCACTAGAGAAGAATAGAGATCTGCAAGTTGTCCAACTACATCATGCAGACTGCAGACAAAAGTATACAAAAGGACATGCAGGTAGATTATTATGTCTGTACACGAATACTAGGAGTATTAGAAACAAACGGGTAGAGTTTGTTGCCTTGGTCAATATGTTGGGACTTCAGATTGTAGGCATTAGGGACACCTGGCTATCAGAATGAGACATCAAGTGTAAAGGATACAATATTTTTAAGAAGGATAGAGGAGGCGTGTTGCTAACGATATTGGATGACTTGAATCCAGTTAGAGTTGAGACTTATGATTGTAGCATTACTAATACTAACAGTATTTCATGTGGCAGTGAGTTTGAAGCCATCTGGTGTGAAGTGGAATCTAACAAGATCAATTATATAGTGGGATGTTGTTACAGACCTGGTGGATTGGTTGCAAGTGATGAAGAAATGCATCACTAAATAGAAAAGATGAGCGCAAAAAGGGTAATCATAATGGGAGATTTTAATTATCCAAATATTGATTGGGTAGCAGTAAAATCTCATGAGAAGAATGAAACTTAATTTATTGAGCTGTTGTGGGCCAACTTCCTCAAGCGCATGTGACAGAAGGAACTCGAGATCAAATAGTGTTAGATTTGATTATAGTGTAAGAGGACGTTTCAGTTAAAGATGTAACTATTCTGCCTCCAGTTGATGACAGTGATCATGTGGTACTCACTTGGGAAGTGACTAAGTTTATGAATGTTCCATTCATAAAAGGTTACATGTTGAACTACAGTGCAGGAAATTATGACCAACTGAGGAGTACACTGAGTTCAGTGGAATGGGATTGGTTGCTGGATAGGAGGAATATCAACAGTGCATGGGAAGCATTTAAACGATATTTAAATGATGTGATGTTAGAATATGCCCTGACAGTTTGAGGAATAAATATGGTAGGAGTCAAATTGATGTGTAATCTTATTAAGCAAGAGATTCATAAGAAATTATGATGTGGAAGGAATACTGTGTGCATAAGGATGATGTCCGTTATGAAAATTACAAGCAGCAGGATAGAATAATCACAACTGTTGTATGGAAAGCAAAGTCTGAGTATAAAAAAGAAACTGGCTATGCATGCTACAAACAACCCACAAGAATTCTATCGATATACTGCAAGTAAAAGAAAGAATGAATATGAAAGAATAACTCTTCTAAATGCAGATGGCATGAGGATAACAGATGGAGAAGAAGTTGTTCAACTAATGAGTGCCCATTTTGTATAAAGTTATCAACCTGGTTTACACAACATTCATTTCACTGCTACCTCTTCACTGATGAAGAAACAGGTGTATGAGGACGAGGTATTAGAGCTGTTGCACAAACTGAATAAGAATTCAGCAATCGGGACTGATGAGTATCAGCATGTGTGTTAAAAGAGTGGGCAGCTGAACTGGCTATTCCTTTGACCAGGCTGTTTTAATATGAGTCTCAGAACAGGGAAGATTCTGCAGGAATGGAAAGAATGTATGATAATTCCATTGCACAAGGGTGGTGCAAAGACCGACATATCCAACTATTGACCAATTAGTATCTCAAGAGTGGTGGTGGTGGAGATTTTGGAAAAATTGGTTAAGGCTTGCATTCAGAAATGAGTTGACAGTGAATGAGTAACATGGGTTTACTAAGGGAAGGTCATGTTTTAGCAACTTGCTCACATTCTATAACAATGTTACTGGTGAACTAGACAAGGGGGAATTGGATACACAATGATACTGTTTGGATTTTGCTAAGTCTTTTGACAGAATACAGCATGGTAGACTGTTGCATAAATTGGAGAATATGGGTATATTATTATTATTACTACCCCAAGACCTCATGGAGTCAAAGACTCATCTGGGAGGTCCTTTTATCACACACACAGCTCATCATACCGTGCCTTGAACACATTCAAACTCCTTGCAGACACCACACTCTCAGGCAAGGCATTCTTCCAATCATTTACAACTCTGCATGAAAAAACCTGCCTCTCTCACTCCCCTACTTACACCCTCATTATGCAGTTTCCAGGGATGACCTCTGGTTCTCCCCTGATCTCCCACTATTTTCATTGAACAACCCCTTACCAACTTGCAGGTCTCTATCATATCTCCCCTCTTCCTCCTGCCCACCAGACTCTGCAAATTACATCTTCTCAATCCTTCCTCATACTCGACATTCTAGAGGTCAGAAACTACCTTAGTCAGTCGCCTTTGGACCCTTTCCAACATCTCTTCATCCTTCTGAAAACCAGGTGACCAAATCTGGGCACAATAGTCCATGTGTGACCTAATCAAAGCCTTATACAACGGAACAAGAATCTCCCTACTTCTAGACGTCAGTGTCCTCCGCATCATTCCCAGAAGCCTTTGTGTTGTCTTCACAATTTTGGCTATGTGTCCCCTAAATTTCAGATCCTTATCCACTATCACCCCCAGATCTCTTATTTCTTTCACCTCCAACAATATATCCTCAACAAGCATAAATTCTGCATCCCATCTTTGTTTTAAAACCTTACATTTTGCAACATTGAACTCACATTCCCATTTCCGTGTCCAATCACTCAATTTATTCAAGTCTTCTTGTAAGGCCACAATATCTTCACTACTCTTCATGGTTCGTCCCAACTTTGCATCATCTGCAAACAACTGAATATCCCTATCCAAATCTTCACTCATATCATTAATATACAAGTTAAACAATAATGGCCCTAAAACAGACCTCTGAGGCACTCCACTAGTGACTTTCCTTTTCCTGGATATCGCTCACTCATACACAACTTGTTGATACCTATCAGATAGCCAGTCTCCAATCCAATGCACTAATCTATAGTGCACTGGATTATAGAATATTAGCGTGGATAAGAGGATGGCTGACTGACAGATATCATAAAGTGGTAAATGGGAGATGTAAGTCTGCACAATTTAATAGATGGAAAGCCAGTTACAAAGCCTTAGTTCAAGAATTGGCAGCCTATTTGCCACAGGTAAGGACAGATAATATCTCCTGTCCCTACCTCTCCATCTTCCAGCCACCATCCTGCTGTTGAAGAAGAGGCTTTGATTCTCAGACTGATAAGATGATCCTCCTCTTCCGGAATATAACCATCAAATTTTTAAATCTCTCATCCAGACTCACCTTCTGGGAATGGATATCACAGATCAGTTGAATGACTACCTCCATGCTGAATTCTCCGAGCACTTCATGCCTCATCAACATCAGCCTACTACTCATTCTACACCCTGAGTAAGGGATGGCACCAGACTCCTCCCTGGGTTCGAGTATATTGACCTTATCAGGAGGAGGATCAATGCATTGCCTACTTGAGCCTGCAAAGCTCGATGGGGTAGTGATGACTCAAACTGTAGGGCTGGCTGCCACTACAGTGAGACATTGTCTCATATAGCCCCAGTATTGCTTCCACACCCATGGGGTCCACGTGTGCAGAGGCATGACGCCGTGGTCTCCATTCTGAACAACCGCTTTAAGAACAAAGGTTGGGTGACCGCAGTGGAACCACATTATAGGACCTCCGCAGGTTTGCTTAAGCCAGACTTAGTGATTAAAAGAGATGGCAACGTTTGGGTAGTTGATGCTCAGGTGGTGGGAACAGGGTGCCAACTAGCCTATAGCCATAATAATAAAGTGAACTACTATAAAAATAACCATGATCTAATTAGTAAGATACGGGAGGAGCATGGGGCAACTCCGAGGTTTATCAGCGCCACCATCTCTTTATGTGGCGTATGGAACGCAGATAGTTATAAGGACTTAAAACAGCTTGGGCTTATGCAGAAGGATATAAAAGTTCTTTCCTTGAGGGCCCTACGGGGCACACTGGTGGCATGGCGTTGCCACCAGAGAATGACTACAATAATAAATAGAACAGGCATAGGGTAAAACACTTGGTTATACTATAAATTCAAGATGCCAAGAAATTATTAACCAGCCAGTCCCTGGCTGGTTAATATCAAGTCTGGACATGATGTAAGGGTAGTACTGCCCATAACCAGTACAAAGATTAAAAAAAAATAAAATAAAATAAAAAACCAGTGGTGTACCACAAGAATCAGTGCTTGGTCCACTGTTATTCAATCTGTATATTAATGATATTGGGAAGGATTTGACAAGCAAAATGCAGCTATTTGCTGATGATGCAAAGATAGGTAGGGTAATCAGGAATGCTGATGATATGCAGTACTTGCAGAATGATTTGAATAGACTGGAATTGTGGGAATGGGAAAATGGATGTCAGTAAAAACTCACTGTGGTGTGATTAGATATCTAATGTCATATTATATTGGTGGGATTATGCTAGAAGAAAATGATGAGGCTAGGGATTTTGGAGTGTTAGTAGATAGGAAGTTAAGGTTCAGGAACCATGTAGCAAGGATTGCAAATACAGCTTGAAAGATAATTGCAATAATGAAATGAATGTTCACTTGTAAAGATAATCATTTTGTCTCTTTACAAGGCCTTGATAGACCTCACATGGACTACTGTGTGCAGGTCTGGTCTCCTGGTTTTCGTTGTGATTCTGATATAGTGGAGTGAGTGCAAAGAAGAGTGTTAAAATGATATCAGGATTGTGGAATACTGATTATGAAGACAGATTAATAATTTGTGGACTGCAGACATTAACAAACAGGAGAAAGAGATGGGTGATATGATTGAGACTTACAAACTTCTGAAAGGGTCATACAGGATTTCAGCTGATGGAATTGTTCAATTTATGGAGGGTGGGGAAAGGACAAGAGGGCATCCTTGGAAGCCGAGAATGAATGCTGCTAAGAACGGGGTGAGGTCTAGATTTTTCTCTCATAGGGTGGTGCATGATTGGAATGGATTGCCATTGGATGTTTCAAGTACAAGCAGTGTGAATGAATTCCAGAATGAGTATGATAGGTGGTACGTGTAGTATGTGGCCTCCCTTGATGAGTCCCTGACCTCCCTGGAGATCTTGCTTAATAATAATAATAATAATAAACTGACCATAAAACACACAATTATAGACAATAATACAAATGTTAGGGTTTAGGGCCATGACATGGTGGCAAATGTCTGCTGTATTCTTTCTTTGTTGAAAGTTTTTCCCAGTTGGTTATACTATAAATTCAAATTATTAACCAGCCAGTCCCTGGTTGGCCGAGTGGATAGCATATCTGCTATCCAGCCAAAAGGCTGCGGGTTCGAATCCCACCTTGGGCATGGATGTTTGATTGTCTGTGAAAATTGTAGTGATGATGGGCAGTAGATGTCATTGGTGTAGATGATGTAGTTGGTAGACTCTATATACGAGAGGCTAATTTCATTAGCTTCTATATATGAGTTGCCCAGTTATGAAGTTACTTCATATGCAAACTTTATTTGCTTACACTTAGATAAAGGATTAAACTAAGAATATAATTTTTTTAGCATCTTTAATTTATTGTATTCCTTCTCTCTTCAGAAAAGAGATTCATTGATAGCCTGAACTCATTATCAGTGAAGGCCTGAAGGATAGAGTCTGCATGCCCACCTGTCTTCAAAGAGTTAGTTAGGCAAAAAGGAGTTCTACCTACCCCTTTGGGGAATAAAAGGTGTTGGGCCATTATACAAAGCCTATATGGATCACATTATGAATAAATTGCAATTATGTCATACTTCTAAATAAATATAGCACACAAGTCTTCAGGATTCTTTAACTAACTGAACAATTACTGTAACAAATTTGGTAAGAAAATCAGCAATAAAAGACAAAAATCATGATAACAATACAGAAACAGAAAATATCAACTATAATCTTAATGGTGAGCCTAAAGAATGAATAAAACATTTCAACAATTTAGACACAATTTTTAGTAAAGATGGTAAAGTCAGCATGGAAACATATACCAGAATAAGTATATTCTGGTAGAGTGTAGAGCCAGGTGAATAAATAAATTTTGAGAAGCCATCAAACTAGCAGTATACAAGACAGTATTCAAACCATAAATTAAAGATGCCAAGAAATTATATTCTTAGTTTTATCCTTTACCCAAGTGTAAGCAATGTTTGTGTGTGAAGTGAAGTGTCTTCAAGATTGGGCTGCTTGTATGTAGAGGCATAATGCAAAGCACACATCTTACAGACATGCATAATACTATGCATTATTGGAAGGGCCACTACCTAGATTAGTGTTGACCTTTATTAAAGTATGTTAAAGTGCTGGGATACCTCTCCAAAAACTCTGAGTGATCAACAAGATCACTCTAAATCTCAATGGGTAACCCTAAAGGTTCACTACTAAACTCATCTCCTGACTTGAATCACTGCAAAACAGAAAACTCATCAGTGACTCTACCCAGTGACAGGCAAAAACAAGCCAATTGTAGTGAAAATTGGCTGGACTGAGCAGAGCCTCTACTCTGCAGGAAGCAAGCTGTCATCAGTGGGAGCAGACCCAGAAAACATACCAAGGTTAAATTAATGCAGAAGCAATATATTTCATATACACCCTCTGTCCAAAAATAAACCGAACTTTTGATAGAGAATAAAACACAGGTCAATTATAATTATTCAAATCATTTATTTCAATCAATATACTCTCCCTCAGCTTCGATACAGCGTTTGGCACAGTCAATTAATTCGTTAAATGAGTTTTTTATATCGGTTTTTGGGATACTGCTGAGGGCCGTGGTTACTGCCGCTTGAATGTTTTCAATTGTGTCGTATCGCTTTCCTTTCATCAGCAAATGAAGTCAAGGAAAGAGAAAGAAGTCACAGGGTGTTAAATCAGGTGAATATGGCGAGTGATTAAACACACAAACTTGGTTTCTGCTCAAAAACTGTCTCACAATGTTCGAACGATGAGAAGGTGCAAAAGTGACCAGCTGCCTGCATCATGCTATTCATGCTGTACGCAGTGAATTCTCGCTATCGATCACTTCAAAACTTCGAGATAAAACTCACCATTGACCAGGCGGAATGAATTCTTTGGGGATAATGCTCTTGGAATCATAGAAATAAATGAGCATTGTCTTTACTTTTCACTTCTCCAAGTGACTTTTTTTTCAGATGCCCCTCTTCTGGTGGTCTTCACTCAGCACTCTGGGCTTTTTTTCGGGCTCATACTCAAAACACCACGTTTTGTCATCAGTAACGATTGTTTTGAGGAAGTCTGGGTCCTTACGAAAGGTTTTAATGAGATCCTTGCAGTATTCAATTCGATACATTTTTTGGTCATTGGTCAACTTGTGGGGAACAAATCACGAATTCAATTTACAAAGGCCCAAACTCTTGATCAAAATGTTGTGCACAGTTGATTTTGGAATCCCCAATTCATCTTCAATCAATCTCACGGATGATTTCGGGTTTTCTTTGATGAAATCATGCACTTTTTGGATGTTAACTTCGCTCAGTCCAGTTTTTGGATGGCCTGGCTTTTTGTCGTCCTCAAGCGTCTCACGACCACTTTGAAATCGCTTAAACCACTCTCGTAAACTTGAGTACGGGATATGCATTCATCTCCGTATGCTTTTTGAACTATTTGATGTGTTTCGGTAAAACTTTTACCAAGTTTAACACAAAAGTCAATCGCAGCTCTCTATTTGAAACTCATTTTCTGACTGTTCGTCAAAATACACTGTCATTCTTGGCACTATAACTCGGCTTCTAATTGAAACAAATCTTATAAACAGTTGACACAACACTAATGAAGGTTGCCTCTTTGGACAAAAAGATACAACAGGTGGCACCACTAGTTTCTTCTATTTTCGAGAAGTTCGGTTTCTTTTTGGACAGAGGGTGTATATCAGATATATATGATATGAAAAGGTATCACACCTTATTATTAAAATACTCTGGCTTAGAGATAGATGTAAAGAGTTTATTCACTGGGTTATACTATAAATTCAAGATGCCAAGATTGGTTTAATCCTTTATCCAAGTGTAAGCAAATAATGTTTGCACATGAAGTATTCTCATGACTGGGCTACTTGTCCAGTCATGAAGATTGTCCAATACTCTAATCCAGAGTATTTTAATAATAAGTTGTGACACGTTTTGACTACTTGTATATATGAATTATATGATTTCTGATTTACTTTAACCTTGGTATCTCTTTTGGGTCTGGGTAGTAGCCCTTTCCATAATGCATGGTATTATGCACAGCTGTAAAGATGTGTGCTTTGCATTATGGGATAATAAGGCAATTGATGTGAAGCTAGTAGCCTCTCTATACAAGTAGCCCAGTTGTGAAGATACTTCATGTGCAATATAAAGGATTAAACCAAGAATATCATTTCTTGGTCTTTAATTTATAGTATAACCAATTGAAAAAACTTTGAATAAGTATTCAAACCAATTTTATTTATCTTATGAATCTAAAAGTTGGGTTAGAACTAAAACAGTTCATCAAAGACTAAAGACCAGAAACATGAGAGTTCTGAGGAAAATTAGGAAAAATTATGGTAGAATCATATGAGGAGAGTTTCAAAAGTAACTTTTTCATTGTGATATAATTCTCACCACAAAGACAGTTAAATAAAAAAACAAAAGGCAGTTTGAAGTCTGTATTTTATTTTCATGTGCTACTTCTCAACACAATCTCTCCCTTTTAATTCCTTTTTTCTGCTGCATAAAATGTTACAAAGTTCATTTTATGCAGAAGAAAAACTCTTCATGCTGTTTTCTCACCTTTAGAAAGATTTGTCATTTTCAAAATGGATACTTGTGAAATGTGCCTTTAATTTAGAAGAGAAACTTCAATGGAGCCTTTGCAACATGAGAACACGAGGATGTAAACAACTCTATGATCTTCAATGACTAGTGAATTGAAGATACATTTCAAGTATCCATTTTAAAAATGAATAGGTTAACAGAGAGAGAGAGAGAGAGAGAATAAGGAAATGGTTCTGAAAATAAATCTGAAGAGCTTTGCTATGATGGTTTTGAAAAACCTATTACACAGTGAAGAAAATGTGCTGAAAGGGAAGGAGATTATGTTGAGAAATAATATTATGAATTAATAATATAATATTATTAATGATATTAATATTATAATATTGTGAAACTAAAACGGAGACCTCAAACTAACTTTTGTATTTTTATTTCAGTGATATATCTCTTTTATATGGGGAACTATCCTAATGGAACCATTACTTTCGGAATGGCCCTTGTATTAAATATGAAGATATTAGCAAAGTACTTGATACTGTTGCCATTCAAGAATGTATGTGAGCAGAGCTAATCTATTTGATATTGGTTGCTTAAACAGACTGGGAAGAGGAAAGGCTAGCAAAACAGATATTTGATGACAGGAAAAAGACCTACTGATTGAAGCAGACAGACAGTAGTTCCTTTAGAAAACTGAGTAACATCTGACAAGAAAATGGAGACCTATAAATAACAGATTAACCGGAAGACAATTACTGACAGGAAGCTAATAATAATGTAAACTTATTTATGTGCTACAGTATCCTGAAAATCCTAAAATCCCCTTGAAGAACATATCAGGAAAGGACGTATATATGATGTTTCATATAAATATTGTATATGATCCAAGAACTTTTTTTGTAGGATCACTTTGTTTTGTCTCTCTCTCTTTCTGTTCATATGATGATAATCTCTGCTTTCTATATGAATTTAGAACAGAATTTAAATAACCAGCAATGCACAGAGTCAAATTCACTTTTAAGCTACAAATTATAAAATTTAGAAATTTACAAAAATTTCAAATTAGCATTTTATAAGGTACACATCCGATGATAAGCAGAAACTTTTCATCAGATGTGCTATATGATATTGCTGTAGTATATTTTATGTAGTATAAAATTCTTAGAGGTATTCCGAATACTGTAGTTATCAAAAACAAATCTGGAAGCATATGACAGTATGTAATAAGGGTTTACTTTACTAATTCTCACTATAATAAGCCAGAATCTCTCACTATCAGAGATTTCTGGTTAAAGTCCCACAAAATCAATGCTATATTGAAGGAAATTTACTAAACAAACTATTCCTTTGGATCCTTATGAATTCGCTGCAGTGAGAGCTGATCAATCCAGTATTGCACTCTCATTAATGGACAACTCATACACATTATTTTGATTATGCCACTACTCTTGTTATGGGCTAAATGAGAATGAAACTAATGATTATAATGAATAATACAACATTCTAAGCCTCACTCAATCAAATTACAAAAACCACTTTGTATTTTGTAACAGCCTGAATACAAGAATATAGTTCATGATCATCACTATAAACTGGTCTGTGTAATATCTGAATGGCTATAGAGGCCTTATAGGTAACTAACCAACTCTATAGAACTAAAAGGCAATACAAAGGAAAAAAAAAGCTGTGCATCCAAGTAATAATTTTCTAGCAGCAAATCAGTGTAGTTCATAGGGCAGTGTTCACACAGGATTTCTGTCACCTCTGCCATCAATATGAGGGTTATTATAGCTCTTCCCTTTATTATTATAATCTGAAAAGGTGCTTTTTCTCCCCATATGTCACTGAATGAGAAACCTGATTATCTCACAGCCATTTAACTTTTTTACTGTTATCAGTAAATCAGACTCGAGCTGCTTGAGTTGCTCTTAAGGTTTCTTTGACACAAATTCTTAGTGTTTAATTTGTGTATTAAAATTGTGTGTGTGTGTGTGTGTGTGTGTGTGTGTGTGTGTGTGTGTGTGTGTGTGTGTGTGTGTGTGTGTGTGTGTGCGTGTGCGTAAACCTAATAAAACACAAGGGAAAATAATTTCAGTTTTATCATTTTAAGCTATGTGATAGATGATAGTAATAAAATTAAGAAGATTGCAGGCTGTGAGATGACCAAGTCCTTCATTCATTAGCAAATGGAAAGCAACTTTCAGATGCTGGAATGCCAGGAGGTGGTGGTGATAATTATTTTCAGACAGTGACTATTAGTTATGACTGATTCAGTATTAGACTGCAAAAAACTGTTAAGCTTCTCAATCACTATGGTGCACAAAAATGACATAGGTGGTAAATAACACAATAATAAGACATTTCTTATGTATTTAATATGTTGGTGTTTCAAGCTGATTGATTAAATCACAGCAAATCAAAATAGAATGCTCTGAATTTCATTCACAACAACAACAGGAAATTATCCAAATCTCAAGAAACTAAATAATGGAAGATTGAATGATGAATGACCAAATATTGATGAGTGTGTTACAGAAATGTATTGTGCATAGATGGATATTAATTTTTGTCGACATGACATATGAGAACTATCTCTGCAATCACTCAAGACAGCTTCACTTCTAAATAAAACAGAAAGGTTTCTCACCTGCCTCTGGAGAGAACCTGTCACAGGATTGGCACTAACTGGACTTTCAGTCAAACTGGAAGCTAACATTGAAAGTGGACGATGGCCTGGGCCCTGGCCCATGTCTGGCTGGAAAGACTGAACAAAGAAAGAAGACAGTTTTTGCATGTGCATTTGTTTTCAGGTTATTCTGCTAAAGGTAAAAATGTGAGTTCACAATTAAGTTTTACGTAGCAGTGAGTTTTATGAGAAAAAACAAGAAGGTATTACAAATTATTTGAAAACAGAATTTCTTCCACCCCTACCACTATACCATCTGTGCTTGTTCTCTAAACAATACTGTATTTATAACCACACACTCACTCACACACATCACTGAATAATTGTGTAGTACAAGTTCATATGCAGATCATTATCCAAGGCATAAGTGCTGATTAACATCCATACTGTTGGTTTAATAGAGAACATTTACTTGATTAAGAAATCTAAATTAACATAACTTTAATTTAATTTTCAATGTTTCATCTATGCCACATGGATATCTTCAGAGTTTGGTTGGTTAGTTAGCTGGATTATCACTGAAGCAACAAAGAATATGTGATTAGTATATTAACTGCATGCGTGCTTCTCCAGCCAGTATGTCTGTTTTATGGGATGAAAAACCCAAATTTCCAGGAGGGAAAAAATTTTCCTTTTCTATATGGCAGGATTTTTCCAGCTAACTCATCTTTGAATTGAAGTTCAAAAAGATTCAAACAGGTCCATTCAACTGAAGGACAACTATCTTCAGGGAAACAAGCAGCAATAGCCATATGGTACAGAAAGGTATAAAAAAAAGTGGCATGGAAAAGCACAGATTGTGGTGCCCATAGAATCAGGATGTCCACTAGGCAGACTATATACTGACCTTGGTATTACATGCCTGCTGTTCTTCTTATAGAACTGGGGTTTTCTTGGGGTATACGCTGCATCTGTATTTAATTAGATTGGGGGATGGCACTGCTACTTCCAGAAGCATTGTTTTTGTGGATAGACAATTTCTTTCCAGATGATTTTTTGTCTGTGTCCAAGTACTAAGCATAAGTTGTCATGCCGGTAATAATGGATATAATTTTGATGATTTTATAATTGCTGATGATCTGTTTTGTGTGAAATATGCTAGATGGGATAGTGGATGGAATGGCTACTTGTGTGAGCAGATAAAAGATGTTAGTTTGGTGGCTATTAGCTTTGTTTTTTTTTAAATTAAAGTATGATTATTTTTTTCAGCTATTTCTTCAATATATGGAACACTGATGGCTCTGCTATGGTCTGAAATATTGAGTAACTGGGATGTCACTATGGGATTAGATAACATTTTCCTGTGCATTTTACGGAAGTGTGCCAGGGAAGCTGTACCCTTTTAATAATACCACTTACAAGGGTAATACAAAAAAGTATACACATTGAATTACAGACAAATTTGCATTTCTAGAGTGGTAATTAAGGTTTTAGAGAAATTAGTTATGATTATAAGGACTGGATGAAGAAGAACATCATTCTTTGTAATGGCTAACATGGCTGTTAAGAGACAGTCAAGTTTTAGTGTCTCTTAACAGCCATGTCAGCCATTACAAAGAATGATGTTCTTCTTCATCCAGTCCTTATAACCATGTACAATGGTACCTTGGTTTGAGAGCATAATTTGTTCTGGAAACATGCTTGTAATCCAAAGCACTCGTATATCAAAGCAAATTTCCCCATAAGAAATAATGGAAACTCAGATGATTTGTTCCAAAACTCAAAAATATTCATATAAAAATAATTAATACAAAATACATATACCTTCGTATACCTTATATATGTATACCTTTTTATACGAATATTTTTGAGTTAATAAATTTGATTACTTATTATGTATTTAAATATAATACTGTATACATAAAGTAATCGAATTTATTAATTACATTACAATTACATATTACAGTAATTGTATTGGGTAGGACGACTTTCATTGTCACTAACGGAATCACTGCTATCTGTTGACTCTTTTTCTTTTTGTGCGACTTTAACAAGGAACCTATCCAATGACACTTGCTTTTGCCTCCTTTTAACGATTTCATGGAAATATGACATTGCATTGTCATTAAACAGATTCATCACTCGCACTGCCACAGCCTTACTCGGGTGGTGCTTTTCTACAAAATTTTGCACTGTTTCCCACATTTTACACACCTCCCTAATCTTGATTTGAAGAGAGGGATGTCTCCGTCTTTTTCTCCTCCTCCTCAGATGAGATCTCCTCCATAACCTCTTGCTGTTGCTCACGATGCAGATCCATCAGTTCGTCGGTGGTAAACTCCTGGCCATGTTCCTCCACCAGCTCTTGAATGTTGTCCTCATTCACCTCCAGTCCCATGGTCTTCCCCAAGGACACAATTTCATCAACAACTGGTAGTTCCTGTTCATGAGCAAACCCCTCGATGCAATCAGACCACAGTTTTCTCCAAGAAGAATTAAGGGTTCTCTTGGTGACCCCATCACAGGCTTCACTGATAATCTTGACGCAGTTTACGATGTCGAAATGATTTTTTCCAAAACTCTCGGAGGGTAAGGTTAGTTCCTTCTGTCACCTCGAAGCATCGCTGAAATAGTGCCTTGGTGTAAAGTTTTTTAAAGTTCGAAATGACCTGCTGATCCATGGGCTGGAGTAATGGAGTAGTGTTGGGAGGAAGGAACTTGACCTTAATGAACTCGAATTCTTCCAGTAAGTCGTCCTCAAGGCCTGGAGGATGAACAGGAGCATTATCCATAACCAGCAAGACTTTCAGTGGCAATTTTTTTTCTAAAAGGTATTTCTTCACTGCAGGACCAAAGACCTCGTTAATCCACTCAACGAACAAGATACGAGTGACCCAAGCTTTGCTGTTGGACCTTCACATAACGTTTAACTGGCTCTTCTGCATCCTCGCGTTTCTTGAAGGCTCGTGGATTCTCAGAATGATACACGAGCAGGGGCTTGACTTTGAAATCACCGTTTGCATTAGCACACAGCAAGAGGGTGAGACGGTCTTTCATGGGCTTGTGACTGAGCATTGCATTCTCTTCTGCTGTAATGTAGGTCCTCTTTGGCATCTTTTTCCAAAAAAGCCCCGTCTCATCACAATCAAAAACTCGCTGCGCCAGGTAACACTCAGAAACCATGAGCTTCTGGAACTCGGCAACGAACGCCTCAGCTGCTTTTGCATCTGAACTCGCAGCCTCTCTGTGCCTCACAACACTATTGATGCCACTTCTCCTCTTAAAGTTATCAAACCATCCTCTGCTCGCCTTGAAGCCTTCTTCGTTTTCTGTAGACGTACCTGGCAGTTAACACAGGAAATACAAAACCGTACTAACAACTTACTACAAAATACTAGTGAACTTCCTCGTGATGTACGTCTCTCTCTACACTCCCTTCATCCACTTATACCATGTATCTATGGAGTTCCAAAAATACATAAGGAAAACACTCCTCGCCCTATTGTTGAGGGTATGGACTCTCCAACCTACAAACAATTAAAATATCTTGCAAAATATCTCAAGTCTTTTTCTAATAAGTCTTCATCGTTCATCAACAACACCTTAGATTTTGTATCTAGTATTAAAGATTTATCCATCAACGAGGATGATATTATAGCCAGTTTAGATATTATTTCATTATTCACAAATGTACCAACTGAAGAAGTATTAATATTATTAAAGGATAAATTATCCAAAAAAATTTTTGCTTTATTAAAGCATCGATCTGGCTACTTTCAATATCAAGATACAATCTATAAACAGAACCAGGGCTTGGCGATGGGGAACCCTTTATCCCCCATTCTGGCGAATATTTTCCTAGAAGACTTTGAAACAAGAGCTATATCTTCCTTTTCATTTAAACCAAAAGTTTGGAAATGTTATGTAGATGACGTTTTTATTATATGGAGTCATGGTGAAAACTCTCTCACGAATTTTCTTCATCATCTAAATAACCAGCATCTAAATATAAAATTCACGGCAAAACTAGAACACGATAACTACCTTCCTTTCCTGGATATAAAACTCTTACGCTGTTCTGGAAAATTCAGAATCTCTATGTACAGAAAAACCAATGCATACTAATAGATATCTTAACAGTCTTTCTCATCATTTTCCACCACAGAAACTCGGAACTATTTCCACTTTGGGACACAGAGCTCGCTCTATTTTAAACGATCCAGATGAGCTTCAAAAAGAAATTAATCACTTCTCACATATTTTTGAACAAAATGGATATCATAAAAGAACAATTAAGAAATTTCTTATAGATCCTCCTAGGCACCACAATACAGAAACTACCAATTTTAAAGGTAACATCTCAATTCCATACATCAGTTTGGTATCCCAAAAATTGGCAAAAGTCCTTCAAAAGTACAACATCAGGAAATTATTCACCACTCTTCCAAAAATCAGATCTCTTATAAGCCATGCTAAACCTAAGCATCATAATCTAAAATATCCTGGTGTATATAAACTATGGTGTGACTGTAATGTTCCTTATTATGGTCAAACTAATAAATCTGCTGAACTTCGCATGGAGGAGCATAAAAGAGACATCTCCTATAAAAGATCAGATGCTAGTGCCTTATCCAGCCATGTTCTCTTCTCTAACAATCCTCATGATAATTTTCAAGGTCATTCAGTTTCCTGGGATAGATCTGAAAACATTTTCCGTTGCAAGGATGAATTTGAAAGAAAGATAGTTGAATCCAGGGAGATCGTCCTTAATCCTGAGCATTTTAACTATAACATCCCTGAGAGCCATACTGCTGTTGTTCGATACAGTACTGGTGTTCTCGAGAGTCTACTACCATGCATACAATAAACAATGGCACGTAAATAGAACAACTTGAATTTTAATACAACGTTTTTTTATTTTTAATTATCTAATACAATTAACCTGTGCTTCTCAGTTTTCTTAATATCTTCAGTCTTTTATTATTGTTTCTTCTACCTACAAAGATACCTGATGAAGGCCATAATAAGCCAAAACCAGTTCTATCATTAAAGTTTTCTAACTTATACCCGGTTTGTTAGTCATTAAATATCTTTTTAAATATATATATATATATACAGTCAACCCTCCTACAACGCGGTACTCTTATAACACGGTTTCCATATAACGCGGAGCCAAAATTGCGACAGCCCTCCTATAACGTGGTACTCTTATAATGGGGTTTCCGTTCAACAACATTCCATCAACTTAACTGGTTTAAGAAGATTCTCTATAGCATGAATTTATCTATGTGTTAAATTTTTACAGTTGAAATTAACGGGGAATTCCCTTCTTTTTGGTGAAGGTACATCACTATTTTCCAATTTCAGTTATCAGGGAATTCCCCTATAAGCGAAGAAACGATGCAAGATTGTTCACAGTGCTGTTTTAATGCTTAAAATAGACCATATGATTGGCTGTTGCGTGTTTGCGTGAATTTTTTTATCCAATAGCGCTGCCGAACTTTCGCTGTTGCAACCACCCACTTTGTCATCAATTTTAAGTGCAACTTAGTAGGAAACTGTCTGTAAATCCGTGCAGACGTACATATCACGATTAGTGTTCAATAAAGTGCCTTTTGCTCGCTTAATTTGTGTTATCGTAATTGGACAACATTACACAATACTGTAGGTAATATTTTTAATTTGTTGTAACATAATAATAATAAAATAATTGTTAACCCCAGGTTTGCATAATGTCGCAGCGCAAAGTCTAAAAGAGAGTTAAGAAACTGCTTAGCTCCGTATAGAGAGGTTTTAGTACAGTTAGAAAAAAAGTTACAATTGAAAATCAACATGAAGATTTGTCAAGTGAGGAAGACATTTGGCCCATTAAAAGACGAAGAGTTAGGCCACTCATATTTGAAAGCGAGGATAAGTGTTAAAAGCTTTCAATACACATGAAATTATGTTATGTAATTTTACATAATTTTCTTGGTTTTGTTGGAAAACAGTTTTTTAGTTTAGTTTAGTTTAGTTTTAGTTTGATTTTTTTTATCATTTCCTTGTATGAACTCTTCGATTCAATAAAGATAATTTTATTGTACTTAACATATTATCTTGCCTTTTGTGTTTGTAAAATTTTTTCCACAACCGTATGCACCGTAACTTGACGCTCTGAGAATGCAATTTTCATACAACGCAGAACGAATCAAACTGATTAACAAGTGATTTTACTTACTTCCGAGTTTCACTCAATGTGGTTCCTATATAACGCGGTACGAATCAATCTGATTCGTACTAATTCTGAGTTTCTTATAGCGCAGTTTCCATATAACGTGGTATACAGTTTCCATATCATGCGGCACGAATTAACCTGGTTTGCACTTTAAATCTGAGTTTCTTATAACACTGTTTCCACATAACGCAGTACGAATTAATCGCGTTATAGGAGGGTTGACTGTGTGTATGTATATATATATATATGTAGAAAGTTTTTTACCTTGGGTATATATCATGTTAAAGATAGCAAGCAATATTATAAGCTAAGTTTTTTTTTTAATCCTTTTTTCCAAGAAAACAGACAAGTAAGTCAAGTTTGCGGCTGCACGTAGTGCAGCACTAGGCAACTCATTGTGAAGGTGGAGTAAGCTCTGATCACTTTCCTTAGAATTTTCCCCTAATGCAAAGCACATTTCCTTCCAGAGATGTATGATGCTATGCATTAAGATAATGGTCACTACCCATACCAGTTTCGACCTTTATTGAGGTCTCATCAGTGGGAGCCAAGACCTAAAAAATGCCAAGAGTGAAGTAATACAGAGCTTATAAATATTTTACCTAAACAAGTTGCCATAAGGTGCTTTGACCTCATTAAATAAAAATCTCAGGATGAGAGTAAGATGTAGAAAGTTTTTTACCACCTTGGGTATATATCATGTTAAAGATCTGGCTCCCACTGACGAGACCTCAATAAAGGTCGAAACAGGTACGAGTAGTGACCATTACCTTAATGCACAGCATCATACATCTCCACAAGGAAATGTGCTTTGCATTAGGGGGAAATTCTAAGGAAAGTGATCAGAGCTTACTCCACCTTTTACAACGAGTTGCCTAGTGTTGCACCATGTCCAGCTGCAAACTTGACTAACTTGTCTGTTTGCTTACTTGGGAAAAAGGATTAAAAAAAACCTAGCTTATAAAATTGCTTGGTATCTTTAACATAATATAGAGCCAAGGTAAAAAACTGCCTACATCTTACTCTCATCTTGAGATTTTTATTTAATGAGGTCAAAGCACATTATGGCAACTTGTTTAGGTAAAATATTTATAAGCTCTGTATTACTTCACCCATGGCATTTTTTAGGTCTGGCTCCCACTGACGAGACCTCAATAAAGGTCGAAACTTGTATGGGTAGTGACCATTACCGTAATGCATAGCATCATACATCTCCGCAAGGAAATGTGCTTTGCATTGGGGGAAAATTCTAAGGAAAGTGATCAGAGCTTACTCCACCTTTACAATGAGTTGCCTAGTGTTGCACTACGTGCAGCCGCAAACTTGACTTACTTGTCTGTTTGCTTACTTGGGTAAAAGGATTAAAAAACCTAGGTTATAAAATTGCTTGGTATCTTTAACATATATATATATATTTTTTAAAAGAATTGAATGACATAAACTGAGAGAAAAGGAAAAAGGTTTAATAGTATCACACGACTAGTTTTGGCTTTTTACAGCCTTCTTCAGGTGTTTTTATACAAAACGAAACATTAAACATTGAAGATAAAAACTGTGAACAACAAAGGAAAGTCACTATGCATATTTAACGTGAAAACATTGTAGTTAACATATTCAGAGCTGTTCCTTCGTTGGCCACATTGTTGGGTGAGTGCGTGCATATAGTATCTCACAAGTGCCAGTATTTGATCACAGCAGAATGACAGTCTGGGAGGTTGTAGCTTAAATTATTATTTAAATGTACAGGCTTGAGGATGATTTCTCTAGATTCTACAATTTTTCTCTCCAATTCGTCATGGCAATGGAAAATGTTGCTAGATCTATCCCAAAGGATTGTATGACTATGGTTTTCATCATTAGAATCGGCCGAAAAAAGGATATATCTGGATAAAGCACTGGCACGTGTTCTCTTGTAAGCGATGTCCCTCCTGTGCTCCTCCATGTGCAATTCAATAGACTTGTCCGTCTGGCCAAAGTAAGAAATGTTGCAGTCACACCACATCTTGAACACACCAGGATATTTTAGATTGTGATGGCTAGGCTTTGAACGGCTCACTAGAGAGCGGATCTTAAGAAGCAGAGTAAATAAAGTTCCCTAAAAAAAGTACAAAATAACCTGAACTTTTCAAAACCCCACATCAACCCTGACAAAGTTGTAATTAATAAATCATCTCACATCCTTTCAGATGCAGAAAAAAGTATCCGCAAGGGTTTAAATTTTATTCCTTCTCCAAAACCTATCCCAAAAGAATCACTCCTCACCAAGATAGAAAAGACTGCTTCCTTCCTCCCTTCACAAGATGCAAAACTTCTCCATATTGAATCCATCTTTATCATCAACAATGCTAAACCACCCCCAGATAACATCTCTTCATCGGAACTACAGGCTCTTAAGAGTTTAAAAAAAACAGAAATATAATTATCCTTGCCACAGTTGCCCTTAATTTTGAAGATTATAAAAATAAGATGCTTGAATTACTACAGAGTGACACTTACTCAATTCTTGAGAGAGATCCCACTCGTGAACTTCAAAATCGTACCAACAATTTATTAAAAACAACTTCTGAACTGTCTAGAAACATTCGCCTTTCTCTTTGTTCTCCATCCGTTTATGCCACGCATATATGGAGTTCCCAAGATCCACAAGGAAAATACCCCACTTTGTCCCATCGTTGAAGGCATTGATTCACCAACATACAACCTTTCAAAACATCTTGCAAAATACCTCAAATGTTTTTTCGGGAAGTCTTCGTCTTTTATTAATAACTCTGCTGATTTTGTATCATACATTAAGGATATTACTGCTCAAGAAAATGAAATCATGGCTAGCTTTGACATAGTATCCTTGTTCACAAATGTTCTTACAGACGAAGTCTTGACACTACTCAAAGATAAGTTATCCAAAAAAATGTTAGCCTTACTTACTCATTGCATCAAGTCTGGATACTTTAGCTTTCAGGACACCATCTACAAGCAAAATCATGGTCTAGCAATGGGTAATCCTTTATCCCCTGTACTTGCCAACATTTACCTGGATGATTTTGAAGTTAAAGCTATCTCTTCCTATTCCTTAGCACCTAGAATTTAGAAACGATATGTGGATGACATTTTCCTCATTGGAGCCATGGATGTGATTCTCTCCTGGATTTCCTTGAACATCTCAATAGTCAACACCCGAATATCCAATTCACGGCTGAGTTTGAAACTAATGGTCCCCTGCCTTTCCTAGACGTAAAACTGAGCCGTTCTACTGAAAAACTTAAAATTTCGATGTACAGAAAACCTACACACACCAATAGATATCTCCATAGTCAGTCCTATCATTTCCCTCCTCAGAAACTTGGAATTATTTCTACTCTGGGACATAGAGCTCGCTCTCTTCTTGATGATCCAGATGAACTTCGTAAAGAAATCAATTTTCTTAGATCTACTTTCAGACTGAATGGTTATTCTCAAAAAATTACTAAAAAAATACCTTTTTAATCCTCCTAGTCACCATACTGAACAAATAAATAATGTTAAAGGCAATATATCTATTCCATAGATAAGCTCAGTCTCTCAAAAATTAGCCAAATTACCTTTTTAATCCTCCTAGTCGTCATACTGAACAAATGAATAATGTTAAAGGCAATATATCTATTCCATACATAAGCTCGGTCTCTCAAAAAAAAAAAAATATAACATTAGAACTTTATTTACTCCGCTTCCTAAGATTCGCACTCTAGTGAGCCGTCCAAAGCTAGCCATCACAATCTAAAATATCCCAGTATGTACAAGATATGGTGTGACTACGACATTCCTTACCTTGGCCAGACAGACAAGTCTATTGAATTGCGTATGGAGGAGCACAGGAGGGACATCGCTTACAAGAGAACACGTGCCAGTGTTTTATCCAGCCATATCCCTTTTTTGGCCGATTCGAATGATGAAAACCATAGTCATACAATCCTTTGGGATAGATCTAACATTTTCCGTTGCCATGACGAATTGGAGAGAAAAATTGTAGAATCTAGAAAAATCATCCTCAACCCTGTACATTTAAATAATAATTTAAGCTACAACCTCCTAGACTGTCATTCTGCTGTGATGAAATACTGGCGCTCGCGAGATGCTATACGCACGCGCTCACCCAACAATGTGGCCAATGAAGGAACAGCTTTGAATACGTTAACTACAACATTTTTACATTAAATATGTATAGTGATTTTCCTGTGCTGTTCACAGTTTTTATCTTCAATGTTTAATGTTTCTTTTTGTATAAAAACACCTGAAGAAGGCTGTAAAAAGCCGAAACTAGTCATGCGATACTATTAAACCTTTTTCCTTTTCTCTCAGTTTATGTCATTCAGTTCTTTTAAAAAATATGTTTAACAACTGAGTAAAATGAACCTCCATCCATACATACATACATACGTGTATATATATATATATTATAGGAAAGATTGACTGCTATTTGGGTTTATATGTCAGAATTTATTTCAAACTGAGTTATACCAACTAGTTTCGCCAACTATAGCTGTTGGCTTTGTCAGGGTAAAAGATATATAGATGTAAGACCACTTAAATGCTAAAACTGTTAGACTAAAACTGTAAATGAACCGAATATAATTGCATTTTTACAAAAAACAGAAGAATGCATACATCACATGCATAGAGCGTGTATGATCTCACTTGTTGTTATGTAGGAATGTTCTATAATTTGTAGCAAAATTTAATTCTGGCAAGTTTAAAAGATCTAATGAGGGTCTTCTAGAACTGTTGTGACTTCTTTTATCATTCGGGAGCAGAAATCCTCCTCCTACTCTAAGTAGGGCATGGAGCTTTTGTCCCATTCTATGGTATGGTTTGTCCTATAGAAATGAAAGGCTAACCCCGATTTGTCTTCTCTATTATTGTTCACGTCTCCTATGTGTTCCTTTCTCCTGATTTCAAAACTTCTAGAAGTCTGATCAATATAGTTCAAGCTGCATGAGCAGGGGATGTTGTAGACTCCGGCATATTTGTAAAACGAATGAGTGTCTTTTGGAGATCTTAAGAATTGGCGGATGGTCTTTGAAGGTTTAAAAGCCACTCTTATTCCATGTGGCTTGAGGAGTCTGGCAATCTTATTGGAAACTGTCCCCATATACGGAATTATGATAGTGGATTTATAATTTATATCTTCAGGCTGTCTTTGTGGGGGGTCACAGAAAAGTATTTCCTGATTTCAAAACTTCTAGAAGTTTTGAAATCAGGAAAAAGGAACATATAGGAGACGTGAACAATAATAGAGAAGACAAATCAGGGTTAGCCTTTCATTTCTCTAGGACAAACCATACCATAGAATGGAACAAAAGCTCCATGCCCTACTTAGAGGAGGATTTATGCTCCCAAATGATAAAAGAAGCCACAACAGTTATTCTTTCAAAAACAAATAATAACCAATAATAGAAACCAAGGATTAATTCTGCCTGAGATCTGGAATACCCTCATTAGATCTTTAAACTTGCTAGAATTAAATTTTGCTATAAATTATAGAACGTTCCTACATAACAACAAGTGAGATCATACACACTCTATGCGTGTGATGTACACATTCTTCTGTTTTTTGTAAAAATGCAATTATATTCGGTTCATTTACAGTTTTAGTGTAACAGTTTTAGTGTTTAAGTGGTCTTACATCTATATATCTTTTATCCTGATGAAGCCAACAGCTATAGTTGGCGAAACTAGTTGGTATGACTTAGTTTGAAATAAATTCTGACCTATAAACCCAAATAGAAGTCAATCTTTCCTATAGTTCTTGTGGTCAAAAATCTATAATGATAACCATTTCATCATTATATATATATTATTTTACTGAGAGGAACTTGAATAGAATCAGAAGGATATTTCAAAGGTGAAAGGGATAAGAACAGGAAGCCCCTAGACCTTTTCCACCAAGACTGGAATCAACGAAATCAACTCCTGGCTGAGTAGGAGGCGACTGCATCACAGTCCATTTACCAACATACAAGTGACATCATTGCTCCCCCTCCCAAAGAAAGGGAGAATAAAGAGATTTTTGTTCTTAAGAATATGAATAATGATCGTCTGTTACTTTCATGTAAATATGTAATATTGTCTTATCGAAACTGTTATTTTTGTGTAAGGTATAAGATATCATTATGTCAAAATAACTGTTATTGGTATGACCTGTTAATCCTGTACATAAGACTGTTATTTTTTAAAGGAAAAAAAAATATATACATATAGATAGATAGAAAAAACATCTTGCACTTATAAGTGGAATTCCACAGGGTTCAGTCCTGGGACCACTGTCATTCAATCTTTATGTCAATAATATAATAATATATTATTGACATAAAGATTGAATTGGGGTGATTGTGGATAGAGATTTAAACTTCTGAGGACATACTGCAAAGGTTGTGAAGGCATCTCATAGACTTGTGGCAATGTCGAGGAGAACAGTGACCATGAAAGATAAAAATGTGCTGGTCCCATTGTATAAAGCTTTGATCAGACCACATCTGGATTTCTGTGCTAATCCTGAAGAAGAAAAGCAAAATTAGAGCCCAACATCCAATGCTTCAAGAGAGAGAGAGACAGAGAGAGAGAGAGAGAGAGAGATGTCCCTAGCACACAAGATGATACTTTGTAGCCTCCTTTGTCTGCATAACAAACTCCTCTTATTTCCCTAAAGATGTCTATGTAGCATAGAAAAAATGTTGGAAATTAAATGAAAATGATTTTAATTTATATTCCTTGGTTAGGTGTGTACTATCTGTTAAACCAACAATACAGAAACCTGTTTATCTGTTAATTCTCAATTTGATTCACATTATATAATACAATGACCTCCAGGATATACTCTACTATCTTCCACTGCCATTTAACATGTTTATTTTTTCCTTGCATAAAATTCAAACAGTCAATGTCTGTACAATCTGACTATTCCTATAATTTTAACTTTTCACACATGCCATTTTTAAATATATTAGATTCAATATGAACATTATTTTCATTACAAAGAAGTTTAGACATTAACTATATATTATATTTCAAATAATTTATACCTTATTTTATTTAACATTAATCATTTTGTGAAAACAAAAAAGTAAAACACCACTGATATCAATTAGATTTCCAGTATCCTTCTCCAATTACCATCTACTAAAAGATGAATGTGCCTACTAATTGAAAAAAAAAAAAAAAACCAAATAATTATCTGCTTATCCTGAATGAATAACAAACAAGCATGTGTGAAGCAGCAGACTAGAAAGAAAACCTGAGAGTTCTTCTATACTTCCTGGATATTTTTTAAGTTTAAAGGTTGGTCAATTGGTAGAGCCTCTGCTACTAATGGCTCGTAAAAAGTTAAGCAAGTTTGAGCGCGGTTAGTAGCTGCAAGGGGACCAATCGTTTGATGCTGTTGGCACTCTCTCCCTCGATGAGTCTTTGGACTCCCTGGAGGTGTCACATAATAATAATAATTAATTCTTTGCCAACACTGATACATAAAGAAACAATAACTTCTCCTTACTCCCCACACATATTACTGATGTTAAAAGTATAGAATTATAAAAACTTGTTTCTATAATTCTTGATATATATATATATATATATATATATATATATATATATACTACAGAAAATTTGATAAATAGGAAATAGGCGATTATGTATACTCACTAGGAATTATGAATAATCATTAAATATATTAGAGAATATGGTTAATATTTGTGAATTTATCAAAATCATTGCTCATTATGTATATTCTCCAATATGAAATGGTTCCTTTGATTAATGAATATGTTTTGGCTAGTAAGTAAGAGTTACATGATGCCACAGTTATGTCACATCATGTATAAGTAACATAACCTTGTTACCACATAAGCAACACAACTGTAAACAGTGTATTATTCACTGAATGAAATTAGTGCAACTGTTTTATTGAGGATTGTAATTTTTAGTGTTCTTAAAGTAGAACAAATGAAACAGCAATTTAATGCAAAGCTAGTCACTATAATCTCAGAAACGGTGCCAAACACCAATTTTCTATTGAGGGAAAGATATTTAGAACTAAGAACTGAGATAACACAACTTAAACAAAAGACAACAGAGAAAATGCCAGTGGATTATCAAAAATTAAAATAGTTTGATATAATCAAAGTAGGAGATAATGAAAAACTCATTTATTCAGTTTCAGATAATTTAACTGTAAAATACTATGTCACCATGGAAAAACTTTTTAATATTACACATAAGACACAACTCTTAATTGGACATGGAGAAGAAATAGAATGATAAAAGAAATTAATAAGAAACATAAAAATTTGACTGCAGAAAACATTGTTTTATTTGAATTTATGTGAAGTTTGCCAATAAAATTAAATGTACCTAAAAAAAAAAAGACTGGTAGCCAGACCAGTGATTTTTAATGGCACAACAAAACTGTTTATCATATCATGATACCTCTCAGCATGCATCTGGTGTTTACAAAATCCCCTGGTGGTGAATTTTGGAACTCTCGCCCCCCCCCCCTCCCTCCAGATATCACTTCCACATGATGCATAATGTATTTCTGCAAAGTTTCACAGCATTTGGATCACTGGATGGTGCTCCACAAGGCCTTAAAAAAAGGGATGCTTTAATTTTGATCACCCTGTATAAAACTGTTTAGGAGTAGAAAGATTCTATATTACAATTTTTATATTTATTAAGAGTTTGACTAATTTTTTTATTTTTTTGATATTCTCTAGAATGTATAGGAAGCTGATGGATGTACAAGTGTATTGGAAAGTACTGCATGTGCACTTGTGTGTCAGAAAGTTGTTTCATAGAAATAATAATGAAAGTTATTTCAGAAAAGTTGCTTCTGTGAAACAACCAGAAAAGTGTTTCCGTGTTTTGAATTGAATGTTGAGTTGCATGTTGTCTGAACATGTGTTTTTCCTCTGTTTGAGAGTACAATACCAAACTTTTGGGAGACGATGTATTGTTTGATATATCAAGCAATACACCATCACATATAACTGTACTGTTCTGAACAGTTTTGTTTTAAGGACCTTGTCATATGCCTTTTACTTTGAAACAAATAGTTGAGAAATCATGGAGATGATTTCTTAACTTTTTTTATGAGGAATGCATCCATGAAAGTTTAGTCAATGGAGAAGGAACTTGTTCACATTTATCTTGAAGAACTATGGACTGTATTCCTTGGGAAACATATAAGATGGTAGAATGTTCCAGAAGGGTGCAATGGAAGGGATGAACAAAAATGGGGAGAAATTTGTTCTACAAGTTTAGAGATACACTATGGGAGAGTATTGTTTAGCTGATGCATACATTTGAATGGATTTGACAGAGGGGGGGGGAGATTAATCAGGCTAATTTTGATGAACAGTGGTCATAGAAGTATTTATAGAAGATGCAAGCAGCAGAAACTGAGCATCTGTGTGTGTGTGTGTGTGAGAGAGAGAGAGAGAGAGAATCATTAATTAATCAGTCTGTCCTTTATGTACAGAGTCCAGTATTTTTAGGGAGCACTTAGGAGAACCAACCCAGATGTAAGAGCAATATTCAATGGTTGGATGGATTTGTGATTTGAATAAAGTTAGAAGTCATTTTGAGCTTAAGTAATGCCTCAAGCAAAAAAAGACAAAATAATTTTTTGGAGGCAGAGGAGGCAATATTAGTAATATGTTTGTGCCCAGAGAGATTTGATATTATGATCTCAATTTTAGATCTCATCATACATAGTTTTGCTAGCACTGAAATTGACAAGATTATCCAAATCTCATTGATGAATATTTTGAAAATTTGTAATTAATGCAGTAGTGGTTAAGGCTCAGGAAATTGTAGTTATTTATGCATTCCAAGGTTTGTCAAATGAAAAGGAGGAATGAAATGTGTTGTCTTAAGCAAAATAATCTATTGGGTTTCTAGTCTGCTGGAGTAGATCATTTATATATAGAAGGAATTAGGTGGGTGAGAGAGAAGAGCTTTGTGGCATCCCTGCATTAGTTGTATACGAGGGTGGTTTGAAAAGTTCTCGGCTTTGACCATAGATGGCAACACTATAGGCAAAAGATTTTTTTTTCCAAGTTGGTACATCAGCCATAAGCATCATATGAAATTGCAAGTCATTCTATCAATTCTGTTTGTTTTATACAGCTTCTGAATCAAAAGTATAAAGACAACACCCTTCAAAGAAAAATCCCTTCAAATGGATAAAACTGAGTACAATGTGGTTATAAAATTCTTTGTAAAAGAAGGTTTAACGACAAAAACTCTTCCTCTTCATTTTCGACAATTAAGTCTGCTGAGTTTAAACGTGGCTGTACCAGCTTTGAAGATGATCCACATGAAGGACGTCCAAAAAGTGTAACAACACCAGAAATCAAGTGCTATATGGTATTGGATGACTGCGAGTCAAAGTGCATGAAATTGCTGAGACTATAGGCATTTCAAAAGAATGTGTAGGATATATTATTTACATTAAGGGGATATTAAATCCCACATTGTTTTAAAACCAAATAAGAAACTCAAAGATTGGAATCAGAGTTTCATGCCGAATATATTATAATAAGCTATAAAAGTATCGGCGACTACTAGCATGAGCTAATGCAAGTAGTCCAAGTACGTAGTACAAACTCGGGCAACTCACAGCAAAGGTGGTAAAGTTCTGATCGCTATTCTTGGCATTTTCCATAATGTAAAAACATTTCCTAGGAAATGTATGCTGTTATTACATTATGGTGGGAGGTCACTACCCAGACCAGTTTCAGCCTTTATTGAGGCTTCATCAGTGAGTAGCTAGACCAAATTAATACCAAAGGGTATAGCGAAAAGAACTTATATACTCTGCTATACGAGTTGTCAAAAAGGTGCACCCATTAAGTTACTTAAATATAAAGAGCCAATAGGCTTCATTTCGGCGATATAAACATTATTTAAATTAAGGGGATATTAAATCCCACATTGTTTTAAAACCGAATAAGAAACTCAAAGATTGGAATCAGAGAGTTTCATGCCGAATATAGTATAATAAACTATAAAAGTATCGGCAACTTTTGTAATAACAGCATACATTTCCTAGGAAATGTGTTTTACATTATGGAAAATACCAAGAATAGCGATCAGAACTTTACCACCTTTGCTGTGAGTTGCCCGAGTTTGTACTACGTACTTGGACTACTTGCATTAGCTCACGCTAGTAGTCGCCGATACTTTTATAGTTTATTATACTATAATCGGCATGAAACTCTCTGATTCCAATCTTTGAGTTTCTTATTCAGTTTTAAAACATTAATATCCCCTTAATTTAAATAATGTTTATATCATTATTTCGGTGATATAAATAATGTTTATATCACCGAAATGAAGCCTATTGGCTCTTTATATTTAAGTGTAGGATATGTTTTGCATGAAGAATTGCAAATGAAAAAGCTTTGCGCAAGATGAGTGCCACAGAAGATCAAAAACATGCTCACATGAAAATCTCTGAACAGTGCTTGGAGCATTTTAACAAGAATAAAACTGATTTTGTGCATTGATTTATTACTATGGATGAGACTTGGATTCACCATTACACATCAGAATCCAAACAGCAGTCAAAACAGTGGACAGAAGCTGGTTGTTCAGCGCCAAAGAAGACAAAGTCGGTTCCATCAGCAGGGAAGGTCACGGCATCTGTGTTTTTTTTGGGATGCTAAAGGCATTTTGTTTATTAATTATCTTGAAAAGGGTAAAACAATAACTGGGGAATATTATTCTGATCTTTTAACCAGACTAGACGAAAAAATTTGAGAGAAAAGAGACCCGGTTTAGACCAGGTCTCTTTTCTGTCAAAAAGAGACCTTTTAAAAATCATCTTTCATCAGGACAATGCACCTGCCCACAAAGGTGTTTTGGCAATGGGGAAATTAAAGGACCTGCACTATGAATTATTGGAACATCCACCCTATTCCGCAGATTTGGCTCCCTCTGACTTCTATCTCTTCCCAAAACTAAAACTCTTCCTTGCTGGTCAGCATTTTTCTTCGAATCAAGAAGTGATTTGATGCAGAGGGATATTTTGCAGATCTTACTGAGAACCACTACAGGGGCAGGATAATGGCACTGGAGCATCGCTGGAATAAATGTATTAGTCTTAAGGGAGATTATGTTGAAAAATAAAAATAATTTTGAAATTATAAATTCGTTTTTTCATTGTTAGGCTGAGAACTTTTCAGACCACCCTTGTACTTAGAAGATAAGGAACCATTTACCACTACCCAAAGTGAAGGTCCAGTCAGAGATTTTCAGCCAAAGATAAAAAAACATCAGGAGATTCCAAGTTGAACACTCTTTGTTAGAGTCTAACTGTAGAATCAGGGAACAGACCAAAATAGGAGTTTACATAAGAGGCTTTTATGACAGACCCAGGCAAAAGCTTTGGAGATATCAAGAGCAAGCATTGGAGACATGCAAAACTTTTCCATGTTATTTGTCCAGATATGGGTGACATAACTGAGTAAATCACCTGTTGATAGACATTGACAGAATTCATACTGGCAGTTATTTATTAGTCTGCTACACTGTCTTGAGAATCTTCAAGACAGTGTAGCAGATGAATTTTGATAGCTCTTTCCATTACTTAGGAAAGTAAGAGAATTGGACAGTAGTTTGAAGATATGGATTTGTCGCCCTTTTGAATGGGAGTCAACTCGGGAGCACCATTAAGGCCAAGAGACTTTAAGGTATCCAGTTTGAGCAAACTTTTCCTGATCTCTTTTCTAGTGAAAGGACATGCTGGGCATTAAGTGTTGAGTATTTGGGGGGGCATTTACCAAAATCAGTAGTACAAGAATTGGAGGAGAAGTAGGACAGCAGGAGTTTGCTTTTTCTGTGATGGGAGTAGGGTTAAGCAGAAGTTGCAACCAATGGCTTTGACCAGTGGCGCACCCAGGATTTAATCTTGGAGGGGGCCGAGCACTCAGGGTTTAATCTGGGGGGGGGGGGGGAAACGAGTTGAGTAGACGATTTGAGAATACACACTACGCATTGCATACGACCAATGACTGAGCATCTGCAATGATCGCTAATTCATAAGTAGTATAGAAATAGAAGACATGACACAACATAAATAAAAAAAATGAATTTTAATTAGGAAAAGATTTTTGGAAATTTTTCTATTGTTTTTTTCTTTTTTCTTTTTGGAGGGACCAGGGCCCCTTGGCCCCCTCCCTGGGTGCGCCACTGGCTTTGACTAAGGACTGGAATGCATGGCTGATATTTGGACAGGATGTAAGTTTTCTGCTCTTAGCTCTAATAAAGTCAGTTTGTGACATGTTGATAGTTTTCTTGCAGCTATTCTGGGCTTTGGTATAAGCAGTGTAAGTAGATGGAGTTGTGAATGCAAGCCAGTTATAGTATGCTCAATTCTTATCTTGTATACAGTTTTGGCACACCTATGGGAGAACCATGGTTTAGATTGGAAACAGGAACTTAAGATGGAATGGGGAATAAATGTTTCCATACCAATAGGAATTATTTCAGTGATATATTCAGCACACAGGTTTGGGTCAGATAGCTTGAAGCAATAATCCATCCAAAGAAATGTGGAATAGCAATAGTTGCATAGATCGTCCCATCTGGTTTTCTTTTAATGGCATATGATGCATGGATGTGAGTGATTGTGTTCATGTTGTTCAAAATGTAACCCCCCTGGGGAGGGGGATTACATGAAATTATTGTCTGAACTGCCTGGAGTACAGACTACATTCACCGTGCACTTTGATAGGGCATTAGTGAGGAAGAGGTCCAAGGAATTTGGAGAGTGGCTGGAGTTTTCTGATATTCTAGTAGGCAGGTGTACTATTTGCATAAAGTCACTTATAAAGAGGTTGGTGATGATTCAGAGGACCACACAACAGGAGTGAAAATTTGATCCTGAAAATCTCTCTTTGCCATGAACCTAGTTTGTTCTTCTTCAAGCTTCGCTTCAGCAATTTTTTGTGGTATCTTAAATCTTACATTAATGCTTGCATAAATCTTATGTAGAACACTCAGTAAGGAAGGAAATTTCTCCATAATTCTCACATTTTTTATTTTCCTTTTCTCTATTTTACAGCTGCACTGCAGAATTCTCTAAATTCTGCAGTGCAGCTGTAAAAATTTTATGCCTCTATATTTAAATGTTTCTGGTCAAATATCATCTACTCCTGCTACTTTTCCACATATGGATTTTTCTACCTCCAACTATTGTGTACTCTTGAATATTTTCAACCATAATTCAGTCACTTCTTATTCATTCAGCAATCTTTCAAAGTAATTACTCCAGACATCTAGAATATCTTCTAGAAGTTCATAGAATGTGCATTCTACCACATCACAGCAGATGACAAAAATTAGGAAGTGCATCATCTTAGTTTCCTATGAAACTGATATACAGCACATAATACTAATGTGAGTTTAAATATATGATTTGTGTTAAACATACAATTCATAAAGTTCGACACAGTCATACGATATGTTAGGTTCCAGAACACTATCGTAGTGAATTTCATTGTATAGCGATGACACGGTTTAATAATATTTTGAAGCTTTCATACATGTGTGTAACTGATAGAAATAAAGCATTATGTCAGGTATGCAAACAAAAATTTAGAATAATTTTTGCATATGAAAAAGTTATATAGTTTGGTCATCAATCTACACCATTAAAAATTTTATTTTGGCGATAAGACTGTCATATTTATGGATAAGTGTAATATTAACTAGTGTAGTACTTTTCACTTCACTTAGAATTTTCTCTTCATTTCACAACTGTAACAACAGCAGTACAAGGTAAGTTTAGCCTGCAGCCTCTTTCAGTGTTTGATACACTATTCATCACTAAATTTAATCATTTTAATCTCAGCATATAATGCAATTGGTTTAGGTGACCGATAGAAATATAAGATCTGATAATGTTGGAGTCTTGACAAGTAACAGACTGATTTGGAGGAAAATTATAGATAGGACGTTAGTAATGATGTAAATTTTTTTCATGTAGTACTATCATATCCTGTACACCCCTTGAGGGTACATGGCAGGAATTTGATGATGATGATGGTTTAGGTGACTTCTTTTCATTGGAAGCAGCAGTACAGTACCCTTACTCTGATTTTTATCTGCAATGATTAACAATAATAAAATAAAATAACACTTATAAACAGTTTATAATTCACAGCAAAACACCATCTAGTAAGCAATGCCATAAAGAAACAGTTTGCGAAAACTGCACATTGGTTGTTTCACGGGGTGTGATGTCACTAAAAGAATCATATGGGTGAATGCAGCATCACATAAATGGGCAATGATCATAATCGAAAGCATTGTATGAGCAGATTGTCAAAAAGAAAAGCATCATAAGGGGGGTATTATTGTAAATTATGGTCATCCATTATTACCAGGCATATGAGAAAACATAAGAATAATAATGAAGATATGGAGAATACAGAAATTCTAAAGTTTCTATACATACTTGAGATTTTTCAAGGACTGGTGAATGACCAGGAGTTAAATTCACATGTTTCCTGCGAAGTGAACCATGCTGAGTTGCTAAAAACAAGCACATATAAAAAAAAAAATCATTAGTGAGCTTCTAGTGTGACAAAAATTATTTACAACTGAGAAAACTGTTCAAGACACAGAGCCATGTGCTTTTATTTATTCATTATCTTGACAATGAATAAAAATGTTTTAATGCTTTGATAGTATGAATAATAAGTATTTAGCTTTAATTTAAAGAACACTTGAAAACAGTAATGTTCTGCTTATGATACTTGACAAGAAATTATATTCTTGTTTTAATCCTTACCCAAGCAAGTGCTAGCAAGCAAAGTTTGTGTGTGATTATCTTCACAACAGGGCTACTTGCATATAGAGGCTATTGACAAAAGCCACTGCCTTTTGGGTGGGTATAAAATAATATACATGTCTGAAAGGAAGCGTACTTTGCATTACAGGATAATAATGAAAATGATGTGAAGTTAATAGCTTCTATATAAAAGTAGACTCATCATGAAGACTGTTCATGCATGCACTTTATTTGCTTTGCTTACACTTGGATAAGGATTAAAACAAGAATGCAATTTCTTGTGCTGTATAATATAATATTTTTATAACCATGTGGAAAAAAAAAACAGCAATGTTCTACCATTTTCTAAGTTATTATAATGACTATTGCAAAGCGACCTCACTTCCATGGGGAGAGGAGACCCACACTATCCACACAATATTTATCATACCTTACCTCTCCTTGAACATGCTGACTGACAAAGAACTCACAGCAGACTCTGGCAAAACTATTCCTCATGAACCACTCTCTAAGCAAAAAATCACACCCTCAAACCACTGCTAACCACATTCTTACTAAATTTCTAAAGATGACATCTTGTTCTGCTCCCTCTGGCCAAGTGCTGAAAATTTCCTCGGCATCAATACTAATAAATACTTTTAGTAACTTAAATGTTTCTACCATATCTCCTCTTTTCTGCCTGTTTACCAACACCTGCAAACCATAAACCCTCAATCTATCATCATAGGGAACATTACACAGACCACTCACCAGGTTGGTCCCCAGCCTCTGGATCCTCTCCCCTACTTCCTTGTCTCCAACATATTATTATTATTACATGACACCTCCAAGGAGTCCAAAAACTCACCGAGGGAGGGTGCCTACTTTATAACTCTCTGTCTCCACCACTCAATCCACCAACTACAGCAAACAGCATCATCTACATCAATGACACCTACTGCTCACAACCACAGCTACTAGTATTTCAACAGACAATCACAAACATTCATGCCCACGGCCGGATTCAAACCAGCAGTCTTTTGACTGGAGAGTGGATATGTTAACCACTCGGCCAACCAGGCTGGCAACATATTGGGCAATTCTGCAATATGTCCACTGATCTTCAACTCCCTATCCACCAACACCACCAAATTCTTAGCTTCATCAATTACAGTTTCATCAATATGGTTCATAGCTTGTCATCTTTCATTGCAAAATGCATAACTTGTACTTTTCCACAATAAATCGGCACCAATTAGCTTTTTGCCCCATACTGTTAGCCTACTTAAATCATCCTGCAAACTCTCTATATTGTCCTGAACATCAGCAAGCAAATGAATATTTACCTTCAAATCATTTCCTATATCATTTATGTACAAATTAAACAGCAGTGCTTCAAGCACAGAGCCTTGCAACACTCTACTAGCCACCTGCTTTCTTCTGGACTTTTCTCTTCCACATACCACTTTTTGGTATCTGTTCATCAGCCAATGTTGCATAATTTTCACCAGCTGCTTATCCACCTCCATTTGTACCATTTTCTATAACAGAGTTCAATGTCATATCCTGTCAAATACCTTTGCAAAATCCATCTATATCATTGTAACCATCCTCTTTATCCAACTCAGAAATCACTCTATTATTAAAAAAAAAGTGAGTCAAGTACTGAGGCATGACTAACCACTTATAGAGCTGTGTTGGAAGAACAGCTGACACAAGACTGAATAAACATAGGAATTATGTTCATTATCTACACTACAGCTGTTGTGGGGTGGTAGACTACATCACACCACCAAACTAATCACTGGATCCAATGGGGGAAAAAACTTTCCTGTATATCACTGTCTGTAAATGGTTAGCAAGCTTTCTCTCTATGGTTGTTCACTGTGTCATGGTGAATGGTGTCCTCTCTTTAAAGTTCTCCACCAATGCAGGAGCTTCAAGGAATTGTTTTATTATCTACAATCAATCATTCTTCTATACATAAGTAACTTGCTCTCAATCATCACTAATCCTATCCAAAGATTTAATGATGAGAGTACACTTCATTTATTTTATGCATTCAACCATCTATGCATTACTCAGACACTGACTGTCTTCTTCAATCAATAATTCATGCAGTACTCAGATATTCCAAGCTTCAAGATTGTTACAGGCAGTGCCTTATCGCCATATTATCCTTTATTGATGTGGGGATAACCTGAGTACCTTCAATGATACCAAAAGCAGTTTTGCCTTTTCTTCTTGAAACAGGGATCTTGGCTCACCTATTCTTACCCTCAGCAATACACAAATTGCCAGAGAGGATAAGATCTTACTCTCTTGAACTGACATTTACTTCCAGCCTCTCCTGGTATAAACACATCACATCAATAGCTTCTTCACCCTTTAAAAGAAAAAACAACAACAAAAAAAAACTAGGCATTCTTTTCTATATGCTCCTTTTCACCCATCCAGCTATAATTCTCTACAAATCCCAAATCTACTCATCATTAAAATTCTAAAGGAGCAATTCAGCTGATAGATGATCCCTCACTCACTGAATCACTTCCACTATCTCACAGATGCACTGTTTCACCTCTATCTTTTTTTTTACATGGTCACTGTTCCATCAAACTGGCATCCATCACATCCATCATTCCTCTGCTTTCTGCTGACCTAAAACAACAGCAACAGCTGCCCAACATCTCTTTTCAGCCTAACTGTAATCACACCAAAGCTTCTCCACTTAGTCTGTTCTTTGGAACAGCTTTCCTCAGGAAGTGTTTTCCAACTACAACCTCCAACTGTTCAAGAAAAATGCCAATAAATTTCTTTTTTCCAATCCTCAACTGCATCCCGCACACATGGTATTGATCTCTCATGTATGGCACTGATATTAAAAAAAAAAAAAAAAGAATAAAAATGATATGATGCTTAACAATATTTGATTATGTCATATCATTATCATTATATATATACATCAGCTAATAAAGAACATAACTTGGTCAGCTAAGTCTCAAGTTGCTAGTATATTCTCATTTGTTCAGAATCTATATGGATATCAAGTAATGCGGATCACCACAGGTGAGGAATGAGCATCAGGGCAGAAGACTCACCTTTATAGACTTATGTAGAAGCCTCCTCACACTTATTTGTATTTGACTTGATCATATTAATTTTTATGTTGTAAGATTTACTGTTAATGGTTTAAAACAAATAAACTGAGATAGTGGCAATCCATCCTGTAGGATAAATGTTCTGATTTTTTATAAATTCCGATGAATCTTTATTTTCCTATTGGAGAGCATTTGTTCTAGTAATTTTAGAGTATTTTGGCAGTTGATTATTTTAGCTGCTTTATACAGTAAACCTTTCTTCCATATGGTGTCATAAACTGACACTGTATGTTAAGTCTATGGAGGCAGTACTTGTTTTTAAAGCTATCCAGTTTCTATATGGGTTGTGAGCGCTAGGACCTGGTCACAACAGCTTCTTCCAGGTCTAAACCCAGCTTGTTCACATAAAGCTGGGTTAAGTTGAATAAAGCTGTCCTTGCTCCAGCTTTATTCAACCTGTACCCAAGCAATATCCCTCCAGCAACTAGTTGAAAGTTTATCTATGCTGATGACATAGCTATTGCCATCCAAGACAGTATTTTTCAAGGCCTTGAGGAAACGCTGAGCAAAGATTTGAGCTCACTACAAGATTACTTTCAAAGCTAGGGACTATCTATTAATACCAGCATTCCACCTAAATAACCATGAGGCTTATTATTATTATTATTATTCGTAACACCTCTAAGAAGTCCAAAGACTCATTGCAGGAGGACACCTATAATACAACTCTCCGTCTCCACCACTACACCAAACCTATACTACCAATCATCTACATCAGCGCCATCTACTGCTCACCACCACAGCTAGTATTTTATGTTTGTAAATTGCTTGTGTTCTGAAGGGCCGATTTGTCTGTATGCAAGATGAAAAACCCTGCTACCTCCGCATGAGATCGGCTAACTCACCTTCAATTGAAAAAGTCCATATAAAGATTCCTCCTGTCAGGATGAGACTTGAGCTTAGGCCTTTTCCAATTGAAGGGTTCAATGTACTGTCGTTCTTCCAATTGCACTACAGACAGAAAACTAAAAATAAACTTCTGCAACAGGACTCTAATCCATCAAAGTATCCCTTGTTACCTTGTTGTCACACTTGACTGTAGTCTAACTTACCAAAAACATTTGAAAAAAACTAAGTTAAACATGTCTGCCAGAAACAACATCATAAACAAGCTAACATACACAACTTGGGGTTGTAATACCTCAACTTTTAGAAACAGCAGCCCTGGGCTGAACTTTCCTGTTGTAGGGTATTGTTTGCCACTTTGGAGCTGAAGTCACCACACAATGCTTGTGGACACACAGCTTAACATAACAATGAGAACCATCTCTAGTACCTTACAATCTAATCCTCTCCCATGGTTACCTGTTCTTCTCCACAACACTCCTCCATGCCTCAAAGAAAAGAAACTACCATCAAAGAAATAAAGAAAATCAAAAATAACATGTACCTTCCTATACATCAACATATCACTTCACCTTGCCTCCAGATCTCCCATATGATGGTTCCTAGGACTGGTGGAAAAAGACTCTGAAACAAACTACAAACAAGTACCTGATCACAGATCCAACTATCAAATGCCAGCATTCAGTCTACTTCAACACCTCTGGAGTCAACTAAGCAGATTTAGGACTGGACAAGGCTGCCATGCCCTTATTACATCTGCAGGGAATTTTGCAGTCACCTTTTTGTGTGTGGTGCCCTCTTGTCCTTTCTCCACCTTCCATAACATAAATAATTCCATCAACTGAAATCTTGTATGACCCTTTCAGAAGTTTGCAAGTTTCAATCATATCACCCCCTCTTTCTACTATTTGCTAGTACCTGTATCTACAAATTCTCAATCAATCTTCATAATCAGTATTCCACAATCCTGATTTCATTTTTAACACTCTCCTTTGTGCTCGCTCTCTCTCTCTCTCCACTATATCAGAATCACAACAGAAACCAGGAGAGCAGACCTGGGTACAATAGTCCAAGTGAGGTCTTATCACGACCTTGTAAAGAGGAAAAGTAACATCCTTATCTTTACATGTCAAAATTCTTTTCAGCATTGCAATTGTCTTTTGAGTTGCATTGGCAATTTTTGCTTCATGGTTCCTGAACTTCAACTTTCTATCTACTAATACTCCAAGATCGCTAGTCTGATCAGTTTCTTCTAGCATTATCCCACCAATATAATACCACACTGGATATCTATTCACACCAAAATGCATGACTTTACATTTACTAACATTGAACTGACATCCATTTTCACATGCCCACAATTCCAGGCTATTCTAATCATTCTGCAAGTCCTGCATATCAGCAGCATTCCTAATTATCCTACCTATCTTTACATTATCAGTAAATAGCTGTATGTTGCTTGTCAAATCCTTCCCAATATCATTAATGTACAGATTGAATAACAGTGGACCAAGAACTGATCCTTGTGGTATATCACTGGTTATCTTAAATCGTGCAGACTCACATCCCCCATATACCACTTTTTGATATCTGTAAGTCAGCCATCCTCTTAGCCACGCTAATATTTTATAATCCCAATTCATATTCTCCAATTAACACAACAATCTTCCATGCTGTATTCTGTCAAAAGACATGGCAAAATCAAAAAGTATCATAGTGTATCCATTCCCCTGGTCTAACTCAAGGGTAACATTATTATAGAATGTGAGCAAGTTGCTAAAACGTGACCTTCCCTTAGTCATGTTCATTGCAAAGTAGAGATTCACTGTTTTCATTCTTATGCAATGGGATAACGATAGATTCTTTCCACTCCTACGGAATCTTCGAATCTTCCCTGTTCTGAGACTCAAATTATATAGCCTGGTTAAAGTAATAGCCAGTTCAGCTGCATACACGTTTAACACCGCTAGAGGGATTTGTAGTGTGTAGTGTTCGTGAAAGCTCCAGATAAGATAAGCGTTATTTTCAGTTATCGTTGATAAATTTACTTTAATATTGTGTAGTTTTGTTTCCCTTGTGTATCTTAGTGCGTCTGTTTGTGTGTTTTTGGTGTTTATAATTTATAATTTGATAAAATGTGTTACTAGTAAGTATGGCTCCAGTATGAAGGAAAATGGAGGCCAGTAATGATGGTTCTCCATCTTCTTTCAAGAACAGTAATGTAAAGGAGATGATTCAGTGTACTATTTGCGAAATGTATGCTTTGCGGAGTGTGGTCAGATGATGATAATAAAGGAGTGAATGTGTGTAGAAAATGTAGGGAGAATGAGGAATTGAAGTGTATTTCGGATCGTGAGTGTGATATTTTTGTCAAACTTCAGAATGAAGAAAATAGGGATATGACAAGAAACGGCGAGGTTGTACCAGAGAATTGTGAGAGTGTGAATGTAGAAAGTGTGAATTATAGTATTAATGGTTTTACAGAGAATAAAAAATGAGATAGATGCATTGAGTGAGATCGCGTTGTTGAATGGTGCGATACAAAGGGCAAAACAGCAGCTAGAGCGTATGAGCAAAAGTCGACTGAATGAACCAACCAATAATAAAAAGTATGACAGGAAAAATAAGCGTATGAGTGTGAACATGAACAAAATGAAGGATAGAGTGCTGTATGGAGACTCATTAGTATGAGGTGTGTTAGTAGAGGATTTGACAAAATCATACCAACCTGGTGCGACCATAAAGGATGTAACCGAGTCTATTAGAGAGCAAAAGGAAAGGGTGAAAGAAATGATTGTTGTGGCAGGTACGAATGATTTGAAAGGAGATAAAATGGAAATGATAGAAGACCTGAATGAATTGTTTGAGGTAACAAAAGAAAAGAGTGAGAGAGTTAGAATGATTAGTCTTTTGCCATGGTATGACAGCGAAATGTTTAAAAGGAGGGCCATAATTGCGAATGACTTTATGCGTGGGTTATGTATGATGAGTGGTGTGGAATTTATGGATGTGTGGAGTGAGTCTGATGGGCGAAAGGATCTATATAAGATGGATGGCTTGCATTTGAATGGTTACAGTGTAAGGAGACTTGAGAAAGTGTTGCTGAATGTAATGGATGTGCAAATTCAGGAAAACTAGATTTGTTAAGGGGAGGGGGAGTAGATATACAGTCCTTAGGGAGGCAGTCGAATGTATGAATGAATATAATATGCCCGAGCGAGTAAGGACAACAAATCAAAGTGGGATAGTTAAGGCATCAAGGTAGGGTTGGGGCTAATGGGGGTCTTAAATTCATGTACACTAATGCTAGGAGTATTAGGAACAAGAAGGAAGAGTTTTTGGCTGCGGTTGGCACTTCCAGACCACAGGTTATTGGTATTAGTGAATCATGGCTGACTCTAGATGATATAGCTAGTGGGATTGAATGTGATGGGTATGGTGTGTTCAGGAATGACAGGGAGAATAAAATGGGGGAAGGAGTATTGTTGATGACAGCTGATGAGCTACAGCCAAGGAGAATAGAAGTTGAATTGCAGGATAGAGAAAAGAGCACATTTGAGGCCATTTGGTGTGAGATTGTGGCTAGCAGAACTAAATATACAATTGGGTGCTGCTATAGACCAGGTGATGGAAAAGATGGTGGTGACAGTATGCACAAGCAAATAGAAGAAATGAGTGGAAGGAGGGTAATTATTATGGGAGATTTCAACTATGGTTGCATTGATTGGAGTGAGGAGAGGACACACGGGAGGAAGGAATTGGATTTTATGCGGTTATTAAGGGATAACTATCTGCGACAGCATGTAATGGAAAATACTAGGGGTCAGAGAGTGCTTGACCTAGTAATTACATCTGAGGATTTGGCTGTAACAAATATGTCCACATTGCCACCAATTGGTGAGAGTGATCATAGGGTCTTGACTTGGGAGGTGGCTAAAGGTGTGGAATTTTCAATTAAGACAGGGTACATGTGGAATTATCGGGCTGGAAAGTATCACAAGCTTAGGAGTTTGATTGGTTCAGTGCCATGGCATGTACAACTGCAAGGACTAGAAGTTGATAGTGCATGAGAGGCAGTTAAGAAGTGTTTGCATGAAGCAATGACTGACTGTATACCTAGAGTCCGAATAATAAATCAAGTAGGGGTTTAATGGATGAATAACACCATTAAGCTTGAGCTGCAAAAAAAGAAACAACTGTGGAAGGAATTTAAGGAGAAAGGTGACCGGCAGGCACATGAACAGTATAAAGCGCAGGCCAGAAGGGTAACGAGTGTGGTAAGAAAAGCAAAAAAGGATTACGAAAGAACATTGGCCATGCAGGCTGAAGAGAATCCTAAACAGTTTTTTAGATATGTAGCAAGTAAAAGGAAAAATGTACATGGCAGAATGATTTTAAAGAATGCCAATGGTAGGGAGGTAACTGAATCAGTTGATATAGTTGAGTTGCTGAGTGAGCACTTTGCAAGTATATATCATCCAGGTGGTGACATTGCAGAAACGAATAAACCAGTAGATTATACGGGAATTGTGGTGAATGAAGTGGAGGTGAGTAGTCTATTGCATAACCTCAATGTCAACATCCGTGGGATTGGATGGTATACCAGCTCGTGTCGTACGAGAAGCAGCTAAAGAATTGTCAGTACCCTTGACCATTTTGTTTAATTTGAGTCTCAGGTCTGGGTTAGTCCCGAGGGGGTGGAAAGAGGGGAAAATAGTTCCACTGCATAAAGGTGGTTCCAAGACTACTGTTGTAAATTACCGACCAATTAGCATATCAGGAATCATTGTCAAGGTCTTAGAGAAATTAGTCAAGAAAAGAATACAGGATTGGATAGATGGAAATGGGATATTGTATGGGGGACAACATGGTTTTGTGAAGGGTAGATCATGCCTCAGTAACTTGCTCACGTTTTATAACACAGTGACGGCTGAACTGGATAGGGGTAATGGGTTTACAGTGATACTACTGGACCTTGCCAAGGCCTTTGACAGGATACCACATGGAACCCTAATCAGTAAACTGGAGCAGATGGGGATAAATATAGGGTTGGTGAGATGGATAGGAGGGTGGTTGAAGGAGAGATACCAGAGAGTGGTTTATGCAGGAGTGGAGTCTAAAAGATGGCTTGTAACTAGTGGTGTGCCGCATGGCTCTGTTCTTGGATCACTGCTTTTCAATTTGTTCATCAATGATATAGGAAAGGATTTGAGAGGAAGTTCACTTGTTTGCTGATGATGCAAAGTTGGGTAGAGCAATAGTGAGTGCACAGGATGTCAAAATTTTACAGAATGATTTGGATAGTTTGGAGGACTGGACTAGGAAAAATGGATGTCAATTTAATGTGGCAAAGTGTAAGGTTATGCACTTTGGGGTGAAAAGAATAGCAGCAGTATATCGCATTGGCGGAACCGTACTCCAGGAGATTGATGAGGCCAGGGATTTGGGAGTGTTGGTGGATAGGGAATTGAAGTTTAGGGGCACATTGCAAAAGTGACTAAATCAGCTCATCAAATCACTTGGCTTCTGAAAAATACTTTAACATGCAGAGACAAACAAGTTGTTGTTCTTCTGTATCGAGCCTTCATAAGACCCCATCTGGACTACTGTGCCCAGTTATGGGCACCAGGGTTTCTTCGTGATGAGGAGGAAGTGGAGAGGATCCAGAGACGAGTGACCAAGATGATAGCAGGTCTGTGGAATGAACCTTATGAGAATAGGTTGAAGATTTGTGGGTTGCAGAGATTGGATGATAGGCGAAGGAGGGGGTGATATGATTGAGACATTCAAATTACTGAAGGGTATCTATAAGATTGATCTAGAAGATATTTTTGAAAATATGACTGGTGGTGGGAGGACTAGGGGCCATGCATGGAAGCTGGGCAAGAGCGTGGTTGACAAGGGAGTTAGAGCTAGGTTTTTTACTTGGAGAGTGGTGAATGAGTGGAATAAGCTTCGAGAGTCTGTTGTGGGTGCTACGACCGTGAATGAGTTCAAGGCAAGGTATGATAGATACCGTGTCAATGTCGAATAATTGTTCTTGACATGATGTTAGGGCCTCCCTCGATGAGTCTGTCGACTCCTTGGAGTTGCCCGGAACAACAACAACAACAATAATAATAATAACACACGTTCTGATATTCCATCAGTCCCTATTGCTGAATTGTTATTCAGTTTGTGAAACACCTCTAATACCTCCTCCTCATATACCTCAGTTTCTTCATCCAGTGAAGCGGTAGCAGTGAACTCAATGTTTCATACAGTTGGTTGATAGATTTTAGCAAAATGGGCATTCATTAGTTGAACAACCTCTTCTGCATCTGTCACACTCACACCATTTGCATTCAGTAGTCATTCTTTGATATTCACTTTCTTTTATTTGCAACATATCAATAGAATTCTTTAGGTTGAATGCCAGTAGAATGATGTAGTTATTCCCACCTTCATGTCATTTGTAAGCCAGACTCTGAGTAAAAATGTCACGTGTACTTAGCTTGCAGACCAGTTTCTTTTCATACTAAGACTTAGCTTTCCATGCAACAGTTGTGACTATTCTAGCCTGCTGTTATAATTTTCAGAACAGACATCATCCTTATGCACACAGTATTCCTTTGACATCATCTGTTTCTTATGAATTTCTTGCTTAATAAGATCACAAATCCATTTAACTCCTACCCTATTTATTTTTTGAATTCTTGGGACACATTCTGATATTGCATCATTGAAGTATTTTTTAAATGCTTCCCATGCACTGTCGATATTCTTTCCATCCAGAAACTGATATCATTGCGCTGAACTCAGTATATTTCTCAGTTGGTCATAATTTTTTGCTTTGTAGTTCAGCATGTAACCTTTTATGAATGGAACATTCATAAACTTAGCCACTTGCCTAGTGAGTATACCCACATTACTGTTATTACCAACTGGCAGCAGAATGGTTACATCTTTAACTTTTTTCCATTCAGAAATCTAAACATTCTTCGACCTTGAGTTCCTTCTGTCACATGCTGCTTGAAGATGTTGTCTTGTAATAGCTCAATAAATTCAGTTTCATTCTTCTCATGAGATTTTACTGCTACCCAATCAATGTTTGGATAATTAAAGTCCCCCATCATGATTACTCTTTTTGTGCTCATTGCTTTATTTGGTGATACATTTCTTCATCACTAGCAACTGATCTACCAGGTCTGTAACAACACTCCACTATGTATTTGATCTTGTTAGATTCTACCTCATACCACATGACTTCAAACTCACTGCCACATGAAAAACTGTTACTAGTATATCTGTGTTAGATATCATACCAGTTATTAGTTTTTTAAGATTTCTAATACCAAATGCATTCGAGTATACCTTCCCTCTTATACAAATCCAATCTTCCCTCAAACTCACTCCACACATCCATTCCTTCTACACAGCCTATGCATTGAATTGTTTGCCACCATAGCCCTTCTTTTTCTTAATTCATTTTTATCATGTCAAGGTAATATACTTATGATTTTCACTTTCCCACTCCTCACTCTTGCTTCTTCCAACAACCTTTTCATATCCTCTCTCATACTGAACTTATCTCTAGTTAAGTTGAGTGCTTACTATAATTATGATCTTGTTTACTTTTCATTTCTGTTTTTCAATTGCATGTGCTATGTTTTCAATTTTTGTTCTGAAAAAACTTGAAGTTTTATGATAGAAGCACCATACCAAATAATATCCTTCTTTTTACAATCAACATTACTTATCTTATTTTTATTACTTACTAACTTATCTGATTTCGTGCTTTGTTAATTCTTATTTTTCTGCTTAATTTTATTTTCCATCATATGTTCATTCAAATGCCACTTTCTTAATTTCTACATCATCTCTCTAATAATCTGCTTTAATTTTACTATTTTGGAGGTTAATTCATTTTTAATAACCTCCTCAATATCTTGCTTAGTGGAGAAAGCCTTCTTATTCTTGACTTTACTGCTCTTCTTAGCATAATGTTTTGGTGGGCGTTTGGTGTCTTTTTAAACAATCAGCCTCAAACCTTGAACCAAATATTAAGAATAATAATTATAAAGAAATATAAGGTACTAATTTTCTGGAATAAATCTGAAGGAAACTATTTAGGTTTACTGTCTTATGTGAAATGGATTTATCTAAAGGAATAAAATTGTATTACCAACATTCTGTTAACTTAATAATGTTAAGTCTTTGGTGCAATTATTTTCTGAATTGGGCAAGAAATAAATTCCATTTCGTTAGGTGTTTTTGGAAGAACACAATGGTTAATGATAAATTTCTGAAGATTAAGTGCAGGATATTAATTCCTTTTCAAATAGGAACTGAACAATAATTTTTTTTTAAAAAAGAAAAAGACAGTAGAAGAATTAAGAAAAAATTGTCATGGCATTAAATAAAAAGATGCAATACATTTTGTAATTTCTATTTAATAATCATTCAGAATCACAACTCAAACAAAAATTAAGAAAATTCTAACTCACAAGATAACTGACTAGGTTTGCTCTGCTGGAATGATGATGGAGGCTCACAGTATATTTCATCTTCATCATCATCCAGATATCTAGTATCATCCAAGTATTCTTGAGATGATGAATCTTGGTGGCTCATTGCTTCATCATCTGCAAAATCATCATCTTCATCTCTATGCCCATCGGACTCATCATCGCTCTGTGACAGCGAATCCAAATCATCCCCTATAAAGTCACCAAATCTGTATCCTGCAACATAAATATATCAATTTAAAGATCACAATAAAACAATTAATAAATTTTAAAGAGCAGAAATTATGTTATATAAATCAGATAAAGATCATGTTTAAAAATACCTTGATGGTAAAATTAGGAAACTTGCATCCTGCCCAAATGGCAGTCAAGCCTTCCGAGTTCTAGCCAGAGCTAATGGCTGTAACTTCTGCCCAACACTACTCCTACCACTATTACACTCAAATGGTACTATTTTGTCATTACCTACAGAAAAAAAAAAAAAAAAAAAAAACCAACCTCCTGGCTGTCTACTTCTCCTCCAATTCTTGCATAGCTGATCATGGTAAATGTCTCCTAACCATTCTAAACACCCAAAACTCAATTCAAAAATGCGTTTGATCGTTTGCCAGAAAGAGATCAGAAAAATTTTGCTCAAACTGGATACCAAAATTTCATCTCTCCAGTCGTTCTGTAGGTCTGTGCCCCAGAACTGACTCCCAATTTATGCTGCTATTTGCACTTTATTATTCCACCGGTATCTATCAATGCAGTCTGGAAACTAGCCCATATACAACTTATTCCTAAGAAGGGTGACAAATTCTTGCCTTCAAACTACTGTCCAATTTCTCTGACCTCAATTCTTTCTAAAGTAATGGAAAGAACCATCAATGGCCAACTCGAACACTACCTTGAAGACACTCATCTAATAAATGACCAACAGTATGGATTCCATCACTGTTGATCAACATGGGATCTACTACCTTTGTCACCCATCTCTGGACAAACACCTTGGAAAGGTTTAGTGAACCTCAAGTGGTTGCTCTTGATGTCTCCAAGGCTTTTGACCAAGTTGGGCACAAAGGCCTATTAGGAAATCTCCCATCATCCCCTGACTTCTGCAACTGGCTAACCAGCTTTCTGGATGAACACTCGCTTCAAGTAATAGTGGATGCCTCCTTATCTTCTATCTATACAACTAATACTGGGGTCCCACAAGACTCTGTTCTCTTGCCCACTCTCTTCCTTCTATACATAAACAATCTACTCTAGCTGACTGCCAATTCAGTATACAGTTTTGCTGATGACAGCATTATATCCCCTCATTTTTGTATGACAAATCCTGCAAAGCACAAATTACCACAAACTCCAGAAATCTAACCTTTGCTAGTTTAAATTCCAATCTTCAGAGCATTCACCAATGGGGTTTGGATAACATTATAAACTTTAATGCCAGCAAAACACAGCTCTGCATTATTTCCCACAAAAAAGAACCCTGTTCTTCTAATCCTCTGACAATACTTAAATCTCTGTTCAACATGAGATTCACCTTCTCGGAATAACTCTAACTCTAACCTCTAATCTATCTATCTTGGCACAAACATATCACAATTATTGCCTCCTGTGCATCCATGTATCCACCGAAGAGTTCCATGAAAATACTGGATTCAATAAAGAAAAGAACAGTTAAATTGACTGATGATCCCTCTCTCATTGGTACAGGTCACTGTTCATCAAAATTGGTTCAACATAATTCCCCATCCTCTTGCAAATCAGTCCACACACACACACACACACACACACACACACACACACACACACACACACACACACACACACACACACACACACACACACACACACACACACACACACACACACACACACACACACACACAGAGCAGCTGACCAGCACTGTCACGATTCAACTTCAAACCCACAGAACAAATTTCTCCTCTTCTTTGTTTGTCTCTTCCACTGCTGCCTTCTGGAACAGTCTTCCACCATACGTGTTTCCCAAGGAATACAATCCACAACTTTTCAAATCAAATGTGAATAAGTTCCTTACTGCTCATCTACAGTATTGATGTACTATAGATTGACCAACCTCTCATGGATGGGCTCTCCATAAAAAAAAAAAAAAAAAAAAAAAAAAGAATTAGAGTTAATGTTGTTAGTTTTTTTTAATATATTAAAAAAAAGCAATACTGTTTTTGCATAAGCTGAATTTGTTGTTGGGGAAAGGATATGAATAGTTTCAAAACATAATGCTGAGTTATGGCTCATAATGCCTATCTCACAATGAGGGGAAAAAAATTTGCATTAGAGGTAGGAGAAATTTACACTGTACTAAAATAGAGTTAATACTTAAAGTAAATTAACATAATTTAATAATTTTCTCTAAAAAAAAACCTTAGTTTGCTTCACTTATGATGGTTATGTTCTAAAGGTTGGGTGCCCACATAGAAAACCTTCATATCTCCAAATTATTGGTCAAAATTAATCATATTTAAATCACTACACACACATTTAAAATATTGAAGAAAATTTTACTATTTCTGTTGTGTTTCATGAAGAACTCTGAATATCAAATGCCATATATACTTCATCAAATCTGAATAAAATTTCTGGTTCTTAAATTATCACTGCTATCACTGATGTAAAGAAAAGCTTGCGGTGAGGAAAGCTATTTTGTTCACTGACCAAGAAGCAACAGGTTAAGCTACTGAAACATAAATGAATATTGAGGGAATTCTTTGCATCTATCAGTTATTGTCTTCAGTTAGAGTGATCTCTGTGCATGATGTTTTGTGCTTATGTGAGAATAAACACTACTTGATTACAAAGGTATGTGTTCTTTGAGATGTTTAGGGGTAACGGAATGGTATGATCTCTAATTTAAAGATAAAGGTGTCTGGCACAGGCTCAAGGCCCACGCTACATTTTATTTTTGTTGACTAATGAATTGAAAATTATTTGGCACTATTTCTAGTAAATGGAATATGTAAGGGCAACAAACTTGATTACAAATGAGTGGTTGGAGAAGCTAATCAGTCAACATAAACTGGTTTTTCCAATGTGCGAGATGAGTTTGTTACAGAAAAATGTTGCAAATAAATATCTGCTTTGTAAGTTTCTCCCTCCCTCACTTATGTTTTCTGTCATTTTTATGATGGGTTACATGTTAGTTACTTACTAATAACCAAAAGATTATTTGAAGATCTAACAGGAAATAGGTGCAGAGTAATAAAAAAAAAATTACTGTTAACTGGGAATTATCTGTAATCATTAGGAAATGGAAATCATTTGTCTCAGCTTGTAACATTTGGTAAAGCATATAATAAAACATATTCTAACAAATCATATATACAATAAAAATTTCTTCTTCTTCTGCAGCTTCTCCAACTTAAGTGGGGTCACTGTTGATGATGAGTCTCCTCCACATCCTCCTGTCTTGGGCTGTCACCACGTCCAAGTTCTTCATCCTCAAGTCCTCTTCTACCAGCTCCCTCCATCTCTTCTTTGGCCGCCCACGCTTCCGCCTTCCTTGCACATCCATTTGCATGACCCTTCTTCCCACATATTCGTCCTCCCTCCTCATCACATGACCAAACCATCTCACCTTGCCTCCTGTATCTTCGCTCCTAAGTTCGTAACTTTCACTGTTCCCCTCACACAGTCATTTCTCAGACGATCCTTTCTGGTCACACCGTAAATCCACCTAAGCATTCTCATCTCTGCTACTTCCATCCTGCTAATGTTATTTTTCCTCAAGGCCAAAGTTTCTATAGCATACGTCAGAGCTGGCCTCACTACTGTCCTATAGATTTTGCTTTTCAGATTGATCGGCACCCTCTTATCGCATAACACTCCAGCCATCTCCCTCCAGTTCCTCCAACCCGCTTGTATCCTGCATCCCACTTCCTTCTCAGCTCCTCCATCTTCTTCCACTGTTGGACCTAAGTATCTAAAGTCTCTCACCTTCCTGATGACATTTCCTTCCAGCTCCAGGTCTGTCTCCTGTCCGCCACCCACTGTGCAACACATATACTCTGTCTTACTTCTGCTCAGTCTCATACCTCTCTCTTCCAGCACTTTTCTCCATCTTTCCAGTTTAGTTCCTGCTTCTTCTCTTGAATCTGCACACAGCAAGATGTCATCTGCATACAACATTGTCCAAGGTGCATCATCTCTCACCTCCTCCATCACAATGTTAAACAGAAATGGACTTAATGCTGACCCTTGATGAACTTTCTGTCTGTCCCAGACAGGTCCGAACACTTGTCTTCACATTTCTGTACATCTCCTGCACCAACCTGACATATTTCTCTGGAACCTTCTTCTCCCTCAGACACCTCCAGACTTCTTTCCTTGGCACTCTATCATATGCTTTCTCCAGATCAATAAATGCCAGATGTAGCTCCCGTTGTTTCTCTCGAAACTTTTCCATCATCTGCCGTAACCCAAAGATAGCATCTGTTGTTGATCTACTAGGCATGAAGCCAAATTGTTCCTTTGCAATCTCCACCTCCTTCCTCAATCTTCCATCAAGAACCCTTTCTAGGATTTTCATTGTGTGGGACATCAACTTTATTCCTCTGTAATTTTTACAGTCTTGTGCAGCCCCTTTACCCTTGTAGATGGGAACAAGAGTACTCTCCCTCCATTCCTCAGGTATATTTTCCTGTTGGCAAACTTTCATGAACAGGTCCCACAGCAGGTCAATTCCCTCTTCACTCAAGTGCCTTCCATGCCTCCACTGGAATCCTGTCAGGGCGCACTGATTTTCCATTCCTCATCCTCTTCATGGCCTCTGTCACTTCCACTCTACTGATGTTCTGCACCATCCCCTCAGAAGGCTGCCCATCTTCTCTGTGAGTCCTTGCATTTTCCTCATTCAAAAGTCCCTCAAAGTATATTCTCCATCTGTTTCTTATGTCCACATCCCTCCATAATACTCTTCCTTCGGCATCTTTGATCTGCCTCACATGTAAGATGTCCTTTGCTGCTTTATTTCTACATTTCGCTAGTTGGTAAATTTTTCTCTGTCCTTCCTTTGTTTCTAATTGATCATACAGATCTTGATATGCCATGGCCTTTGCCTGTGCCACAACTCTCTTGGCTTCTTGCTTTCTCTCTCTGTACACCTCTCTGTCCTCTTCCACTCTTGACTCATCCCACTTCTGCTTTGCCTTCCTCTTCACTGTCACTGCCACTTGTACATTATTATTCCACCACCAACCCTTCTTCTGCTCTCTAATCTTTCCAGGTGTCTCACCAAGCACCTCGATTGCACAGCTCAGGATTACTTTTGAATTATGTTTCCACCAATCTTGTACACTTTCCAGTCCATCCGAAATCCTCTCTAATACCCTCTCCCTAAAACGATTCCTCACATTGTCTTCTTTTAAGCAAAACCACTTAATTGTCTTCGTCCCATGGCTTCCAGAGGTTCTTATCTTCGATCTTATTTTAAAGTCTGTGCACAGCAGTTGGTGTTGCGTTATATATACAATAAAAATAATCAATTTTTTCCTTTTTCTTTTTATTATTTGTGAAAGGCTTTACTTTATATAAGGTACAGCTTTTTTTTTTTAATACTGTGAAAGACAATTTAACAGAAAGAAGTATATAACTTATACAAAGTTTAACTTCGTACCTTAAAATTAAGAAATTTGAATCATCATGTATTATAGAGCAGAAAAAAAAATATAAACAGAACTTACTATAAATTCAATTTCACAGTACTATTCTATAACTGATTAAAGAAAATAAGCCAAACAATAAGTAGATTAATATCATTTTATTAACAACATAATCTGTTCTAAAGGAATCTGAAAAATATATTTGTGAAATTTAAATCCTTACATACCAGAAAGCTTAGCCTGTTCCAAAAGGTAATGCTGAAGAGGGAGCAAGTAGGACTGACTATCTGATCTCCTGTCCCACAGAGAAGGATAATCGAGGTTACTATACAATGGAGTGGGTTGGTCATTAAGTCGGACTGATCCCTGATTAGAAGCTTTCTGAGCATCACCTGAGAGACCGCTAAGAAAGTAGGTTCCCAATGATATTTCACTACCTTCCCTGCTATGGGCTATTTTCCCTCTTGTACTTTCTCTTTCATATGGTGACAAGGTTGACTTTGAACCACCATGTGCAATCCTTAAATTTGGTGATGTCGCTGGTTCTGAGGTACTTTTCTGCTGACTGTCAAGGGACATATGACTACTTTGGGAGATAAAACTACTATCCAGACCCCGTACAGATGAGTCCATTGATTGAGGTGAGCTATCACTAGATCCATGGGGAACATCACTGAAAGCAAAGAGGCTTCCATCAGCAACTCTGACTACTTGTACTTCTGTATTTGGCACTAGAGGACTCTGGGGGCTAGATATACTGCTATCAGTACTATGAGATCCATTCCGTGACCACTGCCTTCTATTAGCTGTAGGAGTACATAGTCCTTCAGGGTAACAACCAGCATCATTTGGGCGAAAAGTAGAAAGAATATTGGACTGTGGAGAAAGATCCTCACTATGATGCTTTCTACCTGGTCGTGGCAGTTCTAAAAATTGTTGAGATACTCCATTACCAGCCTCTTTGCTTCCACGAGAAGAATTACTACGAGAAATGCCAATAGGAGAATCAGCACTATGTTGTCTCCAAAAACCAGTTCCAGAACCATGATCCAATTCAAAAGAACGATGGTTGATAAAATCACCAAGCATTGCTTGTTTAGAAGTTCTGGAATCAAATATTCCATTTTGTTCTGGACTACGATCCTGATGTTGTGAATAGGATGATCCTCCACTTTCTGAAGAACAACAAGAGTCATGCTTTCTGAAAATAGAAATAGACTGATATATCAATTTGCCAGACAAATATTACTATTTTGACAATTAAACCACACAACAACTAATAAATAAAGCTAACATAGCTTTTTAACTTTAAAATGGCATTAGAATCACATTTTCAGGAAGGTCATTAATGGACTGGAGATGTGCCATATATAGATGCTTCCAGCTAAGTCACCACACCTACCAGTGATATGGCATATTTTCACATATAAGATAGAGAAAGGCAAGTATTGCCATCATAAGCATATCTTTTTTAGCTGGAAGGCCATCTAGACCACTAGATGGTACACAACTTTCATCTCACGGTCAAACATCACGCTATGTAGATGTTGAGAATGCTCACAGCAGTAAAGTGGTTCTACAAACCAGCTGCTAGATGGTATATAGAACCAAATCCGACAATAATGTGACAGGAGGCTTAGTGACATATTGACAAATAATCCTGCTACTGCTTACTCTGTCAGGATATGCCAGGAGGGATACCAAATATAGCAGCATACAGAGCCACTGTCATGACACACACACACACACACACACACACACACACACACACACACACACACACACACACACACACACACACACACACACACACACACACACACACACACACACACACACACACACACACACACACACACACACACACACACACACACACACACACACACACACACACACACACACACACACACACACACACACACACACACACACTTGGACCAGACATAGGAATCCTTATATGGGTCCATAAGTCTTTCCTCACTGCTCTATAAGTTTGCAACTTTACATCAGCTAAAAGATAACATAATAAATAAAAGTAATACTGTGTTTACAAAAAAAAAAAAAAAAAAATCCATAAACAAAAGCCAATAATAAAAAATAAAAAAAATCAACAACAAGAAATATCAAAAAACAACAAAAATCAGTCCCGATACAAACATAAATGAATTTCTGCAGAGCCTCCATACAAACATAAATGAACATAAACTACCACTTACAGGCATTAAAACCTGATCTGTTATTCCTTACTGAACTTCAACTAGCATCCTCTATTAATACAGTTTCATCTCATATATCCTGACTGCATCATGCATAATGACTTTCTTTAGAAGGCCAAAACATGGGCTTTTGTCAGGTCTGATATTCCTTGCCAAAGAGTTTTTACCTTAAATTCTCTCTGATCTGCTCTGTCTCAAGATTCATCTGCTGCGTTTACTACTCTCCCAATTCAGATGGCCATGCTGACCTATTTGATTATATATCTCTGACAGTTGATTTCATATACTCTAATTTATTAAACCTATGAATTATCCAAATATTGATGTCTCCAAGGAAGATGATCTTACAATAAGATAATCTTTCTTGGAGACTTCAATGTTCATAATTCAAAATGATTCTCCTTCTCTAATTTCACAGATCAAACTGGAAGAGATGCTGAACTATTGCTATCAGTAATAGCAATAGTTCAGCTCATGTTAGAACGATCTAACATGAGCTGAACCGAATCATCAAAATACTAGAACTGTGATAAAGAGCCAATACATCTCCTGGGAGCTGCGTTTTACATTATGAGAAAATATTAAGGATAGTGATGGAGCTTGCTCCACCTTTGCTCCAAGTTGCCCTAGTGTTGTACCACCCAGATGTTGACTTACGCTTGGACTCGCCAATAGTTCTTCAGCATGAAACTCTTAGATTTCGATCTCTGAGTTTCGTATCCGGCTTTAAAATAATGAAGGATTTATTATCCCCTTAACTTAATATACTAGACCTGTATTAATCTGTGCATTAATCCATCTAAAATTTGAGAAACAATCATTTTGAGATCAACTCCAATCCAACAAATGTCAAAACTTATATTTATACAATATTAGAGGATGCCAAGTTAGAGCTTTAGCATTAAAATTTGAACTGTTTCCTACACTCATTGCTGCTTGATCATGACAAGTAGCTCTGAAAATGGTTAAAAATCTAGTGAAATATTAGACAGTGACTAAATACTTTATTTACTAGTTATTGATTTGGCACTGTGTAATACTGTTAAAGCATGATGAATAATTTAAAACACCTCTGCCTAACCACCAGTGCTTAAATTAATTTTAACTTGTGTATTTCGAAGGTGTATTTCAAAAAGGTTATTCCAGATATGACATGTAGCCTCCCTTCGTGAGTCCCTGACTCACTCTCATAATAATAATAAAAGTTAATCAAATAAAGAATCACATTAAAATGAAGATATTACAAAGGAGCTCGACATCGCTGTATGGTAAGCAGAATGGAAGAGGAAAGGTGTTAGCAAAAGGTATTCAATGCTAAAATGTGCAAGTGTACATATTCGTTCTGTTCTCAGCTGTAATATAATTTGGGAATTATTTATGTTGATATCAATGAATATCTATTATTGTGAATTTTACTTCAAATGCATTATGCTATTGAATTAAATGCAGCATGTAAAATGATTGCTACCAATTTTTTTTTAATTTTCTAAATTTTTAAAATTATCTTTCTGGTTTGTTTCTTGTTTTACAAAGATATCTTAAAGCAATGTAGAACAGTTAACTTTCTTATTATTCAATATTATGCCTGTACCACTTCTTGAAAACTTCTTTTAATCATTACAACTGACATAATTCAGTGCTCTGAAATGCTTCCCTTTCAAAGAATTACATAAACTGTATTTTCTTCATATAGTACACTACTTATGACAGTGCGCACATTTGTTTTTAGGAAAAACAATCAAGTAATAGAAGAAAAGATGTAAATATAACTATAATAAGTCATAAAGAAGGAATAAAACTGCCATGAAAGAAATGAATATAGTTGGAAGAACAGTATGCCATTTTGTTGGACAGATGCAGGTCACATCCTGTCTAGTCTAAGATGAAAAACATTGAGGCTTTTCAAATTGATCATTAGTTAGTCTTAATAAAACAATCTTCTACAAAATAGACAAATTATCCTGACAGAGTAAGCAGTAGCAGGATTATTTGTCAATATGTCACTAAGCCTCCTGTCACATTACTGTCGGATTTGGTTCTATATACCATCTAGCAGCTGGTTTGTAGAACCACTTTACTGCTGTGAGCATTCTCAACATCTACATAGCATGTGAAGAAATGGGTTAGGATCTCTGTGTGAATCCAGAGACCATACTTGAAACAGCTACAACATGCCTCCAATAAGCCAGCTGATGGTGATGTTTGACCGTGAGATGAAAGTTGTGTACCATCTAGTGGTCTAGATGGCCTTCCAGCTAAAAAAGATATGCTTATAATGGCAATACTTGCCTTTCTCTATTTTATATGTGAAAATATGGCATATCACTGGTAGGTGTGGTGACTTAGCTGGAAGCATCTATATATGGATAATACACACACAAATGATAGATATTGCATACTATCTGGAGGGGGGATGGAACAAGGGGGCATACCTGGAAGCTGTATAAGAAGCATGTGAGCAGGAGCATAAGAAAAAGATTCTTCGCAAGGAGAGTGGAATTTTTTTTTTTTTTTTTTTTTATATTGCTCCAACCCACAAAAGATTATTTGCAAAACTAGAGTACACTTTTGCTGTGGATTAAGGATTTTTTTTCTGTTTTTATCAATTTTATATTTTTAATTTATTTTTTACATAGTCTGGAAACCCTGCTCTAGAGACCAAACAAGAAGCTTTTTCAAGCCACTTCAGGCCTTCAATGAGTGGAGCAGTGGTCTCACACCTGGTAATGAAATTCATCTCCTACCTAAGATAATCACCAATCAGAAATACCAATGCTCATGTTGGTATTCAAATCCACAATCTGTTGGTTGGAGAGGGCAGGTATGCTAACCACTTGGCCATACCAGGATTGCATTGCCTGACATTGTGATGATGAATGCAGTACACTGAATGAGTTTAAACTAGTATGGTTTGATGGGCTTTGTGTGCAACAGTTTGTTCCTGCGAGTCTTTTGACTCCATGGAAACTGGTGTTAATAATAATAATAATAGGATTACTTCTCCTATGCTAAACTTATGTGTATGAAAAGTACTAATAAATTAATGAATTTATGATGAGAAACAAAAATAAGAGAAGAGAACATGAATTCCGTAAATCCACAGAGGTCTGAAAAATATTATAAACAGTACGACATAACATAACATTTTACATCTGGATTCAAAGTATTGAAGATTAAGGATAATTTCGTATAAACAGTCATTGTTTCTGGAATATAATTTATAATCATCCATTAATTAGTATTATTATTAGCTACTCATTAATCACAACAAACTATGCTTACATTTATTAACTATTCCAAAATATAAAGTCAAAAATAACATAACAGAAAAAGGAAAAATAAATACAACTGAGTTACATGACAGCTAACCCCTTCAGTCTGGTGGTTGCAGTTTGGAATAACTGGATATTAGGATAGAAGGATTGAATCCCCCTATCCTAATATTTATTGATTAGTTGTTCAAATAATCAATAAAACTACAAAATATAGACATTGAAATCATTGATTTTGAGGCTTTTCTGTTAAGTAGCAATATGGTAATCAGTCAAACTGCATATAATAATGATTATTGCATTATAATGATAATAATGTTACATATCCTGTACCAACTTTGAATGATTTCAGTTTTGTACCAACTGAAGAACATGATCATAGTGTGAATCATGACTAAAGCAATTAACTAAACATTTACTGCATAATGTATCAAAATATCTTAATGCATTTAATTTTGGAATTAAACTAAATATTGTATTGCATTTGTAAAAATATTGTTCCTGCATATATATGGCAAAATGTGACATTTGAAGAATCCAAAGTCAAAAATTATAAATTATTTTTCTTTGAATTTAAAATGCTTTAGTGTAGAAATCCTAAATGGGAAAGTATATAACTCAGCCAGTCTACATGAAATTCTGCTTTCAAATTAATTTTACTTGAGTGAGTATCTGAAGTTTCTGATCCAAATAAATGGATCACAACTGGTTGATTGGTGGTCTATATATGGTGTGAGCCATTTAGAACATTCTTTTGCCTTTTAAAAACCATGAAAACAACTGTGACCATTCTGTTTTAGAAATCTATTAGAAACCTATTACAACAAAGATTACTAACCTGTGACCCAAGTGTACAGCATTATCAACTGGGCTCCTGCTATGAGAAAGACCACTTGAATCACTTGAACGACCTGAGTCCTGTGAGCGAGACACATGGTGTTGGGAACCATGAGATGAATGACTGTCTCGTTTACTTTTAACTTCGGTGCCAGCTCCGTCATCTGCACGATGTGGTGAAGGTGGTGCATGTAATGAACATGAAGGACTAGAAGCATGTCGATGATGATGATGGTGGTGGTGGTGGTGATGCTGAGAATGAAATATTTTAAGCAATTTCAATCAATTAAATCTCAAATGAAAATTAAACAAAAAATATGTTACTAAAATCAATATTAAATTATATTATTAAGCACTATCTCAATACCATACATAAAATATATTACTATACATGCAGAAGTATGAGAATTTTGAACTTAAGGTATATGACTGTGTTTTTTTCACTTGACTAAATGCTAAAACTTCATTTTTTACTGAAAAAAACGTTTTTTTTCAATAAAACTGATGTGATGTCTTCACAACTTATGCAATGTCACCTCTGAAATTCAGATCCTTGTCCACCACTATTCGAAGGTCTTCCACCATTCCATACTGTTGCACACATACAATCTATTCAAGTCCTCCTGTAAGGCCACAACATTTGCTTGATTCCTTATCACTCTCCCCAGTTTTGCATCATCTGCAAACAGTTGTATATCACCAGCTAAACCCATTCTAATATCATTAATATACAAATTAAATAAGAATGGTTCCAGAACAGACCCTTGCAGCACATCATTAGTCACTTTCCTCTCAGGATACTGTATCCTCATATACAAATTGCTGGTACCTGAAAGCCAGTTGTCTATTCAACTCATTAATCTATCATCCAATTCCATCTGCTCCAGTTTAGTTACGAACTTGTGGTGTATCAATCTATCAAAAGCCTTAGCAAAATCTAAGTATATCACTGTCAATACCAATACATTTGTCACCTTGTTATAGCACATAAGCAAGTTGAGAAAACAAAACCTCCCTTTAACAAACCATGCTGACAAGCATAGAGACTACCACTGTTATCAACCTGCTTTTGTATCTGAGCTCTCGCCAACCTCTTCAATACCTTACCTATAACTCCAGATATACAGATCAGCCTATAATTTGTTGAATTTTATTGAAAAAAATTCACATTTTAGTGAAATCATAAGATAAAACTATGCTTATAGTATCATTAATTTTTTTATAGTGCCATTAGTTAATCCCCCCCCTCAAAAACAGATATTACACTCTTCTGCTTGGTGTAATGTAGAACAAACATGGAAACATGTACTTCCATATTCCTTGTTCCACATATACCTCCATAGGTACTAATCCATCATTCCTCTACTTTTCCCTAAGCCTGTTATAACATGAAACATCCTTTTAGTCTTGCCAAACCTGCTTCTCCTCTTCCTCTTTCATTTTGCCACCCTCTATTTTACAGAACAGATTTCCTAAAGTAATTCCAAATGACTACAACTTCCTTCTCTTCAACCATCTTGCCCACAAATTTCACTGCCATCCCCCTGCACAGAATAGTGTATATGTGTATATATATATATATATATATATATATATATATGATATACTATCAATATAAGCTATATATATATAAACTTGGTTATTTTAACTCCTAATCCCAAGTATGCAAACAATTAAGTTTGCACCTGAAACAAAGTTCAAGTCTAAAGATGATACAACACCAGGGCAACTCATTGTAAATGTGGATAAAGCTCTGATCACTATTCTTAGTATTTTCCCATAATGTAAAGCACATCTCACTAGAAGATGTATACTGCAATGCATTATGGGTGGGGTCACTACCCAGACCGGTTTCAACCTTTTTTGAGGTCTCCTCAGCGAGTAGCTAGACCCTAAATACGAAGATTACAGTAATACGGAGCCTTATCAACTTTACCTATACAAGTTGCAACAAGGTGTTTTTATTTTTAATAAAAATCTCTGGAGGAGATATAGATGTAATAAATTTTTTAACTTGGGGATATTGTATATTAGGATAACCAAGTTATTTTATAAACTTGGTTATTTTAACCTCCTAATCCCAAGTATGCAAACAATTAAGTTTGCGCCTGAAACAAAGTTCAAGTCTAAAGATGATACAACACCGGGGCAACTCATTGTAAAGGTGGATAAAGATCTGATCACTATTCTTAGTATTTTCCCATAATGTAAAGCACATCTCACTAGAAGATGTATACTGCAATGCCTTATGGGTGTGGTCACTACCGGTTTCAACCTTTTTTGAGGTCTCCTTAGCGAGTAGCTAGACCCTGAATACCAAGGTTATAGTAATACTTTTTGTGCTTTACGTTATGGGAAAATACTAAGAATAGTGATCAGATCTTTATCCACCTTTACAATGAGTTGCTCTGGTGTTGTATCATCTTTAGACTTGAACTTGTTTCATGCGCAAACTTAATTGTTTGCATACTTGGGATTAGGAGTTAAAATAACCAAGTTTATAAAATAACTTGGTTATCCTAATATACAATATTCCCAAGTTAAAAAATTTATTACACACACACACATACACACTATATATATATATATATATATATATATATATATATATATATATATATATATATATATATATATATATATATATATATATATATATATATATATATATATATATATATATATATATATACACAGTAAAACCCTTTTTTTACACTTTCCAGGGGACTGATGGAAAAAAGTGTAAATAGCAGGAAATATAAAAAACATTAAAAAAAGCTGAAAGATGACTTACTGCTAGTATGTGAGTCTACATACTAGATTACAAAATTTAATAACCAAAAATAAACGAATTGACAATTACATTTATCTATTTAAAAAAATCTTTAATTGTTGATTGTTTTTGCTTTCTTTCTTTTTTTTTTTTTTTTTGACATAGCGCCACATTGCTTTGCATTGAGTTCAATGCTTGACCTGTTTTTTCCTATCGTGTTCAAAGTGGACACGGAGAGTCCAAGATCTTTTGCTAAATGCGCACGTGTTCCGGCATGCCAATCTACACATCACAGAATTGCATCTTTTCTTCTACTGAAATACATTTTCTGTCTTTTTTCTCCATGTTACTAACATGGATAATCCACCACCGCAACTTGAAAGCAACTCACACACGCTAAATTATGTAGCAGAAATTCTGCAATATCAATTCCTACTGTGATTGAAAAATCACGGTATCGCTCATCACTACATTACTGCTGCAAGCATACAAGTCACCGTGATGGTGGAAATGAAACTACAGCCGAAAGCAACGCCATCTGGGAACAGAAATGTGCAGATTTCCACAGAAATCAATTCGAAAATCAGTATTGCTACATGAGAAAAAAATGCAAATCACGGGAAATAACGTCCACATCAAGTTGTTAATAGCGGGAAAACAACATATCTTAAGAATAGACCTTAAGACGGGACCAACGAAAAATGACGTAAATGGCAGGAAAACATAAATTGTGGGAATGTAAAAACGAGGTTTTACTATATATTCATAACAATGCTTCAGTATATAAACAACACCAGAGGAAAATAAATAATTTATTAAACTAATATTTCATTGGATTTCTAGTCAGCATCTTTAGAGCATAATTACCAGTGTGTTAGAAACATAGCACCTAATTTAATAGATCTAGAAATAATTCAAATAATAACTGAAAGAGTATTAATATCTTCACAAAGCACCCTCCATGGGATCAGATTAAAATTAAGCTAATTCGAAAAAGTAGGGATAAATGTAGTTTTTAGAATGATGGTGATCTTCAGATCTTTGGCAAATATTTATTATTATTCTCGTGACTTCAAAGGCATCACAAGACTCATTATGGGAGGTCAACAATGATCAACACAAAGTCTATCATAACAATCAATAAAATCATCCACAGTCTGCACATCCACCACCCTCTCAGGAAATGTATTCCATGCTTCTACCATTTTCCATGCAAAAAACTTCTGACCCTTCTACTTATCACCTTCTTTTGTAACCTCCAGGGATGGCGCTTTTTTCCCTTGTTCTACCGTATGAAATATGACATCAGTGTTAATATGATAAAAACTCTTCAACAGATTAAATGTCTTGACCCCCCCCCCCCGCCTTCTATCCACCAAACTGCAGTCAACATGCCTTCACTCTATCCTCATAATAAATGTTGTACAGTCCTGATATCATTTTTGTTATCTATTTCTGCACCCTCTCCAAGTTTACTTCATTTCCTTTCAAATTCCAGTGACCAGATCAGAAATCAAGTGTGGTCTGATCAAAGTTCTATACAATGGGACCAGCACATTTTTATCTCTCGTGGTCAATGTTCTCCTCAACATTGTCACAATTCTCTGAGATGTCTTCATAACCTTTGTGATATGTCCTCAGAACTTCAAATTTCTATCAGCAATCACCCCCTGCTCCCCAGATCCCTTGCTTCCTCTACTTCTTCAAGAATAATTCCACTAAGTGTGTATGAAACATCCCATCTGTGGAACCCAAATTTTAAAATCTTAAATTTAGGTTTTCATTCAACTGAAATCCCCATTCATTTGCCCACCTTTCCAGCTTATTCAAATCATCTACAATCTGCACATTCACCACCCTCTCAGAAAATGTATTCTGTGCTACTACCATTTTCCATACAAAAAACTTCTGACCCTTCTACTTACCACCTTCCTTTGTAACCTCCAGGGATCGTGCCTTTTTTTCCTTGTTCTATCATATGAAAAATGACATCAGTGTTAATATGATAAAAACTCTTCAATAGCTTAAATGTCTTGATCATATCTACCCCCTCTTGCCTTCTATCCACCAAACTGCAGTCGACATGCCTTCACTCTATCCTCATAATGAATGTTGTACAGTCCTGATATCATTTTTGTTATCTATTTCTGCACCCACTCCAAGTTTACTTGATCCCTTTCAAATTCCAGTGACCAGATCAGAAATCAAGATGTGGTCTGATCAAAGTTTTATGCAATGGGACCAGTACACTTTTCTTTTATCTCTCATGGTCAATATTCTCCTCAACATTGCCTCATGAAAAGCCAAAACATCAGCACCATTACTAATAACCCTCCCAAGCCTCACATCATTTGCAAACAACTGAACATCTCCCTGTAGTCCTGTGACAATATCACTGAAATAAAGATTGAACAGCAATGATCCCAGGACTGAATCCTGTGGAACTCCACTTGTGCTACTACCATTTTCCATGCAAAAAACTTCTGACCCTTCCTACTTACTCACCACCTTCTTTTGTAACCTCCAGGGATGGCACCTTTTTTTCCTTGTTCTAACATATGAAAAACGACATCCGTGTTAATATGATAAAAATTCTTCAACAGCTTAAATGTCTTGATCATATCTATCCCCTCCCACTTGCCTTCTATTCACCAAACTGCAGTCGACATGCCTTCACTCTATCCTCATAATGAATCACTTTCCTATCTCTGATACTGCTCCCAATATACCTCTGATATCTATCAGAGAGCCAATCACCAATCCACTAACCTGATATCCAAACCCATATGATACAACTTAAAAATCAACTTCATGTGGCACCTTTTCAAATGTCTTGGAATAATCCAAAAAAATGACAGTGTATGCCTTACTCTCATCCATTTGCTCTTGTTGCTCAATTGTAAAAGATAAGCAGACTATATTTGTTGAGATTGAAGAAGTGCTTCACAGATGATGCTGATTTCGAAAATAGTCTCTTAAACTTATAGTGACTTCTGTCCAGCACAGTTGTCTTTTTCCGTTTTAATCCTGGGTGAAGGAATGTTCAAAGTATGGTCCACCAGTCCTGACTTGCCACACACACACACACACACACATATATCGCATATGTCAGTGTATAGGACGACCGGCATATAAGACGAGGCCTAAATTATGCAACATTAGGTATTGTTGTTATATCCATTATTTTTATATCTATGCATATCCATTATTTTTATATCTATGCATATCCATTATTTTTATATCTATGCATATCCATTATTTTTATATCTATGCATATCCATTATTTTTTTGCATAGTGTAGATTTAGTATTTATGTGAATTACCCTAATTAAAAGTGATTAGCCCCAATTTTAATTAATTATTAATTTTGCATTTTTTTTAATTTTAGGATTATTAAAATTGTTATTATTTAAAATCATGGAACCAGCAACAAATCGAAGAAAGTATGAAGCTCGATTTAAAATAAGTGTAATTCAAATGGCAAAGGAAAATCACGTTGCAGAATGGGTATTCGAACAAAGGCAGAATGGTTATCTTGTTACAAAAAAGATATGATTAGAGCATATGCACTAAAATGGTCAAGATTGAATCTGGATGAAAGTATTGAATTTCAAGCTACTTCAGGATGGTGTAATCGTTTTATGAACGGAAAAAATCTGGTAATACGACAAAAAACGAAAATTGCTCAAAAACTACCAGCAGATCTTGACCACAAACTTACCAGTTTCCATAAATTTATTATTCAATTGAGATAAGAACATAAATTTCTATTGTCAAATATTGGAAATATGGATGAAACTCCTATGAGCTTTGATATGATAAGCAATAAAACAGAGGAGTCTAAAGGTAGTAAGATTGGTTGTGTTGTCATGTTTGGATGATGGAACCAAGTTAAAACCAATGATCATCTTCAAACGTAAAACTAACCTTAGATAAAATTTCCTTCAGGTGTTTTTGTACATTTTCATGGAAAAGAATGGATGGACGAAAATGGTGTTAAATTATGGATAAATAATGTGTGGAACACGACCAGGCGGTATAATGAAGAAACACAGTTTATTAGTATGGGATATGTTTCGTAGTCATTTAACTGAGAATACTATAAGTTTTCTAGAAAAAAATAACACAAAATTTGCTGTTATACCAGGTGGTTTAACTTCTATATTGTAACCACTAGACGTCTGCTTGAACAAACCATTTAAAGATCACATGCGAGAAGAGTGGAATAATTGGACGTTGACTGGTGAAAAATCATTTACAAATGGTGGATCTATGCACACTGCATCACTTGATATGTTGTGCAATTTTAGAGACTGTAATAAAATCATTTAAAAAGTGTGGTATCTCTAATCTTATGGATGGTACGGAAGATGATCTTTTGTGGGACACTGATGACGATGAAAACGAAATCAATTCACCGGATTTGAACTGGGATCCATATGACGATCATTTAAACAATGAATCTGAAAATCTATTTCAGATGATGAAGAAATTTAACATGGAAATTGAGGTTAATAGTTATTATTTGTTTTTTAAGACTTACATATTACATCTATTGTAATATTTTAAATAAATTTATGTAACAAAAAATTAATCTGATTTGTTTATAAACACTGCCTATTTTCTTATATAACAATGTATTGTAACTACCTAAATGTTCATCCAAGAAATTAAGCTTCCCTTTTATACTCGCCGAATAAGACGACCCATGATTTTGAGAGGTTTTCTGTAGTATTTGAGAGTCGTCTTCTACGCCGACATATATGGAACCGTAAAACGTAAAAATGTAAAACTAAACCTTTGATGGCAAAATTAAGAATTATGAAATGGTATATATATTCCATTTCATAATTACATACATCATTATATAAATAAATACATTTAGTAAGTATATTATTAGTAAATAAATTTATATTTACTGCAGATATGGAAGATTAGTTCGAGGATACACTGTGGTAGGTCAGTGAATTTAGCACTCCTATAAAATTGATGATTTTTGTCTGTTTTTATTGTGATTTTAACTTAGAAAATTAGTGTTTTATGGTATATTAGTGTATTTGGCATTTTCCTCAAGGGCTCACTTTAGTGAGTACGGGCATGGCAAACCCGAGGTACCTGATGCAGGACCATGCCTTACTTCATGTAATATATATCTGTTATATTATTCTGTAGACTGGTCTCTCCTCTTCTTTCTTTGCTTCTTTCTCCTCTCCTTGCTCCTTCCCCCTGATGCTATTAGAGTATTCGAGGGCTAGGGGTGAGACTTTCCTATCTTGCTAAGTCATTTCGTCTTATGCAGCCACCGAAGGAGGCAAGCTAGCCTCAATAGGTGCCGGTCCCAAGCCCGGATAAATGCGAAGGTTGATGTCAGGAAGGGCATCCGGTCAGAAAACTTCACTGCCAACTCAAACTATGATTATGAGTCGAAGAGAAAATGATATAAGGGCTAAGGCCTTAAGCGACACGCAGCCACATTGCCCTACAGCTGTGAGAAGTGGACAAGGGCTACCGCATCAAGGGCGGGTGCGGATAAAGAAGCGAGCCCAGCAGGTGGAGAGGATGTTGCGAGTGGGAACACTGAATGTTGGAAGCATGACTGGAAGGGGAAGAGAGGTGGCAGACATGATGAGGAAGAGGAAGTTGGACATTTTATGTGTGCAGGAGACAAGGTGGAAAGGCAAAGGAACTGGGAGATGGATATAAATTGTTCTACTCTGGAGCGAATAACGAGGGAAAAAATGGTGTAGGAATTGTGGTGTGTGGCAGAATGAAGGGTGAAGTACTGGACGTTGGTAAAAGGAACGACAGGATCATGCGAATGAAATTGGGTCTTGGAGAAGAGCGGGTGGTCGTATTATGTGTATATGCCCCGCAAGTTGGTTGTACAGCAGAGGAAAAAGATGAGTTCTGGAACGTGTTAGATGAAGAAATGAGGAAATTGGAAGAAAATGAGATGGTGATTGTCGGAGGAGACTTGAACGGGCACATAGGAAGACAGAATAGAGACTGTGAAAGGGTGCATGGTGGCCATGGAGTGGGAATGATGAACCAGAAAGGAGAGAGGGTTGTGGACTTTGCAGTAGCGTTTGATCTGGCAATTGTGAACTCGTTTTTCTTCAAGAGGGAAGAACATTTGATAACATTTAGAAGTGGTAACAACAGCTCACAAATTGACTACATTTTGACTAGAAGAAAACATCTTAAGGTTGTGACAAATTGTAAAGTAATTCCAACAGATCAAGTAGCACAACAACACTGACTGCGCACAGCAGTCGGTGTTGTTGTGCTACTTGATCTGTTGGATTCCTCACACTCTCCTAAAAGAGGAGAGTGTGAGGAATCGTTTTAGGGAGAGAGTGTTAGAGAGGATTTCGGATGGACTGGAAAGTGTACAAGATTGGTGGAAACATAATTCAAAAGTAATCCTGAGCTGTGCAATCGAGGTGCTTGGTGAGACATCTGGAAAGATTAGAGAGCAGAAGGAGGGTTGGTGGTGGAATAATGATGTACAAGTGGCAGTGACAGTTAAGAGGAAGGCAAAGCAGAAGTGGGATGAGTCAAGAGTGGAAGAGAACAGAGAGGTGTACAAAGAGAGAAAGCAAGAAGCCAAGAGAGTTGTGGCACAGGCGAAGGCCATGGCATATCAAGATCTGTATGATCAATTAGAAACAAAGGAAGGACAGAGAAAAATTTATCAACTAGCGAAATGTAGAAATAAAGCAGCTAAGGACATCTCACATGTGAGGCAGATCAAAGATGCTGAAGGAAGAGTATTATGGAGGGATGTGGACATAAGAAACAGATGGAAAATATACTTTGAGGGACTTTTGAATGAGGAAAATGCAAGGACTCACAGAGGAGATGGGCAGCCTTCTGAGGGGATGGTGCAGAACATCAGTAGAATGGAAGTGACGGATGCCATGAAGAGGATGAGGAATGAAAAAGCGGTGGGCCCCGACAGAATTCCAGTGGAGGCATGGAAGGCACTTGGGGGAAGAGGGAATTGACCTGCTGTGGGACCTGTTCATGAAAGTTTGCCAACAGGAAAATATACCCGAGGAATGGACGGAGAGTACTCTTGTTCCCATCTACAAGGGTAAAGGGGATGAACAAGACTGTAAAAATTACAGAGGAATAAAGTTGATGTCCCACACAATGAAGATCCTAGAAAGGGTTCTTGATGGTAGATTGAGGGAGGAGGTGGAGATTGCAAAGGAACAATTTGGCTTCATGCCTGGTAGATCAACAACAGATGCTATCTTTGGGTTACGACAGATGATGGAAAAATATCGAGAGAAACAAAGGGAGCTACATCTGGTATTTATTGATCTGGAGAAAGCATACGATAGAGTGCCAAGGCAAGAAGTCTGGAGGTGTCTGAGGGGGAAGAAGGTGACGGAGAAATATGTCAGGTTGGTGCGGGAAATGTACAGAAATGTGAAGACAAGTGTTCAGACCTGTTTGGGACAGACAGAAAGTTTTCAAGTAACAGTTGGCCTGCATCAAGGGTCAGCATTAAGTCCGTTTCTGTTTAATATTGTGATGGAGGTGGCAGAGGAGGTGAGAGAAGATGCACCTTGGACAATGTTGTATGCAGATGACATCTTGCTGTGTGTAGATTCAAGAGAAGAAGTGGAAACTAAACTGGAAAGATGAAGAAAAGTACTGGAAGAGAGAGGTATGAGACTGAGCAGAAGTAAGACAGAGTATATGAGTTGCGCAGCGGGCGGTGGCCAGGAGACAGATCTGGAGCTGGAAGGAAATGTCATCAGGAAGGTGAGAGACTTTAGATACTTAGGTTCAACAGTGGAAGAAGATGGAGGAGCTGAGAAGGAAGTGGGATGCAGGATACAAGCAGGTTGGAGGAACTGGAGGGAGATGGCTGGAGTGTTATGCGATAAGAGGGTGCCGATCAATCTGAAAGGCAAAATTTATAGGACAGTAGTGAGGCCAGCTATGACATATGCTATAGAAACTGTGGCCCTGAGGAAAAATAACATCAGCAGGATGGAAGTAGCAGAGATGAGAATGCTTAGGTGGATGTGTGGTGTGACCAGAAAGGATCATCTGAGAAATGACTATGTCAGGGGAACAGTGAAAGTTAAGAACTTAGGAGCGAAAATACAGGAGGCAAGGTTGAGATGGTTTGGTCATGTGATGAGGAGGGAGGACGAATATGTGGAAAGAAGGGTCATGCAGATGGATGTGCAAGGAAGGCGGAAGCGTGGGCGGCCAAAGAAGAGATGGAGGGAGCTGGTAGAAGAGGACTTGAAGATGAAGAACTTGGATGTGGTGACAGCCCAAGACAGGAAGGTGTGGAGGAGACTCATAACAAACAGTGACCCCACTTAAGTGGGAGAAGCTGTAGAAGAAGAAGAAGAAGAGTGTATTTGGCATTTCATAACATATTTTTATTAAGATATTTCTATTATAATTATAAGTTTAAAATGGTGCCAAAAAAGAACAAGAAGGTTATTCCCATCAACAAGGTTATTAGAGATATGAAGGAGATTAATGAAAATGAATTAACCTCCAAAATAGCAAAATCAGAGAGACAACGTGGGAATTGAAAAAAGTCGTGAGGCATTTAAATGAGTACAGGGAGAAAAAGAAAGTTATGCAGGAAAATAAGAAACAACAAAGCACAAAAACAGGTAAGTCAGGAAGAAATGGAAATAAGACAAGTGACATTGTTCATAAAAAGAAAGAAGTTATCTGGTATGGTGACTCTATAATAAAACATGCTATTGATGAGCGAGTTATAACTTTGAGTTTTCCTGGAGCAAAAATTAAGAATATAAAGGAAGCAATTCAAAAACAGAAAAGAAAAGTAAACAAAATCATCATTGAAGTAGGTAACTACCTAACTGGCAATAAGTTCAGTATGAGAGAGGACATGAAAGGGATGTTGGAAGATGGAAGAGTGAAGAATGAGAGAGTGAAAATCGTCAGCATCTTATGTTGATATGACAAAAATGAATTAAGAAGAAGAAGGGCTATGATGGCAATAATTCGATGAGTAGGCTGTGTAGAAGGAATGGATGCGAGTTTTTGGATGTGAAGAGTGAGTTTGAGGGAAGATTGGAATCGTATAAGAGGGACGGCCTACACCTGAATGTGTTTGGTATCAAGAACCTGGAAAAACTAATAACTAGTATGAGACCTCACACAGAGAGTCAGAGAAACTAAATTATAAAGGAAGGAATGGTGAGAAGATGAGTATAAGAGTGGCAATGTTATCTAACTGTGTTAATGACGGGAATGAGCTTTATTACGGAAATTTTGACGAGGAGAGAACGATTTCGACTTTGTGCTTGTCTGGTTCTGACCCATCAAACGTGTGCAAAGATGTCAAAATGTGTAAGGCATAATAGAGAAGAATAGAGATCTGCAAGTTGTCCAACTGTGTCATGCTGACGTCAGAACAAGAGTATACAAAAGAACATGCAGGCAGATTATTATGTCTGTACACGAATGCTGGAGTATCAGAAACAGATATACTAACCGGTATCGAGTGTAAAGGGTACACTATATTTTAGGAAGGTTAGAAAGGATAGGAGAGGAGGGGCATGCTGCTAATGATATGATAATATAATAAGCTAATAATGAATCCAGTTAAAGTTGAGATCTATGATTATAGTACTTCTACTAACAGTATTTCATGTGGCAGTGAGTTTGAAGCTATCTGTGAAGTCGAATTTAACATGATCAATTATATTACTATTACTATTATTATGGGTAACTCCAGGGAGTCATTAGACTCATCGAGGGAGGCCCCAAAACATATTCATCACAACTATTCGACATTCATACAGTATCTATCATACCTCGCCTTAAACTCATTCACTGTCACAGCATCCACCACAGACTCAGGGAGTGCATTCCACTCATTCACCACTCTAAAAGTAAAGAACCCAGCTCTAACACCTTTACTAACCACACTTTTGCCCAGTTTCCATGGATGTCCCCTAGTCCTCCCACAACCAGCCCTGTTCTCAAAAATATCTTCTGAATTAATTTTATAGAAACCCTTCAGTAAATTGAATGTCTCAATCATATCTCCCCTCCTCTGCCTATCAACCAATTTTTGCAACCCACAAATCCTCAACCTGTTCTCATAAGGTTCATTCCACAGACCTGCTATCATCTTGGTCACTCGCATCTGGATCCTCTCCACCTCCTCCCCATCAAGAAGAAACCTCGGTGACCAAATCTGGGCACAGTAGTCGAGATGGGGTCTTATCAAGGCTCGATACAGAGGAACAATAACCTGCTTGTCTCTGCTTGTCAACGTATTCTTCTGCAACCAAGTGATTTGATGAGCTGATTTGGCCACTTTTACAATGTGCCCCCTAAACTTCAACTCCTTATCCACCAACACTCCTAAATCTCGTGCCTCATCAATTTCCTGGAGTACAGTTCCACTAATGTAGTAAACTGCTGCTAATATTTTCACCCCAAAATGTATAACCTTACATTTTGCCACATTAAATTGACATCCATTCTCCTTAGCTCAGACTTCCAATCTATCCAAATCATCTTGCAAAATTTTGACATCATCTGCATTCACTATTGCCCTACCCAACTTTGCATCATCCGCAAACAAATGAACTGTTCCTCTCAGATCCTTTCCTATATCATTAATGAACAAATTAAACAGCAGTAGTCCAAGAACAGATCCTTGTGGCACACCACTAGTCACAGGCTGTCTTGTGGACTCTACTCCTGAATAAACCACTCTCTGATATCCCTCTGTCAACCACCCTCCTATCCATCTCACCAACCCTATATCCATCCCCATATGCTGCAATTTACTGATTAGAATTCCATGTGGTATCCTGTCAAAGGCCTTAGCAAGGTCCAGTGGAATCACTGTAAACCTATTACCCTTATCCAGTTCAGCCGTCACTGTGTTATAATATGTGAGCAAGTTACTGAGGCATGACCTACCCTTCACAAAACCATGCTGTCCCCGATACAGTATCCCATTTTCTTCTATCCAATCTTGTATTTTTCTCTTGACTATTTTCTCCAAGACCTTGATAATGATTCCTGTTATGCTAATCGGTCGGTAATTTACAACAGCAGCCTTGGAACCACCTTTATGCAGCGGAACTATTTTCCCCTCTTTCCACCCCCTTGGGACTGACCCAGACCCGAGCCTCAAATTAAACAAAATGGTCAAGGGCACTGACAATTCTTTAGCTGCTTCACGTACGACACGAGCAGGTATACCATCCAATCCCAGAGATGTATTGACATTGAGTTTCTGTAATAGACTAGTCACTTCTACTTCATTCATCACAATTCCAGTATAAGCTGTTGGTTCTTCCATTCCTGCAATGTCACCATCTCGATGATATACTCTTGCAAAGTGCTCGCTCAGTAATTCCACAATATCGACTGATTCGGTTACCTCCCTACCCTCAGCATTTTTTAGGATCATTCTACCATGAACATTTTTCCTTTTACTTGCACCATATTGAAAAAACTGTTTGAGATTCTCTTTAGCCTGCATGGCCAATTTTCTTTCGTAATCCGCTTTTGCTTTTCTTACCACCCTTGTTACCATCCTGGCATGAGCTTTATACTGTTCCTATGCCTGCTGATAACCTTTTTCCTTAAATTCCCTCTACAATTGTTTCTTTTTTTGCAGCTCAAGCTTAATAGTGTTATTCATCCATTTAACCCCTACTTGATTTATTATTAGGACTCTTGGTATACAGTCAACCATTGCCTCCTGCAAACACTTCTTAACCACCTCCCATGCACTATCAACATCCAGCCCTTGCAGTTTTACATGCCATGGCACCGAGCCAAGCACACACCTAAGCTTGTCATACTTACCAGCCCGGTAATTCCACATGTACCCTGTCTTAATTGTAAATTCCACTCCTTCAGCCACCATATAGTGCGATGTTGTTACAGACCTGGTGGATCGGTTGCCAGTGATGAAGAAATGCATTCGCCAAATAGATAAGCACAAAAAGAGTGACAGAAGGAGCTCGAGATCAAAGAGTGTTAGATTTAATTATAGTATCAGAAGGCATTTCAGTTAAAGATGTAACTGTTCTGCCTCTGGTTGGTGACAGTGATCATGCAGTACTTACTTGGGAAGTGACTAAGTTTATGAATGTTCCATTCAGAAAAGGTTACATGTTGAACTACAAAGCAGGAAATAGTGACCAACTGAGGAGTATACTGAGTTCAGTGGAATGAGATAGGTTGCTGGGAAGAATATCGACAGTGCATGGGAAGCATTTCTGGGAAGCAAGTGCAGGCTAGAATAGTCACAACTGTTGTAAAAGCGAAGTCTGAGTATGAAAAGAAACTGGTTTTGCATGCTAAAGACAACCCACAAGAATTCTATCAATATGTTGCAAGTAAAAGAAAGAATGAACATGAAAGAATAACACTTCTAAATACAGATGGCATGAGGGTTACAGACGCAGAAGAGACTGTTCAACTAATGAGTGCCATTTTGTTAAAAGCTATCAACCTGGTGTATGCAACATTGAACTCACTGCTACCTCTTCACTGGATGAAGAAACCCAGGTGTATAATGATGAGGTATTAGAGCTATAGCAGCAACTGAATAAAAATTCAGCAATAGGGATTGATGGGATATCAGCATGTGTACTAAAAGAGTGTTCAGTTGAACTGACTATTCCTTTGACCAGGTTATATAATATGAGTCTCAGAACAGGGAAGATTCCTGTGGAATCTTCCCTGTTCTGAGACTCAACTGAGAAAGAATGTATGGCAATTCCATTGCATGAGGGTGGTGGTGCAAAGACCGATGTATCCAACTATTGACCAATAGTATCTCAGGAGTTCTGGTGAAGATTTTGGAAAAATTCATAAGGGCTTGCATTCAGAAATGGGTTGACAGTGAATCTCTAATATGCAATGAGCAACATGGGTTTACTAAGGGAAGGTCATGTTTTAGCAACTTGCTGACATTCTATAACAATGTTATCATTGAACTAGGCAATTGGAATGGATACACAATGATACTTTTGGATTTTGCTACGGCTTTTGACAGAATATGGTATGGTAGACTGTTGCATAAATTGGGGAAAATGGGTTTGGGTTATAGAATATTAGCATGGATAAGAGGATGGCTGACTGACAGATATCAAAAAGCGGTATATGGGGGATGTGAGTCTGCAAGGTTTAAGGTAACAAGCAGTGTACCACAAGGATCAGTGCTTGGTCCACTGTTATTCAATCTGTATATTAATGATATTGGGAAGGATTTGACAAGCGAAATGCAGCAATTTGATGATGATGCAAAGATATGTAGGGTCAGTGCTTTTTTTCTGGCAGTACACAATGGTACTCAGTACTGGCACCTTTTTTCTTAAGTTTTTAAAAATTTGCGATTTATTGACAGCAAAATGTATTATAAATATTCTGGTAGATGGTACTGTGTTCATGAATTGAATTTTCAGTTTTGATTTCTCATAAGTTGGTACCCTGCTTTCCTGTTTCATAGGTTGGTATGCAACTGGAAACAGGAAGTTGTGTTCACTTCCGATTGCTTCCAATATCAGTTCTATATCAGAACTAGACAATTGGAATGGATACACAATGATACTTTTTGATTTTGCTAAGGCTTTTGACAGAATATGGTATGGTAGACTGTTGCATAAATTGGAGAAAATAGGTTTGGGTTATAGAATATTAGCATGGATAAGAGGATGGCTGACTGACAGATATCAAATATTGACAGCAAAATGTATTATAAATATTCTGGTAGATGGTACTGTGTTCATGAATTGAATTTTCAGTTTTGATTACTCATAAGTTGGTACCCTGCTTTCCTGTTTCATAGGTTGGTATGCAACTGGAAACAGGAAGTTGTGTTCACTTCCGATTGCTTCCGATATCAGTTCTATATTCACTCTGCAACAGGCAGGTGTTCACGTGAGTTTTGAATTAATCTAAGTTAAATCAGTGCAATCATTGTTCAAAATGAGTAAAATAAGTAGTTACTTTATGCCAATGAGTAAAAAAAGAAGGCTGAATTAGCAGAAATTGTTGAATCTACTTGTGATCCTGTAAAACAGAAAACTAGCACCAAAAATACACTTGGTGAAGAGGTTCACGAAACCAAGAACGAAGATTCACGTGGTCAACAGGAAGCAGATTCTGATAATGATTGGCACGAATGTTGGACACTTTTGCAGAAAAATGACTTCTGCGAGAGAAACGAGTAGCTGTATGTCAAGAATAAAATGTTGGGCTGTAAAGTGTGTCGTGATGTCGGAAGTCTTGTCGTCGATAAACACATGGGAATGAAAATTTCAGTGGAGTGGGCAAATGATAAAATCAGTCATTTTGGAGAATCTCGCAAACAACAGTTAATGTCATTAAGAAAAAAGATTTACGATTTTAAGGAGAGTGCAGCGCACAAAGTGAGACGACGAGGGTATATTGGAGAATATGTTAAAGGTGTGAAAGTTGCTGTAATAACATCTTCATGGTGAGTACCAGCACCTTTTTTCCCAGAAAAAAATCACTGGGTTGGGTAATCAGGAATGTGGCTGATATGCAGTACTTGCAGAATGATTTGAATAGGCTGGAACTGTGGGCATGGGAAAATGGATATTAGTCAAATGTCAGTAAATGTAAAGTCATTTACTTCAGGGTGATTAGATATCCAATGTCGTATTATATTGGTGGGATTATGCTAGAAAAAATTGATGAGGCTAGGAATCTTGGAGTGTTAGTAGATAGGAAGTTGAAGTTCAGGGGCAGGTAGCAAAGATTGCAAATACAACTCAAAAGATAAGGATGTAATTTTGCCTCTTTACAAGACCTCACTTGGACTATTGTGCACAGGTATGGTCTCCTGGTTTTCGTTGTAATTCTGATATACTGGAGAGAGAGAGAGAGAGATTGTGCAAGAGAGTGTTAAAAATGATTTCAGGATTGTGGAATACTGATTACGAAAACAGATTGAGAATTTGTAAACTGTAGACCCTAACAAACAAGAGAAAGAGGGGTAATATGATTGAGACTTAAAAACTTCTGAAAGGTCATACAGGATTTCAACTGATGTAATTTTTCAATTTATGGAGGACGAGGAAAGGACAAAGGGGCATCCTTGGAAGCTAAGAATGAGTGTCGCTAAGAACGGGGTGAAGGCTAGATATTTCTCTCATAGGGTGGTGCATGATTGGAATGTGCCATTAGATGTTGTGAGTGCAAGCAGTGTGAATGAATTCAAGAATAAGTATGATAGCTGGTGCATGTAGTATGTGGCCTCCCTTGATGAGTCCCTACCTCCCTTCAGGTCTCTCTTAATAATAATATACAATCTGACTCACATCATCCAACTAGTCAGAACCTTAGTGCCATTAAAACCCTCGACAATCAAACATTTATATTGTCTGCTCTGATGAGGAATCAGATTTTACAATTTTACAAGTGAAATTAATCATATTAAAAGAGATATCTGTTTTAACATCTACAAAATATCTACCATTAACAAAGTATTCAATAATTATTGACCTAAACAGCATTCGATGAAAATCATAATGAAGTCTGAGGAATGTACACTTGGTCACTGTCAGGCATTTACAGCATTCCATGCTTATGCAGCCTCAAGTATTATGGTCAAACTGGCCATTTTGCTCAGATTAGGTATGAAGAATAGGTGAATTACACCTGTATTCATAAACTTGGCAAGTCTGGACCAGTACATCGATGGCATTAACACAGGTGACCAAATTAAATGGCATCATAGTCTTTATAAGTTTAAATGTTATATAAAGAATCACACGAGGACTTCTACATCAGCCAAATCTCAATAAGACTGATTCTTTGTCTATTTCATGTTTTTTTGGAAAGTAGTTATCTTGAAAGACTAATATATAGTAAATTTAATTAATTTTCTATTACTGTAATTAATTAATTAAGATATGATTTCCATCTAAATATAATTTTTTATATGATTCAAAGACAGTTACATTAATACTGGAGAATTTTTTTATATGATTTGAAAACTATAATTATATTAATTGTTCATTTTTCCAATATGAATCCTCAGAAAGCTAGTGGAATACAAAGGAAATATTAGCTGTAAGTTTATTAATAAACTCTGACATATCTAATCCATTAAATTTAATTTGATATCTTTCAAAGATTTTTTTTTTTTTTAAGTTTAAAGACCAAACATATACCACTTCTTAACTGAAAATTCTATATATCACACTTTTCTGATTCTAAATTTTTAAAATCAGAGAGAGATCCGATTCTCTGATTCTAGGACTGGCCTCACTTGTCATGCCATTAACACTTAACACAGAGTTCTTTGGAACCAACCAAGATTCTTCATCCCAGAAGATTTAAATCTGATTATCTGTTTCTTAAAACTTATGAAACTGTATGACACTGTCCAAAAGTGATCACCATCAACTGCTCACAACCTTTTTCCTTTTATTATTATAATATATTATTAATTTTGAATTACGGAACCTATCCATTTCGTTCCTTTGAACTCTAACAGTGCACTCTACTGTTTACTCAGCTGTGACTGAGAAATGAGCTAGTAAAAGCACGCTACATAACTCGCATCTTGTGATGTACGTGTTTTGTGCAGAGTTAACTGATCTCTTTTAGCCCTGATGATGGTGTCCATGTAACATTAGACAAAATGTATTGGATTTTTAATACTATTTTCTAATTACATCAGAAATGTATAATAATTCAAGTATATTATATGGTACAGCAGGAAGAAAAGAAAGAAAGACCAGTCTACAGATAATATAACAGATGTATATTACATGAAGTAAGACATAGTCCAGCATCACGTCTCGGGTTTGCCACTCTCGTACTCACTAAAGTGAGCCCTCGAGGGAACCCCTCCAGGAAGGGGTTCCCTTGAAGAAGGAAGGCAAAATAGTATCCTTTTTGTGAAGGCACTATTTTGCCTTCACAGTCATTCCCTTTTAACATAAGAGAATGACTCCACATTACAAAAGATCAGTGCTGACAAGACAGATGGTTTCAATTATAGACTGGTCTGTGTTTCACTACTTGTAGTTGGTAAAGAGAAGTACACAAGACTCAGTCAACAGACACAAGTGGGTATGAGTAAGCTTTATCATTCTGCATTATTACTCTGCATGGACTATATAGTATATTCAAAAACATTAAGTTTATTAAACAAAAGTTTTTCAAGTTTTATAATATTATTATTCTATATTTTTATTTTTTTGGATTTTATATCTAATCCAATCCTGTGGCCTCCTCTTTTGAAAGGGTTGCAGCTGATGGACAGTCCTCTTTATATACCAAAAGATAATTATAACCTAACACTACTTTATCAAAATTACAATAAAAAAGAAATTGCAGTTCAATTCTTTTTCTTTAAATCAGAGATTAGTGATAATTTAAATGGATGTAGAAGAGAAATTTAATACTTTAAACAAGTCATATATCTTATAAAAAAAAACAACAACAACAAAAAGTTTCTGCTCACTTTGCGATGCTCTTGTGGAGAAGAAATGGGACTTGTTTGAGTGGAAACTGTGGTCATGTAGGGTTTACTATTAGAAATGGCATCTTTACCCTTTAAGAATTACATTAAAAATTTAAGAAATTAAACAACTGCATAAGCAAAGAAAATTTATTTTAACATTTTTCATTTGAAATATCAAACTATATCAATCAGTTTTTGCCAACATTTTTATTTCATATATTTTAGTGTTATAAGCATTCAAAACATATAAATAAAAGATGAATCTTTAATGAATTTTGCATACTTTGTTTTTCACATATAGTGACACTATAATGGATGCTCCGATATTCCAAACATGGTACATCTGTTTGTGTCATCAACACCTGAGGAAAACAATAAAGTACTGTGCAAAATGCACAGCATTTTGCACAGTGCTATGAATTCCTGCATCAAATAGCATTAAATGACAGATGGCCAGTATGTCAAATGCAATGTTTGCCATGCCAGTTAATAAAGTGGTAGTATGGCAATTAAAATATGAATAGACCAATGTCAATGATGTGAACAGGTCTGGTTGGCAGAGAACTTCAGACTATAGGTGAAGGAAGGCAATAAAGGAATCATTTTGGCCAATTTTCCACTATGGGCTGCACTCTGAAGTGCTTCTGCTACATGACAACACTTAGCAGTCTTTCTCTCTCTCTCTCTCTCTCACACACACATACCTGAGCTCTCAACAGCATCTTGATAACTGAGGGATGAGGGGTTATCAGCAGCTGTGATCTAATTATCTTACTCAATATGAATATTTCAGTAGTCTATTCATTGTCATGAATATGTGCAACATACAGTCTTTCCAATGAAGCCAACCTAGCTCCCTGAAGTGCAGTCTATTTGAACAAACAAGAAGATCTAAAGAGTATTGCTACCATAAAAGCATACCTTTCCTAGTCTGAGGAAATGCCAATAGTGAGCAGTAATTTACTTTCATCCCCTTCCTTATTGGGATCCTCGTTAGACTCCCAGTAAGGTAGAATGCAAACAACTGATTTATTCAAAATAGAACAAAGCAATACTTTTATCTTGTGTTTTCATGTATATATTGTACACCACATTCAAAACCTCTTCTGCCTCCAAAAAACTTGGTACAGTTAACTTTGTTGTAATGAGCACAGAAATAATGAGATCATGGCTGTAACGATTTTAATGGTTTTAATTTATGCATATTCCCATACAATTGCTCAATTTTATAATGAGTGTACTATACAGATATGTAGTACAAATTCTGATAACTGCAAACATCCTTAATTAATTGCACCTCCGTAGTGCAATTGGACGAACGACGGTACATTGCGCCCTTCGATTGGAATAGGCCTAAGTTCGATTCTCGTCGTGACGGGAGGAATCTTTATATGGACTTTTTCAATCGAAGGTGAGTTAGCCGATCTCATACGGAGGGTAGCAGGATTTTTTCTCCCGGAAACTCGGGTTTTTCATCCCACATACAGACAAATCGGCCCTTCAGAACACAAGCAATTTACAGACAAAAAATACTAGTTATAGTGGTGGGCGGTAGATGCCGTTGATTGGTAGTAGAGGTTTGGTGTAGTGATGGAGACAGTTGTAGGTGTCCTCCCCGCGATGAGTCTCCAGACTCCTTGGAGGCATCACGAATAATAATAATAATACTCAGGTAGATCTTGGAATACCCAATTCTTGGACTAGACAAAAATGAAAGGGATGATTTATCTTTTATGACCACCTGTGTCCCTCACTTTACCCAAACACTGTCAGAACTGTAAAATCAGTTAAAAATGAATCCTTCCATCAGAAACATGTCAACTGTGTCTCAGTTCATGAAAAAGTTGAAATCATTTGTGAGTTAGAATGGGATGTGAAAAATGTTGAAGTGTATAAAACGTTTTCTTTGTCCTCATATTATTATTATTATTATTATTATTATTATTATTATTACGGGTATCTCCATGGAGTCAGTAGACTCATCGCGGGAGACCCAAACTAGCAAAACAATATCTGTCATATCTCTTCTTGAATTCATTTACAGATGAAGAGCTCACAACAAAGTCAGGCAATGAATTCCACTCATTCACCACCCTCCAGGCAAAAAACCTTGTTCTGACACCTTTGTTAACCACACTCTTCTTTAATTTCCAGAGATGACCTCTTGTTCTTCCATCACTATCACACAGCTGAAACATTTCCCCTGCATCAATCCTATAAAAACCTTTTAGTAATTTGAATGTTTCTATCATATCCCCTCTTCTTCGCCTATCAGCCAATCTCTGCAATCCACAAGCTCTCAATCTATCAATGTAGGGAGCATTTTTTATATCACTCACCAACTTGGTCACTCTTCTCTGAACCCTCTCCACAGCCTCCTCATCTCCAAGGAATCCAGGTGACCAGACCTGAGCACAGTAATCCAAATGTGGAAGTATCAATGCTTTATAAAGGGGAATAATAACCTCTTTATCTCTGGATGTCAGTGTGTTCCTCAACAACCAAGTAATCCTATGTGCAATCTTGGACACCTTAGCAATGTGTCCTCTGAACTTCATCTCCTTATCTACCAATACCCCTAAGTCCCTAGCCTCATCAATCTCTTGGAGTACCTTTCCATCTATGTAGTACACAGCTGGTAATCTTTTAATCCCAAAATGCAAGAGTTTACACTTTTCCACATTGAACTGACATCCATTTTCTTTTGCCCATTTTACCAGCTTATTTAAATCCTCCTGCAAACTTTCAACATCAGCTTGATTTTTTATTGCACTACACAACTTTGCATCATCAGCAAACAACTGAATATCTCCCTTTAAGCCGTTTCCTATATCATTTATATACAAATTAAACAACATTGGCCCAAGCACAGAGCCCTGAGGCACACTCATCAACATTATTGACAATTCACACCACAGTACTGGAAAAGAACATACCTGAAACAAAAAAAATTTAGATAGTATGAGCTTACAAACATTGATGAAGCACTGTTGCAATGGTTCACTACACAAAGAAGCACTGTATTCTTGACAGTCTCAATAATTAGTATTGTTTTTAATTACAGAGAAATAAACTGTGTTTAGTATTACAGTAAGTGTATGGTTTTAAAATTGTGTTTAATATTATGTGTGTTGTAGTTTATACAAGCATACTCAAACAAATAATATTTAGGTAGGTAAGTTTGTTATTTTTTTCACTCTAATACTTTTGTTCTTTTTTTAATCTGTTTTTTTTTTTATTGAGAATTAAAAAAAAATAGGAGGTAGATTTAACTCAACACTGATCTCATAAGTAATCGTTATAACAAGGAAATTTTGTTGCTCATTATAACCAAGTTCGACTGTATCATCTATCTAAAACACTACTTCTCAGGTGTACAACTCCTCCTATCACTATATAAATCCTAAATCCTTCCAACCTTAGATTACTGTTCTCATATTTGGACTGGTACCCCTCCAAGAATTCTTGATATCATCCAGAAGAGAGTAATCCACCTAATAGATGACCCCTCCCTTCTCTCTCTTTCTCTCAGATTCCTTCCAATCACTTTTTCATAGCTGCTATGTTTCTGCATTATTTATGCCTTATGCATTTTTTGTGGTTATTTTCATGGATGCCTCTCCACTAAAGCATCCACTTTTCTCTAAAATGCTTTTATGCACAGTTTAGCTTCAAACTTATCAAACCTCCTGTCCAAAGAACAGGTAACCTGACACTCTTCCTGTTATCCATGCTAAGCAACCAAAATATGTAAGCTTTATAGTCGAGTTCCTTAATATCAACCTGTACAGCTTGAGAGGTTTTGCTGGTAAAATGCACTATCATTTGATGTCAAAGTGGGGAATTCCTGTGCAGGACACACACATATTTGAGAAAATTTCAGATTCACCCTCGTTCCATACTTGACACCCTGCATATCATTCATACCTGCCAAAAAAACTATCAACATTTTATTAAGATTAAGAAATTAAGTTTCTGTCTTTTCTACAGCTGTTTTCAGGAGCCGTTCTTTAAACTTGTTCATTCTCCACTTTTTTCATTGTCCTACTAAAAAAGCATGACTAGTTGCTTGTCAACATCCATTCACATGGATTCATGGATGCTGCTGCACCTACTACTTCAGTCCTATGAAACAGTCTTCTTGTGTAGTGTTTCCAAAGGAACAATTATTCAAGAAAAACACAAATAAGTTCCTTCTCACTTCTTAAACACTTCACCACAAATAATGTTACTGTACTATAGGTTCCACAACCTATATTAATTTCACACACACTTTTGTGTGTGTGAAACACTCTTCTATCTCTTCCTTGGTAGAATTGGCACAAGAATTAGAGAGATACCATGTTGATATAACTGATGTCACTGAAACAAAGAAAAAAAAACAGTTTAGATTCTTCTAAAAAACAAATAGAACAGCCTATATTCAGACAGTAATGATCCAAGAAAGGAAGGGATAGCTATGGTATTCAACAGTAAACACAAGAATAATCTTCTTGAATGGCAGGCAATATCATGTAGCATAATGTGGGCAAACATCATGAGACTTATTTGTACCTATGGTTGCAGAGAAGATTTTACTAAGGAAGAACTGGAGGAATTTTTCAAGTCATTACAGAAGGCAGCTGAAAAAGGAAAAGAAAAGAAAAGAAAACAGGAAAAGTTTAGTTTTGTTGGAGATCTAAACAGTAGAGCAGGAAATGAATATGAGCAAAGCTAATAATGATGGTGAGTACTTGTTTGATTTATTTCAGGATATGGAGTAGCCAATACTAATACCATGTTTCAACATAAAGATGTATACAAATTGGCAAGTTCATATGAAAAGAAAACACGAAAAAAATAAGAAAAGGCTCACTATGTTATTAGTGATATCTTCATGCTGGTTCAGAACACAATACACACACTGATGTGAAACAGGAATGGGGGGGGGGGTGGGGGGGGGGGGGGGTGGGGGGGGGGGGGGGTGGGGGGGGGGGGGGGTGGGGGGGGGGGGGGGTGGGGGGGGGGGGGGGTGGGGGGGGGGGGGGGTGGGGGGGGGGGGGGGTGGGGGGGGGGGGGGGTGGGGGGGGGGGGGGGTGGGGGGGGGGGGGGGTGGGGGGGGGGGGGGGTGGGGGGGGGGGGGGGTGGGGGGGGGGGGGGGTGGGGGGGGGGGGGGGTGGGGGGGGGGGGGGGTGGGGGGGGGGGGGGGTGGGGGGGGGGGGGGGTGGGGGGGGGGGGGGGTGGGGGGGGGGGGGGGTGGGGGGGGGGGGGGGTGGGGGGGGGGGGGGGTGGGGGGGGGGGGGGGTGGGGGGGGGGGGGGGTGGGGGGGGGGGGGGGTGGGGGGGGGGGGGGGTGGGGGGGGGGGGGGGTGGGGGGGGGGGGGGGTGGGGGGGGGGGGGGGTGGGGGGGGGGGGGGGTGGGGGGGGGGGGGGGTGGGGGGTCTTATCAAGGCTCGATACAGAGGAACAATAACCTGCTTGTCTCTGCTTGTCAACGTATTCTTCTGCAACCAAGTGATTTGATGAGCTGATTTGGCCACTTTTACAATGTGCCCCTCTAAACTTCAACTCCTTATCCACCAACACTCCTAAATCTCGTGCCTCATCAATTTCCTGGAGTACAGTTCCACTAATGTAGTAAACTGCTGCTAATATTTTCACCCCAAAATGTATAACCTTACATTTTGCCACATTAAATTGACATCCATTCTCCTTAGCTCAGACTTCCAATCTATCCAAATCATCTTGCAAAATTTGACATCATCTGCATTCACTATTGCCCTACCCAACTTTGCATCATCCGCAAACAAATGAACTGTTCCTCTCAGATCCTTTCCTATATCATTAATGAACAAATTAAACAGCAGTAGTCCAAGAACAGATCCTTGTGGCACACCACTAGTCACAGGCTGTCTTGTGGACTCTACTCCTGAATAAACCACTCTCTGATATCCCTCTGTCAACCACCCTCCTATCCATCTCACCAACCCTATATCCATCCCCATATGCTGCAATTTACTGATTAGAATTCCATGTGGTATCCTGTCAAAGGCCTTAGCAAGGTCCAGTGGAATCACTGTAAACCTATTACCCTTATCCAGTTCAGCCGTCACTGTGTTATAATATGTGAGCAAGTTACTGAGGCATGACCTACCCTTCACAAAACCATGCTGTCCCCGATACAGTATCCCATTTTCTTCTATCCAATCTTGTATTTTTCTCTTGACTATTTTCTCCAAGACCTTGATAATGATTCCTGTTATGCTAATCGGTCGGTAATTTACAACAGCAGCCTTGGAACCACCTTTATGCAGCGGAACTATTTTCCCCTCTTTCCACCCCCTTGGACTGACCCAGACCTGAGCCTCAAATTAAACAAAATGGTCAAGGGCACTGACAATTCTTTAGCTGCTTCACGTACGACACGAGCAGGTATACCATCCAATCCAGAGATGTATTGACATTGAGTTTCTGTAATAGACTAGTCACTTCTACTTCATTCATCACAATTCCAGTATAAGCTGTTGGTTCTTCCATTCCTGCAATGTCACCATCTCGATGATATACTCTTGCAAAGTGCTCGCTCAGTAATTCCACAATATCGACTGATTCGGTTACCTCCCTACCCTCAGCATTTTTTAGGATCATTCTACCATGAACATTTTTCCTTTTACTTGCACCATATTGAAAAAACTGTTTGAGATTCTCTTTAGCCTGCATGGCCAATTTTCTTTCGTAATCCGCTTTTGCTTTTCTTACCACCCTTGTTACCATCCTGGCATGAGCTTTATACTGTTCCTATGCCTGCTGATAACCTTTTTCCTTAAATTCCCTCTACAATTGTTTCTTTTTTGCAGCTCAAGCTTAATAGTGTTATTCATCCATTTAACCCCTACTTGATTTATTATTAGGACTCTTGGTATACAGTCAACCATTGCCTCCTGCAAACACTTCTTAACCACCTCCCATGCACTATCAACATCCAGCCCTTGCAGTTTTACATGCCATGGCACCGAGCCAAGCACACACCTAAGCTTGTCATACTTACCAGCCCGGGTAATTCCACATGTACCCTGTCTTAATTGTAAATTCCACTCCTTCAGCCACCATATAGTGCGATGTTGTTACAGACCTGGTGGATCGGTTGCCAGTGATGAAGAAATGCATTCGCCAAATAGATAAGCACAAAAAGAGTGACAGAAGGAGCTCGAGATCAAAGAGTGTTAGATTTAATTATAGTATCAGAAGGCATTTCAGTTAAAGATGTAACTGTTCTGCCTCTGGTTGGTGACAGTGATCATGCAGTACTTACTTGGGAAGTGACTAAGTTTATGAATGTTCCATTCAGAAAAGGTTACATGTTGAACTACAAAGCAGGAAATAGTGACCAACTGAGGAGTATACTGAGTTCAGTGGAATGAGATAGGTTGCTGGGAAGAATATCGACAGTGCATGGGAAGCATTTCTGGGAAGCAAGTGCAGGCTAGAATAGTCACAACTGTTGTAAAAGCGAAGTCTGAGTATGAAAAGAAACTGGTTTTGCATGCTAAAGACAACCCACAAGAATTCTATCAATATGTTGCAAGTAAAAGAAAGAATGAACATGAAAGAATAACACTTCTAAATACAGATGGCATGAGGGTTACAGACGCAGAAGAGACTGTTCAACTAATGAGTGCCATTTTGTTAAAAGCTATCAACCTGGTGTATGCAACATTGAACTCACTGCTACCTCTTCACTGGATGAAGAAACCCAGGTGTATAATGATGAGGTATTAGAGCTATAGCAGCAACTGAATAAAAATTCAGCAATAGGGATTGATGGGATATCAGCATGTGTACTAAAAGAGTGTTCAGTTGAACTGACTATTCCTTTGACCAGGTTATATAATATGAGTCTCAGAACAGGGAAGATTCCTGTGGAATCTTCCCTGTTCTGAGACTCAACTGAGAAAGAATGTATGGCAATTCCATTGCATGAGGGTGGTGGTGCAAAGACCGATGTATCCAACTATTGACCAATAGTATCTCAGGAGTTCTGGTGAAGATTTTGGAAAAATTCATAAGGGCTTGCATTCAGAAATGGGTTGACAGTGAATCTCTAATATGCAATGAGCAACATGGGTTTACTAAGGGAAGGTCATGTTTTAGCAACTTGCTGACATTCTATAACAATGTTATCATTGAACTAGGCAATTGGAATGGATACACAATGATACTTTTGGATTTTGCTACGGCTTTTGACAGAATATGGTATGGTAGACTGTTGCATAAATTGGGGAAAATGGGTTTGGGTTATAGAATATTAGCATGGATAAGAGGATGGCTGACTGACAGATATCAAAAAGCGGTATATGGGGGATGTGAGTCTGCAAGGTTTAAGGTAACAAGCAGTGTACCACAAGGATCAGTGCTTGGTCCACTGTTATTCAATCTGTATATTAATGATATTGGGAAGGATTTGACAAGCGAAATGCAGCAATTTGATGATGATGCAAAGATATGTAGGGTCAGTGCTTTTTTTCTGGCAGTACACAATGGTACTCAGTACTGGCACCTTTTTTCTTAAGTTTTTAAAAATTTGCGATTTATTGACAGCAAAATGTATTATAAATATTCTGGTAGATGGTACTGTGTTCATGAATTGAATTTTCAGTTTTGATTTCTCATAAGTTGGTACCCTGCTTTCCTGTTTCATAGGTTGGTATGCAACTGGAAACAGGAAGTTGTGTTCACTTCCGATTGCTTCCAATATCAGTTCTATATCAGAACTAGACAATTGGAATGGATACACAATGATACTTTTTGATTTTGCTAAGGCTTTTGACAGAATATGGTATGGTAGACTGTTGCATAAATTGGAGAAAATAGGTTTGGGTTATAGAATATTAGCATGGATAAGAGGATGGCTGACTGACAGATATCAAATATTGACAGCAAAATGTATTATAAATATTCTGGTAGATGGTACTGTGTTCATGAATTGAATTTTCAGTTTTGATTACTCATAAGTTGGTACCCTGCTTTCCTGTTTCATAGGTTGGTATGCAACTGGAAACAGGAAGTTGTGTTCACTTCCGATTGCTTCCGATATCAGTTCTATATTCACTCTGCAACAGGCAGGTGTTCACGTGAGTTTTGAATTAATCTAAGTTAAATCAGTGCAATCATTGTTCAAAATGAGTAAAATAAGTAGTTACTTTATGCCAATGAGTAAAAAAAGAAGGCTGAATTAGCAGAAATTGTTGAATCTACTTGTGATCCTGTAAAACAGAAAACTAGCACCAAAAATACACTTGGTGAAGAGGTTCACGAAACCAAGAACGAAGATTCACGTGGTCAACAGGAAGCAGATTCTGATAATGATTGGCACGAATGTTGGACACTTTTGCAGAAAAATGACTTCTGCGAGAGAAACGAGTAGCTGTATGTCAAGAATAAAATGTTGGGCTGTAAAGTGTGTCGTGATGTCGGAAGTCTTGTCGTCGATAAACACATGGGAATGAAAATTTCAGTGGAGTGGGCAAATGATAAAATCAGTCATTTTGGAGAATCTCGCAAACAACAGTTAATGTCATTAAGAAAAAAGATTTACGATTTTAAGGAGAGTGCAGCGCACAAAGTGAGACGACGAGGGTATATTGGAGAATATGTTAAAGGTGTGAAAGTTGCTGTAATAACATCTTCATGGTGAGTACCAGCACCTTTTTTCCCAGAAAAAAATCACTGGGTTGGGTAATCAGGAATGTGGCTGATATGCAGTACTTGCAGAATGATTTGAATAGGCTGGAACTGTGGGCATGGGAAAATGGATATTAGTCAAATGTCAGTAAATGTAAAGTCATTTACTTCAGGGTGATTAGATATCCAATGTCGTATTATATTGGTGGGATTATGCTAGAAAAAATTGATGAGGCTAGGAATCTTGGAGTGTTAGTAGATAGGAAGTTGAAGTTCAGGGGCAGGTAGCAAAGATTGCAAATACAACTCAAAAGATAAGGATGTAATTTTGCCTCTTTACAAGACCTCACTTGGACTATTGTGCACAGGTATGGTCTCCTGGTTTTCGTTGTAATTCTGATATACTGGAGAGAGAGAGAGAGAGATTGTGCAAGAGAGTGTTAAAAATGATTTCAGGATTGTGGAATACTGATTACGAAAACAGATTGAGAATTTGTAAACTGTAGACCCTAACAAACAAGAGAAAGAGGGGTAATATGATTGAGACTTAAAAACTTCTGAAAGGTCATACAGGATTTCAACTGATGTAATTTTTCAATTTATGGAGGACGAGGAAAGGACAAAGGGGCATCCTTGGAAGCTAAGAATGAGTGTCGCTAAGAACGGGGTGAAGGCTAGATATTTCTCTCATAGGGTGGTGCATGATTGGAATGTGCCATTAGATGTTGTGAGTGCAAGCAGTGTGAATGAATTCAAGAATAAGTATGATAGCTGGTGCATGTAGTATGTGGCCTCCCTTGATGAGTCCCTACCTCCCTTCAGGTCTCTCTTAATAATAATATACAATCTGACTCACATCATCCAACTAGTCAGAACCTTAGTGCCATTAAAACCCTCGACAATCAAACATTTATATTGTCTGCTCTGATGAGGAATCAGATTTTACAATTTTACAAGTGAAATTAATCATATTAAAAGAGATATCTGTTTTAACATCTACAAAATATCTACCATTAACAAAGTATTCAATAATTATTGACCTAAACAGCATTCGATGAAAATCATAATGAAGTCTGAGGAATGTACACTTGGTCACTGTCAGGCATTTACAGCATTCCATGCTTATGCAGCCTCAAGTATTATGGTCAAACTGGCCATTTTGCTCAGATTAGGTATGAAGAATAGGTGAATTACACCTGTATTCATAAACTTGGCAAGTCTGGACCAGTACATCGATGGCATTAACACAGGTGACCAAATTAAATGGCATCATAGTCTTTATAAGTTTAAATGTTATATAAAGAATCACACGAGGACTTCTACATCAGCCAAATCTCAATAAGACTGATTCTTTGTCTATTTCATGTTTTTTTGGAAAGTAGTTATCTTGAAAGACTAATATATAGTAAATTTAATTAATTTTCTATTACTGTAATTAATTAATTAAGATATGATTTCCATCTAAATATAATTTTTTATATGATTCAAAGACAGTTACATTAATACTGGAGAATTTTTTTATATGATTTGAAAACTATAATTATATTAATTGTTCATTTTTCCAATATGAATCCTCAGAAAGCTAGTGGAATACAAAGGAAATATTAGCTGTAAGTTTATTAATAAACTCTGACATATCTAATCCATTAAATTTAATTTGATATCTTTCAAAGATTTTTTTTTTTTTTAAGTTTAAAGACCAAACATATACCACTTCTTAACTGAAAATTCTATATATCACACTTTTCTGATTCTAAATTTTTAAAATCAGAGAGAGATCCGATTCTCTGATTCTAGGACTGGCCTCACTTGTCATGCCATTAACACTTAACACAGAGTTCTTTGGAACCAACCAAGATTCTTCATCCCAGAAGATTTAAATCTGATTATCTGTTTCTTAAAACTTATGAAACTGTATGACACTGTCCAAAAGTGATCACCATCAACTGCTCACAACCTTTTTCCTTTTATTATTATAATATATTATTAATTTTGAATTACGGAACCTATCCATTTCGTTCCTTTGAACTCTAACAGTGCACTCTACTGTTTACTCAGCTGTGACTGAGAAATGAGCTAGTAAAAGCACGCTACATAACTCGCATCTTGTGATGTACGTGTTTTGTGCAGAGTTAACTGATCTCTTTTAGCCCTGATGATGGTGTCCATGTAACATTAGACAAAATGTATTGGATTTTTAATACTATTTTCTAATTACATCAGAAATGTATAATAATTCAAGTATATTATATGGTACAGCAGGAAGAAAAGAAAGAAAGACCAGTCTACAGATAATATAACAGATGTATATTACATGAAGTAAGACATAGTCCAGCATCACGTCTCGGGTTTGCCACTCTCGTACTCACTAAAGTGAGCCCTCGAGGGAACCCCTCCAGGAAGGGGTTCCCTTGAAGAAGGAAGGCAAAATAGTATCCTTTTTGTGAAGGCACTATTTTGCCTTCACAGTCATTCCCTTTTAACATAAGAGAATGACTCCACATTACAAAAGATCAGTGCTGACAAGACAGATGGTTTCAATTATAGACTGGTCTGTGTTTCACTACTTGTAGTTGGTAAAGAGAAGTACACAAGACTCAGTCAACAGACACAAGTGGGTATGAGTAAGCTTTATCATTCTGCATTATTACTCTGCATGGACTATATAGTATATTCAAAAACATTAAGTTTATTAAACAAAAGTTTTTCAAGTTTTATAATATTATTATTCTATATTTTTATTTTTTTGGATTTTATATCTAATCCAATCCTGTGGCCTCCTCTTTTGAAAGGGTTGCAGCTGATGGACAGTCCTCTTTATATACCAAAAGATAATTATAACCTAACACTACTTTATCAAAATTACAATAAAAAAGAAATTGCAGTTCAATTCTTTTTCTTTAAATCAGAGATTAGTGATAATTTAAATGGATGTAGAAGAGAAATTTAATACTTTAAACAAGTCATATATCTTATAAAAAAAAACAACAACAACAAAAAAGTTTCTGCTCACTTTGCGATGCTCTTGTGGAGAAGAAATGGGACTTGTTTGAGTGGAAACTGTGGTCATGTAGGGTTTACTATTAGAAATGGCATCTTTACCCTTTAAGAATTACATTAAAAATTTAAGAAATTAAACAACTGCATAAGCAAAGAAAATTTATTTTAACATTTTTCATTTGAAATATCAAACTATATCAATCAGTTTTTGCCAACATTTTTATTTCATATATTTTAGTGTTATAAGCATTCAAAACATATAAATAAAAGATGAATCTTTAATGAATTTTGCATACTTTGTTTTTCACATATAGTGACACTATAATGGATGCTCCGATATTCCAAACATGGTACATCTGTTTGTGTCATCAACACCTGAGGAAAACAATAAAGTACTGTGCAAAATGCACAGCATTTTGCACAGTGCTATGAATTCCTGCATCAAATAGCATTAAATGACAGATGGCCAGTATGTCAAATGCAATGTTTGCCATGCCAGTTAATAAAGTGGTAGTATGGCAATTAAAATATGAATAGACCAATGTCAATGATGTGAACAGGTCTGGTTGGCAGAGAACTTCAGACTATAGGTGAAGGAAGGCAATAAAGGAATCATTTTGGCCAATTTTCCACTATGGGCTGCACTCTGAAGTGCTTCTGCTACATGACAACACTTAGCAGTCTTTCTCTCTCTCTCTCTCTCTCTCACACACACATACCTGAGCTCTCAACAGCATCTTGATAACTGAGGGATGAGGGGTTATCAGCAGCTGTGATCTAATTATCTTACTCAATATGAATATTTCAGTAGTCTATTCATTGTCATGAATATGTGCAACATACAGTCTTTCCAATGAAGCCAACCTAGCTCCCTGAAGTGCAGTCTATTTGAACAAACAAGAAGATCTAAAGAGTATTGCTACCATAAAAGCATACCTTTCCTAGTCTGAGGAAATGCCAATAGTGAGCAGTAATTTACTTTCATCCCCTTCCTTATTGGGATCCTCGTTAGACTCCCAGTAAGGTAGAATGCAAACAACTGATTTATTCAAAATAGAACAAAGCAATACTTTTATCTTGTGTTTTCATGTATATATTGTACACCACATTCAAAACCTCTTCTGCCTCCAAAAAACTTGGTACAGTTAACTTTGTTGTAATGAGCACAGAAATAATGAGATCATGGCTGTAACGATTTTAATGGTTTTAATTTATGCATATTCCCATACAATTGCTCAATTTTATAATGAGTGTACTATACAGATATGTAGTACAAATTCTGATAACTGCAAACATCCTTAATTAATTGCACCTCCGTAGTGCAATTGGACGAACGACGGTACATTGCGCCCTTCGATTGGAATAGGCCTAAGTTCGATTCTCGTCGTGACGGGAGGAATCTTTATATGGACTTTTTCAATCGAAGGTGAGTTAGCCGATCTCATACGGAGGTAGCAGGATTTTTTCTCCCGGAAACTCGGGTTTTTCATCCCACATACAGACAAATCGGCCCTTCAGAACACAAGCAATTTACAGACAAAAAATACTAGTTATAGTGGTGGGCGGTAGATGCCGTTGATTGGTAGTAGAGGTTTGGTGTAGTGATGGAGACAGTTGTAGGTGTCCTCCCGCGATGAGTCTCCAGACTCCTTGGAGGCATCACGAATAATAATAATAATACTCAGGTAGATCTTGGAATACCCAATTCTTGGACTAGACAAAAATGAAAGGGATGATTTATCTTTTATGACCACCTGTGTCCCTCACTTTACCCAAACACTGTCAGAACTGTAAAATCAGTTAAAAATGAATCCTTCCATCAGAAACATGTCAACTGTGTCTCAGTTCATGAAAAAGTTGAAATCATTTGTGAGTTAGAATGGGATGTGAAAAATGTTGAAGTGTATAAAACGTTTTCTTTGTCCTCATATTATTATTATTATTATTATTATTATTATTATTATTATTATTACGGGTATCTCCATGGAGTCAGTAGACTCATCGCGGGAGACCCAAACTAGCAAAACAATATCTGTCATATCTCTTCTTGAATTCATTTACAGATGAAGAGCTCACAACAAAGTCAGGCAATGAATTCCACTCATTCACCACCCTCCAGGCAAAAAACCTTGTTCTGACACCTTTGTTAACCACACTCTTCTTTAATTTCCAGAGATGACCTCTTGTTCTTCCATCACTATCACACAGCTGAAACATTTCCCCTGCATCAATCCTATAAAAACCTTTTAGTAATTTGAATGTTTCTATCATATCCCCTCTTCTTCGCCTATCAGCCAATCTCTGCAATCCACAAGCTCTCAATCTATCAATGTAGGGAGCATTTTTTATATCACTCACCAACTTGGTCACTCTTCTCTGAACCCTCTCCACAGCCTCCTCATCTCCAAGGAATCCAGGTGACCAGACCTGAGCACAGTAATCCAAATGTGGAAGTATCAATGCTTTATAAAGGGGAATAATAACCTCTTTATCTCTGGATGTCAGTGTGTTCCTCAACAACCAAGTAATCCTATGTGCAATCTTGGACACCTTAGCAATGTGTCCTCTGAACTTCATCTCCTTATCTACCAATACCCCTAAGTCCCTAGCCTCATCAATCTCTTGGAGTACCTTTCCATCTATGTAGTACACAGCTGGTAATCTTTTAATCCCAAAATGCAAGAGTTTACACTTTTCCACATTGAACTGACATCCATTTTCTTTTGCCCATTTTACCAGCTTATTTAAATCCTCCTGCAAACTTTCAACATCAGCTTGATTTTTTATTGCACTACACAACTTTGCATCATCAGCAAACAACTGAATATCTCCCTTTAAGCCGTTTCCTATATCATTTATATACAAATTAAACAACATTGGCCCAAGCACAGAGCCCTGAGGCACACTCATCAACATTATTGACAATTCACACCACAGTACTGGAAAAGAACATACCTGAAACAAAAAAAATTTAGATAGTATGAGCTTACAAACATTGATGAAGCACTGTTGCAATGGTTCACTACACAAAGAAGCACTGTATTCTTGACAGTCTCAATAATTAGTATTGTTTTTAATTACAGAGAAATAAACTGTGTTTAGTATTACAGTAAGTGTATGGTTTTAAAATTGTGTTTAATATTATGTGTGTTGTAGTTTATACAAGCATACTCAAACAAATAATATTTAGGTAGGTAAGTTTGTTATTTTTTTCACTCTAATACTTTTGTTCTTTTTTTAATCTGTTTTTTTTTTTATTGAGAATTAAAAAAAATAGGAGGTAGATTTAACTCAACACTGATCTCATAAGTAATCGTTATAACAAGGAAATTTTGTTGCTCATTATAACCAAGTTCGACTGTATCATCTATCTAAAACACTACTTCTCAGGTGTACAACTCCTCCTATCACTATATAAATCCTAAATCCTTCCAACCTTAGATTACTGTTCTCATATTTGGACTGGTACCCCTCCAAGAATTCTTGATATCATCCAGAAGAGAGTAATCCACCTAATAGATGACCCCTCCCTTCTCTCTCTTTCTCTCAGATTCCTTCCAATCACTTTTTCATAGCTGCTATGTTTCTGCATTATTTATGCCTTATGCATTTTTTGTGGTTATTTTCATGGATGCCTCTCCACTAAAGCATCCACTTTTCTCTAAAATGCTTTTATGCACAGTTTAGCTTCAAACTTATCAAACCTCCTGTCCAAAGAACAGGTAACCTGACACTCTTCCTGTTATCCATGCTAAGCAACCAAAATATGTAAGCTTTATAGTCGAGTTCCTTAATATCAACCTGTACAGCTTGAGAGGTTTTGCTGGTAAAATGCACTATCATTTGATGTCAAAGTGGGAATTCCTGTGCAGGACACACACATATTTGAGAAAATTTCAGATTCACCCTCGTTCCATACTTGACACCCTGCATATCATTCATACCTGCCAAAAAACTATCAACATTTTATTAAGATTAAGAAATTAAGTTTCTGTCTTTTCTACAGCTGTTTTCAGGAGCCGTTCTTTAAACTTGTTCATTCTCCACTTTTTTCATTGTCCTACTAAAAAAGCATGACTAGTTGCTTGTCAACATCCATTCACATGGATTCATGGATGCTGCTGCACCTACTACTTCAGTCCTATGAAACAGTCTTCTTGTGTAGTGTTTCCAAAGGAACAATTATTCAAGAAAAACACAAATAAGTTCCTTCTCACTTCTTAAACACTTCACCACAAATAATGTTACTGTACTATAGGTTCCACAACCTATATTAATTTCACACACACTTTTGTGTGTGTGAAACACTCTTCTATCTCTTCCTTGGTAGAATTGGCACAAGAATTAGAGAGATACCATGTTGATATAACTGATGTCACTGAAACAAAGAAAAAAAACAGTTTAGATTCTTCTAAAAAACAAATAGAACAGCCTATATTCAGACAGTAATGATCCAAGAAAGGAAGGGATAGCTATGGTATTCAACAGTAAACACAAGAATAATCTTCTTGAATGGCAGGCAATATCATGTAGCATAATGTGGGCAAACATCATGAGACTTATTTGTACCTATGGTTGCAGAGAAGATTTTACTAAGGAAGAACTGGAGGAATTTTTCAAGTCATTACAGAAGGCAGCTGAAAAAGGAAAAGAAAAGAAAAGAAAACAGGAAAAGTTTAGTTTTGTTGGAGATCTAAACAGTAGAGCAGGAAATGAATATGAGCAAAGCTAATAATGATGGTGAGTACTTGTTTGATTTATTTCAGGATATGGAGTAGCCAATACTAATACCATGTTTCAACATAAAGATGTATACAAATTGGCAAGTTCATATGAAAAGAAAACACAAAAAAATAAGAAAAGGCTCACTATGTTATTAGTGATATCTTCATGCTGGTTCAGAACACAATACACACACTGATGTGAAACAGGAAGTGATTACTACTTAGTGTTTGAGCAGGATGAAATTAAATATCATATTGAAAAGAAAAGTGTGTAAAAAAGTTAAAGAGAATCAGAGAGTGGTCTTGTTGGCAAAGTATTTAGCATATCTACTAACCAACCAACAAAGTCAAGGTTCAAATCCTCCTGAGGATATGGTTGTTTGCAATTGTCTTTAGGTGGATTTCATTGTCCAGTGAAAATACAACTCACTTATTGGAGCCCTGAAGTGACTTGAACTGTGTTTTGTCTCTAGAGTAGGGTTCCTAGATTATGTAAAAATAAATAGAAATACAAAAAAAATGTAAAATTAATAAAAATAGAAAAAAAATCATTACAACACTAATAGTAATAATGTACTAAAGGTTTATCCACTTTTCATAAGTGGGAGACAGGTAAAAAAAAATTAAAAAAGAAAGAATGAAAGAGTTTGAAAACAAGAACCAAATCTTGGAAACTTAGTGGCAGACTGAAGAAAAAACTAATTGACTGATTCAGTCAACATTATTATTTTCAACATCTGACTTCCATGGAGTCGGAGATTCATTGTGGGAGGTACACACTATTGCACACAATGTTCATCCAACCGTGCTTTAAATTGATTCAGTGTGTCGACATTCACAACACACTCATGTAATGCATTCCACTCACCAACCACTCTCCATGCAAACTCTTACTCCTCTGCTCACACCCTCCTTATACAATTTCTGGCGATGGCCTCGTGTTTTACCCCCTTTCCCATTCCATGAAAAATTTCCTCCATGTCAACCTGATAACAACCCCTGACTAGCTTATATATCTCAATCATATCCCCTCTTCCTCCTATTCACGAGGCTCTGCAACTTACATTTTCTCACTCTGTCCCTGTACTCCACATTCCAAAGACCACTCACCATTGTGAATCTTTTTTGGACCCATTCCAACACATCCTTGTCATCATGAAAACCCAATGACCAAATCTGTGCACCATATACGAGGCCTGATCAAGGCCTTATACAATGGCATCATACCCTCTCTATTTCTGCATGTCAGGGTCCTCTGCATCATTATGATTATCCAATATGATGTCTTCACAACTTGTGCAGTGTGGCCCCTGAATTTCAGGTCCTTGTCCACCATCACTCCTAGATCTCTCATCTCCTCTACTTCCTTTAAAGTTTCCCCACCACGTGGATACTTTGCATCCCATCATTGCTTACCAAATCTCAAAACCTTACACTTTGCAACATTGAATTGATAGTTCCACTTACCTGCCCATTCATGCAATGTATTCAAGTCCTCTTGTAAGGTCATAACATCCACTTTACTCGCATTGCTCTCTTCGATTTTGCATCATCTGCAAACAGCTGCATATCACTAGTTAAACCCATCCCAATATCATTAACATACAAACTGAATAACAATGGCCCTAAAACTGACCCCTACGGTACACCACTAGTGACATTTCTCTTTCAGGATACCACACTCTCGTATACAACTTTCTGATACCTATCCAAAAACCAGTCACTGATCTAACTCGGAAGTCTGTTATCCAATCCCATCTGTTTCAATTTATTTAAGGGCTTGTTGTGTAGCATTCTACCAAAAGCCTTTGCAAAATCTAAGTACACCACTGTATATGCATCGTCCCTGTCCAACATATTTGTCACCTTGTTATAGTACATAAGTAAGTTAGTGAAACATGATGTCCCCTTAACAAACCCATGCTGATAACCACAGAGAATACTGCTGTTATCAGCACATTTCTGTATCCAACCTTTCCTCGGTCTCTCCAGTACCTTCATCACAACTCAAGATATACAGACCAGCTTATAATTTGAAGCTACAGCCTTATCACCAACTTTATGCTTTGGAACAATTTTACCCTCCTTCCACTCCCTTGGAACCTGTGCTGTTGCAAGATTTTTATTAAACAGGCATGCCAATACTACTGCCAGTTCCCTGGAACATTCCCTTAAGATGTGTGGTGATATGTCATCAAATCCTCTTACCTTATTGACATATCGTGAAGATGTCAGCAAAAATAGAAAAATCAGAACTCCATGGTAAACTCGGAAATCCTCCCTTTAATGTATGGAATGGTTACATTTTTATCATAATCTACAGAACCTATAGAACAAGAAAAACATATCAACTATTTAGTCACAGTTTTAAGTGGAGATGGCAATTAAATATGGAAATAGACAACAGAATTAGCAAAAGCTCATATGGTTAACCGAATAAATTATAATGGTATATGCGAGAAATTAGCCAAATGAATTAAGTAACTACATACTAGACAGCACTGAAATCAATGTTAACTTATGGATCTGAAAGATAGGTTAGAAAAAAAAAAAGTCGATAGAAAACTGGAAACCACAAATATCAGTCACCAAGAAAAATTACAGGGGTGAACATATGACATCAATGGTAGAATCATATTAAAAATGAAAATGCTAGGAAGGAACATGGCACTGTTAGCCTTCAATCATGTGTTGTGAGCAAAGCTAAGTGGAATCACTTAAACAGAATGGGAGAGGAAAGATTAGCAAAGCAAGTGTTTTGCAGTTCTCACTCTCTCTCTCTCTCTCAAACACACATATTATAATATGTTCCTTCTTATCATTTAATCTAACACTCCATAAATCTTTAACATTTTGGACACATACAAGTAACAATTGTTGCATCACATCCACTGTGAAAAGTCCAGCGAAAAACTTGATCTCCGAGCTGAAACCTTTTGTATAGATGCTGTATGCTTCTTATGCCACCATTTTTGTAACATTAACTAGCACTTCTATGTTAATTAAAACAACAACTGAAGTGAACATTTACTCTCCCATTCATTTCCAGGATGCCAAGAAAAAAAGAACAAGCTGATGGATTGATGCAGCTCAAAGTGCCTTAGAAATGTGAAATATAAGATCTGACAATATTGGAATATAATAAATTTAGTTTAATCCTTTATCCAAATGTAAGCAAACAAAGTTTGCACCTGAAAATATCTTCAGGACTGAGGTAAGGTGGTACATCCCTTGGCAACTCGTAGCAAAGGTGGACCAAGCTCTCATCACTCCTTGTCTCAGTATCTCCCATAATGCAAAGCACATCTCCTTGCAGACATGTATACTGCTATGCATTAAGGGAAGGGCCACTACCCAGACCGGTTTCAACTTTTATTGAGGTCTCATCAGTGGGAGGCAGACCCAGAGTAGTGATACTAGGACAGAAGCACTGGAGAGGTCATATTTATGTATACAAGTTGCCAACTGGTGTACCACCTTATGTCCGCAAGGAGATGTGCTTTGCATTATGGGAGATACTGAGACAAGGAGTAATGAGAGCTTGGTCCACCTTTGCTACGAGTTGCCAAGGGATGTACCACCTTACTTCAGTCCTGAAGATATTTTCAGGCACAAACTTTGTTTGTTTACACTTGGATAAAGGATTAAGCTAAATTTATTATAGTCTAACCAAGTGCAAAATAAACTTCCAACAATATTGGAACAGATAACATACTAATCTGGAGGAAATGGTGATAGTAAGATAGTAGTAATGTAATCCTTTCATGTGGTACTGTTATAGTATCCAGTACCTTTTGAGGCACATATCAGGAATTTAATGATGATGATAATAATGATGTCTATCCCTTTCCATAAGTTTATGTGATCAGCATGAAATTTGTTGAGTGTCTTTTCATATATCCAACTTTTAATGATGTCAATCTTAACCAAAGTTGATTTCTAATGTGCTGCAATTCTCAGAACTGACTGATAACTAATATTGTAACTTATGATAACATCTTACTGGAAGTCTGTTAACTCTAACCAATGTCCATTTCCACAGTAAACAAAGTGCACTAATTCAGAACATTCTTTCCTTGCATTTGCCAGCCTGGTTGGTTGAGTGGTTAGTGTATCTGCTCTCCAGCCTAAAGGCTGTGGGTTCGAATCCCGCCATGGGCATGGATGTTTGTGATTGTCTGTGACAATACTAGTGGTGGAGGGGTAGATAGAGCTGATGTAGATGTGGTTCGTTGTAGTTGGTGGAATGAGTGATGGAGACAGAGTTGTAAAGTAAGCCCTCCCTCGATGAGTCTTTGGACTCCCTGGAGGTGTCATGTAATAATAATAATAATAATAATAACAATCATTTATGCTGCTACCTTGCTGTACTACTGTAGTTTTTCACTGGTATGAAGTACTTGAGAAAAATCCATATCATTTTGGGTATCAAAAATTTTTAGGTATTTCTAATTTTAAAAAAAGTATCCATATAATTTTGGTCATTAATAGAAGATGAATAGGTTGAAGGAATATATCTTGATCAGTAAGATGAATCTTACCTATTCCTTTAATGGGTACCAGTTCTAAAAAAAAAAAAAAAGAGTTAAATTTTGCTGTGGTGAATAGGATGGTATACTTAAGACAAAGAATGTTTTTTTTTTTCCCAAACAGCATAACTATGTTATGATCCCAACATGAGTTTTTGGAAATTCAAACTTCTAATCATTTTATCTTTGCAGATGATATTCAGATCTGTTAAGTCAAAGAGGCATCACAGCATGTCTGTATGGACAATCAAAGGTAATCAAACTGGAATTTAGTGGCAGACCAAAAAATCTGTTAATCTGAACTTCTGCAGAATTCTTATACCAAAAGAGATCATATTTGGATTGTGCAACTGCCACTTCCTGAATAGGAAATCCTGTATATTCTTCGGGAGGATGCACACCTTCTTGGATAATATGTTTTCTCGGGGTGAGTGTTCTTCAATCCCTCTGTTAATCATTATGGATGCTGCAACTGTAAAATAAAAAAGCTGTCTGTTACTTGAGTTTAAAATCAGTGACTGGATAACACTAACTAGTCTATATTAACATTCAACTCTTGCTATATTTATGTTCCACTATAGGAAATTTGGACATATCAGTAGCTGTTGACACAACATGATACTTCAAAGTGGACATGTACAATACACTAGCATTTTATTAAAATCCATAATTCTCTTAGAATTGTATACAGGTATATACATTAGGATGTTTGTTTAGCAGACATCCTAAATGTCTGCCAACAATAAAATCTATAATTCTCATAAATCACCATGTGCATATGTTTTTCTCTTTGCATGCATCATTTCATTTATTTTGTCCAAAGTTATCTGTGAACATGAGTAAGAGTGTGCAAAGATGACATAATGATAATAATTATTATCTGCCTTACACCAAGAGACAAAGTCCATCAAGGATGGCAATAGCATAAACATAAATTAAAAATTTAATTTTGTCAAACTTTATGTATTTCAAAAATAAAGATAAATGTAACTTGCCAAGTTCTTAGTAGTGGTCTGTGTGGCAACTGATTCTTTCTTGATTGGGGGTTTGTCACTGTCATCTTGAACTTCAGTGTTTTGTTTCAAAGTCTATAAAATAAAAAATTAAAAAAAAGAGATAATTCATCTGGAATACTACGTAAGTAAATTAAAACTACTGTATCAATGACAGCCATATTAACTTTTAACTTTGTTTTGATCAGCTAAGAGCAAATTCAAAAGCACATAAGAATTACTGTAATCACAGAGACAAATACAATAAAACTTTGTCATACTTATAAGTAGTTAGGTTTTAAGACCCTTTTCTGTAGCTTTAAGTGATTACATTTAATATTTTTGGTTAGTATATAAAAAAATTAAGTAATGTGTGTGTGGAGAGGTTGAATGGCTCTTAAAATTATTGAATATGACCTATTCAGGTTATGGTCTGCAACAGCTCACACCTATATTTCTAACCAAAATACTATTGTAACTGCACAATAAATTCTACTGGTTGGCTGGTAGCAGAAAAATATGTTTATTTTAAATACTTATTTGCATGAAGATAGCCATCAGAGGCTGTAGCTCAAATATGAGAACATTATACATATTTCATATTTCATCTACATTCGCTGATGTGAAATATGTACAATATTCTCATATTTCAGCTACAGCTGAAATATGAGACAATGTACAATATTTGCACTTGTATCTGCTGTGGCACTGCTTTCACTAGATGCTTAATTACTAGATTGGCCATAGTGTCCAAGATATTGCATGGTGCATGATGAAGTGTGCAGTGTCATGGCACATTATTATCAGTATTATTATTATTCAGGCCTCCATGGAGTCAAAAGACTCATCATGGGAGGTCCCTCCTAGAAACAAGGAAGTCCTTGAAACATTCCAAAATATTTCGGTGATGTTTAACTGAGTTGAGAACCAGTGAATTCTCTGGGCATCCAAACACAGGTGATGATATCATGCAGTAGCGCATTCAGGATTTAATCTTGGGGGGGGGGGGGGGGGGGCTGAGTCGAGTAGACGATTTGAGAATACACACTATGCATTGCATGCAACCTATGACTGAGCATCTGCAATGATCGCTAATTCATAAGTAGTATAGAAATAGAAGACACGACACAACATAAATAAAAAATTGAATATTAATTAGGAAAAGATTTTTGGAAAATTATTTAGTGTTTTTTCCTTTTTTCCTTTGGGGAGGGCAGGGCCCTAGGTCCCCCTCCCCCTCTGAGTGCACCACTGATATCATGTATTCCTCGAACCAATTTTTTTAAGTGTGGACATAGCACATCATCATCCTGGAAGAATGTGCCTCAATCTGGAAATATGTGGTTGGCTGAGTGGTTAACACTTCAACCTTCTAACTAATATACCAGCCTGGCTGGCCGAGTGGTTAGCATATCCACTCCCCAGCCAAAAGGCTGCGGGTTCAAATCCCGCTGTGGCATGGATGTTTCTGATTGTCTGTGGAAATACTGGTGGTGGTCGGCGATAGATGGCATTGGTGTAGTTGCGGTCAGTTGGTGGATTGTGAGTGGTGGAGACAGAGTTGTAGAGCAGATGCCCTCCCTCGATGAGTCTTTGGACTCCCTGGAGGTGACAAATAATAATAATAATAATACTGTGGGTTCGAATCCTTCCATGGGCAAGAATGTTAGTGATTGTCTTTAGGTAGGTGTCACACTCAAAATCCAGTGTGATGACCTCACACTTTTAGCAATGTGACCCCTAAACTTGAAGTCATTATCTATTCCCAGACTGCTCATCTATTCCATTACCTACAAAATTTTATTATTATTATTATTGTTAATGGATATCTCCATGGAGTCAAAAGACTCATCGTAGGAAGCCCACAGCATAGTTCACAATATGCCTATCATACCATCCATAATCCAATCAGAATTTCACCTGAGAGGCAGAAGCTAACCAGTATTCACACAGTATTGATCATACCTTTCCTTAAACTGATACACTGAAGAACTAACAACTTCAGACAACCCATTCCACTCATTCATCACCCTGATAGCAAAAAATCTAGGCTTCACATTCTTTCTAACTAAAGGTTTATTCAACTTCGAATGATGACCTCTTGTTCTATCCCCATCTATCTCATATATCACATAGTGAATAATTTCTTGTACTTTTATTCTAGAAAACTTTCAATAACTTGAATGTTTCTATCATGTCACCTCTCTTCCTTTTATCTGTTAATTTGTAACCTCATAAATTTTCAATCTCTCTCTTCATATGGAACATTTCACAGGAAGCCATCTTAGTTATCTGCCTCTGAACTACCTCCACATCAGCAAGAAACCTAGGCAACCAAATCTGAGCACAATAGTTCAAATGGGGCTGTATCAGAGACTTATAAATTTCCCCAATAATTGTAGACTCTATATCACATCCTTGCTTACCAAATGTCAAGACCTGGCAGAACTCACTTGGCCACTCAGTTTATCTGGATCCTTCTTTAGGGCTACAACATCTGCTGTATTCCTCTTGTTGGAGGTTTAATGGAATATTTACAGCAATAAGAAAGGATTAAAAACTAATTTTAAACTAGTCCTTTCCTAGTGCTGTAAATATGGCATTAAACCTCCAACATGATATCCTTCCAGCACTTAAGCCTTAACACACGGATCTGCTCTACTCTTCATATCCCTTTCTAACTATGCATCATCTGCACATAACAATATACTTCACTTAAGCCTGTCCCAATATCATTAGAATACAAATTAAACAAAATGGTACCAGACCCCCTCCCTTCACCCCTGCAGCACACCACTACTGATCTTCCTCTTTTGGGATATAACTCATCCAAACACAACCCATTCATACCTATCTAACAGCTAATTACCTATCCAGCACAGCAATTTATTCTCCAACCCCATCTGTCCCAATTTAGTTACCAGCATGTTGTATTGTAATCTATCAGAGGTCTTTGAAAAAATCCAAGTATACTACTTTTATATGCATCTCCTTTCGATGAATTTGTCACCGTACATAAGAAGATTGCCTAAAACATGTAAACAAATCCATGCTGACCAACACAGAGAATACTGCTATTATCAACCCAATTCTAAATCAATCCTAGTCCTCATCAACAAACTGGCTTATACCTTCCTTCATGGTTACACAGTGATCAGAATTCAATATAAAAATTATAAACTCTGTTGAAAGATTCTTGTTAAGCAGGTATGCCAAGGGTGGTATTAAACTCTCTGGAATATTTCCACATGCAATGTTATTTTGTCAACTCTTCCTGGTTTACTAACATCAAGTTGATTTAATTCCTCATAAGCCTCCTGCCTATCAGCCCCTCCTCCATCATACTATCTGCACTGAATTCTCATGATGCTGCATTTATGAGGATGAAATACACTGATAAACTGCTCACTGAAGACCACTAATGAAGTCATCTTCCCATAATCATTCTAATCATTCTTTCTTCTACATGTGACATATTGAAACAACCATCTAGGATTTTTCTTGGCCCAATTGGCTAATTTCTGCTCATACTGCAAATTTGCTGTCCTTACCAACCAAGTCACCTTCCTGGTCTATTTTATGTACTCCTCAAGCAACTAATTACCCTTCATCTTGTGCTGCCTCCACAAAACCTTATTTTTCCAGATTGCATGCTTAATTTCTTCATTCATTATTATTATTATTATTTCGGGCAACTCCAAGGAGTCGACAGACTCATCGAGGGAGGCCGAGGCCCTAACGCCATGTCAAGAACAACTATTCGACATTCACACAGTATCTATCATACCTCACCTTGAACTCATTCACGGTCATAGCACCCACAACAGACTCTGGCAGCTTATTCCACTCATTTACCACTCTCCAAGTAAAAAACCAGCTCTAACACCCTTATTAACCAAGTTTCCATGCCCATTTTCCATGTATGGCCCCTAGTCCTCCCACCACCAGTCCTATTCTCAAAAATATCTCCTGAATTAATCTTATAGAAACCCTTCAGTAATTTGAATGTCTCAATCATATCACCCCATTTTCCGCCTATCAACCAATTTTTGCAACCCACAAATCTTCAATCTGTTCTCATAAGGTTCATTCCACAGACCTGCCACATTCTTGGTCACTCATCTCTGGATCCTCTCCACCTCCTCCCCATCAAGAAGAAACCCTGGTGCCCATATCTGGGCACAGTAGTCCAGATGGGGTCTTATCAGGGCTCGATATAGAGGAACAATAACTTGTTTGTCTCTACTTGTTAAAGTATTTTTCAGTAACCAAGTGATTTGATGAGCTGATTTAGCCACTTTTGCAATGTGCCCCCTAAACTTCAACTCCCTATCCACCAACACTCCCAAATCCCTGGCCTCATCAATCTCCTGGAGTATGGTTCCACCAATGTGACATACTGCTGCTAATCTTTTCACTCCAAAATGCATAACCTCACACTTTGCAACATTAAATTGACATCCATTTTTCCTAGCCCAGACCTCCAAACTATCCAAATCATCCTGCAAAATTTTGACATCCTGAGCACTCACAATTGCTCTACCCAACTTTGCATCATCAGCAAACAAGTGAACACTTCCTCTCAGATCCTTTCCTATATTGTTAATGAACAAATTGAAAAGTAGTGGTCCAAGAACAGAACCCTGTGGCACACCACTAGTCACAAGCCGTCTTTTGGACTCCACTGCTGAATAAACCACTCTCTGATATCTCTCCATCAACCACCTTCCTATCCATCTCACCAACCCTATATCCATCCCCATTTGCTCCAGTTTACTGATTAGAGTTCCATGCGGTATCCTGTCAAAGGCCTTGGCAAGGTCCAGTAGAATCACTGTAAACCCATTACCCTTATCCAGTTCAGACATCACTGTGTTATAAAATGTGAGCAAGTTACTGAGGCATGATCTACCTTTCACAAAACCATGTTGCCCCCCATACAGTATCCGATTTTCATCTATCCAATCCTGTATTCTTCTCTTGACTAGTTTCTCCAAGACCTTGACAACGATTCCTGATATGCTAATCGGTAATTTACAACAGTAGTCTTGGAACCTCCTTTATGCAGTGGAACTATTTTCCCCTCTTTCGACCCCTTGGGACTAACCCAGACCCGAGACTCAGATTAAACAAAATCTTCAAAGGTACTGCCAATTCTTTAGCCGCTTCATGTACGACACGAGCTGGTATACCATCCAATCCCACAGATGTACTGACATTGAGGTTTTGCAATAGACTACTCACCTCCACCTCATTCACCACAATTCCCGTATAATCTATTGGTTCATTCATTTCTGCAATTTATCCATTTTACTCTTACCTTATTCAGCCTTATTCAAGATCTGATCAAGATCAGAGCTGACAGCTAAAGAGCTCTTCATCTATCTCTGTTCCACTATGCTATAGGTACTAGATGCTCTTACGTTTTTCATAAACACCAGTCTTGTAGTTCCACTTGTTGAATTCCAGCCAAAGTGACTATGGCTTAAGACTAGGATATTATGTCTGTAAGTGTGTATTCTTAGCCAGTGTGTCTGTTTTGTAGAATGAAAAAAAAAAATAAAACAAGTTTGCAGAAGGGGAAAAATCCTGCTGCCTCCATATGATCCTAGCTAACTGCAAGTATAGTGATGAAAGTGCAATAGGAGAAGAATGGTTAGTGAGGAAAAAGAAAATTGAAAAGAATTCTTCTGCTATGTGGCAAGAAAGATGGAGAATAATTATTGAAGGACAACACTAAGATAGTAGGGCAATTGTAGCAAAGGATATAATGAAATTATTTAATGAGTACTTTATTAGTATACATTGCACTGGTGTGAAAGATACCATGCAACACTTAGAAGGGAGACAAATTGAGTGGTAATATGTTAATAAGGCTGCAGGAAATGGGTACCATATTACATGTATTTTTAGGGAATGTTCAAGAGAGTTGGCTGTGGCTTGACTTAAATTTAATGAGAGTAATGGAAAGCAGGCATAAATAGTGTCCAAGATGACAGAACTATTGAATAAGGTAGACTCATACACTACACTTTCTGATCAAAAATATAAAAAATATCCCAACTCTCACTCTATTACAAAATTAATTAATATGGAGTTGGTCCGTCCTTTGCTGCTATATCAGTCCTCAAAAAACAGCCCCAGACCATGATGCCTCCTCCGCCAAACTTCACGGTTAGCACAACACATTCAGGCAGGTAGTGTTTTTCTGGCAACTGCCAAACCCCCAACTCCTTCTCAGACTGCCAGATAGTGAAGCATGATTCATCACTCCAAAGATCACATTTCCACTGCTCTAGAGACCAATAGCAGTTAGCTTTACACTATTCCATCTGATGTTTGACATTGTCCTTGTTGATGTTGAGCTTTTGTGTAGCAGCACAGTCATGAAAATCCACGATCTTCAGCTCCCAATGAACAACAGATGTGCTTACATTTCTTGAAGAGGTATTTTGGAACTCAGCAGCAAGTATTTCAACCGAGGATTGGCAATTTTTTCATGCCATGAAAAATGTTTTCATGCCACATAAAATCACAGCGTGATTTTATGTGGTCTACCAGGACACGATTATGCTGTTATTGCTACTAGGCATTTCTGCTTCACAACATCATCACTTAGAGTTGATCAGGGCAGCTGCAGCAGGGAAGAAACTTCCTGGAGTTGTTGCAAAGGTAGTATGCTATGATAGTGATATCTCAAAAGTCACTGAGGTCTTTAGCATGGTCCATTTTACTGTTAATGTTTGTCTGTGAAGACTGCAAGAAAAGAAGGTGTGCCTTCTTTTATACCTGTATAACTTTCCCAGTGCTGAGATTTAACAGCATGGTCAGAGACACTGCCAAATCTCTTGTACATTCACATCATACAAAGGCTGACATGCCATCTAATCCCATTGCTATATTCACATTATACTGAGGTAGATGAACTGCCATCTACAGTTAATCTAATTTAATAATTTCATCTGTGTGTCACATTGAAAACTGCAGTATATATCCTCCAATTGGATAATACACCTTTGTAAAGTGATTACTTACTATTTCCTTTGGATTGCCTAGTTAATTTGGATTTAGCTTTCCTAACAATGCTAACTGCACTTTGTATTGTGCCATGATTAGATTTTCTTTATTTTTCCCTCCTTAATGTTTCCTTTCCTTTCCTTTTTTTTTTTTTTTTTTTTTTTTTTAAAGCATCTCCTGCTTTATGATACTACTACTCATCAATTTAACTTCCATTTGGTTTTTGGTTTATCCTACTAACCCTGGGTATGCAGTCTTATACTACTTTCTCCAAACAACTCCAGATCATTTCCCAGCTTCCTCCTAAGTTTCTCATAATTCCATTGTACTTCAACATATACTCCTTCTTAACTAAAAATTCCATGTGTTCAGCAACCCAACTGCCAGCCTGGTTGGCCAAGTGGTTTACATACCTGCTCTCCAACCAACAGATTGCAGGTTCAAATCTTGCCATGGGCATGGATGTTTGTGATTGCCTTTAGATGGGAGATAGATTTCATTGCCTGCTGTGAGACCAATGCCTTGCTTATTGGAGGCCTGAAGTGGCTTGAAAAAGTTCCAAGTTTGATGTCTAGAATGTAAAAATAAATTTAAAAAGAATATATATATATTTAAGTTAAGTGATATTACATCCCATATTGTTTCTTAGCTGAATAAGAAATTCAAAGAGTTTCATGCCGAATATAGAAACCATATAAAGTTCGGCGATTCCAAGCATAAGCAAATACCTGGATACTGCAGCAACTGACCCTTTAAGTAGTGCAAGCTGAGGCAACTCATATCAAAGGTGGAGCAAGCTCCGATCACTATTCTTGATATTTACCCATAATGTGAACTTAGCTCCTAGGAGCTGTATTATTGATAAAAATATAAAAAAATCCTTAGCCCACTGATGGTACAAAATGTACTATAGGTGTGCAAATAACCTTTCATGGGTGGGAGCAGCATTAAAAAAAAAATTAAAAAAGCCTCCAATTACAAGTTAGCAGATTACCACAATGTCCACAGACTTCCTCAGTAATGGATACATCTGATACTGTTACCAGATCCAGCATTTTCAAACCCCAGGTCCCCTCCATCACATGCTGTTTCAGATAATTTCAGATCCATCAGTAACTATATAAATTCCATTTCTATTTTACCATGCACCCTTTCATTTGTTCAGTCTATGTCATTATAGATGAAATTCCCCATAATAATGGCTTCGCCTGCACTCATTGCAAGTAATCTGCTAATACATGGATTCCAATCTTTATGTGCATCTCCACTCATTTAGCCAGTTGCTGCTCTCTGCTCAGTTGACACATGAAAGGAGTCAGAAATAGGAGGCCATTGTGCATTCATTCAGGTTTCTCACATTGAAAGTAGCTCTGACAATGTGTTCAAGTAGTTTAGAACAAACAGGACAACTCAAGGGCAAGCAAATAAGCATGCATTTTATTGGATGCTGAAAATTGGATGCTGAAGTTTGGTTAGATTTTAGTTTGAAGAAAACTTCTGTTTTGGTGACTATCATTATAGTGTAAAGGCAATGCCACAGTTAAACTGAGAAATACTCTTTCATTAATGAAATATAATGAGAGAACCTTTGATTAATTTTTTGTAGAAATTTCAACTTAAAAATTAAGGGCTTGTTTTTTGTAATCTTTTAAAATCATGAAAGAAATGAGAGTTAGCATATTATTATTATTAGTGTTATATCTCGATGTACTGAACTATACAATCCATCATACACACACTTCTTATTCCTTCATCAAACTATGTCACTATCCACCATCTGGCACTAAATTATGATATTTTTGTCTGTTAATTGTGTGTGTGTTCTCTGGCCAATATGCTTACAGGAGAGATAAAAATAAGAAATAAACTCTGAGATTAGCTAATTTAACTTAGACTTCTTCAGTTGAAGAAGTCTATATGAAAATTCCTCTCATCATGATGGGAAACAAATTCAGATGTTTTCCAACTGAAGGGCACAACATGCCATTGTTCCTCCAACTCCATTAAAAAAGTCTTGGGAATATGATCTTTATTCCCATATTAAGGAATGAAGACAGCATTTTGACTGAAGTAAAAAATGGGTTTAATTGACTCCAATGTTCATTTTGTTATCAAGATATCTTTGGAGATATAATGTGAGAACTGTAATGTGTACACAAACAGCACAAAAAACAATCGGAAGAGATTATACTGAACGCTTAATGTCTGTCCTAAGAGAGATGCTCTCGGTGGGCACTTGTAGGTAGCCTTGGCTGTTTCCATATTTTGGAAAGTTTGACAGAACCGTATTTATTGAGGTTGGGTATTTAAGGTTCACTGCTAATTTCAGAAAGAAAAAAAAAAGTCTTTCACATTTACATTTATTGCAAGCACAGCAGTTTTGTTCCATTTGATTCTATGCAGGGTATCCAATGCATGGTCTGCTAGACCAGACTACTTATATTGATGGCAGACGTATTTGTTATGTTCTTCCAGGCAGACACTGGCAGTTCATCTAGTTTGACCATAATAAGATAGGCTGCACAAAAAAGGAGCCATGTATGGAGATAGAAATGAGAGGGGGGAAGGGTGTTTTGGGGCAGGGGTAGATAAGAGAAGCAAGCATGATATGGGTTTTTGAAAACAGTGCAGTGATCATATTTCTTTGCAATCTTTGTGATTTTTTTTAATAATTTTTCCCAGATATAGGTGATAGTACAGCATTACTGTAATCTGTAGGTTGAAAGAGATATGAGATGAGGAGAGGACATGTGTTTGGTTAATTTTTTTTTAATTATAATGATTAGATAATGTGATGGATAAGATTAAGTTCAACTGTGAGAGAGCCCTTACTTAACAGAGCATGGCAGCTCTGTCAACTAGATTTTATAATATCATACCATCTTACTGGAAGGGGAGGGGGGGGATGATGGAAAAATCTGTGAATATATCCTTCCATGTGAGTAAGTTATCTGTAAACAGAAAGAATGAAAGAAAGTAAGTATACTATTAAGCAGATGTGTAATTAAAGTGTCAGGAAAGGCCAGATTGCTGTTGTAATTTTTCTTTCTTTCTATATTAAACTGGATTATCAAATTGTGGCTAGGTGATAGAAGTTTCCCCACAGAAAATACTTTCACACGTGAAAGACTTTTCTGAAATCTGCAGTGAATCTTAGAATCAACCCAACTTCAATAAATATGGTCATCTAACTTCCCAAGATATGGGAAACTGTTAAACTTAGATCTTAAATCTTAGATCTTATATGGATGGATCAAAACATAAGGTATGCAATCTGGAAGAAGAAGGTATTATGGAAGAAGCACAAGATGAGTGGTTATAACAACCAACAAGCATGAGAAGTACAAAGAGCAGGAGAGGAAGGTGACTTGCTTGATAAGGGTAGCAAAAGTGTGCAAATATGAGTAGCAGTTACCTAATGCAGCTAAAAAAAATCTTAGGGAATTTTTCAATATGTGGCCAGTAGAAGAAAGAGATTAAATGAAGAATTCACTTTGGATGGATGGCTTATGGGAAATTGAGAGACTTTTCAGAAGTGACATCCCTATGAATCTAAAAAGGAAAGCTTTCAACCAGTGCATACTTCCTGTCCTAACATATGGGGGAGAAACATGGACTTTAACAGAAGCCCTAAAGAAAAAGCTGAGAACAACACAACATTGCAAGGAGAGAAGTATGCTAAAAATAACATTAAGAGATAGGAAGACAAATACCTGGATAAGATCTCAAGCAGGTGTCATGGATCTTGTAAAATATTAAACAGGCTAAGTGGAGATGGGCTGGCCATATTGTCAGATATAATGATGGGAGATGGACCAGAAAAACAACAGAGTGAAGACCAATGGATGGAGCAAGACAAAGAGGAAGACCGAGAAGAAGGTGGAGGGATGAACTGGAACAAGTTGCAGGAGCGAGATGATGGGAAAGGCAGAAAACCAAGTGGTCTGGAAAACCATGGGTGGGAGACCTTCATCCAGCAGTGGACAGAACCAAATGGTTGAAGAAGAAGAAGAAGAAAGAATGATTATGGAAGGATGGTACTGATTGGTGAAAATGGAGGAATGATAAACAATGCACAGGATATAGTTGAGGTATTTAATGAGCAATTTATAAAGGTATTTCATTCTTGTGAATGTGACATCATGCAAAACTAATACAATGGGAAAGAAGGAGGAGGAAGAATTGTTAGTAAGTGAGCAGCAGGTATATGAGGAATTGAATGAACTTGATGTTAATAAGGCTGTAGGACTTGATGCTATTTCACTACATGTTTTGAGGGAATGTTCTCGGGGAGTTAACAATAGCTTTTATATATATTTTTAACATGACTCTTGCACTGGGCCAAGTTCCAAAGGAGTGGAAAGAGGGCAAAATTGTTCCGATTCATAAGGAAGGTGTGTACTCCAAGGGTCTGTTTTGAGTCCACTACTGTTCATTTGTTTGTAAATGATATTGGGAAAGCTCTAAATGGTGATATGCAGTTGTTTGCAGATGATGCAAAGCTGGGGAGAGCTAACAGGAATAGAGAAGATGCCATGGCTTTGAAAGAGGACTTGAATACACTGGCTGAATGGGTGTGGATATCAATTCAATACTGTGAAGTGTAAGGTTTTGAAATTTGGGAAACCAAGATTGGATGTAGAGTATGCAATCATTGGCAATATCTTGGAAGAGGTAGAGAAGATGAGATATCTGGGAGTAATTGTGGACATGGACCTAAAATTTCAGGGACATATTGCTTAAATTGTGATCAGTGATGTAACGAGGGTATGAAGCGCCTGTGGCAAGTCTAACTTGCGTCCCCAACCAAAAAATATATTATACGTTTTGCGTATAACACTGATTGTGATGACAGCACAGCAGAAAAGGGGAACGATGTGGAGGAACTTGTAGAAGTAACAATGTTATGGTTCCTCTATTTAAGGCTTTGATCAGGTCACATATGGATTACTGTGCACAGATTTGGTCATCTGGTGTTCAAAAAGATGAAAATCCAGAGATGATTGAATTAGATGATTTCTGGTTTCTGGAATGTGAGTATGAAGACAGATTGAGAAAATTAAATTTTCAGAAATTGGTGGATAGCAGGAGGAGAGGTGATATGATCGAGACATGTAAGCTGTTAAGGAGTTATTATCAGATTAATGTGGGGGAGGTTTTGTATAGAATGGGTGAAATAGGGAGAGAATAAGAGGTCATCCCTGGAAGATATATATGGGGAGTGTGAGCAAGTAGTAGGCTTTTTGCATGGAAAATGGTGAGTGATTGGAATGCATTACCTGAGAGTGTGGTGAGCGTAGAGACAGTAAACATATTTAAGGCTCGGTATGATAAATTGTGTGTGTAATAGTGGTACTCCCCATGATGAGTCTTTTGATTCTGGGGAGGTTTAATAATAATAATAATCTCCACCCAACAGCGTTACAAGTTGCATACTGAATCTCAGAAGAAGCCTCAGTGACTGGGGTGAAATACTGGAGTTATTAAACCGTTATTTTAATTTATTTCATGTATAAGGAAGGTGTGTACTCCAAGGGTCTGTTTTGAGTCAGAATATGCCAAATCCACATTCAAATATAACAGCCATCATCACCTCTTCTCTTGTAAATATGGTACAGGATTTCAGTAACGCAAATCCGTCACTAAGCACTACAAAAAGTTTCTTGCGGCAAACACAGTCCATTTTATCTGCACTCTCCAATGCATAGGAAAACATTTACCACAGATTCTCTATTGATTATTGCATGGAATGCCAATGGCCTTAAAAATAAAATACTAGAAGTGCAGGAATTCAATGACAGATATAATCCAGATATATTATTAATTAATGAAACTCACCAGAGACCTGCTGACAATCCTAAATTCAAAAGATATCAACTTTACAGGAATGATAGGCTGGATTACAGAGGTGGTGGTACAGCCATCCTCATCAAAAATCACATCAACCATCATGCTGTAGCCATACTTACAACCACTAATCTCGAAGTTACAGGCCTCAATGTCATCACAAACTCCGTCGGAATCATAAAAATCTATGCTGCTTATAACCCACCATCAAAAACATTGTTGACCACAGATCTGGATGCTATCCTCGGCATTAAACTACCGGTTATTATCGCCAGAGATTTAAATGCAGAACATCACACTTGCAGTAGGTCTATAAATAGGAATGGTCACATCCTCTTTAACTACACAAGCTCAAATTGCGCAGCTGTGGCTGGCCCCTCAGTGCCAACTCACCACAGTCCCACTGGTTCATCCGACGTCTTGGATATAGCTGTCCTTCAGAATGTCAATATGCAGTACACCCTAGAATCATTGAATGAATTATCATCAGACCACAATCCTATTCTGCTCCAACTGGGTTATCAGAGGGGACTTCCCCCCTTTGCCTCGCATTCCCTGGGAAAAACTATCCAAAATGCTTCCAAACTACATTGATCCCGTCCCTCATATTAATTCCAAGGAAGAAATTGATTCTGCAGTCAATAAACTTACTGATCAAATCAACAAGCCATAGCATCTATCACCTCAAATTCAATTGCTTTCAAGCCCTAAACGATTACCAGATGACAAAATGAACTTAATCAGGGAAAAAAATAAAGCAAGAAAAAGATACCACAATACCAGAGCATCCCAAGACAAAAAATATCTCAACAAAATGAACAGCGCAGTGAGATATACACTTAAAGTCCACAGAAACAAACTAGGGAAGACAAATTAGCCTCCATATCACCTGGTGATCAAACCGTCTGGAAGTTCCTGAGAAACATCAAAAACAAAACTCTTCCTCCTCTCAAATCTGACCTGAACATTGTTTACACAGATGCAGAAAAAGCCGAAACTATAGCTAAAAATTTAGAAAAACAGCATAGCCCTTCATACAATAATCTAAACTCCAATCATATTTACAAAATCCACCGCCACGTCAGACACGTGTTAAAACAGCCTGATATAGTTCGCCCACCGATTAGAGGCCCCTTGACACTTCTGCGCATGTCAGAAAAAGGAGAATCCATTCCGATAATAGGGTAATAAATTTGTCTTCTGGGATGTGTTTGTTTATTAATACAGGTCGGAAAATTTAGCTTTTTCTTTTATGAACATAGTAGTTTTTAAAGTGTAACTATTTTGCTTGTATAACAGTTGGAAAAATGTACGTAGAGTATTAACAAAATTAAAAGGTATAGCATAAAACAAAAATTTAACTAAGTTTATTTTTAAGAAAGTTTTCTATAAAATAAAAATATTATACAGAAAAACAGAACTTTTTTCAAATGAACTTAGATATTCTAAACTTACATTATTCTTGTTGAGAGGCTTATACGCTGGTTAGACATGATAACTAATATTTAAGGAATTGACAGCGTATACTGGAAATATAGATTAAATAAACTTTAATATACATTTTCCGATATTTCGGCGAACGTCACATTGCCATCTTCTTGGGAACTTACTAAAAAGACACGTGCACACAAGTACTAATAACAGCAAATGAGACTGAAGCTAGGAAGCTAGCGTTTTCCTAAAGTCCTGATGGTGCCCCCTGGCGGGTTATATTGGTAGTTCTTGGCCTTTGGGCTGAAGTTCTTCTGATAAAAGTTTCCCAAATTTGGGGCAGTTTCATGCATCCAAATTGAGGTTTGGCATGTTCCTAAGGGCCGAGGCTGATTCCATGAATAGTCTTTCATATTTGAACTTGCTGCGGTGTATTACTGTGGTTTTCTTCCATCTTATTCTGTGGCGAGTATCCAGAGCGTGGTCTGCAAGCCCAGAGTGGTACTGGTGAAATCGGATGTAATCCTTGTGTTCTGAGATTCTGATATTTGCTGTCCTGCCTGTTTGGCCAAAGTAGGACAGTTTACAGCTGCAAGGGACCTGGTATACACCAGGTAGGTCTAGGGGAAGTGGTTGGTCTTTGGTGCAGCGGATAAGGGATGCCAGTTTTCTGTGTGGTTTGTAACAAGTGGTCAAGTCATGTTTTTTTAAGATTTTATTGATTTTTTCCGAGGTGCCTCTGATGTAGGGAATAGTGATGGATTCAGAGTAATCTTTTTTGTGAAGGGGAGGGGGTGTTGGGTTGTGGATATCTGGGTTAAGTATTTTTTGGATTTTTTGGAGGGGGTAGCCGTTGGCTGAGAAAGTGTCACAGATGTGATTTAGTTCAGTGGTTAGGGCTTGATCATTAGAACAGATTATTTTTGCCCTGTTGAATAATGTTTTAATAACTCCATATTCTTGTGAGGGGGGGGTGGTGGGATTGTTGGTGAATGTATCTGCCTGTATGGGTGGGTTTTCTATAAACTGAGAAAACCAAGGTTCCATCAGGTTGGTGGGTGACTAGTGTGTCTAGGAAGGGGAAGTTATTGTTTTCCTCTTTTTCCTGGGTGAATTTGATTCTAGGGTGTTGGTTGTTCAAGTGTGTTAGGAAGGAGAGGAGTGAATCCGGGCCATGTGGCCAAATAGCAAAAACATCATCAACGTAGCGAAGCCATATGGTAGGTTTTTGTGGGGCTGAGTTTAAGGCTTTCTCTTCAAACATCTCCATGAAGAAGTTGGCCAAGGGTGGGGAAAGTGGTGAACCCATGGCTGTCCCCTCTATCTGTTTGTAGAATTTTTCCTGCCAAACGAAATAGCCTGAGTTCATTGTAAACTGAAATAGGGCTGAGATATTGGGAGGAAATTTAGCTTGGATTAGCTCTAAGGTTTCTTTGAGGGGGACATTCGTGAATAGGGAGGAGACATCAAAACTGACCATTATGTCATTATGTTGGAGTGTAAGGTTTTCTATACTGGCTTTGAAGTGGGCTGAGTTTTTTATGTGTGATGGTGTATTGCCAGTATAGTGTGAGAGCGCTTTGGCTAAATGCTTGGCTAGTTTGTAAGTGGGGGAATCAATGCCATCTACTATGGGACGTAATGGCACATTTTCTTTGTGTATTTTTGGGAGCCCATATATGCGGGGGGGGGGTCTAGAGTTATAGGGTTTTAGTCTGTTGGTAATCTCCACAGGCCCAGAAGTGACCTTCTTAAGGAGCCTATGGAGTTTTCTAATTTGTGAGTTGGTGGGATTGTAATCAATGGGGAGGTAAGTGGAACGATCTAATAATAAAGCCATGAGCTTACCTGTGTAGTCTTTAAGATTGAGTACCACAATGGCGTTCCTCTTATTCGCTCGTTTGGCAGGAAAAATTCTACAAACAGATAGAGGGGACAGCCATGGGTTCACCACTTTCCCCACCCTTGGCCAACTTCTTCATGGAGATGTTTGAAGAGAAAGCCTTAAACTCAGCCCCACAAAAACCTACCATATGGCTTCGCTACGTTGATGATGTTTTTGCTATTTGGCCACATGGCCCGGATTCACTCCTCTCCTTCCTAACACACTTGAACAACCAACACCCTAGAATCAAATTCACCCTGGAAAAAGAGGAAAACAATAACCTCCCCTTCCTAGACACACTAGTCACCCGCCAACCTGATGGAACCTTGGTTTTCTCAGTTTATAGAAAACCCACCCATACAGGCAGATACATTCACCAACAATCCCCCCCCCCTCACAACAATATGGAGTTATTAAAACATTATTCAACAGGGCAAAAATAATCTGTTCTAATGATCAAGCCCTAACCACTGAACTAAATCACATCCGTGACACTTTCTCAGCCAACGGCTACCCCCTCCAAAAAATCCAAAAAATACTTAACCCAGATATCCACAACCCAACACCCCCTCCCCTTCACAAAAAAAGATTACTCTAAATCCATCACTATTCCCTACATCAGAGGCACCTCGGAAAAAATCAATAAAATCTTAAAAAAACATGACTTGACCACTTGTTACAAACCACACAGAAAACTGGCATCCCTTATCCGCTGCACCAAAGACCAACCACTTCCCCTAGACCTACCTGGTGTATACCAGGTCCCTTGCAGCTGTAAACTGTCCTACTTTGGCCAAACAGGCAGGACAGCAAATATCAGAATCTCAGAACATGAGGATTACATCCGATTTCACCAGTACAGCGACTCTGGGCTTGCAGACCACGCTCTGGATACTCGCCACAGAATAAGATGGAAGAAAACCACAGTAATACACCGCAGCAAGTTCAAATATGAAAGACTATTCATGGAATCAGCCTCGGCCCTTAGGAACATGCCAAACCTCAACAAATTTGGATGCATGAAACTGCCCCAAATTTGGGAAACTTTTATCAGAAGAACTTCAGCCCAAAGGCCAAGAACTACCAATATAGCCCGCCAGGGGGCACCATCAGGACTTTAGGAAAACGCTAGCTTCCTAGCTTCAGTTTCATTTGCTGTTATTAGTACTTGTGTGCACGTGTCTTTTTAGTAAGTTCCCAAGAAGATGGCAACGTGACGTTCGCCGAAATATCGGAAAATGTATATTAAAGTTTATTTAATCTATATTTCCAGTATACGCTGTCAATTCCTTAAATATTAGTTATCACATCTAAACTTACAGTTGAGAGATCTGAGACACTTTAATGTCCTAAACCGATTAATTATTTATGACTTGTTGTGACTCTTTTAACAAACCCATGCAAAAAAAGTTGGAAAAAAAAATACCATTATCAAATCCTTTTAATCTTCATAGTCAGCTGAATCGGTGTCCGAATCGCCATCACTTTCACTTAAACTGATCATCAAAGGTTCGCATAATTCTTCGATAATTCCGTCACTGTCCCAATACATATTTTCCAATGAGGTGACATGAAAGCAATATTTTCTTCAGTTTTGAACTGTAATACTTTCAATCGCCTGTTCTGAAAGCTTAAAAAGTTTCGACATGTCAATATCTCCAGTTACGTTGCGATGGCGAATGAAACTTTTCACTTCTGCCCAAACATACTCAATAGCATTAACACGTTCATTGCCAATCACGCGATATCGTGCGATGCGAGTTCTCACCAAACGACCGATCACGCGTTATCGCGTGGACGTCCCTAACAAAATAAAAAAATAAAAAAAAAATTTACCCACCACACGAAATTCCAATTTTCAGCTTGGCAATGAAAGTGTTAATATCGCAATGATATGGTGGTAGCCTCAAAGCTAGAAATCCATGCTCTTTGAGCATCGTGTCGAATTTAAATAGTTTAGTTGTGGGTGAGTTTCGTTTGACCAAATTAAGCAATTCGATTTTTCGCATATCTGGGGAATGAGAAATGTTATTTGCAGAGAGCTAATCCATAAGAACTTGCTTCTTATTAGACCAATTTGGAACTTTGTTTAATCGAACAGTTATAACAACAGCATTTTTAGGAAGGTTTGGAATAAGTTTTTCTTCTGCCCACTTTTCGAAGATCGTAGAATTCATTTGCCTATGGTAATTGGCTTTGTATAGTAAGTTTGAATTCGGTAAAAAACCCATTTCTCCACCCGCACACAAAATTATTATGCGCCGAGAGGCATTTCCGGTTTGTAGCACTCCACATTCTTCTTTAGACTGCCAAGATTTTCCATAAGTTAAATTACTATCAATCCAAGTTTCATCTAGATACACAATCGGTCTTTTCTCCTCCCTGAAACGTCTTATTGCTCTCAAATACTGCGTCCTAGATAAAACAATGTCACTTCGCTCCATGATAAGTTTCCTTTTATTCTGGGACTTTTTAAAAAAAATATCCGATTTCATGAAGTATTTTCCTTAAAGTTTCTCTTTTCCAAGGAAAATTAATTTTTTCTTTAAGCACAGGAATCAATTTCGGAACAGTTGGCACTCTTTTCTCGACCACGTAAAATTCGTGAATAGTTCTTCTTATAACGTCTACATCAAAATCATTCAAAGCTACGGTTTCGATGGTTTTCTTTACTCTGGCGCTTTATTTTAGGAGATTTAAATTTTGGCTTACCTTCACCTTTTGATTCCCTACGAATTCTTTTAACAGTCGACCTCGATACGCCCGGAATTGCACTTGCACGTTTCATGACTTGAGAAAGGGGAACAAGGAGACGATTCTTTTTTTCGCAGAATGCAAGCACATTATTCAATATTCTTTTGCAAGAGCTACTGAAACGTTTAACAACAGAACTTGTTGACTGTACTGGATCTATCATACAAATTAATAATAAAAAATAATGCAAAAAAGCGACAACAAAAATCAAGCTAGTACTAGTACAGCGACAGACAAGAAAGCACATGATTTCGCATGTTGGCATTCGTACATCCTTCATTTCTCTCTCCCCTTCAACATGAATCGACTATTCTTGGCAAAATGCCAAGGAGAGATCTACAAACGGTGGGCGAACGATACCTGTACCAGCCAACTCACACCTACTTCCCCAGCTGAAATTTATGACATTATAAAGAACTTAAAGAATAAAAAAGCTCCAGGGCCTGACGGCATATCCAACAAAGTTATTAAACTGCTACCGTGAAAGGCCATCGTATATCTTACAACAATAATAAATGCTATGTTCAGGCTTAAGTACTTTCCCTCTGCATGGAAGTTGGCAGACGTAGTTCCCATACACAAACCTGGCAAGGATCCTCAGCAGCCTCAAAGTTATCATCCCATAAGTCTGATTTCTAATTTGGGCAAAATAGCAGAAAAAGCTATCCTTACCAGAATTCAGTAAAAAATTAAACATCCTTCCTTCAGAACGGTTTGGTTTTCGCCAATTTCACAGTACCACCCAACAAATTCATAGACTAATCGAATTCATTACCACAAGTTACAATTGGCACCAATACACTGGAGCAGTTTTTCTTGACTTAGAAAACGCGGTCGAATTGCTTTCAAGCCTAAACGACTACCAGATGACATAATGAACTTAATCAGGGAAAAAAATAAAGCAAGAAAAAGATACCACAACACCAGAGCATCCCAAGACAAAAAATATCTCAACCAAATGAATAGTGCAGTGAGAGATGCACTTAAAGTCCACAGAAACAAACTACGGGAAGACAAGCCTCCATATCACCTGGTGATCAAACCGTCTGGAAGTTCCTGAGAAACATCAAAAACAAAAACAAATCTCTTCCTCCTCTCAAATCTGACCTGAACATCGTTTACACACATGCAGAAAAAGCCGAAACTATAGCTAAAAATTTAGAAAAACAGTGTAGCCCTTCATACAATAATCTAAACTCCAATCATATTTACACTTTGGACTACTATACAAGTTGATTTTAGCTGGCATTCTATTAGATCTAGTCCAAATTATAAAGTCATTTCTTAGTGACAGACGAATGCAAGTTAAACTAAATGATATATTATCTACCCAGCGACGCATCTTGGCAGGAGTGCCTCAAGGGTCCCTACTGGCACCGATATTTTTCACGATTTACATGGCGGACATTCCGCACAATCCAATGTCATCCATCATGGCCCTATACGCAGACGATACAGCTATACTGACCAGATCTATTAAACCGCACCTTGTCACCAAGAAACTGCAAGAAAACCTGCAGAGATTAGAGCACTGGTTCTCGGAATGGAGATTGCAAGTAAACCCTCAGAAGAGTATCGCTATGCTCTTCACTAAAAACTCAATATCTCCCAAAGATGACATCTTCCTATTTAATATCAAGATTCCCTGGAAAGCAGAAGCCAAATATCTGGGTGTACTGCTGCACAGAAAACTAACCTTCAGTCCACATATAAAAGCCTCATGTACAAAAGCGTCAAGTCATTGCACAGCTTTACCCTCTTATCAATAGGAATAGCAAGCTGGATACCAAAATAAAACTGCTCCTTTATCAGTTGATGATTCGACCCATTATTACTTATGCGTCCCCAGCCTGGAGTCACATCTCAAGTACAAATATCCTCAAACTACAGAGAGTGCAAAACAAATGTCTGCGCATGATCATAAACGCACCATGGTATATCAGAAATGTCCAACTCCACCGGGATACAAATATCCCCTACATCTATTCTTTCCTGCAGTCTTCAGCAGTAAAGTTCTTCTCAGCATCCTCTTCACATCCAAATGAATTAGTGCAACAAGCGGCAAATTATGATGAAACAGACTTCTCCAAATATAGGAGACCCAAGGCCATCCTACTTCCAAATGAAGATCTTTAAATCGCACCCACTCAGGCAGAGCACTTAGCTCATAAACTTTTCCTCACACAGCAACCTTATCAGATAGCAGGGATTATAAAAGCATTTTGCTTCACCCTTATAGTCAGCAACGTCTTGCGTCTTGCATATAGAGATATGCAGTAATATAATAACCCTTGTTGACGACAAACGGTGATGGTTTTTCTGGATTTTTTCCCCGTCAAACTTTTTAAACTTTAATAGGTTAATATATTGTATTATTATATTTTTATTATACGATAGTTTAAAAACGGAAGTGTATCGTGTACCGGGTTACAGAAAACATTTAGTTGTCAAATCTAATTTCCATTTTTCATGCTTAGAATTTCATAAATTTTTAAAAGCCCTACCAGATTTTTTAAAGAAGATCTTATCATCTGGCAAGTACAATAATTAGAACTGTTAACTTTTACACATATTTATGTACTACATCATTAATATATTTGAGGGTTTTTTTTTTATAAATGAATAATAATTTTCATAGTTAGAATTAAAATGCGTCTTTAAGTTAAACCACCGCACGAATTATTGATTTATCAAATATTATTGTATAACTAACTAAAAATGTAGTAGTAGTATATTTTTTATTTATAATAAAAATATCTTGGGGGATACAAGTGTCCCACTTTTGTGTTGGACAAAAATGGCCACATTATTCATACTCCAGTTATTTGTGATGTTCGGCACACATTATTTACTTACTGTAACTTAACAACATTATTAAAATTTAAAAATATATAATAATAACGGATAATAATGATCAGAACACGAACTGTAAACGACGTATTTCATCTTTAATTCACTTTTGCTGCCACGCAGAAGTAAAATAAATAAGCTACTAGATCGACTGTAATTAACTAAAACGTTCGATTTAATGGAAAGCTATTCCTGAGTTTTCATCAGAATTATGTATGTCGATGTTTGACATTTAATGCTAACAAAATTGAACGCGGTCGTTCTGGATAGGAGTTGTTTGTATTAAACTGCGACCGCCCAACATAATTAGAGCAATATGTAGTAGACACGGTAAACATGTTTTACTGAATGAGTCAACACCCACCTTTTCATATTTGATTTATGTCAGCACCTACAAAAAATAGGAGAAAAAAAAAAACATCCGCAGGGAACAATGAAATTACTGTAATTTGTTATATATTGCTCACTATAGAAATATATGTATATAAAGAAGGCGGAATTATGCAAAGTTAAAGCCTTTTTCTATAATATTATGTGGAAACTGAACACAGGAGTCGGTTGATGCTTAAGTGGTTATTACAGTGAATCTTCTTCTTCTTCTTCTTCTGCAGCTTCTCCCACTTAAGTGGAGTCACTGCTCATGATGAGTCTCCTCCACATCCTCCTGTCTTGGGCTGTCACCATATACAAGTTCTTCATCCTCAAGTCCTCTTCTACCAGCTCCCTCCATCTCTTCTTTGGCCGCGCACGCATCCTCCTTCCTTGCACATCCATCTGCATAACCCTTCTTCCCACATATTCGTCCTCCCTCCTCATCACATGACCAAACCATCTCAACCTTGCCTCCTGTATCTTCGCTCCTAGGTTCGTAACTTTCACTGCTCCCCTCACATAGTCATTTCTCAGACGACCCTTTCTGGTCACACCGCACATCCACCTAAGCATTCTCATCTCTGCTACTTCCATCCTGCTGATGTTATTTTCCTCAGGGCCACAGTTTCTATAGCATACGTCAGAGCTGGCCTCACTACTGTCCTATAGATTTTGCCTTTCAGATTGATCGGGACCCTCTTATCGCATAACACTCCAGCCATCTCCCTCCAGTTCCTCCAACCCGCTTGTATCCTGCATCCTACTTCCTTCTCAGCTCCTCCATCTTCTTCCACTGTTGAACCTAAGTATCTAAAGTCTCTCATCTTCCTGATGACAGTTCCTTCCAGCTCCAGATCTGTCGCCTGTCCGCCGCCCACTGTGCAACACATATACTCTGTCTTACTTCTGCTCAGTCTCATACCTCTCTCTTCCAGTACTTTTCTCCATCTTTCCGGTTTAGTTCCCACTTCTTCTCTTGAATCTGCACACAGCAAGATGTCATCTGCATACAACATTGTCCAAGGAGCATCTTCTCTCACCTCCTCCGTCACCACCTCCATCACAATGTTAAACAGAAACGGACTTAATGCTGACCCTTGATGCAAGCCAACTGTTACTTGAAAACTTTCTGTCTGTCACAGACAGGTCCGAACACTTGTCTTCACATTTCTGTACATCTCCTGCACCAACCTGACATATTTCTCCAGAACCTTCTTCTCCCTCACACACCTCCAGACTTCTGCCTTGGCACTCTATCGTATGCTTTCTCCAGATCAATAAATGCCAGATGTAGCTCCCGTTGTTTCTCTCGAAACTTTTCCATCATCTGCCGTAACCCAAAGATAGCATCTGCTGTTGATCTACTAGGCATGAAGCCAAATTGTTCCTTTGCAATCTCCACCTCCTTCCTCAATCTTCCATCCAAAACCCTTTCTAGGATTTTCATTGTGTGGGACATCAACTTTATTCCTCTGTAATTTTTACAGTCTTGTGCATCCCCTTTATCCTTGTAGATGGGGACAAGATTACTCTCCCTCCATTCCTCGGGTATATTTTCCTTTTGGCAAACTTTCATGAACAGGTCCCACAGCAGGATAATTCCCTCTTCCCCCAGTGCCTTCTATGCCTTCACTGGAATCCTGTCGGGGCCCACCGATTTTCCATTCCTCATCCTCTTCGTGGCCTCCGTCACTTCCACTCTACTGATGTTCTGCACTATGCTCTCAGAAGGCTGCCCATCTTCTCTGTGAGTCCTTGCATTTTCCTCATTCAAAAGTCCCTCAAAGTATATTCTCCATCTGTTTCTTATGTCCACATCCTTCCATAATACTCTTCCTTCAGCGTCTTTGATATGCCTCACATGTAAGATGTCCTTTGCTGCTTTATTTCTACATTTCGCTAGTTGGTAAATTTTTCTCTGTCCTTCCTTTGTTTCTAATTGATCATACAGATCTTGATATGCCATGGCCTTCGCCTGTGCCACAACTCTTTTGGCTTCTTGCTTTCTCTCTCTGTACACCTCTCTGTTCTCTTCCACTCTTGACTCATCCCACTTCTGCTTTGTCTTCCTCTTAGCTGTCACTGCCACTTGTACATTATTATTCCACCACCAACCCTCCTTCTGCTCTCTAATCTTTCCAGATGACTCACCAAGCACCTCGATTGCATATACACATAATACGACCACCCGCTCTTCTCTAAGACCCAATTTCATTTGCATGATCCTGTCGTTCCTTCTACCCACTTCCAGTACTTCGCCCTTCATTCTGCCACACACCACAATTCCTACACCATTTCTTCCCTCGTTATTCGCTCCAGAGTAGAACAATTTATATCCATCTCCCAGTTCCTTTGCCTTTCCCCCCTTCCATCTTGTCTCCTGCACACATAAAATGTTCAGCTTCCTCTTTCTCACTGTGTTATTACAGTGAATGACAAGCTTATATGTGCGGAGGGTCCATGTTAGTCAAGCTTATACTGATATCCTCATCCAAATGTATGTGAGAATTACAGACAAGTAAGTTATGTAGGATCTTAATTAACGGTAAGGTGATAACAGTTTATGGAGAGTAGTCGTAGATAGCATAGTCGGGAAAGGTAGAATATAAAGGAAAGCAAGTATGTGAAGGAATGATAGAATGGATGGGTGTGGCGGGAGCACCTGGCAATAAAAAGCTCTTGCAATTAATTCTGCCTCTCTCTCTCTCTCTCTCTCTCTCTCCCCAGCTAGATTTCTTACTTTATCTATCCATTTTTATCTACATCTTTGTATTTCACTGGCAATTCTGTTTCTTTAACTCAGAGACACATGGAAAGGGAATGAATACACCATGCTACTTATGGACTTTGATAAGCTTTTGACAGGATACAGCATGGAAGACCCTTGCATAAATTGGAGAATACGGAACTGGATTGTAAAGTATTAGCGCGAATAAAAGGACAGTTAACAGAGATATCAAAATATGGCGTATGTGAGTCTGCAAAGTGACCAGTGGTGAGCCACAGGGACCAGTGCTTAGTCCATTGGTATTCAATCTTTACATTAATGATATGGAAACGATTTGACAGGTAACATATAACAATTTGCCGATGATGCAAAGATAAGCAGCATAATTAGTAATGCAATCGAGATACAGCACTTGCAGAATGATTTGAACAGGCTGAAATTGTAAACATGTGAAAATGGTTGTCAGTTTAATGTTAGTAAATGTAAAGTTATGCACCTTGGTGTAATGAGATATCCAATGGCATATTATATTGGCTATGGATCTTGGAGTTTTAGTAGATAAGAAGTTGAAATTCAAGGGTCATATAGCAAAGATTGCAAATACAACCCAGAGGATTATTTCAAAGTTGAAACGAACCTTGACATGTAAATACAAGGAAATCAATTTTTCTTTTTACAAGGCCTTGTTAAGACCTTACTTGCACTACTGTGCGCAAATCTGGTCTTGAGGTGATTCTGATACAGTGGAGAGAGTGCAAAGGAGAGTATTAAAAATAATATCAGGATTGTGGACTACAGATTGAGAATTTGTGGAATACAGACACTAGCAAACAGAATAAAGAGGTGATATAATTGAGACTTTTTGTACGTCTCAATGCATAACAAACTTCTGAAAGAGTCATACAGGATATCAGTAAGAATTTTTCATTTTATGGACTGTGGGGAAAGGACGAGAGGGCATCCTTGCAAGTTAAGATTCAATGCTGTCAAGAAGGGAGTGAGAGCTATATTTTTCTCTCATACAGTGATGCATAATTGGATGTTGTGTGTGTAAGCAGTGTGAATGAATTAAAATTCCATCTCTTTCTTCTCCTTATAATTATAACCTTTTTTCAATCGATGGCTATTTGACAGTAGCTTATACATTACACAATCCACTCTTACATTAGTCATTAACTAGAAGCATTTTGATGTTATTTGCTAAACTGTAACACGCCTTTTATTTTCATTATACACTCATTGGGCAAAGCATCAGAGATACCTACCTAATAGCTTGTCAGTCCTCCTCTAGCACGAATGTTAGAGGAGGACCGACACATATGGCCTGTACTCTCTGAGGCAATGACTCCGCCAGATGCCAGAGAGAGAATTCCAGCCATGGCTGTTGCAGCATTGTCCACAACTGCACCTTAGACGTCGGACCCGGATACATGAATCTGATGTCTCGCTCTACGGCATCCCAGGGAGATTTGATTGGATTTAAGTCTGCGGACCTTGGAGGTCACTGGATGGTCCCAAATTCAAATGTGTGTTCTTCGAGCCATGCCTGGGTGTTTGCGGCCTGGTGGGACAGCGCACTGTCTTGCTGAAACAGACCATCGTCTGCAGGATGCGTGAAGGCGATAAAAGTGTGTAGGTGATCAGCCAGCAGATTCCGGTAGCTTGCAGCATTTAAGGACCTCTCCACACTCTACGAGCCCTAATGTGTCACATGAGAAGGCTCCCCAAACCATCACAAAGCTACCATCTCCTTAAATAGAGTCGGCCTGGCACGACGGGGCCATGGCCCCATGCTGTCGACGCCACACCCTCCCGTCAACTCGGCACAACTGATAACGGGATTCATCCTACCACACGACTCTGGTTCACTCTGCAGAGGTTCAGTTTTGATGGTCTCGACACCATGCGAGGCGCAATTCCCGAGGACGAGCTGTCAACAGTTGCTCCCATAGCCCATGGTTTGCAGAGTACGCAGTACCATTCGCTCGCTGACGCTGCTTGGATTTCCGACATTGAAACTGGATGTGATTTGTGCCGCCGTTGCCCAGCGGTTGGTCTGTACGAGCCTGGACAGTCTACGTCGATTCCAATATAATCGGAGTGGCATGTGGTTGGCCACTACTTGTTCGCTGGTACGTCCGTTGATGGTATACTTGGGGTAGACCCTTAATACGGTTGTCCTGGAGAACCCTACGGTTCTTACCACTTGGGCGATACAATGTCTTGGGCTGATAATATGTCCACGATCAAAGTCGCTGAGATCGCCACATTTACCCATGTTCGTCGATTGCGATGCACTGTTGGGAAGTCCCGATGTCTGGGTATTTACCGTCTGCGTTCGGATATGTTTCACTCTATGCGGGGAAAGCCAGCTTCAACTTCCCATCTCTTCTTCTTCAACCTTTTGATTCTGTCCACTGCTGGACGAAGGTTTCCCCCATGATTTTCCAGATCACTCGGTTTTCTGCCTCTCCCATCCATCTCACTCCTGCAATTTGTTTCAGTTTATTCCTCCACCTTCTTCTCGGTCCTCCTCTTTGTCTTGCTCCATCCACTGGTCTCCACTCTGTTGTTTTTCTAGTCCATCTCCCTTCACCTTTCTCTAACGTTTTGTTCATGGAGTGTACATCAATTTTATTATTCTCACACATTTATCAAGAAGTTCTTAGTTTAATAATTATCCATAATGTTTCACTATCAAAAGCGCAGGCAAAATTTATAACACATGCATATATATATATATATATATATATATATATATATATTATTGATCATAATTTACTCGGTAGAAAATGTATATAAAAATGAATTTAAATGACTCTATACCAAGAAAGAAAAGTTTAATGTTAAGATACGACTAGTTTCGTTAAAATTCAACTTCTTCAGGTATCACAGGCAAAGAATTAAATAAAAAAATAACAGAGACATGATAAAATACATCAACAAATCTAATATAAAACACACAAGTACATTTAAAAACAGGAATGCGTGTTGGAGTTCCAACTGAAGTTGACTAAGTGCGTGAGCTGACACGAGTGCGCCAGTATTGGACAGTGGCAATGTGTGCATCAGAAATATTGTAGCTAAGGCTGTTATTAATATGAGATGAATCAAGCGATATTTCTCTAGATTCAATTATTCTTCTTTCAAGTTCATCATAGCACACATGGATATTAGAAGTTTGTGGCCAGTCTACAAGGTGTTGGCGGCCTTCATCCGAGTTGATAGAGAAGAGAACGTGGCTAGAGAGAGCGTTGGCCCTGGTGTTCTTCCATGCGTAAAAGGATGGATTTAGCTGTCTGGCCGTAGTATGGTTTGCCACAATATGCATTTGTTGGGTTCTATTCTGAGATGCTGAAACGATGGTATTTTTAATAATTGTTTTTATTCTCGGACTGATTCTGTTTTACGAAAGACACAACTCCTACAACTCTCTATTCAAGACCACACAACCCACAGTTAATTGAAATCAGCCACATGCTATGGCTGATTAGTTTAAACATGACAGTTAAATATCTTTGAAAAATTCAGAAATATCTCTGTACATTCGTCTTAACTTCTTTGCTACTCTATTATAATATGTAACTAGATTACATAAGCATAGCACCCTGAAAGGTATGTATTCATGCCGATCTTCGTAAAGAATCAAATCGCCTTCACCCCCAGTATATACCTTTTAATCATGTTTTGTCTCCGGTGTCATTCTGCAAACAGCGTTACAAGAATGGGGACGTACGATGATACTCATCTGATGGCATCACGTGGTCATTTGAAAAAACCAATGATTTAAAAACGGATATATTCAAATCCTGGATTTCAAATGTAATACACTTTATTTTTAAAAATATCCTTTTAGAGTATGTCCAGCAAAGTTACCACTAATAACGATATATTTTATATACTAAGAGCTGTATAATCACGGAGTTCACGCCACAGATGTGGAGGCTCATCAAAACGTAGTGGCTCATACAGCAAGTAATTATACCTACTGCGTTTTGCATAGGTACTGCTGATCAACATGGCCCATTTAGAGTATGATAAAAGGACATGATGAATTCCAGTTTGTTACTCTGCAAAGGAAATTCAAGTAGGAGATAGGTTTGGTTGGAATTACGCCCGAAGCAACTGACCACGAGGTTGATATATTATCTTTAACTGCAGCACCTTTGTCTGTTTTGTGGGGTGAAAAATCTGCCATCCCTGTATGACTAGTTAACTCGCCTTCAACTGAAAAGTCCTTAAAATGTTCTGTTCTTTCTGTCCTAGAGGAATTTGAACTCAGATCTTTTTTTAGCCCAAACATCAAATGCTGCGTTGTCCTCTTGACTGTGTACAGAGGTGTCCAGGAAGAAACATGGACATTGTTATTAGAAATTAGACATTGAGGCAGAAAGGAAGCAACAAATCCCCCACCCAAATAATATGAAATCTATTTTTTTTAGCTTCAGTTTATATTTTTGTAAAATTTTTTCAGAATTATCCAAAACCCCTATGTATAGCCCAACAGCATTTTTACACTGAAGTGCCGTTGAATTGGGATAGCAGATGCTATCTTGTATATCTGTACCACAACTCCCGCATTTGTGCGCATGTGTGACCGAAACAGTGGTTATACTTAGCTGTCAGCATTGGCTTTTCCAAGAATTCGTCGTCAGAAGCGTAATGGGAAAGACTCGGGATTTAGATGCATTGCACAGAGGGCAGATCGTAGGTGTCCGATGGATGGGTCACTCGATCTCCGAAATTGTCAACGAACTTGGATTTTCTCGTACGACAATTTCAAGAGTGTTCCGGGAATAAAAATTCCGGCAAAAAAAAAAAAAAAAGCACCCAGACAAACTGCAAAGGGCAACCAGCCTTGAATGATCATGGGCTTCGCCGTCTGACTTGCATCGTACAGACCGATAGGGACCAGACAGTAAGTCAGTGCAAGAACCGTGCAACGTTCACTTCACCGTCTTGGCTTTAGGAGCCGCGGACCTACGAGAGTCCCACTTCTAACGGCACGAAACCGGGCTGAAAGCCTTGCCTGGGCTAAAGAGCATCGAAAGTGGATGATTGAAACTTGGCGACGTGTAGCTTGGAGTGATGAATTGCGATTTAAACTTCATAGCGCTGATGGGAGACTGAGGATATGGCAGCAACTCCCATAAAGCCATGGATCCTGAATATCAGGTTAGAACTGTACAAGGTGATGGTGGCTCAGTGATGGCCTAGGGTGTCTTCAGCTGGACATCTTTGGTACCTTGATACGTGTACCAGTGCCTCTCAATGCATCCTATGTGGAACTCATGGCCAACAATTTGTGCCCATTTATGTTCATCATGCATCCCAATGGAGATGGCATCTACCAGAAAGACAACTGTTCAACCCACAGGTCCAGGAAGGCTACTTCTTGGTTTCAGGAGAATTCTGTTGACTTTGAAATAATGAAGTCACCTAGAGGTTTTTATTTAAATCCCATCGAAAATCCTTTGGATACTGTTGAGCAGAATGTTTGGGCCCGTGTCCCATCACGACAGAACTAGAGCAAATTGTCGACAGCTCTGGAGGATGCATTGTTCGCCATACCTGTGAAACATTTCATGAGGAGGCTGTTATCGCGTCTAGAGGAATACAACACGTTACTAGGTAACTAACCCCTAATTTTGAATTAGAGATAGTTACAATAACACATAATCAAATAATTCAGAAGAACACAACAGCAGTCAGCGACAAACAAATATTGATAAACAGAAATAAAATATATACACAAAATAAGAGCTAGTATATCAGCTAATTCACTATAATGGCATTAATTAGTTTATAAATTTATACATTTATTCCAAACAAACGATCAATATTCTTAGCAAATTCAAATATACTCCGTAATAACAATGTATCTGTTTATGTTGTATCCATTTCTTATTAAAAGGGATAGGCTATTAAAGATTTTTGAGACCATATGGATAGTGTATAATGTTTATATCTTATTTCTTTTTATGCTTTTGGAATATTTAGGATTCACGTTTTCGATTTTCACGTAGTTGCTATTTAAGCTTGTTTTACAATTCCATTTGTGTGGAAGTATATGGATGAAGAAATTGGTGTTACTAATCATTCATTTTTTCAGTTTTAAAATTATAAATTTAAACCAAGAACCAGTAATAGAAAAAATTAAAAAATATAAACATAAATGGATAGAAAACGTTCAAAGAATGAAAACAGAAAGATTACCAAAACAAGCCTTACGTACAAGCCATTAGGGAAAAGAAAACCAGGACGTCCTCTTAAACCAGTGTTTCCCCAACCTTTTTGATGATGCGCGGACCCCCCCTGTAGCGCATGTTAATATGTTGCGGACCCCTGTAGCGAATGTTAATTCACCGCGGCCACCATAAAATCAAAAATGGAATTTTTTTTATATTTTACATATCATAAAGATGAAGTAATAGATTACAATTTTACAACACTAAATGTGTCAATTATGACAATGCAATACTATTATAAATGGAGATATTCGGAAGAATATGAACATATCAGTTAGGCCAGGTGTGAGCAACAACATGATAAGATAAAGTTTAATGAAAATAAACCATCCCGCGAACCCTCAGGGGTACGCGGACCACAGGATGGGAAACACTGTCTTAAACGATTCAACGATGACTTCCAAGGCCGGAACAGGCCATGCTAGGCCTAAATCCTTGATACGCATGATGATGATGAAAATTATAAATTTTGTTTTTGGATCACTGATAGTAAGTTTATTAGAGTGCAACCAGTTTGTCACTATTTTTAGATCTGTATTTAACATATTTTGCATTCTATTGACAGAATCTGCAGTGAAGATAATGCAGTGTCATCTGCAAAATTGTTTATTTATACTATAATTGCAGGTCACAGAAATTGTTGATGCAGATTATAAACAACAGTGGTCCAAGCACAGAATCTTGGGAAACTCAGTAATTTAAATGACATAATTTGCTACAGCTTTTGTTTATTTTTATTGTTAGTGATATAGTAGTTAAACAGTTTTTAAACCAGTCAAGAGAATTAGCCTTACTCATTACAGCCTTCAGTTGTTGTTTTTTTATTAAAATATCATGAAATATAGTATTAAAAGCTTTCTGTAGGTCTAGAAAGATTGCTAAATTAGTTTATGTCGATCTTGTTATGAATAAATAAAGTTTGAAGTTCAGCAATGCATCGTCACTTCATTCTCTCAGATCGTAATTAACATGCGTATTAATCTTGCATGCATTTATTAATTTAAGATATATGTTTGTACATATATTTCTAAGAATTTACGGAAAGTCAGTTCTGAAGATGTGGTCCATGTCCAAGTGTAAGGAAGCCTTAGTTTTGGTGGATGGAAATTCTGGACTTCAGATTAATGAAGTGGAATCGTCATATGATTTACGGAAAGTCAGTTCTGAAGATGTGGTTCATGTCCGAGTGTAAGGAAGCCTTAGTTTTGGTGGATGGAAATTCTGGACTTCAGATTAATGAAGTGGAATCATCATATGATCATCATTATGTCTAAACTGTACTTTTTTTTTCTCTCGCCACTCATGGTAGTTAATTCCCCCCCCCCCCCCATTTCGGATTACTAAGACGATTCGAACATTTCCTCCAAACGAGAGATGTGTGTTCTGATAGTAACGACTTATATGAATTGTGTCCGATCAAGTGTGTTCAGTGAATGATTTTTCCTATTTGAAATTATTTAATTCATAAATGCTGTGGAGGATAGTCACATCCAATTTATTTCGGTGATTAAGCCGCAACATTTAATTATTAAGCGCCTAAGTAATCAGTTAATTGAAGACATCACCTAACAGCAAGTAAACTCACAGTTAACCTACAGAACAACCTAGATATGCTAGAAAACACTCCGCTAGCATTTTAAATGTGAGTGGACATTATGAATTCCTGCAGCGCCACCGGATTTTCAAGTCTAAGATCCCTTTCATGTACATCTCGTTTCACCACATCCAAAAAAAGAAACTTAATAGCATGAAAATCCAGTGAACAGAGAAGGTAAGCTGTGACGTGGCATGTTATCCTGTTGGAAAATGTGCCAGTAAGAATAAGAAGTAGAAATCATCACTCCATGTTAGCTCGTTCAGCTCCCATCATCAATGTCTTTGTCCATAATCACAAACTTAAACGCGGATACTGTTCCCCCCCCCCCCCCCAAGGCAATCTACCGCCAATTTATAGCCAATGCCTGGTTGGTTTAGTGTTATTGGCATCTTCATTTAGCATGAGGCTGTTTATTACACTGGACAATAAATGTATATTATAAAAGAGTGATATTTATTTTGTATTTGAATTTAATATTTCGTTCATGTATTTTATTTTCTTAGGTGATAATTTTTACTTGGCCTATAAAGAAATTGCCATTCTTTTTATTTGCTTATTTCATTAAAAAAGCACCTCGCTCACAATAGAAATACTGCTTTGTTGTTAACAAAGAAGTCACATCACCTGTCATCAGTAGCTCACGTTTGTGCTTACCCAGCATTTCACCTAAATGTTTCAACTTTCTTAAAGATATTTTTGAAGCATATCTGGATTAGTCACTCCGTACAGCTTATTTTAGCTACAAAATTAATTTGATCTCACCTCCCCTCATTAATCGGTCGGTGAAACTACACACGTATTGAACTTCAGGATTAAATTCCTAATAACAGTTTCGTATCGTATGTCGGTAATTCATTAAAAAGGATATATCCTAAACTCACCTAGTTTTTATACATAAAAATGCCAATGACTTTTTTCTCGATCCTATTAGAGTGCTAACAAGTATATCCTGATAAAACATGAAAATACTGTCACGTCAGGTATATTAAAAGTGTTGACTTTGAGAATAAATTAATCTTCTCAAAACACGATAATCATATTACAAAACAGCCTCGCAGATATTTATTCAGCTTCTTCAACGTTAATAAGCAAAACTGCTGAGATATTATATTCACTAGACTTTTACATAGTTTGGAAGTTTAGAAAAAGATGCTTGTAATTCATTATGTGGAAGTAATAAAGAATGAATCAAATATAATAATAAAAATTAAATTTAAAAAAAAGACTAACAAAAGATAACGGATTTAGATTAATTCAACAGGTAGATATAAGTAGATATAAAAAAAAAAAAAAAAAAAATTAAGGCTGGCTAGTTGTTTGAGTCTAAAATAGGCGCTGCTAAACATTCATAAATATTGGATAATATTTATCCGAGATAAATATTAGATTTTGTGAGTGTGATTCATCAGATAATTTCTGTTATGTGTGTGAACATGTCCACGCGGTTAGCCGAGTAGCTATGCGCTTCGCAACCGCCTGGGAAAGGAATGTCCTGGGTTCCATACCCGCAGCCCAACGTGAGGAGCTTAAGGATCTTTCTCAGACATAGCCAAGTTAGCCGGTCTTGGGCGTCAATTTCAGGGTTTTTCTCCCCAGTTTATGTGAGGTTAGGTTTTTCTTCCCGCAAAGCAGGCAAACCGTTCTTGAGAACCCAATGCTTCTCAGACAACTACACACGGTTGAGCGGGGGGTAATGACCACACCTCATAGTGAGCTATGAAACCCATGGCCCTACATATGGCTGTAGTGCCAAAGAAGAAGATGTGTGTGCAAACATTTTGCAACAAAATCGCCAAGTAAAAAAAAAAATAAATAAAAAAAAGGAAAAAAAAACCGCGATTATTTGTATTTTGGAAGTAATTTAGGAGGAGAACAAGATAAATTTTGAGCATTACATATACTACTTTTCCAATGATATGGCGTGAACTATTCATCCACTTTGAAGATTGCTATTTCTGTAATATAAGAGTTCGGGATGTTTTCAGGAGGAAAAAAAATCGAAATATCTTTCCTAAGTTTTCTTAGATTACAGGATAGCTGCACTAAGTGTTGATATTTCCTTTGCTTATGGGATAGTCGAATATTTTGTTCCTCACAATACTACATTGTGAGGAACTGAGCTGAAAAAGAATACATTGATCTCATTGAACATATTGTTCAAGATGCCCTACGACTGCCTGCGCGGTTTGTTGGTTGGTCTGTTGGTCGAAATGCGTCTCCACTATTCGACCTTCAGATTATGGATATTTCGAATTTTATCGAAATATCGGAAAATAGGAGACCTGAAATGATTTGAAAAAAAAAAAAAATAAATAAAAAAAAAAAATAAATAAATAAATAAAATTTTCTCCATGACATTGGACCCAGATTGTCTAGTCCTTCTATTTAACATGCTATAAGTCTTCCTCCGTTAAAAAAATAATCATAGACCTAATGAAAAGTTTATAACGAGTTTGGACACAAAAGTGATGTTTTTCCCCTTTTCCTTTTAATACATGGTACGTTTTCACAAATGAGTGACGCAAGTTCAATGAAAGTATCTTTTATCGGTCCGTAAATTAGTTTTTTTTACATAACAGTTGAGAATGTAAATTAAATTTCATTGAATAAGTCGTAAGGAAATTCCTTAAATCCGTTAGTTTATGAGGTTCAATGCTATACAAAAATAATTATTAATTAATATTACTAATTATCAAAATTTAGGATGCTGGAAGTCACTAGAAATACACATTTTTATTCTCATTTAGGCTTCTTCCGTGCAATAATAATAATAATAAATTTGTTGGGGTGGTTTGTTTTGAATTATGGCCGAAACAACGAAATCTGCGAGGCCAGCTATTATGGCTATTAATTACGTGTGTTCTTCTGACCGGTTTATCTGTTTTGCACATGAAAAACTCGAATTTCCGGAAGGAAACACGTTGCAACTGTATGAAATAGGACTACTCACTTTATGTTGCTAACACCTTTCGAATGTCCTTTGGTTGGAAATATCCAGGTTCGAATCCCATCCCATGAGTTAGCCAGACTCATACGGAGGTGGAGGACTTTTCCTCCAGGAGGCTCCCGGTTCAGAAGAACACAGGCATCATAGCCTGAGTTGCTTCGGCCGTAAATCTAAAAACAACCAAGCAAGCAAACTAACACCTTTAAAACGGTTCTTCGCGTACTAACTTAACTGGAACCCGGGTTCTTTTTGCTAAAGGGTTAATTTAAAATCATAATGAGGTTCAATGTTTCTGATGTTTATTGCTCAGAAATCGAGTCACGGGGTGCTTAAGGGTCAAAGCTGTATAACTGATAGGAGACCTCCACATAGCCTTTAAAGGAATGCGGAGAACCGACCAGGGCTTAATGTCCAATCCTCACCTTCTCGTGGTGCACCCTGTTGGGTATCTACCTGAATATTGAACGAACGAGGATGGGCTGTCAATTTGGGATTTAGCCGACAAAATTGTATTCTTATTGGCTATTCATGTTGTACCATCAATATACAAAATGATGGTACAACATGACAAAATTTCATGCAGGCTGGGGCGTCGTCCGGTTAAACAAGGAGGCCCCCGTTGTTTTCGCCAGGGAACCAGGGTGAACAGCGAAAAGTCAGCTACTGGAACAAATCTGAAAGCACACCCCAACTCAACATCACCAGAGTTAAAGATCAGTACTATCAACATAAGAAGCCTGAATGGCAAAGAAATGGAGCTACCTGAGGAATTAGATAAGTATCAGATCGCCATAATAGGGATGACTGAAACAAAAAAGACATAAACTGGTGAGATCTTTCTGGGAAATAAATACAAAATGTTATATTCAGGCAATGACAATCAAGGAAAAGGAGTAGCCATAGTATTCAACACTAAATACGAGACAAATCTTCTTGAAAGGCAGGCAGTCTCAAGTAGAGTGATGTGGGGAAATATCAGAATGGGGAATTGGACAATGAGACTTATTTGTGCCTATGGTCCCACAGAAGGTTCTACTAAGGTAGAAGTGGAGGAACTTTTTCATGCTTTAGAGAAAGCAACTGACACAATGAAAAAGGAAAAGTTGGTCCTTGTTGGGGATTTAAAGAGCACGGTAGGAAATGATTGTCAGATATACAAAAATATTTTGGGAAAATTTGGAGAAAAGAGCAAAGCTAATAATAATGGCAAATACCTGTTGGATTTCTGCTCAGGACATGGACTGGTTATTACTAACACCATGTTCCAACATAAAAATGTGCACAAATTCACATGGAGAGAAGAGGTAAGGAATAAGAAAAGTCTCATTGACTATGTTATTGTTGACAGTGATGTTTTCTCTCTTGTGCAGGACACCAGAGTGTATAGAGGAGTTGAAATTGGAAGTGATCACTATTCAGTCTTGAGTAGGATAAAATTGAATTTCGTTTTGAAAAGAATAACATGTGAGAAAGTTTTAAAGCGAATAAAAGTTGAACAGCTCTCAGATGTGAAATGTAGACTAAAATACACAAAGAATATTGAAGAAAAAATGAAAGACTTTGAGAACAGAAACCAAACCCTCGAGATTAAGTGGCAAGCCTTGAAGAAAACTATGATTCATTGAGCCAGAGAGGCATGTGGTGAGTTTGTTTGCAAAGATAGAAAAATAAGAACTCCATGGTGGACACAGGAAGTTAAAGAGGCAGTGAAGGAAAAGAAGAAAGAATATCAAAAGTTCCTGACAAATAAGTCAGCTTGTGCTCTTAGAGAATACCGAGACAAATGTAAGAAAGCTAAACACCGTGTAAAACTAGCTAAAAAGTCATGGGAGGACTTTGGCAAGAACATAGAAAATAAATATCAAGAAGGTGGTAAGATATTCTGGAGGTTGTTGAAGAAGCTAAAAAATGGAAGAAAGAGTGCTGTAAAAGGAGGTAGAGATGATAAAGGTGACATGAAAAGGGGAGAAAAAGATATCCTTGAAGTATGGAGTAATTACTTCGAAAAATTGCTAAATGAAACAAGCAGTGATATATGGTGTCAATGGGGCATTATACCAAGCAATACTTAATCTTTATTTCAGTTGTAAGTCAGCAGTTAGAATTGAAATAAGTACAAGAAGATGGTTGAATGTTAAATCTGGTGTGAGACAAGGATGTACATTATCCCCTCTGTTATTCATTATCTATATGGAATCACATTATGGAGGAAAGTAGTATTAAACATGATATGAAAATTGGAGATGTTAATGTCAGCTCTTTGCTTTATGCGGACGATGTTATACTTCTAAATAAATCTGCTACAAGTTTGGAAGATTCCCTGACTAAATTGAATAACTGTTGTAATAGATATGGTATGAAGATCAGCAATAAAAAGACAAAGACAATGAAAATAGTTATAATCGTTGAAAATGTCAACTGTGTTGTGAATGGCGAACCTGTGGAACAAGTAAAACATTTCAGCTACTTAGGCATGATTTGTAGTGAAGATGGTAAATTAAATATGGAAATAGACAACATAATCAACAAAGCTGGTATGGTAGGAAGTCAACTGAATAATCTCTTATTCCATATGAAATTAGTCGGAACACTAAATTAGCTGTATACAAGACAGTGTTCAAACCGGTTTTAACTTATGGATCTGAGAGCTTGGTCAGAAGTAAAACACTTGACAAAAGACTAGAGACCGCAGATATGAGAGTCCTGAGAAAGATTAGAGGCGTGAACAGATGGCATCAATGGCAATATCACATTAAAAATGAGGATATTAGGAAAGAACTTGACATTGTCAGCATCCAGGAATGGGTTAGTAGGGCTAATCTCAGGTGGTATGGTTACTTAAACCGAATGGGCGAGGAAAGATTAGCAAAACAAGTGTTCTCTGCCAGGTTGGCAGGAAAACGACCCAGAGGAAGACCAAGATATAGGTGGATTGATGTGGTACAAAGCGCCTTAGTAAGATCTGATAATGTTGGAGTCTTGACAAGTAACAGACTGATTTGGAGGAAAATTGTAGATAGGAAGTTAGTAATGATGTAAATTTTTCATGTAGTACTATCATATTCTGTACACCCCTTGAGGGTACATGTCAGGAATTTGATGATGATGATGATCTATGATATTTTAATAGTGATTAAGTATTTTAGGAGGAAGATGGTTTTCATCGAAGTGTATGAGACCACCACCCTGCTTACTGGAGTCCTGCAGCGACTTGACGAAAGGTTCATGTCCAATCTCTTGAGCAGGGTTTCCGAATTACCTAACTCTCAGCCCACCACAGCATTATGTACTATAAGCTTACAAACATTCATTAGTGGAATTCAAGAATCACAAGCAACAGAATGGTATATGAATTCATGCCTTTACCAATTCATTGCCATTAGTTAGTACAGCGAGTGGAGCAAGCATGGAATCCTTCTCTAGGATGCCAACCATAGTTTCATAACTTCAGGTTCTCATTAAGAAAGACGGTGGCGTCACACGGGATTGCCATTTTTAGTGTACCATGATTTATCAGTCGTAAGTTTCATACGAGAAAGCACAGAATCAACTTATTATTAAAATTTTAAGCTGAGTTTTCACAATTTACAAAGGAATAAGAGTGGTAAGAGTTATTTATGGTTTTATACCATTGATATATATGTTATATCCTTCGTGTGTGATTCTTAAATTTTGAAATCACCGCTTTTTGGCTTCCAGTCTGATGGCCGAATAAATAACGCTTCCATTCTCCAACTAATAGGTCATGAAATCGAATCTGATTACGGCCAGAAATAGGTTGTAGATGATTTTCTTTGCCCGGTATCAGACCTCTATACTGCTTATTTTAGAAACCTGAAGTGCTGAAAAAATTAGTTTCGTGTCTATCCAAAGCAGAGTTACCGAATTATCTAACTTATGTACTCTAATATGCTAGAGGTTTGCAGCCTTTCGTGGATCAGATTCACATAAAAAATAAAATAAAAATTGATGAATTTCATCGGCCGGCGTCAGATCACTACCCCTTGTAAGTAGGAATGACATAAAAACGTATATTCAATGTATATAAAAGATGACGCTCATGTAAATTTTATTTTTTTTAACATATTAGAAAATTATAAATCAAGATTATACAATAAGTACATTCCTTTTTTTTTTCTATTAATATGACGTTAATAAAAAGTATTCATATATCTCTTGATTAAGTATTCTTATCAGCCCAACATCTACTAGTATCATGCATAGCTTGATATGACAGGTGACTGGCGACTAGGAGCTATTCATTTTTTCTGTTGGCAATGTTTCTTTCTAGTGGTGATCCAGTAGAAATAACTAAATATAACACTTCTCTTGGCTTTAAATTTCTGATGGATTTTTAAGCTAGTGTTTAGTATAGTTCGACAAATATATTGTATATTGAACAAAGCGTAAAATGAATTACGTGCAATTGCAGCTTTTCAGACTCTCATAATTCTACTACTGCGTTACTATAAGATTCCAAGCTGGACTAAGAGCAAAACCTTTTAGAATATTTGCGTTTAAATTGATCATCTTCTTCGTCTTTTCCTAACTGTTAACTGTTTGCTACTTGACTGTTCCATCTACACAGCAGACAACCGACCTGTGCACATAAGTATATACAGAATCATCAGCTGCCAACGGTTTCTGTGTTCTAATAGGATAATTTTGCTACGATCTGAAAAAGGCCTAATAAAGTTCCTCGCTGCAGCCGAGATTCAAACGTAAATGTTTGTTTCCTAGACATGTGAACGTGGAAAAACCACTCAGCCAAGGAGATCCCTCATTCAAATTGCATTTTTGCGACTTTTTGTTTTAACATCATTTCGTAGAAATGTCTTATATCTTGAATACCACTCCTCAAATTCTACATAAACGTGTTTGATGACTTACCTAACCTGTTTTAGTTGCTTTTTTAAATGGGCTTATCCATAACAAGATTGAGTAATATTAGCTGCAAAATGGTGTCATCTAAAATATTCCACTGAAGTTTAAAGCATCAACAATTATTACTCTTATTAGACTTGTTCTTTTTGTCGCTAAAATAGGTTAATAGAACTGGCAAGTGTGTAAGGACATATTCTTCTGGCCAAGTTTTATCTGACCTGATGTGTCAGAGTATGCCCAATAATCAACAGCTATTCGTAATAAATATTTATGAACATTTGGAAGATATTCTGAATTTATTTAAAAACAGGTTTCCCAGTCAACAGGATTTAACTCCATGATTTTATAATCGACTCGAGTAACTTTTAGTTAAGAACACTATACATATGAACAAATCGAAAGGTCAGCGATGGGAAAGTTTTCTCTCACCAAACTGGATAAGCATTATCTGAAGAATTTTGAACAATATCTCTTTTGCCACATTCATTCCTAAGCATTCAGAGCAGTACAAGTTCGTGGATGAAATTTTTGCAATATATCAAGGTTCATTAACAGATCTCCAAGATTTTGTAAACAAAATTAACTTCACCTTAGGATATAATTTACGCATGAAAATAACTGTATGAAATACAGTTGAAAGTCTCATGTTCTTCGTTTTTCGGAAGAAGATATATATGCATACAGAGCATTATATTCATGCTCTAACTAAACATGATCCATGTAAAAGACCTACCACTATTACGGCCTTGTGACCATCGAAATGCACTCTCTTTGTTCCATAGATACTTGCTTACAAAAACTCCTCTGTGCAACAGTTCCACTAATACTTTCACTAACAAAGTCATAAATAAATATAGAGCTACCAAATCTTCAATTGCTCACAAAGAGGTTAACCGAAATTTAATCATTTAATTTAATTTAATCATTAACGATGCAGCCAAAGCGAATGCAGATACAATTAGTTTCTTTGCAATTATTCAAGAAAGATACAATTTTTTTTCATTCTTTTACAAACGTTGGGCAATCCTTTTAAAGGTCGTAAAAAATTTAACATTGAAACAGCCATCAGAAACGCCATGGGAAAGTAAAATTAATGCAATCCGCCCTCTACGATATCAGTTAGGAGAAATTTACGATGCACTTTTTGAAATTTTAAATAAAGAAACTCAGCATGAAGCACAAACATTATGTGCTAAAATAAAGGACTACAAATTTATTTGCTCTTTTATAACTTGGCATGATTTACTTAACAGAATAAACCCTGTGAGTAAAATGCTTCAAGACAAAAATTCTTGCTTTAGAATCTATCGAAAACTTAAAAATATTCTTACAAGAGTATCGATCAGATACAAATTTTAAAGAAGTTCTAAAAACGGCAAAAGAACTGATTGAATAGGTGGATAGAGAACAAGAATTTAATACTAGTACGGAAGTTCGACGACGAAAGAAGACACGACAATTTGACTACGAGCTTCATGACGAAAAGCCACAATCGCCAGAAGATAAATTTAGAGTGAATGTGTTTTATACACTTCTAGACGCTGCAATGTGTTCGTTAATAGAACGTTTTGAACAACTAAAACATATTATGATAATTTCAATTTCTTGTATAGATTACTACAAATTAATAACGAAGATTTACGAAAAAATTGTGACGATTTAGAGATTCTCTTGAAGGACGGCGACAATAAAGGCGTAAATGCAATAGAACTATATGACGAGTTATGTGCTTTCCGGGATATTTTTCGGAAGGATAATTTAAATATTCAAAACCCTTTCGATATTCTTAATTTTATTGTGTCCAATAATTATCTTTCCCTAACTTTTCAATTGCTTTAAGAATACTGTTAACCTTACCTGTCAGTGTAGCGAGCAGTGAACGTTCCTTTTTCAAGTTGAAATTGATTAAAACCTACTTGAGAACAAGTATGTCAGAAAAAAGGCTTGTTAGTTTGGCGTTAATAGCTATTGAAAATGATATATGTGCGGAATTAGATGATAAGACCATTATTTCTAATTTTGTGAATATGTGAAAAAAAAAAACCCCTAAAATTGTAATAAAAAAAAATTCAAGTATATTTATATAATTGAATTTATTTTCTGTTATTATGTAAAGATGTTATTTTTTGAATACCTTATATTAAATGTTCTAATTATTTCTGAATTCTTTTCTTATTTCTCATCTATCTTGAATTTCTTTTATTTTCCTAAAAGATAGTCCCACTTATAAAAAAATTTTTACAAGTTACTAAGAATTTAGTAACTTGCAAAATGCAAGAATTTTTTAAACTTTAGTTCAAATAAATTTTAACTTTAATTAAAATTCATTTTAATTTTGTTAGCGAATCGGGTCGGTGAGAAGGCTATAATTATAATATTTATAATTAAACATTATAATCAACGATTAAAGTGAAGTGGCTTTATCAAAATTTGCTTTAACTTTTGAGAATTTTTTTAATATTCCGGTTTTTAACTATTATCCTGCATAGTCAACACCCCCCGGTTCGTTACATTTAGCGAACCAACGTGTGGCTGTTCTGTCACAATTTATTTAAGAAATTTCAAATAATTTAAATTTTTATTATCGTAAAAGAACCGCACACGCCCGGATCGTTACAGGGGCGCTTAGATAGAAATTGCATGCGGGCGGCAAAGACGCTAGCGCCGGTTCTGGTTAGAACAGTATTATAAGATTGAACACTACTTCCCTGGGCATAAAAAGACTCAAAATCTTGGGCTAAGCAGTTTATGGATGAGATGTGTTTGTGCCAAGAAATATATTCCTACTTAGAGATCCGATTATTATCAAAAGAATGAAGGAGAAGTGAAGTTAGTCATTTTTGCGAGAAATGAGGACTGTTTTGATAGCACTGAATTTACGAGGCTGTTCTCACCTACTGGAGATGAGCGTTAAAGGCATTAGCTATGAAAGATATCGAGGGATGGAACATTTGAGTACTACAGTTTTTCAAATGAGGAAGGGAAACAGTGTATACCATTACCAGCAAAAGTATAGATAGAATTTGAGGCGAGTAAGAGAAGGTAATTTATGAAAAAAGTCATCTAAAGTATAGAACTCTGGAGTAGTCTGGCACTGGTGGAGAAACCTGAAGAGAGGAAACCATATATTATGACACGTAGAGAACAATGAGTGAACGGCAGAAGATTCCATAAGTGGAGGTAAGTTTAGAGGCCTCTATATACAAGATTGGATCAAATACTCTGAAAATTTCAAAAACGACCACACGAGTTTCTTGGAACGTGCTGTGTATCAAGAATAATGGAATCCACATTGTTTTTATGTGAATCTCACTCATAAAAGATAGCACATTAGCATTTCTGGTGGATTAATAGTTAGATAATCCAGAAACCCTGATCTAGAGAATACACATGGAGTTTTTCAAGCCACGTTAAGTTTCCAGTAATCAGAGCGGTGGTCTCACACTGGACGATGAGATTCATCTAATTAATACTAGCTACTAATTAAGTAGTGATAAAGCCTGCAGATGATGAAGAAATTGGCTGCTAATGATATCGTTCACTATTTTATCGAAAAAAACTGAGGCGACAGCAATGGAATAATTTGTTAGTTGACTTTTATCTTCCTTTTGGGATGTCTAAATATATAAAATAAAGAAACTAAGTAATAATCGGTGACAGAAATGAAAGTAACCTACAAATAAGTATTTAGTGCCTTGCTGGATTCGATTTTTAACTCAGAACTACTGTTTTGTTTTTTGAAACAAGAAAGAAAAATGTACTCGATAAATGGAATTTACATTCCCTGCCTAGCTGATCCAGTGAACATATCGTATTCACTCTCCAGTTTCGAATTCACTAGGTTCGAATCCCGTCTAGAATGTGAAGAGCCTTTATGACAACTTTTCAATTGAAGGTAAGTTATCCAGTCTCATACGGAGGGTGGGTTCCCGCACTCCGGGAAATTCGGGTTTTTCATTCCGCAAAACAGACAGACCGGCTATAAGAACACACGCAATTAACAGCCCATAATACACTGGCCTCATAGTCTGAGTTGCTTCGGCCGTTAAGCTCAAATAACCAACCAAATAACTAACCATCCAACAGACTGTAGGTTCAAATCTCTTTGTGGGCATGGATATTTGTGAATATCTTGGGACGGTAGATAAATTTCATCACCTCATGCGGTTACTCCTACCTTGCTTATTGTATATCTGAAGCGGCTTGAAAAAGTTCCATGTAAAAAGTTTCCAAAAAAAAAAAAAGAAAGAAAAGAAAGAAAGAAAGAAACATTACTAAGATAATAAGCCAAAAGGCTATTTTAATAGCCTTTGCTATTAAAATAGCCTTTCGGCTTATTATCTTAGTAATTAACAATACATGAGTACATCACTTTGGGAATTCGATAGTAGAGGTATGTAAGTTCATGTTCACTTAAAAATCTTGATATTCCAGGTCTACCTACTCATTGATGAGACCTCAAAAAAGGTTGAAACCGGTCTGGGTAGTGACCTCTTCTCATAATGTAAAACAATATATATACATCTCTTAGGAGCTGGGTTTTACATTATGAGAGAATATTAAAGTTAGTGACGGAGCTTGCTCCACCTTTGCATGGAGTTGCCCTGGTGTTGTATTACCCAAGTGATCATTTACACTTGGGTTTGCCGATAGTTTTTTCGGCATGAAACTCTATGGATTTCGATCCGAGTTTCGGACCCGGCTATAAAATAGAACGGGATTAACCATCCCCCTTTTCAATTAAAGAAAGAAACACTCAGCAAGCGAGCCGCATATTCTGTCACTACTGTGGTTTAGCGAAACTGATATGTAAACGCTAGATTCTCCGTCCCCTTCGCTTCATTTATCTAAATCACAGAATTCAAAAACAGCAATCTTCACATAACATTTTAATTAAACGCCAAAGTCAACGCATAAAATACACAAATGAAAGTATCTTTAATCCAATGTTGCTAATTAAAACTCCAGAATAAATTCTATAATACCACAGTAAAATTTTTGGCATGCTGCCAACAGTAAGATACTAACCACAAATAGAGGTGTATAACCCGACCAGGTTACTTTGTTTAAAATGGCTCTAAAGTAATTAATCACTTTACAACAAAATTGATCCTGATCAATCCAAACTTTTATCAATATCGTCTGATTAATTTTAAGGATTAGAAATTATCAAATTTCAAACAGTATACAGTAAATCCTCGACTTAACGGACAAAATTTCCGGTCCGTATGTCACATGTGAAAATTAACACGCTGTTAATTTTAAAATGCTTTTAACCAAGATTTGCTTATAATTAAATTAACAGGTTATTTTTTTTGTTATTAATGTCCTGTTATTTTTTAACAAATTTTGGCGAATAGGCCATCATATGCAGTAATTTAGCCGACATAAATGACTCACCGCTCATAAAACATGTTCAGCGAATGATTAGGACGTGATCACACCAATCGCACTATAATAGGTTCTTTTGTCGCATGCCGTAACTTTCTGCGGCAGTTTTATTACACACATTTTCGTAATTTTAGGGGATTAATTATAAAAAAACAGCAGAATTCAAAAGTTCAAAAAAAACTTGATAGTTTTTTCAAAGCAGGATTACCTAAACCAACTGCCTCAACATCGAACATTAACTTCACATTAACTTATCTAAAAGTGTGAAAATTGTGTGTGTAAAACCATTTTTTTGTTATTACAGTGCTAATATTGATAAAATTGCAGTATAATGTTACAAATATTTTTATTTTAAAAAAGCTGCGATTTAACGGATTCCCCTTAGCACCTATAGTCCGTTAAATCGAGGGTTTACTGTACACCTATGCCCATAAGGTATCTATTGTGTTTGCCTACTGCTATCGCTGCGTTGAAAAAAGGCAAAAGTAAATAAATAGAAATACACTTCCTCCAGTAATTTAAAAGTGTTCATTCACAGTAAAAATATCTTCTTCCCTTCCCTCTTACCTGTAATTTTGCCAATGGAATAATATCACAATTCTGAGGCCGGTGCCAAACAGTTTTTTGTGTGGTAGCGTTGTAATAATAAAATCTTGACGTGTTTTGGTCAAATAATTCCCACCACTGATTGTCATCTGTCTTCTTTCTATAAAATAAAAAGGGAAAAAAAATAAACATATTTATTACATTCGTAATGCATTTTGTGTAATCTCAACAGAAGGAAAATCAGGTCAGTTCAATTACAAAGCAAATCTCATAAGCGTTTAAAATCAAGTTTACGATGTACAGAAGCAGAATCACAGAGATTCGCAAGCAGATTATTACGAAATTTGTATATTATAATGTAATAAAAGTCCTGTGTAACGTTAATACATAAAAGAAATCAGTTTGTAACAGTGTTTTTAAAATAATTTTAAATACAAATATTTTTCGGTTGTAACGAGAGTGGTTTTAGCTCATCATTAAATGAAACGTGTCTAGTCTCCTCTTCTTGCTGCAATAAGCTATGAATGGTTACGGGATTTTGCTGGGCACTTTCCTTAAAGGCCAAATAATAAAATTAATAATAAAATAATAACAAAGAAATAATATATACTATTATATCATTCATTCAATAAATTACAGTACACTGTTTTTGGTTTTTAGTCTTCGTATTTGTTGATCCTGCGCAATTGCGAAATTGATGTTCAATAGGCATTATTAATCCACTGCACAGAACTGTTATAGAAGATTAATTTAGTACTATAGGATGAATACAGGGTGATGTGCTTTGTGAATCAACTTTTATTCTCTGCTTAGATGTGTCGAAATTGTCAGAATAATACAGTTCCTGCAGTTTTTAACATAGAGAAAATGACCTCCTCTTTGTGAAACGACTGGAACTGTCAGTAAGACAAATATGCTGCTGAATAAATTAAGATTATTGGCGTATAAATCAAATAAAATGTAATAAACATGAAAAGATAACAGGAAATAAACTGTTGTGAACTCTCGTTTTACAAGACTTACAATTGTGCGCTGAATAATACCATCTTGGAATTCTGTATCCAAAGCTTCATTTTTAATAGGAAAGACCTGGGTTCGATTCCCGTCAGTGACGTGAGGAATCTTTATCTGGTCTCTTTCGACTAAAGGTGAGTTAGCATACGAAGGTAGAGGTTTTATTTCTCCCGGAAACTCGGGTTTCGTCCCTCACACAACACACTATATATACATTTTTAGGCGTCTAATAAACAGGAAAGTGTTATAAGTGAGAAAATTATGAAAAAATATCAAAGATAGTGAGGGATCTTGCTCCACCTGTGCTTCGAGTTGCCTTGGTGTTGTACTACCAAGTGGTCACTTACGCTTGGATTCGCCGATAGTTTTTCGACATGAAACTCGTAGATTGCAGTTTTTGAGTTTCATAAGATCCCTTATTATTTTACTTATATTTTACTGGCTGTAAAATAATAAGGGTTTTTATCCCCTTAATTTAACTAACTTCGGCAGAAAATATAGCCGTTTGGCTTTTCATCTTAATTATAACACTTTCCTGTTTATTAGACGCCTAAAAATGTATCATATTTGGTCACTACAACAGATAATTGAATTATCTAAACCTCGGACTACGCAGATATAAATGTCCACCAGGTATATATATCATTTCGTGAGTATGATTCAATATAAGTTCTTTCTAAATACGTAAAGAACCTTTGAATTGGATTTTATGTACTATATTTGAAGAGAAAATTACAAAGACACAATATTCAAGTTTAATATAATAAAATGTTTAGAATGGATAATATGATCATCAAGCAAAACCCTAAACGAACGTTTCAATAGTGACAGATAGTTCTTCTTCTTAACAAAGATTTTAGGCTAAGTGGCCTGTTGTCTCATGCCATCTTTTTCTTGGTCTTCCGATTCTTCTTTTTCCACTTATTTTATATCTGTATAATATTTTTGGTAGTCTGCTGTTGTCCATTCGATTTAAATGTTCTAGCCATTTTTGTTTATACTGTCTTATGTAGTAATTAATTGGTTTTATATTCATGGATTGTAAAATTTCTTCATTTATTTTATGGTTCCACTACGGACGGCTTAAATATATTATTTATTATGCCATTTACTTTGACAAAGTTCGATATTTTAGTGTCTATGTCTTTTTCTTCTTCGTATGGTAAATCACATCCCAAGTATTTGAAATTATTTACTTGTTCTAATATTTTATTATCTATCACTATTTTACTTCTTATGGCGTTTCTCCTTTGAATGCCATTATTTTTGTTTTTTCTTTAGATATTGTCATATTATATTGTTTTGAGATATCATTTAATGATTTTAATGATCTTTATAAATCATCTTCTGATGTAGCTAATATTATTTGATCATCTGCAAATAGTAGTGTATCTATCTTCATTTGTGGGGTTATTTTTATACCAAATCGGTTATACTGTTTCCAGATTGTTAATATTTCATTTATATATATATATTGAAAGGCAGAGGTGAGAGGTTACATCCTTGTCGTACTCCTCTTGATATATCTTTCCATTCTGAGATGTGTTCTAATTTAACTGCTATTTTATTTCTTGTATATGTTTCTTGAGTAGATTGTAAAAGTTGGTTTGGTATATTTAAATCGATTAATATTTTAAACAATTTTTATCTACTAATTTTGTCAAAGGCTTTTTCATAATCAATAAAGGCCACGTGTGTTTCTTTTTGAAATTCTCTTCTCTTTTCTATTAATAATTTTAGAGTAAAAATTGGATCTATGCAGGATCGGTCATTTCGGAAACTGTTTAGCTTCTCTTTTAACATTCCTGCATATATTTTATATCCTGTATTTAGCAGACTAATTAGCGGATAGTTTTACATTTAAATTATACTAAAAATGTCTTTAGTGACGTGGACTACTTGATTTGAAAGTTGCTTCACCTAATTTGAGAAGCAAAAACTCTCAAGCAAGCAGACCCAAAAGAATTTTCGGGAAAAGAGTTCGATGGTAGTGCTGTACGCTGTGTCTTCAAAATGGCGGCAAGTGCCTTTCTGTCTTCTGTTTGATGAAAAGTTTTCTAGTCAGCTGCTCTATGTCAGTTAAACTCACGTTTCGGGTTAGGAAATCTATATCCAGAGCTTGTTCTTAGCTTTTCTTCACAAATAGAAAAACTAGCCAGCAGAGCTCTCTTTCTGGTATCATAAAATTCCAGTGAAAAAATTCGTCTCTAGTCATAATAAGCAATTTCAGGAAGAGATAAGTAGCTGTCAAAAAATGGATCGATAAAGTATGTAAAACTTCAAATAATTTAGCGAACAATTTAAGTCATAAATACAAGCAGCTCTCAGAAACTGCGCAATCAGTAGAGACGATGCTCTTTTTCTGAAAAGAAGTGGGTCCGAATCCCGAATCAATAAAGATTGTCTCCGTGGAGGTTAGATGAACTAGATAACGGCACCATTGGTGGAAAAAATCTCATTCCAACACCGTTTCTAGAGGTTTTTAAACTAAAGATCTCCGTACTGCAGTCGAGAATTGGTCGGTCTCAGAAGTCGAAAGATTTCTTCGACGAAAACCAAGTTTTTCTTTCCGCAAAATGAGTAATTCAGTCTGAAAACACTGAATTGACGCATAAAAATTTCCCAAAGCTTTCACCTCGGCGGCAATCTAACAGCGAGATTCTTTTTGGAGTTCCTTCAAGGATCTCGGGATGCATTTAATATAAAATACATTGAACACATCTGGTAGTAGTTCGTATACATCCCGGTATAAATATCAATGTGTGTAATTCCTGGAATTCATGTTGCTACTATCCTAGATAAGACAGATATGTCTCCTAGTGGAAGGCCAGTAATAATAATAATAAATAAAACGATCGTTCTATTCTAGGATCGTTTTAAAGGGCGTTTAAAAATTCTAAATATGTACTTGCATGTGTTAGAATGACAATCTCGTGTTCCTTGATTTGCGTGACGTGTTCGTCTGTTTTGCTCAGAGCCTGTGATGGACTTACACATTAGCAATAACAGACTTCACTCCGTTTATGAACGAATCAAATATATCCATGGTTTCCTCTGAGAAAGCAAGTTTCCGCTGTAATTCTCTTAATTTAAAACAGAAATGCGAATGCATTGTTCTTTGAAGTTTGCTACTTTTTCAACGAGCAGAAATTGCAGAATAAAATCACACTTCATTGATTCAGTAACGCAAGCCGCAACTTTGAACATACTCGTATACAGGGCCGGCGTTACCATTTTTCGCCCTAGGCAACAGCCTAGGGCGTAAAACTTCAAGCTATGCTTTATTCATACTTTACTAAAATATCAAAATTAAATAGTGATATATGATTTAGGTGTCGATTCTTTTTCCTTATCCCTCACACATCACACTATTTTACTATTTAACTCTTGGTTCTTTTTTGTTCCTTACCTAAATGATTTGAACTTACCGCTATTTGAAATTCAGTTAAGATAAATATTTTAAAACGTTAACATTTTAAAATATTAAATTTCGGTATTTTATAACTTTTTTTTTGTAAATGAATTATAACAGAGAATTTTCAAATTAATTAAAAAAGAAAATAAAAAAAAGCCCTATTAATTTAACCTAAAAGACTGCATACCCAACGTTTTTGTTGCACTAAGAATTCTGCTGACACTTCCAGTTTCAGTAGCAAGTGGAGAACGTAGTTTCCCAAAGTTAAAACTTATTTTAACAAGTTTTAACTTTGAGAACCTTCGTTCTCCACTGAACAATGTCCCAAAACTTTGAGAAACTACGCTCTCCACTCAACAATGTCCCAAAACAGGTTAACAGATTTGGCAACAATTTCAATCGAACACGAGCTAGCTTCTACACTAGATTTAAAGGAAATGGTAGAAAATTTTGCAAAATTGAAGGCAAGAAAAATTAAAATTTGATTTTCGTATATCATACATATTGTATACTGCTTTGTATATTATTAATAAAGCATGCCAAAATAATTTTTATTTTTTATATTTAAAATTTCATTTTAAAAATAAAAATATCCAACATGTGAAATACGGGGCACACTTGTAAACTTTGCCTAGGGAGCAAAATAACCTGGCACCGACATTGCTCGTATATGACAAATGATTCAGCACATTCTACTCCGCCTGCATCTACCAGCAATGCTGCCTAGTAATATCAACAGCGCCATTTAGCGGTCAGTGGAGATATCTCTTTAAACGTCACACGTGACCGAGTTAATTAGAAAATGTTACGGATGATCGCTATTAATGAGACCAGTAATAACACACAGTAAACAGCATTTTACAGTCTTGACTTTTAATGAGACTGTAATGCGAGTGTTTTATTTTTAGATGATGATATGCATATATAAGCATGATGTGAAAAATTGTGTGTAATAAACATTTTTAATATTCCAATAAATAAACATGGCCTGAATTGTTATTTATTCTTCTACTACTAAAAATGAAAAATATTTTTTGCAGTCGCTGTTGCAATGTGATATTGCTAACTACCGTACTAATATATTGAACCATATATTATTTATTTTTATTTATAAATATTTATTATTCCATCAATTCACACAAAATCTATAACATATCAGTAATGTTAGTAAAGGCTGGAGAAATGAAAGGAACTTGTCCCATTTTTAAACTGTATGTTATTTAAAAAAAAAAACTGCAGCAGGGAGAGATGATCTTTCAAGGATACAGGAAAAGAGTAGTTTGAGGTTTGAGTTATACTTGGATAGAGGTAAGGAAAAAATGAGATTGGCCAACCTGGTTGGCTGAGTCGATAATATGGCAGCTCTCCGACCAGTAGACTAGAAGTTCGAATCCCGTGAATGTCTTTAGGTGGTGATGATTTCCACGGTATTAAACTACCTACGTATAGTACTTGGCTTACTGGGAGCTTGAGGTTTGGTATCTAGAGCAGATTTCCAAAACTATTTAATTCTTATTCCCAGTACAGTAACCAGGGTATGAGCGCCTGTGGCAAGTGTCTAACTTGCGCCTCTCTAACCCAAAAATAACAAAAAATTTGAAAATTTTAAATGTAACAAGTTAAATTTTACTAAATGTAATATGCCAAATACTTACTATTAACCCCATCAAAATGAGTTGCAGTGTGTTGCAGAATTTGTGTGTATAAAGCGGCGTATTGCCGAAATTTAAAAATACAATATAAAATAGCGGACTTTTATATCTATTTATCTATTTTTATTTTTTTCAATTTGTACATTTTGCGCCCCAAACCTAGTTGCGCCCGTGGCGGGCGTCTCTTAAGCCACGCCCTCGTTACGGCGCTGCTTATTCCATCCAGAGTAATACAGGGTTGCAACATTTCGTGAGTGGAATTCGCATAAAAGATTGATACCTGAGTATATTTCCAGGAAAGTGGATGAATTATAGAAGCCAATTCAGTTAATCAGTCCATGGAACAAAACACTGCAGAAAAGGCATCACGGAGCCAGCAAAGTTGGTCGATTGGTAGGGCCTCTGCTACTAATGGCTCACGCAAAAAGTTAAGCAAGTTTGAACGATGGTAGTAGTTGGAAGGGAGTCAATCGTTCGATGCTGTTGGCACACTCTCCCTCGATGAGTCTTTGGACTCCCTGGGAGTGTTAAATAATAATAATAATAATAATAATAATAATAAAAATACTTATATCTAACAGAAAATGAAGTAAGCTGATAAAAAATCGGGACTGTTTATTCTCTTTGGAACTGAATCAAGGTTTCATCTAAAAATGTTTAGTAGTCTACGCCCAAATGCAGGAACGGGATCCTATGATGGCTGGATATGAAATTTGTATAAGATGAATAGTTATTCTGGAAAGAAGCAATATTTATACTAGAAGACAATGCGTTTTTTAAAGACTGGATTGGGTTGTTCATCATTAACACAGCAGCTAATGACAGAGGAATGAATTATTCTTTAAACGCTGTGTTTTAACTCATGCTTTGTATTTCACTAAATTATATATGCTATATAACAGGGGTGTTCAACCCGTCGATCGCGGAGTGATTTTTGGTCGATCTCTTGTGTATTCCTTCTTACTTACAAATTTAATTAAAACTGAAAACATAATATTTTTAAATCATTATTTTGTATTCTTTTTAATTCGTTTTAAGTGTATTACTAATTGTCAAATCAATAATTTTCTTATAAGTCCGGGTAAATGAATTAATTTGGATCAGTGGAAGTCAAACAGCGAGCCGAGTGAATACGATTATAAGCAAAGTGTAAAAATTCGATTGTAGCTTAAATATTAAATATTCCAAAGCAGTACAGTGCATCGGATTTTTACTTAGGTTAAGTCCAATTTGAATATTGTAAAAAAATAAACTTTGTTTGTCTCGGTATAGTTTGTATTAGATGTTTTTGTAAATAACTCTTTTGAAATTTTCCTGCTTCCAGAAAGGAGCTTCTCGGTTCGAGACGTTGCTAGAGAGAGAGAGAGAGACTACTTCTAGGCCGCAGACAAGGTTTCAAATTGCCGAAAGGAAGAGTTCCAATTGCCGGAGAAAAGTTCCAGGACAGGTTAATATCAGACATTCACCAGTGTGTTGCGTTTTCATTACAATTTGATGAATCAAACGACTTCACTGATATTGCTCAGTTAATGGTATTTATTCGCATGATATTTCAAGATTATTCAAGTAAAGAAGAACTTTTGAAAATTATACCATTATTGGGAAGGGCTAGGGAAGAAGACATTTTTTCTGCATTTGATGAATTTGTGAAACAACACAAACTTCCGCTTTTTAAACTTGCGTCTATTACTACTGATGGTGCTCCTGCAATGATAGGTAATAAATCAGGCTTCATTTCATTATGTAAAAACGATGACAAATATCCAGATTTTTTAACTTACCACTGTATTATTCACCGACAAGTACTGTGTAGTAAAAGATTAAACACAAAAGATGTTTTGGATATTACATTTAAAATTGTAAATTCTGTTCAAGGAAAAGCCCTACAACGGTGGTTATTTCAATTACAGGCAGATGATGATAGGGAACTTCTGTTGTACCATAATGTTCGCTGGCTCAGCAGAAGTCAATTTTTAGAAAGATTTCTTGTATTAATTAACGATATAAATATTTTTCTTGATGAAAAAGGAGATATTTATCCACAATTGAGTGATAAAAGATGGTTGTTACACTTATCATTTTTAGCAAATTTCTGTATGAAATTAAGCAATTTAAATTTAGAGTTACAAGTAGAGATAAAAATTTAATTGACATGCTAAGTTCAATAAAAACTTTCCAACAATACTTATTTTTATTAAAGAAAAATATAAATGACCGCGAATTTAGACATCTCCCATATTTATTAAAAGTTTTTGAACAAATGCTTCGCTATGATTTAAAAGAATTTATTCGTGAAATAGAATTAGTTGAGGAAGAAATAAATTCAAGAGTTAAAGAATTTAATAAAACTGAAATGATTGTATCTTTTATCAATAATCCATTTCAAGAAAACTTGAACATCACAAATTTCAAATAAAATTAGTGGGTTGCTTGATATAAACCAAGATGAAGTAGAACTTGAGATAATAGACATTCAGAATAGTTTACATCTAAAATCAATAAACAATGAAGTCATTTGGAAGTATGCACATGAAAAATTCCCAATATTAACTTATATTGCGCGAAAAATTCTGTCGTGTTTCGGATCGACATATTGTCAGAATCCGCTTTTTCAAATATGACCGTCATAAAAAATCAATTAAGAAACCAAATTACAAATGATCGTTTGGATGATTGTCTGCAATTGGCCACTTCTTCATATCAACTTGACTATGAAAATAGTCAGCGAGGTCCAAACAATGCCAAATTTCACATTAACTTTTTTTTTTTTTTTTTTAAATCAACCAGCATTTCCTGTAACTTGTGAGTTTGTAATCAATCTGTTGTTTTTTGTAACTTTGGTTTTCCAAAATAGAGAAATAAATATTTTATTCCAATATTTTTTTTTCTGTATTAAAATAATTAAAAGTGATAAATAAATTTTTAAATACACAAATAAAGTTTTTAGTTGTGTATTTTTTTTTTTAGTTTATTTTTAGTTGTTCATTTGTGCGTAATCAGATATCAGGTTTGGGGAACATGATCTATATAAGAGAGTAGATCGCCGAATAACTTTTTACAGAAAAGTAGCTCGCGTAGTAAAAAAAGGTTGAACACCACTGCTATATCAAGTTGTCGTTATCAAAAACTTAGATTTGTTTTCAACCGTTTGTTGTCTTCTGATTTAAAAAATTCGGATTTATAATTTCTAAGTATAATAGTAATCATATATGGAATTAATAAGACAAAAAAAATAATAATAAAAACCGGAGAAATGAAATTCTTACCACGGATAGCATATTCTCTGGGACAAAAAAGAAAAAAAAAAGCACAGAAATACGTAAAGAACTTAAACTAGACTCAGTATTGGATAAAATATACGTTCTGTTCCGGTCCAATTCCACGTGTTATTTGGAGAACCAAGGAAAATATGGAATGGGACCGGAACAGAACACTGGGCATAAATCCCTGATGATGGCATTTTAATTGAGATTCACATTTTGTGAGCAATAAAAGAGTACTAACATAGAAATGATAACAGGCTTCTCAGTGAATGGTCCTGACGCTAAATGCAATGCAAAGATAAATAAATAAATATTATTTTATTATGTAAACATAAAAGGATCTTACATAAACTTGAAACGTATCATCAGATAGTTGCGGTATTTTTATTCTATAATTTCTTTAAAATTATGTACTTATTTTTTCAGTCTAGTTGTTCTATTCTTTAAAGTTGTGATACTGTTAATAAATCATCGGAACATAAACATTTCGACGTTTTATTTTTTAATACGGTTCCGGATGGAATTAGTAAGGGAATCGAAAAACACTGCAAATTTTCGGCCATTTTTTCTATAAGGAAACCGGAATCGTCAAAATCTTCAAAAAGATCTTCAAGAACTCATTCTTCGAGATCAAAAATTTTTAATGTTATTATGTTTGTTTTCGTCCACTGACACAGAATGTTCTACAGATGATTCTTTTTAATGGTAATAAGATTACCACTGTGTTTTTAACGAATTTTTGTTAAGAGGCATTTAGAAGTAAATAACGTTGCTTTTCCACCCATTTATCTGTGCGTCTACAACCGAGTTATACTAGCCTTCTCCTCAATTAAGAAAGGTATGCTTTTTAAGGTGGCAATACCAGAGTCGCCAAGTGTTCCGTTTGTGGAAACTTTTGGATATATTTCCATTTTGGAAACCAATTTCCATTCAAACTAGTTAGGATAAAACACACCTTTCTACGAACTCAAACTTTGCTATTTTTTTTTTTTTTTTGGTTCTGATTATGTGATAGAAACAGTTTAAATCCCACCATGCATTTACTTGAACACAAAGCATATAACGATGGAACATTAACTTTAGTTTACATCACTTCTCTACGAGGAGATTAATCTTTACTAGGCGAAGAGCGAAACTGCCTTTTTCATAAGTATCCAGTTCACCCATTTGGAGATGGGTCCAACCTCCAGTTGGCTATAAATAACCCATAACCAGCTGGCGTTGTTGTCAGTAAATTGTCTACCACAGTCATCATCTGGTGGTGTGACTCACCTGTAGCACGACACTAAATCCTACACTAAATACTCCCAGGAAAGAAGGCTGGCACTTTTAATAGTCATCTCGTGACAGCCTAATAGCACTGAAAGGGAGACACGAGGAACCACGAAGTCTTGTAACACAGCGGTTAAACCCAGCAAAGGAACTCGTGTTTCTATTTTCGTTAGCCTAGCTACAAAAAAAAAAAAAAAGTTCGCAGTCATACCAAGAGTTGTTTAATACTGCACTAAAAATACAGCGCCACATTATTTATAAATATTTATTAATATAACATCATGAATATCCTTAATAATAATTAGAAATACTTACTTTAATAATATAACAGATAATAAAATTAAAATATTTTGAACTGGAGACAACGAATGATCAGTAACAGCTAACGATTCTTGAAATACGACGAATAAGCTTTGTATAAAAAAACCATGATATCTAAAACAAGCAGACGACGACTTCTAAGCTTTAATTTGAAAAACTGGTTAAATTATTGATAGGCGTCCCACACATCCGTTTATCCTTTATTTCACCACCTGTTAACGCTTTATTATATACCGCCTGCATATCAGAAAGTAGGTAAATCTTGATGTGAGCTATACAAAGTGTCTTTGAATATCACAGGTCATCGGAAATAAGTAAAAACGCACAGAGACAAGTGAGGAAATTACTTTAATAATATAACTTTAATAATATAATACTTACTTTAATAATATAACAGATAATAAAATTTAAATATTTTGAACTGGAGACAACGAATGATCAGTAACAGCTAACGATTCTTGAAATACGACGAATAAGCTTTGTATAAAAAAATCATGATATCTAAAACAAGCAGACGACGACTTCTAAGCTTTAATTTGAAAAACTGGTTAAATTATTGATAGGCGTCCCACACATCCGTTTATCCTTTATTTCACCACCTGTTAACGCTTTATTATATACCGCCTGCATATCAGAAAGTAGGTAAATCTTGATGTGAGCTATACAAAGTGTCTTTGAATATCACAGGTCATCGGAAATAAGTAAAAACGCACAGAGACAAGTGAGGAAATTATGGCTTTTATTTTTCTATTACCCATTAGATTTACGACTTTTGGACAAACAACAACATCTACGAGAGTGATTAATCAATGTAGCCGATCATCAGTCAGCAGAAACCCGTTTAATAATTCAATCTAATTGTACGGAGTGCCCATAAATTACTTTTACGATTTCAACCCATAATAAAAATGAAATGAGATATAATTATGCAATTTTGTTCATGAAAAAAACTTTCTCAAAGATTTTATTGAAATGGTAGCAGCTTTCTTTGTAACAAATGTTTTCGTACAAAATTTTGCTATACAAAGAAAAAAAAAACAAACACGACTCTAGGTTGCCTTGTTTATAAACCAAATATTGTAAACACAAACTATACCACCTTTTCAAAAAGGGGAAAAGTGTGTGGGTGGGTGGAGGGGAAATGAGAAGGAACAAGATAGTTCACGTAATGCACGTGAGACTTTCAATTATAAGGTGGAAACGTTTCAGCTAGACGAACGTATTCGACGATGACGACATTCCCCCAGTTCTGTAATGAATAACCGAAGGTTTACATGTGGCGTGGCGTGGCCTTCCTGGTGAAATCATCATCAAACCAGACAATCACCTGATTGTCTTGGAATATACGCTAATCATGCGAATGAACTTTCGGAGAAGGGGGAAAAAAATCAAACATCCGTGTAAAGGATGACTACTTGATGATTTCATTTCTGTTTGCTGTATCATTTTAAACAAAAAGAAAAACGAAGTACGGAATTCGCTTTATTTAACATTATTTTTGGCGCGTTTTGCAAAGTATAGACATTTGTCGGGTCAGTCCGTAGGTACGTATATATTTATTTTTTGGTCTTACCTCAATGAATTTTAGTGCACACGTGGGCATTTAGAATCCAGCCTCCATAGATTAGTGGTATCGGCGATTCTTCAGCTGTAAAGACTTGGGTTCGAATCCCGTCTAGGATGCAAAGAATCTTTCAAGCCTTTTCAACTGAAGGTGAGTTACTCGGCCTTATACAGAAACGGCAGGGATTTTTTGATCAGGCAAATCGGTCAGAAGAACACATGCAAATTTATGCACATGCAGACAATGCATATAGGATTAATCGCCGTATCATACGCAGTAAGCAGGTTTCTAAGAAGCCGAGTTACTTGCCGTGACATGGCATTTGGGATCCTTGCAAAAATTTGTCGAATCATCTCAATTTTAGTTTCAGTATGACTTGACAGGGGCAAAATATGACAAAATATTGCAAAATTATATAAAACAATTAGAGGGAGGCTGATGGACAGATATCAAAGAATGGTTTATGGAGGAGCTGAGTCCAGTAGAAGGCAGGTGACTAGTGGTGTACTCAGGGCTCAGTCCTCTATTATTTAATTTGTACATTAATGATATTGGAAATAATTTAAAAGGAAATATCCACTTGTTTGCTGATGATGCAAAACTGGGAAAAGCGACAGTCAATTCAAATGATGCAGATATCTTGCAGGATGACTTAAATAGGCTGGAGGTATGGACTAAGATAAATGGCTGTCAGTTTAACATGGCTAAGTGTAAGGTGATGCACTTCGGGAGGATGAGATCACATGCTGTGCAATATATTAATGGAATTGAACTGCAAGAAGTTGACGAAGCAAGGGACTTGGGGGTTGTTGTGGACCTCTTAAGTTTCGAGGGCATATTACAAACGTTGCCAAAACATCATATCAAATTACATGGTTGTTGAAGAACACACTGACAAGTAGGGATAAGGAAGTTATTGTTCCACTTTATAAGGCATTACTAGGACTACTGCGCACAGATCTTGTCACCTGGATTTCTTGGTGATGAAGAAATGATGGAGAGGGTTCAGAGTAGTGTTGCCAATTTAGCTCTTTTGGAGCTAGATCTAGCATTTTTTTTTCTTCCCTAGCTCCAAAAATTTTAATCTAGCACCTAGCTCCAAATCTAGCTCCTTCAGAACTAATTTCAGCTCTTTTTAGTTGTTTTCATAACTTACTGTTAAAGAAATTGTTTTAAAAGTTTTCCAGTTGTTTGCATTTGATAAGGAATTGTATTGTACGTTTGGTACGAGCATCGTACACGTTTCAAATGCATGATGATGTCAATCAGTCACGTAGCCCAACAGTCTACCATTTTGTCGTTTTAAAGTTGATATCAGCGCTCCAAGTTAGTCTTTGCACAGTGTTCTGGTTGGTAGTTATGATAGCGAGTGGGAAGTTTTCAAAGACTGATCATAATTCGTTGCAGTAAAGAGTTGTATACCCTTCTTCAAAAATGAGCAAAGAGAAAAATAAAGCTTACAAGCAAAAATTTAGAAGCGAGTGGTTGCAAATGGGAATGTTTAGTAGACGGTTGTGTGAAGTTCCTGGTGATGCTACAAAAGGCCACTATAAGTTTTGCAGATGTGATATAGCTGCTAAATATTGTCAGCTTGTAAAGCATAGCAAAACTAAGAAACACCTTGCTGCAGTTCCATATAAGGCTGTTTCTATTACAAATATGCTTTTGAAAAAGTCTGATGAGACCGCGAACTTTGAAGGTAGGTTAGCATTATTTCTTTGTTGTCACTCATCATTCAACAATTACAATCATCTAGTAGATCGTTGCAAAAATATCATCCCAGACAGTCAAATTATGCCAAAGGTAAAAATGCACTGAACTAAGTACTCTGTAATTGTAAAGAATATTCTAAGTGAGCACTTTAAAGAAGATCTAATTGCGGACATTGGAGATGAAAATTTCAGCTTGCTAATAGACGAATCGAATGATATCACAGTGAATAAGATTTTAGGAATAGCCATCATTTATTATAGCAGGAAATTCAACAAAATTATGCATACATTTCTGAGCATGGTGGTTCTAGAAAAGTGTGACGCTAGTGGTATTGTGGCTGCACTGAAAAAAGAACTCTTGACCAAAAAACTGGACATTAAAAATCTCATTGCAAATGGTACAGACAACGGTGTCAATAATGGCGTTTATGAACAACTGAAGGCATATATTCCCTCCTTAATTTTAATTAGATGTGTATGCCATTCATTACAACTGGCAATGTCTCACACCTGTGCAGAATCTCTCCCAAGAAAATTAGAATTTTTAGTTGCCGAAACGTAAGTGGTTTTCACATTCTTCTTCAAGACAAGCAGCATACAAAGAGCTGTATCAAACTATCAACGAAAATGATGCTCCTCTGAAAATTGTAAGCAATTGTGCAACAAGGTGGCTCTCCATTGAACCTGCAGTAGACAGAATTCTCAGCTAGTGGGTGGAATTAAAAACTCACTTCCAGTATGACTGAGAAATGTTACAAAGCTCAAATTTTGTGGAAGATGTACAAAGATGAAAGGAATCTGCTGTACCTTTTATTTTTGCATCCTATTCTAGTTCAAGTTCAGCAAGTTAACAAAATTTTTGAATCTAACAGTGCGGATAAGATGAGATTATGTGAAGACCTTTCTCGTTTGATTCGCTCTATTGCTAATATGTTAGTGCTACCATTATCCACAGTCAACCCTCTAGAGTCAGAGATTGATGACAATTTGGATCCCAGTTCAAATCTTGGTTACAGATTTGAAAGAAAAATTTCAGAGTTGATGATACAAAAGAAAATAACGCAAAATGATGAGCGAAATCTTAGAAGTAGAGCAAGATAGTTTCTTCTTGGTCTCTTCAAACAGCCTAAGCAAAGGTTGCCTGAAAACTTGAATATTTTAAGAATGGTGTCTTCTTTTTCTGTTGACAATATCCTAAAACATATAAAAGAACCTGCTACTCCCATCTTAGAAATAATGCTGAAAACAGAAAAAGATGTTGCTGCTGCTGAATACCAGTACAATACTATCCACTTAAATAAATGGACAAATAAAGAAAACACTGAGCTATTCTGGACTGAAGTACGAGAATATAAAGATGCATCTGGAATGAATCCATTTAAAGAAATTGCTCGGTGTGCAATAAATTTATTAATACTGCCAAATTCTAATGCGGAAATTGAACGAATTTTTAGTTCCATGAATGTAGTTAAAACTAAATTAAGAAACAAGATGGAATTGCCAATGCTGACAGCTATTTTGTCAGTCAAGTATGGCATAACAATAAGTGCAATAAGTGCTGTGCAGACTATCATTTACCAGCATGTACACTGAGTAATATTGGAACGATGGCCACATGTAATAAAGCTGAAAATCTAAGTGAAAACGTGGGTGAATTAAGCGCAGAAGACCACATGGAAGATGTATTTAGTCACTTATATGCAAGTATCACTTCAACTTGAATACAGTAAGTAACTTAAAAGTATTAGCTACTACTTTTAAAATTTCAGCTTCAAATTTTTATTTTTAACTCCTTTTTAGCTTTTTTTTTAAAGATTTAGCTGTTTTTAGTAATTTTCATTTGGCAACACTAGTTCAGAGGCGAGTTACAAAGATTGTTGCAGGTCTGTGGAATGTTTCCTATGAGGAAAGACTGAAGGTCTGTGGGCTCCACAGACCTTCAGTCTTTGATATGATATGATAGAAGTACTGTATTTAGTTATTAAAGGGGTTTTATAGAATTGATACTGATGACTTTTAAGACTAGTGCAGGAAGGAAGAGAACGGGGGGCCATTCCTGGAGATTGTGTAAGAGTGTGGTTATAATAGGTTAACAAGGATGTTAGGAGTAGATTTTTTTGCTGGAAGGATGGTGCATGTGTGGAATGCGTTGCTAGAGGTGGTTGTATTTTATTTATTTAAGGAGAAGTATGATAGGTAATGTGTGAATAATGGTTAGTGTCAATGTAGGATCTCCTACGATGAGTCGACTGAATCCATGAACACACCGTTATAATAATAATAATAAATTACTGGATGAAATTTAATAAAAGGTAGGATTTAAGGGTGTATAACTCAATACAGGTACGGCAATCCCTCGATTAATGCGTTCTTTAAAACAGGTGCATTAATCGAATATAATAACCTATGGGAAAAAGTATAATTCGTTCCTCAAATTTCTTTTTTGACCCTTAATTTTTTTATAAACGAATTAGGGTATGTCTCAGGGTCTAGTTAAAGGAAAACCATGAAGTTGAAAGACAATAAAACATATTCAGAATATAAATTTATTATTCTGCTTCTTAACAAAGAATTCAGCTAAAGTCTGGAGGCATTCTGTTTCTTTTTTTCATACAACTGACGGTATGGCCCTATTGCCTCTTCTGCAAATCTCTAAGCATTGCTGCTTAAGAACTTCGGTTGAACGAAAAATATTTCAATTTGTTTCTGTGAAATTTCTTTGGGCTTGTCAGTGATTAAATTTTCTTCATATTCTTTGGGATCTTCCCGCTGTGCATCTAAATTTAGCAGGTCGGAATCACTCAATTTCTCAGAATGAAATTTAACTGACTTCGAGTCATCTGAAAAGCCTCTAAAATTATTTGCACAATGTGCTTCCAAAGCTCGCATATTGCTCGCAGTAATTTCATTCGACTTTGCGACTTTATAACCAGGCTGAAATTTTTCTGATTTGGCCAGAAAAGTCTTGGAAGGCGTTCACTTCCAAAAAGGCCGGTTTCATCGATATTAAATCCTTATATGCACTTGCAGCTTCGCCTGTGATTAAACACTATGTAGGCTATTTCTCTTTATGAAACGTTCAAACCACCCAACACTAGCGTGGAATTCTTCTTTTCCATCATTGATAGCCCTTTCTTTCAAGGATGCAAAGAGAGGTAATGCTTTTGATTTAATAAGGTCAGTGGATCCGTTTTTGATTACTACAATCTCGATCCATGTAGAAAGACGTCTCTCTAATTCAATGATTATAATACTTTGATTTCGAGTGCATGCATGATGAACTTGAAGCAACCTTACCGTTTCTCTATGTATTCAGCAGTTTTGCTTAAAATTGCTCTTATAGTTGATTCACCCATTTTTGTGTTCCTGTCCTATCTTTGCTCTGAACTCGTTGTGTTAATTTTCTTTATTACAAGTTTTTCTTCCAATGAGATTACTTTTCGAATCAATTTCACACTTCCACATTTATGCTCACTAATTCTTTTACTTATGATGAAAGATTGGGAGAATACTTTAAAATAAAATAAAAAAAAGTAAGGAAAGCAATTGCAAAGGAGGCACGAGATATGATCATCAAAATGCTATGTAATTAGCAGACGACATTAATTTAAGCGTTAAATTTGGAACATAGTGTAGATAGAAATAATGTAGTATGCCATTAAAAAATAACTTTGTAAAATATTTTAAATCGATAACTAAATTATTTCATTCTGGTGAGTGATTTTTTAAAATAGTTAGCCATAAAAAATGTATAGATAGAAAATTTTTTTAAATCGGTAACATTTATTTTTAAGATGTATATAGGCGCACTAATCAATTTTGGTATAGAAAAAAAATTACGCACTAATCGAAAACCGAGCCATTTTTATGAAAAGGAGTCGAATGATGATAATTTCTCATTGACTAGATACAGTTTAATGGAATTTACTTTATTTTTAGAAAGTCCATCAGTTTTTTCCCCACTTACCTCAATTCAATTGAATTACAACATTTTTAGTGGCAAAATTAGGGGAAATATGTTTAAATAAGCTGAGAAGTAAAGAAATGATACAGGGCAAATTATAGTGCTTTATAATAGCATTCCTGTACAATACACCACATCCTTTATCACAATAATTGAACCCGCACCCATTTTTGGCAAATGTACCATAGAAAAATTTTGTTTTGCCTAATTTCCCACTGAAAATGGTCCAACTTAACTGGCCCACATCTTAGTATAGATTTTAAGTGACAAACTTCACATTAAATTCCAATCCAGCATGAGGGGTATTGTTACTATCGTTTCAAATTTTTGCCAATCTTTACCAAAATGGATAGTATACGTAAGACTATTTTACTGCGTAAAAAGAATCAACAGTGCAGCAAAAAAAAAAAAGTTTTAAAAAATTATATGCGTTTCAAATATCAAAGAAAATGTTTTTCAGTCCAAACTATTATACGTATATAACATCTAATTAGTTATATAGATATTAGACAAATATAAATTTAATGTCGAGAAATGGTTTTTTTTAACTGTGGTACTTAAGAATACCAAAAAAATATGTTCGAGTGATACGGTGATTTTTCAAATTCGTTTAGTGACGTTAAGACTTGGCGACCTAGTTCTTCATTATAAAGAAAAACTATTAGGACAGAACGAATTCTAAGAATTTCTTTCCTGGAGCAAAATAGGTTTCCCTAGAACTAGAACTAAAGCTGTTAAGACGTGACTTGCTTAGCAAACATCCAATTAATGTCACCGCCAGAAATTATCCAAACAACTATAGCTGTAGAGGCCTCCACAAACAAATTGTCCTGTGCAACTTGAAAGAGGAAATCGAGACTTTAGAATTGGGTATGTAGTATTTTTATATGGTGTTAAACAGGAAATTAACACACAAAACAAATGTATGCTAAGGAGGAAAGCAATAAATTTGATGCACACACACAAACGTCCAGAAAAATGAAAATCTGCATATCTGGAAAGATTGCTTCTTCTCATGAGATACTGGTGTTTGTGGCATTGATAATTAAACATTAGTCATGGTTATGAAAAACAACAATATAGTTAGAACTAAGCACACAATTATCCATTTAAGGGTAACAGAGAAAGAACAAAAAATGTTCCACTATTTTTTTTTTTTAATAGCTACACTTCGATTATGAATGCTATAGGTAGTACTTCAGATTACCAAACTACTCAATTTATCCCGGATGCCATAGTCAGAAGTGCTTCATAGTGTACAAATTTTGTTTTTCTTCACTCCATGAATTGAAAATTTTCAAAAATACTGACTATCACAGTATTTTCTTCCTGATTGGGGATTAATCGCTCGTAGTATGCTTTTAATAGATCTGTTAGACAACTGTTTTGTGCATAATCCGTGTGTTGAGTCTTAAGTGCTGTGAAGAATTCATGTTGGAGGTTTAATGAAATATTAGCAGCATTGAGAAAGGATTAAAACTAATTTTTAAAACACACACACACACACACACACACACACACACACCTAGGTGGTGCGCCCTCTATAGGCAAAACCACCATGTTCCACCATAGTAAATTCAAAAAAGAAAGACTGGTCTTTGAATCTGCTTCTGCACTCAGGAATCAACCTAATTTAAACAAATACGGTCGCATTAAACTTCCCAAAATTTGGGAAACATTAATTATCAGAGATCCCTCTTTACATCCTAGGCCACCTACAAATGCCCATAGAGGGCACACCACCTAGATAGGACTTTAGTTTCACTCACTATTGTATTTGTGTGTGTGTGTGTGTGTGTGTGTGTGTGTGTGTGTGTGTGTGTGTGTGTGTGTGTGTGTGTGTGTGTGTTGTTACAAAACGTTTTTCGTAATTCCTGAAGATGTCTCTGTGACGGGTACGAAATATTGGAAGTATTAAAATTAGTTTTAATCTATTCTCGGTGCTGATAATATTTCGACATGTTTTGTGCATAAGCATACAAAACATGCCACAAAATAGCTGGATTATTTTGATTTACGACCGAAACAAGTAATGATATGAGACCTGTCTACTGCATCTGTTAAAGGCGTGTATTCTTTTGAACCAATTTGTTTATTTTTAAAGATCAGGAAAAAAAAATCCTCTTTCCAGGAGGAAGACCTTTCAGTCCTAGAGTGGAACCTTTTAAGTCTTGTAGACCACAAAATATCGTCTTTACTAACTGAGCTACGAAGGTTCTCACCAGAAAACACTAATAAATAATAAACATTTATAAAGATTCTTCGCATCCTAAATGGAATTCAAGTATGAAAAACTTTCTCAAGATAGGTCTCTGGATCGGAGTAGCCGGATTATTTCACTTTTAGCCCATCCACAATACTAAATGTACGATAGATTTCCGAACTGCCGTGAGTGGGATTAGCATAAAAATGAATATTTAACATAAAAAAAAATGTGTAAATCGCATAGTTATTTTGAAGAAGACACATAGTATACTATTATGTACAGCTAACGCTTTAATTATTTTTTTTCACGCGAGAAAAAAATGCTGGTTATAAATGCAAACTAGTAATGTATTTTATATAGGCAGCGAATTTTAAGATATTCAGTACATGAGACTAAACTTGAGTAAAAAAAAAAAAAAAAAAAAAAAAAATACAAATATGAAATTAAATAATGTTCCAAGAGTCAGGATAAGTCCTACCATATTATATGAAGCAATAAAATAGATCTATTAACTTTAATAATGAAGGCCTCGTTGGATTTAGAGGAAGTTGCAGTTGACTGGAGAAGTGCACATCACCTCAATCCATAAAGGGCGAGTAAAAATGATATGGAGAGCTACAGGCCTGTAAAATTTAACATTCTGTTACGAGTAAAATAATGGAGTATGTTGTTAAGAATAACCTTCAGGGATATTTAGATGTTAATAAACTATATGAGAATCAACCGCAAACGATTTGTTAAGCTAAACCCTATTTATCAAACTTATTGCTAAGGAATTCAAGAACTAGTTTCGGCATTATATATTTGGGTTCTACTGAGGTTAGCGTTGGATACGTTCTTGTTCTTAATTTTTATCACTGATGCTGACCACTAAATTAAAAGTGTTTAACGTCTAAATTTGTGGATTGACAACAAAGTGAATGACACTATAATAAAGAGCAAGGACTCAGATAGACTTAACCTGGATACTTCGCTGGTGTTGGATATGAAATTACAATTTCTAAACTTAAAAAAATTCAAGGGAAACCAATACTTTGACAAGGACTGTAAATAGTATTCTTTTATTAATTTGCAGGAAATTTGTGAATAGACATAAAGATATAATTATTTCCCTATACTAAACGACTGTAGCTCTAATTTAGAGTACTCATTCAAGTTTCAAGTTCTCAATCTAAGAAAAAGATATCGATGAATAGTCAACCACTGCTATAAATAAATTTCTGAACAGGTATATGGAAGCATAAATTTAGTAAAACTGGCATTCCTTGTAGTCTGTAGTCCGATACATTTTATTAAAAAATAAAAACAAATTAATAAAGGTTTTATGTACTTATAAACAATACTTTTATTGTGAAAATGTATTGTAATGCTGCAATAATAACATTAACTAATACAGTAAACGACATATGTTAGTATCTTTTTACTGTTAATGTTTATATGAGACTATGAAAGGCATTTTATTCTTCAGGATTGTATTTGTGTTCGGATTTTACGCTGTGAGGAGGAGATTTGTATGATGCACAAATATGCATTGTCGAGGAAAGACCGATTCCAAGATCGTAGAGTTGGATAAGGATAATGTCCTTATCCAACTCTAGTGTTTCCAATTTAAGCGTGATAAACAAAAGCGTCTTTAACCATTGGGAAAAGGTCAAGGACGCATTTTATGAAGTCAGCGATAGGCACTTGGCATACGCTGAGTTGCTCTCGAGTTGCTATGAATTTACTATCACTTTGAATTAATATGACAATAATTAATTGTCGTATGATGATACAGCGGCCGTGAGTTCCCTTTTTACGGGAATGTACGGCACCATCTCAGTTCCCCCAAATTTTATCCGGGCTCCGGAAGCGGCATAGCTGACGAATCAGGCCTATGGCTGGGTCAGTATTCCTGACTATAATCCGTGTGTGTCTACGAGCCGGTTTGCCTGCTTGCGGGATAAAAAAACCCAGATAAACTGGCGGGAAAAAAACCCTGCTGTCCACGCCCAAGACCAGCTAACTTGGCTCTGGCTGAGGAAGATCCTCACGTCGTTGACGGGAATCGAACCTAGGACACTTCTTCCCCAGGCATTTGGTTGCGAAGCTCAAGGCCACTAGGCTAACCGCGCGGACCAACATGACAATAAAAAGGTGCAAAATAACTTTCAATAACACGCTCTCGAAATCGAAGTCAAAGATAATATACTTAAAGAACGGAGGAAACAGATCTAAACGATGATTACACATTTTGTGAAATACCTGAAAGTGAGTCTATTAAACGAGTCGCGATAGCCACATGAGCAAAGATAATTGAGTTAATTACTAGCAATCACAAAAATACTACATTATCTCTGACTGTCGGTCTGGTATTGACGAAAAGGAGAATAAACTGACATGATTTCCCTGTGGTTTTGTTCATAACCACGATTCCGATTTGGTGAACGGACTATACTTTCGATTAATGAGCATGGCAACTTACAGTTTTCCCCAGGCTAGCGGGGCCCAAGGCACTAGAGTGCTCCGGAGCCCCTTCCTCATTGTTTGGGGACCCCAGCTAGAGCCTGGTGCGCCTGTGCATAAGTACGGCAATGTTAATAGGATAAAGAGTGACGTCACTATACAAGAATGCCATCATCTAATGTATCTAATAGAATCAATGAGCTAACAGAGAATAATCAATAAAACAAATTTTAAACCTGTTGTACACCCCCCTCCTCTGAGGGTACATATCAGGAATTTGATAATGATGACAAATTTTAAATATACAGTATTTCACTACTTGTTTTATTAGATACTCAGGCTCTGTCCAATGCAAGCTACATGGTCGACGAGAAAATGGTTTATCGTCTAGCATGTAGATATAAATGGTCCAGCCAGATCACTACGAATACTCCCCATTTAAAAGTGATAACTTCTTAATAAATCATTTTTATATGTGTCTAAAAATAATCAAAACGTGCGAATGCTGAAATAAAGTATTTTAAAGACGATTATAACCACAAGTCCACGATTTTAGGCTTACTTATAAAACTTCATGATCTCCCCCCCCCCAATGATACATGGAAAGTGTACGTGAGAGGGGGGGGGGGAGACTGGTTAGAACACCAATTATGCTTATATTGCAAATAGAACTGTTATAAGTACGAGGTACATATAAATTAACTGAAAAAAGGATCTCTATATGAATGTCAGTTAACTCTTTGCAAGATGAAATGATGGCGACAACTTAATAAAATTACTATTCTCGTACCATCCATCCAGCGTGTTATCACCTAATATCTAAACGACTCTGCCGGTCTTTGTAATGGCTCGGAGATACGAAAGCGGCTTCAGGAAAGAAATATTTAACTCTTTTTGCACGTGACAAATTATCCTTACGCGAATAAGGTCCTGTTTTTATACGTCGCTTCGTGAGTGACTATCATCAGCCAGTCGAGTAATTATATCTACGCCGCGCAGCCAATTCCAATCTGCTACCGTCCGCGTGATCTATAACACTCCGGTGGTGAATTCTAATGACATTTTAATAACGGTCAGTGCTTTAAAGCGTACGCTCGCTGAGCCTCATGTCTGCTGGGATTACCATCACTTGCTTATAAAGAAAAGCTTTGGAACTTCGAATTCCCTCAGCTTGCCTGCTCCTGGTGACCGGCGACAAATCAATAGTGCTGAGAGAGAATGAACGCGGTACCATTGCGAGACGCCGCCGAATGTTCCCCCCCCCCTTCTGCTAGCCCTCCCTCCAAAGAAATAAGTCACCCCTGTCGTAGAGGATTAGGTTATGAGTCAGCTGATATATGAACAGTGGGATGGTGCAAATCCCAGGGAAAAGCGCTCTGGCCATGACCATCAAACCTGTGGGAGAGTAAAGCATCACATATGGCAAACTTAACACATTCCTCTAGTACGCAGTCTTTCCAAGCAGCGGGGAAAAGGATTATTACATACAGAGGGTGATTGGTAACCTCGCTTATCTTAGGCTTTATACAGGATGTGTACAATCAAAGTCTTTACCTCCTATGGCCAAAAAAATAAAATAAAATAAAAGTGAAAAAAAGTAATTTAAAATTTTGTACTTGCCGTGTGATTTAGGATGAAATAAAATTAGTGCTGTGAATCATTCACCAGTAATACCGCACGTACTACAAGAATAAAACTAAGGCAATCTTTGTTTCTTTTTCGATGAACTATACAGCGTTTTCTTTGTATGTCTTTTTTAAAACGTTCTCACTAATTCGCCGAATTTCATATCACGGATCTTTCAGGTTCCGTCGTATACGCTTTTCGGGGTATAGCATTTACTGTACCTCGAAAAGCAAAATATGGACATCGCTCATCTACAAAAGCGGAAGTAGGATGGAGCAAGGAAGACCCGCATAGAGATCAAACTGAAGAGATAAAGCTATCATTAAAAAAAAATAATAAAATAAAATAAAAAAAAGTACACTTAACTTCTGAGTCATCATCATAACACTAATTACGGGTATAGACCACATTGGTCTGTTCCAGTCTCATTATCCATCCAATATCCTTTTTTGAGGTCTACCCTGCCTTCTCTTTCCAATTGGCTTATATATTTGTTTAGGATATACCTTCTGAGTGGAGACATAAAATATCTAGCATTATTCGTATTTTACATATCACAGAGCATGATGATTTTGATTTTTATATATCCCAACCAAAGTTTTCCCAACAGCGACGTATGGATGTGAGACTTGGAACCTAAAGAAGTCAGATAAGAACGGATATATGTTTTTGAGGTGTGGTGTTACAGAAGGCTGTTGAGGATATCATATACTGAAAGGCGTATAAATGAATGGGTGTTGTAAAAGATCAGTAGAACTTTAAGGCTCCTTAAGGATATTGACAGAAGAAAATTAAAATATTTTGAACACATAGAAAGGATGGAAGGGGGACTTCTCAGAACAGTAATAGAAGATAAAGTTCCTGAAAAAAGAGGAAGAGGTAGACCATCAACGAGATGGACGGATGGATGGCGTGTGTGGAGTGACTGATCTTCAGAGAGTTGAGGCCGCCAGAAAAGCATACAACAGGACTACATGGCGAGGCCTGGTGTGGCACATCACCCAAGCATCGGAGTGACCATACAGCATCTGTGGATGCCCAGTGAACATACAGATATAGACAACCAAAGATGGGATTACGTTCTGTGTACATTTCCAGGCTCCGAAGAATATTAAAACGAATATAATGATAATAATTAGTTTTAACATACATTATACAATAGTAGAATAGTTGAGTTTTTCATTTTTAAAATAATAACTTAAGCAGAAATAAAAGACGGATGACTTTTAAAATTAAATGATTATTGGCAGAATAAACATTTAATGTTGTTACCTTATTACTTTAGTAAGGTAATAAGCAGTCAATAAATTACTAGAGAGTGATGTAAAAAGAAAAAGATTAGCAGATTGAAGAAGTATTATTTCCCATAGGAAACAATACTTTATTTCCATCTATATGTCTTCAAATTAAAAGGATGTAATAATGTTTTACAACTTTCTTTATAAAGCCGTTCTATAAAGCATCTATTGTCATACAAAATTTTTGTTTTTTTCAAAGGAGTCTGGTTTTGTAGAGATGGCATGTTCCCCGAGGACAGATTGTTCAGCTTTATGATACTTGATATAGTTTTATGTTCCATGCGATGAACAGATGCAGATTTCCAGAATATCCAAATTAAGAAAGGCCAAAATTACAGAGAATCTAGTAGATGAATAGAAATTTTTATGGAGGAGGATTGTCTTCGGGTTAAAAAAAAAAAAAAACTTCCAACAAAGAGATAAGTTGTTTGAAATGATGTTCTCTAATGAAAGCTCCTCGGAAGGAGAAACCGAGGAATATACAATAGAAAACCCAAACAGAACCAGAGAGAGAGAGAGAGAGAGAGGCTATACGAGTTAGATGCTGGTGGGATATAAGAACGATGTATGAAACAACTAAAGCAGCAACTATGGCCAAAGAAATTGAAATAATGGGAATCAGTGAAACAAGATGGAATGGACAGAGACTGATCCAAAGTTCTGAAGAAACAATAATATATTCTGATAACAAAAATAAAGAAAATGAGCATAAAAGGGCATAAATTATTATTTTATTTATGCTGATAAAATGAGCATAAATTATGATGTCAAGAAAAGCACTGACTGAATGGGAATAGGTTTACAGAAAGATGTATAAAGGCAAGATTTAACTCAAAATTCTACAAGGTGACAATAATAAATGAATATGCACTAATCAATAATGCAGAAAAACAAGAAAAATGTGAATTTTATTATCTGCTACAAAAAGTAATAGATGAAACAAATTGAGGAGATATCATTATAATAATTGAAGACCTACATGCCAAAATAGGAAGTGATCACACCGGGAAAGTATGATAATGGGAAGGGAAGTTATGAGAAATATAAATGAAAATGAAGAGATTGCTTTTGGATTTCTGCATGATGAACTAGTGATAGGAGGATCGACGTTTAAATATAAAACCATCCATAAGGCAACATGGATGTCATCAGATAGAAAAGGCAAAAAATAGATCACTAATGATAAACGAAAATGAAGAGGATCCTTCCTGGATGTGAAGCAATGAATGGAGCTGATGCCTATACAGATCAAGTAAAAATTAAACTGATGGCCATAAAGGAAAAAATGAAAAATAAAAAAATAAAATATATAGTATAAACGAACTTAAAAATGTGGAAAGTAAAAAGAAGTGAGCAGTGGAAGTTAAAAATAGTACTTTACTACGAAAAAAGTAAAAAGAAAGACATGGAATGGATACCCTCATGTACAAAATCAAACTGAAGAAAGAAAAGAATTAAAGAAAAAAAAATAATGCAAAAGAAAATAATAAAACGCTACAAAATGAATATAAAGAAATACACAAAGTTGAGGAAAAATAGCAGTGGAAGATAAAAGAGAATTTGCATAAACTTTACTAAAAGGAGTAGAAACAGCAACAATATTAATGACTAAAACACTGAACATTATAACAAGAAAAATATCTGGCAAGAAAAGGAGAGAAGATATTAAAGATAAAAAATAAAATAAAATAAGCAATAATCAAAAGAAAATAAGAAGATGGGTGGATCATTTTAAAAGAAATAATGAATAGAGAAAAAATTGAAATAAAGAAAAGCGAAATACAAAAAGTTCGATGCTCGTCGTGACCAGAAGAATCTTTATATGATTTTTTTCAATTGAAGGTAGCATTGTTTTTCCCCCCTCCCGGACACTGGAGTTTTTCATCCCGCATACAGATAAATCGAGTCAAGAGAACATGCGCAGTTTACAGACAAAAATACTCTTGGTGGGAGTGGGCGATAGATGGAATTGTATGTTGATGGCAGTAGTGTCACTGTGTAGTTGGAGGATTAAGTAGGAGAGACGGTGTAGGAGAGTAGTGTACCCTGCTACAATGACCCCTTGAAGGCGTTACATAATAAAATAGTAATATAAAGCCTGATATGCAGAGGGCACAAAAAGCATTCGATATGTTAGGGAAATTGTGGAGATCAAAGGAAATATGACTAAAAAATAAAATCAGATTGTTTAACACAAAGGTCAGATCAGTTTTACTCTATGGGCCAGAAACATAAGGAACAACAAAAGGAATAAATTAGAAATATTTGTAAATAATTGCCTAAGAAGAATTTTGCATATAAAATGACCAGAGAAGATATCCAATAAAGAATTATGGCAAAATACTAAAGAAAAACCAATAACGTATGATATTAATCAAAGAAACGGGAGATGGATGGGACCTGTCCTCAGAAAACCAGAAATACACAAGGTCAAGCAGGCAATGGAATGGAATCCTGAAAGGAAAAGAAAGTTGTCCTGGCGGAGAAGATGAGAACAAGAGCTGAAAGAGGATCGAAAAAGCAGGAAAAAGAAGCATAAAATACGGTCAGATCGAGATCTGCGGTTGAGGCCCTATGCTCTTCATGGAGTGAAGAGGTATAGGTAAGGTAGAGAAGACATCACACTATCTCTGATGATCAAGCGATAACTGGGATATATCTAATAAACTAGCCAAGCAATATGTGTATGGCATTTTTAATTTATACCATGGCGAGGTTCACTCAGTATTATTTGTTTACAGAGAAACTATACGCTTGCACAAAAAGCATACTATTATTTCCAGATTTCAAAGGTATGATATTTTTCGCAGTTAGCAGTGACACTAATGTTGGGTTAAATTTTAAATACGCAAGTCCATTTCCTAAGGGCAGTAAATTTCACTCGCCAAATGACACCGACTCAAATAAATGTTTTCATGAAATAAAAAAAAAAAAACCCTATTGTCTTATTTTACTCTGGCACCCAAATGCCTAAATAAAATAAGACAATCCTGCTTTTTGTTTTGAGTACTAGTCTATAAAATCTGAAACTGGTACTTATGCAAAAGAAGTCACTATTCCCCCCCCCCCCCCTCAAATGATATTACCCACCAGAGAGAAAAATGAATTTCGCAAGCGCTTCTCAATTCACTTCAACAAAGGCGGCATTGAAAATTCAAATAACCCTTCCCAGTGAATGCCTACTTTTGAAATACGCACGAAGAGAACAAAGGAATGTAAATAAGGTAACCGTGCCTTCTAGCAGCGAACGCTACCGTCAACGTAGAATGCAATGTTCGGCGCATTCTAAATCCTCTTGGTCGGATAGAGTCGCGTGTACTTAAAAAGACAGAACAGATGGCGCAACTGGGAATAAACTTCCCTCTCTCACGTTTTCATTCCCCCCTCCCTAAAGCTTCTCCTCCTTTCACTTTTATCACCCAAGAAATAGTTTCCGCCGAGATTCACTTGAGTGTGGTTAAGAAAACAGAATTGCATTGGAATTCTGGGAACACCGATTCCACTTGAATACCAATGTTTTTCTACTCTCATGTAGACTACCTTAGTCAACTGGGAAGTCTTAAAGGTATCAAAGGAAAGCATAGTAGAGATATTTTTGTGAGGATTCCACGTACAGTAGAGTTTTAAAGTAGAGCTACTTTTATTCACTTAATGTACTTGGATATGAAGCGTGGGAGTAAATTTTAATGCCGAAATCAACGATTTCAGCAGATTCTCAAAAGGAAAGAAATGTGACGACACAAATTCGTGCTGACTGATATTATGATTTCATATATTAGGAATTCTCTTTCGAACTTTGACAATGATATTTCTGAAGGAAAATATGCAGAGTATGTTCTCATTATATATTTCCAACTCGTTTTTTTTTTTTCATCAAACAAATTTCTATTATAAAAACAATTTGGATGATCTTATATAGATATACTGCTAGATTCCTCACATTCTTACAGAACATCCAAATCTTATGGTTTCGTTTCTGATTCCAGTTGATTCTTGATCTTCATCGCAGTCTTCTCATTCTAAGCTCTCCAAGTGTTGTCATCTATTACATCCTACTCATTGTTGACCAGTGTTTAGTCTATCACCATTCTGAATACTTTATATACTGAAAGAATTAAATCCTTCATTTGCGATAAAATCCAATAAAAAGTATTCTTTTCATTTCCTTCTAGATGATGGCTTCTGACTCCTCTTATAAAGTAAAGTTCAGATTTCACTTCCAGAGATTAAGTGGCAAAACTCACAGATTTAAGCTTTTTTTTTTTTTTTGACAAATCAAAATCATCATCATCATCATCATAAGCTAATCACGGATATAGACCATATTGGTCTGTATCCGTGATTAGATGAAAGAGGACTGTTCCGGTCTCATTATCCATCCAATATCCTTTTTGAGCTTTACCCGGCCTTCTCTTTCCAACTGGTTGATATTTTATTATTTGTTTAGGATATCGGGTGTTGGCCATTCGGTTCACATGTCTATCCATTTTTGTTTGTAATTATTTAGTTTTTCTTCTATTGATTTTGATTTTAGTTCTTTTAAAATATCTTTGTTCCTTTTTTTTGGTCTAATAATGTGTATTTTGCAGTTCTTCTCATAAATCTCACTCCACTTGTTTTTATTCTTTGTTTATCTTGCTTGTTTATTGCCCAAATTTTACTGCCATATAATAATATGGGCACTGCTAAAGTATTGTATATTTTCAAGCGTGTTTCCTTTTGTACTATATTTGGATTGAGTGTTCTATTTATCAGGCCTATGATCTGTAAAAATTTTGAAGTTTTTATTTTATGTCTTTTTCTCCTTCATATGATATGTCACATCGAAGATAACTAAAAGTATTTATCTGTTTTATTATATTTTACTTCTAACTGGAGTTTGTCCACAAAATGCCATTGTTTTAGTTTTATATATGGATATTTTCATTCCAAACTGTTCTACTATAACGTTTAAATTATATACTGCTCTTTGTAAATTGTCTTCTTTATCCAATATAATTACTGACCATATGCAAATAACAGTTTTTTTTGTTGTTGTTGTTATTCCGGGAAATTTCTATACCTTGATTGTTTAAGGCGTTCCATTGTATTAATATTTCATTAATGCAAATATTGAAAAGTGTTCGAAACAGAGGGCATCCCTGTCTTACTCCTTGGTTTATAGATTGTTTTTCAGTCATTTTTTTTTCATTTATTTTATTTTTATTTCATTATCTTTGTGTATATTCAATATTCCATGTAGTAAAATATTAGGTATATTTATTCTTTGTAATATATCAAACAGTATATATCTTTTTATTTTGTCAACTCAAAATATACTGTCGTTAAAGTATAATGGAATTTTCTAAGGGCCATCCCAATCAGGCGTATTCGTTATGTGAACCGATTAAAAAAAAAATTATACAGCTATGCTGTTCGTTGATCTCACAAATATATTTTCACCCACAATAACATTTCACCTTAACTATAAATATGTTAATTTCAATACACAAAATATGCAGCTTTACAGATGTTGACGAAATTTCATGGCAACCAATGAAATATCCGATGCATGTTTCAAGCTTACTATATTCCGCATCATGAACCTGAACCTATCAACGGAAAAGTGGAAACTAAGTACAACTACACATACTGGCCACTGAATTATAAATCTTTATGCAGATATACGTAAACACACTTACGCAGCGTATATGCAAAATACTTGGTCGCGTGCGTCACCACATGTTCTACTCAACTATTTAAGAATGCAGAGAAACGAGTTCGATAAAGGACTTATTTTGGGTACCTGTCTATTTTATTATTTGAGGCATTATCGTATCAGAAGATACCGTAACATTGACACCATACAGTAGGGACCTGTTCAAAACACGAATGTAGGACCAACAATTATGATTCATGCCAGAAAGAGTTAATAGCTTCGTTTCAAAGTTCAATAAATCCAGTTCCCATTGCTGTACAGACCAAACATGGTACTTTTTTTTATTTATTTATTTTCAAGCATGCTTCCAAGGGTGGAGTTCCCAGACCAGGCACAGAAAATCATCTATCATCTAAAGACATTCACAAACATCCAAGCCAGGGTGGAATTTAAATCCATGCAGCCTCATGGTTGGAGTTGGCCGAGTTTCTATCTACTCTGCCAATCAGACCAGAAACCTGTAAATACGTTTCTTTAACAAACTGGAGGTTATGGCCATTGGGGAAAAAATAAAAATAATAACAGTAAAAGTAAGACTTCTGGAGGACGGAGATAGATGGAATGATGGTTGGTATCGGTGTGAAGCTGGACTATGGATAGATGGCGACCAGCAGCTGCTCGTGTTTTACCGGCTTGGATGAAAGTGCAAAAATGTCGAAAACCAGTTCATTAAAATAGGTACCGACGAAATTATTTAAAGAAAAGGCATAAGAATAGCAGTGGGTCTGTGAAAGAGAGAGGCGTCGTCATTTAACTTGCATGGCTTCCGGATTTTTAAGGGGTGTTTTGTTGCAACACCCCAAATATGAGAATGGAATTCTAAGAGTGTGCGGATTTGGAATTTATGTTTATTAGATAACAGCTTTAAAATGTCAAGTAGCTTACAGAATCACCTCGCAATTACCGAAGCGACAATGGAGCCTTGAATAAATTTTTATCCTAAAATGTAAGAAAAATCTATCAACGCACTTTACTAGTCTATAGCTATAAACACTAGTCACGGCACATTCATATGTATATAAATGTTGGCCATTATGGCCATAGCAACAATGAACAAAGGTTTTATTTTTGAATAGCTAATTTATTTATTCAAGCTCATTCTGAGTATTTCTGCAAAACACTCTTTTTCTGAGAGGTTTAAAAATAAGTTAATAACCGAGAATCAACTAATATTTAGTATAAACCATAATACCCTTTAAAATTCTTTGATCGTCCAATGTACAAACGACGAGGAATCATAAAGAACACAGATTACGAAACATAATCAAGTGAATTCGACTCCTGTTTGTCGAACTAGCTGGTGGTGAAAGCAGTGGAATTTGACCAGCAAAAATAGATAGTACGGAACCAATATTTCTAGACAACCAGTAACCAGTGTCCTTGAATGAATCTAAAGTCTTACCTGAGCATATAAAACGAATGGCAGTTGCTTGTTGCTAAGCAAAGAGATTGATAAATTATGGTTCATAAATTTTTAAAAGTTACCAATGAAACCAGATCCACACCCCTGAGTACTCTGTCTGAAAAAAAAAAAATAGTATCACGTTCTTCATTCTATTCACTACCACACCCACAAATAGCGGGCTATACGCCAGCAGAGTCGATTCTTATTGTACGTGCATGGAGTATAAGATCCCAATAATAACAAATACACGCACACTCGAGCTTCATCATTACCACGTTACTGTAAAGTGAAAAATGAGCTGGAGAGAAACAAAAGGAAAGAACACAGCCGTTTGGAATTGTTAAGCGGATCTCAGTCGGCTAATTTCAAAGGCATTATTCTTGACATCCTATTCAAGTCCATCCTTTCTAAACCGTCGGCGCACAATGCGCCTGTTATCGTTGCCATGTTAACGGCGGGGCAGTGACCTACTGAAGACAAACGGAGTGAGCGAAGACCGTCATATATTCTCTGCTCTACTGACATCGTCGCAGTTACGTCACTTTTCTCTTTCCCCTTTTTGGAAAATGATACTTCACTGCACGCTAATTTATCTTCGGAAATGATCCACGAACTTCTTGAACCGATTCGTATGAGGCCATTTTCATGCGACACACGAACAAACGAGTACCGTGCACACAGCTAGCGGAGCTAGCATTGCTATGCATTTAACGAATTGAAAATTAAATTGATGCTCGAAAAGTTAGATGGAATTTATCAAATCTGAAAACTTAAGCGTTAGCTGCTTATTGAATTAATCATAGAAATATCAAAACACGTGTTTATTAAAACAATATTTCATAGGGCAATAAGCATGAAGCGTAAATAATTTATTAATGTAAAAAAGCAGATATCATCTAGAATGGGTCTCCCATGGCGAGACATGGACTCCATGGCACCAATATAATAATGATGAGCTTCACTAAACATCTTTGGCATCTTGAGAAATTAAGTGACACTAGTTAATTGCTATTAGCACAATAATGTTAACCACGTCCCCAATGGGGAAAATCAAATCTCAAATGCACATTAAACCAAAAATAATCCGTTTTCTCTTCCTTCAAGTTTTCTAGGTTTGTTTTGATACGTAATAATAATGCATTACAAAAGCAGATCCACACGAAAATGATGTCATTTTCTGTTAAGCCTTCTGCGCATGTCGCATTACTGTTAAACTCTTAGGACTATTACACCGCATGCGTTAAAATCATATTACGATTTTGTTGTTTATTTCTTATATAATTCGTGCTAGTGAAGATTTCAGAAAATTTTAGACAACTAAGATATGAAATATTACTGTATAATCTACGTGTTTTGATATTTCCCTGCTTAAGTGTTGTTTTGTTTTCTGTTGTTATGCTCTCTCCCACGCGCACAAAAGCTGTTCCAATGATTATAGGAGGTATATTACTAGAGCCAATATATAAATTATTTAAATATCAGCGGATACATAAGACAAATTAAGAACTTTTGGAATTTCATTCCTTCAGATGGTGCAATAGCCACACAACTGATTAAAAAAAAAAAGTTGCAATATATTATCAGAAGTCGCAGTTTCCAAGTCAAAACTTTTTGATATTTATATATATAAATGTATTAATTTACCTTGACTAGAGATAAATTACTAGATGACTAGAGGGTTTTTCGTATCCCCGATGTACAGATACATCATCGAGTGACTAATGTATTTTGCACTGCGCTGCGAGGGAGGGAGGGAGGGCATTCTACACCGTTTTCGCGGAACTTCAGGTTTCCCCACAAACTTGTAAGAATTCCCTAGCATATGCAGACCTTTATAACTTATATTAGATGTGGTTTCCGAAAGAAAAAAAAGTGAATGTGGAAAATAGCGATTTTTATTAGATTTATTTCTAGAATAATTATCTACTTCATTATTTGCATTAGTATGTATCATATGTTTACTTGATTAAAATATTGTGCCGTAACGGTCAGCTGAAATATTTTTATATTGGGTTTTCTCAGTCTTGAAAAGATGAAGAAACACTGCTTTACTCCCTTACAATGTTAACTAACTTGACACCTTTTGGATTGGCACGATTTTGAAGTTCAAAAGAATAAAAAATATGAGAGTAAGTTCGATATCCTGCCATGCAATGTTTTGAATTGTGTGTGTGGGGGGGGGGGGGGGAAGGAAACACAGCGAATAATAGGCAAGGATTTTAAATCCTTATTGTTTATGTGATTATCACAATCTCTGACAATGCGGGGACCTCTATAATTACGCCGGCGTTGTCTCCACGCTTATCTTACTGAGAACAATGACAAAATTACCGGATATTCGGATCCTTTATATATCAAACCCAAGTCTGTCAATGAAACGAGTTTCAGCAACATTAACGAGAAAGAAAAATAAATAAATAAACTTCATATGTTTCTTTTTAGTGGATATAATTATTGTGCAGTTATCTTTTATGTTTCTATCCTGGATTTTACAATAGTTTTTCAAATTATAAATCGCAAAGAATGTATCCAATCGAGACTAAAAATACGCTCATTACGAAGTTCATTGTATACTTCAGTATCAGTAACTCGAGCATTTCTCGCAAGTATTCCACAACTCTAATACTTTTCATTGCTTAAGCTATTTTTATTCTGTTCACATAAATCACCAAGTAGTTATGTCTTTTATAGGCATTATGGGTCTTTCGAGGTTTATCTAGGAGGGAAACCTAATTACAAAGTCTGATTTATTTCTGAAACAACGTTTTCCGTATACACGCGTGTTCCACCCACAAAACACGCACAAATATCTCCACAATCCACAAGATTACGGCTGCTTGTAAACCTCATAGCATGACCACTCGAACAAACTCAAGAAATAAACAGTACCGCCCTTCTACTTCCTGTCGTGCATTTTCCTTCTTTCAAGCACTCATTATTCTCCGTCATTTCTCCATCCATAAATGTCAAATAACGACCAAAAAAAAATCGACCCTATTCAAGTGCAAAAAAACTCACGAGAGTTTAGCACGCAAGGCAAATTTTATGTAACGCATGGACTACGACTACCAAATAGTTCATTTAAAAAGAAATCACCGAAAAAAATTCTGACAAATCACTCAATTTGTCAGATTGCTCAATACGACGTATTTAAAAAAATCTGACAAATTACAGTACTGTACTCGCTAATCAAACAGAGAAAACACTTTGAGCAATGGTCCTTAAACGACATCCCACTTAAGGGATGGAGGGAAAGCGACATTTTGTAACTGGAAAGTAAGAGAAGTACATCCATTTTTTTAAAAAAAATCCGTTGTTTGTTTACAAAACGACAGATCTTAAGGCTAATTAATTAATTAGTTGTTTATTTATTCAATAATTTTTGAACTGATTTTTAATAATTAAAAAAAAATTAAATCAATTCGAAAAATTCCTGAATATAAAGAGGAATTCGATTAGTGATTTATATGGTTTTAAATTAAGATCTTGTGAATATTTGTGTCTCTTTTTTGTTATAAACCCATCGTCAATTAGTACCGAAGGATTAGATTAGAATTTATTTAGCCAGTCTATAACTAATGAATAATTAGTTATTCAAATAGTAACGAATGTCTCTAGAAATTTTCAAGACAAAAACTTCACGTAGTCATACAATTTGTATGAACGTGAAACCCTATCCGAAGCCTTATATGTGACATTTTCTGATGAAGAATACTGAAACCGTATTAAAAAAAAAAAAAAACTGCGACATCACTTGGCAGTCATCACTGATTGTCATATTACCGGATATGAAGAAGAATATTACGTCACAAAGAAGTCAAAGCATTTTTTTTTCATTACAAAATTTTGAATTATATATATATGAATTTCGAAAATTTAAAATTTTTCTTTGGCTATGAAAGAATTATGAGCACATATATACAGAGTCCGTCAAAAAAACGTATACACACTTCAGCAAAAGAAAAACCTGTATAAAAATTATAATACTAAATTTATACAGACATCAAGGGATGAATACAAGTTACCTTTGACTTCTACAATTACACGAGGTGCTCAAAGTGGTTACCATTAGCGTCCAGACATTTATTATTACGACGAACTATTGTTTGGGCAACGTTGGACAAAGTCCAGTGGGATTGCTGAGCATGGCACTTCAATTTCTTTCCCAAAGGCCACCAGTGTAGCTGGTTTCTACGATACTCTACAGCCTTTAGAGTCCCGCATAGGTAAAAGTCCAAGGGTGTTAACTCAGGAGAACGTGGGGGGAACTCAACTGCACCTCTTTGTCCTATCCATTGTCCCTGCAAACTCTCATCGAGGTAAGCTTTCACGTCTCGATGGTAGTGTGGTGGTGCGCCATCTTGTTGGAAGAGAAACTGATTTCCTAGGTAAAATGGATGTGCGTAGCATGTCCAGGTACACCTGACCAGTAACAGTATCCTCAAAGAAGGAATGGTCCTATTAAACCCCTAGATGAAAATCCACACCAGACATTGAGCCCCAGTAAATTGACTGCCTTGTCCACACGAACGCCCAGGTTTTCTGAAGCCCAATAAACACAGTTATACCGATTCACTGTTTCATTAAGTTTAAATTGTGCTCCAATCAGACCAAACCATCTTCCTCACAAACTCCTCATCATCATTTACCATGTGTTGAAACCTCACAATGCTGCATTCTTAGATCAGAATCGTCTTCATTCATTACATGTAATAATCTTGGAATGTAAACTCCATTTAGTTTGCTTTAAGAATGCGCCATATGCTTGCACTGCTAACTCCTGTCTCACGTGCACATTGTGTGGTAAACTTCTGTGCCGAGCGTGTAAACTGTTTCAACACAATAGCCGAGCAAACAGGACTTGTTGTTGTGGGAGGCCTCCCGGATCTTCCCTTGTTCACATTACACACAGTACCATGGGTCTCAAACTTATCACAAATACGTGCAATTGTCAGGCGTGTGGGAGGTTGTGTATTGCAAACTCACGCCTCCATTGTCGTCGAACTCCAACAACATTCTCAAATTTGAAATACCACTTAAAAATGGGTTCCTCGAACCACAATTGTGCCTCGGCCATTTTGTTTGACTGTCCTACCGGTCACGTGTTCATGTGAGTAACGACGTCTTTTGAGAGAACATCATAGTACACATTGCTACCGTAATTCGATCCAACTTCGAAAAAGTCTATAGATGACACTGTTCAAGTGTGCATGCATTTTTTTGACTGACTCTGTATATATGGCAACTTAATAACTTAGAAACCATAAATTAATTAACAAAATTAAAATTTTGTATATATATATATATAAAGTTTTTTAACTTGGGTATATTATGTATTCAAGATACCAAGTAATTTTATATACAGAAATAGGTTTTTAATCCTATTTCTCAAGTGAGCAAACAGACAAGTAAGTCGAATTTGTGCCTGCACGTAGTGCAAGTCTGAGACCACTCATGGTAGTGCCACTCTAGGCAACTCGTAGTAAAGGTGGATTAAGAACTGATCACTTTCCTTAGTATTTTTCCCTTAATGTTAAGTACATCCCCTTGCGGAGATGTATGATGCTCTGCATTAAAGGCAATGGTCTACATACCGGTTTCGACCTTTATTGAGGTCTCGTCAGTGGGAGCCAGACCAGACAATGCTAAGGTTGAAGTAATGCAGAGCTTATGTGAATTTTACCTAAACAAGTTGCCACAAGGTGCTTTGACCTTATTAAATAAAAAAAAAAAAAAAATATATATATATATATATATATATATATATATATATATACAGGGCCGTCGCCAGATTAGATCGCGCCCTGAGGTAAACAATTAAATATCGTCCCTGATGGATCATAAGACAAAAATATAAGTGAGAAAATCTCTAACTGCTATTTTATTTTTATTACAAGAGAAACATTAATGCAAAATTACTATATTAATAAAATGCATGATATTAATTAATTGTTTGCTCTACGGGAATTATTAAAATATAATAAGCACATCAACTAAACTAAACGCTATATATTTGTAAAATATCTTGTTGCCGTAATACGACGTTCACAGCCATATTACGCCTCGTAATATGACTATTACATATTATTTAAGTATAAATATACTTAAATAATAGTATAATAATAGATATAATAGTATACTTAATATACTATTATATCAATAATTAAGTATAAAAGGAGGGTTGAAATGGAAAAGTCATTATTCATTCACAACTAAATAGTTTTAAACTGATTACAGGGCTTATGAGAATACAACTTTCAGCATCGGAGAAGAACAAAGCTATTACTGTCTGGTCGTTTTCATTGTAATCTTCAATTGGGCTTTGTAAAGCGATTGCAATGAAAGGATATTAAAAATTCATAATATATATATATATATATATATATATATATATATATATATATATATATATATATATATACATAACTTTAGTATACCTAATAAAGTGATACTGTTTGATGTCAAGTGATTTTACCAGAAATTCGAGGAGCATGTTTACAACCACCAAAATCTAGAAATTTCATTTAAGTATAAATATACTTAAATAATAGTATAATAATAGATATAATAGTATACTTAATATACTATTATATCAATAATTAAGTATAAATGGTGGTCGAAATTCCGGTATAATGACCACATGACATGTACATTTACATTTATATATATATATATAACTTTATTAAACCTAATAAAGTGATACTGTTTGATGTCAAGTGATTTTACCAGAAATTCGAGGAGCATGTTTACAACCACCAAAATCTAGAAATTTCATATAAGTATAAATGTGTTCAGATAATGTAAAGCCAGAAACATATTCTTAGCATACAATAGCATACAAAACTGTGGATTATAATATGAAATATGCGCATAAAGAGATATAACCAATATTGGGTCATCAGATGGAGGACTAGTAGCAATTTGTATTCCTAAAAAACCACCGTCTCTTCAAAGTACATTCGTCATGACATCTGCTCTCAATTTGGAGGAGTGTACACATGATTGCAAATTCTCATAAACGACAGAGTAAAAGGGACGAGACCGCTAGGAAGGCGAAGAAGAATGTGGACAGAAAACATCCAGAACTACATTCTGGATGTTTTCATTGACATTGATTGAATTTGGACAGAAAACATACAGAAAGTAGTTCTGGATGTTTTCTGTCCAAATTCAATGTCCACAAAACACTGCTCCGTGTCAGAAGCCGCACTGTCTTGCTGACGGTGCACTGTGCCGTGTCCAGAATCTCATTACATGCCTACAGGAAGAATCTCCAAAATTCCTATTGATCGCTATCCTACGCTTGTGGAAAGTATGCCCCGTAGGATTGTTGCACTCATCACAGCGAAAGGAGATCCTGCATCTTATCAAGGTGGACGCCATGGCTGTTTGTTCCTCACAGTATGGTGTCCGTTGACTTCTTTCCAAGCAGTGTAGATTGAAATAGGAGATATTAAAGATCCATCCTTATGTTATAGTCGATAAAATAATACAAACGTTGACCAGAGAGCTTATGAGAAAAAACAATCCTCCACATCAGATTTGCCTTGGTAATTTTCACTTGATCACTTTTCGAACTGGGTGATTGTCATCAGCAATTAGGCAGACACCTTAAGATGGCATTGAAATTGATTATTACTATTTACGCACTGGCCGAGAGTTTATTTATGAAAAATACATTTCTCCGATATTGGATTCCTCTGTATTGAATAAGGTTCTTGCCCTCTTAAGGTTTATGTCTAGTCTCTGATGAGATCCAATCAGTTGACAGGCCAGTGAAATCTTTATCAGAAGCACTAATAAAAGGCAACTATATGGACGCCTGGATAGCGCTCATGTCATATAAATAGTGTAAGCTAATGCAACTGTGATGCCGAGGATTGTATTCTCATAAGCTCTCTGGACAATTTTCTGAAACTTTCCAAGTTTCTGTTATTTTTTCGGCTATGAAATAAGGATGGATCTTATCACCATTTCAGTCGGTAGTTATTTAGATTTTGAAACTTCTACAAAAATCTAAATAACTTCGTTGCAAACAGACAAGACTGAAAGCTGGTGTTCAGAGTAGACTCAATCGGTTTTAGGTAGATTCTCATCTGCTGATAACAAGTGATTTTTATTAAGGTGCGCGGATAAAATGAGTCTGTGCAGAATAATTGCAGAAAAAAAAAAAGTTTAAATATATTACTCAGACAAACTCAAATTCCATGGAGACACATTAAATCCAGAGGGAACATTGGTTGTAACAAATATATCTGGATACACTAATTAATTTTTACTGAGTAAGGATCGACCTCATTTTATACATTTAATACGCGGTGATCAAAATAAATTTCAAAAGCCTATGAGGACAAAGGTCACCTGTGAGATGCCTATCTCGCATTAAATCAGTACTTTGTTTCTCCTCTTTAGTTCTCAAGTATTTTTATCATAAAACTTCTTTTATGTTCTGCTACGTGCAACTCGAATAAAGCAAAAAATGCGTATCGCATACAACGGAAAGAGGTCACTTGTGTTCACTTCCTCTTCACTGTGCTTTTTTCCCACACTCTTCTATTGATCTTTGGTAAGAAGACTGTTTGAAACTGTTACAAACGATACGCTCCAACAACAATCAATTCACTTTTCGTCGGGTGATAAGCACCTACACAAAACCATTCTATAAGAGTCAGCAAATAAAATCATTGTCTTCAAACAGGAAACACTACACGGAAAACAAAGTGTGTCGGAATGATCGGTTTTAGACGATTGAATCTGAAACATTTCATATTAGAAACGTCTTAGAAAAAAGATATGTTTGAACCAAGCGAAAACGAAAGATCGTAGATGTATAATCTTAACAGGAAATTCAAACGATCCGCAATACCTCTTTAAGTTTCAGAACTTATCTGATATCTTTCAGTGTCTGCACGGAATATTTAAATGCGGATTCGCTTAAGCCATTTATAATTTAATCGCATTTGTGGACTGAATTGCATTGATATATTTTGAATTACGGTGGTAGCAACTAAAGCGATGAAGCAGTTACATTAAGTCGATTAAACGTGTGTACCTCTGGCCAGTTTGTCTGTTTTGAGGAACGAAAAACCAGTTTCCCGGAAGAAATATCCCCCCATCTTGGTTATGAGAACAGCTAACTCACCTTTAGGTGAAAAGTCCTATAAACATTTTTAGTACCGTCAATTAGACCGGTCAGCGCAATGATGTAAGAAATGACAGTTTATTAAATACTAATGGAATATTGAAAATGTGTATTGTCTTTTAATTGCATGGGCTCTTCTGGGTTTGCCTGTTTTTTGGGATGAAAAACTATAAATTTAGAATCCACGAGTCAGTATTAGGAGAAAAAAAATGACAGTTTGTTAAACAAAATAATGAAAATCAGTTGCAGCACTTTCTATATTTCACACAAAGAAAAATAGCATGCATGCTCTGCTACGTATGCTTGCTTTTCTCATTAATAACAGCTGTTTCATTTCTTACAATTTCCAGGAGATATAATCCCTAAATTACTAGGAAAGCGTCCTTGTATTTTCTGCTTATAACGATGATTCAAATTGCACAAAGTAAGGAACAGTCGGTAGCAATCATCATAACCATAATCCAGTGTAAGTTTATGTAGTGGACGTAAGTTTATGAAGGATTCTCAAACTAACACTGCCCAGGTTGGTCCCGTTCTCTCTCTTTCCGTCCCAATTATACCAGGAGATTGATCAACAGTGGCTCAACATCAAGCCAATAAACCTACAGTTGCTACTTCCAGAAATCAATATATTTCTCACCTAACCTTCACGCTGTCAATAACATCCAATATTGTGTCGCCCTTCTGCAAGGACAAGTTAAGTTAGTTCAGCTTGTCAGCAATGTCACTGCGTTAAGCAAGACGCTTGAGTGTGATTACGTCAGTGAAGTGCGATTTATCTAACAAGAGCATCGCTTGTTCGACCCTCATCGCCAAGGTCAAACAGACGCTGGAGTGCTTTTCTACGGAGAAGCCATTGGATTTGAAAGCGCAAAGCAGCTGACTATCAAGTTCTCATCTCATAACAGGGAAATAATTTTAAACGCACGATGAGAAATTCACTATTTTGACTCGTCAAGTTCGACAACTTGGAGTGTTTGGTTCTTTGTTTGGACTGCAATAATCCACGTGGCTCAATAAGTCACCAAATCTGCTGAACATAGTCGGCGAAAGAAAATGAAATGAAGTTCATCTTAGAGGAATCTCGTCAAAGTAAGCATCGGAAAAACAAAGAAAAAAAATTTTCGGGGAGAAATGGGAGGAAACACCTAAATTCAAAATCTAAATAACGGGGATAAAATGATCAACAAGAACCTGCAAATTAATTTGTTTTTGTATTTATTCTGAGCTTGAAAATTGCGCAAAATTTCTCATGTACGAGGTGGAAACCTGTGACTAATTAAAAATTGTCAGTAGTAATCCAACAGTCGGAGAAACAGGAAGCTGTTCTTGATATCTCTAATACATTTCATCCAGTTTAGCATAAAGATCTTAAAACTATCTCCCATCTTGTGGTCAGTCTTCTGTTTTGTGTGTGTAATCTGGTTATAAGTTTCCTCAGTGGATAGACAATGTCTGGCCAGAACTATCTCAAACTTTGCAAATGAAGCCAGAATATTTCTGTCTACCATTCTTCACCTCACCTGCTCATCAATACCTCTCTCTCTCTCTCCAACTGACTATCAGTCCAATTCATTGTTGTTATAAAACAACATCCACGTCCTTCACACTACTTATTTCCAACCATTCTTCAGTGGTTGGAAATAAGTAGTGTGAAGCTAGCCTCCAATCTTTCGTGGTAATTAACGTGTATTGCATTCACAGCATCTCCGTGAAATTCGGCTTAGTCTTTCACTCGTGACGTTCTTTATATATGAATAATTAGCCCCATAAAAAAAAGTCTAAATCCTTCCAAGCAAGCATATTCTTCTCTCTCTGGGGATAGTGTCCATAAAAGCTTCCAAAGGAAGAAAACTGGATTGATCAATAAATGGTTTCTCCTCACCTTACCTACTTTTCTGCTGCATGCATTTTCCACAGCCATTTGTATAGCCATTGTTTATCCGAAGGAGAATTAGACAGGTGCCACAAAGCTTCTGCCATTCTTTGGCACAATCTGTTTCATATACTTAAAAAAAAATACTACCCAATTCAAATCTAATATGACTTTCGAATTTCCTACTGGATAGCGAAGTACAGTTTACTTTACGAAGTACAGATAGTTTGTACTTATATACCAACGATATATTAAATAAAAATACACCAATTATAAACTAGTCATGTGCACCAAGAGATATATGCGCTATTTACATTTGATACTCCTTTGGTAACAGGCTTAGAGAATTATAGCTTTAGAACCGTAATGCTATCGTAAGTAAACACAGATATGCAAATTGCTAAGTCAATGCAATCGCCATGTTACGAAGCACGACACAACTGATTCTGAAAAAAAAAAACAAATAAAACAGTAGACAGCGCTCAAGTGTCTTATCTTTGAAGCAGCTTCTACAAACAGATATTAGGGGTTGTTGAGGAGGTCGAAGCTGGGATACAGATTCGACTGTCATTGCTTATAAATAGCCTGCGCTCGGATCTGCATGTAATGCGTTGACATTCATCATTGTCAATGAACTGGATGTTACAACTGGAGAGAAGAGGACTATGCACTGCACGCTTTATCGATTTATTTTTGTAAGAAAGTAAATCCGAAACAAGAGGGTAATTAAAACATTCAAGAACCGAATGACAGATTCAGGACTAAACAAACTCCTTTCAGATAGCGTCCGAACACACCGAGCATATCCAAAGGTCACGTGACAAAGATTCTTGGGTCTAGTTGAATGTACTCGAAATGTTATTTAGCGAAGATCGGAGCTCTGCCCTCTGATTCGCACAAATCACGTCAGGTCACAACAAGCGGAAAGAAGCACGATTAGCGAAGCATCGAAAGAGAGAGAGAGCAAGCAAGAGAAACCGTGATGCAACTGTTCGTACGGGCACGTGCAGGCAGTATTCAGTGAGTAGTTTGAAAGAAGGCCAAGCTCCCCGGGAATGACGTCTTCTCGTATGACCTCCAGCTTGAACTTCCTGATGAGTTACATTAAACAAAATCTGTTAGCATGTTTTTTTTTTTTTTTGTTTTGCATGCATTTATTTATTTAAAAATAGTTAAAACAGACTTATAGAATGATGTGGAGAAGAAAGACTTCAGCGTTATTGGGATTTATTCTCGTACGAATGGAAATAGATTGCAAACACGCCTATAGGCCACAGTGTACCATTCTATTGCAGTAAACTCTTAAGTGATATCAAAGTATTTCTGGAAATAATTATTTATGAAATTGGGAGTGTTATACACTAACGTTTAGCTAGCATTACCTAATCACATAGAAATAGACTGAAGGAAGAAACATGAATGCAACGAATGACCTATGAAGAAAGAAAACACATCAACAAACTCGTCTATAATGAGCTCTGTGTGCTAAAAAAACTAAGGCAGTGCGCCAAAATGTATTCAATATTCAAGTAATTTTTCTCCCCTTTAAATTTTGAAGGGGGGAGGAGTTGCATGACTGTTTTCAGGAACAGTCAGACGTTTATCTAGATTTATGAATTTCATCTGATATCTTTACTAGTTCAGATACTGTAAATCCATGAGTATTAGTAGACGGGAAAGATGAAATTTAAAAAAAAAAAAAAAAGATATAAAATAATTTAAGTTAAGGGATATTACATCCCATATTGTTTCACAGCCGAATAAGAAACTCAAAGAGTTTCTTATTCGGCTATGAAACAATATGGGATGTAATATCCCTTAACTTAAATAAGTTTTAGGTCGCCGAATTGAAGCCTTTAGCTCTTCATATAGTTAATGATATAAAATAATAAAAATTCATTGGCTCACCCACTCTGTTAATGTACTATAGGTTTCAATCATTCATGGTTAGGAATGTTGCTTCATGTCGCACTCTCAGAAACTTCACAATTTTCAAAAGGCATTTAAGCATAAAGGAAGAGGTGAAGATCATCTGGAACTGCTGTTTGTTCCAGGTATGGCAATACAGGAACACAAAATTCCCACTGAATCCTGAAAAAACCATAAGAAAAGCAAAAGATACAAAATAACCCGAAAGTGGATTAGCAGAGCCACAGTATGGTTTGGAATGTGATTATTTCTCAAGTATAAGAAATATACTTAAACCACCCACCCACCCACACACACACATACACACAAAAGATTGCGAAATCTATAACAAGTTACTTAATAAATCAATGTACAAATCTCAAAGATACTTCTTGAAAGCAGTTCAAGTTGAAATTCCTTCAAGAACAGCTTGATAGCGAACAAATTTTTGCACTTAACTTACTTTCAACACAAGGAGAAAAATAAGAACAGAAGACAGCAGCTAGAAATGCGTGAATATTGAGCACATGATTTCTTTGTTCTTAGGAACAAAATTAAAAATTCATTTCGTATAAAGTATGGGATCTCTATATGCTCATATAATGCTGGCTTAAGTTAGAGAAACATTGGTCTGTACATATTTGACTTACAGCATAAAAAGAAGAAAAAGGGAAGCAATCCAAATGAAAATAGGAAACAATAATATAGACCAAGTAAAGCAGTTCAATTACCTAGGATGATCTAGATGATCTAGTCCTGATGATCTAGACTATTTCGAAACCATCAAACACAAAATCAATAATGGATGGGTAACAATGGGCAGACTATAAAAAATATGGAACAATAAAAGATTAAGAAAAGAACTCAAATTAAAGATATATATAAAATAATGATAATTCCAACAGTACTACTCTATGGCTCAGAATGCTGGATCTTAAGGAAAAAGGAAACGGATAAACTCAATGCTTTTGAAATGAAATGCCTAAGAAAAATCAATAGAACAAACTGGACAGAAAGAAAAACAAACGAAAAAGTCACTAAAAAAAGAGCCAACTAAGCTGGTTTGGACATGTTTCTAGAATGAAAACAGAAAGACTACCAGACATATTATTAAATGGTAGAATTGAAGGACAGCCCAGCAGAGGAAGACCAAGAAAGAAATAGACTGACAACATTAAAGAAAGCACCCACTTAAACTTCATAAAAAGACAGGATAGAAAGAAATGACAAAAATTTGTCTTTGAAGAACTCAACCCGCCATGAGCGGAAGAGAAGAAGAAAGAGCATAAAAAAAGTATCTTTCAGTGTGCATCGTTATTTTCAAAGATGCTCTTAATACAGACATTTACAAGTGAAAGATTGCAAATGGAAGTTCTACGGTAAGTTGACTGCTTTACTAAATTAAAACAACAAGTTTCTGGTAGACAGTCCAAAGGAAAATCCGATTTGTCATCGGAAACAGAATTCGAAATTAGCTTCAGATTTTCTCGCATTCACCACTACGGCCATCAAAATTTCGGAAACAGAATCAATAATTCAAACTTTGCTTTTAAACAATACAGTTTGATTGTCGCGTCAAAAAACACTTATGTAATCTTACTGGAGACAAGCGGGCGCTAAGAGTTATGCCTCGACATGAAAGCCACTTGATATCTCAGTGGTCAGAATAATAAAATAAATCTCTTCAATGTTTACACTAACGACTGCTTGCGTAAACGCCAAAGAGACGCCACAAGACAACAGAACTGAATAAAAATGCCACAAGTCATTCGCATTATCAGTAAAAAGGGGTCTTTAACTCAGAACGGTTGAGAATTTGTAATGCTAGGATTTTCCAAAGTTTGCTACAAATCGGTTTTAAAAGATTATTCATTTTTCTTTTGTATCTTATAAGTTCAATATTTTATTTATTCGAGACTGACTACTTTTCATCGAACACTTTTATATTAAAATCGCGGATTAAAGTGCTATTGTTTATTATCAAAGTGCTAGTTAAAAACAAAAATCCATATACATACACTTTGACACCAGGAGGAGGATCCCACACACATTCCCCTGTAGTGAGGTTGGCATACATGTGCTCCTTTGTACGGGGCTCAATAATCTCCACCCACTCCATCCTAGAATGTAAGGAAAGTTATTTTAATGACACTTAAGTTATACAACAGTGCTTAATAAACTTTTACAGCAAAATATTAAATTATTTTAAGGATGATAATCAAGTAGAAAGACAACAAATCTAAGTAGTCTTAGATTTAAAAATTTTAATACAACTTTTAAAACATTTTAAAACAACAAATTTCAAATAACTTCTTTTAGCTAATTCATATGGAATAATTGAGTACGCTCATATGTTCAGAGATTTCTTTTCTAACAAGGAGTTTGAAAACGCATCATAATTACAGGTTTCTAAAACCAAATGTTAAATGACGAGTCTTTCCAAAGAAAGGCCTCGTCTGTAACAACTGAGGCTCGAAGTCAGTGATAGGACTCAACATTTCAAAATAAAAAAAGCCAGATACTGCGAATAGGAAGCGAGGATTAAGAGGTTTGAAATTCCATTTTTTTCCCATTTTACAAAGAAAACTATTTATTGGATTATTATAATGTATTAACCGACTAAGCATAATTTAAATTTGGGTACCCCTACTTAAATTATTTATTGATTTTAAGGTATATTTATAGAAACAGAGGATATTATAGATCCATCGTTATTTCATAGCTAAATAAACTGCGCTGAAAAGTAAAAATTTCGAAACTGATCACCGAGTTTGAGAAAATACGATCTTTGGCATGACAGTAGCCTTAGCATAACAGATACACATTTCATAACTGAAGTCGTCTAGGCTCTTTATTTTGATTTACGAACCAACCGAGAGTTCACTTACGAAAAATACAACTCCCTGACCTGAAAATGTTACGCTTTGAACAGATGGTTCTTTCTCTCTTTAAGATTTCTACTTGAGGAGAACAAACAGTTCGAAATATTTTATTTCCTACTTTCCATGTATGGAAATGTGAATCTCTTATATATAAAAAAGACCAGCACGAAAACCCTAATCAAAAACAGTAATAAAGGGCGAATATACGCGCACCTGTGCAGAGTTCGTATCTTTTAAGTAGTGTAAACCACAACAACTTTGATACCGAAGATTATATTGTCATAAGCTCTCTAGTTAATTTCAAAAACGTCTACACCTCACCTCTATATGGCTATGAAATAATATTATAGATATTATATAAATAATATCATAATATTAATATTATATATTAGGGATCTATAATATTATATATTTCTGTCATTTATAATACAGGTGTTTCGATTTTTTGTTTTCATACATTTTGCATATTTATATTTAATACTTTAGTTAATCATATTCATATCGTTTCACATACTTTTCTTTACTTATACTTTTTTTTTTTTTTGGTTCTTCGCTTCCTGAATTAATCCCTTATATACTGCTTTCGGCCCAATCACAAGTTGTAGACTATGAAATCTTTAAATAATTAAATATTCTACAGCTGATTATCTTTCCTGTCAAGGATGTTCAGTTTTCGCTTTTATATACATTCTGAAATAATTGTAATTAATTAATACAGCTTAAAATCAATAGACTTATTGTTCAAAGCTTTATGAAATTCTTTATTTCAGAAATCAAAATTGGTATGTAAAATGCCATTTAGCGACTGCAGCTTTATAATTATCATAAGCTACATAAGATAGTTACAAACCTGATTGAATTGCTTATTTTGATTGGTAGGGAAAAAAAAAAAAAAAAAAAAGACTCGAGATTTCCAGGCGCTTTCCCTTATCTCACTGCGACACACTGGCGCTTACAAACTGGGATTAAATGACCAAGACTCACTCCTAAAATACACTATCTGTAACAAAGAGTAAATGGTTCGATTCGTTACGAATCGAACCACTTAGTGCAACGATCAATAGAGAAATTCTTTACGAGTTCAAGAAAACCATTTGTTTCTTTCTTTATCTTCTTTGGGCTCTCAGTAACTACCTTCGCTTCTACGTCGCATGACAAAAAGTATTAATTCGTTTCAATTAGCTTTTATTGCGCATGCTTATTGTTTATTTTCATATACATTTAAGAGTTAAAAATCTTTTAAGTTGGGAAAGTATCTGCCAATAATTAACATTAACAGAAATATTTATATTTTAAGGTATAAATATCCAAAGCACTAAGGTACGATAGATTGATAACCTTTTATTGGTACGATGCACGTAAAAATAATAGCAAGATATAAATAGTTGCAGTAAAATAAAGAAAACAATAAAACGCATTACAGTTACTATAGACCAAGGTATTCTGACACATCAAGTTCTAAAGTTTTTTTGTTTTTTTTTAAATAACGAAACCTGTGGGGCGATCATCATTAAAAGAAACACACGTATATGAAGCGATGATAAAGAAGGTTAATATTGAACCCAAACCAAAAATTTGGCTAAGATATGTTGATGACGTATTTGCAGTATGGAATCATCCCGAACCTGAATTACAACTGTTTCTAGATAAAATTAACCTTCTTCATCATCGCATCAACTTTACGTTAGAAAAAGAATCTCCACAGGGTATCTCTTTTTTTGGATTTACACATCAAAAGAAAAGAAGACGGTTCCATCGCCACTTCCGTCTTTCGCAAGCCTACATTCTCAGGTCGCTACATTCACAATTCTTCTGCTCATCATCCATCTCAGAAATCTGGCATTATTAAATCACTAGTTTCCAGAGCACACAAATTCTGCTCATCTGAAGAATCTTTAAACCAGGAATTAGAAGTTATCAAAAATACAGCCATCCTAAATGGATATAATCCCAAAACAACTCAAAAAATCATCAGTCACTTCTGCATACATCAAACCAGACAGGAAGAAGTGCATAGGATTCCCATACCTTACGTTAAAGGCATCTCAGAACGTCTTTCTAAAATTATGAAGAAATACAATTTTGCCACTACTTACAAACCTATCAACCAAATTTACAACTTGTTACCTTCTCCTAAGGACAAACTCTCACCCTTGATGTTACCTGGTGTTTATGAGATTCCATGCTCATGCAAATTATCTTACTTTGGACAGACAGGTAGGTCTGTTCAGAAACGCATCTCGGAACATCAAGACCACATTCGTCTTCTTAAACCGCAGAAATCTGGCCTCTCTCAACACGGAATTGAAAATCCAAACCATAGGCTCCATTGGGAAAAGGCTAAACTTTTACATAGATCTTTATTTAAACATGAACGTTTATACAAAGAAAGTTCTGAAGCCCTACTACACAGACTAAACCTAAACCGCAACGACGTTCTTACTATTCCTAAAGTATGGGAAATTATCATACAAAACTGTGTTAAATAATTAACGTTTTTTTTTTTTTTTTTTTTTTTTTTGTGTGTGTGTGTACTACTTTAGCACGTTATGCACGTTTTCATGGGATTCTATTGTAATCATGCGCCCTAACTGTATGTTATTCCTAATTTTTGTTTAAATACTGTACTGATGATGTCCTAAGATACTTAGGATGAAATATTTACAATTAAATAATTTTCACTGTGGTTTATACGTGTGTTTCTTTTAATGAAGTTCTAAAGTGTTGCGTGTGCATAAGTCCAGGATTATGAACGCACTTAATGGTGAGTGTACGAATTGTGCACGGCAATCAGTCTGTACATGAATAAGGGGGAAAATTAATAATAAAATAAAAAATAGAGGGTACACCATTATTGTCAATTAATCAGGAATTGTATTCAAGTCTTGAGGAATATATCTGTCCCAAAATCTTTTAGGTAAAGATAAGCTAGGAGAATAAAATGTTTATTCTTGTATGATTCTTCTTTACCGCCTTCGCGGCTCCGTCGGTTTCGAAGCAGCCTTTTGATGGAAAGACAAGTGTTCGAATCTCATCTAGGACACGAACCTTTAAAAGACAGTCTCATTCGGAGGTGGTTTTTCCTCATAGAAACTAGAGTTTTTCATTAAGCAAAACAGGCAAATCGGTCAAAGAATACACAACAGAACGCTTACTAGCTTACTCTAACGCAAAGGATCTGCCGCATCGGGAATTTCTTCCCCAAGGCCTGATCATGAATCAAATTTCCGACAGAACCATTCTTCAACGCCTTCGAGATGCATTTCGTTGGAAACTGCCTTACAAATGGTCTTTCGGCACCTGAATTCTACACAACACTGCACCCTGGGAGGGGACCCATAATCCAAGAATTCCTAGCCAACACAACATACCAGTGGATCCCAATCCGACCTATTTACCAAACTTGTCTGTTCCTTCCATCGTGACTTCCTTCTCTTTCCCAAAATGAAAAATAATTTCAAGACTCGAGATTGTATACAACACAAACTATAAGCTACAGTACGATGAACATCAGACAGGTGAATCTTTCTGAGCGAGAGAGCGGGTGTCAGAACTGCTGGTTGGTTGTATATGAAGTACATTAATTTAAATATACTTATAAAATCAAATGTAAATACATTATATATTTGTATTTATTAATGTTTAATTCAAACATTTTCAAAAATGTTAATTGCCTTTATCGAGCTTGACCATTACATATTTAAAACAAACTTATTTAAATACTGTTCAAGAGAACAATATGTTGCAGCACGTCCCAGTATACCATAATCATTATGAAATACTAGAGCAATCTGATGTGCTTCATACAGAAATAGCCTATCGAAGTTACTTCACGCGCTTACGTGGGAAAAGGATTAAAACAAGAACAGAATTGTTCGATTACAGACAGTGTGTTCTCTTGGATATTTAAAACAATACATTGGATGGAAAGACCTGGAGAATCTAGTTGGATAGGAAGGCGAAGAGCCTTTATCGGGCTTTTCAACAGAAGATGAGTTAGCCGGTATCATATGGTGATGGTAGGGTTTCCTCCTCCACAAGGTAAGGTTTTTTTTTTTAATTTATCCCGCAAAACAGGCAAACCGAACACACGCAAATTACAGACATAATGGAGTAGGGCTTCGGCAAGCTCTTTAAATAAATGTTCAAACTTGAACCGGCAACAGTGGAATAAGGGTGTATTAGAGCAGAAGATTCTATTCTCGGTGTCGATTCCATGTTATGCTAGACTTCATTTCTGAGATTTCTTGTTAACGATGTAAAATTGGTGCTCTTGTCATCTTTTCTCCTCAGAACTTCCAGTTTGTCCAAAGTAATATAAGTGATAATCATATAGGACTTGGTAGACGCCATGGAACAAATGTCTGTACTAGGTTGTGTTTCTTAAAGCTTCTTGAGATTAGTTCAGAAATACTTGATATGTATGGAACTGGGATTCTCCGTTGAGGCAGGTTTTTAAGAATCAAAAACGTTGCATAGTCTATAGTGAGAAGCCATTCAGGTATTCATAATCGAAGTTTATTTAAAGAGCGTGCCGAAGCCCTGCTCCATATTTCTAACCTGAATCGTAACGACTGCTTATTCTTACCAAAAATCTGGGAAAGTCTGATTCTGTATTTGTGAGCCAAAATAAATTTCAAATAAATAATTTTACTTTAATCATTGTGTCTACCTGCAGATTAACTTTGGGTAATACGAATGCCATTTTACACACAAAATGGTATTCCAGATTGCCGGTACCAGAAGTTCCTCTAATCTTTATGTCACAGTATTTAAAATGTCGACTTCTCACGCGTACTTTAACCTACATTTCTTTCTTAACCGTTAGGTAAAAAAAGATCTGGGACAGCAGTGTACGATGCGTGCCAAGAAAACTTCTAGCTTGTCAAAGGTTCGCCGACCCTTATGTATACAATCATTACACTTTCTCTCCATCCCTCCCGACCAAACAAAAACAAAAAACTAACCATTCTTAGAACTATAACAGACAAATAAGAACTCTCGATGCTTATGACACTATCAGATCATCACCACCACAACCCCCCCACCCCTTTGTGAAGCCACCTTCACCAAGCCGTGAAGGTGGCTTCACAAAAGTATGTCCTGTTTCGAGAACCTTTCAAGAAATTAGAAATACTTCTACCAGTTTGCATCGTTTATATTTAAATGATTTGGTAAACAGAACCCAATTGATGTTTACAAAATAGGCGTTTTGGTAATGTATGCAAAACAGAATTAAGCCCGTAGTGGGAGGAAGTAATAAAACCATTAACATTAAATAACATTCAGCACACATTTCGTCTTACTTATTCATGCCATTCATTAATAATACACCTGCACAGTCGCTCCTGTTATTTGAAAATTGTCCGTGCTAAAGAGGTATAAAATACCATGAAACGTGGGGAATTAATGTTCTCCAAAAGTCGATCATACACGCAATAAGTCTTTTTAAATAAAGAACGCGTTTAGTTCACACAAACAAGAAAATTAAATTTCAGATTCTTTCTATTTCAGGAAATAATTAGAAAATCCGATTAAAAGTTCATTCAAAAGAGCCATGACAAAAAGTATTTGTTACTCAACTAAACAAAATACTATTTAACTGATTTCTAAGCCGATGTTCGACGCTTGACAATGAAAAAATTTCTCTTTATTAGAGATAAATGCAATAAAAAAGTAATTAAGAAAATAGTACATTAAAGCATATGTGTGGTTAAGTTAACTAAGATTAATAAAATGTTGCACATTTAGTAATTATTTAAATTATACGCCAATTAAAATGATTATTCTCAACAATCAACTACTGGTTGATTATTTGTGGTATTCTCTAAACACGTTAAAAAAAAAAAGCTGGAACATATTTCTGTTAATTTCTAGTTGCGTAGCAACTTGAAATTAACAGAAAGTTAAAAATTAACAGAAATTATTAATTTCAAATTTCAAGTTGCTAAGCAACTAGAAATTAACAGCCATGGCAAAACTCTCTACCAATAATGGATGCAACTAGGCCTAAAATACCACAGAAAAAATAAATAAGACTCAAAAAAAGCAACACATAGCCTCTAGTGAGCAAACTTTTCTGTCTACTTAGTATAAGAGACCTGTGCCTTATCTAGAAAACCGAAACACCTACCCGCGATCGGAACTTCTGTAGTCGACGATATAATACCATGACTTATCATCAGGACTACTGTGGCACCTGGGAGCACTATTATGATGCACACGACGGCAGCAGACCGGTACATAACTTGAAAATATATGCAACATTTTTTGAAAGTTGAAAAAAAAAAACACACAAAACTGATATTTGATGGTAAGTATGCGAATTCCACCTCAAAATGACGGGTAAAGCGGAGTCAGCCAGTTCCTAAAGGAAGGGGAAGTGCTACGTCGTTACAACAGGATGTTGGCTCTATCGCTAACTGCAGTATACAGATACCGTTGTTGACATACACCGATTCTTGTGATAGAGTTCATGATACGCTGTAACATGCAAAAAAGAAATTTATATGCAGTTTTTTTGTAAATTGATTTCAAGCTATGTAGGCCATTTCTGTATACGGTGAAGCTAGAACATGATAAACTGATAAACAGGTCTTACGGCCAAAATGTTATGTGCAGTGAAGGCTCGATATGGATAAATTAGCATACGTTTACGGAACAAGCATAATCTCACTCTTTAATTAAAGGACTCGTGATTCCTGTTTGTTTTCGAAAAATCACTCGACCAAAGCAAACGCATCATTTGGGATGGAACGAAGCAGGAAATATACATTCAAAGTAATTTTAGTTTTCAGGGATTCGAATCAAAGCTCTGTGGACAATTTAGCCATCTAGAACAAACTGACACAAAGTAGACAAAATCTCGAACCAGCAGCCGGCAGATTGCGAAAGGGTTAGACTAACTACTCGGCCAATCAGATTACACAGCAGGATATCCAACTACATAAATTCATTTATATCTCCTATTTTCTCAGTTGTTTTTTTTTTAATTTTTCAATTACGTCATTTCCAATCAAAAGGTGAAAAAACGCCATCTTTTCTGAATATATTTTAATGTAATCTTTTTTTTTTTCCCATTTTATTACACCAGATATCATCATCATCATTATTATTATTATGTGACTCCTCCAGGGAGTCCTAAGATCATCGAGGGAGGGCACTTTACATCTCCCTGTCTCCACCATTCAATCCACCAACTACAACTAATCGAAACTATACCAACGCCATCTACCCCCCAGCCACCATCATTAATATTTCCACAGACAATCACAAATATCCATGCCCACGACGGGATTCGAACCCGCAGCCTTTTGGCTGGAGAGCAGATACGCTAACCGCTCGGCCAACCAGGCTAGCATAGAGGTCAAATTGGTGTATTTTATACCGCACCTTTTCTGGGTTGTTATAAAGTTCACATTTAGAAATATTCATACAATTCAGTAAATTGGTGATGCTTCCTCGATGTTACATTTGCACTCGGAGAAGACTTTTATGATTGGTGTTGTGTGGCCGGTCTGGAGGCGAGAGATCATGGTAGCGACACAGCGATTAAACTTGGAGTCGATGGTAGCGCCTGGTTTTTTTTTTTGCTAAATACCAGTGGTGAGTCATGTCCTGGAGAATCATTCTTTTTATGTTTTCCTTTTGAGTAGTTTTAAAAAAGATCGAAATCTGTGGTAACACTTGATGTTGCAGCCATTTTTGCTACTTCACCTGCAGTTCATTTTCCTTTAATCCCACATGGGATGGAATCCACTGGAAAATTATTTCGTAATCCTTATGTAGTTTGTTTTTTACTATGTCTCTAAATATTTCTTGATGGCTAGTGTAGCAGTTCCTAATAGCTTGAAGGGCTAGTAAGGAATCTCTGAAAATAAATTCCTTTGGGTTTTGTTTATCCAAATGTTTCAGTGCTGTGTTAATGACTATTAATTCTGCATGGTATGAGTTGCATCCTATACTGTTGGTTGTTGTTAATTCTATATTTTGAGAGCCATAGATGAGTACGCCACTCCCAGAACTGCCATTTGGATATTTGGAGATCTTATTGAGTCAGGTCCGTATTCCATTATTTTTGAAAAAGCTAATGATCTCAAGATTTTCTAAGCTTTTTTTCTCATTTCCTCAAAATGAATAACTACCAAATTAAGAACAAAATTAATAACTAATGTAATCTTTATCCTGAGGAATACACCACAAAAACTTGTTTAATTGTTTAATGCGATTATATATTTTATTAATTTGTCAAATTTATTTCTTCTAGTTTTTAATTAGTGTCAGAATACACTATTTTAGACTAAGAACATCGACCTCCTAATAATCATTCATTAAACAAATAAGGATATGATAGCTTAGACACGAAAAGTTGACAAATTGCATTCAGTTGTCAAACACAAATTAAGGTCTAATCAAAGAACAACAAAGCAACGCTCCTCTAATAATAGGCGTTTATTTAAAAAAATAAATAAAAACTAAAGATCATTCGCATATATACCGGTTATTGCCGCCACACAGATAAATATGAGAGAAAAAGTTGTTCTGTCACATAATTCAGAGGCCTCCTCGTTATATTACCACGTCTTGTCTTTCCACGAGCGTTTATGTAATTTATGGAAAAGTCTGTGTTGCTCAAGATTGTAGATAGAGTGTCGCACACGAATTCGCTGAATTGTTTGTTAGCTGTAAGCAAAATACTTTTCTCACATTATCATCATGCGATTTGTACGACTTCCTTATTACTTATGAAACTTTCACTTTTTTTTTTTTTTTTTTTTGAATTCATGAAAATTTGTAAAAATAATTATTTGTGCTAGATCTGAAACTCCGTACACAATCGAATGAGTCAGCACCCATTGGGGTGCTGACTCATTCGATTGTGTATCACATCAAAATCCCAGACGTTGGGATTTTGATGTGAACGGACGTATTATTTTAGACTGAGCCTGATTAGTTTGTTTACGAGGTTTTTCACGAAACGCGCATTGCACTGGCGCAGACACAGTTTGTTTCCTACTATCTCCCCCTCTGCATGAAACATGCAAGAGGTCTAATGGCCGGCAGGCCCCAACCGCAATGAGGACCAGTGGTGGATTTATGGTTTTATTTAGGGAGGTAGGATTTCAATCTGTGGCCAAGTGATTTCGTGACACTCCTTTTCCCTATCATAAGACAGCTAGTTGTATTTTATTGCTGATAGACACCTAAGAATGCCTACGGGATTTGCTAGTGGACCCTCAAAGTCCACAGGATTATCTGTAACTTGCTCGGAACACCTGAGCAATCTCTACTCTTTCTCCATCTGTGTCTTAACACATTTCTAAATTATTGTCGTGTCAAAAACTTTTGAATGAGGCCAAATTCGAGGAAATATACAAGGAATTCCTCAGACTAGAAAAGCTGCTGAGTGATAATTGGCCGGGAAAAGTCAAGCTTTTTGACACATTCTCTGCCCCACAGCAGTCGCAGAGGACAATATGGATGACATAAGTGAAGAGCCTATACCACTGACGCAATCAGATTTTGCATGCACACTCCCCAAGTATGGAAGATGCTACATCCCAAGACAGCAGTTATCAGACCCTGGAAACAGATACAGAATTCCAAATGGTCAAAAAGAAGAGGAAAATCTCCACCAATGTGGAAGAACCCAAAACAACAGGAATAGAAGCACTCAATGGTCCTAAAGAAAAGATGCCACCAGTCATATTAAGGGATAAGGAAAAATGGATCCTTGTCTCGTTAGCATCTCATTCTCATGGGCCAAAAACTCGAGGGAGTTAAAATACAATCCACTAATGTCACAGATTACAGACAGATGACCAGATTTATGGACAATGCTAATGTATCATATCACACCTTCACTTTACCCAGCGAAAAGAACCTGAAGGTAGTTCTACTTTTACTGGGGACAGGGCCTGTCCCCAGTAAAAGTGAGCAGGATGCTCAGATCTGATAAAAGGCCAATGCTTTTGGTGCTGGTGGAAATAAGCAACACACAAAAGCAGATCTATGAACTAACAGTAGCATGCGGACTCAAGATTTCAACTGAGCCTCTTAGGAAAGGAGCATCTGCAGTGTCATAGATGTCAAAGGTTTGGACATGCCCAAAAATTATGAAAGGCAGCTTTCAGGTGCTTGAAGTGCGGCGAGGGAGTTGTGCCAAGCCACGCACAAACTCCAGCCTGCTGTGCAAACTGCAGAGGACCTCACCCCGCCAACTACAAGGGATACCTTTCCAATCCAAAAAATCGAGGATCAACAAAAGTCAATCTTGCTTCTCCATGTAACAATATTTTTTTTTAGCAACCAAGCAGGTTGTCCCCCCCCCCAGTCCGAAACACCTCGCCTTCAACCTCACAGGAAGGAACAACCATGACCAAAACATATGCTGAGGCTGCAAGAACTAAGCCTCCTACATCTCTCGAGCTAGAAAGCTCCAACATAACATCAGTTTTAACAGCCTCACTTGCCACCATGCTGCAGGAATTCAGCAAGACATGCCCCTCACCATCTTCCAGAAAGAGATTCCTGCAAGGCACTCAAAACATTATAACAGCCATCTGTCATGAGTAATAAATTCAGACCAAAAGCTCTTAAGATAATGGCATGGAATGCAAATGGATTAATGAGCGAGGTTTTGGAACTTCAAGAATTTGCAACTCATCTCAGTGCTGATATCATCTTGATTGGTGAAAAACACCTAAGACCAGCTAATAACCCCAAAATCCGTGGATACACTATGTACAGAAACGACAGAATTAGCACAAGAGGTGGAGGCACAGCCATATATATTAAGAGTTATTTGAATCATAATACAATAGACAAGCCCCAAACAGTAAGCTTGGATGTGACCGGTGTGGAGGTACATACCTGCAATGATGTATGTAGAAATGAGCTGTACCAAGCTGTGTGTTTTGAGTTGAGATCTCCTGCTATTATTATGGAGTCATTTGGATCAAGTATGGAGTCCAGATCTGTTGTCTCAAGATCTATGCTGCTTATAATTCTCCGAACATTCCTCTGCTGACAACAGATCTGGACTCCATACTTGGTCCAAATGACTCCATAATAATAGCAGGAGATCTCAACTCAAAACACACAGCTTGGTACAGCTCATCAACTAACACCAAAGGCCACACACTTTTCAACTTTGCAATGCTCAACTCTGTTGTTGTGGCCGGCCCTATCGAGCCCACCCACTTCAGCCCTTCAGGTAGCTCGGATGTACTAGACATAGTCATCTTTAAAAGTATAAGATACCAATTCAAATTGGAATCAGTTAACGAATTATATTCTGACCACAGTCCCATAGTGCTTAATCTAGGTTCATCAGATCCATTCTCTCCTCTGCACACATTCATACCACGGGACAAGTTAGCAGCCAAGGTTCTTCCCAATCATAATGGTTCGGTGCCCAATATCAGTAAAAAGGAAGATATTGACACAGCAGTAAATAACTTAACCTTACAAATTCAGAACGCAATAGAATCAGTCAGACAATCCACTGTCTTCCACCCAACCAACTGTATCCTTGAAGAAATAATGGAGCTAATCAGAGCAAAAAATAGAGCCAGAAAGGGATACCACAATACCAGAGCCCCACAAGACAAAACAATATTGAACGATCTAAACAGACAGGTCCGGGAAGCTCTTCAAAAACACAGAAACCATCAATGGGAAACCAAATTGGCTAACATCAATACTGAAGATCATTCTGTATGGAAAATCTTAAGAGCAATCTGCACCAAAAAGCAACTCATACCCCCTATACAAACCAAAAAAGGGACAGTTCACAAAGATGAAGAAAAAGCTGAAGCACTAGTAGATAACCTAGAATCTTAGTGCAGTCCATCTTATACAAATCTAAATATCAACCTTATGTACAAGATTCATCGTCATGTTAGGACAACCTTAAAACAGAACACTGTTAACTCTGAACATATCACTCCTACAAATCCAGCAGAAATGATAAATATTATATCCCATCTAAACAGTAAAAAAGCTCCAGGATCGGATGGCATAATACTAACAGAATAGTAAAACTACTCCCAAGAAAGGCCATAGTCCATCTCGTCAACATTACAAATGCCATCTTTAGATTCCAGCATTTCCCTACTACATGGAAAACAGCCACCATCGTGCCATTGAAGAAGCCAGGAAAAAATCCTCACCTTCCCGAAAGCTACAGACCCATAAGCATATTGTCCAACCTCGGAAAGGTGACAGAGAAAGTCATCCTCTCAAGATTCCAAGCAGAAACAGATAAGTTAGGAATTTTGCCTAATGAATAGTTCGGCTTCCGTAAGGCCCATAATACAGCTCAACAAGTGCACTGGCTGGTAGAAATCATTACTGAAGGCTACAACTGGAAACTCAATACAGCTGCCATCTTCATCGACGCAGAGAAGGCGTTTGACAAAGTATGGCATCGAGGCCTTCTCTACAAACTGATAAAATTTAACTTGCCAATCAAGTTAATAAAAATAATACGTTCTTACCTGAAAGACAGATATATGCAGGTCAGGGTCGGCGAAACGGTTTCGACCAGACGCAGGATCTCGGCAGGCATACCTCAGGGATCTCTTCTGGCACCTCTCCTGTTCTCAATCTATGTAGCGGACATCCCTCTGAACCCAAGAACAACATTCAATGCATTATATGCAGATGATACCGCACTGATGGCAAGGTCATTGAGCCCAAAACTTGCAACTAAAAGACTCCAAACCAGCACATACACATTTTAGAAAAGTGGATGGCAGACTGGAGGATCCAAGTTAACTCCCAGAAAAGCTCAGCTATATTGTTTACTAGAAAGAAAATCCATACCATGGAGGACATTTATTTATTGGGAGTAAATATTCCATGGCAGACTGAAGTTAAATATCTTGGAGTGATTCTGGATAGTAAACTCCTATTCAGCAAACATATAAGTTACATTACCTCAAAGACATCCAAAGTCCTAGCACAACTCTACCCTATGATCAACAGACAAAGTAAACTGGACACGCAAACAAAATTAACAATTTACAAGATGGTAATTCGACTAGTCATCACTTACGCATCCCCAGCGTGGAGCCACACCGCAAATCCAAACATTCTAAAACTTCAGAGATTACAGAATAAATGCCTGAGGATGTTTCTGGATGCCCCTTGGTTTATAAGAAACACCCAGATCCATAGAGAAGTTAATATCCCTTATATCTCTTCCCTTCTCCTAAGTCTAGCTGAGAAGTTCTTTACCAAGACAAGTAACCATGCAAACCCGTTAATCAAGGAAGCCTCGGAATATAATGAAGCAGAAAGTTACAAATATAAAAGACCAAAGTCTATCTTAAGTTCAGCTGAACACAGCTAACTTCACTGCCCTCAATGAGCGAGCATATAACTCACAAACACTCCATTCAAAGTTCTTTCATTACAAGACAAAGGGGAATATGAAAAGCAATTTTGCTTCACCCATCTAGCCAGAAATGTTAATGTTAAGCGGTCGGATGTGATCAGTATTCTACATAACTATTCTTCTCCTGTGTATTCAATTCTTGAAAGTACTTTGATAGTACTTTTCCAAATTATAGCTTTACTTAGCCACAGTTTTATAAGCCGTTTATTGACGACATTAATGTATGTAATGACGTTAAATTTGGCATTAATTAATGTAATGATAATTTAGTAGTTATTATTGTTGTATTCAGTTTGTATCTAAAGGACAAGTCGAATGTGTGTGTGTGAAATTTTCTCCCGGAAACTTGGAAGAAGAATCATTCTGCAATACAGACAAATCGACCAGAGAACACACACAGTTAACAGACAAAAGTATTACGTAGTTGACAGTATATGGTGCAGATGGTGTAATGTTGTGCTGTTTCCCACGATCAGCCTTCCGATTCCATGGAAGTGTGATGTAATAATAATAATATATGCAAAGTGAACTTCGGCCAAGTTTTTTTTTTTTTTTTTGAAGAAAAATTTTTAGAATGGCATATCGTTATATCGAATTAAATATAAACATGACTTTTATAAACATGAATACAAACGTTAAACCGCATCTTATAAGCATTTTTAAAAATATATAACTGGGAATATGCTTTTGAAGTTTTCGGTTCAGCTGAACAACTGAATTCACGGTTACAAGATCGTGTTGGCGTTTCATTTCTAAAGGGAAGACTAATACTCAGAAGTGCTGCCGGAGGAGGAGGAGGGGGATAGGACATCATGCCACACGACTAGATCGTAATTGAGTCACTATTTTGTGACCTAGTTCTGTTGCTTCGAGACTACTGGAATTTTCCGACACCAATGGAAAAAGACATTGGCTCTATTATTTGCTCAGTTTCCATGACAAAAAAGGAAACTTTTAGTGCAACGAATATTTTCAGAGAATACTTATTCAAAACGACTATTATTCCAAACGAAAAATTCAGAAGACTGGGAATAAACAATTTATTTTATGCGGCCATTTATTTTATTATTTTTTTTAATGGGATTTATATCCATGCAAGGAATTGCATAGTTATTTTGTGAAGTGTTTGGAAAATCAGCTTGCTGGAAGCTCCAACAATAACATACAATAGATCTACAAAGAGAAAATCAGTACAAAGATACAGAAAGCAAAAAACATCTTCAATTTTGCCACAAATTATATGCAAACCTTTTTTCCCTTAATTTTCTAAGCTTTCGTTATATTGTGGTTCCATCCTATTTTTTAGTGAAAAACCTTCATAACTGATGGCAATAATGGGAAGTGTCGGGCATGATAAATACGCCTACTATTCTGAGCACTAAAGTACAAGGGTGAGCAACATTATGGCGCTACTCTAACTGAATTAAACCCATCTCGTTGTCAGGAATGAATAACCTTCGAATGTGAAATCAGATATACGATTTGTCCTGCTCTACGCTCCAATGTTTCCTCATGTATCTTGTGAAGCATAGCTGAAGGTAAGCGTACATCCGGGAAACTGTTTCTGCCTGTTACCTTACAATAACCTCGAGCTGCGTAATTATCTTGGACGCTGACTAGAGTACCACTGAGAATTATATGGAAGCCCAAATTCAGTAAGCCCTTTCAATTCTCTTAGGCTAGTTATAGGTGAGAGAAATCTGATAAAGACACTTCGTTATATATGTAAAAATAAGAAATTCTTTCAATAGTTATTATTCTTAAGTAGGCTTGTTAAAACAGCTGTCCTCAATATTTGTTCAGTTCTAGAGAACTAAAATGGAAACTAGTTAATCACGTTTTTCTTCAATGGTTAACTAAATTCGTTGGGTTAAGCATAATTATGTTTAAATATAATAATGTTAAACACAAGGTTAAACATAATTATGTTTAACTTGTCACTGTTTTTTTTGTAAAAAAAAATTGTGAATAAAAGAAAAAGTGAATAATAAAAAAAAAAGATCAACAAGGTGTAACAGGGTAAATAAGGCCATAGTCTAATGCTCCAGACTTCAATACATTCATGAATTCGACATGCAATACATTATATCCGTCAATTTCGTGTTCACTCTCATCTTGTGTAGGAAACTATATAACTCGGCATCAACCAAAAAAAAAAAAAAAAAAAGGGGGGAAGAATCTGCTTTTGCCACCAGGCGGTAAGGTGTCATTCTTCCGACTAAGTCACAGGAAAATCCGTTTAATAACTGCATGATACATCACTTGAAAATAATAATTATTACTATTAACTGATGTAAACCGATACTTCTAACATCCCCCTCGACGAAACCAATTGTCGCAGATTCGATACATTAATGACATTTAAAAAAAAAAAATTGCATGTAAGTAGGAGCTCTTAGCTGTATAGCCAATTCCTGGCTTTTTTAAACAGTTTGAACAGAAAAATTCCAGATTACAGAATTTGTAATCACCTTTCTAATTTTAATGATAACACCACACTAAAAGGGAATGTAAAAAATAAACACAATACAGTTTCTATTATATAGATTATTATTTTGACATTTAATGATATAAAAAATCTGCAAACAGTATACCCATTTGGTATACAAACCCCGCAAATGAAGATAGATACACTACTATTTGCAGATGATCAAATAGTATTAGCTACATCAGAAGATGATTTACAAAGATTATTAAAATCATTAAATGATATCTCAAAACAATATACTATGCCAATATCTAAAGAAAAAACTAAAATAATGGCATTCAAAGGAGAAAACGCAATAAGAAGTAAAATAGTGATAGATAATAAAATATTAGAACAAGTAAATACTTTCAAATTCAAATACTTGGGATGTGATTTATCATACGAAGAAGAAAAAGCCATAGAATATCGAACTTTGTGAAAGTAAATGGCATAATAAATGATATATTTAAGCCGTCCGTTACAAAAATACACTACAATCAGACTATATAATATCTTGTCAAAACTAACTCTATTATACGGAAGCAAAACATGGACTATAAAAAGGAAAGATGAAAAACGAATTCAAACAGCAGAAATGAAATTTCTTAGAAAAACAGCTGGATATACCAAGTGGGACTATAAAACAAAAGAAAAATTTTACAATCCCTGAATATAAAACCAATTAATTACTACATAAGACAGTATCAACAAAAATGGATAGAACATTTAAATCGAATGGACAACAGCAGACTACCAAAAATATTATACAGATATAAAATAAGTGGAAAAAGAAGAATCGGAAGACCAAGAAAAAGATGGCATGAGTCTGGAATGGGCCACCTGGCCTAAAAGCCATGTTAGGAAGAAGAAGATGATATGAAAATGTTGCAAAATAAATATATAATCGAATAGTTTTAGATAAATACAGTTTGAAAAACTGATTATATTATAAATATCAGAAGCCAAAAGATACATTTTAAAAATTTTTAAAAATGTTCATGTTATAGTACAAAACTTTATTTGATTTTCACGTTTCAAATAACTTTGCTTGGAAATATAAATAAAAGCAGATATGTAGACCACATGACTTTCACTCCAAGAAATAGGAGAACTAGGCCATAACCCGTGTTCTTAGCCAAGAGCAACCGGCTAAAATTTGCTCCTGCAAACTAATACCCTAAACGAACCACTTAGTGTTATCAGGAAGTGCTGGATTCCTGTGTTATGTTAAGGATAACGTGTAAAATGCAGTGCCTTACAGATTGCAAAAGTTATCAGCTGTTCTTCGTTAACTGGTTCTGAAAATAAATTGTATAGGCAAAAGCATTTTTTTTTTTAAATCTAACGTCTTCACAATAGAAGAACGTAAGAAATGAAGTACATAAAAATGAAATGAATTTGTTCGATCAAATGCCATAGTATTTTAAAATATGTAGAGTTTCAATAATTTATTTACTTCTTTCCCCTTACATCACATATACATTGCGAACGGTGTTGCATTTTTTCGAAAATCAATTATGGGATTTTTTCTAATCTTACGATAATCCTAAAAGTCTAAAGTATCTAAGATAAAGTACTAGCAATCCTTCAGGAGAGAAAAACATGTTTTGTTTCTATATTCTTTTTTTTGATATAAATACAGTATATCTATAAGAGTAAAGAGACTGCTTTTAAGGTGCTTTTGTATGGTTTAGTAGCAAAGCGGGCGAAACGTGTTCTGACCCATTTCGGCTATCACCAAAAGTAGATATTAACTGGATCTGTTTGCAAATAGTGTTATTATCGTCAACATGGGTACAAAAAGCATTAAATTCTAGTCCAACAATAAACCAAAATATATTTAAAACATATAATAGAAACAGAAAATGAAGCTGCAAATGAATTAGATCTTGACCAATTTATTGAAAATATTTTGCTTTATAAAACGAAGAATTGTGATATATGAAGACAGCGGCGTATCCCAAAGTTTCCTAAGACACAATGGAATCTATAGAGTTAATTTTTAAATAATTCTGGTTTTTTTTTTTTTTTGTTTCTGGTTTTTTTTTTTTAATTAACCTTTTGGACTACAAATATACCATCAATGGGTAATAAATAAATGACGTAAAGACATCTTCCAAAATGATCACGATGTCGTGATAAATTGCTCCATCTCATTTGGATGAACACAGAAATGTACGTCCTTCTCTAACAGGAGAGAAAATTCTGAACAAGCAAACATGCAGTTAAAGCACTCCTGAAAAATCCTTATACAGCCATGTTACTGTATCAATAAAAGTATCATTTGCCATGTTTGTCTTGTTTCTTTATATCCACACGTAGCACACAAGCTACATAAATATGACATCTTCTCCCCCTTCCTCGTACATACTTAATTATGACCAGGAATGAAGAGTGTGATCTAAGCACGCGCACACAGATATGTGCAGTGGAAACATTAGCACACGACAGTCTCACTGGAGTGTCACAATCAGCTACTAAATTAAGGGGAACATGTTTATTTATAGATTTGTTATTAATTTAGCTTCTAACAAATTACAATTTACACTCTATTTACTATGGATATGATTTAATGAATATTTATTATTAATAAAATACTATGTTTATGCACTCTAATCACCTCGTGTGGCTCGGGATGCCTATGACGTCTGCTCTGGACTTCCTTTCAAAAATAAATGTATACGTTAATGAATTTAATGAGAGAAAACTGAGAGGATCAATAACACATAAGCTAGTGAGCTTTCCAAAGCATCTTAAAACAAATCTAAATATAATTATTTATTGAATGAAATAAAGATGATTCCTTATTTATCTAAACCACCTTAAACTTGTCAAGTCAAAATAGTCAAGAGGTTATTTTATAATATAAATTACTTTATTATTGTAAAAGTATTAACAGTGGAGTATTAAATAAATAAAAATTGTTAGTTTAATGAAAATCGTTCTTTCATCTGTCTGTGCAAAAAAAAAAAAAAAAAAAAAATCAATTTCACACTGATTTCTTGAGCAAGTGAAAAGTGAAAAAAAAAAAAAAAAAAAAAATCATCACCAAAAACAGAATATGGAAATAAAACCAAACGGCAACAAATGTACTGAATTCACAATAAAAACTATTTTTAGACTCACTCAAATTTAATAATAAATTCATTCGGCCTTATTCATATATGAAAGATTATTTATTTAAAAAAAAAAAGAAAGAAAGAAATTCAAAAGGGAGTAGTAGGGTGGTCTTTGGGAAAAGGAGACTGCATAGTAGTCGCGAATGAGAAGACATTCTGCCCTTCATTTGGAAAGACCTGAGTCCGAATACTGTGTAAGACGGAATTTGAACTTTATAGGGACTTTTCAACTGAAGGTGAATTAATGAGTCTCATACAATGGTAGACCTTTTCCTTCAGGAAACTTGGATTTTGATCATACTAAACAAGCAAACAAGCAGTGAACATTCGCAATAAACACATTTGAATGTTATTAATACAGTTAATAGATTCGACCATAATTTCAACCGACCAATCTTTTTAGGAAAAATGATTAGTGTTATTATCCAATATTAGGTGGAAGATGAATTTCATCATTCAATGGGTGACTACCATTCTGCTTGTTAGACGTAGCTCAAAATAGTTCTAAGTTTAGGCATCTGAATTAACTGCCCATGGGTACATTGGCCCACCTGTGGTAGTAATATATGAGTTTGGTGGAAAATTGACAAGAAAAAAATATAATCTGATCAATTGCACGTGTTCTGTATTGGGGTAATTGTATAGTATTAGCTCTTACATCAAGGGTGCACACGATGCAATGATTAACCATTGTAAAATTTAGTTTGACGAAAATAGTATCCAAATATTGTCTTGGCTAGCGGGGGTGTAGCATTAGAGCCGCTTTATTGGTAGAACTTTATTGGTAGAAGTTATTAATATTTTTAAAAGAGAGGATGGAACACAGAATCGCCAATTTTCGACAAGAAATTACGAGAAATCGTCTGTAATTCATGCATTATGTAAAAAAAGAATATTTTAATGTTATTAAGATTATACGTACTATTCTTTGACATACTCTGGTGGTTCCAGAATCCCCTTTCAAGGCATGCATTACCGTATCGTCACTTTTTCCCCATTTTGTACTAATAAAAATAGCACACGTCATGTGCTATTTTTATTGCTACAAAAATAAATGAAATTTCCATAAATTTTATTCTTCAAATTCACTGTTTTTTCCCCACTCAAAATAAACTATCCTAGTCATATCTAAACTCTCCATATAAACGTTCGCAATATAAATGACTTGAGATGCTTTGAATTTACGCTAACGGAATAAAATCTGTAATCCTTTAAAGGAGATTATTCGGTGTGTTATCACACTACTGCAATGAGCGTTCCACGCTTCGCCAGATGGCAGCACAATCTACAAATAAGCATGTCAATTCCAATTTACCGGAATTTTGAGAATTGCAAAACTGCGCCATCTAAATAAAACCTCGGAGTATAAAATAAAATAAATGCATGAATAAAACTCTCCACAACTCTCGTATTTATTTAGCAATTCATAATTCTAATAAAAGATCGTCGCTTTAAGCTTAAAGAGTACATTCGATGTGAATAGTCGATAAATACAAAGTCTTCAGTTAGTGGGTTTCGCAGAGATGAGTTCATGAACATCGTGCACCTTTGTAGTTCACACACACACAGACGGTACTGCAGATACTTCCGATGTGGTGCACACAATGCACGTGGGACCACACTGAAACAGTAGCGGAACGGCGGTAGTCCTGAGGAACGCACGATGACTCACCACAGGTCTGGTATCCCACTTTTCTGCCTTTCAGCCATCGGTTTTAATTGAGAACTCGGTAGTTTAATGGCAGGATACGGGAAACCAGTCGCTCTACGTAGAGAGAGGGGGGGGAAGCAATGAACCTGAGAAGAAGCGTTCTACCATGACTACATTCACCCTCCCTTTTCCCATCAACAGACAAAGGGTAATTTTATATAAACACTTCAAATTACGCCTCTCCAACATTTCCAGCTTTTCTCTGCTCACTTGGGTAGTGCCGTAACTCAAGACGACTACACTTATCGATTTTTAGTTTGGTTCCACAAGCAGCTAGAAAAGCACCAAAGGCAAAATTTCTCAGCAAGGTCTTTTCAAATTCGAGTCTAAACAGTACATAATAGCAGTGGGAGTTACGGTCCCCTTCTATCTTTAATTGCCGCAGGGAATACGTCGAAAAGCCTGCAGTCAGTCAATTCTAAATGTATGAAATAGGATTTTCTTAATATCCAAAAGGACCATAAAGCATCTTGGAGTCTTACAAGATCCCACACATACAACACACTAAAAGATTCTCACTGCTAGAGATTATTTTTCGCTGATTTCTTTTTATAGAGAGAGAGGCGGGGTGTGTGGGGGGGAGCGAATGAAGAAATTAAAGATAAAAACAAGATATTGCTCGGAATTCTTCATTTTTGTGTGTGTTATATGACTGACCTACGAAAAGCTTAAACCTATAATACATCAGTATCGTTGGAAGACTGGATTTTTTTAAAATTTACGTAATCTAGAAACTGTTTAAGAACTAAACATGGAATTTCAAGCCACTTCCGTCTTCAATAAGAGGGACAGTGGTCTCACACAAGACGATAAAATTCGCAGCTTATTTTTCCCTCTTTCCTGTAAAGGTTAAGCAGACAAATTCAGTTTTCATGGTTAACTGAACATCAGGGATTACATAAGAAAAAAAAATACTTTATTAATAAGTCGCCGGAGAGCCTCCGTAGGTCAGTAACACTACAGACGAAGCCCTTTGGTCGAAAAGATAGCTGGGTTTGATTACCATCAATAAAGTGAGAAGCTTTTATCTGGTCTCTTTCGACCAAAGATGAATGAGCCAATCTCATACGGAGGTAATGTTTTTTTTTTTTTTTTTTCCCACCCGGAAACACGAGTTTTTCGTCCCCAGAACAGGCAAACCAGTCCTGTGAACACACACATGGATTACAGTTGTAAATACGTCTCAGACATAGGTCTGATTCGTCAGTTATATGTCGGTCCCGAGCCCGAATAAAATGGGAAGTTGGTGGAGAAAGCAATGGTGAACTACCCTGTAAAAATCTCACCAGGAACATTTGTGGGCAATGCCGACAAAGTCACCTAGGATCAGAAACGACTGAAAGGGAAAAACCATCAACAAATCGCCCATGTTGTGATTTTATTACATCCACGGTCATGGTAGTGCCATATTCAATCACACTTGATGTTTTCTATGAAATGTATCACGTAACACTGGCGACAGTTAAGGTATATGTCGCATATTGTAGACTTCCACTAAATAAATATATTAAAAAAAAAAAAAAGCTTAAGACGACTCTTTGAGATGATGCAAAAAGTAGTTTCCAAATTGTTTTCAGGATCTGTGGGAGTGGTAAGATCGCATTTCACACATGACCATGTCACTGGAAACACCCGGGTTCGATCCCGTTAGAGATACGAGAACATTTGGTTTTTCAACTAAAGACGAGTTATTCAGTTAACTATTCTCAGGAAAGTGTTGTTGTTGTTTTTTAATAAAAAGATAAACCAGCCGGCGAACGCACATGGCTAACTGGAATAATATAAGCGATCCAACCAACTTAAAAAAATAAAGGAAAGAAAAATAAATAAATAAAAGTCAGGAATTTTTCATAGGCTTTCATATACAGGTCAAACGCCCTGGAGAGAGAGAGAGAGAGAGAGAGAGACTCGTTCCTTTGCTTTTCCAACCTGTTCTACCAGAAGTAAATGGCCACCTATTTGGGTGTTCCCCTACACCAATTCATGGAGCGATTCTTATCCTAGTCTGGTTTCCGACGACGCAGGAAACTTAAAGGAAATGACAACTAGTAAGTCACCGCTCTTAAATACAGTAGTGACGTTTTCCCGGACAGCAATAATTGTCTGTTTAATGAGACGGTTATGTCACCTGCCATTCACTAAGAACTACTTTCTGCATTGTAATCAAGTACAACTCGCCGACGTCATCTCTAAATAGTGCTTAGTGCTCTATTCTGATAGTTTCTTAGAAGACTTTCATCTTAAAGCTGTGCAGTCAAACGCAACTCGTTAACGGGTTTCGCTGTAACATTTGCCAGAATATTCGCTTTGTTTTAGTTAAATAGGGCTGCTTTCGAGGCGCATTCAACAAAGGGAACCCTTATTAAAAAAATCGGGGGGGGGGGAGGGGAGTGGTGCTTAAATATATGTATAGTAAAAATAAATTTCCGGGGATGTTTCTTTCCTAGAAAAGTGCCTACGCTTCGTTCCAGTACGTTAAATGATATTAAAACAGAAAACGAAATGCAGAATTAGTCACAAAAGCTGACAAAGTTTTCTTTGTGATCCTTAAGACTTGCAATAAAGAGAACACTGTTTGCACATTAGATGCTAAAGTAACAACACTTCGTAAACTGATTTTAGGTGAGTCGTCACCAAGAAGCTCTAGCAAAAAGTTCGTGGTTTGATTTATGTTTTCTTATAAAAAAATACGTTTTATAAGTACAACACAATTATGTGCATTTTTATACATCTATGTGGTTCAGCATTTTCACTTACTCAGAAGTTAGTAAAATATTCGTGTTTTGGGTTTCGTATGCTACTCATGTATTACATATCCTTAGTGTGTGAGTTGGTTTGGGAATGTTTCTAGGTCTCAGATGAGTTCGCTGAGGCTTGAAAAAAAATCATATTTGGTCTCTAAGAGATGGCATGAGACCGGAACAGGCCACATGGCCTATATTCCATGATAGGAAGAAGAAGAAGAAGTCTCTAAGAGCAGAGTTTCTGGATTGTCTAACTCGTAGCTCATCCATAGTATTAAGTATTAATGTACTACAAGTTCACAACCTTGTGCTGATGGGATTCACATTAAAAAAAAATCACAGAGAAAAAAAAGTTTTTTTACGACAATTCCCACATAACTTTTAGAGTGCAATGAATCTGGTGGCGAAGCATTGAATCTCCTTCTTAAACTGCACACGTATTTATCAGTTGCAAGTACCATACTGAAAATAATGGAACCATTTTGTTACAGTCGACAATGATTACTGACTATATATTTCAAAATATATTTCAATGTTTTGATTTATAGTTTACAAACAAAAGAGATTCCAGGAAGAAAAGGCCATCCACCTTTGTATGGAAACCGCCTAATTCACACTGCAATTAGTTGAAGGCTTTATAAATTCCTCGAGTGCTGCCATGGTTAACCCTTTTCAAGGGTGCCCAAAATTAATAATAAAAAATAAATAAATAAAATAAAATATAAAATAAAAAGGTAATTAAAAGCTATGGAAAAGTACCGTGATACCGATTTATGTGATCAAGGACCCCTTTGTACTGCAAACAAAGAATAAATTAATCCCTCTTCTTCTCTTCCGTCTAAAACAGGTTGAGTTTTCTCTTGAGCAGGATCTTTCAGTCTTCTCTATTCCTTGTTGTTCGAAAAAGTTCCTTATATGTTCTGCATCCCGAGATGTTCTTTATTAATTTCAGCCAGGTAATTCTTGGTCTTTCGGGTCTTCTTTTTTTCAGTTGGAAAAATATTGATTAGGACGTTAGGAAGTCTGTCTGCGTCCACGCGTACAGTGTGGCCAAACCATCTCAGTTGCTCTTTTCTAATTTTTTTCTATTATTGTCTTTTTATACAATAATTCTTGTCTGACTGTGCTGTTTGTTTTCTTTTCTATCCATCTTGTTCTATTTATTTTTCTTAAGAATTTCATTTCAAATGCCAGCAGTTTTTTCTCCTCTCTTTTCTTAACTGTCCACGCTTCTGCTCCATAGATGACTGTTAGTATAATTATTGATTCATATAATTTAATTTTGACTTGTTTAGATATCTTGTTTGTTTTCCAGATTTTCTGTAATTTTCCCATGGTGGTCCATCCTACCGTTATTCCGTGTTTGATTGTTTTGAGTTCATCTATTGTTTTTGATCCAAGATATATCAATCCATTTAGGGTGGCTGAGATGAGTTCTGTTCCTCCCTATTTTCATCACTTTTGTCTTTTGTATATTTATTGTCATGTCATATGTTTTACAGGTTTCGTTTAGCTTGTTTATCAGCCCTTGTAGTTCATTTGGGGTTCTTGCACTAAGGACGAGATCATCCGCATATTTGATATTATTTATGTTTAAACCATTGACAATGATTCCAGGCTCATTGTATATTGCTTTCTTTACAACTTCGTCTCTAGATATATGTTGAATAGGCATGGGGATAATGGGCATCCTTTTTGGATCTCTATGGGTTCTGTTGTGAGTGTGTCCTTTTTAATTATTGCATTTGTCTTAGAGTAATATTTTATCAGAAACTGTATTATATATTTGTCTATTGCTTTTTCTAGTAGAACTTTAAGAAGGATTTCTCTGTTGATGCTATCGAAAGCTTGTTTAAAGTTCACAAAACAACAATATAGTTCTTTATGATCTTCCCAGCTGAGCTCTGCTAGTTGGTGCAATGTGAAAATCTGGTCTATTGTTGAAGTTGCTAAATTATACAAAATAGATTAAAAAACACCTATGAAAACCAGCTTGTTCTATGCTCATCATAGGTGTTTTTTAATCTATTTTGTATAATTCTTACGAATATTTTATGGGTGTGGGAGAGTAAATTGATTGGTCTGTAATTTCTGCACTCTCTTTTCTTGTATATTGGGATGAGCTTTCCAGTTTTCCAGTCATCGGGATCTCTCCTGTTTGTAGTATTTTATTGAATAGGGTGGGTTGTTAAATATTCTATTGATGTACTGCCTCCATATGACCACAGTTCAGTAGGGAATATCAATGCCTGGTGCTTTATTGTTTTTCATCTGTTTTATTGCGTATCTAACTTCTTGTAAAATTTTTGGGTGGTCGTTATTTTCTTTTATTGTTGACATTGTAGTTTTGTTTCCTTGGTGAAAGATAGCCTTAAAATGGTTTGACCAGATTTTTCTTATATCTCCAATATTCCAGGTTTCAGCCATCTTGTTGTTTATCATTGTTACTGCTTTTGCTGAGAATTCCTTTGTAATTTCTCTTATAGTGTCATGGAAGACTTTAGGTTGTTTTATCGGTATGCGTCTTGGCATTTCTTAGCTTTTTCTTCTAACCATTTTTCTTTTTTTTTTTTTTGCATAGGTTATCAACTTTATTTTTAGTGCTCTGTATTTTTCTCTATTTTCTTCATTGTTTTGTTGGTTTACAAGTATCTTGTAAACCAACTCTTTTCTCTTCTATTGTAGCCTATGATTTCTTGGGTTATCCACTGTTTGTTTATTTTGGGTTTAGTACCTAGAGTGTCTTTTGCAATTGATATGACTGTTTCTTTTAGGTCTTCCAAGTATTTTCCGCTGTTCTGGAAGATGGAGGGTTTTAATTTCAAACACATCTGTTCTAAAAACCGACTTCTGCTTGAGCTATCTTTTAGTTTTGATAGGTTGATGTTGTCTTCTTTTCTGATATTGTTTTTCCTGTTGAAATTTATCTACAGTTTGGCAGTTAATATTTCGTCGTCAGTGTCGAAATCAAAGCTTCTTAATGTTCGTACCTTATTTACTGATCTTTTCCATTGTTTGTTTATGATGATATAGTCTACGCAGTTCTTTATATTACCATCTGGGAATGTCCATGTATATTTATTATTAGGACGTTGATAGAACAATATGTTTGAAATCATTAGATCGTTTGCCTTACAGAAGTGGAGTAATTGTTCTCCTCTGTCATTAAGCTCTCCGTATCCAAATTTCCCTATCACATCTTTTTTTGTCTGCTGTGAACTGTCCTATTTTAGCGTTAAAATCTCCCATCACTATCATGGGAGATTTACCATGGATTTTTCCTCTGAATGGTTACAGTCTGGTGCATATATTTGGATTATTTTAATTGTTTGACCTTTTTCTTTTGCTTGAAGTTTGGCTGTGATTATTCTAGGAGACACCAGTTTTATTTCAATTACTGAGTATGTAAGTTTCTTCTCAATTAATAATACAACTCCTCTGTGTATGCTATCTTTTCTTCCTGAGAAGTAAAGTCTTCTAATTATTAATAATTAATTAAATAAATAAAAAAATCTAGGACTTTTTTAAATACAGGGTGGCCATAAAATAACTTTCCCTCTTTGGAGGCATCTGTAGCTAAAACCAATAAACGGAATGAGATCAAATTTTATATTGAGACTTTTGAAGGAATGGGGAGATGATTTCCGCGGAAAAAAAAAAAGAGATGTAGTATCAAAAGTCGCCGATAAGGGAAATTTTGGCGCTGGCGGAGCCGAAAACAACCGGATAATTACATTAAACGCAGATAAAATGGAATAATAACATTTCGACGGTGTAAGCGGCAGCCCCGTCACTCATTCCAGCTGGTTCCCAACTTGCATGTCTTGAAAGAGAACATAAAACGGCCTGTTATGAACATCCAATCCGACTCCTTACGCTCAGCTGTAGACCATGTCGCACACCGGATGCAATTTGTTGTACAAAAGAAAGGTCAGCACATTGAAAATCGTGTATGTAGTCCAGGGGACCCTGATTCTGATGAATAAAACATTATTTCCTGTGAGTTCAATCACTACATTAATTTCCGTGTCTCTCGCAAGTTGTTGTTTTAGTTTAATTATTATTATTCTTATTATCATTGTAAAGGGCCACATATCCAGCTGGAATGAGTGACGTGGCTGTCGCTTACACCGTGGAAATGTTATTATTCCATTTTATCTGCCTTTAATGTAATTATCCGCTTGTTTTCGGCTTCTCCAGCGCCACAATTTCCCCTATCGGCGACGTTTGGTACTCTTTTCTTTTTTTTTCGAGTTCAAAATTTGCCTTCAAAAGTCTCAATATAAAATTTGGTCTCATTCCGTTTATTGGTTTTAGCTATAGATGCCTCCAAAGAGGGAAAGTTATTTTATAGCCACCCTGTAGAATTTCATATTGGAGATATTCGTAGAAAAACACTCTTGATATAACACAATATCAAAAGCAGAATTACACACTACTTTCGTTCAGCATTGGAAGAATTACCACCACTTGATAACAATGAAATTCAAGGCTATTCATTTTATTATTTAAACCACGGATTACAAGCTCCAAGTAAATTTATCTATTGTGTTCGTAACAGTAACAATAAGTGGGGGAAATAAAAGTGAATGGATGACACATAGGCTTTTAAGACCTTTGCTAACATGTCAGTAATCGGTAAGCGTATCACGTATTCTGATCGCAGCGAAGTCACGAACATACAATTCGATAAATACCGGACCTGGAGGGATAGAATATAAATAATGGAAATGCACGCCAGTAACCACCATAACTAAACATTCTACGCAAATTGGCACGTCTATTATGTGGAAAGGGACTGTTAAGAGTAATATAAAATAAATCTCATAATCAAAATTTATGTTTATGTATAGGCAGAAAAGGTCTAAATCACAAGCGCTTGTCAAGCGGCTTCGGACATGCTTTGTAACCGTTTGTACTTAATAGTCAAATGCCGCCTTTTTCTTTTCTTTTCTTTTTTTAAGTCAAGAATTCGTCACTTTTATATTCTTTATTTAAAATAAGATTATATTTAAAAAGAAACGAACAGCGTATCACCAAAAATGGGATGCTGATTCGCATATTCTGAAAAAAAAAAAATTTCAAAGTTTTGTGAGTTTTTTTTTACTCCTCCGAAGAAATTAGTAATTTAACTGCCAATCGATTTAAAATGTTGACATATATTACCTTCTAATCTAATCCCACCTAATCACAACAACTAATCCAGACAAATAAGCAAAACCAAGCACAAATATACAAAACATGCCAGAATTCCTAAAAAAAACTCACTTTCACATCCACTTTACCAACATCCGTGGCATAAACGGCAACATAAATGACAGACATCATCACTTCATTCAGACCAGACTTCCTACTCTTGACAGAAACCGAAATTGCAGCTACACCGATAACAGTCCACCTTCAATGCCCTAATTACACACACTTCATGATTCCTTTCGCAACAAGGGTGGCACCAGTGCCTTTGCGAGATGTGACATTGCCCGCCAAAGAATGCCTAATCCCTACTTTTCACCTTCTCTGCCTCGAGATTTCTCTTCCTGATTTATTAGCATTCATCTGCTGTACATGCTTTCTAAATTCTGGCTCCTCTTTTCCAACACCGGTGATCAAGATGGATATGATGCGGTTTTTGCTCTAAGCAATGACTTAACACAAAATCATACAAAAACCAACTCGAATTCTTGATAACGCTCTCTACTTTCCAATGCTTACAATATTTTTTAACAGATTTTCCTACCAGACACACCATAGAGATTACTTCTCCTCTCGGCACACGATCTTGTGCAAGTCTCCTCCATCACAGGATGATCATCTTCAGACCACTCCTAACCTCCTGTCCTTTGGCGGTACAGGAGTACCAATTGGGACGACCTCAAAAATTTCTACTCTTCCTTTCATGATCTTCTGACCCAAACATCTAGTCTGAGCGAATCACAAAAATTATCTTCATCAGCATGAAGACCTTCATTCTCTATTCTACCCAAAATTCTCGTTCACTTTCCAAGCCCTGCTCCAACAGAAGATGTACTAAAGCAGTTGAAGAAAAAAAAAAATGTTTACCTCGGCGCCTCAACAAGAATCCCACTTCATATTCAGCCTACTCGTATGCCGAAATCATCAGCAAATCCGACTTCATAAACAACAGAAGAAACTTGCCTCTTGTCCAATTGGAAACCAAGCCTTCTAGTTCCTTGAAAATGCCATTGGAGGCAACTACTGCTCACCTGCGCTTTCACCTCTTTCTCATCCAGATGGCACCACTGTTACAGTACCTAAAGATAAATCTATTTCATAGGTGGGCAGACCTGGCATTGTTCGTTTGAGAAGCGACGTCAAGAGTTTACATGGTATTTTCGGAAGCTTTGGCAGCTATAGTTGTAATATATACCAGAAGATGGAAAATCGTTTCGTGGGTGTGGACCTGAATGATATCGCTAATAAAACCAAATGGAGCAGACACGCGTTTTTTATTTATTTTTTTCTCGCTCTCCCGAGAAATGAGTTAGGATAAAGTTCTGTGACTAGATGTTACTCTTATTTCCTCCCTCCTTTCTAATCGAAAATGGAACGGAGGTCGATATTTAAGATGATTACAGTTATTCTTTATTTCCACCGCTGGATATTTCTGAAATGTGTAGGTGGAGAAACGCAGAATGCTATTCATCAGCAAAGTTTTGAATGGAATTTGTAGAACAGAGAAAGATCGTTGAGATATATACAGTATACAGGGTGTCCCAAAATTCACGCAAGAAGTAATTTTGATAGAAAACACAGGTTTTTAATTAAAAATTGTAATTTCTTATTGATTCATAAAGTATACAGTATAGGGTTATGCATGGAATAGCATATCGGGTAAATGGCCTCCACGGCTTTGCTGGCACATACGCACTCTTTTGTCTAAATTTTCCATGACCGTTTGGCATAAATGTGGCTGAATTTCGTTGACACAGCGCTCAATTTCCTCCTTCAAGGCGTGGGTGGTCGTGGGCTTGTTGGCATAAACCTTAGGCTTCAAAAAACCCCAAAGAAAATAGTCCAACGGCGTTAAGTCACATGATCTGGGCGGCCAATTCTGATCACCAAAACGGGAAATTACACGACCAGGAAATGACCCATGCAGTAATTGAATTGTTTCTCGGGCTGTATGGCATGTGGCACCGTCTTGTTGAAACCACGTCGTCCACATCCATATCTTGCAATTTAGGCACAAAAATCTGGATTATCATGTCGCGATAGCGAGCACCATTAACTGTTATTGCCTTACCAACCGCATTTTCGAAGAAGAATGGACCGATGATGCCTCCAGCCCAAAATCCGCACCAAACAGTGACACGTTGTGGATGCATTTGTTTCTCAACAGTCACTCGTGGATTTTCTGAACCCCAAATGCGACAATTTTGTCGATTAACGAAGCCATCAAGATGAAAATGAGCCTCATCGCTGAAGATGATTTTGTTCGAAAAATAAGCATCCACTTGTTGTTGTTCCATAATCCATTCAACAAACTCTCTTCGCTGTGTGTGGTCATTTTTAATAACCCTGAACTGTCAGCTGTCACGCTGTCTTCTTTTTCTCGTTGGCAACACTTTACCGCACAAATGGCGCTAAATTTAAATCTTGCGTGAATTTTGGGACACCCTGTAGAAGTATACCGAAGATCTGAATTCGAGGAAGCGAATGGACAAAGGACAGAGAGTTTCGAAGTGCGAGCAGCACTTCGAAGTGCAAGCAGCACTGGTGCATAATTTAGAGGATAAAAATCCATCAGTCTTCACACGCAGTGAGAAAGAGAGAGAGAGAGAACAGAGTAGAATAGAACAAACGTATCCCTGGCTAGGAAAACTATGTGTCATACCATAACGAATAACATGGAGATATCAAGGTTAATACCTACTGATTTCTCTAAACTCTCTCACGGCAAATGTGTTTATATAAAATTGAATGGGGTTATAAAAATCTGTTATAGATATAACTGACTTTCTAAACATTTCTACAACTTTCTCTTATCCAGATCATTTTAATACTATGGTGATACACTATTTTAGTATTCACATGGAAAATATGACGTCTGCATTGGTTTAGCTCTGAGTAGTTCTACGAGTCTAGTTCCCACTGATGGGATTTCGATAAATATCGAAACCGACCTGAGTAGTTACCCTTCCCATAATGCATTGCAGTATACACTTCGAAAAGGAAGTGTGCTGTGCATTATTGGATACTAGGGCAATTTGATGTAATCAACTACCTCTATGCACAAGTAGTTTAGTCACGAAGATACTTGACGCGCCAATTTTGATTACAATTGGGCAAAAGAACAAGAATTTGTCTAGTCTAGTTTAATTAGGATAGTGGTCCTTATGTGCTGCCTTCAGGCCAGTCCCCAGTTCTTGTCAGGCACCTTCCTATTTTAGGGTTCCATAATTTTAAGGACCCTAATCCCAGATTCCTCAAATTACCTCCAATCAGATTCCAGATTTGTTATCCAAATTCCAGATATATGCAAATACAGTTCCTACCTGAAGCAAACTAAGATCATCCTTAACTAGTACCTTCTTGCCACATACACATGAAAATGGCAAACTCAATTTGCATTGAAAAGAGCTTTTTATTTCACATAAACGTTTCTCATATCAGTGATGAGAATTGAACCCTGGTGTTTTCCAACAAAAGAAAGCATCCTTCCAGGTACGGCGATACTTCCACGCAGGGACAGAAGAATGAGAAATTTCAGATAGTCATATTTGTTACCTGGCTAGTAGCCTAACTGGCCAAGTAACAAATATGGTTAGTGCGAGTAGTCTGATGACCAAGTAACAACGTATTCGCTTTTCCTTATATGAATTAGAAACCTTTATGCAGATATACACTTTACATACTTTTGCCTATTTATACAATTAAAATAATGCACTATATTGTGATTGTCTGTGGAAATACTAGTGGTGGTGATCGGCGGTAGATGGCGTTGGTGTAGTTGCGGTCAGTTGGTGGATTGTGAGTGGTGGAAGCAGAGTTGTAGAGTGGATGCCCTCCCTCGATGAGTCTTTGGACTCCCTGGAGGTGACAAATAATAATAATAATAATGATTAATCTAAATCTTCCAATCATGTTTAATAAATTTCAGTATGTTTATTTTGGAGTTTATTTTGGACTGTTCATTTGGTACGCTTTCATTCTATTTTACTTTTCTTGTATCACCGAATAAAGTTTTTATAGTAATTCATTCCTGCTGACTAATCGACTGATTTTTTTTTATTCTTTCTCAATAAGACGTGCTTTGTGAAACAGCTTTTACTGCTTAATATAAACGCGTCAAAAGTGTCAAAATAGTAATAATAATAGAGTAATTAGTAGTTGGATGGACAGAATTAGGTTTCACTTTTGACGTGCGTGTTTGTTTCATGTCCACACTGACAAGTTCGAATACTCGCAACTTTAAAACTTTTGTCTTTATGTCAACAAAAAAAAAAAAAAAAAAGAAAAGAAAAAACTTAACTGCTATGTCAGCTGTTTGTTTTGAGAACAATTGGGGGAGGCAAGTAACGTAATTTCATAAATAATCTCTCAAATGGTATTTTTTCCACTCTCTTTAGATTATAGATAATGATAATGGTATAGTGGTATCGCTACTTTATAACCATCTAAATGTGACTAGACAGGTAGGAGACACAAAAAATAAATAAAAATGCTTCCAGTTCTAACTTTTGATCAAAACAAATATAGGAAACCTTAATTTTAAACTGATTCTCCATTTTGATCAAAAGTTAAAACTGGAAGCATTTTTAATTTTTTTTTTTTTTTTTTATGTGTCTACTTACCCACAAAAGGTTGTAAAGATATATTATATTAGTACTGTAGGCGGATTTTTTTACCTTTAAACTCCTGTAAGGATTTTTTTACTTTATTTTTAAGCTCTGCTCTAGAAACCAAACATGAAACTTTTTTTCAAAGCACTCCAGACCTCCAATAAGCAGTCTTACAATGCGCAACGAAGTTCACCTTCTATCTAATGACAATAACAAACATCCACACCCAGAGAGGGATTCAAAATTACAGTCGGCTGATTAGTAAGCGAGTAAGTTAACCACTTAGCCAACCATAGGCTGGCGATGATGTTAATCTTGTGCTGTTTTATTGAGAATTTAACAATACAAATAGAAAAGACTAACTGTACCGTCACGTGTGGGGCGATGATCTAAGCGGTCTGGTCACCCTCCAGAAAGAAATGCGTACAACAAAGCTGATGTCAGTTGCATTATTCTGTATCAACTAAAGCAAGGACGCGCAAATATTTCCATGTCAAGGGTTCTCTGATAATTATTTTGCAAGCTACTATTTAAAAAAAGAAAAAAAAACATACAACGGTGGCTGTACAATTAACACATGCACAAATAAACAACCGTAAAGTATTAACATTCAGCACACGTACGATGTTTTCCAATGCGGGTAGGGGATCTACTTGTTTTGGCATCCGACACATCCACCTTGACCTCCTTCGGTCATGAAAAGTGTCCGCCTTTGATGTGGCTTCATTTTTAGGAAGTAGAAAAAGAAAAACAAAACGGTCTTGTGAGTACAGATAGAGTTGAAAGTATGAAAACATATAAAATAAAAATAAAAATAGTAGAATGAGCCATCCTGGTTGTTCGAGTGGTTTCAAATGCGACCATGGACATGGATATCTGTAATCGCACAGTGCGAGCCCCCTCCCTCACACACACTTACTGGAGGCATGAAGTGGCTCGAATCGGGTGCTAATAACTTGTTTTCCAATGCGGAAATGCCCGAGTGGATAGCGTATCCTTTCTCCAATCAATTGACTGTAGTTGCAAATCATATCGTGGACTTTTACCACCTAAAGACATTTTCAAACATTGATGTTTGAAAATGTCTTTAGGTGGTAAAAGAATTTTATCGGGAACTTTATTAGGAACACTCCCCCATTTTCCTAAACGGGGAGATGTTTATAATAAAGTGACCACTCAGTGTATATAGAAAACAGAGGCAGTATGGTATAAAAATAACATCGTTTAATATAATGCAACTGTTATGTTGCACTTACATTTGAAATGATATTATGTATTCACGTAGCTTTTCCCCATGCTTTATAGTTAAACTGTACCTGCTAGAATACAATTTTATGGAAGCTCTGTAAAATGTTGATACAGTTTTAAACAATTCTTTTCAATAAGCTGCCTGATCAGAAAGGAAATTTTTACAGCGAAGATACAAAAATGTCACCCAGTGGGAAATCTATGACGTTCCCATCCGAGTGTTGAATTAAAGATAAGAAGTCGTTAAGAACGTGATAACCTAATATTTATGTCATCAATGACACTGGGAGTTCTTCCAATGATTTACGTCTGGAATTCTCCACAGGATCCACCTTGTATAAATCCACATTTCCGGCATGGGAAATCGGAAGTATATCGACCTATTACTATCTTGACATAACAATGAAATCTCCAGAGGGAGCGAGTAACTGCATTTTAGATAAGTCGGCAGACTACTTATGATTCTCCATTCACTGATGGTGCGAAAACAGTTTAAGTTGACATTTGGAGCTCCACTTCTCGTGGAATTTTTCTTAGAAAAATAAGTAAATAAAAAAAAGATAAAAAAATAGCTGCGTTACTTAATTTAAATAAAAGTAGTATCGATCACAAACGCTGTAAAAATTAGCACGCACGATCTTGCCGTAGTCGATCTTCGGAACACACTAAGTAATCTAATTCGACTAGACACTATAAATTCCATTCAAGTCATTAATTCAGCACCACATCATGCCTTATACCAATCCGTTATTTCTTCTCCCCACCCCACCCGCGAATTTCTTAAGGGTACAGCATACGTCGATCGAAATCAATTGGAACTACAGCAGCCCATTAGCAATTTGATCACGAAAAATCTTCAGGGCATATCGCGTTTTCACCGACACCATGGCAACGCATTCGAACGCGCGTGACTGCAAAACGAAATGCAAATTTCAACACTTAAGGATACTGTTTTTTTAAAATCCAATTCTTTTTTGGCAGAATAAGTGCATGCGTACTGCATATTTATAAACTGCAACAAACTTTATTGCGTCACATTTTTGTCGAGAATGATTGTGCTATTTTAAACTGCTCAAATAAATTTAATCTTTTGTGAAAGCATGGCTGATAGAACCCATTCAAATTGAACTGACACCTAGAATATGTCCAAGTATGCATTTCTCGAGCAAGTTCAAATACAAACTAGTAAAGCGTGATATTCTATTTCCTTCAAATTTTGAAAAAAGAAAAAAAAAAGTTCGGATGCTGATTCCAGACTATATATTATAATACTATTCCTCGTTTCATTGATTCTGGAAAGAATATTAATGGATCATGAATGAATAAAAGTAATGCATTGTTGGAGGGTTATTAAACAAATACACACGCTGGTGATTAACACCATATGCTACTTTGAAAACTATGTTATCGAACTGGATTACAGATTCCTACAATTTAAACAAGAGTGCTCTGTGCAGTTTGCACATATCAAAATATTTGATGACTTTCGCGGTATTACAAGTTATTCACAGTAATTAAAAGCCAGAGAAATGAACTAATCGGTAGTTTATAATCCATCAATATTGCCAAGTGTTATTGTACACCCGCACTTCGAAGAACCGATCTTGGCTTTGTGCCAAGAATAATCAATTTATGCTGAAGGGGAGAAAGAAATAAAGGATGCATGAATTGGCCACCAACACGTGAAGTCACGTCCTTTATACGTAATATTTTCCAACTGTTGTACAAGCAAAATAGTTACCACTTTAAGAACTAGAAGTTTCATAAAAAGAAAGCTAATTTTCCAACATACAATAATAAACACTCATCCCACGAAATGCATTGATTACCCTAATATCGGAATGGATTCTCCTTCTTTTGACATGAGCAGAAGTGTCAAAGGGTCTCGCATCTGTGGTTATACATTATTACAATCGCTCTTCATATAATTTTCTGTATATATATACATTATTGTGAAAATGAAAGATATTTACTAGACATAAGAGGACAAAACAAAATTAAAGCAAAGACAAAATAAAATATAAAGAAATCATAAGCTAGATTAAACTGGACGAAATACTTCGAACCCAAAATTCTTTAATGATTTCCATGTGAAGAACGGGGAAGAATGTGTGTGTGAGAGAGAGAGAGAGAGAGAGAGAGAGTCAGGGATAAGGAAGCTAGAATAATCTGTACAATTCAGATTACTTAGGGAATGTCTCGGGGGGGGGGGGGAGTACTGAGGGCCACCATTTACTTTATATATAGGATCATTTAAATTTTAGTAATATGAGTCAAAAGATACATAATTTTTTTTTTTTTAGGCTACACTTTTTTCCCATTTTTTTAAAAAAGATTTATTATAAGTGTAAATACAACGATTATAATAAAAGAAAGGATAATAAATATCCATTATTGTTTTATAGTCAAATGGCAAAACAATGACTCAGAAATTCTGGGAAACATTGGCAAAACCAAAAGACGACATTCCGCTAGTAGAGTTCATCCTCTAATTATCCTTAAATACTTTTTTGATGCAGTATGAAAATCATGAAGAAAATAGCTTAAAAGATTATTTACTTCTTATTCATGATTTACCCGATTTGGACTTCACTTACGAAACTTACAAACATGAGATTGCATGGTATTTTAGCTGTCTGGCCTTGATAAGAACCAGAGTTCGAAATAGCTTTTCGAGCTAGTGACACTCCTAAACAAAAGTACTAATAAAAGGCAAAATATATGGGATCCTGGAAAGCGATATGCAAGCAACTTATTTTTTCTTCGGCAAACAGAATGCAATTTGGCTTATTTCAATAAATTCAAAATGATTTTGAATCCTATCTAAATTCAAAATTACTCAAGAATAATTTTTTCGGGGGAGGGGTGCTTAAAATAAATACGCAGGAAGGGATAACCGGCTGGTAGTAGGCTTGGATATCAATGCTTTGGAACAGAAGGCGTCACTTCTATTCAGAGAAACAACTTAATATGTTTCCAAGTTCGTATCTCTAGCTTTATTCATTCTTCCCCCCCCCCTTTATTTTTCCAATAAAATTTCCATTTTTCAGGAACCGGCACAAAATCATTGAATTAATAAGAGGATGGATCTATGTGCAAAACGGAGAACGCTACAGAATAATATGTTAAGGTGACAAAAAATAAATAAAAACCGAAGAAGACAATAAGTAAGACTTGTAAATATTATATGTAGTGGAGACATTATCAGTGGAAGAAGAGGAACAATTAGAAAGAATACAATGATTAAATTGGTGGAAGGAAGCTCAAAATTGGAACTGAAATTAGACAAGAAAGCCGATGGGACTGAAGTACATCCGTGACAGAGGAAATTTCAACTATGAAGCGAAATGGCTTTAAAACAAGGAGGAGGAGGAGAGACACTAATTAAAAAAGTGATGAGAAATTAAAGTGGGGAATGAAAATAAAGATTACTGGGACAGGGGAGAAAAAAGGCGACTGAAAAAACGAAGTAAAGCGTTGAAAGAAACTAGGAAACTCACATTTTTAATTTCTATACACTACGTATATAACGAAAATCAAACTTTTCTTATTCTGGAATTATGGTGCATTTATCTTCTGAAAGCGCGCGCAAACTTTTTATTTTTATTTTTCATTTTCACCATCTTGCTCACTGCTCCTTCGTATTAGGCATTCGTTTATATGGTGATTAATATTTCGTGTCTGAGATAAGACCCGATGGTACCAAACTATAGATGAACAACAATTTTTAACGTGTTAATCATTAAAGTTTTAAGAAACAAACGTAATTAAACAATTACGCATGAAACCTGTAATTTCCTTACTTCTACTGATAAGCAAAACTTAAAGGAGCAAAAAGAGTTCTAATTTAAACTGGTTTTAAGTCGTAAGACTAGTCAGAGGCAAAGAAGCCTGCTTCTGAAACACCATCAATTAAACTGAGGCTTCTGGTACGAATATGAGGGAAGATAACGGATTATCGATTGTGATGAACATGTTCGGTTTAGTTTCAAATACACCGTTGCATAGCAGAAATAAACAGTTAAGAATGGATCTAGTTCAAAAGTGACTAAACTTTGATCCACGAATAAATCCATTTGCTACGATGTGAGCGATGTAATTAGAAGACTTTGTGAATTATTGATATGAATAGACTAGCTTATAAACCGCAGAAAGCACTAACGAGAAAAAAAAATGTGGAGAATCAGTGTAGTGCAAGTCAAATCGTACCCCCCATAAGCGATACCCACTAAGAACAATAACAATATCCAAATTCACAAGGTAAAAGTTCATTATTAACAATTAATTAAATTGTTAATATTTACTGAATTTATAGTTTCCAAAATAAACCATACAATTCGTTCTATTTGTTCTCATCCGCTCTAAGATATAATCAAACAATAATAATAATAAAGCAACAGACAATGCCATATTCTATATTTGAAATATAATATAATACTATTCTATATTTAACACAGAATATAACACATAAGAACTGGAATACTCAAATAGTTTACCTTCACGAACGAAATAATTTCATTTGCATGTTCATAGGGTAATTTATTCATGCCAATTATTATTTACATCCAATGTTGTCAGCTAATTTCATCAACTATGCGTAACTGCTGATCTTAATCCAACTTCAATGGCATAAGCTCCACCAGACTCATTTACATCCCAACTAAGACAATTACAAGAGTAATCTGCAATATGTTCTCATTATGATCAAATGATTTCGTGCTGGTAACGTGTCTCGCTGAGAAACGATGGGTCGAAGAGAAATAATTAAGCCATATATTAGACAACACCCACGTCAAACTCTCAATTGTGGCATGACGCTATTGTTGAACACGATTGTAACCTTGAAGAAAAACAAAAAAAAAAGTCTATACAAATTACAGTCAAGACTAATTACTTTGCACCACAGAAGCCGGTGACGTAATGAATAATCATCTGATCAACCTCTGACCTCGAAAATTTAAATGTTATCAGCTCATCACGTTGATTATTGACACAGCATGTATCATTATTCAAAACTTAACAAGCAGGCCTCTGTTATTCTTTTTAAACCACACATTAATCAACTTCTTTGGCTGATAAAATTAAGTACGTGTTTCCCCCAAAAGAAAAAAGAAAATTGTGACGGTGTGCGCAATGTCTTCGATTTTAAAACACAAAAACGGAAAAATTTAAAATTTCAATACACTCTCCTGCCCTAGCCCTGTGAGAATTGAATTATTGTGTGTGGGCACGCATGCACCAAACCTATTTTTTAGATTCCCTACTTCTACTAAAAAGATATTTTTATCTCACCGCAATCGATATAGATGGGGAGGGGGGGCTAATAAAATGTTAACTCAATGTATTATTTACGATCTGCAGGTAGCGGAACATGTTTGGAAATGTGATACGCAATGTTTTTTTTTTCTTTTTTCGCGAGCATAACTTTTCTTCTTTGAGTTCAAGGGCAGGTGTCTCTAGTTTGACTTCAGAACATGTTCAGCATTTTTCTAACTGCCAATGTCAAGAGGTAGGGCATTTCAATCATTAACTTGACCCCGTATTCCAAATATTCTGTCTTTCTTTTGTGTAGGCGTTGCAGGCTGACAGATGACTGAACATACATTTTATATATATACGTGGGTTGATGGTAATGACAATGATCATTCAGAAAACTAGTTTTCTTTAAAGAAGGGAAGCAGCCTTAGGGTTGTTAAAGATGGAGAGAATGAGGTTCAATTAGCTGTGTAGAAACCATGGAAAGTTGAACAAAACCTACACACAGGTCAAAAACCGAACACTTGACTATAATGCAAAAAATACATATTGTTCCGTAAAAACTAACTCGATTTTCGTATTAAAATGCAGTTATGTATGAAATCTTCTGCCTCAAAGTGAGAAAACTTCAGGAAGCCTTTGAAAGTCCAGCAAAATGTCGTTTGACAGACGGTCTTTCACAATTTGTCAATTCTGTTTGAAAGATGGGTGAAGTGTGACGGAAGTTGAATCCAGATCTTTCTAACCAAAATTAAAATAATGTTACTCTTCACAAACGAAAGAATGAACATCAAAGACATGTAGGTTTGAGATAATTCACATTTAACTATATTTTAAAAACTTTTTTTCTTTATTACTAAAATAAAGAGCCAAAAGGCTTCATTTCGGCGATGCAAAATTATATAAATCAAGTGGATATTAAAACCAGGATATTATTTCAAAACCGAATGCAGAAACTATGAAAGTTTCGTACGAAATTTGACCACAGAGGTTAAAGGAATACACTCGCCAGCATACGAATTGCCCTAACGCTGACCTTATGGAAAACATGATCGCTTGCCCAAGCATCCATATATTCGCCTTCTGTTGGTCCATTTTGATAAGGTTTCACTGGCCTGACGGTTGTTTCGAACTGGTTGGTTCTCCTCAGAGACCAGGCAGAAACCTTGAGAGAAAAAAACTCTCGTTCAGTACTAAGGAACTCGAAGTGTCGCAGAGGTGTATTTTTCGTAAGCGAACTCTCGGATGGTGCGTAAAGTATTTACTAAAATAAAGAGCCAAAAGCTTCATTTCCCACCTGTGTTATACACCTCTCCGACACTTCGAGTTTCTTAGCACTTGAACGAGTTTTTTCTCTCTTAAGGTTTCTCCCTGGCCTCTGAGGAGAATCAACCAATTCGGAACAGCTGTCAGGCCAGTGAAACGTTATCAAAATGGACCAATAGAAGGCGAATATATGACGCTTGGGCAAGCGATCGTGTTTTCTATAAGGTTTACGCTAGGGCAACTTGTAAATGCCAGCAAGTGTATTCCCGTAAGCTCTCTGATCAAATTTCGTACGAAACTTTCATAGTTTCTGCATTCCGCTTTGAAATAATGCCGGATTTAATATCTACTTGATTTATATAACTTTTTTTCTTTATTTTAAAATGCGGATATCGGTAATTCCTCACTGCTCACTTTATGTCTTTAAGGACTTTCAAATATTGTTATCATTTAATGAACAAATTCCTCCTACTTCTCGTTTTCTCCTCAAAACTACGTCACCACTTAGTTGGTAGGAACACAGACAGACTGGACACCCACTCAAATCTTCGCAGAACCTCTCGGAAAAGGACTGGGATGTTTAGGTGGCCGTCGTACAGCTGTGTCTTTCTCAAGGACAAGTGGGCTGTTCCTGTTACTGCTCGCTAAAGTGTCAACAGTGTAGGAAGCCACTATGTTGTGAAATATTTTCAACTTAGGGGGAGAAAAAAAATCAAATAAATAAACAAACATTGTTTCCTACTTAGCTTGGTGACTGCTTATAGAGTTTTGCTTTAATTTCTTTGATCAGAATAATACGGGGTAAAAAATCCAAGCTTGAATGAAGAAAACAGTCGGCCATCCAAACTGTGCTATACATTTTAATACAACAGCAGATGCATTAGCATATCAGTTAGAAACTAGTTATTATTTCACGCATTCGTTCATTCAGGAACGAAGTCAAAACACCAGTAATGATTACTGAACAGACAACGGGTATGATACTCACGTTTAAAGCACAGTAAGGGAGTCATTTAAACGAAACTGTAAGCACATTATAACACTAAGACAGCAAAGGAAACAAAATCAATACTTGAGGGGAAAGTACTAGAATGTGACTGTGGGGAAAACAACATAATGGAATCGGCATTCGACATTCCAAACGGCAATCCCACGCGGGTATAAAATGGTATTTCAGTCGCATAGTTCAGAAAGTATTTTAATCATTTCATTTTTGTTTCTGTATGTGTTAAAACACTTCATTGCCGTGTTCAGCACGCGATATATATAAATGTGACTCAGATAATAAACACAGGAAGACCACAAGTTTAACATCAATTATTCAACAGCAGTTTCTTCGTGATGCAGACATGTAAAGGTTATAATACTAATTACATATCCATAGTAAGACAGGGAATGCATAACTGACCTTTTTTTTTATTTTATTTAGGATAAAATATTTATTTAAGTATAAAGAATTTAAGTAAATTTAAGTAATAAAATATTTATATTATGAGGAATATAAATAATGATAAATATAAGAAAAATAATAGAATGAAATAAATACTGTCAGGAATTAAGTCTTGATGGTTTTTTTTTTTTTTTTAAATTATGCTATATATGTTCAAATCTATTTCACATATTATTTAAGTAATTTTTCATTTTTGACGGGTTCTTATTCTCTCGGCAGAGCTCAGAACACTGATCTAGATCTTTCTCTCCCTTCATAGTCGTTCGAGGCTGTCATATATGGTTTATTAGTCTCAGCTTTTGGAGATAACGTATAAAGCTAATGACCCACACAACTTATATACCCTAGGGTTGGGATTACAGAAGCGAGTAAAGAGCTCGAAGATAACAGGCACTAAAATATCATCTGAAATAAGCAATCCTAACTGTGTTATGAAACATTAAATTATCTGCAAAAAAAAAAAAAAAAAACAACTAAAATGAGCATCGATCATATAGGTACGATGTTTTCGGAAATGAAGACTTGGATAGATATTTTATTTTTGTAACGTGAAGTATAAGAGTTATTGCATTACACCTTCTTTCAGTACACAGTACAGGTTCAGAATGGTCTGAACCTAACATGTGAAAGCAAAAATGCATAAAAAATAAAATAAATTGTTATAATTTCCATGGAATTTAAATACATTTCACAATAATGATTATACAAGGTCATTACTTAACATTTAATATATAATTGGCTATTACAGTGCATTTTTACGTGCTTGTACGATGACGCGGTTTGAATGTTGATACACCACTAACTGTAAAAAAAAAAAAAAAAATCTACGGAGTATTTTCAGTTAGGAACCGAAATTACTTTTAAGAAATTTCCGCTGTTTTAAGCACAAAATTATTAAAGAAAAAAAAAACAAAACTATGTAGTCAAAGTGGTGGGAGAGACCGAGTTTTCTCTCTTGAAACCCAAAGTTAGCTTCGTCAATTATTGTTAGAATAACTTCTATGATTCAATGTTATAGTTAATAGGACTTCCCGAGTGTTAATGGCACTGACAGACAGTTGAAAAGTGGCGTCACGAGCACGTTAAGATTGCGAGGTCCTAGACTGCGCAGCAGACAATTTTTAAATGACTGGAGAGTGTATATATGTGTCACCTTACCTAAAACAACATATAAACAATATCTTAATAATAACTCTATATTGAAAATATTATCACTATAATTTAACATAAAGTTTTCTTAACATCATCCTCTTAACATCTTGATTAAATCCCAAAGATTTATAAACTCTATAATTGGCTTCGCGAATCGTACTGAAATATTTCATGAAGTTCGTCACGATGCAAGTGAAGGCTATGATCGATTGCGAAAAGGAAAAAAAAAAAGAATACAATGCGATATATGTACCGATAAGAAGAAAATTATAATATCAAATATTACTACTTTTTGTTATGTTGACATATAGTAACATTGTGCTATTTCAACAATAGCACAATGATGATGAAAATATAAAGAGTATAATCAGCTTTGGAAGTACAGACCTTGTAGTGTCGGTACAGGAAGGAAAAGAAGTATATATAGCGACCTGACAAAAGAAGTCAGGTAACTTAACCGAATACGAAAAAGCATAAATCATCAAAACGATAAATGTCAAACACTAATACTAGAGTAATGTTCCATACAGAGCACATAATGCTATCAGTACTGGGACACTCCTCGTTTTGAATAAAACACTAATATGTATATTTCTGTTGCGATAATATAGCTTATGCTGTTCTATAAGCCAAACAAATGTATCCTTAATCTGCTACATCTGTAAACAGTCAATCGCATGCAGATAACTTACACACTTTCGAAAGAGGTGCTACAATAGGATGCCATATCAGTGGACCATTCGTTCGTAATACTGGTAAATAAAATACTATATCATCCAAAATCAACTGAAGGCAACATTACAAGCTGGTGAAAATGCGAAGGTACCACTCCAGAACTGGACAGAAAACCAAAGAAGATCACACCAAGAGACTAAAAGGTGCTGGAAAGGTATCGGAAATGTGGACAGTCGAGTGTGGAAACAATTAACCAGGAGTTTTCAAAAAACTAGAGGGATGGATTTAGGTTAGCAGTAGTAGGATACTATATAGAGTGGCAAAGCTGACGTTCTATGGAAGGTTGCTCACATGCCAAAACATCAAACAGGAAAATTAACAACGCAGATTGCACTGGTGAAAAGAACATAGTGACTTTTCCGTACAGGGTTGAAAGTCGGTGATATGGAGCGACAAATCACACTACCTTGCCCTATGACTGACGTGTGTGTGTAACGGATACCGGGAATGCCTTATGCCTGAATGTATAATATCAACTGCGAAGTTTGGTGGCGGAGGTGTAACGGTCTGTTGTTGTTTCTCCTATGGATTTGTTAGTTGTAGCTTGGAAACTGATTTGGAGAATTTAATGCTTCATATACTGTAGCAGCTTTACGGAACAGTCTTCTCATGTCTCTTTCAACATGACAATGCACTATGTCGTATACGAGTACTGCTAACAGGTGCAATTTCAGCATGGTTTGAAATCCAATTAGAGAAATGAAATGTCGGATGCAAGCAAGATCAGTGCATCCAAGTATATGGGCTGGTATATGGACCATTCTTCTTTCAGCATAACCATGATTATGCTGAAAATTATCTGACTAGTGGTATCACAAACTGAGCCTCCGTAGATTAGTTGGTATAGACGAGCACTTTGGTTGGAGAGATCCGGGTGCGAACCCAGATCCCGTTTATTTATGACGCGAGGAACCTTATCAGGTCTTTTCAATCAAATAGTAAGTTGGTCGATCTCATACGGAGGTGGAGGATTTTATCCGCCAAAAACCCGGATTTGACGTCCATCAAAACAAATCAGCCCTGAACATACACATTTACAGGCATAAATACTTGCTCTTAGGAGATGCAGTAGAGTAGTGGCGTGCGGTCTGCCTTAATTCGCCGTGATTCCTAATCAGGGGACTCCACCCACCCTAAGGGACAGATAGTTTGAGCAATGCTCCAGAATATATGGGAAAAAAAGATACAGTCGGGAAGGTCTCAAGAATTTTTTTTTTATTTAGTACATTCTATAAAACTTCATAATATGAAAATGAAACATTTCCATTGTATTCGGAGATTAGTATCAACGAAGAACCAGGAAGTAATAAGTAATATGCTTGCAAAGTTTTTTTTTTAATGATGAATAAGGACGGGAGTATAGTATGTCTATCTGCAACCTACACTCTGGAACAAATTAAAAACATATACTTAGCGATGAAAAGGGATGTGAAAGTAAAGAGAACGAAGAATGTAGCATGTGTTGGGTTCAGAAATAGACATCCTGGTGTTTCAGCATTCCAGGCACTTCACATATGGCCTATGCATGGCTGCCACAGCTGGTCCGGTAGTAATCTCAAATCAAACCAAAAAAAAAAGTCCTATTTTTTTTCCACATCAGACAAAACTACAGATAACAACTATAAATGATGAATTTATAACTTATTGAATTACTTAATAAATTATGAAACTAATTCACAACCCAGTTTGAAAACCTGTCGATTGATCGCATTTCACAATACAGGAATACAGCCGACCAATTAAAAAAAAAAAAAAAAAAAAAAAAAAAAAAAAAAAAAAAAAAAAGCCAGCCACCTTCCCAGGCGACTGTTAATACTCCGGCAGCGTAATGGTACGGATACAACTGAAGTAGTGTAATGTATCTTAGCTTTTTTCCCTCACCTCACGTACAGCCAAAGGTTATCAGTTACAGCGTATGTGACATAACGGTTTTTTTTTTTTTTTTTTTTTTTTGTGAAGGTGGAAGGGTGAAAAGTAATTTTGGGGTGGAGAAATCTGAAAATATATATTTATATCTTTATTTTTGAACAATATAAAATCCATTTGTGGGGGAGGAGAGCAATGTATCTCTTGTCATATGATAAGGAATACTTACGTTCAAATACTGACAATTCAATAAACAACTGGCTGACTTATTCCAGTAACAATTTGATCGAATAAGTCAGCCATTCCAAATGAAGGGATTTTCCTTAAAAAAGCCATTTAAAATGGGTTTATTCAATTGAATTTATAAACTTTCTTCAGTGGGATTACCATAAACAATTGAAGAAAAACTTCTAAAGATCAGCAAATAGTCATAGCGTTACGTTGTTTGAGAAGAGCAGTAGGAGTTGAAATACTAAGTTCTGTGATACCAAGCTAGATATCTGCTTGATCAAATCAATTACGGAACCGGTTGAAGAACATTTGCGCAGTGATCCATGGAAATCGATTTAAGCCTTCCAAAAGCAATACTGGTTTATTTTTATTCTTACCCTTGAATACTCGACGATTCAGAACATATTGGCAATCCATGCCGAATCGGCTTTACAATAAAATTCATTAACTGTGGAGAATTTTAGTTAAAATACTGTTACGTTAGAGGATTCATAATCGACGAGAACAACTTTGGTCATGTAGAGAGTGCATTTTGTCTCTCAACTATGTATTTTACTGATTAGTTTTATAGGGGGAAAAATCTTCAAATTTCTGGATTAAGGGAAAAAAAAAAGAAAAAAAAAAGGCCACCATCGGAGTGGCCGTCTTTTTAACAACAGTTGGACTCCACTGATCGGTATCTAATGGAACTATGCTGTTTGGTATCGAAAGAAATTATCCAAAACAAACTACTTTCATCCCCATTAAAAACTGGTTGTCGTAGTATATCTTTTCTCGATGATTCAAGCAAGCTATGGATAAAGCTTCTTTATTGCTTCTTCTTCTGCAGATGCATCTTGGATGCATCTGTAGAAGAAGAAGATGCACTTCAGTAGCATTTGATTTAACGGTTTCGTTGTGTACCAGTTTTGAATCATTACATCCTAATGCTCTACCACACTGATGACTCCTATCAAACATTTAAATTTTCCATTTCTACTTTTAAAATAAAATTTAGATTTAAAGTAAGTTCCACCTGATTATAAGTCAAACGTTAACGATTCCATACTAGTCAGTAAGTCCAACATCAATAAAAGTATAAGGAATTGCAACACTCTTTAAGGTCCTGCTTATAAAACTTACTTAACAATGATACGGTTGCAATGGAAGTATATATTTGCTGGTAATAATTTAGTTACATATTTGAATTTTAGTAAACCATTTCAAGATTGTAACGCACGATCGTCTTTTTTGCAAACTAGGGAAAGTACCAGAAGGCAGATATTGGCTAAATAAAGTGCAGTTCCACTGGAGTCAGTGTTGGATCAATCGCTGTTATTTCAGTTATTTTTACCTGAGATACAGATCATGGAAATAAAAGTTTAATGACTATATTTTAGACAACATCAAAGTGGGAAATGGTAGTTATTGCTACAGGTAGACTTAAATAGGATATTTCAATCGGACTGAGAAATTGCAAATGTGATTTAATAGCTTAAAATATCAAATCTTTTATCTGGTAGCAAAAATTCAAGAGTAACCTGTTATTTCCATATGGATAAATTCCGATCAGTTGAAAAAGGTTCCATGTGAACAAATGAAACCAAATGAACATGAGTAATTATTTTCTTAATAATGCAATGGTTTGACCTTAATTATGTACAGTACTATATTCAATTTTAGAATCCAAGAAAGGATACTGACATGCTGAGAAAGTGAGAACTACCAAATTAAAATCGGAAATCGGTGGCTTCTTATGAAGAAAAACTAACTTTTCAAGTTACAAACCTTACAACTAAGATGAAATAAATGGAACTGGTTTGGTTGTCATTATGGTAGAAGCAACTGAAGTTATGAGAACGGTAATTCTGTTAATTGCGAATATTCTCCGATGAGGTTCCACTGTTTTTATTGGTTAAAAAATTTCACCTTGCGCTTGAAAAATGAACTAAGGAAATGGACCAGATGAAATTATGAATCTATTAAGGGGACGGATAAGATGAATTACACGTAGAGGTTTGTATTTTTCCAGGAAGTGCGTTCTAGGGGACACAGTTCGAAACTCCTGAGGCATTGCTATACGTTAAATTTATAATTATATATTAAACAGATTCAGGGAGACTACAGACAAATATTTGGAGGGTAATAACTTAATACGACTGATATTCCTCGGTTTGTATCTGCAGATCTTATAAGCGCAGTTCTTATATTTGAGGAGTTGTTTTTTTTTTTGTTTTTTTTTTTGTTTTATTAATGCAGGTAGACTTTTATTGAAAGTTTCTGACGTCGGTGCTGGATATGGCCAAATTCGTCCTATTGTAACTTCAGTTCTAAGTTGAATATTATCGACCCGTCAGTTTTATTTGATAGGGGTGTTAAACAGCATAGCCCGCTGAATTTGAAGCGATAAATCTAATATTAAAAAAAATAATAAAAAAAAAAACTAGAACACTTTGAAGAGCTACAGAGAGGAAGGAGGGGACAAAAAGCATAGCTTTCCTTCTTCTTCGTAGAAAACTACGTTATCGATCAATCGATTTAGACCAACTATGGAATGCAGTTTTATTTTGTTTTTTAATGACAGAATGTCGAATTGAAAATTTGACATCTCCATCGGCCATAAATGAAAGAAATGCAAGGGATTCCTTCTTTCATGAACACCTCTACAGATACTATCGTTTCTTATTGGTTAGGTCGTCTTGGGATTCATCTGAATGAAACAAAAATGGGGGGGGGGGTGTTTCCTTCGGAGATATGAAGGGGGAGGGTTGTTCTGGTCACTGACGATTTCGGCGCAGCTGAACCAAAATGGAGGATGAAAAGTAAAATACCTACAAGGCTTGCAAGTGACATCGTTCAAACAATTTCCATCAGTTAATCCACAATTATTTTACCTTATTGCATCGTTAAAAAAAAAAAAAAGGATATATTAAAAAGAATCTCTCTCTCTCACACACACACAATCTACTCTCTCTATATAAAAAGATAAGCCGAACTTTGAAACGTTTTTATGTCACGTTTTTTGTCTTACCAGCTTACCGACTTACCAGCCTGGAACTCGAGAGGGGGGGGGGGGCGTAGGCGCCAGGGGGGGATCCCCTAGTATATATATAAAAACTATGAGCTAAGTACCGAGAAAGAGAACTTGACTGACATTGTTTCGAGAATATTAATTCTCTCCGAATTCGAGCAAGAGTATAACACCGGTAACAACAATATTTTATACTACCAGTTACTAATAATATTGGTACCTTCACGTAATCAACGAGGCAATAATAATTATCGGCTATAGTAAAGAAACACATATTTCTACACCGTTTATATTAAAAAAAAAAGCAATGGAATATTTGAATCAACGAAATAATAAAAAAATCCTTTCCAAATATAAGTGTTCAGCTCTCGAAGTTTAGCAAAATTATTTCTTCTACGTATAAAGACTCATAATTAGACTGGAAATTTGTTTTAGAGCCAAATTATTGCAATATCATACAGAAGCGAATCCACGTGTATAAATAATAATAGTCAAATAATAGACATTATAAACTGAAGGCTGACTGTACTCTGCATATGTAAAATATGCATGTCATCAAAATGACATATTTATGAAGTCAACTACAGGTTTTATCCGGTATAGAATTAAGTAACTTATTGGCAACGGGAATCATCTCCGGAATTTTAACGGGCAATATATACAACTATATCTAGCAAGGCCTTAGCCAACAGCATTATTAAATGTATTAAAACAACATGTAAAACTATTTCAGTACTTGTTTTCCCATATTTTTTTGGAACTGTAACGAATACAATTGCATCGTCTTGATTGCGATAATTTTGGGGAAACATCGTAACCGAAAATGAGTAATTCTCCAGGAAGTAGCTCTTAAAATATGTGCACAATTAGAACGAATGTGGAAATAAACGAATATCTAAATTATTTATTTTTTATTAATTATGTAAGTAATTAAGGGAAAAAGACAATAAAGTGTGTATTGTTTTATTAACAATATTAACATAATATTGCAGTTAAGAATATATATAAACGATTTTTAAAAAAAATATGCGAAGCGTTTGCTAGTCTTTAAATTCGTCATAATTACGCCTAAGGAAAAGACAGTATGTATAGAAAAAGCATAAAAACACAATGCACTGAACTGTCAAGACGGATGCCACTTATGAGATATAGGACTCCGGTAAGCCATCCAAACGAAGCGGTCTGCTGAAACTACCTTCGGATCACAGGAGATATGACAAAAAGAAAGATGGGGGCAGAAAGAAAATAAAGGGCAAAATACCACACTAAGGAAATTCGCTCAACTGTATAAAAATGTGTAAAGTGTAGGAAAAAGTTTACTGAAAAAATCAGGAAGTAATTATTCCCGCTACTTAATTCACAGTTGAACTCGAGTTTGTGAGGAAAAAACGAAGAATTATGAACTGTTCTCTCCAGAAACCTCCTATCAACGAGTACATTCTCCACAAACTTATCAAATTAACCTCTATCTTACAGACGCAATGTTTCAACACTGTGCCTATTCTACAGGCACTTCAATGGTCATTGATCTGTTGAACTAGCTACGATCATCCTCTACTTTCTGTTTCACCTGTTAATACATCAGTAGCAGTCCAGCATCCCTTTACAATGCAACTGCAAACACACCGAGCCTGCTTCTCCTTTTTTATTCCGTCCACCTCTGTCTTCTGGAACAGCATTCCTCATGAAGTAAAAAAAAAAAACGAAAAAAAAATTATAAACTTCTATCTTGGTCCTCACTTGCACTCCACACACGGCACTGATGTATAGGATCAATATTAAAAAAGAAAGAAAGAAAAGAATGGACAGTGTTCTTACACAAACTCACTATAAACGTACAAAAGCGTGTCCTTGACATACAAAATATCATAATAAATTCCCATGTTGTGACTTATACAGTGCAGGGAAGCGAGACAACTAACAATAAATTTATGTTGAGTAATACGAAGCGGAAAACACTACCTGACATGTTGGAACTTTAACAACGTCTCAACTGACAAATATACCGTGAAGTGCACATCTACGCTTCACGGTATATTTTACAATATTAGAATTTTAAATGTTCATAATCCTTGAAGTCACACTGCAAGGCCAGCTAAAGGAGGAAAAAAAAACAGGAAAAAAAGCAAGGGAAAAAAATAATCTGTGTGATGTGTAGTATCTCTCAAATTGGTTCAGTTTTACTGGTGATTTCTTCTTCAATGTTGTCTTACGGGTTAATGCTAGAAGAGTTTATGGCAACATTTTATTTATTTATTATTTTACAAACATATTCTTAAAGCTAAGCTGATGTAAATAAAAAATCGAATGATGTCATTCATATACTCCATGTATACAATGATTCATCATATATAAGTGGCTGAAGTAACGTAGTTGAAGAAATAGTCATTTCTAGCACATTAATGAATAAAAGCAAATAATGTTATTTTAAAAATCAGTTCACTCATAAGCTTAAACACAATGGCGTTGTATTGTTAAGCTTTATATAAATTTAAATTCAAAAGATAATTTCAACTGAAGTTAGACAATCTCATATGGAGGTAGCAGTTTTTTTTTTTTTTTTTTTTAAATCCTTCAGACAGTTTTTCGTTTACCTGAAAAATGGGAAAATCCGCTAAAAAAACATGCAATTAACAGACAAAAAATATCCTAAGTAACAGGAAGTAGTAATGTGTGCAACATAGTGTCCTATCGCGATGAGTCTTTGACTCCATGGAGGTGTCATGCAATAATAATGATTATTAAAACTAATTTTCATACACGAATTGTAAAAATACTTTAGTTTATGAATTAGAATATTTCATGAAAAAATTCTCAGTATTTTTACAGGCGTCAAATCTTGGCATCCCTGATAAACAAGATTTTTCTGGGTAATAATTATTAGTGGTCGACTGATCTTGGGATGAACTGTTCCTCTTCTTAAGAGGCAAAAAAGAGGGGAGATTCAGATGACATGGATAACCCGAACATTAATTTGTGCATGCGCGTCACTACATTGTTTTAAATACATTAATTATAAAAATGGTGATATTAATTATGCTAACAAATTAAATTATTTAAATACTTTTTCAATGCGATGTTACTCACAAAATACATTCAGAAAAAAACTGCCTTCTCCTTTAGAAGTCGCAGCTCGCAGTTTGGGAAAAGCAAAGGGCACAAGCTAGACCAATAACGGTCTTCCTGTTCTCTGAGTTATTGGATGTGTTTTTGGAATTACGCCAACACAGCTAAGGTATGAGGCGAGATGCGAATTTGGTGTGTGTGTGTGCACACGCGCGCGCGCGAATTCTCCAGTTTGTTAGTCCTTTTGTCGGATAAAAAAAAAACGAGTTTCACCTGAAATCTTTCAACTTAAGACATCTTTAATGGTCTTCTTCAGATAATATATTCACCTTCTTCGGTGAGCCTCGGAGATACCAGATCTTTGGAATCTACCAGCTAGTGTTTGCGCTGATATGTTTCTGTTTCAAAATAGAAGTTTCCCAATCCAATTTATATATATTTGTTTTACTCTGCTTGGAGGATCCAAACTAACATAAATATATAAATGTTATAGCAAGGAAAGCCCTCCTAAGTTGGATGGGGTTCCTGTGAAACTCGCATTTTTATTTTTAAAAATCGTGTGTTCGTTAAAATTTTAAAAATTTAACGAACACACGCAATTCCCAGACAGTATATTCATCTTAGAAGTCTTGGAGTAATCTCTCCCCCCCTCCCCCAAAAAAAAGCATCCAATAATTCTGAACACACACACACACACACACACACACACACACACACACACACACACACACACACACACACACACACACACACACACACACACACACACACAGAGCAGAAATACATATATAGAGAATCTAAGTATAATTTTAAAGTAGAAACCCAACTTAATAATAATACCTACACTAATCTGCTGGACCATCTTACAAATTATATTCCTTTCATTTGCTTAATCAATCAATGACAGGAACTGATATGAAACCTATGGTGAAGTGATTCACTAGAATCCCAGAGCTGAGGTCATATATCACCGCTACTTTTAAACTAATGGAACATTTCTAAGAGTGCTGACGAGAATGTTAAGCAATCTTTGAGCACAGCACTCAGCTCTTTGTTTGTTTTCAAACTCGGATAATATCTAAACGTTTTACAAAACAGTCAGAAATCTTCCAGGTCTCCCACCCCAGTGCGAAACGGGGCTTCCACGAGAAATGCGTCCTGTAGGTTAAAAATAGCACGATGGACTTGGTCGAGAATATCTACTGACTCATCCACAAAAGAAAGACAGAGGAAAGAGCATTGTGAGAATTCCCGTCTACTTCTCCCCGGACTTGATCAGCTATTAGGAATTATACGAGCAGCAAGTTACGTCTTATTTTTGCACTATTCAAACAAAAGTTCTAAATTCAACAAAAAAGAGAAAATTCTGATACACTAAGCCCAATAATGCAACTACTAACCGCTTAGTTTTATTTGTCTTGTCAAAAAACATCGCTTTATCCGTTTTAGATACAATATGCCAAAAGTAAATAAATAAAATTACCTTAAAAACTTTGAATATTAAAAAAAAAATTTTTTTTATTTATATTACAATTATAATTTAAATCGCAAAAAAGCATCTCAATAAAAATACGAAGAAGCAATCCCTGTGCATATTTCTGTGAATGATATGCGTTTATTTTAATGTGCATCTTTATGCAGTCAAAACGACTAGCTCAGCATCAATGACTATAAAATTCTAGTGCGTTTGAATGAATATTTTTCTAACAATACTTCCAATTTTTACTGCGATGTACAACTCGAATGAAAAATTTCCGATATTGAAAACAACTTCGACAAAGTAAGAGGAATTCTCTATTTCTATGGCTATACTAAATTTCCGTTGCATTTTAAAAGCAATATTTTGCCAGATAAGAAACTGTTTTCTCTTTATTTAAAAAAAGAAAAAAAAAAACGTTAAAGATGGACGAGCAGCATGCTAAAACAGTAAAATCGACAATATATAACGGAAATTACCTATCAAACTTTTCCAATAAAAGAAAATAGCAATTTCCGCTTTTTATATTCGATGTTTGTACGGTGGCAGCTATCAAAATGTCACTGGCGAAAAACGCAAACTTTCAATGCCAATAGGTTATGTTCATCTGCTTGCTTGAAAAGACAGAGTCGCGGTTTACGTCGGAATTATATCACTTGGTTTGGGAGTTTGGTGACAGTAGTTACTTCCTTTCTATATACCGTTCGTAAGTTTAATGGAAGAACTGGGCGAAATGGTTTTATTTGAAGTGTAGATGAGTTCTGTCATAAAGTAAAGATGGTCAGAAGGCAACTCGGTCATATCAATCTCGGAAATGCCAAAGGGTGCTTAATATAGAACTAAGAGACAATTCAGAGTGAAGGATAAGATCAGATATTGATACAAACAGAAATGTAAAACTCCTAATAAAGAAAGGTAACAAGGATGCAGAAATCTTTATTTTGTGCTACACGTCATAAATCCTAGTATTGAATAGACATGATTTACTGACCTCACAGCCTAAGTTACTTCAGCCTAATTCCCAAACAAGGAATGTCATATCACGGGTTTTTCGAGAAAAAGAGGAAAGGTACCGAATCGTCATACAGTATGTATATGGAGGAAAAGGATGCATGTGCGAGATTTATTAGCCAGAAAATTAAATTTGAATCGCCTTAGAGAAATTGGCTGAGAATGCATTTAGGTCTGTAATGGATTAATAAAAGATTAATCCTAGAGAAAAAAAAAAAAAAAGGAAAATATACTACTTGAAGTTTGACAGTTATTGTCTTATTAATAATTTTAGATAGATATCGAAATGAAAGTTGATTCTAGTGATGCACTGGGATGTTGAGGCTTTGAAAAATGTATGTGAGAATTAATATTTACTGCTTTGCAGAGAAGGTATTTCAATTATTTGGACTCAGCATAATACAGATTCTTCAATGAAACTTTTACTACTTCTCCCCCCCCCCACCATGTCAGACTAAAAACAGTGAGCACTTTTTGAGCTTCTATGGAGGTGGTAATCTTTAAAATGACGAAAATTTCAATTATTTCATGAAACTCTATGCCGAAGGAGTGCTTTATTTAAAGAAGAAAAGCTGATTCAATGGAAATGTGAAAACTGACTCGGTAGAATGAAAGTTTGAGAAAGGAAATGGTCATCTTTGTTCTTTTCTTCACAACAGTCAGTTGTTTTTTTAGATCATGACATATCCAATTTAATATATTTGACTAATTAAAATAATGAAGCAAAATACAATCAAAAATAAAAAGGATAATAGTGAGTAAAAAGTAATAAACTAAAAACGTAAAAGCAGATTAAATATATATATATATATATATATATATATATATATATATATATATATATATATATAAGAAGACTAGGTCGTCCATTGAAGGGCCCTGTCGATGGCTTTTGAGGCCGGAACAAGCTATAAATAAATGCAGTTGGAAAAAGGAAATGCCATGTATCCTTCGACTGGAAAAGTTCGATTCTCCTCACGACCAGAGGAATCGCTACACGAAATTGTTCATATGAAGTGAGTTAGCCGCTCTCATACAGAAGTAGCAGAGTTTCCCATCCCGGAACATCGGATTTTTTCTACATTGAGAAAAGCAAATTTTTGGTTTCAAAACAAGAAAAACGTTCAATGTCCTCTTGCGATAGGTCTAAGAACGCCAATGAAGGTGTCATGTAATAATAATAGTGGGTTCAAAGGGATCTGTCAACTCACTATTCGATCGATAAAGAGTATACTGACTAGATGTTCTCCTTATCAAACTCAGGTCGTTTATCTCTATCATGACTACTTTTCAAACTCTGTACACCTATTCACAGAGATCCACATGACTGATTTTGTTCATTTCTGTTTTAAACAAAAATTTAAGTGGTGTAGATTCCGCCAAAATTGTACACGTCCACCAAAAGTTTTATCAGAAAGTTGTAAGAATATCGTACAATACAATGAATTTCCCCCATTGAAACCCTTGGAAACGCAGAATTCCATTCACCACATTTATTTTCTTCTTTAAATGAAAGCTAAAGTATCGCCAAGTTTCCAAAAGCTTCATCCCGAGGTCACAGGAAGATCGCAGTTCCATTGTCCATAACAGCCAATGTCAGAGCTAGGCGAATGAACTTTCATGTTGTTTAATGGTGTATAATTGCGGGAGAAAAACAGGATCGATAACCCATTTCCAAAAACTAAATAAATAAAAATACTGATCGGTCAATGTTTGGAAGAATTTGAAAAGTCAAGTATGGTTCGTAAAGATTATAAAGAATACAGAGAGAAGAATTCCTCAGAACACATTTCAGATTTTTACCTTTAGAATTTTATTTAACTTATTTACTGGGATTAAACAAGTTTATTTCCGACTGCGCAATATATTTTGCACAATCTCGTTAAGTCAATATTGAGAATATGTGTGTGTGTAACACAGACTAAACACCTGTTCGCCGTGCTAATCAAGACAAACAATTTTTTTTCATAACTTTTGAATGTAACTGAATAGATTTCGAACTCAGTCCACAAAATATGCAACGTTTTAAGCAAATGGAAATTTTCATAGTCAATCTAATCTTGTTAAAATATTTGGAGTGTGTACAATAACGTCTTGTATACTTACAAACTTTTGACATAATATCGCTTGAAAAGTATAAACACAGCAGTAGTGATACAGTATCAAGCTTCAATCAGTACCAATTTAGAAAAATGTATTTTAGTATGGGATTCCTTGTACCAAATTTAACCATAATCACATACAACGCACTTCTGTGACCACCTTTACTGATAAAGAACGCCTAACAGGAAAAACATTGTTCTTTTGGGTTTTCAGCAAGCATGATAAATGTTGGTTTATCACACTTCTTTGCAGCAGACAAAGTGTGCTTTTCCTTCCTCGATATTTTTAAGAAGAATAAAAGTAATTTTCACATCGGAATGATTTTGCGAAAAACTACAATGTGAATTTCTTTAAAACTAAGTAATTTGGTTTAAAGAAATCTAATTAATGCTATGATAGAAAGGATTATCCTATCTGCATAGTCTGTTATAGGTTTTATTTGACTTGCGAGATGGAAAAAAAAAAAAAAAAAAACGTTTCCGGGACGAAATTCCTATACTGCGTATGAGATCGGCGAATCAACCTTCAGTTGAAAAGTCCTTAAAAAAAAAAAAAAAAAAATTCTTTGCACCGTAGAGAGGATTTCAACCCCGATCTTTCTAACCAAAGGAATCGTCGATATCGTCAAGTTACGGAAGCTTTTGAGATGGATATATAAATAAATTATGTATCTCGAGGGAATTGGAACCTTGATATTCCTGTTTATGAAAAAGATATTGATTATCTTTATACAAATTATATGTTAGAAAACCAGCTTGATGAAATTACAATGATTTCATATTTCATACTTTATTTTAAGAATATTTTGAAAGAAAAATCCATCCCCATTTACAATTAAAATACCGATTCTCATTCATTCAGCTAACCAGAAACCATAAAACTTCTTTCAAGCAAGAAAGGTGCATGAACACGAAAATATTCGGAATATTATTCCTTGAGATAGTTTGAAAGCAAACCAAACCTTTGTTTGCCTTTCAACAATGGCTTCGCTGTTTTCTTTTCTTTTTTTGCTGAATGTTTCGAAAACAGAGGAAAGTTATTTTTTGCTTACTCATTCTTCAAAGCACAAACTCGAATGTGTCTCGCACGCAATATAAATTGCACGTGAGAGCATAGTTTATCGACTAGGTGCACGGTTCAAACATCGCATCAAAAATAAACCGGAAGAAAAAAAAAACTCGATACAGTTTAAATAACCTCTAGAAATTAATCTGGAGATTAAAAAAAAAAAATAGATAAAAAAGAAGAATAAACTACAGACCACAAGGCATGTGTTCAATAGATTGAACATCATTACAGTTTCTTTTATATAGAACTAAGCATCTGATATGAATTTTTCAATTCAATATCGCATTTTATATTTCGATTGTGTAAACAATAGGCAACATTAGATCTCGTACTAATTATTCTTTATATAATTACAATGATAAATTTTAAACCTAAATTCCCTTCTAAACTTTTGTGACAATTGCTTATCCATAGAACAGCATGTCAAAAATAAAGTTAATTTACATAGAACAGCCTACTAATTTCAAAATCGGGTTCAGTTTATAGTGAAGTAGAATGCCAATAATCCGGATAGAATACTTTACCTTTAAAAAATAAAAATATTTAATTTCATAATTTTTCATTTCATTTTTGATATTTCGTTTTATAAATATAATTTTTTTTTTTCAAACAGGGCACTGAAATAAATAAAAAAAATATTGCCGGTTAGTTAGAATTGTGCGCCTTTCGAAGTTACAAAAAATTAATTAAATTTAGGCTTTCTCGGCCAATCTTTCAGCAACAAAGGAATGTTTCAAGTACTTTGATCTATTTTATTTTGCGTATAGTTGCCTCTGATGAACAGAGACACCTGTTGAGACATAAAACTCGAAGAAGTGTTGAAATATAATTAACTATAATACATATTTATTTTAAATGATCAAATATTACCACACAGTTAAGATAATCTGGTAATAAACATATATCAAAACTAGTGCGAATATTATTGGCATAAGATATAATAAATTAAAAAGAATTATACTAATCATGTAAAAGTTCGTCTGATCATGCACATTAAAAAAATAAAATAAAATAAACATTTTAACCTATATAAAATTACTTTTATTAGTTCAATACTTAGTTTTAAAATACCCGATAATTTGTTTTCTTACAGCTTATATTATTAGTTAACAAGGACATAAAAGCATGTTAACGTATTCATTAACTGCCTTAATCCGATAGTACTTACTCTTGTAATTCCTTCATATCACTGAGGTCATTAAAATAACTGCGTAACTTCAAGCTTAAAATTTTCTAATACTTAATCTCAAGCAATAAATAAATCTCACTATCTGGTAGGTTATTAAAATTTCGTCCAAGGCGAGCTGCAATGCTGTCGACCGGAATCTGCGTCTTGCAGTCCGTCACACCCAAAACATTACGGAGAGAACTTTAATAATCAGTTACGGAACCATGTTTGGCAATATTTAATATACCCATCTTAGCCATCATGCAACTCAGGAATGACTTCGCATAACGAAACACATAACCCTACGGTGTGCTGTTACATATCATACTGGCAACATGTACTCATCTACGCAGACGAGATTGTCCGATGCCACGAGCAACCCCAGCAAAAGCAAGGGACAAGGAGATAACACGTGACAAGTAGCGAAATGCGTGCCGGTGGATAATGACAAGCTGCAACACGCAGGTCTCACATGACGTGAGGCCGAACGGACTATACTAAGGAAAGGTGGCTAGCACTCGCTCTCTCTCACACACACACCGAAAGGCGAGAGGAAGTTTTTATAGAGAAGCATTCGATAGATTTTTATCTCCTTTTCAATCTTCCGCATTAACACGTAAAGTACTAGGACTTGTCTCTGAGATTAACAGAGAACTTTCTCAACTTAAGTTAATTTCATACATGATTTCGCTCCCGATTTAAAACAAGAATTCATGTGTTTTGCTATTTTTTTCTACTAAAATATTTTTGTGGATCTAAATCCTGTTTGTTATTTCAACTAGTAGAAGAATTTTCTGATTAGTTGAATATATAAATAAATGACTTTTTTTTTTTTAATGTGGTTCCCGCCCACGAAAGGTTTATGTAGACATATTTGCAGCTTGTAGTTCCTGATAATGTAAAACAATGCAGACACAATCAGTAATACGATACAACCTAACGAATTGCTGATCTGAACTACATTTCATGACTGAAGTCATCAAACACGGACAGTGGTCCTGGTCCTCCTTGAAACCTGTTGCGTGCAACATGCCTAACTGCTTGCATAATGAGGTCAAAGAAGGTCATTTCTGAAACGATCAACTTGGGTAACTATTGTATGTAGATCTCTAGTGGGCTTGAACAACAACTTCGAAGTTATTTTATTAAATAATCAGTAGACACATTTAAGGACTGAATAATACTTACATAAATTCAAATCACCTTAAGTACATATTAATATCTGCGAAAAAACAATACATCGCAGAATATTATCAAAAAGAACATAAAAAAACCTCTGCATTCAAAATAATGTGATCTGTAAATAACATTTCATCTAGTTTATAATTCCACACTTCCAATCACATAATATTCACAGTTATTTTATTATTAATAATAAATATTTTATTTTAACTGCCTTTATTATTATTATTATTATTACATTCTCTCTCTTTCTCCCCCCCCTCTTTACTGCTTTCGAACACGGAACTCAAAAATAACTCTAACAACTAAAAACGCCTTTATAATGTGATTTAGAAACTTGAAGCACTATCAGCGCCCTCTGAACAAACTCAAGCGGATACAATAAATAATTCTGTCAAAACACATGGTATCCGATTCTCCCCGACTATTCTTTGCACTGAAGTTACACAAATAAAATTTGCTAGGGCTTCTCTCACACAGCGTATGAAGCCAGATAAGTATTGAACAAGGAGATGAGATAGAAGGAAACAGAACAAGGAGAAAAATCCATTTCAAAATATACACGAAATTCAGAGAAATACTTATCAAGTAAGCTGCTTAAATTACTACGAAGAAATCGGCGACAAAAAAAAAAAAAAAGCAATAAAATAAATAAATATATAAATAATTAAAAACGAAGTGTCGCAAATGTCACATTGTTTGTTATGGAAATAAATCAATGGACAAACTAATCAACGAAAATTCGCTCGATTAACACGACCAACCAAATATAAGTCAAAAACAGCACAAGGGCTTAACAGTCTAAAGAGACCCAAAATTTTGGATCCATGTATAACTTATGGTCTTTTTCCTAGTCAAACTAGTAAGTCAAACAAAAAACTGGTGGTCGCAAAGAGCAGAAACAAACGAATACACCGTGTTGAAATAAATGTTGGGGCACTGTTTTAGAAAGAAACGCACTGATATGTATATTCTTGTTGTCAAATGTGTCTATATAAGAAAAACAGATACACTCCTGAAATTGACTGTATGTAGTATACTGTCGATTTTACGTAATAAGAACTCGAGAACTTCGAAAGAGGTGTCATACAACGCTACATCAGTTACTTATCTTTACTAGTGTAAAGGACAGTGAGACTAGTCCGAAGAGTATTGGAAATTTGCAACGAATCACGATACACCCTTTTCCGACCCGATGAGCGAGAGTGCATGTATGGTGGATGCCTGAGGAATGTCTTATGCCCGAGTCCAATATCCCACTTATGAAGCTTGGTGGCAGAGATTTGATCGTCTGAAGCTCTTTGTCCTAGTATGGTCTTAAACTATTGGTAGTAGGGCATTCTGCAGAGATCTTGGAATAATGCACTTTTTTCTACATTGTGGCAGTTTATTACATTCAACAATATAACCCATCACATCATTTTGCACGTTCTTTTCGGACATGGCTAAGGAAAAACTGACTTGATCTGAACAGAGGCCCAATTTTAACAGCTTCGGGATGAATGCTGGTCTGATGCGTCTTTGACGGATCAGACCAGCGTATTCAACGACTATAGAAACCATTACAGAAAACAGAAAAACATTACAAAGTAATTTAAGATATCTATGTACGGTAGGAGCTTCCGTAACTTTGTCAGTATCAGTGATGATAACTGGTTGAAAAGACGTGATTTCGAATTCAGTCTAGAGACGCGAATTTTTACAAGGGTTTTTCATCCCGCAAACAGAGAAACCGGCCATGAGAACACATCCAGACGCAATTTACAAGCAAAATATATTCAGTACGCACAACACTTACCATATCCTAATAAAGTACGGTTAGGAAAATCAAGGAAAGTTGGCCAATCTTTGCAGACGGTCTCTGTAAAGACTTGTAAGTGCCAGTGGTGATGATGAATGTTATGTATATGTATGTGGATATAACTGTTGGGAAACACCGTGTCACACAGAAACCTAAAGTGTACACATTTCAATAGCGTGTTGGCAATTCTTTGGCTTTCCACTCCTCCATAACTTTTCACTAATTTGTAATAATACGGATCAGGTTTTTTGAACCTTTCTTCCTTTAATATTAACCCTAATCAATGATCAACACACTACTTGTGTGTGAAGTGTGCAATTTAGGTTTCTATGTAATGCAGTGCTTTTCCAATACGCATTTCAGCATAAATGTATACAGTATATAGACATGGTTATGAATAACTTCATTAGTCATTGTGTAAATTCTTCTTCTACTTTGAGTGCCATCTCCTATCGGAGGTCGGCGACCACCTTGGCAAATTTTGAGCGATCCTCAACCACTCTAAACAGTCCCTCAGAGCGCATGCCAGTCCACTGTCTGATGTCTGCCAGCCAAGATTTTCTTCGTCTTCCTTGTCCTCTTTTTCCATTTATCTTCCCCTTTATAAGCAATTGAAGTAGTTTATATTTTTCATTACGTAGTAGGTGACCAAGATATGTAGTTTTCTTTCTTTTTATGGTATCTAAAAGTTCACGTGATTTCCCCATTTGTTCCAGTACTTCCTGATTGGACGTTTTTGCTGTCCATGGGATTTTTAACATTCGTCTGTATAACCACATCTCAAAAGCTTCAAGTTTTTTTATTGATGTTGTCTTCAAGGTTCAAGTTTCTGCACCGTACAGCAGTATAGACCATACATAGCATTTAACCATGCGTAGTCTAAGCTCTAAGTTTAAGTTGAGGTTACACAGTGTTGATTTCATCAGGAGAAAATTTTTTCTTGCCATTTCAATTCTAACTTTTATTTTCATTTCTGGATTGCATTCTTCATTTAACCAGCATCCGAGATATTTAAACTTAATGTAAATTCTAAAATGGCTAATGAATGAAATGTTTTTTTTTTTGTGTGTGTGTGTGTGTGTGTGTGTGCGCGCGTGCGTTTAGATTCATGAGCAATAGTTTTCTATAGGCATAAATGTATCTTGCAATACAATATATGTACAAAACATATTTTTGCAAATCGGATGAAAAGTTTTTACAGTTGTATATCAATTAATGGTGTAGGTCAAAAACTTTATCCTCATGGTAGCCCCTCCTCCTAGAGGGGGGGGGATGAAAAAAATTGGTCTAAAACCTTCCCAGAAGCTTCATGGATACAATAGGCTCAGACATCTTTGAGTTCACAACTAATATACATACATGCGAATACATAATAGAAAATATTCTTCACCAGAAATACTTGAAGGCTCCTTGCAATAAATTCATTAGGAAAATCGAAAGAGTTATATAGCAAGGAGCAGCATTTACTTTACTATGGTAATACCAGTTCTTGCAATACAGATAATTACACAATGCTCTATTTTCTAGTATCATCAATTTGCTGAAAACATATATGAGAAATTATTTTAAACTGAGCTACCCATCGAATCCAAAAACTTTCGTCATCAGTTCTGCAGAACGGCTTTAGCATCATATACAGTCTCCTCTATCTACCAATCAATTTTTGTAATCCAAAAGCTTTCAACCTCCAATATATCCTCATACGAAACATTCCATAGGCCTAACTCTGAATCCTCTTCGCTATTTCCTCATCCCCAAGAAACCCACGGAACTGCTTTAGCTTAGTGTATTGTATGTTTATATCATATCGCCCTCCCCTTTATCAGCCAATTTTTGTAACCTAGCAACCTTCAATCTCTAATCGAAGTATTCTACAAGCCTGATAAAAACCTTGGTTACTTTCCTTGAATCCTCTCCGCTATTTTTTCATCCTTAAGAAACCCAGGTGAACAAATCTGAACAGCAGTCCAGATGTGAACGCTTCAAAGCCTTATTAAAGATGATAATAACTTCCATGTCATTTTTATTTTCTGCGTTGTATTTGTCAGGGTGTATCTTCAATATCCAAGTGATGCACAGTGCTTTTACACACTTTCGCACTGTTCCGCTATTACCCTTAAATCCCTGCCTCATCAATTTCTAGGGATGCAATCGCATTAATATAAGACATAGTCTGCAAAATCATCAGTATATTTTTATGACAATCCGAGTCCGGATCGACATATCAAACATGGCAGTTTTTTTTTTCTTTTCCCCAAGATGCTTCAACTCTCCAATAATAAGAAGAAAGACAGTCTCTCTTTCACAAATATTTATGCCACAATGGGATTCGAAACAATAGCTGGAAAGTGAATCTGTGAAGCTATGCACTTGCAAACTAAACTAGACTGGCAAATCTTCACAGGAGTTTTATTTTATTTTTATTATTTTTTTTTTATTTTAATACATGAAGTAAAATCAAAATGTCATTTGCAGAATGATGCTTCTCAGTACCTGCAGAAAACTAATCAGATGTCACTGCCTGTGGTATAAAAAGAACCTCTCGAAGATAAGGCTTCTTATACCTGTGTCCTGGAGATGTTCTTTTAGTCGAAGGCTCAAAGTCGCATATCAAAGATATGCACGTTCCAATATTTCTCGGTTCCATTGATTCAGAGGTAAATTTGAATATTCTACCATATATACGGCTTCATGAACTGGCTTTGTGAATTTCGTTTAGTTGTAAATGCGCCACCAAAGGCTGCAACGTTAACTCATGCAAATAACAAACGTATTTCTATTAATTACATGGTTCTCAGGTCTGTTTTAAAGAGTAAAAGTCCTGAATTTGCGGAAAACCCATCTACCTCTGAATAAAACCAGCTGACTCATCCTCAGCTAAAAAACTCATAAAAGGTTCCGTTCCTTTATCAACCAATTTTTGTAACCTAGCAACCTTCAATCTCTAATCGAAGTATTCTACAGGCCTGACAAAACCTTGATTGCTTCCTTCAATCCTCTCCACTATTTCTTCATCCTCAAGAAACTCATTACATGGTTCCTAGATGGGATTCGAACCTAAGTCGTTCCAGCAGACGGCAAAAAGTCACGAAGTCAACCCCCGCCCCCTAATGCTGTCGTACCGACAGCATTAGGAGGCGGGGGTTGGTCTGTGCTTTGTCAGAATAGGCGAAGTGACCAACAAATATATTCGTTGGCCATGCAGTTTAGGTCAAGGATGGTGATGAAAGAACAAACTATACCACCATGCGTTGGCATCTTGGAATGGTCAGTAAATTACTTCGAAGATTAAGCGTATTTAGTCTTTATTTTTAAATTCTTGTGGGTCTTCAAGTGACGTGATGGTATTACTTGTTATTTTGACGTTCCGGTTTCTGCCACTGCTCCATTGTTGAGAACAATTTTAGGTTGTCAACACTTGCGATTTTGCGTTGTTGTCATTGCTTTCCAAAAATCGTACAATTACAGTAGAGGAACTTTCCTCTATTTGCTTTGTTTGTGTCGTACCGTAAACAGTCGTGTAAGAAAATATTCTAAACAAATTCACACATATTTGCAAACATACCTATTAACAAAATATTGTGTTCTCAGCAACAAATATTAGAAATTAAATCCAGAAAGAAACAGGGGAACTTATTATAGTGCCTGAGATAAGGAATGAGTTATTATCGATGTCAAATGTAGCAGATTGCATACGAAGCGATTTTTTTTTTTTTTAATTGATCAGGGGGAAAAACAAAGTTTCTTCAAGATACGATGTGTTCGTCATGACATCAGCTCGTGATTTGGAAGAAGGCACGTGCGATTCTCAGAGACAAGAAAAGAGTGGTACTTTGAATAGTATTTTAACCAATCACGTGTAATGATGAAAATGTGAAGTATCTCATAAAAAGTTATGATTCATATGATATGGATGAATATGGGTGTCGCGTGATAACTCAACGCCATGGCAAGTCAATCTTCAACAGGTATTTGTCATGATAAGAATTACAATATTATTGATAATAAAAGTACAATTTATTATTGAAAACTTATAGTTTATCTGAATAGTCAGCTAGTAGTGCAGTACAAGGAGTAAGAATTACTGTGCTAATCGTAAAGAGATTTCAACGGTTGGCTTTACTATCTGTTCATAGAGGTATTACAAAGCTCTCTAGTCCATCAAGTGTGTGTGAGAGAGAGAGAAAATTTGGTCGATTGTTTAAATGACTTCAAATCAATTAAGGCAATAAGGAGATTTTACGAACAAGGGCTGTAAAGTTCTGATACACACCTAGAACAAAAATGATATAACCACAAGAACAAACAATCTTAAAACCCTTTAACCCCCCATGTTTCATCAAATTGTAATACTCTGTTCTTTTTCTTCTGGGATATATATAAAAGAAAACATGTCATAGGTTTTGAAGAAATTCGAAGACACAGAGGTGCGGGCCGTCATCAAGTTTTTCGTGTTGCAAGCAAAGTCAGCAACTGAGATTCGCCAAACTTTGTGTGAGACTTCAGGGGAAAGTGCCCCAGCATATCCAACAGTTGCCAAATGGGTAGCCAAGTTTAAAATTGGGCAATCCTGAAGGTCATCCTGACCTCCAGGTCAGGATGACCTTCCACAGCGAGCACACCTGAAAAAATCGATGCAGTGCATGCCAAGATCCTTGATGATAGACGAATAGCAGCCAAAAATATTGCAGACTCTGTGGATATCCAGGGAACGAGTTAGGGTCATTATCCACCACTATTTGGACATGCAGAAACACACGGCGAAGTGCCCCCCCCCCCCAAATGTTTGAATGTCGACCAAAAGAGAGAACGCGTGCTGTCATCTCAAGAGATTTGGGGTCATTTTGAGAAATCAGATGCAATTTTTTTTGGCTCGTATTGTGACTATTGATGAAACATGGCTTCATCACTATGACCCGGAGACCAAACAACAGCCAATGGGTGGAGACACAAAGGTTCTCCATCACAGCCAAAGAATTCCGAACCCAAAAGTCAGCAGGGAAGGTTCTTGATTGTCTTTTAAGATATGGTGTAATCCTTACTAAGTACCTCAAAAAAGGTGAAATTATTACAGCAGCAGTTTATTCAACAGCTATGAAGGAGGTACTGAAGGAAAGAGGCCGCGGGAAACTGAGAAGAGGGGTGTTGCTTTTGGAGGACAACGCACCTGCTCACGAAACCAAACAGACAATACACAACTTGTGCTTTCAATGTCTGCCTCACCCACCCTATTCGCCAGACATATTGACTATTTCCTATTCACAAATGTAAAGAAACACTTGAAAGGAATAAAATTTACCACAGACGACGAAGTCATATCTGCAGCTGAAGAATGGTTTGTGCAACAAGGGAAAAACTTTTACTCAGAGGATTGTAAATGATGCTGAAGTATTATAACAAGTGTATAACACTTCGTGGGGAATATGTAGAATAATGTGTAAGGTACATGGTTCTACTTCAATTCCTTCATGATGATTATCATAACTTTTCAGCACACCCTGTAAACTGCGTGTGTTCCCCGTTCCGGGTTTATTTTGTAAGAGTAAAAATTCAACTTTCCCGGAATATACATATTGCCACTTTCCCATGACACCTAAAAGGGAAGTTGGACAAAATAACATATCAGTATATCATCGTGACAAAAAAAGAAAAATGTTATTTATAGCGATAATCTCATTTCTAAAGATTAATTAAATGTGCAGATCGCCCTTGTTTCAAGGTGAGTTGCAATACTGTTAGACCACTGGAAAACAACCTCTTCAAAAACTGGATGTAATCAAAGAAGCGATAAGAAACAACCTTCACCATCCACTGTATACAGAGTAAAAAAGAAAGTTCAATGGTGAAATAGAAGCTCTCGACTGTCAGGACTCATAAACAAAAAAATGGGCCAAGGTCTAACAAATCGTTGATTGCTTCCACCCTCCAAATATTCGGGGAAGGAATCTGATATTAATATTTTGTATAGAATTACCGCTATCAATCGCAAAATTCTGAAGAAATGGCAACGAATTACGCATCTAAATTTGTTTTCGCTAGTTTTCATATCTACTTCGAACTAGAGAATTGCAAAACTCATTTCGTACATGAATTGATAGCGGATGCCTACGTGACATTTTAAGTACAGTTCGTTTATAAACATTTGCCAATTAACAACCAGCTGGTAAAATATCAATAAATCTGCACCCGGTCGATAAGTCTTGATAATTTAGATCTACATCACGTTCTCAAATTCCAACCAAATCGTTCTTATTCATAAAATATTGAGAATACAACAACTCATCTTGACTCATCCATCTATTGCAATCACTGATCCTTCACTTTTAAATAAACTATCATTTATGAAGTCCAAGGTATACCTAAAAATTAATTATAATAATAAAAATAACCGACGTTACTGAAATGAGTCTAGCATTAGCAATACATATCTCACTTTATCATGATACACAGAGCACAATTTATATACTTGTAGACTTAATGCTAACTTATCTAATATTGTTTCATGGTGGTTAACATTTTCAATGGTTAAAAATGTTTTTTTTTTTTTTAAAAAAAAGGGAGGGATGATCTCTGGTCATTCTTTGAAAGAATGAGTTATGATTTGGTTCTGAAATTTTCGTTATTTCCATCATTTGCTTTACTAATGTCAACAGATTCCAAATTTTGAAACTACTTCAGAAAGCAAACGAAGTCTTCTGTAATAAAAGCCTTTCAGATTATTTATTTTATTTTATTTTTTTAAATTTCAAGAATCTCTCGATCTTGTCAGAGATTTCATCTAATTTTTATCTCTATGACAGAATTTTGATCCAGTTTGATTGTTCTTTCCCTGTCTATATAGAAAGCCATTTCTGGTAGAAGATTTTTTGAGCATTCTTCCAAGATAGCAATTTCAAACCTAAGTTCAAATCAGATTATCATTATCTGACTTCTGCATCCATTGTCATTTTCATTATTAAAATTGTCGCCACCACTATTTTCTTCTTCAGTTTTCTCAACCGATCTAGTTCTTTGCAGGCCTATTTTGTTTTCTGAAGAGAACAGGTGATAGATGAATTTCATTATTCCGTGTGAAACCCTAACAACGCTTACTGAAGCCTTGAGTAGATTGAAGAAGTTCCAGCTCTGGTCTTTAGAGCAGGTCCTGATAATCTCTTAGCATATATATGATAGTACTATATTAAAGTTTTGAACCTTTTTTTTCTGGACGAAATGTACATAAAATAATAAATAAAAATAAATCTTCTAAGGAGCGAAGATTAAAACTAAGATTAAAGGAACGAAGCTCCTTTAATCTTAACTTTTTTGAAGATCATAAGCAGCCAGTGTTTCACCCTTCAACCATCAATGACAGCCAAGTACAAAGCTATCAATGAATTAAAGCTTTCAGGGGAAAAAATCCCGGCAAAGTATCACCATCTCGTGATCCTAAATCCTAACAGGTATCTGAAATACCGAGATACACTTCACGCGCGCGCATGAGTGTTTTAAAGAGATTCAAACTAACTTAACCAATGTTCTGCAATTTTTGGCATTACAATAGCATCGCATGTCCCTGGTATGAAGTCAAGCCCAAAGCTACAAAACATTTCTGTATCATCAGTGTTAATGATGATATCGAAACATTTCTCCGAAAAATCACGTCAAAAGTTCAAAATGAGATTCAAGAGATCCGATTGATTTTTCGGCAATGTGAACGGATGCAAGCACTGTCTCGAATGGAAATTTCTAGACTACAAATGTCCGGAGAAATTTTCTAATAATCCTCGAACAAGAATCCCTACGAGTTAGTGACCTTCAGGAGATTGAAATCTTCTTCAGAATGCCACTAATTTTATTCTAGGAAATTACATCCGAAGCTAGTAACATTTATAAAATGAATTAGATTTTATCACTTGCACAATCACTGTCATCTATCAGATCAAAAACAATTCTTAAAAAAGTGTTTATTTTTCACAACTTGAACAGACACAAACTGTAAATGACAAAATGCCTATCGAAACAACTGTACACTGGTTGAAAGGCTTCGCAGCGAGTTCCATGCTATTTATCTGATTTGTTAATTACAATGGCAATTCCCCAATAACGAGGGAAGAATGGGTGTGTGTTTGTTGATGTTATCAAGTAATCACACGGGCAAAGCAAATAACTGACCTTGTTTGCTGAGTCATAGGGAAGTACTGTAGGCGCCAATCTCCAAGGTTATAAGGTGAAAATGAGACTTCATTTTGTTATTCAAAATCGAAAGGGAGGGAATAAAATCTGCATTACATCTCACAAAGTACCGCTACACATTTGTTACGCATAGCACAAAACTTAAAACCCAACACCAACTAAAGTTAATCAAACACTTGACAAGAGCTAATAGGCAGATTTAAAGGAAATAGCATGGTACTTTTCAAGTGTGACGCAAATGGATGTAAAACAATACATGCAATTCACATTTATTTGGTTCAAATTTACGTTATGTAAAATTCAAATTATTCTCTGTTATTTCAAAGCTATTTTCATGAATAACAAAATTAGCTCGCAACTACCTAGTATTAATGCAAATCTTTACATTTTTTTTTTAAGTGATTCGTACATTAATATATACATTAAGGCTAAGGATTGGAAAACTAGAAAAAAAATATTCTTAGAGACCTGGAGCTTTGTTTTTTCGAACCACTTAAAAGCAACCAATAAAAGGGTGGTGGTCTCCCAAAGAACGATGACATTTATTGCCAACTAAACACATTTAAAAATATCCGTGTCCGCAGTAGGATCAGAATCCATTACCTATTGGTTGACAAGAGGAAGCGCTACCTACTGGGAAACCAAGGCAACATACACTCCCTACTCTCATTAAAGTGCAAATTCCTTAATATTACATTACGTTTCCGCATAGAGCTCGTATTATATTTCGCCTCCTCAGTCCAGTCAGTAACAACGATGACTTTTGAGTGAAAACTGATGTTTGATTTCTGTTAAGGATACAAAGAATCTCCATAAAGACTTTTCAAATGAAGGTGAGTTAGCCCACTTCATATATGGAAATAGAGCAAGGTTTTCTTCCCACAAAATAGTCACCGATCTGTTTTGCGGAGAATACACACAATTAACAGGAAAAAAATTATATATATATATATATATATATTATGGTCGATATATATATATATATTATTTTTATTTATTTTTTATTTTTTTTTATTTTAAGAGAAATGTTTTAAAATTCACGGGAATATTAACAAGGATGTCTGTAAATTCTGTTAAGAGAATTTCAAAAGTTGTGGGTAAGAAACAACACAGTTGATCGAATTGAGGAAGTAATCAGTATGGCATTTTTTATTTTTTTTTAGGTCACGCTATTTTTAGAGTTAATAATAATTACTTTAATGACAAACGCATTCAGGAATGTGTAACTAGAGGTAATCTCAGGTGACACGATCGCTTAAACAGAACGGATGATTAGCAAAGCAGGCATTTGGACAAAATTAGCACGAAAAGATTCAGACCCAAGATACACGCACGGGATTTCATGATAAGTCGGTGATCGTGATACTACAGCGGTTTGATAATGAATGGTTTTTATTAATAATATGCCGTATTTTTTTCAATAGTTAATGAGATCGTTATGTCCTCCTTCACCCGCACCATATATAACAAGAAAAAAAATAAATAAATAACGATTGGGGCGAGTTATACGTAAAAAATACGAGTACAGTTTCCAATTTCGTTTTACATTCTAAGTACTATGATGAAATGAGCTGAGTTTACGTCACATAAAAAAAAAAAAAAGTATAGTTTATGGTGACCATATTTTGGGAACCAAAAAATAAGGATACAACTCCGAATTGCAAGCAAAGTAATTACGTAAGATTTCGCCTGAAGATATTCAATGTCGTTATCGCAGTTAATTCGCTTTGTCTTGATGCTACAATCGTGCGAGTAATTGCACTAGGCTATAACTTGATCAGTTACAAATACATTTGCAAATGATCAGGGAAATGCGATCCCGCGATTCTCCATCTTGTATTAATATTTTGTGATTTTCGAATATATATATATTTTTTTTTACTGTAATGTCTTCTTTTTTTTTTTTTCTTCTTTACTTTATTTTCTTCTTTTACGATTTCCTGAAATACAAGAAAAATAACAGTTTTGGAAACAGCGGTGCAAAATCTTTAAAATCTGAGACACAATCAGATGTTTGAATTTTTTTTTTTTTTTTTTTTTTTTTGTTGCAAACTCGGTAGTAATAAATTTTCAATAGCTCTCAGCAAAAAAGGTTTTGCTATGGTGAAAACATCGTGCAGAGATATTAGTTGTTTTGTAATTCAGTCATTTCCATTTGCATCTACACCAGAATCTCATCAATGTCAATAACGTTAAAGTTTCTTCGCAGACGGATCTCATTTGGCCACTTCTGGTAAACTGATATTTATTTACTTTCGTACATCAATTGCTCTTTTATTTAACTAAACATACTGGCAGTGATTAAAGTACTCATTTTTAAGTATTAAATTGAGTAAAAAATAACGATTAATTTTCAAGTTTAATATCATCTGATTTATACTAATAATTTTGCAAATTATTCAATGAGAAAAATATTAGAATAGATTTAAATATTAAAAAAAATAATGAAATCAAGTGCCTTTCCAAATTACAGGAAGTGTTGGTGGGATCCTAATCTTAACTAGAACTTATTTGCACAGCGTATGAGTGTTCTATGGTGTTTGCTAAGTTGCGGTATTAAATATTTCTTCTGAAAGGGAAACACCTTACTTGTTTGTACCATAGAAGAAAATTTTCAACAAAAAAGGCCCAGAACAAGTTCCTTTGGTCAGTGATTGGAATTTAAATCATTAAGCACTTCTACTGCAGATTAGCGTCACCCACACACCCACACACAAATCTGGTAAATAAGACCAATTGGTGAACTATGATTTCCATATTTTTTCCTTCAAGCTACTTCAGGCTCCCCTTATTAATAAAGAACCTAAAGTGGACTTGAAAAAAACCTATTATGAATCCACAGTGCTAAGGAACGATGTTTTACAATCTCTCCTGTAAGAAGACGCGAAATGCTAACATGAAAAGGATAGCATTTCGCGTATCTTAGTTTCCTATTTAGTTCTGGCAATGAAATGGCATGCGCCAGCACTAAACATGAAAATCTTTTAGTTCTTAGCTTTTGGAATTGCTTTCTTTGTTTCGATGATGACAATCCCATCTCCACAAAAACTTAATATAGTGGGTTGAGTGAGGGTCATATAAGCTACAAACCCTGCTCTAGTGGTAAAACGGTATACAGTACTTTTCCGAATCACTTAGGTCTAAAATAACAGTTTATTTTAGACCTAATATACTGATTTTCATATACCTAATTTCATACTTAGACACTCAAGTTTCATATACTGAACGGCCAGTAGGGATGTTGTCCCCATTAACAGCATGTTGAGCCATCAGGAAGTCAATTTTATAAGGATTCTGGAAACATTCCACAGATTTTTTTTTTTCTTTCAGATACGAATGATGAATTTCAACAGTACTATCCTAGGTGCTGCAGTGAGTCCAGCCACAAATATTCCGTTCTGATGTCTCTCAAAGATGCTCAACAGTATTGAGATCAAGTGAGTGAAGCGACCAATTGATTAAAGTAAAATCACTATTATTGTCCCGCAACAATCTCAATAGTGTATATACTGTGAGATGGCGGTTATCCTACTGGAACTCTATTGCATGCAGGACAAAAAGAATGAACTCAAACAGGATACCATTCAGCTCTTGCTTTACTGATTATTAAGGAATGCTTGAAAAGATGGCTGAGGCTATTACTCCACTGCCCACAATTCTGCATTGTGGCCAAGCATGATGGGTCTATAGCTAGGCTATACTATCTTTACATCCTTGTCGGATGAATTAAAATCTGGGGGCTTCATTAATTGAAGGGACCGTTCTCCGGTCCTCTGATGTTTCTTGGATCAGCTTAACTTGGCTTAGCCGTTTTTGGTTTGAACAGGCGTGGTACCTTCCATGAGAGTCGGAAGTTATATCACCCTCCTCCAAATTCGGGATAATATCAGATACATGATGCGTTCAGATATCCTTTTCTGCAAGTTCTGGTTGTATCATGTAGACTGTCGACCTTCGTCTGCCTTCCGCTTCGTCTGCCTTCCGAAAACATATCCGACGTTAACTTAATGCTTTTTATTTATCACACCATTCTCAAAATACACCACACACTGTCGAAAGTAGCCACTCTAGCAGGACAACACTTTTTCAGATACTCTAACTAGCTTGTATGGTTACTATTCTTACTCCCACACGAAGTTACTGAAGTTGTTATTTGGGACTAATATCAGAAGAACTAAGGCTATGAGGATAGTTAAATTACGCCTGTTAACTGTGTGCGTATTGCCTATTATGCGGAGAAAAAACCCTTCCATCTAAGTACGCAACTGGATAACTCGCCTTAAACTGAAAAGCCCTAAGAAAGGTTCTTTGCGGACTACTAGATTCGAATGCTGACGTCGATTTGAATACTTTCGTCGATGCTGACTTAGCTACGAAGGCTTCCCTTAGATCACAATCTTTATCCATTTATGGAACACACACCTCGACGCAAATATTGTTTTTCTTTAGTTTAATTAGAAACCCGAAGTAACTAAGACCTATGAGGACGAAGTCTGTTAAATGCATATTTCGCCAGTTGGTTTTCCTGTTTAGTTGGGATTAAATATCCAGTTTTAGAGAGGAAATCTCTCCCCCATCCATATGAGACACTAACTCATCTTCAATTAAAAAAGTGTGTGTCTGTGTATGTAGGTAAATATATATATATATATACATTGCAGCAAATGCGGTACGGAAGTAGCACTTTCTCGCAGAAGCCATCTACTATCTATTGATGATAGCAGTGTCCACCATGTACGGTTAGCCGCCTATTACCGGTGGATTCCATTTAGCATGAAGAAGTTCTCTAATATTTTGGCTACTACAGAGTGTAATAGAGATCTCGATCTTTTCTTAACATGCTTTGTGACGGTTGTCAGAAGCTGTAGAATTCTACATATAATCTCCGAGCGTAACACTTCAAGCGCCATTAGCTTTTGGGTTTTCGAATAATGAACCACACGCATAAAAATTGTCGAAAATGACTTAATGTTTATTTAAAGAGCTTTTGCCATATGAATTTCGTTCATCCACGAATACATAGTTCTTTTCAATAAAACTATGAAAGCTAAATTTTAGACTGAGTTATCTAAATTATCTTAATGTTCTTATTATATCTAGAACGCGAAATAGAAATCCTTCGAAATTCTGCCTGGCAAGATAAAAGCCTTTCCAGACGTTACAATACCGCAAGGATAAATCTTCAATGGAAACTCACATGAATCCACTTTTCAACTCATATTGCCCGGCAGTGCATTAACTCTCCTACAAGAGAATATATCTTCCTTATGTCACTGCATACCATACACTTAATCAATATTTTCCCTCTTCGTATCCATTGAACCACCAAATCTCCAATGGAACAGTCCTAAAAGACAGTAAGCACCAGGTCAAACGCAAACTATAGGATGCTGGATCACTAAGAAAGCTCCACATTTCCGGTTCAGAGATTAGTTTAGAACCTTTGTTGTTCTACAATATACCTTGAATCCTGGTTCACACATGCCTAAACTCTGAAACCCTCCTACCCCGTATGAGACCAGCTAACCTACCTTCAACTGAAAAGCCCTGATAAAGATTCTTCGTGTCCTGAATAAGATTTGAACTCAGATCTTTCCAACTAAAAGCCATTGTCGAAACCGACCGAGCTAATACACATTTGATATATTACACATATTAAAATGTAAATTTTTACAAAGCAAAAAAAAAAAATAATAATAAATAAAAACAAATAAAAACCTATCTAAATCTATCTATCTACATTTTTCGTAATGCAGTAATAATCGCAAGAGTAGACAACAAGGAAAAGACAAAAAAAAAAAAAACATTTATGCAAAAATACTTTACATTTTTATTTTAAATGACATTTAAAATCGTTACTTAAAAACAGACTTAATTACACTGACTGTAGTACTTTTCGTACTGCTGAGAAGTTCATAAGATAGTACTTTTTAAACCCCAACTATTTTGTATCGCTTGTGGAGCAGGAGCAAGAGTATGAAGCTCAGCTGAACGCCCATGTCCCACACCAGGTTTGCAGCCTACTGCTTGCCACGGTGCTTATATTTAAATCATAATGTTATTTGGCCCCAAACAAAAGAACGAGAAGTAGTTTGCTGTAGTGTGGCTGCAACACATCGGAAACTTTACATCCCGTTGTTTTTTGCAACAAATAAAAATTTCTTATGTGAGTATTCAACTGTAATCCACTCCAGCTGAAAAAAAGTTGAGCTAGTGTTTTTTTTGTCTTAAGACTATCCTAGGGTGGTGTACGTACGGTACTCTAAAGTATCTATATCGTCTTTTCCTTCTTTTTTTTTATTGAAAATATTTATGGAAATTAAACACATTTCGAAGTAGCAGCTCATATCACTACTGAAATCTGGCTTAGTTTGGCCGAGGAGACGACATCTCCGCTTTCCAATCTACAGCCTGTAGATTCGTATTCCGATGTATTATGGACGTTGCAAATGTCTCCAGATGGGAGATGATGTTTATCATCAGGCACAATACCACCACACTACTCAGTGGAAGTCTGAAGCAGGTAAAATCTCAATATATTAATGATAGCTGAAGATAAATGGATATTAATACTGTTAAGGAGAAGTTTAAAAGCTAAATGTCCACAAATGCTTTTTAGTTCATGTATATTAATAACAGCATGAAATGAAATGCTATGATAAGAATGAATAAAAATGAATTATTATTAAAAAGGCTCTTAAAGTGCCAAATTTACTCTGACGTTACTGAAGTTAGAAGAGCAAAATATAAAAATTAATATATGTGGAAGAATATCAACAGCGATGAAGCTGAGATTATTATTAGTGTTCAACTTATTTTCTAAGTGCGAAATAATACCTAGAATTGAATCTTTTCCAACTCACTTCCTAAATAACCAGAAATAATAATTAAAAATAAAAAAGTAGCACGCAGCCAGTACACCATCAACATATACGTTCTTTCCGATTTTAAAACTAAAAAAATGGCTTGTAAGAAATATCCCCCATTCTGATATATAATTTTATACGGAAATAAGACTTATCAGTCAAATTAACACAAAGCTTTTTTAAGTTCTTAAAAGTTTCTTAACAGACTAAAAAATATCGCATTTTTATCATCATATTTAGCGATTGTTTTAAGGAATTTTTATATCTACTATGTTTTTTTTAAATATTTTTATAATAATTTCAGACAAAATGCATTTAACCAAGAAAAAGGCAAATAGAAACTTGCACTGATGAAACGAAATTGCATATGATGTCTGTACTATCCAGGAGTAACTTCTTAACGTGTTTACTTAGCATTGCACTGCATAACTTTTTTATTATAATGGTGGGATTTAAGTAATGAATTTATTGCACTCTGATAATCCTATTTAAGAACTTAATGCAATCTTACAACTCTCCTTTATTCATACTGCTGGGAAGTTCATAAGAAAGTACTTTTTAAATCTCAACTATTTTTTGTATCGCTTGTGTAAAAGAAAAAAACGCAAGAGAAGATTTAAACACTTTCTATTCCATGCCACTTTCTGGGGGGGGGGGGGGGGGGGCTGTGCAGTTCGTACTCGATGCCAATTCTTCCTAATTCTCTTCTGAAAAATGGAAGTCTCACTTCATGGTTCGACACTTTTCATCAAAAGACGAAGGTAAGGCAAATGAAAAAGATGACATTCAAAAAGTTACGAAAGATGGTCTCCATCTTCCGTAACTGATAAGTTTCGCTATCCAGGCTGAAAAAAAAAATTAGCACTCAAGGGAAGTGTTTCGATGTGACTAGAGACAGTTTTCATATATAGTCTAGTACTATGGGAAACTCGAAGGGAAATAAGACTGAGAATCAATAGATGCCCAACATCAATTGCAACTGAGATTCACGCTGTCATTTGAAAAATAGCAAACGTAGTTAAACCATGAACTATATTTCCATATTCAATGAACATAATAAAACCTTTTTAGATCGTGTTATTTTAAAGCTAATAACTGAAATAAAATATTTCGCTTGTGCTACAAAACTTCAAACTGATCAGTCCAACATATCTGGCAGTTATACGCTAATTAAAAATACAATTTAAATACTATTTATGTAAATGAATGTAAAAGTCTATGAAAATAAATCTTTTGATCAAAATGAACACTTGAAAGATATCTTCAACCTTTGAAATTTTTCTGAATATAATGATATTGAAGAGTACGTGGTAGCGAAGCAGTAATATACAGAAAAAACATTCGCTACGAATACTCGACCACCTACACACATAAGACCGCCCTCTCTTGCTACCTGAACAATAAAAGTTCAAAAGCGACCTAAGGCATTCAACTACCGAAGAGAAGAAAGGCGAAAGAAAAAAGTACATAATAAAATGTTCCGAACTGTTCTCGTGTTTGAAGTGCACAAAAAGAGAGACGTTAACTATAAAGCAGAGTGGTAGCCATCATGCATGATTACTGGGGATTAAGGGTTAACGCCTTGGTGACTGAATAGAGGGGAGAATAAATAGAATATGAGTAGGAAATCACTGAAGTGAATCTTGCCTCACCTCCGGAGACGTGTCTTGCATTACGAGTAGATCGTTCGAATGCAGTCTATGTTAGTTGAAACTCAAAAAAGAAATAATAATAATAAAAAATAAAAAAAAAACGCTCATGGGCAGTAAAAGAACTTTCGCCATACTTACTGTATACGTTGGTCACCATTCAAAAATGATTAGTATTATCCGATTTTTACGTGGTTCAAAATTCCACGTACAAACTTTGAGGGGAGGTAGAGAACATCAAAATGAACCATATTCACATAGGAAAGCATGACCGGAAACGCCACCGGAAGGTACTAACAGGGACACAAAGATACAGAAATAACAGAAGGCAGTAAGTAGTGTAAAATATTTTATTCCGCGTAACTGAACAGTTCAATAGTAGTTGGATACATAATATGGTAAACGAGGTGCATGTCTGCTATCTCAGCGTTCGTAAAACGACGCATGTTCTTCGTACGATCGAAAGCTTGAACGAGGAAGCCCCAATCTCACCTGGAGCACTGGCGAACAGCGCCACCTATCACTTTCGGGTGGCGTTTCCAGTCATGCTTTCCTATGTGCATATGGTTGATTTCGATGTTCTCTACCTCCCCTCAAAGTTTGTACGTGGAATTTTGAACCACCCTGTATATTGCCACACTATATATATTTTTGAATGTACTTCGTTAATTCAATTGTAGTTTAACTATCTTATAGTTTTCAAAAAACTCAGCAGCCATCTAATTTATATTATCTCGCTCTAAGTATAAAATGAAAATCCATAATAGTTTGAATTAGTTTTTATGATTGTTCAAATTGCATGTTCACTGTATAACTCGAAAAATATCATGAGCTGTTTGATTCCCTTTGCTTGTTACGAAGAACAAAGCATGATAGGATGAAGTCGTTAGTTGACGATATTATAAGATAGTCGAAGATTGCTTCTTAATATAATTGAACCTGATCTAACTCGCTTTTCTTTGACTGGCGTCTACATTGAAAAAAATAAAAAATAAATAAATAAAAAAAAATGTTCCCCCTAAATGTAAACAAATCTCTAACCTAAATAATTTTATCCCCAATCTTAAAAAAAAAGGGGGGCATAAATGTCCTTTTTTCATTAAAATATTTTAATTCAAAACGAATACAAAAATATATTATAATACAATGTAATCTACTGGACCATCCGTACATCAACATGAAAAATAGTATTCTAAGCCGTTTAAAAAACTCTCGAAACTGTCCATAACGTAGCCAACCAAATTATCTACAAGCAAGATAAATGTCCGATAAAAATGCAAAATCCCAGGCATGCATGAGCGCCTATGGAATTAAAACACTAAACAACGCCTGATGATTCACAAGAATTTATCGATTGTTTTAAAGAAAATTAGGTCAACTTTGTACGCTTCCCCTGACCTTAACCTTCTTCAAGGAGGTATGCTCCAAGAAGAAAATTCCTCCACACAACCAACGTGATTTATTCCCGAAATCCAGCGACACTCTGCAATTAGTATTCTGCATGATTTCGTGTATACAATAACTCCATAATTGAATATCTAAACCGAAAAAAAAATAACGTTAATAGTAAAAGAAATCGAGTCTAGAAGATAATTTTTATCTTCTAGACTCGATAAGACATAGATCAGCTCTTTAAATCAACATGCAAAGATGAATATATGTACGCATATATTTGTTGAACCGCATGACAACTTTCTCGCCACCAACATCGCTATGTACCAGTACGTTACATTCCCGGCATGGCATACTAAATCCGTGTCACTCATTATAATTCCAGAATCGTCTACGAACCTGATAACAAGTCTTTCGAGCTGATAAAGTAACTGGCTTGTTAGCGAGTTTCTTGGGGGAAAAAATAAAATAAACTTTATGGGTGTTCTCGTTTCGAAATCTAGTATTCTGTGATTACAACAAAGGTAGGATCAATATTATATATATATATATATATATTCTCCTGGTTAGCTGGGTTATAGCGAGGTGGTTTTAGACATCAGAACGTCAGTTGTAAAAGGTTCATGCTACTGATTTGCAATGTGCAATCTCAGAACAGTGCAAACGGCTGAACACCTCCGACCTATCACTTCTAGACTTAAACAGTTATTGACACCGCACTGCTAGCATCTGGAGCAGCCTCCTTAAGTAAAGTTGGTAACGACGATGCTTACTGGTTGGAAAGACCCAAGTTCGAATCTTCAGCTAGAAAGAGAAGAACATTGCGAGGTTTTTTCAGATGTTGAGTTAGGTACACAAGGAAGAGGTTTATTATTATTATTATCTCTCTCTCTCTCTCTTCCTCCATCGTCGAAACAGGCAGAAAAACATAAAAATAATACACGGCTCATAAACAAATCTCTAACCTAAATAATTTTATCCCCAATCTTAATTATGTCTCAATATTATGTCTATATTGGAATTGTGAACCCAACAGCATATAGTGTTGGATGGCTAATGTTATATGCCACCCCGGAGTGGCTAAAGAATACATAATTTGACGAATTTTGCTCTAGCGTATCTCGGTCGGTATCGACAATCTCTTTGGTAGGCAAGACCTGGGTTCGAATCATGTGTAGGATACAAATAATACGACTTCCAAATGAAGATAAGTTGGTCAGTTTTATATGGATTACCACTCTACGTAGCTAAACATTATATAATCTAAGAATTTTGCTCTAGAGAATCTCGGTCGGTATCGACGATGCCCCTTTGGTAGACAAGACCTAGCGAATCTCGTCCAGGGCGCAAATAATACGGCTTCCATATGAAGGTGAGTTAGCCAGTTTTTTATGGAGGTGGAAGGCTTGGTCCTACCGGAAAAGGAAGTTTCATCTAGCAAAACAAGCAAACCCGCCAAAACAACATTAATAACAGAGACATTGTGCTTACAGATTAGTTTCTTCATCCGTAATTCAAAACAACCCTAGAGTATATACCTGAAAGTAGTTTCGAAGTGTTCAATAAGCAGGGTGAATAGATCGCACCAGGCAATGAAAATCCTCTATCACTTACAAACTGATGTTATAGTGGGACTTGAACCACAGCCTGCTCGATGGCAATAGGAGACGTTATCCAGTTAGCAAATCAGGCAGACTGCATTTTTTTTCTTCTTCTTTTGGTTGCAATGAATTCCACGTTTAATTTATAAAAGGATTCAGTTTGTATGAGATGAGAACATTTTAGTTTCTCTGTGAATGATTTAGATAGCGTGTAATGTAACACAAGTTCTGCATTACGAGGTTATTCCATAATTGAAAAGCATGAAAATAGAATAAACAATGATGCTATGGAGGGAAGCCAATTGAATACATTTATGTGGAATTAAAGAGAAATTAGCCAAAACATTAAACTTGCAGTATAAAAGACAATGTTCAAACTAATTTTAACTTATAGATCTGAAAGTTGGATTAGAAATAAAGCATTGATCAAAAATCAGAGACGACAGATATGAAAGTTATGATAAAAATTAGGAGGAGGAGCCTGAACGGATGGCATCAGAATCATATTAAAAATGGCATGATCACTTAAACATGATCATGCCAGCCGGGAGAGGAAAGATGACCAGGTTTTTGATGCTAGGAAAAAAAAGACCCAGAGGAAGGCTAAGGTATAGGTGAACAGATGCTATTACAAATGTCTTAGAAATTTTAAAATCTAACAGTGTTGTAGTCGTGACAGATGATAGACTAATTTGGAATAGTAATCATGTAAATTTTTCGTATTGTACTATCAATAGTATCCTGTATATCCCTTAAGGATACATATCTCAAATATGATGATGATTGAAAATCACATAACCCCGAAAAGAAATAAATTACAAGTTCTCAAAAATTTAATGTCGACCTTTTCCATTTACAATATTCTGAGATCATATGCATGTAAAATATTATATGAGAAAAACTGTCACTATATTTGATCCAGCCAGTCTCGTAAATTTGAGCTTGACACCCAGACGGATTCGCAAATAATATAGTGCATATCATAAAGCTTTTGAACATGTAGCAAGATTTTTTTATATTCAATACTTATGCAATTAAATTCATATAAAAAATCTTGCTTTTTTAATGTTTTTTTTTTTAAAGAACGTATTTACATATATGTTTAATTACTATATGGGTTCCTTAAGAAGTTATCAAAGTCGGAGGAAAGAAAGAGAATGGAAAAAAAAAAAAAACCGCATACGACTTAATTAACACTTCCCTATACCCATCAAAGTGAAAGATAAAGAAGTAGTCTCTGGTCTAGAAGTACTGGAAACCTATCAACAATCCTCCTCGGGGACGTTATTTCCAGGTGTTCCAACTCCCATGCTAACAGATGACGGCGGCAGATGGCAGCTACGGCACATGAGGGTTCTAAGTTGCTAAGTTGTTTGCGAAGAGCCTCTTATTTGGAGAGAAAATACGAGCGATGATTTTTTTTTTTTATTCACGAAACTCTGAAATAATAATCTCTACAACAAATACGATGCTCTCCGCTAAACTGTATTATGGAAGTACTAATGCCATTATGGCAGCCAAAAGCGTTTTCGGAAAGAACTCGAAGTACATACTGTTACTATAAAGGTGTGGAGGGTGGAAAGGCGTTGTAGTCTTGTCGCTTAAGGAAAGCATACTGACTATTCAACTTATATTAAACTTTATCAACTAATTACTCTGAGTAATACCGCAGGGTAACACCTTGAATTCGTCAAATAGATTTTAATCCTTCTTAAGATTCCTTGGCTGTTAATATAACATGTTTTCTCATGATTATATCCGCTGGGCTAGGTCAAGAGAATGAACGATAATTAGTCAGTAATAATAAGACATTTTATTGAAAAATCCTTTGCATTTTAACCACTCTTTTTTGTTATCATACAAATGGAGTTCAAAATATAATTTTATTAAACTAAAAACTAAACATGCTAACACAACTGTATTAACAGTTGCAATTATCCTAAACTATGAAAGTGATATAGTTACGTCTCAGTGTGGTTGGTTGTTTTAATTTACAGCCGAAGCAACTGGGATGAAAATCCAGCTTCCGCGAGGAATATCCCTTCCATGGCAGTGAAAGGGATATTCGCTTGGAAAAGAGACAAGTTCAAGTCAAGTCTGCGATAGAAGAAATATTCTAAGCAAAGCAGCTAGTTGATCTTCTTACGCGGAGGTCGAAAGATGCTCTCTCTGTCTCTTCCCCAACAACTGGGTTTCTTTAAAAAAAGAAAGAAAAAAAAAGAAAAAAAAACAGTTTATAATTTATGAATGTAAATGAGCACAAGCCAACTAACTCGAAGTGGTGTTGGGTGGAGGGGAGAATATCGTGTGTCGAATTACAATGGTTGGCTATGGTATGGGGAGAAGACCTCAGGCCGTCTTCTGACCACCTAGATACCTTCCTATTTAAAGGTTCCTATTTAATCCCTTATTCTTGTTCCCGATTTTTTTCTTCCCTTAAATAATGTTTCTGTATCCAACCCTAATTCAGGTCCTAACTAGCCAAATCCGATTTAGGTTCCCTATCCCTTGGACTGCTTTAAACAACCCGTTCCATTCTGGCCAGTTGTTGTACAAGATCATTATATGCTTTGAGATTGCTGTCTCACTTTTTTATTGTATGTACTAAAGTCGGTTTGTTTGTTTGTTTGTGGGATGAACACTCCAATTTATTATCCGTAGAGAAAAAAAAAATCCAAAGGAATGTTCCTCGCGTCAGCAACATGAGGAACATTCCAGGTATTTTTTAATAACGGGGACCAAAGTCAAGTCATCCATCTGACGATGGTACAAGAGGCGCTTAATTACAGTCGTAATAATCAGAATACGGTGATCACCCTTTTCCCCCCCAGCACCAGGTTAATCATCCTGAGATATTTTTTTCGGCATTGGAGAGGATATCCATCTCAAAAACATAAAGCTGATGTCGAAACTATTTCTTGCAAAGGTATTACGCTCATTTCAGTATACAATAAGAATAAAAATAATTCCCAGAAGTAATGCTGTTGCTGCCCTAGACGAATTTGGGTCCCCTAATTGGGAAGCCATAATAATGATAATAATAATTTTAAACAACCGAACCAAACTTGTATAATTCAATAAACGAGAATTTTGATCCATTATCAAATCTTAATCATGAATATTTAAGTCCTGTTTGGGGATAACATGACATACTTTTTGTTTATAGTGAGGTATTACACTAAGAAATTGGACTCTATAACTAAAGCAGGCCAGCAAGGGGAGGGGGGGGGGAGAAGGGAAGGTTAAGCATTAGTATTGGTTCAATTGGTATACTCAGATAAATAATATAATAGATGTCTATCACTGTGCCCAGATTGCAATTCATGAAAAATTCCCTATGAGATATTTAAAAAGTCCGCCAGTTTCGCCCATTTAGACTAGAATAAATAAAGACAGAAAACAATAAAATGTATCCCATTTTTCATAACAAAAACCGAATTTTCAGAATTACCTTATAACGCCATTTGTATGAATATAAATACTCAAAAATGCCAGACTGGATTCCAAACAACGAACATTTATAGCCTAAATGTGTCAAACAGAAGTCCTACACGCATTCATTTTCCTTAAAATCACAAATAATTTCAATGATTCCAAGAATAACGAGTGCGTTCTGTATAAAGCAAAATGACAAATGACATCGGAAACAAAATTAATGATTTTCCGAAGAAAACCTGACACAGTCTACAGTCGCTAACACGGCTGATTTCATTCTCACATAAAACTCATATAGCAGTTGCAATTAATCACTGAAGCACGAGACAGCGGCTGTCAACCGAAATATCCTAAGCTTTTTCAAAGATAGGCGAAAATTTAAAAATGAATAAATAATGAGGGTAAAACGATGAGGTGTGCGGTCAAAACTGTTGACAGTCGATGTCATAAGCTATCTCTATTGTCAACTCATTACTTTTCCACGAACAAAGGAAACAATATTCAGACCTTTGTAAATAAAATATTAATCAGTAACCATGCAGCACAGCTAGCATAAACTATGAACACTTCCTCTGAAATTATGGAAGAGGTTTATAATAAATAACAATTCGAAATCTCTGTTCTCCAGGTGTTTCTCCTGTCTTGACTCTCGGTGTTTATGATAAAAGTCACAAGAAATCAGTAGCACCCCAACAGATCCTCCCCTATGTTTACGTAACTTTTCAACCTCAGCTTTCCCGAGAAACCATATCAGATTTATCTGGGCATGTAAGACATAAAGTGCCAAAGTACATTTCTGTTAATACTAGAATGGATTTTCGAGACGGGAAAGAGAACAAGCGTCAACCACAGATCCTTTATTTGAAATGCTATTTCAGCCAGCCACTCAATTTTTTTTTTTTTTTTTCGGATTAAAACGTGAATAATGAACACCCTTGTCTGTTTGTTAGTATTCTTTAAAAATACGTTCAACACTTGCTCACTGATGTAACAGTCAGGAAGGATAGGAGTTTTACAATGAATGTATTTGTATATGCATGTGCGTGTATGCACACACACGCACACATACATGATTCATATTCTGAAGAGAATGCGTCGGTTAGCTTTCTTCTTGCGTAACATCAACAGACCATTACCTAATTGTGTCTCTTCTAGTTTATATACTTTAGTATTTTTTAAAAAAAATAATTCTAGAGTTTGCTTACTTTTTTTTCCCTATTTAGCCACTGTTGAATGCTTTACGGAAGATGTCAAGCGATGCTCGATGATAATTTAATGCGTCGTGCCAACACGTTTTTATTTGTGTGTCACTTTTTCTAGACAAACAACGCAGTGTTACATGAACCCAATAATCTCTGTAATTACCCCTATTTGTCTAAAGCTAAAATTTCTACTCATGGACAAACAATTGTCATCAATAGCAGTCAATGCAGTGACGATGGATGATCAGTTGAAAGGTCGCGAAAAACTGGCTTCCAAGATTACTTATAAATATTCCAAAGATGACGTTAAAAATTAATGATCATCCGTGTTGACATGAATGATGATTAATTTTTAAAACGGTCAAAAAAAATTGCACAACTTTTTTTTTTATAGGTTTCCGTGTATTTATTCCGTGAATAAACAGAAGTCTAATTCATTATCAATGAATTAGACTTCTGTTTATTCGTTACAAATAGTTACTTCATGTAAAATTGGTTCAGAAGTTTCACGTAAAAGCATGTAATACTAAATATAGTCGAACACGATCTGCAATTGTAAGCTGTAAAATTCTAAACTTGAATTTATGTGAAATCTTTCAAACGATAGTGTGTGGTCACAGAAACTCATGACTTCCTTGTCTGTTGGACTTTCCAAGACTGCGTAATTAAGCCCACACTGAAGACTAAACAATCATATAAGCAGATAACAATTTTTCAGTCAATGTCGTCACCCCTTCCCCCCACGACTTACTATCACTTTTCATTTATTTTATTTTTATGAAACCGAAAATCTTTTCGACTGACAATTGCAACGTTTCATATATTAAATTACTGCAAATTGTAAATATTATTTTCGAATTTGTAAATATTCGAACTCGGAATTGCAAGAGATTTGAAAACTTAAATTACAGTGTTTGGAAAAATGATTTTCAAAACTATGTATCAATGCAATTTAATAGTTAATGCTATATAATTAATAGACGATACACGTAAATTACGTAAGGGCAAAAAATAAAGTACTTAATATAAAACTATATATTTCATAGTGCTTATCGCATTTCATCAGAGCAAACAGACAAATTGCGGGCCCTTAACTACTACTAGACTGATTATTATTTTAAAATTGTAATTTTATTTTAATTATTATTATACTTTCATATGCTTTTTATCGTTACTGGTTGTGTTTAAACTACACTCCTAACAGACTTATATTGCTGACCTAAGAACGGAAAACAGAAAGAAAAATAAATTTATAATTCAAGGATATTTAAGCAATTAATAATTCAGATACTTTTCATCGAGTAAAGTACTTCCTGGTAAGCTTCTACTTATGATCTATCTTAAGTAGTAAACTTCCTCTTTGGTCACTTTAATAAATAATTTATACTCCTATTTCCAGTAGTGGTGAAATGCAAGACCCTGTTATTTTCCATTTATATTAGATTTTATTCCTTTGCTGCAACCGGACAACACATACAATTAACAGACACAATATACCAGCCTCGTGGCCTTAAGTGCAACTAAATCAACCAACAATCTCTTCAATTATTCAGACAGCCACCGTTACTATTTTAATAATATGACTTTCAATTGATAATATGTCTACTTCAAGCTTCCTGGATTCATCAACTTCTTGTAGTGAAGCCCTTCATATAACACTCGGCAATCTTTTCAGTAAAAAATGCATAATCTCAAACTTGGAAACAGTAAATTCACATCCATTATTATTTTCCTGCATAGTAATCCACTCGAATTTCCTTCCAATTCTTCCCCAATATCATAAACATACAATCTGAATGACAAGGGTTCACAAATACTGCTCTGCAGTGCATCCATGGTTTCCCATTATTCCCATAATGGTTAACAGTTAGAAAGTACATCATTCTTTCTAACCATTCCCCCTTTCTGCTGTAATTTATGTAATAATCTTTCATGAAGTTAATGCAATATATAGTATTATCCATTTCCCTTATCCGACTTTACTACTTACAAAATGCAAGTTAAAGCAAAACCTTCCCTCAAGAGAGCTATTGAAGGTATCACATTTCTATTCACTCATGCATGGATTTGGGCGATGATGAACTTTTCCAAGACTTTAACTACTATTCTAGAAATACTAATCAGCCTATAATTCTCCTCTGTTTTGGCACCGCCTTTGTGCAACAGAACTTTATCTTATCCATTGTAGATAAGACTTCATCAATCATGTCAAACACACTGACAATTCCTTCACATTCCATTAACACATAGGTTGATATCCCATCTAATCTTACCGCCAAACCGACATCAAGATTTCGATATCATTAGCACGCACAAGTTCATCAACCTCAATTATCTTATCCGCTTCTTCAGTATCACGTATATATCACTTCAGTCTGGACGTGAGAGTATGAACACACACACGCACACACACACACACACACACACACACACACACAAACGCATGTCCAGGAAGAAGTGATTTATGCGTGTGTACACAAACACACACATAAATCATCACCGCCATCAGTGAGCCTTACTTGCAGGTCCACACCAAATCATGCAAGCATACAAAACAAAATCTAGTAGAATAGAATGCTTGATATATTACTGCGTTTCCTGGCCAGTTCATATGTTATGCGGGATGATAAAAACCCTTCAAATATAAGACTTACTAACTTACCTTCAGTTGAAAAGTCCTTATAATGGTTACTCATACGACACTGACGGATTCGAATCCAAGTCTTTTGACCGAAAGATAATCGTCGCAATGTCCTAGCGACTGAGCTACAAGGGGGTCAAAAAATCAAACTTTTTTTTTTTTTTTTGATAGATAAGTAGGGTATTTTTGTTTTTTCTCTTATTCTCGTAGTTGGAAGTTATTTAGAAACTGATTGTCCATTTTGCAAATCGACATTAATTTATAAAACAAAACAAAACAGATTCTTGAAGTTAAAGGGAGATGGTAAATCCCGTTTTATTTTATAGCCGGGTACAAAACTCGGATCGAAATCAATAGAGTTTCATGCGAAAAAACTATCGGCGAGCCCAAGTGTAAGTAATCACTTGGATAGTACAACACCAGGGCTCATTATCGTAGTAAAACAGATTCTTTATTTCCTAAAAATACTGCATATAACTGGTTCTTATATTCACACACAATCAGGCTAAATCCGAATAAACATTTCTGGAATTTGAAGAGTGTTCCACCGCTGAGTGAAAACTGCCCATGTGTTATTCATGGTTATTTCTTTATAGTTACCACTGATGTAAAACTAGAGAACAGAAAATTTTATAGAATATTTTGGCAATATGAATAGGTTCTGCATATGCTATAAATTGTACAAAGTTTATTAAACATTTCTTCGGTTTCGCTTTGCTAGTAGGATTAAGCCAGCCGTAAAATTGCTGCTTGTAACGACAAAGGTAATTTCACGTTTGGAAATTAAGCCTAGTCATACTTGAATTCCATTACAGGTATCGAAGTTATAAAAGAGAAGAAATCGTGAAATTTGAAATAAGAAGTTATTACAGCATTTATATCAAAATAGAAATTACCCAGAATCGAATGTTACTCATTTCCTAAATTATTAAGTGTATATAAACTTTTTTTTTCCCTCACACACTTCGAATTCTGTAACAGACAATTAATTACTAAAATTTACTGATTTCCTTCTGTTTTTAGGGAGGTTTTAGGAAGTATTAATTTTGTATCGCTGAATACACTTAAAAAAAAAAGGCATATGAAATATATTTAAGTTTTATTATAGCGCAAGTGCTAACTTCGAAGTTGCAGTTCAGTGTGCTAAGAAGAAAAAGATGGCGTACGCTAAGTGAATAAATTGTGAAGTGAATTAAAAATGAGGTGTTAAGCATGCGGTTTGAGTTTACCGTGAGTAAATAAATAATTAAAAAGAAAACGTGAACAAAGTGCACAAGGGAAGCAAAAGAAAGAAAATAATCAGATTAGTAAGGCGGTGCTCTTTTGTTTTTCCCTTTGCAGAAAGAGTAATAAATTCTCTAGAGGAGATTTAATAATACTTACTAGGATGTTGCCAGTTTTTCTTTAATGTTGGTGAACAGAAGGATGGGTTGATAGAGGATTATTAATTACAACACTAACGGTAATTTCTATTTTCTATAAAAATTTAATTTTTATAAAAGTTCCCACAATAATGACTATGTTCATATATTCAAATAGAAAGCTTTTTTTTCTTCTTCGAAGAACACAACTTTAAATTTTCATGACAAATTAAATTCCTTTTTCAGGTTTAGAGGGATGGACAAGGCAGTTGGTTAACACGTCACGACATTGCTTGTAATGCCACTTTCACTATTTTAATGTGACCTCCAACCGCGTACAACGGTTGAGCTAGGGATTTTTTTTTTTTTTTTTTTACCAGTTTTATATATATATATGCAGCATATTTTTATTTATTTTCAGATAATCGGTCCGAAAACCCTGCTCTAGAAACCCAACATGGAATTTTGCAAACCACTTCGGTTTTCAGTAGGTAAATCTTCATTTGCCACTTAAAGATAAACATCAAAGTCCAACCCACAGCCTACTAAGGAGTAGTTAAGCTAAGCACACGGTTCAACTAGGCCGGCACATAAATAAAAATATGGAAAAATGTGACAGTAATTTATCTGTCACGCAATAATAATTCTGTGCTTTCACCTTCCTCCTCCTATACATTAATGATCTTTCACTAACCTCTAATCCTATCTAACGTTTTGCGGATGACAGTATATCCTTTTTTTCTTATTCATTCCACAAAGCATGTACTGCCCAAATGATCCAAGCTTCAAGATTTTTCATGATGAATGTCTTCAACACTGATATCCTTACCATTCTCCATTGGGGAGGGGGGGGGGGGATTTTAATGCTACCAAAACGCAATTTTGTCTATTTCTAGAAAGAAAGATCTCACTTCATTCCCACTTAGTTTTGATGATATTCAGATTTCCAGTCAAGATCCGTTTCTTTTTCTTAGATTGACTTCCGCTTCACACTCAGCCTTCAAACAAACTTGTTGGTGTCCTATTTCGTTCAAAATACATTCTCTCGTTTGTACAATTCCTAATAATTACAAATCCTAAATTCTCCCAGACTTAGATTATTCTCACATTTGGGAAGATGCACCAAAAATCTCAAGAAGAGAACAATCTGCTTAAGAAAGGACTCCCCTCCTCTTTCTCACAGGCGTTCTGTCTCTACATTAAGCCTTTTCTTTTTAAAATACAAATTATTTTAAAATAATTTGCATTTAAAATTTTTTCTATTTTAACTTATTTATTATTTTATCTTATTTTCATGGTATTTTCATGGGCAACTGCTCGGCGAGCTGGCCGTAGACAATCCTCCACCTGCTGGTCAACATCCACATTATACGAGTAGTAAAGCTTTAACAAAAACTTGGAGCCAACTTTGTCCTCCTCATTCATTGTAATTTCCCCATACTGTTTTCCCGAATGACTACAACGCTTCAAAAAAACAAATTAACAGCTTCCTTCTTTCTTCCTAATCACTTGTTCATACATGGCACTACTATGAGTGTCTTGTGACCTTTCGTGTGTGAAATTGATATATGTATATTCTGCCTGTTTTGACCCATGCAATTAATTATTTAGGCCTTCTCAAGTATGAGTCAAACCTTTAACAGCATACAATTTCTATAGTCTTTGTTAAGAATGCTAATTAGTCAAATATATTTGATTATGGTGCAACTAGAGACCACCAAGTTATACCTTGTAAAATGAAAAAAATAATTTGTATTTTAAATTTTTTCTATTTAACTTATTTATTATTTTATCTTCTACTTAACATTCTTAATAAAGACTATAGAGAAGAAGCATTTACTCTTACAAAAATATAAAGAAATTAATCTAAAGCCAAGTAATTTATTAATGAGAAGTGTGATGCTGTTGTTTGTTAACTAGAAACTTCAGGAGGAAAAGATAACTTTATTCTTAAATCCGCGCGCGGTTGCCGCCGCTCAGCCTCGCCATTAGTTGAGTTACTTTACCCCGAACAAAGAGGCTGTGAAATGGCGACGCGGACGGAGCGCGTTTTTCGTCTCTATTAATTAAATTATTTATTCATTAGTCCCGATTAAACGCTATTTACTTGTATTTTAGAGTTTCATGAAAAAAAGAAAACCCAAAAACGAAACACCTAGGTTTTCGAGATTTTTTTTAGGCGACTCGGCATTTAGCTTTCGTGACCTGGTGCCGGGTCGTGACCCACCATTTGGGAAACGCTGGTCTAACTCCAAAGCTTCCTGCCTCTAGAATTGTCACTAGATATTAGCTACTCCAGTAAATAAATCAATGCAGATTGTAGTATATGCGGATAACATTAACATCGTGTCAATAACTAAACATACACACAGAGAGAGAGAGAGAGGAACTGGATAAATCAGCACACGAGATGGAGCTGAAAACCATAAATAAAAGTTGAAAGAATAATGATTAACACAAGAGAAAATTAACTGACAGAAGTGTGAAAATTGAGAAATAAGAAAAAAAGAAAAGGGAACAATGTAATTGTTACCTATGGATATGAACCCTGGATATTTGGTGGAGATTTTGATTTCAGCTTTTGAATGAAAATCATCTGACCCAGTAAAGATAACAGTCTCTGGAGGGTTAGATATACCCAAGAGTTATACCAATTCTATAAAGAAAGCAATATCTAGTGTAACTAAGTTCAAACATTCGGAGTGAGCAGTCAACGTTTTTCGAATGGAAAATAAGAGGATTTCAGCATCTTAAAATGTAAACAATAAGATGGATATCGGTAATCAAGGAATTGTAGGACCATACTGTAATGTCCAAAGCGGAGATTCTGGATAGATAGGGATAGAAGTGAGGATCCAGGAGGCCAAGGTTCGATCTGGAGTGTAGGACCATGGGAAGATGAAAAGAAAGTAAAGCATAATTATATTAATTATCATGAAATATGCTTCTAGATCGCTAGCCAGGTTTCTATTAGATTCCTTTTTTAATGATAATCTCACCCAAAAAAGGTTTACAAAACTTTTCGTAGAAGGCTTTTCGTAGTACCATGGTTGGGCTGATGATCAAGTAATCCCAAACCGCTCGAGACCAAATAAATTCAGTCAAACTCATCTGGGGAAAAATGGAAGCGCAGCGCAAATATAATTTATACGTACTTTTAAATATACAAATCATCACCTTATAATGATAAGGGCTAGACTTAACGATGGCACTTTTAAATGCCATCATGAAGTCCAGCCGGAGCTTTGCCTTGTATTTCTTGTTCTGTTTCTCCCACATAAAGACATTAAGTGAAAAACCTGTTCTTTAAGAACTAAGTGTAAGAGGGAAGACTCGTTTGTTTCTTCGTTTGGAAAGACTGGGTTAGAATCCCGGTCAAAGACGCGTGAAAATTTTCAAATGACGGTTTTCAAATTTTCAAATCTGCTGATCTCGTAAGTGGAAGAATTTCATCCACACAAAACAGGCAAACCAGTAGAGAGAACATAGGAAATTAAACGTAAGTTATACCACCCTCATTGAGTTTATTCGATTGTAATTCCAATTTCTAGAGTAAAAAAAATTCTGCAGATTTTTTAAGAGATCTGTTTTTAAGAGATATAGTTTTTAATTTTCATCATTAATTAAAAATTGAGAATAGGAGCTTTTATTCATTATAATTTGGTAAATAAGCACTTTTTTCCCCCTTCTAATTTCCTCGATTAGGAGAAAAATGTTCCGTTCATCTCCATTCCTATGCAGTCACAACATATTTCTTATTATTTTAATGTTAAAATTGCTCTTAACTTATTAAGCAGAAATGAAAATACATAATTCAGAAGTGCTAGATGTAAAAAAAAATAAAAAATAAAATAAATAAAAAAAAAATTAACGACACATAATACTCTATAAACACTTTTATGGTTTTAATCTAAAATTATAAAATGAATAATGCAGCAACAATATTCTTTATGAATTGCCCAGCTTTAGACTGCAATTACTCTTTCATCATTAGCAAGCATTTGCCCAGAGGGAAAAAAAAAACACATTATCGTCGGAATCATCTATCTTCTACCTTCATCGCTCATTTCACTATTATTATATCATTTCACAAGAACGCCTTTTTATTCACTCGTTATGCTTTGTATAATATCCGAGTATTAAAAGAGCAGTCATGGCATTTCTTCAATCGCCTTTATACTTCGTATACCCTTCTCTTTCACTTGTACATCATTAACTTCAACTTCCACTCAACAACTTCGCGCCACTATATGTTAATAACAAAAATGAATGCACGTGATGTAATTCTGTTACCTATAATCCTCGGCACCTAAATCGCTATCTAAATGCTGGCTAAATCTTTTAACAAAAGTATTCGTAATAATAATAATACGGCATGAAGATGTGGTAGCTTAAATTATAGCAATTATTCAAAACCTTTACTGTGTGCATATTTTTGTCGTCAATAAAACTTTGTATAGTTAGTAATACATAAAGAGAAGTCATCGATCCAAACGATAAACCTAATGACAGAAATTCACACGAAAAAAAAAAAAAAAAAAGTAATATGGGAATTATCAACAAGGGAAGTTCTATACGAATGATGTATAGTTACATACATTCGTCAACGACACGCATCTAACTTATAAACATAACGTCAATAGAATGATGAGAGGGATGAAAGTTTACAAACCCGAGAACAGATTACAGGAAAGCAACGGAGCTAGTGTCAAAAGAACGTCCCAAGTTAAGAAGATGTATTATTTACTTTAGCAGCGCTACACTCGGAAAGTTATTTGTCAGCGTCTGATGTGGTGCGGTTTCGAAAGAGGCTGAAGGCATATCTTTTATTTATTGCTGCTACTTCGAATCGTGCCGACTAGCTTCAAGCACTCTGATGAACAGCTTGCAGTAAGGGAAAGAAATAGTGCTTGGGTTCAAAGCAGTTTTGAGAGTAACCGAATTGACATTGTGATTGTTGTGCCAAAGATATGTATAGCTTGCAGCTGAAGTGATTTCAACAAAATGTTCCAATGTTGTTACTACCGATTACATATATGGATATTTTTCCATAAGTTACACACGTCTACAGATGTAAAGTTTCCGTTGTGAATATTGCAAGAACAAATCAAATAAAACATTCTTGTAAGAATACTTCATTAACAGACATATTAAAATATGCATGAAATAAAATCCAATAAAAAAAGTCTGTCAGGTGATTTACATTTAATGACAAGGCAATTAAGACAACGAGGCCAGTAAATTATCTCTGTTAATTGCGTTTGTGTTCACCCATTTGTTTCTTTTAACAGCCTGTCACGGTGTCAAAAATTTCACCTTGCAAAACAAGCAAATCCGCCAAAAGAATGCTCGCAGGTTAACAAACATAAATACACTGGCCTCACAGACCTAGTTGCTTCAGCCATAATTCCAAATTATGCCAAAGTAAGCTGTCATGGTCTCACTATTTTCCGGTATTAAACCACTCATAAAGAAGTCAAAAGGAAATTATGTTTTAATTCGTTTTAATTTTAAGCAGGAGTAACACTAGCACAATAATAAGCATACACAAAGCTGTGTTATATTAAGAACCAGAAATCGGTCTAATGCTATATACATATGTCAACAACAGTGATGTTTATGAATTGTTTTTCTATGAACTTCAATCCTTGAGCGATATTAAGCAAAAAAAGTTCATATCAACTTAGTTTCAGACAAGGAGAGATACAGTTATCTCCTGATATTCAGCAGCTAGTACATGCAACACTTGGTTGCCTACATAACTAAACCATCGTGATCCAGTTATGTAGTCTAATTCTTGCAAGCGTCCTCGGATCTTGTAACCAGTGTTCTATTGTTATTATATCGGCCATGTTTAATTGTGTGCGTTGATTAAAAAGTTGCCGTTACCTTTTTAAAGAAGACTTACTTGATATCAATTTCATTTACTGTTTCTGTAAAGAGAACATAAAATTGTGAATCACCGACAATTATCCCATCTTTTTTTTTTTTTTTTTTTGTCTAATGGATGAAATTTTATTGACGTCAACGACGTCTTCGGGGAAATGGGTCATTTAGTATATTGTACTTGAATGTGATGCTAATCACCAAGTTCGCAATAAAGTGCTTTGAACAGTACAAGGCAGTCTTGAAAGGAGTGAAGTAAAGCGCATTGACACCCATACCATTTACAAGTACAGCGCTTTAAGAGGTATTAGATTATTATGAGCGGCTAAGGAACATTTGTCACTGTATGCTTCTAAATCCTGTACATTCAAAATGACAAGAAATTATATATATGCAACACACAGAAAATGATTTTTCCTGTCCACATGAATTATCTTTAATCTTATACTATTTGGCCCATTATTAACTTCAGTATTAATCAAAAATAAAAATCCTTGAAGTAACTAAACTGAAAAGCTTTACAAAAATGGCGATTATCTTTCCCTTGAAAAATAGTCAGGTACTGACATCAAGCGTAAATTTTATTTGGTTATTTAACTAATTTCTTATGCACTTTGGAGTACTTCATCAGGAATGGAGTTAAATATCAATTTGAGAACATTGTAGTAGAATGACGTAATACTTAAACTGGCATTAATGGAATCGATGTTAACCTGATAGTGCATATCGGATTCCGACGTCACACGTGCTTCATTGTTAATCTGTGTTATGTAACATCTGTCATAACCTACTTTCGTGTTTTAGGTCTTTTATCTATGCTAACCACAGATGGTTTAGAATAAGACCTTGATATCTGCTTGATTTTGACGTCAAAAATATTTTGTTCATTGTCTTTTCGGAAGCTCCTTTAAGCTTGGGAATATCCGTGGGTCGAAGTCACATAAAAATTAAATTTTAATAATAATTTTAATTAACCATTTTTCTATTAGTAATACAATTTATATTACAGTTTTATTATACAAACTATAAATAAACTAATAAAGAAAGTTAACTAGTCACATACGAAGTTTTTTTTTCCCTTTTGATGCAACATAAGACGCGAAATTCTATCTACGTTCTAAAATGATATCATATTAAAATGTTTTTTTTTTTTTAAATAAAAAAATTGAACAAACAATGTCATTTTATTTTGTAGTATTCTGTATATTATTATTAAAGTCCTAATATGACAAGCTGGATATCCTACGAAGAAATATGAAAATATTTCTTTCATTCTTTCCACTTAAAAAGATTAATTTTTTGTTTTTCTTCCATTATGTTATTAAAATAATAATTTCTTTCGATAAAGTGAAGTCGTTTCTACTGCAATTTGACATATTAGCGAATAAAATTGTGTCTATTCATCTTATATATTTTTAGTTTTCAAAGATTTCGAGATGGTTTTCAAAATATTGAGCGTTTTTGTTCCTTTAATTTTGGACACTAGTGCAGAGTATCTAGGGGAAAAAAAGTACAAGAAAATGCGGAAGACAAGAAAGTTCAAAAATAGACATGTTCAACATATACAGCAGAAGAAGGTCAGATGTCAAGGCTAGATCATTTTCGAGATGGATGTGAAACTTAGTACATGAGTGGGCAGTGTCTAACATGGCCTTTTCACATTAATATTAGACTTGTTTGGATTTACAAGCCGATGAGTAATATGAGACGTGTCTGCCACCGAGATGAAATATATGTTTGGCTTGAAATTTATTGAAATAACTACAATAAATATTCAATAGCTATGAAAGTAATTTTTACTAAAAGAAATAACATAATAAATGCTTATAAATTATTTTGAAACGAAAGAAGAAATCATTAGTTATACGTTCGTTCAATAATTCAAGTGATATATTGTTAGTATTCCAAAAATTGTCTTTAATATGATTTTGCAAAAAAAAAAAATAATAATAATAATAATAATAATAATTGACTTAAACACGAATAATTTATTTTTCCATATTTCAGCTGCTTTTAAGTAAGGACTTTCTCATTTTACTAAACTTAAATTAAGGTACTATACTCTTCGAATTAAAAAAAAAAATGGATAAAAACAGTATCCCAATAACAGATAAAGCACTTTTTAAGTTAACTGATTTCGCTATACTTATAAAAGTAAACCAATTTAAAAAAATCCGGAAGTCAGCTTGAATTAATATTCGCAGTCCAGCCATTCTGTTAACTGTACAAAAAAGTCATTTTCTATAAACTTGTTTATTTATACAACAAGCAGATAAGAGATCACCACACACTTAAATTATAAAGAAGACAGACATCGCGGGTTCCATTCTGTCATTATCGCCGGAGGCCAACCACCGTCCAAACAGCTCTCTGATGTTGAACAACTGTAAGTCCACTGGGGCGGCCTATTTTCGAGTTCGTACCAGATACAAGAGTAAAAGGAGAGCATAACGCCAAACGCGTGTCGACAACTTCGAAAGAGCAGCTGCTCTTTCAGTTGTCAGGCATAATGAGCGGCAGACTGAATAGTAGCAGCACTATTGGCCTTAGCTACGACTGGTGTACTAATAACCCGAGGCTAACACGTGCCTTCTAGTAAGGGATACGCAACCGGCATTTCTCTACCTTCCCCCCCCCCACGCCTCCCAACCTAACAAAAACGTACTTTTTCAGTACGGTGCAGCTGCGATAGCTTCATATTTACAAAACAACAAGAAGTAGTAGGAAAGACAAGAAAAAAAAAAAAGACTGCGCCAATACCTAACAATACTGGGTGTGACCAAAATGGGTCGCAAAACTTGTCTGTCTGCACCTGAAATACTGTACGACCCAAAAGCACTAAAAAGACTGTCTTTTTGATACTTCCAATTAAAGCAGGTTCTTTAACAACGCCCAGCCATGGCGATGTGCAGAGTGAATCAAATACTGTAATAATCAACGATCTCTAAAAATATTACGAAATTATCAGTCAAATTTTATTAACTTCGCAGACCCAACTTAACTGTTCGTTTCGCATTATATCTCGACATTACAATCGAATTAGAATCCTGTTCTTTGTTATCTGTATCTATATTTAGAAATTGCGAGTATTAAGCAAATACTTTAAGTCAGTCACGGGCAAAATGATTGGCGATTCACAATATAACCGACGATAAAGAAATGACATCAATCACTAGGAGCTCGACCTTCAGTTCGAAAAGCAATAAATTCTCTTAATTATATACATGTCTAGAAAAGCAATAAGAGAAATGGAACAATTATTTTTGGTGTCCATGACGTCTCGGAAAAAAAAAAAAAAGTCAAAAGACTACGTGAACTTAAATAGTAAAGAAAACTGCACAGTAGTAAAAGGCAGAATGGACTTTTGTACAAGTCATGCAAATCTAATTGTGTGAACAATTAGATTTGCAAATAACAGCATACGAAGACAAAATGGCGATATATCATTACCAATGGAGAAATTTAATCCCCGTTAGTGTTTTTTTATTTATTTATGTACTCCGAAACAGAATAATAAAATGCATTCTAATCTTTTAAATACATGCTTTTACCAGGTTTCCAATTTTGTTTTAGTTTACACTTTTATTAACTACAAATAGTTAATCAAACTATAGACTTAATTGGAATTACATAAAAATCCAATTGGCGAAATTAATTTGCAATCATCTCATTCAAAATCACTGGTCATTAATAAAAATATACTGTTCACTAAATGTTATTTACTGTTTGAAGTTGTTAATCGGTGATACATTCAGTATACGAACTATGATTTAAGGTGTAAAATTTTATATGCAACTGCTATGAAACATTCGTAATATGCTCTACTGGTTTTGATGCATAACAAAGGTAGAGGTGGCTATTTCAATACAAGCAGGGTTCGGTTCATAAATTGTATAATATTCTTAGGGTGAATTTTGGAGAGGAGGGGGGGGGTAGTGCTTTGTGATAGCATGTAAAAATAGGGACTGAAGAGGTATAAAAATATGTCACATAAGGGAAAAAAATTCGTTTTGAAAAATTATTTTTCTTCTCTAAATATTTTTTTACATATTTTATTCTTAAATGGATTTTATTTTTCTCTAAAATTCGATTTCTGTGTCAATATGTAATCAAATACCGCAATAATAAACGATATCTCAAATATATTAAGTATGATTCAGAAATCAATCAAAGTTTATCATTAACTTCGCAGATCTAACTTAAAATGTTCCCTAGGCATTATATTCGACGTTGCAATGGAATCAGATTTCTGTTCTTTGTTATCTGTATCTATATTTGGAAACTGCGTGTATTAAGCAAATACAGTACTTTAAGTCAATCACTCACTGCTATATGTCCCACGTAGCGGTGAGTTTGAGGCTATCTGGTGTGAAGTGAAGGCTAACAGGATGAAATATATGGTAGGGTTGTTGCTACAGGGCCGGAGGTTCAGTTACAGGGGACGATGAAATTCATGGCAAATTACCCTGATGAATGTTAAACGAGTAATCAATATGGGTGAGTTTAATTATCCAAACATTGAAGACTTTTCAATCTCGTGAAAAGAATGAAACAGAATTTATTAAGTGCTTTCAGGCAGCATGTGAAAGAAGGAACTCGAGGTCAAAGAGTGCTAGATTGGATCTCGACCATTTTACCGCCAGTTGGTGACTGTGATCATGTCGTACTTTCCAGGGATGTAGCTAATTATACTGATGTTCCAATTAGGGCAGGCTGCATGCTGAACTACAAAACTGGAAATTACAACCAACTTAGGCGAATACTATCGTTGGTCCCATGGTATCAGTTACTGAATGGGAAAGATCTGGGTTCCAAGCAGATAAAGAAGCTGTGGAAAGAGTTACGGAGTTACGAAGACTATATCAGGATTATGGAATGTAGATTGTGAGGACAAATTGCGAGTATGTGAACTACAAATTCTGGTCAGTAGGAGAAAGACGGGTGATCTGATAGTCTACAAACTTCTTAGTGGGTGTTATAGGATATCGTCTGGTGAAATTTTTCGTTATAAAAGAGGTGGGGAGAGAATGCGAAGCATCAATGGAAGTTAAGTTCGCGGTTAAAAGCTAGATTTTTCTCTCACAGAGTAGCGGGTGATTGGAATAGTTTGCCTGTTGAATTAGTGAGTGCATTTACTGTGAATGAGTTTAAGGGAATGTATGACAGACTGTATTCTTGTTTTAATATAAAGCAAATTACAATGCGTGATTTGCTTTTCTACAGCTATGAACTTTTTAAATGACGTTTCTGAAAGAATATGAATTTGCACAAAATGAATAACCAGTATATGGTACAGATTTTCTTTTATGAAAAACTTGAGTTTCCAGGAATATCCTCCGTATGAGACCAGCTAACTCACCTATAAAAGCACTAATAATGGGTTTTCGAGCTTTGGATAGGATCCATGTTTTTCCAACGAAAGATCAAAGAAGTGGTGCAAAAATTATAGTAATAATTGCTCATGAGAAAAATAAACATATACAATAGCGTTAACAGAATGAAACAATCATTGGGTTAGATAAGTATGGATATAATAAATTAAATATATTAAAATAAAGAATTATTATACGTTCATCTATTAAAAGCCTCTATACTTCAGTCAGTAACGATGATTCCCTTTAGATGAAAAAAAAAAAAAAATCATGTTCAGATTCCGAAGAACCTTCGGGATTTAAACACGAAGAACTTTTATGGGTCTTTTCAAACGAAGGTGAGTCAGCCGATCACAGATGGAGATCATAGGATTTTTTCTTTCTGAAACTAGGTTTTTGATCCTGGAAAAACAGACAAACCAGCCTGAGAACACAAGCGACTGAGTGAAGTAAGACTATGGGAAATAATAGGTTTAACTGCATGTCAAAACATTAGGTTTGTATGAAGCTATGATAGGCCAGAGACAAGTTAAGGGGTTTGATTGGTTGATTGTTTTGGATTTACAGCCGACGTAAAAAAAAGGCTATGAGGCCAGTGTATTATGTAAATTGTGTATGTTCTGATGGCTGGCTGGTTTGTCTGTTAGGCGGGATGAAATACCCGAGTTTCATTGAATAAGAAATGAATACGAAAGCCCTTGAATAAGACCGGCTAACTCACCTTCAACTAAAGCCCCTTTCAGTCGTAGACTGTCACCCTTCAATTGGAAATGAGACCCGAGTTCGATTCTCGTCATGAGGCGAGGAATTTTTTCACAGGCTTTTTCAGATGAAGACGAGTTCGGCGGTTATAGAAGTAGTAGGTCTCTCTCTCTCTCTCTCCCAAAACATCGTAAGAAGTTTTCCCTCCCTAAAACCTGTCAAACGACAGGAGGAACATCCGCACTTGGCAAGCAAAAATACATTTGTGAATTTATGTGTATTGTCACACAATCGTTGTGTGTCGCGATAAGTCCTGCCACTCCATGGAGGTGTCCTATAAAGATAATAATAAAACATCATTTTTTATACCATACATGCGAAGACAAGTTCAATTAACCAAGAAAATCCTTTCTTCGAACATATTAGTGAGAGATGTGGAACCAACATGGCTCCTGCATAACACAGACAAAAGTAAATAAATAAATAAGTGCACGTGCACAGTCTCCCATCCATGTGAGTGAATAAAAAAAAAGTAATTTATTTATTGTTGTTGTGTGGGAATCGCCATATTTTGAAACATAGAGATGAACGAATTCAGTTCTTCAGAATTCATTGGAATACAGTAATTTATGTATTATGTAATTTATCATAACCAGTCGTGAGTACGACAATGGAAAATACGCTATTTCAATTGAACTTTTAAAAATCAATAACCTGTTTTGAAACACAAGTCATTTGTCGAGAATTGTAATTCGCAACAAAAACAAATACTCCACACTGACTGATGACGATGTTTAGGAAACAAAGCGATCGAAGCTTCTCGGTATAGCGAAAATAATGAAGGTACTTTATATAAATAACAATCATTCATATATCCGACCAAACCTGACTTCTCATTATAGACAGCACTCTCCACATCAGACTTTTGTGTGTGTGCGCCACAGTATATAGTTATGTTGTATATACAATAACCGAACTTATTACATAATTATATTATATTATATTATTTATTTATTTCATTTTATTTATTTTTTTTTTATTTTCCCCTGATGCGTGACTTGCCTTTCACTAGGCATCAAAAGCGTACTTTCGGCGGTTATGCAAATATTTGAAAAGACTGAACACTTTCATTATCTTTAAATAAAAAATAATAATTTTAACTCACATCTAATACACCCCACTGCCAACTACTACTGCAGAATATATTTTCTTTTGTTAAAAGTCTGCGCGTTTGACAAATCATATAATTTCGTTAGAGAATAAAGCGTAGCAAGCAGTGTAAATAAGTATTTCGCGTGTCAAACAAAAAACGTTTTCTTAATTAAAAAAAAATGCTCCATTATTAATATTAAAACTACTTACATAACAAACATTTTAATCCTTGCAAGAAGTGTAAAATTATCACCACACTTCTCAATTTTAGGAAGAATGTCAAGAATAGGAAGACATTTTGTTTCGTTTAGATACAAAACAAAGCACATTAAGGTGAAGAATGAACCGAACGATTTATTTCGATAATTAATCCGATATACTTAAATCAGGCTTACTTTTATTATCCTAGAGATCACTGAAAAGGAAAATCTCGAAGATTACGAAATCATTATGGTTTCAATTGTCATGTGATTCAGTCAGACTTTTCGAAAAGTCAGTGTCTCGTAAACATCTAGTAGCCTTCATCTCTTTTCAGGGAGACAGAATAATAACGTAAGTCCGGTGAATAAATTTCGTTTTGAAGTTTGAAGAAGCGTGTTGAATTATTTCTTCAGAAATGATGCAATCATAAGGCAATTCGAATACACGCTTCTATTCATGAGATGTTTAAAAATCGATACAAAAATCATCTTGTGAAGGGCGTTTGTAGTTTTTTAAACAAGAGACATCTTTTTCACTAGATGATGACAGAGAGAGATGATATATGTGTACGACTAGAATGAAAACATTTCCTAAGACTACTTGAAATGAAAACACGAGAATGGTGGAAATAGGGAAGATATACACACGATAATTTATTTGACATGGACTTTAAAACTTGAAGAAAATTATGAAATTGCAAAACAATAACCTAATCAAAATGCTGGTACAGACATTAATAAATAAATAAATAAATAAATATTAGTGAGATAAACTAGACGACCTTGTTCTCTGATCAGACGCTATCTAATACAAATAAAAACAGTACTGTAAATGGTTCGTTATAAAGCGTGTATTTAGGGCTGTACATGTTTTGATTGTTGGAAGAAACAAGGTTTTCAAAGAGAAACGATAATAACTTAGAGAGCTACAAGATACAAGAAATTCGTGAACACAATGCCTGGACTAACACCCAATTCCTCTTACCCTAAATTGACTGCTTCCCTATCCGTTTCCTTTCTGCCTGATCTACATTAGCTTTGAAGCACATCGAATAGCACATCTTTTCTTCCCAAAGAGCTAATTATTTCCAGACAATCTCCTCCTCTCCCCCTTAAGTCCCACGGATCTGTATATTGAGAACTTCTCCATAGGCAGAACAAACCAACCCAGCCAATTTCGGCGAGTGCTGTTCTGTAGGAACATGATAACGACATCAGTATCAAACACATTACAGTCTAGGATTAGAAGCGTGACGGGGTAATAAAGTTCGCCGACCAAATCTCCGTGGAATTCTCCTTGGAAGAGGGCCTGTATTACCACGTGCTAGAGGGTTGTCATGTTGATCTCGGCATGTAAAATGCACGATGGAGTCCTAAACGAGACACAGTGCGGGAAGAGCAAATTGTTATTCTCATCTGACAGCATTCGATGCTAACAGTATAGAGTGACTTATGTGACAAAATAGGCTACAGAAGACGCCGGAGATCGTCGCTCCATCTCCGGGTCAAGTAGACCAAAGAAAACTTTACACGCTTTGATCGGATTCCTTCCTTTTTTTTCCTTCCCAGGATATCATACATTTTAATACGTTACCTAACAATACAAAATATACTATTCGATATCTTTAGAAATTATGCACATAGAAAAAAAAAAAAAAAAGAAGAAGAAGAAGAAGAAGGAGGAGAGAGAGCACCTTTAGTTAAGAACTACCATTTAGTCGTAAGCATATAAGACTTTAATTTTATGTAAATGTTATTAAACAGAGATGTTCAAAAATATGACCTATTACACGATGTACAAAAATTAAAATCGCAAATTTTTACATCAGTTACAGAAAAACACGGTATGAAAGATAATTGAAAATTATCTTTCATACCATGATTTCATAATTGAAAGAGACGTGAAACATTCATAAAACAATCATTAAACCAAAATGACTGGATAAAAATTTCAAGTTTTGGACAACATATATATACGATCATGACAACAATACACACTCTCAGAATGCCTACTAGAGTACTGATCTCCACAACATAAAAAAGAAAATTAGTATCAGATGAATGGAAACTTTAAAGTAAAAATATCTTCAAAAAGCCAACAGGAGATGCTAGAGTTCTTTAATATATGATTCTAGGTGAAATATCATAGGACAATCCAATGAATAATTACAGTAATATAAAGTATCGAGACCAAGTAAAATGCAAGAAAAGATGTCATTAATAAGAAAATTCTGATTGGATGATGTAATTATTATTAATCTTACTTAGAGTTTGTATAAAATTAATTTTCTTTTATTTGTAATATTATATTTTTAATTTAATTTTTAAAATGAAATTAAATGTTTAACCACAAGAGGTCAGGCTAGACCGGTTAAGTAGGTCTAGATATCTAAGATGAAAAGCCAAACGGCTATTTTTCGGGCGACTTTAGGTCTAGATATGTTGTGCTAGTTGCTGTAATAATGCAGTGTTGTATATTCCTAAAGATGACCTTAAAGTTCAAAACGTAGAATTTTATTATTAGTTTTTATCTCAAGCGTTTAATTTCATTAAATGAAAGAATAAAAGCACAATTATTTTAAATATCGAATAGAAATTTCACTTTAATTCGAATGCATTCCAGACATAATAGTGCCAGATTTTCCATTTAGTTTAATTACTAAATATCACCACGCCATTATTTACTTTCTTTTTAAGCAGAGTAACCTGCTCTTTTCATGAACGTGTTGTTCCATGGATAGATAATCATTAAAGTAAATGGCGGATTTCACAGACTCCTGATTAGGTTTTCGGTAAATTTCTTCCACAAATGCTGATCACGCAGTTCCTCCATATTAATAAATTCCAACAGATAAGCTCAGCAACTTGAATGGATCAAGAAAAGATTTCCGTTGTCAGAATGATTATAATTCAAATCTTTTTTGGTTGCGTGGATTTACGGCCCAAGCAACTAGGGCTGAGCCAGCGTATTATGTCTGGAAATTGCATGTGTTCTGACTTTACTAGCATAAAAATATTACATACGAAGTTGTCTCAGCATTTAAAAAGCTTTCTCTGTCCATATGCTACTTCTAATTTGAGTATCTGCATATTCTTTACAGATTCAACAAACCGATTCAATAACTCTTAGGTCCACTTTCAGGAGCACAGAAAATCTCTGTTTTGTGCTTTTTCTACGGACAATAACTACTCTTAGTCAATCCCTCTTTGCTCTTCTATTTCATAGTACAAACTTCAATTTCCTGTCTTGGCTATAAGTAAAATTGACTTTTTTTTTTTTTTTGACAAAAATGATGGTTCGGTGTGAAAATTAGAATTCCGTTCATAGTTAAGGTAAATATGCATGTTATATTCATATGGCCAATGAATGTAAAGTCTACTGCATTGAAGCTGAGGTGGAAAATAGGCTTAAGGAGAACTCAATCCTTTATCTCATTAAAGGCTTTTAATGAGATAAAGGATTTTTTCCGCATGAGAAGCCTTTTAACAGGCTTTATTAAGTGACTACTAGGCAGGTATCGATCTCGATGTGAGAAGGTAAATCGATCCAAAGTCCGAAGGTGTGAAATAGCATCAACTCAAAGTCGCTGAGGTTCTTAGTTTTTTTTTTTTTTTTAACATAATGAATTACTTAATTTAGGAAAATGTAGAAAGCGCGTTTTCTTGTGGTATTCTTCCTGAATAATTCTAAAACTTACCTTTTAACTCTAAAAGTAACTCATTGACTCTGTTTAATAAAACAGAGTCAATAAGAGTTAATTTCTCTGGCCTATTATTTGTTTCGCGTTCTGAAGGTGAAAATGCCGTATCTCAAAATTACTTTATTATATTAATGCGTCAACTGGACGATCAATTTCTCAATCAGCGAGCGATAAGAAGCAATGATAAAGACAAACGAGACATCTTTGGATCATTTATTTATAAATGTACTAATGATCTCTATAAAAATAAAGGGGATCGTTAGTACAGTAAAAAGTTGTTTACAGCAAACCTTCAGCGGTTCCTTCAAAAAAAGAAAAGTGGACGGTCGAATAGTTTCATACATATAAAGTGGGATCGCGTGCGGTACCAATTGGTTCATTAAAATGAAGGGAGGGTGGAGATTGTTCTTTTGATTCTAATTACAAGTCTGTTATGTCTACAAAATGCGCGTGTACTCTGATGATTAGTTTGAATGTATTTGGGGGGGTGGGGGAAAACTAAGGTAATAAACCTGGGTGGTCGAGTGGGCAGCATCTCCGGTATCCAACATAGTCGCTGGCTCCAATTTTATCGTAGATGTTTGTTTGTCTTTAAGTGGCCGATGCTTTTCAGCACCCAGTATGAGACAACTACCCTGATAACAGTTCAGCAAAATTTTGCTCAACTGGCAAGAGGTGCCTCCATCATTCCTTCTATATACTACTGCATAAAAGGAAACCACGACTTTAGGGTAACCTGCCAGATCTAGCACACTGCTTGGTCGGTTCCACTACTAACACCCAACCAAGAAATTTGCGTTGGTGATTGGGAAAAAGATGTAGAAACGTTATCTTACTATGGTATATTTTACTGGCAATGATGTAGCAATGTGTGTGTAGGGAGGGGGAGGCGAGAATAAATAAAAAGTAATCGTTCAAGAATTGCCAAACGATAATGAGTGGTACACCTAAATAATTATACTACCAAAAACATGGAAATAAAATGCTTTCTCCATTATCTTGAACAGGTTACTGAAACAAACTGAAATCGGAAACAAAGCTCTATCTATGCGTCCCAACAGTTTGGATTTGGGAGGAAAAAACCAAATAAGCAATATTTTAGTGCGCCGAACCTCAGCGTGTATATAAAGAAGATAACAATGTTTTGCGTACGAAAAAATAAAAAAATTCTGTAATTTGGTTAAAAAAAATCGGTTTAATAACATTTTAATGAGGATCAATATTTGCTCTTAGCGACAAAAGTCAACCACTAAGCAAATAGAAATTTGGTTGCTAGCATACGCATACACCACATATACATGTCATTTTATGTGATGGTAATGACTTGCATAAGATAAAGTTTTCTGATAATGTAGTAAAAATGTTTTTCTGCAAATCACTACATTATAGACAGAAAATCTTGAGAGAGGATGAAATTTGTATTATGAATAATTATATACATATGACAAAACCAGAGCGTCTCAAATGGAAAATGGGAATGATTACAACCGAACTTAATTATCTGTGTGTATTCTAATTTTACTTTTTTTTTTCTAACTTTTTTATTCTGACCCATGACATTTTAAGAAGCTTTACTGCACGTCAATGACGAATCGTGTGGTGCGTGTTATGAACGTGGGCAGCTCCCAGAAATAACAAGTACTCAGTTATGTACAATACGAATCAACATTTGCAAAAACGGACTCCATGAAAATAAGCTTCGATCTTTGTTAATCGAAAAACATCTTTGAAATATCTAAGATCAAGTGGTCTTGCTTCACATCTTGGAAAAATTATTACTGAACGGTTATTACATGATCCTTTAGACTTAGAAAAAAGATTTTTTTTTTGCATCCTATTAATTGTAATGGTCATTTTTATTCGGTATATGCACAGAATTTTCACCTAGCGGAAGATCCTCGATAAATTCAACAGTGAAAGGCTGCTTCCTTAGCAAACATCTCTGCAAGTCACATTTCATCTAATTTCTTTCAAATTTGGAATAAAATTCTTACAATGTTTAAGGTCTCCATAGAAATTCTTCCACGGAAAATGCAGGGAAGGGTTTCAGGGGATCCTATCTATGCGTCTCATCTCTACAAGTCATGGTTTTCGATCGAATTTGAAATTCAGTTATTTCTTAGGTTGCTTAAAGTCATCTACGAAATTCATTCCAACCACAATGAAGGAGGGTCGCTTCCTCTTCAGAACACCTGTACAGATTACATCGTTCAACTGTTTGCCGATAATATTTGGAATCGAGTTGTCTTATGTTGATTAAGATCCCACTACAATTTCCGCAAGGGTGGACAAAATTCATGAGTAGTTTACAACGATATATCAAATCATTCAACCGATTTCAACTAGATATTGGACTGCTTTACCTACTTCATATTAAAAAAAAAAAAAAAAAAGGTGATAACTCATAAAAACACATGCTAAAAAAAATGAGACAAGTACCCAGAAGGCAACGAGGGTGTTGGCCGCCATTTAATTATTAAAACGCGGCTCGCTTTTTTAACACATGAAGTGTTTTTTTTCTCATTAAATGCAGCTATGTCGACATCATACTCACTACTGATACGAACTGGTACTTGCTGATGAGTTGCACCCATTGTTTCGTGTGAAAGTAATTGACCAACAGACCGTTGCCCCGACTCTAGACGTTTACTTTTCATATGAAGAGCATTACAAGTAAGCATTTTAGGTCATATAGCATGTCTACACAATGCTATCGTTCTTTCCATAGTTTGCGTACCCAAGACACATATTTCCTCATAAATACACGACTGAATTTAACAATACGCTAAAACATTATCTTTCAAAAAGAAAACTATTTGGTAACGGTAATTTATTTATAAGATGAATGTAATCAGTTGAACACCACCACCACCACCTTTATTGTACCAGAGAACTCTCAGAACCTAACTGCTTGTGCATGCTATTCTAGGTCAAAATTTTTCGACATTCTAAGTATTGCTCAACTGAATTGTGTTGCATGAATTTAAACTCACATATTTAAGTCTTTAAATTATAGTTCAGATAAGTTTATATTTACTTTTTTAATTATGTACTTGTTATCTACTATACAATGGCTTGAATACCGCATTCTAATAATTATTGTGCAGAATAAACACAGCGCACAAATACAGTGCATTCATGGCCGAATGATTGAGTGGGAGTGAAACAATAACGCTGTACCTAAATTGTTCAAAGTGTAAGCGCTCTGATCAAACTGAGTATATACGGAATTTTTTTCTTTTATTGTTAGTAAACTCATTTAATTTTTTTTTTTTTCAAATCATTCCAATTAGCCAGAATATCATTATCTTCAGTTTTTATATTGTTATTTCTTTTATAGTACTTTTACCTCAATTTATAACTTTTTTCTTAGTAGCCTCCAAAAACATTTTGCGGCCTACATGATATTTGTTTTATATTCTTCGAACAATCCATCCATATTTGTATATTCTTTGAGGAATTTCTTCTTTTCTGAACTGCTTCTTTATCTCAGAATCTGGCAATTCAACTATTATTTATTTGTTTGTTTTGTTTCTGCAGACAATTTCACTATATGTTTATTACCCCGAAGTTTCCAAGAGGATTTTTTGACTGTTTTTCTTTCCGCAAAACAGGCAAACCGGCCAGAAGAACACACGCAGTTTACAGACTTAATACAATAACCTCATATCCATAATTCCATTTACAAACGTCTCTTGGGATTTTGTTGTTAAATCTCTAATGCTTAGTTCTGGTTTCTGATAAGCGGAATCATTTCACACTGAGCAATGAACATTATTTAACACTTAAAGGGATGCGTGGCTGCATCTCATTCAGAAAGGCATACTGCCAAAATCATCGAATAAAAAAATAACAACAGAAAAAGCGCACAATGCCAAAAAAAATAAAATAAAATAAAAGATGCTATGCATTTCAAGAATTCCATGAGTTTTTCATTCAGAACCGGATATTGTCAAAAACATAGACAATGAAAATAAAAATTTCACCCCAATGACAAAACATTTTCACCCCCCCCCCACAAGCTGTATAACGATAATAACTTCCGCTATAGTTCCATATGATCGAGCTATTTATATCACAAATTGATTTAAAAATCATAACGTAAGCAGAACAAGACATTATAATACTAATTAATGGAAGTCACTTTACGTAAAAGTTGCGTATTTGTAGAATTTTCAGCTGTTTAATAGCCATTCTCAATAGCAATAGTATGTATTACTACTGCTAAATTCATTCCATTGCTAATCAGTAAGGAAGTGCAAATTTTGAATAAATATGCTCAGATAAACTCCTCTATGGTACTACACATTTCGTCTACTCTCACACAAGTAGACTAAACATGATTCTTTAGTAGTTTATAGCACATATGCGATGAAGTCACTAAGCTTTCGTTTTTATGATTGCAGCTCACATTTTATTTTTCAAACCGCTTGCAACTGGCTATGAGCCAGATCGGTGTCATTAAACTTTGGAATAAATATTACGCCATTTATAAGATTTGCGATGAACTATTTTTCCAAACGATGTATGGTTGTCTTACACATGCTGCTACAAGCAAAGTCTGAACATCATAGCACAAAAAAATCACTCTTTTTAACACTCATAAATAACACGTTTATTATTTAGCATAAATTTAGTCACGCTGAAGTTTCGCTAAAGAAATAAACATTTTTTTTTTAAATTCTTTTTAATACAAGGGCTTGGGTTCATTCACCTATTTGGTCCTTCCCTCTTATTTTTATGTTTGATGGTGGTCCCAAATATGCAAGGTTAATGCACCTATAGTACTTAGGGAGAAGGTCGGGAAGTAAAAGAAACTCATCAACATTAGATTTGAATATCTGTCAACATTTTTACAAAAGATATTTTTCCGAAGGTTGAAAATAGAAGAAAATTTGGACTAGAATAAGAAATTTAAAAGCAAGCGGAGGATTACGTGCCAGTCCTGAAGAAATATTCCATGAAAAAAAAAAAAAAAAAGGAAGCAGAAACTGAACGTCCCAGCAATGGGGAATATTGAGACTTAAATTCTTATCCTGGAACCTTTTTAATTAGAGAATGTCTTTTCTTACCTGTGGAACATCCAACAACCATGAAAAATCCTTATACGTCTTTTGTACACTGATTATTATTATAACTGGGAGATCGCGTAGTTTAGAGGGTCTTCTCCATAGTGAATAGGCCTCATCGCAGGAGGCCCCCCCTCTATTCTCTAAAATTTACGATCTCCCAGTACACACACACTGCCTACGCCACAATCTACCATAAAATGAATTCACAGTATTTTTGTCTGTCGTGTTAATTGAGACACTTACAATTATAGCTGGTTTTCAAATTAGTTCGCAAATCGTTTGGAAGTTCAGCATATAAAATAAATAAATACACTTTGTCTGATAACTTCATTCTAATATCACGATTTTCTAAATTTTAGGTTAAATATATTTGTCTATTTATATACTGCGAATATTCTAATTTATAAATCATACAGCAATATAACACATCATGTTTTAAAAAAAAAGTACAGATAGGATAGATGGCGCTAACGATGTTTCTTTTTATCGTGAAAATACCCACCTGAATATTCATAGCGTTAGGCCGGAAACACTTCAGGTATTTTTGGCACAACTTCACTAGAGGCGAACACAATTCAGCTGTCCTTTGAGGAATGCAGGTATCTGGCTACAGCTAACTATAAATGACAGACGTATATTTTACTTCCGGTGCCAATGGCAGAGTTTGGTTTACTTGTTGAACAACACGCAACGACGTAGTGAAAAAACATTTATAGTCGTCTGCTGAAGCGCGTGTCTCCGTCCCAAATAGGGTAAGGTGGCATAAAATGCTTAACAAACACATGTTAAAGATGTAGCGTATAATATGTTTGCTTAGTATAAATAAAGACAGAAAATCTCTCTCTCATTTTAAGTTTCACAAGTAAGAGTTCTAAAGAAAATACGACAACAGTTCATTTTTTTTTTCTAAAATAGTTCAAAACGTGATAAGTTTTCCACCCTCCCCCATGATTTACTGATTTACTTTTTAATAATTTAAGTCAGAAAATTGATTTTCGTCTTACATAGGAACAGGACACTATGTCCGGACATTACAAATTATTATTATTTTAAGTGTTGATGGAACTATAAAAACACACTTATCAGGTGCCCTATTTATGTTAATTTTATGATTTATTACAGAGGAGTCAATTTGCTGGGATTAGAATCCAGGAATTACATCAAATTCTTGGAATCGGATAAGCACTAGACATACAGTTCATGGAATCAAACCAATATTCCCTCTTCATATAGCTTTAATGATTGTTTGTTCCAGTGGCGTAGCTGGGGGGGGGTCAGCCCCGGGCGGCATTTTTCACGTGAGACACTTTATTTTTTCGACGATTATTCTATTTCTGTTAACTTAATCTTAATTACTAAGTTAAATTAACTTAGTAATTTTATTGCTTAATTAATAATTAGTTTTCAACAACTAATTATTAATAATAATTAGTTTCCAACAACTATACTTACAACTAAAATAAACATAAGCATAGTGTTTTAATTTCTTTTCCTACGTCTTAACTTTTTGTAATATTTTTGGTGTGTATGGAGAGGGGCGGCAAACTCGGGGACCACCCAGGGCGACAAAAGCTCTAGCTACGCCACGGTTTGTTCACTTACTTTTGAAGCTACAACACCATCCGAATCTCAACTATTTTATCTGCATGCTTATCTCAAAATTTTGGGAGATAATACGATTAGCTGTTCACAGTTTTTTTTTTTTTTTAATGATTCACGTAACCCTGTATTTGAATCAAAAAATATTAACCACTGTTTTCTTTGAACTCTAATAATGTGTTTTCCTGTTTATTCAGCGACCGAGACACGTGTGTAAACACATATTACCTGATTCATGTCAGTTTTGAATGTTGCCAATCGATCTTTTCTTCTCTTCTCTTCCTGATGATGTCCTTGAAGAAATACAAGTATACGTGTATATGGGTTAATATTCAGATGTTTTTAAGGGAACGTGATTAGATAAACAAAATTATTGTATATTATGTTAAACTCACTTGTGGTGAGTTTGAATGAAGAGGAATGAGTCGAACAGTGAACGCAGAATCGATGCTCATTGATTTCTTGTGAATTATGGAATTTTGAGAAGGTGAGGGACCTAAAGGTACAGATGTTTGTAAAAGAGCCTTGGATTTGAAACTGAATATCACTATACCAGAAAATGAAGTGAGTTAGTAAGAGAAACAAAGAGGGATCATTTAACAATCTGATTAGTCTGGAGTATGCCATCCCAGATGAAACAGTGTTCCATATTATGATGTAGTTGGGATATTTGTAAAAGTTAGTAATTCAGATGAGAAGTAGTATCTATAGAGGGAAAAAAAAAAAATTTTTTTGCATGCTAAAACAGTTAGAGATGTGATGTTTTATGACAAGTGGAGAAGCTTAAAATTCTATCAGTCAACAATGACACAAGCATGGCATACAGAGTGGAATCAAGTTAAATCTATAACACAACTGGTTCCTGCCTTTTTCAGGCCATTGTTGCCTATACATATATCCATTGGTTTTTGTGTATGTGTTTTACAGTGGTAGCAAAGAATCCAAAAAAAAAAAAAAAACTAGATGCCCTGTGTCCTGTTCATACATGTCATTATGTTGACATGATTCATGCTCCCCAGGTTGTAGTACGATTTATACACTTCGAGAGTCTAGGTAAGAAGTGTACAAATCATACTACAACCTTGGGAGCATGAAGCATGTCAAGGACATGCTTCATGCTCCCAAGTTTTCATTTTTACATGACATGTAAAAATGAAAACTTTCAAGGTCAATAAAAAAAATAAAACAGATACCAGACTTGTTATACTGTGTGCTTCTATTTGTACTAAGTATACAATGGAAAAATAATCCCCGTAAAGAAATACTGTTTTGTTTAGGAATTTAAAAGTTTCGTGATTCTGTAAAACTTGAAAGAAAGAAATCTAAAAATATTTATATAAACTGAAGACTGGTTAAAGTAGCAACGTCAGCAAAATAATATAGGGAGCAGAAGGTACTGTGAAATGGAAAGCAAGTTCATCCTATTTATTAAGAGTTTTGTTCAAAGAAGCTTACATTTTACAATTTGTTTGCAGCACTCTTAAATAATATTCACAGAATTTACATGGATTTTTTTATACCTTTCTTGCAACAAGTCTTCGTTGGGCACTATAAGGGCTTTCATAGAACTTGCCGCACCTTGGTGCTTTCATTGGATATGCTAGTTATTCCATTGATGTGGCAGTAAGACAGTTATGAACAGGAGTTGATGGGCTGCAAAAAGTTTGCATGCAATGCTGCACTAAATTTTTTTTTCATGTGAATCCCACCCGCAAAAGTCAAAACTTATCATACGGTTAGTAGCATGAATGGGCTACAGGTTACTTTGTGCCACTTTCAGATCTCCAAATAAACAGGGTTATAAAGGTAAGATTTTGTAATAAATGGCTGGTGAGACATGTGAATTCAACTTTTATTAATATCAAACCTCTATGAAGAAAGACTTATCATGGGTGGCCCACAATAAAGATCACTAAAACATGTCTTAAAGGTATTTACAGTTTCTGCATTCACCACACTCTCCTAGCAAGGAACCTGCTCCTCCCTCTCTCTTGCTCACACAGCTTCCAAGATGGCCTCTTGTCCTACTCTTGTCTTCTTACTCTATGAAAAATTTTCTCTACATTATCTGGTAACAATCCCCTCACTACTTATACATCTCAATCATATCCTCTCTCCTTCTATTCACAAGGCTCTGCAAATTGCATTCCTTCAATGTCTTCATATCCCACATTCCTCACACCAACTTAGTGAATATTCTCTGGACCTTATTTACGATATCTTCATCCCCGTGAAAACTAAGACACTTGGTCTGCAATCTATATGTGGCCTGATCAAAGAATTGTATATTAGAACCATAACTTCTTTGCTTCTGCACATCAAGGTCCTCCTCATCATTGTCATTAATCAATTAGAAAAAGTTCAGCCAAGAAAACAATAAAAGAATTTCCATTATCTGTGACTATTTTGTTCATCAAACGTTCAGAAGTAACGGATCTTTGGCTTATATAAATTATATAATAATAAAAGCACTAATAGAAGTCTCACATGAGACTTCTATTAGTCTCAACATGAGACTAATGGGGGGGGGGTGACAGTCGTGTCCCAATTTTCAACTGTTTGTTATACGGTATATCAAAAGATGCATGCAGAAATATAAAAATTCTATGATCCGATGTAATTAAGAGCAAATCATCACAGAATATAATATGGTAGTGAAAAACGTTTAATTCTTAGAATTGAATATTCAGACTACTGACTTACCTCCCAAAGAAGAACATATAGCATAAAAAGATATATCAATAACTTTAGTAGCAACTCTACCTCTGATCAGGGAAAGTGACATGCAGTCTTGTCCTGGAAGGAGATTGCTGAACGTGGAAATTTCAATCAAGAAAGGGTTTATGCAGAACTACAAAGCTGCCGATTATGGCAAACTTAGGAGGCAACTTGAAACAATGCATGGCATAAGAAACTATGGAATTAATGCCATTAGCATGGGAAGCAGTCAAGGATTGTTTAAGTGAGACAGTAGAGCGCATACTCAGGATCAGGAGGAAAAACTGAGTAGGATCAAGTGGATGATTAGTAATATAAAGCAGGAGCTGCAAAAAAAAAAAAAGTATTGTGGAAGGAATATAAACAAGGTGATCAGAATGCCCATGAGCAATATAAAGCACAGGCAAGAAGGGTAACTAGTATAGTAAGGAAGGCTAAACCAGATTTTGAAACAAAAATAGCTAAGCAGGAAAAAGTAAATCCAAAAGAGTTTTTTCTGTTATATAGTAATACTAGTAAGAGAAAGAATAATTATGGAAAGATAACTTTACTCAGTGCTGATGGTAGAAAAGTGACAGAAACAGAAGAAATAGCTTGGTTACTAAGTGATCACTTTGCAAGGGTATATATCATCCAGGTGGTGATTTTGCAGTTATTGAGGTGATAAAGACTGATGCGAGCACTGAGATAGATAAACTGGAGGTACTCAGATGGAAAAATATCAATGTGAATACATCAGTGGGCTTGGACAGTATGTCAGCTCATATTCTACAAGCATGTCAAGTGAACTGGCAGTGCTTCTTGCTTAATCTAAGTCTGGGATAGTTCCATTACATAAAGGTGGCTCTAAGACAAAAGTAGCAAATTACAGACCAATTAGTATCTCAGCAGTGGTACTTAAAGTATTGGAAAAGTTGGTTAAAAGTAATATTCAGGAATGGGTGAAGAGGAATATGATACTCGATAGGGGACAGCATGGCTTTATAACACGTAGGTTCTGCCTCAGTAATTTATTCACATTTTATAATAAGGTGTAAGCAGAAATGGATAAAAGAAATGGCTACACATTGGACTTGTCAAAGACATTTGACAGAATACAGCATGGAAACTATTACATAAGTTGGAGCAAATTGAAATGGATATGAGGGCTGGCATGGATGGAGGGTGGCTGACAGACAGACATCAGAAGGTGCTGTAGGGTGGAGTGGAAACAAGGTGAATGAGGGTGACTATTGGAGTGTCCCAGGGCTCTGTACTAGGACCACTACTTTTTAATTTGTACATGTATGATATAGCAGAAGATTTGAAGGGGGATATTCAGTTGTTTGCCAATGATGCAAAACTAGGGAGGGAAATAGTTGCTAAAATAATGTAGATATCTTATAGGATGATTTAAATAAATTTGCAGTGTGTGCAAAGGACAACGGTTGTCAATTCGTGTTATAAAACATAAGGTAAGCACTTTGGGATGAAAGGATTACATACTTTGTATTTTATTGATGGTACTATTTTACAGGAAATTGATGAGGCTAGGGATCTGGGGGCGATAGTGGATAGAGATTTGAAATTCAGAAGACATATTGCAAGAGCTGGCAAAACAGCTCGGAGAATTACTCGGATGCTGAAGAACACGTTGACAAATAAGGACAAGGAGGTTATTATCAAGGTTATTATCCCTCTTTATAAGAGGATGATTCAGCCACATGTGCACAGATTTGGTCAGCTGCATTTGTTGGGAATCAGGAGGTGGTGGAGAGGACTGAGAGACAAGTGACCAAGTTGGTGACAAGTTTGTGGCATGTTCCCCACACATCCATGGGTTTACAAGGGTTTACACATGGAATTTGTCTAAGAGCATAGTTAGCAAGGGTGTGCAGACTAGGTTCTTTACTTGGAGAGTAGTGAATGAGTGGAATGGATTACCAGAGGTGGTTGTGAGCAACCCCAACAGTGAATAGGTTTAAGGAGATGTACGACAGGTATTGTGTTAATAGGTAAAGTGGGTCTCCTGTGATGAGTCTTTTGACTCCATAGAGTATCCATACATATAATAATATTTTGTCTACTGTAGGATCTCCTGCACTGCTTCAGTAAACTAACTGCTAGTAGTCTAATCACTAATTTCTAAAACTTTTAAGATATTTGATATCAGATGATGACCTGATGGCATTTCTATAATATTAATTCTGTATTCTTGAAGAAAAACTGTAAACTGAGCTAACCATTATTGTTAATCAGAAATTGCAACGGAAGCTGCTGGAAGAATAGTCTGGTAATTACAGAAAATATTTATGAAACAGATTTTTTTTTTTAATATTCATCCATTACATGAATAAGCACATCAGTGCAGTGTGTGGGATGCAGGTGAGAACTGAGACCAGTGGATACAAAATTTTGTCATAGATAAAATCACTCATAACTTTCATAACTCAATATAAATCAATCATAACTTTCACAAGGTGGTTTCCCTTTGCATTCTTTTCCCTAAGTATTTATGACTGTAGATGTGTGTACGGAGCTGGTTTGCCTGTTTTGAGGGATGAAAACCAGTTTCCAGAACCATTCACCTCTGTATGAGACCAGCTAACTCGCCTTTAATCAAAAAGGCCTGATAAATGTTCCTCATCATAGATGGGAATCGAACCCAGGTCTTCTCGACCAAAGGACTTGGTCTATACCAAATGAGCTATGAAGGCTCACTTTCAATCTATACAAATGCAAAGAATAAATATTTACCAAGGACAACAACAACAACCACTCCTTCTTTACCAGATTGCATAATATTATGCATTATGTATTCCAGTAAGGAATACATCATTTGATACATACATGAATGATGTTGTGTTACACTGTATATATGGAATAATTCATTATGCCAATACACATAATAAATAGTTTTTTAAGTGTAAAAAATTATGGTTTTTAACATAAATTTGTTGTTCTCTTGCTTTTCTTATATTATATATATACCTAGAACAGGACTTCTTCTGGCTTCATTATGCATTCCACATCTTTTTAGAAACTCATTTAATGGTAATATGCCAATAACTGTGTATAGTAATTCATATGTTCACATATTCACTCACTCCCTTGCAAAAAAAAATTGGCATCACTTAATTTCCTTCATATTATCTATGTGAACATCATATCGTATTCAAACAGCAGCAGGTTGAACTTGCAAAATTGAAAAACAAGAGCAGTAAACTAATACTTTTATAAATGCAGCATATGCATTTATAAAAGTAGTAGAAAATCCATGTAAAGTTATAACAGCTTGCATGATTCACTTATTTTTATTTCTGTAGGTACAGAAAGAATAATGGTTTACTATGTTACTCACTGCTTATTAATAACCTATTTATGTGACTGAAGAAGAGAGAGAGAGAGAAGGAAGATCAGATAATTATGGAGAAACGGGAATAGGGAAGCTGTTTAGAAGTATAGAGAGAGGGGATTCATAATAATGGATGACCAGAACCTATTTTGCACCCACTGGGTTAAGCCTTTATAACTGCTAAATAAACATAAGTCAATCAGCAAGGGTAGTAGTACTCCAACTTCAATTAGCTTTGTAACTGCATCTGCAATCTTGATATAAATTGGCATATGTAGGTCATTCATCATTAGCATGTACTAATACTTTTTTACAGTTAATGAAAATCAGCTCTACTGTTATTAACAAAGATTCCATGGATATTTGTAACATTTTAACCAAGTACAAGTTTAGCTGATTAGCATTCAGCTCTTTGTTGCCCTTTGTTTTGTATTCGATGAACACACAAGCAAGTAGCAATGGGAAGAAAATTAGTAGCATTGTATATCCTCACAAACAGAATAAATATGAAAATAATCCAAGATACAACATATATTGTTTCACATGAATACTTTATGGAATGAGTGCTAGGGCTTTAGTACTGGGATCGTGGCAGAAAACACACAACTGATATACATAATACACAGAAGCCTTGTAACCAACTATAACAAACACCCACATCTAGGCAATTTATATCCTTCTGTGATGAAACTTTGTATTATTCTGGTCTCCAGTTAAATGAATGTCTCCACAGTCATCACACATTTTTGGAATACATCACTTGGCAAGCAAAAGACACTAGAGTTCAAATGTTGTCTGTTGTGGTAATACCTTTATTAGATTTTTTCAGGTGTATGGAGAGTTTCACCTCCAAGAAATTCTTAGTTCTTTCTCCTACACACTTGCCAGATGACCAAGGTAAACAGAAAATAACTTAGTAAAAGTGAGATAAGAAGATTATTTGAATGGACAACAATACTGTGAAAATAAATGACTTGACTCTACAAAAATGCATAGTGATTATCAGAGCAGTTGTATGCTAAATGTTTCATGTTTGATACTATCATACTATTTGAAATATCATTTTGCAAAATTTAAGCAAAAAATAACTTTGAAACAGAAAATTATCAACAAATTTTAGTAAAGATACTAAGTGTCAAATTCATCAAAATTTGTTCAGCTATAGTTGTTACATGCTATTAAAATAATAATAGTAATATATGTATATATTTATATGTATGTATGTATATAATGTGTATATATACAGATACAGACCAAGCTATCTTAATTCATCAAATCTTCATAGAGTCAAAAGAATTCAATGAAGTTAAGAATGATAGGCATAGTTGTCACTAAGTCTGTCAAACTGTGAAATTCAGTCAATGTAATCTCTCTCTCTCTCTCAATATGAGAGAGACAATGTACAAAATTTGTTGCAAAACATGTAAAATGCCATGTAGAGAATTCGTTATCAAAAATAAAGTATTAATTCTAAAATTTAATCTACATATAGACTCATTAGCTAGCAATGCCCTGCTCCTCAGTTTGCTTCTATCATAGTGTGGCAGGAGACTTACAATCTTCACCTTCTCGCGCTTCATTTTTGCTTCATCTAACAACTCCTTTACATCCTCCCTCATAGAATAAGTCTCATTTCTCAGATCATTAGTGCCAACCAAAACAATTAATTCTTTTACCTTACCTTTTGCATCTGACTAATATCATTTTGTTCCAGGGAAACATGATATTTATTTGGAAATATAATGCAATAGAATGCATTATATTTCCAAAATACAAAAGAGAGAATGCCCAGAAATTATTATTGAAGTTATGATAACAAAAATGCAGCCTCTCAGTCGATTTTGATTATTTCCTTTGGCTGGCAAGACCTGGATTTGAATAATGTATAGGATATACATAACCTTATCAGGGCTTTTCAACTGAAGGCAAGTTAGCCTATCTTACACAGAGGGAGTAAGGTTTCCTCTCAGAAAAACCTAGTAATCATTTTTCTCCTGATATATATATTGTATATCTCTCTTCTCCTGATTTGTCATGCAATCTGATACTGCTTTCCTTACATATCTCTTGACCATTTTCCATGCAGTAAAGTACTATCATCCTTTCCTTGTAGTTTCTTATGCCATGGTACCAGTTCAAGATGTTTTCTCAGTTTGTTATAATCGCCAACTTTGTAGTTCTAAATATACCTCTCCTTAATTGAATTGCATGAAAATTCCATATCTGGCCACTTCCAAGGTCAAGAATGCATGTCCCTAACCCCCCTCCCCATCAGAAGCAAAGTGATAGGCAAATTCTCTGATGCTATCACCAGTAGTTATCTCTCAGTAATTACATAAATTCCATTTCTTTCCCATCCCCCTTCACATGCCATTTCTTCTTTCCAATCCATGTTCCCCTTGCCCTCCCCAGGTAAAATCCTCCATACTGATTACTCATTCTGTGGTCACTGAATCTGATCCACATCATCTATATTTGTCCTATTGGCTTTTGTCTCGCACCCAAATAGCTTCAAATACACTGCCCCACTCATCCCTACCTTCCTGCTGAAATTCTTCTCTTGCTAAATACAGTTCAGCACCATTTGCAATACTCCCTCCTACGCTATCGTTTCGAAAATACAATATCCCATATGTTTTTATCCCTGCAACAATATCTTCCTCTGTCAATTAAGTCTCACTAATGATTATAATTTATGGTCAAGTCAAGCTGACCAATACCAAAAAATTCTCACACTTGTTCCTAATACATCTGGCCAAATACATGAATTTTGATATTTCCTTGGATCTGCACCCCCCCCCCATGTACTCTCTTGCATCTTTTTTAATGAATGCTCCATTCAGATTTGAGATCTGAAAAAAAAGTAACCACATTCAGCATTCCTGCTCACATGTTCAAGTGCATTCCTTGTAGTTTCTTATATAAAGAATTAATTGTTGCATCAGAAAGGATTAACTTTTAGCAGAGTCTAATTAAGGAAGCTAGACATTTTATTGCAATGTTTGTGTTATATGAAAGAAGGGGATATGACACTATAGTAACATTTGAAATATTTAAATATTCAGAATTGTCTAATTCTTTATGCCAGTAAGATATGTTTTTGGAAAATATTTAGTTCAAAAGATCTTTATTCTCACATTCAAAATCACTTCCAAATTTTCATGATGACAGTTTTGAAAGTCAATATTCTTATTGACTGTTGTTAAAGGTCTTAAAACATTAAAAACAGTTATCAATACTGTCAGGCAAGCAATAACTTTATAACTTAAGGTTAGACATACACTAATATATTGCATAACTGTAAAGCACAATGTTTGTAATTTCACTCTATAAAATACAAAGAAAAATTCAACATTTACACGCACTATTGCACTCATTCCATTCACTGACTGACCTAAGATTTACCTGTGTTTACAAATGCAAATCAAATGAAAACTGCAACTTGTATATGGTTACACTCATATGGATAATATAATGATAACAATAAGATTTGGAATACAGATAGATTCTTTCCTTTTTCTTTACACATTTATGATATAATAACAGAAAGCCATATTGTTCTAAAGACTAAACATGAAACTTTTTTCTCAAGATATTCACAATTGTTGATGGTGAGATTCAAACCTGCATCATAATGGTTGGAGAGCAGATACACTATTCACTCAGCCAACCTGGACAGGATATGCCAAGCTTTAAAAATAAACATTAGACTTCCTACTTCTCTCTCTTCTACCCCAAAAAAGGAAAGCTTTCAGTGACAATGGAGGATTTTTGGTAATTACACAAATTCATTTAGATTATGAACAACCATACTTTTCATCCTCACTAACAGGTGACATATGTGATGATTCACTGTTAACCTGTATGTTATATATCATTCCTCATACTAAAAGTCCAATAATTTGGCATCTTACAGAGTTTGGCACCCAAAGGACAGCGAGAGAGATTGTTGAAAAATCTGTTATCAGTCTGCCATTTTCCATTGTGAGCAACTTTTTTTTTTTATCATGATGTATATTTTTTTTTAAATCCTCTCTCCTATATATTTAATGGCTTAAAGTGGAAGTAACAAAGGTGTTAGAGGTGAAAAAAGAACACATAATACACTAGACGGTGACAATACACCAGAAAAACATTACAAAGCTACTCAAAAATTGAATAAATCGCTGTTTAAGATTTATCACAATGTACTAGATTGTAAATTATGTGTAGTATAGTATAGCTGTAGTGCACACCAACCTGCTGGTTTGGATAATTTCTCAAGACACCACAATATTAACTCAGAACAATAAAATACTGTATGGGGGACTATTACTCCATTTTGGAGATTTGTAAGAATTATTATTATTATTATTCAGGCCTCCATGGATTCAAAAGACTCATCGTGGGAGGTCCTTCCTAAGAAACACAAAGTCTGTCATACCATTCCTTAAACTCATTGACTGTTCTAGCTCTCACCACTCCATCAGGCAATGCATTCCATGGTTCAACTACCCTCCATGCAAAGGAACCACTCCTCACCCTCTTGCTCACAGTTTCCTTTCGTAACTTCCAGGGATGGCCTCTTGTCATCACTCCTTCCTGCTGTTCAACCAAGCGAAAGAACTCCCCAGTGTCAACCCTGCAACCACCTCTCACCAGTTTAAAAGTCTCAATCATATCACCTCTCCTTCTTCTATCCACCAAACTCTGCAGTTCACATTCCCTCAGCTGATCCTCATAACTATCATTGTACAGTCCTGAAACCATCTTTGTTATCTGCCTTTGTACCCTTTTCAGAGTTAATTTATCCCCTTCAAAACCTGGGGAGACCAAATCTGAGAGCAATAGTCCAAGTGTGGTCTCATCAGGGTCTTATACAATGGAATAATAACTGTTTTATCTCTGCAGGTCAGTGTCCTTCTCATTATTGCAGCAATCCTGTGTGTTACCTTCACCACCTTTGCAATATGTTCCCCTAAATTTCAGGTTTCTATCAATCATCAACCCCAGATCTCTTGTCTCCCCCTACTTCCTCCAGTATAACTCTTCCCATAGAATATGCAGTGTCGCATCGATGTTTATCAAACCTCAAGACCTTACATTTTGCTGCATTAAACCGACACCCCCATTCATTTGCCCAACTATCTAGCTTATTCAAATCCTCTTGCAGGGCTGCTCCATCTGCACTATTACAAATAATCCTTCCCAGCTTCGCATCATCCTCAAACAACTGAATATCCCCTTGCAATCCACTGACAATGTCATTGATATAAAGGTTAAACAATACAGGTCCCAGTACTGAGCCCTGTGGAATCCCACTTGTAATCTTCTGCCTCTTTGATATTGCTCCACCATACACAACTCTCTGATACCTATCGGACGGCCAATCCTGAATCCAGTTGACCAATCTGAAATCCAGACCCATGTGCTGCAACTTAAATATCAGCTTATCATGTGGCACCCTGTGTCCTATTAGCCAATTTTCAGTTTCTGTGTCATTTCCGTTATTAAATTCTGTAAATTCTTTAATGTTTTTCTGCATCATTTCTTACCATATTTACAGTCACAACACAAAATAACAGTGTCTTGGACTATTTCTAAGAATATCATCCAATAACACCACCACTCCAAATGTTGCTGAATTATCAGAATTTTACGATATTTTGCATGCATCTCACTAATAAAAGGATGAGAACCCTGAAGTATATGGATAAACCAGATTATTAAGTAATTTGATGTGGGAGTTATGTAAGAATAAATAAATGAATTACATTAATTTATTTAATCATATTAGGTAGCTTAAACAGTTCTGTAATGGACTTTAATACGAGAAGTAAGTTTCTGCTTATAAAACTGAGTGGAGAAGGCATAGCTGCTATTAGTGATTTAGAAAATAAAGTTCTTATTAGAGGACTTAGACAAATTTTAATGAGTTTCATTTAATTAAATGAAATAAATTTCATGGAACTATACACTTAATAGAACTGAGATTATTATTATTACCCCAAGACCTCATGGAGTCAAAGACTCGTCTGGGAGGTCCTTTTATCACACACACATCTCATCATACCAAGCCTTAAACACACTCAAACTCCTTGCAGACACCACACTCTCAGGCAAGGCATTCCAATCATTCACAACTCTGCACGAAAAAAACCTGCCTCTCACTCCCCTACTCACACCCTCTTTATACAGTTTCCAGGGATGACCTCTGGTTCTCCCCTGATCTCCCACTATTCTCTGTAGAACTTCTCCACCATTGATCTTATAACAACCCCTTACTAACTTGTAGGTCTCTATCATATCTCCCCTCTTCCTCCTCTCCACCAGACTCTGCAAATTACATCGTCTCAATCTTTCCTCATACTCAACATTCCAGAAGTCAGAAACTACCTTAGTCAGTCGCCTTTGGACCCTTTCCAACATATCTTCATCCTTCTAAAACGGTGACCAAATCTGAGCACAATAGTCCATGTGTGGCCTAATCAAAGCCTTATACAATGGAAGAAGAATCTCCCTACTTCTACACGTCAGTGTCCTCCGCATCATTCCCAGAAGCCTTTGTATTGTCTTCACAATTTTGGCAATGTGTTCCCTAAATTTTAGATCTCTTATTTCCTCTATCTCCAACAATTACATTGTACAATTTTGCTCTGTAATGCCACATAAGCAAATTTCCATAATGCATCATGTTATCTCTTAACTTGCCAAACCAAAATTTTTTCTTGTTTGTGCACCTCTTCCATTCTTTAAAAGAAACTTCTATCTGCATTTCCTTGCAAATACAGTTTATTAAGATATAATTTCTGTGAGAACATTAAAAATGCCAAGAAATTTGCTTAATCCTTTATCCAAGTGTAAGCAAACAAAGTTTGTGTGTGAAGATTCTTCGCAACAAGACTACTTGTAGATAGAGGTTTAGAAGCTTCAGCTGTAATTCCAAAAGAATAATAGGTTTTCAGTCTCACATTATTTAAACGACTTGTAGAAACTGAATTGATTATTGTTTAAAATCAACATCTTCCCAGTGAGAAGTCAGGATTTTAGATTTGTAAAAAGTCTGCTAAGTTTAAAATGTATTGTTTTTGTGCTTTTAGGTTTCTGTAGAGAAGTAAAATTACATAAGCCTGCAAATCGGAACTTGTGTAATGGATATTTCCAAATGTATAGCTATAAAATGCTGTTCTCATAGAATATAGACTTTTTTTTACACTTAGTTATAAATTAAATTAAAATTGCAAAAAGAAATCATATTCTTGTTTGATCCTTTATCCAAGTGTAAGCAAACAAAGTTTGCATGTGAAATTTCTTCACGACTAGGTTTCATACAGTGTGAGAAGAGTAGATGATGATCGATACACAAGTGTGAGTGCATGTGAGAAAGGATTGGGATGACCACTAGGATTGTGGGGAAGCAAACACATCTGAAGAGAGGTGTAAGATCAGTGATGACAGAACAGTGGCCAAGGAATGGTTCATTTCCAAGGGGTGAGGTTGGTGAGACTTGTTATAGAAATCAGAAATAAGCAAATATATTAAAAGTTTTTTTACTTGGTTAGACTATAAATTAAAATTAAATTGATGTAAAATCATTAGTTCCTATATACAAGTAGCCCAGTCGTGAAGATGCTTTATGCACAAACTTGTTTGCTTACACTTGGATAAAGGATTAAACCAATCTTTAGTCTTTAATTTAAGCTAATATGTATGTTTGCAAATGCCAGAAGGATTCAAAATAAAATATATTAAAACTGCAGGATTATTACATTATATTCACTCCAAAAATTGTTGAAATAAATTATTATTATTACCCAAGACCCCCATGGAGTCAAAGACTCATCTAGGAGGTCCTTTTATCATACACAACCTCAATGCAAGCAAAAAACAAAGCAATAAACCTGCTTCTCACTCCCCTACTCACACCCTCCTCATACAGTTTCCAGGGATGACCCCTGATCTCTCACTATTTTCTGTAGAACTTCTACAGCATTGATCCTATAACAACCCCTTACTAACTTATAGGTATCTATCATATCCCCCCCCCCTTCTTCCTCCTTGTCCCCAGACAGCAAATTACATCTTCTCAATCTTTCCTCATACTTGGCATTCCAGAGGCTGACCTCTGGAATGCCGAGTATGAGGAAAGATTGAGAAGTATGAGTATGAGGAAAGTATGAGGAAACTATCTTAGTCAGTCGCCAGCATAAATTCTGCATCCCATTTTTGTTTTCCAAATTTTAAAACCTTACATTTTGCAACATTGAACTCACATTCCCATTTCTGGGCCCAATCACTCAATGTATTCAAGTCTTCTTGTAAGGCCACAACATCTTCTCTACTCTTCATGGTTCATCCCAACTTTGTATCATCTGAAAACAACTGAATATCTCCATCCAAATCTCCACCAAAATCATTAATATACAAGTTTTTTTTTTATTATTATTATTATTTTGACACCTCCAGGGAGTCCAAGGACTCATCAAGGGAGGGCACCAGGTCTACAACTCTGTCTCCACCATTCAATCATAGCTGACCACAACTACACCAACGCCATCTACCGCCTACCACCACTAGTATTTCCACAGAAAATCGCAAACATCCATGCCCATGGCGGGATTCGAACCCGCAGCCCTTCGGCTGGAGAGCGGATACGCTATCCACTCAGCCAACCAGGCCAGTAATGGCCCTAAAACAGACCCCATGGAGCACTCCACTAGTGACTTTCCTTTTCCTGGATATCGCTTCCCCATACACAACTTGTTGATGCCTATCAGATAGCCAGTCTCCAATTCAATGCACCAATCTAATATCCAACCCCATCTGCTCTAGTTTGGCTATCAACTTATCATGCGATAATCTATCAAAAGCCTTTGCGAAATCCAAGTATATTACTGTGTATCCTTCTCCTCTGTCCATGGAAGAAGTCACCTTATTGTAATAAGTAAGTAGATTACTAAAACATGTAATCTACTTACTTATTTGTAAGTAGATTACATGTTCTACTTTAAAGTAGATTACAAATCCACTTTAATGGAGAGCAAATCCATGCTGTCCATTAAAGATAATACCATTGTTGTCAACCCAATTATGGATCCTAGTTCTCACAAGCTTCTCCAACAACTTAACTAACACCTGACACACAGATAGGCCTATAGTTTGATGCTTGAGTTCATAAATGAGATAAGGTTAGATGAGGATGACATTCTGACAGGAATAGAGAAGGATGGATATGATGTTTTTCACAAAGACAGACAGAAAATCTGTCTCCACTCCATCTAAGTGCAGATAAAAGCAGCAAACAATGGCAGTAGTTTTGAAGCAGTATGGTGTGAAGTGGAGGTGAACAGAATGAAATATCTAGTTAGGTGTTGCTAATAGAGAAATGAGAAAAAAATGTATAGGCAAATTGGTCTAGCCAATAAGAAAATGGTGATTTTAATTATAGTAATATAGATTACAGTGAAGAGACAGCATCTCTGAGGGCAAAGAGAATGAATTTTTTGAGGGAAAACTACCTTAGGCAATACATAACAGAGGATACATGGGGATCGATGGCATCGCTTGCCCTTCAAGTCAGTTTGACCGTGTAATCGCATTTTTATCGATGTATGAAAGTTTTAAGATAGCACATCAGTGTGCATCTTAATTGGTCATCATCAAATTCCTGCCATGTACCCTCAAAGTGTTTTCAGGATATGATAGCACCACATGAAAAATTTACATCATTACTAACTTGCTATCTACAATTTTCCTCCAGATCAGTCTGTTACTTGTCAAGACTCCAATATTATCAGATCTTATATTTCTGTCGTCTAAGGCACTTTGTACCCTATCAAACCACCTATATTTTGGTCCTTCCCCTGGGTTGTTTCCTGGCAACCTGGCAGAGAACACTTGTTTTGCCAATCTTTCCTCACCCATTCTGCTTAAATGATCATACCACCTGAGATTAGCTATGCTAACACATTCCTGGATGCTGACAATGTCAAGTTCTTTCCTAATATCCTCATTTTTACTATGATATTGCCATTGATGCCATCTGTTCACGTCTTTAATCTTTCTCAGGACTCTCATATCTGTGGTCTCTAGTCTTCAAGTGTTTTACTTCTGACCCAGCTCTCAGATCCATAAGTTAAAACTGGTTTGAACACTGTCTTGTATACAGCTAATTTAGTTTTCCGACTAATTTCTCTCTTATTCCATATGAATTTATTCAATTGACTTCCTACTATACCAGCTTTATTGATTCTGGTGTCTATTTCCATATTTAATTTACCATCTTCACTAAAAATCATGCCTAAGTAGGTGAAAGGTTTTACTTGTTCCACAGGTTCTCCGTTCACAATGCAGTTGACATTTTAAACGATTCTGCCTATTTTTATTGTCTTTGTCTTTTTATTGCTGACCTTCATATGATTTCTATTACAACAGTTATTCAATTTAGTCGAGGAATCTTGCAGACTCGTGGATTTATTGATAAGTATAAAATCGTCTGCATAAAGCAAAGATCTGACATTAACATCTCCAATTTTGATATCATGTTTAATACCACTTTCCTTCATAATGTGATCCATATAGATAATGAATAACAGAGGGGATAATGTAGATACTTGTCTCACACCAGATTTAACATTAAACCATCTTCCTGTACTTTCTTCAATTCTAACTGCTGACTTACAACTCAAATAAAGACTAAGTATTGCTTGATATAATGCTCCATTGACACCATATAACGGTAGCGTATTGAATAGCTTCTCTCTCTCTCTCTCTCTCTCTCTCTTTCTTTCGGCACCTTATCATATGCCTTTTCCAGATCTACAAAACTCAAATAGAGATCTTTGTTATATTCCCATGCTTTCTCAACTATTTGTCGCAAAGTGAAAATCTGATCTTGACAGCCTCTATTTGGCCGGAATCCAGCTTGTTCTTCACCAAGCTTTTCTTCTACAATTCTTCTCAACTGTTTTTCAAGTATACTTGCATATATCTTACCAGGAACACTCAGTAGGGAAATACCTCTGTAATTATCGCATTCAGTTTTATTTCCCTTTTTATATATGGGTACTATGAGAGCTCTACTCCAATCATCAGGAATTCGTCCCTCTGTCCAGGCCTTCGGAACTATGCAGTGCGGCTACTTCAAGACTTTTATACCACCATACTTCAGCATTGCTGGTCGAATATCATTTACTCCTGCTGCCTTTCCTCATTTCAAGCCTTTGATGGCTTTTTCTACTTCAAGTATGGATATGAATTCCTGACTGTATGCCTGTTGAGTGTTTTTTACCACTGTGCTATCACAGCTTGTTTGATTTAGCAATTTCTCGAGGTAATTACTCCATACTTCAAGAATATCTTTTTCTCCCATTTTCATGTCACCTTTATCATCTCTAACTCCTTTTACAGCACTCTTTCCTGCATTCCTAAGCTTCTTCAACAACCTCCAGAATATTTTGCCACCTTCTTGATATTTATTTTCTATGTTCTTGCCAAAGTCCTCCCATGACTTTTGTTTAGCTAGTTTTACACACACTTTAGCTTTCTTATATTTGTCTCTGTATTCTCTAAGAGCAGAAGCTGACTTATTTGCCAGGAACTTTTGATATGCTTTCTTCTTTTCCTTCACTGCCTCTTTAACTTCCTGTGTCCACCATGGAGTTCTGATTTTTCTATACTTGCAGACAACCTCACCACATGGCCCTCTTTCTGAATCAATCAGGGTTTTCTTCAAGGCTTGCCACAGAATCTCCAAGGTTTGGTTCCTATTCTCAAACTCTTTCATTTTTTCTTCAATAATCTTTGTTTATTTTAGTCTACAGTTCACATCTGAGAGCTGCTCAACTTTTATTCACTTTAAAACTTTTTTACATGTTATTCTTTTCAATATGAAATTCAATTTTATCCTACTCAAGACTAAATAGTGATCACTTCCAATTTCAAATCCTCTGTACACTCTAGTGTCCTGCACAAGAGAGAAAAACATCACCGTCAACAATAACATAGTCAATGAGACTTTTCTTATTTCTTGCCTCTTCTCTCCATGTGAATTTGTGCACATTTTTATGTTGGAACATGGTGTTAGTAATAATCAGTCCATGTTCTGAGCAGAAATCCAATAGATATTTGCCATTATTATTAGCTTTGTCTTTTCTCCAAATTTTCCCAATATATTTTTGTATGTCTTGACAATCATTTCCTACTCTGCTATTTAGATTCCCAACAAGGACCAACTTTTCCTTTTTCATTGTGTCAGTTGCTTTCTCTAAGGCTTGAAAAAATTCCTCCAGTTCTACCTTAGTAGAACCTTCTGTGGGACCATAGGCACAAATAAGTCTCATTGTCCAATTTCCCATTCTGATATTAGCCCACATCACTCTACTTGAGACTCCCTCTCATTCAAGAAGATTAACCTCATATTTAGTGTTGAATACTATGGCTACTCCTTCTTTTCCTTGATTGTCATTGCCTGAATATAACATTTTGTATTTATTTCCCAAAAAGATCTCACCAGTTTTTGTCTTTTTTGTTTCAGTCACCCCTATTATGTTGATCTGGTACTTCTCAAATTCCTCAGCTAGCTCCATTTCTTTGCCATTCAGGCTTCTTATGTTGATAGTACCGATCTTTAACTCTGGTGATATTGAGTTGAGGTGTACTTTCAGATTTGAAATTCTTATCCTTGATAAGAATTTAAGAAAAATGGGAAATATTCAAGTTTTGTGCTATAATTTTTGCGTCGTCTAAAAATGTGTTAAATTTTGATCTTAAATTTTGGATTTAATTTTTAATTTTATTCACTAAATTAAAAGCAGAGTCAAGAACAAATTGGTCTAATGCAATTGATTTTAGGATAACTCTGAATACTTTAATTTATCAATTGTAACCAAATTTTGCAGAGTGGGAGACAATATGTTTCTTTTAAGATACTTTATACTGTATTAGAAACAATAATGAGTCCGCGCGGTTAGCCTAGTGGTTATGCGCTTCGCAACCATATGCCTGGGGAAGGAGTGTCCTAGGTTCGATTCCCATCGGTGACATGAGGAGCTGAAGGATCTTCCTCAGCCATAGCCAAGTTAGCCAGTCTTGGGCGTGGACAGCAGGGTTTTTTCCCCAGTTTATTCTGGGGTTTTTCATCCTGCAAAGCAGACAAACTGGCCTTGAGAACCATAGGATATACTGGGGCACAGGGCTGACCACCTTATCCTGTAAACGGATTGAGGTCCGATGATCAATGGACCCTCAACACCGCAAGGTAAAAGAGGGTATAAAGAAGATGAGATGAGAAATAATAATGAAGGAGAATACTATATTTGGTTGTTATATTTGAATTATTACTCAAATCTGTAAAAATTTGGAAGAGGAGGAAGAAGCTTACCTCCTTTGACTACAATACTATTTCCCATTGTAAATATGGGCAAAAAAGTTATAAATTTATTGAAAATTATATATTAAACACTTGTCTATATTATATATAAAAACTTGCTTATCACGTGCATTCTCACTCTCAGAAAACATAAACAGCAACTCATGACAAATGACAACTTTCAATTGGATTGGTTGACACCATAATCAATCACAGCCTCTACGTGTTATTGTCTCAGGGCTCACCCTACCTTGCCTTCTGAGCAGTTTAAAACTACTAGAACATTTAAGAATTTGACCTGTTGCCATCTGTACGTCTTTTCAAAGGGGCTCATTAGTCCAAATGTGATGCAATGTTTGCATGTCAAAAAGTGTCCACTTTTTGAAGCTTTAGTATATTGTGTTTAATTTTAGGAATCATGCAAAGCCTAGAAACAATTGGGGGAGTCTTTAAATGCAATATAATATCGGTGCTATTGCTATTTGGTGGATGAGCACTGCACACCTAGCACACCCTGAATATTCATTCCTGATGGGGATTCAGGGTGTTGGATTTGATTATTTCATTAGAGGATGTTATTGTAATTAAATCTCCCTCTACAAGTGAAAGTGATCATAAGGTGATGATTACTTGGATGGTGGCCAGGTATTAAATAATATTACTACTTGGCCACAATTATTAGGACTTCTGTGAGAAAGGGATATATATATGTGTGTGTGTGGAACTATAATGTTGATGATTATGATAAGCTCAGGAAAGCGCATGCAGTTATATCATGAAATGCAAAATTGGATGGATAGGAGATCAATGCTGCTTGTGACCTGTTCAGGAACTGTCAGAATGCATTCCAAAGGTCAGCAGGTCAAATAAGGTTGATGTGAAATGAATGAATGAAGAGGAGAAGAAGACTATCCATCAAAGAGGATGTTGATGTCAACATCCTCTTTGATGGACAGCATGGGTTTGCTAAAAGAAGACAGTGTTTTAGCAATTAGATATAGTAAATAAATAGATTTATTTATTTATAGGTGACAGATGCATTATACAAAAGAGATGCAATTTGGAAGAAGAAGAAAGCATTATGAAGGGAAACACAAGATGAGTGATGGCACTAGTCAGTTGCATTAAGATTACAAAGAGCAAAAGTGCAGTACGAGCAGCAGTTACCTAATTGAGGCTAAAGGAAATCCTAGGGAGTTTTTTTTTTTTTTTTTTCATACATGGCCAGTAGAAGAAAGAATGATTATTGGAGGATGATGCTTATTGGAGAAAATGGAAGAATAATAACCACTGAGGAGGATAGTAGAGGTGTTAAATGAGCAAGTCATAAAGGTATTTTATCTTTGTGAAAGTAACATCATGCAGAACTTGAGAGCAGTGGGGACAGAGGAGGAGACATTGACGGTGAGTGAGAAAGCAGGAAGTATATGAGGAATTGAGTAAACTTGATGTCAATAAGGCTGTAGCACTTGATGGTATGTCACTGTGTATCTTGAAGAGACATTCCATGGATTTAATGACAGTTTTAACTTACCTCTTTAATATAAGATTAGATTTTCCCAAGTTCTCAAGGAGTGAAAAGAGAGCAAAATGATGCATTAGACAAAAGAGATGCATACACAGTGCTCGTATTTAGATTTTGCTAAAGCCTTTGGTAGATTGCCACATGATAAACTAGTGATTAAACTGGAACAGATGGGATTGGATAGTAGATTAGTGCACTGGATTAGAGATTAACTGTATGATAGGTATCAGCAAGTTGCGTATGGTGGAGCAATATCCTAGAAGAGGAAAGTTGTAGTGCTGTGCCCCAAGCAGTGGCACACTCAGGATTTAATCTTGGAGGGGACCGGGCGCTCAGGATTTAACCTTGGGGGGGCCGAGTTGAGTAGACGATTTGCGAATACACACTACACATTGCATACGACCTATGACTGAGCATCTGCAGTGATCGCTAATTCATAAGTAGCAAAGAAATAGAAGACACGACACAACATAAATAAAAAAAAAAAAAAAAAGGAATTTTAATTAGGAAAAGATTTTCTAGTGAAAATCTTTTCCTAACTAAAAGATTTTCTAGTGAAAATCTTTTAGTGTTTTTTCCTTCTCTTTAGGGGGGGGGGGGGGGTGCCCAGGCCTCTTGGCCCCTCTGGGTGCGCCACTGGCTCCAAGGGTCTGTTTTGGGGTCATTGTTATTTAACTTATAAGTGAATGATATTGGCAACTTGAATGGTGATATACAGTTGTTTGCAAATGATGAAAAGTTGAGAAGAACTACGAAGAGTAGAGTGGATGTTCTAGCTTTGTAAGTGGATTTGAATGGACTGTGAATAGGTGAACAAATGGGGCTACCAGTTCAACATAGTAAAATGTAAGATTTTAAAGTTTGGGAACCACAGATGGGATGCAAAGTATAATAAGGCTGATAGGGATATCTAAGAAGAACTGAAGGAGATGAGGGATCTGGGATTGCTGGCAGATAGGGACTTGGAATTTTGGGGAGATTTTGCCAAAATTCCAATGCATTATGACAATGATGTGGAGAACATTGATCCCAATGTATAAAACTTTGATCAGACTGCACATGGGTTACTGTGCACAAACTTAATATGGTATATTAAGTTTATTGTGAATGTTCTAAATACCTCCATAATACAAAAGAAAAAAAAAAGGATATATCTTTACTTTTCGATATATGTACCCTGAAGGAGTGTACAGGATACTATGATGTATAACATGATAAAGTTTACATCATTATTAACCTTATATCGATAATTTTCCTCCAGATTAATCTACTATTTATCAGACTTAATAATGTCAGATCTTATTTAGTCTTCTAAAGCACTTTTGACTGTAAAAAAAAACCAAGATCTTGGTCTACCTATGGATCATTTCCAGCTATCCAGGACATGAAGCACTTGCTTTGCTAACCTTTTTTTTCCACTATTCTGTTTGAGTGATCATGCTAGATGAGATTAGCTCTACTCTACTTAAGTGCTATCGATGTCAAGATCCTAACATATTCATTTTTAATATGTTCACTCTCCTAATTTCAAACAAAATTGTCATATCTGTCTCAGATCATCTGCTTTATTCCTAACCAAATTCTCATATCTATAAACAAAACTGGTTTAAACACTTCCTGGTATATGCTGGTGTCTAGTGTTCAGGCTAATTCTTCTTATTCCATATAAATTTATTCAACTGGCTCCTCCACTATAAAAGCTTTGTTTATTCTGTTGTATATTGTAATTGTCTATTTCCATATTTAATTTGCCATCTTGCCTAAAAATTTGGTCTAATAGCTGAAATATTTTACTTGTCCTATCAGTTCTCCAATGAATGCAGGTGATGTTTTCTGTGGTTTTCTGTCTATTCAAGCTTTTTTTTTTTTCGTCCTTTTATTAGTGATTTCTATACTAAATCTGTTATAGCAATTATGCAATTTAGTAAAAGAATCCCGAAGACTTTAAATAGATGTATTTAGGAGATAGGTTGAATATCCCCATTGTTGTTATCAGAATGATGCTACTTTCCTTCATAATGTGATCCTCTGTATAGATGATGAATCAGGGTGGAGATATGGAGCATCCTTGTCTTACATCAATCTATCTTCCTGTCCCTCCTTCAATTCTAGTTGCCTATCTTACAACTTAAATATAGATAATATATTGTTTGTCTTATCATATGCATTTTCCAGCTCTTAAAAACTTTTAATACAGATCTCTGTTATGTTTCCATGATTTCTCAACATCTGTCTTATATATATGTCTATCTTATATAGACAGCTTAGCTTTCTTACATTTTTTAATTTTTAATTATTTATTTTTTTAATTTTCTCAGACATCTGCTAGCTAACTTGCTAGGAAGTTTCAATATGCTTTCTTCTCCAGGACTGCCTCTTTAATTTCTTGAGTCCTACAACAAAGTTCAGATTTTTCTGTCCTTGCAAACAACCTCACCACAGCCTCCTTGGATAAATCAGTCAATATTGTCCTAAGTGTCTGCCACCGAAATTCCAAAGTTTGGTTCTTGTTTTCAAACTCTTATTTTTTCAGTAATAATATTTTTATATTTGAGCCTAAAGTTCACTTATGAAATCTGCTCAACTTTTACTTTTAAAATTTTCTTACGTATTTTTCTTTTCAATATTATATTAATTTTTAACCTGCTCAAAACTAAATGGTGATCATCTCATATTTCAAATCTTTTATACACTTTTAGACCTAAACTAACAGTCAATAAGACTTTTTTTATTTACTGTCAGTTCTGGTGTAAGTGATCACAAGCTTATGTACTGAACAGAAGTCTAGCAAGCATTTACCGTTATTATTAGTTCTGCCCTTTTGTCCAACTCTTCCCATGACGTTTCTACGTGTCTGGTATTCATTTACTCTGCTGTTTGAAATCTCCAAGGACCAAATTGTTGTTTTTCTTTTATGTCAGTTGCCTTCACACATTTCATTGTCCAATTCCTCGGGATGAAATATGCTCATCACTCTACTTGAAATTGGCTGCCAATCAAGAATTTTATTTTCATATTTAGTGTTGAAGTGAATGCTACAGCTACTTCTTCCTTTCCCTGCTTACTACCATCAGAATATAGCACCTCATTATTTAACAGAATCATCTGTTTTTGTCTTCTTGGTCTCAGTAATGCTATTTATATTGACATAATAGTTCTGTCATTCTTCTGCCAGTTCAATTTCTTCTTTTCTGTTGATACTGTTTGGATGTTGATAGTGTCTATCTTCGGTTCTTCTGATATTGGGATGGTGTGTGTGTGTGTGCGCGCCTGTGTATATCAATTTTATAATTAAAAAAATTTAATGATTTATAATTTAACACACATTATTTTAGCATTTTATTTGAGATAAGAGTACAAGATTTTGTGAAGAATTTCTATTCTGATAGAGAAAAATGTTGTCATTTTCTTGCTTAGCATACCTGACTAATGACATCCAAACCTTTTTAGAAAACTCAGAAATTATTTTGCTTGTGCTATTGTTAGCTGGTTTCATACAATGGTGACAGGTTTTTTCTCTCCCTGAAGCTTGGGTTTTATTATCCTGCAAAACAGGCAGAACAATTTTACCTGTTTTGCAGGATAAGCCAAAAGAACATATGCAATTAAGATTCTTGTTGTGATAGGAGAAATCTTTATATGGGCTTTTTCAATGGAGGATGAGTTAGCTGATGAGTTATGTAGCAGAGTTTTTCCCCTCTCAGAAACTTGGGTTTTTCATCCCTCATACAGACAAATTGGCCATGAGAACATACATAATTTACAGACAGGTGGTGGGTGGTAGATGCTGTTGTGTTGATAGTAGTAATGTCATTGTATATAATCAGAGGATTAAGTAGGGAAAACAGTGAAATAAAAGTTGAGCAACTCTCAGATGTGAAAGGTAGACTAAAATACACAACCACTGCCCAGGAAAAAATAAAAGAGTTTGAGAACAGGAACCAAACCTTGGAGATTCAGTGGCAAGCCCTGAAGAAAACACTGATTGGTTCAGCCAGAGAGGCATGTGGTGAGGTCCGCAAGAATAGAAAAATCAGAACTCCATGGTGGACACAGGAAGTTAAAGAGGCAGTGAAGGAAAAGTTCCTGGCAAATAAGTCAGCTTCTGCTCTTAGAGAATACAGAGACAAATGTAAGAACGCTAAAGAGTGTGTAAAACTAGCTAAACAAAAGTCATGGGAGGACTTTGGCAAGAACATAGAAAATAAATATCAAGAAGGTGGCAAGATATTGTGGAGGTTGTTGAAGAAGCTCAGAAATGGAGGAAAGAGTGCTGTAAAAGGAATTAGAGATGATAAAGGTGACATGAAAACTGGAGAACAAGATATTCTCGAAGTATGGAGTAATTACTTTGAAAAATTGCTAAATGAAACAAGTAGTGATAGCACAGTGATTTAAAAAAAAAAAAAAAAAAAAAACACTCAACAGGTATGCAGCCAGGAATACATATCCATACTTGAAGTAGAAAAAGCCATCAAAGGCCTGAAATATGGAAAGGCAGCAGGAGTAGATGATATTTGACCAGAAGTGCTGAAGATTAACCTTCTAGCAATGCTCAAGAATAGCCACAACAGCCTTCTTGTAAGGTGTGGCCTTACAAGAAGACTTGAATAAATTGAGAGATTGGGCACATAATGGGGATGCAAGTTCAACGTTGCAAAATGTAAGCTTTTAAAATTTGGAAAACAAAGATGGGATACAGAATTTATGCTTGGTGAGAATATATTATTGGAGGTAGAGGAAATACGAGATCTGGGAGTGATAGTGGATAAGGCTTTGATTAGGCAACACATGGACTATTGTGCTCAGATTTGGTCACCGGGTTTTCAGAAGGATGAAGAGATGTTGGAAAGGGTCCAAAGGCGACTGACTAAGGTAGTTTCTGACCTCTGGAATGTCGAGTATGAGGAAAGATTGAGAAGATGTAATTTGCAGAGACAGGAGGAAGAGGGGAGATATCATAGAAACCTATAAGTTGGTAAGGGGTTGTTATAGGATCAATGATGGAGAAGTTCTACAGAGAATAGTGGGAGATCAGAGGAGAACCAGAGGTCATCCCTGGAAACTGTATAAAGAGGGTGTGAGTAGGGGAGTGAGAGGCAGGTTTTTTTCGTGCAGAGTTGTGAATGATTGGAATGCCTTGCCTGAGAGTGTGGTGCCTGCAAGGAGTTTACGTGTGTTTAAGACACGGTATGATGAGATGTGTGTGTGATAAAAGGATGTCCCATATGAGTCTTTTACCCCATGAGGTCTTGGGATAATAATAATAATAAATAAAGGTATAAAAGTCTTACAGTGGCTGCATGGCATAGTTCAGAAGGCCTGGACAGAGGGATGAATTTCAGATGATTGGAGTAGAGCTCTCATAGTACCCATATATAAAAAGGGAAATAAAACTGAGTGTGAAAATTACAGAGGTATCTCTCTACTGAGTGTTCCTGGTAAGATGTATGCAAGTATACTTAAGAAATGGTTAAGAAGGATTGTGGAAGAAAAGCTTGGTGAAGAACAAGCTGGAATCAGGCTAAATAGAGGTTGTCAGGATCAGATTTTCACTTTACAACAAATAGTTGAGAAGTCATGGGAATATAACAAAAATCTGTATTTAAGTTTTGTAGATCTGGAAAAGGCATATGACAAAGTGCCAAGAGAAAAGCTATTCAAAACACTACAATTATATGGTGTCAATGGGGCATTATATCAAGCGATACTTAGTCTTTATTTGAGTTGTAAGTCAGCAGTTAGAATTGAAGGAAGTACAGGAAGATGGTTTAATGTAAAATCTGGTGTCAGACAAGGATGTACATTATCCCCTCTGTTATTCATTATCTATATGGATCACATTATGAAGGAAAATGATATTAAACCTGATATCTAAATTGGAGATGTTAATCTTAGCTCTTTGCTTTATGCAGACGATGTTATACTTCTAAATAAATCTGCTTCAAATCTGCAAGATTCCCTGACTAAATTGAACAACTGTTGTAATAGATATGGTATGACGGTCAGCAATAACAAGACAAAGACAATGAAGTAGGCAGAAGCAGTGAAAATATCAACTGCATTGTGAATGGAGAACCTATAGAAAAAGTAAAACATTTCAGCTACTTAGGCACAGTTTTTAGTGAAAATAGTACTATAAATTAAATATGGAAATAGACAACAGAATCAACAAAGCTGGTATAGTAGGAAGTCAATTGAATAAATTCATATGGAATAAGAAAGAAATTAGTCGGAACACTAAATTAGCTGTATACAAGACGCGTTCAAAATAATTTTAACTTGCGGATCTGAGAGCTGTGTCAGAAGTAAAACACTTGACCAAAGACTAGAGACTGCAGATATGAGTCCTGAGAAAGATTATGGGCATAAGCAAATGGCATCAATGGCAATATAATATTAAAAATGAGGATATTAGGAAAGAACTTGGCATTGTCAGCATCCAGGAATGCGTTAGCAGAGCTAATCTCAGGTGGTATAGTCACTCAAACAGAATGGGAGAGGAAAGATTAGTAAAACAAGTGTTCTCTGGCAGATTGGCAGGAAAAAGGCCCAGAGGAAGATAAAGATATAGGTGGATTGATACAGTAAAAAGTGCCTTAGAAGTTAGAAATATAAGATCTGATAATGTTGGAGTCTTGACAGGTTACATACTGATTTGGAGGAAAATTGTAGATAGGAAGTTAGTAATGATATAAATTTTGCATGTAGTACTATCATATCCTGCACACACTTGAGGGTACATGACAGGAAGTTGATGATGATGAACAGTAAGATGTTGGTAGTATGATAGAGGTCCTTCCACGAGTCAGACTCCTCGGAGGTGTTCTGTATCTTATTATTACTACTGATACACTGGCCTTAGCTGTTTTTGCTGCAATTCCAAACATCAACAACACCATGTGCTATTTAGATGTCATCAAAGATGTTACTTTCAAGGAAATTTGCAAATACTTAACTAAACTGTAGTGAATTCTGTAATACTATATTATTGTATTTTTTGTTATAAGTAACCTATAAATCACCCAAAAGATTGATGGGAACCTACAGCACATTAATACTGTATGTGAATCAAGGGTCAGGTGAGCATATCATATGCTGCTGGCTTCTAAGGAGAAGAGAAAAACGTTTGAGAGGGGGATAGATGAATGCTTTTATGGAGTCGATGAAAGTGATACTAATTTGAATAGTGACTGACAGTTCATTAACAGTGTTAAACACTGTGCAATGAAATTCATCTGCCATCTAATGGCACAAAGAACTGAATCTGCTTTATCTATCCAAAGGCTTGTCTAAAAAGTTCTTAATTTCTGTAAAAGTATTATTGCTTTCTTTATATAATTATTATTATTTGTGACACCTCCAGGGAGTCCAAAGACTCGTCGAGGGAGAGTGTGCCAACAGCATCGAATGATTGATTCCCTTCCAACTACTAACCATGCTCAAACTTGCTTAACTTTTTGTGAGTCATTAGTAGCAGAGGCTCTACCAATTGACCAACCTTTGCTGGCACAATATATTTATTTGACAGGTACACATATTGGTTAGTATATGATTTTCACTGCTTGGTGCAAGACAGTTACCCAGCTCTTTAGATAGATATGGCTTGAAAAGTTCCAATTTAGACTCTTGAGACCTGTAGCATTAATATGTGCTCTAAGTTTTACAACCTTTTTTGTGGGCAGGATTCTCATTAAAAATAAAAAAATAAAAAGAATGTGTGTGTGTGTGTGTGTGTGTGTGTGTGTGTGTGTGTGTGTGTGTGTGTGTGTGTGTGTGTGTGTGTGAGAGAGAGAGAGAATCCTACTCATGAAAGGCTGTACCTATAGTACATTAGTGCCATTTGCTAAGAGTTGGTAATGTGGAGGAAACCTTCCTCTAATTATTCTTTGATCACTGTCACAATAATAGAGATCAAGAATAATTTAGAAGAAGACGAATTAAAATTAATTATAAAGAAAGTAATTACTCCAACATGTTTCTTTGTATCCCCATAAATTCTTTACTATGAATGCTGACCACCATGTAACCTTAAAGAACTGTCACAATGACAACTTTATAAAGCAGTACTCTGGCTAATCTGCAGGTGATGTGTGTGTTATTGAGAATGATGCTGAGAATAAGTATATAGGCTTTTTTCGATATTCTCATCAGCTGTTGACCAATTTTTAGCATTAACATTTGGTCACTCATATGTGATGACAATAGACACTGTCACATACTATACTGCACATCAAATTTTTGCACACATACTACATTTTCAGTATATAAAAACCAAATCGCCACATGCTCTTCTTTGGTATATATAATTACCAGAGTGATCTAGATCAATTAATTAATTCAACAAGACAAATGTTCAGTCAGAGGCAAATACCTCCCACAAAGGTTATTTCTAAACCTATAGTACATTTTTTACTGTGGGCAAGCTAGAGATTTTTTTCTATGTTTATCAATTATATATATATATAATTTATTTATTTATTTGTATTTTTCATTTATTTTTTACATAGTCCAGAAACTCTGCTCTAGAAATCAAACATGGAACTTTTAGTGGAAGCCTGAAGTTGTTTTTACAAGCAACTTCAGGCCTCCAATAAGCAGGGCAGTGGTTGGTCTCACACCGGGAGATGACATTCATCTCCCACCTAAAGACAATCGCAAACATCCATTCCCATAGTGGGATTCAAACCTGCAGCTTGTTGGTTAGAGAGCAGGTATGCTAACCACTCGGCCAACTTAACAGCAAGGTTTCATATTTATGGTTAAAAGTTCATTCTGCAATGGGACTAACCGAAATATAAATAAAGAAAAAATAAATACCTATATATTCTTCTGGCCTATGCGGATATATTGTATATCTTAAATACAGTATTATTACTACAATAGTAAGACATAAATATATTTAATTATATATGATTATATCTAGAGATTTGGGTACTAGGTCATTTGTTTTCTCATAGTCACAATTCTACAAATTAAGCCCAGGCAGAAATGGTTTCACTGGTTAACAAGAGTATGAGGACTGCATTTTTTTTGGTTGGATAATGGTGAATGAGTGGAATGTGTTGCTGAAAATAACACTTCAGATGAGTGCTTCATTCGTCAATGAGTTAGGAGAGGTGTGATAGATGTAGTGTGGATAGTTTAAGCCTCCCATGATGAGTTTTCAGGCTCCATGGAGATGCATGTATAATAATAACAGTAATAATAATAATATTTTTGGAATGGGTAGATATACCGTATTCAAATTCATTATCAAAAATATTTTTCTAACCATGTGTTATTTTAACATACTTTAAGGCTTCTTTTTCTATTGTCCCCCCCCCCACCACCACCACCCCTAAAATTAAGATTGCAATTTCCAATAAGGTATTAAGAAAACTATTAAGGCATTCTAAAATTAAAGTAAAATTTGCTAAGATAATACGTACTAGGAAATGTTAATATGTCAAAGCTTCTTTTCATGATGGGTCTGTAACATTTGAAGAAATGATTTGTAATAATAACATTTCAGACTTTTCGTTATTTGGATATATTTTCAAATGATGGGTAAATGAGTGAACAAGAGCTTCCGATTGATGGTCCACAAAGCTGTGTGTGTGGGGGGGTCTTTATATTATATGTGTGATATTTTCCCCAGAACAGTACACACACCACACACACATACCAAAAAAAAAAAACCGCCAGATTCTTTTTTTCCCATCTGAAGTGTTGTTTAGATAATTCCATATACCATACAACAAATCAACATATTACATTACTGAAATCTAGTATTCTGAAAGATGTCGATGGAGGAAATAAATAGGTCGGGAACGGTTCAGTTGGATTATCAAGGAGTTTACATACTATGTTGGATGACTGCCTTATCTGGTCAAAACTGACTTAAATTTTATCTTGTGTAATGTTTACTTAACGAAACACCCCTAAGATAAAAACTGTCTCGATATGGGCCTCCCGCGATGAGCCTGTGACTCCATGGAGATGCTGGTTAATAATGATGAGTAACTGAGTCTGTTGTTAAATGAGAATTTCAATGTTTGTAAATATTGCACTTCTGCACGACGATTTGTTTGCCTGGTTATCCGTTAAAGGAAATAAAAAAAAAAAAAAAAAATTAAAAAAAAAAAAAAAGCAGTAAGAGCGAATAAGTAACAATAATGGCTTTTCTGGTATTTGGATTCAGTACGCACTCCCAAAATTTCGGAGTGGAAAATGCAATATACACATTTAAAAGCATTACGACCAAAATAAAGTAATGATGAATAAATAAAGTCACAAATAAAAAAACGCAATACCTCAAACTTTGAAAATCAATGCAGAACTCACGCTTAATGTGTTCAGTTCATTTTCGTCAATTAAAGAACGGAAAAGTTTTAAAAGTGCAGATATTGGCCTGCTTTTTGAGTTACTGTCCTAGAATAATTAAACATGCAAAATCCGATTGAGATTCTTTAAAAAGTATGCGTATTCGCACATATGTTCTGAAGTCGATGCTATTATAAGCTTTTGCTTTGTTGCATCGGATTATATACGAATACTAATAGAAGTCCGTCGTGTTCAATTAAAGTATGAAAAAGTTTCGAAAAAGAGAGCTGACATTGGTATAATTTTTCAGTTACTGTCCTAGAATAATCAAGCATGTAATATCCGACTGAAATTTTTACAAAGTATGCAAACTCTCAAGAAAGAAGATGAAATATGATGCTCAGGAGCTTTTCGTTGTCCAATAAGAAAAGAAAACACGGACACTCTGCCAACGTAGAAAGTAGTATGTATATCGAGTGCAGTTAATATAACTTAGCAAAATCTTAAGATAAATTCATTCATCATATAGTTCGTATTTAAGTATAAACTCAACCCAACCATTAGTTTAGTGACCGATGTAGAGTAGAGTTGGAGACTGTTTGGAGTGAAAGATTTAAAGTTAAATATTAAATAATACTGGTGGTGTGAAAAATCATGCCAGGACACGATTTTAAAAGGCATCTCAATTGTGTCGAATGTTGTATTTCTTAGGTCACACGGAGGTAAATGACCCTGACCTTTTCCTCCCAACAACGTTCAAACAAACCCCGTAATTCCTGCGGTTGCGAGGGGTAACGGTGGCGCCAATATCAGTCACTTGGTCGGGAACGGTTCAGTACTGACTTACCTCTTTAATGTCGTTGTCCCGAAGTATGTACTCCGAAGAATTACAAAAAAGGATTGCTAATTATGTCCAATTCATAGTTAACTAAAGAGACTACTCCAGCCCAACATACGACATGCATTATCCCCTAGGACTGCAGAGCATCACTTTCACCAAATACACCATATTCATCGATTATACTGCATGTACGTTAAAGTTAGACATGGACTTCCATTGTCGCGCAATCTGGTGGCATAAAAATACACTAAACCAATTTATCAGGATGACTTTTGCACATGCGCCTAGAAGTGGCACTAAAAAGTTTTATTATGACATATTATACCTTCATATTGAATCAATCTAATTGATAAAGAGGATATTTAAATTACCTAAAATCAAATAGAAGAAATCTGCCTCAGTAGCAACATGTGAAATTAACTATAAAATAATGTAACATAAACATATTTTTACAACTAATAAATTAATAAGCATTAATAAAGAACTATTATTTTAAAAATTAGGACTTTTACTCTATAATAGACCAAAGTATCTTCTGGAACTAACTTCAATTATTTTAGCAGATCTTGGCTGCGAAATGCAGAAATATTAAAATAATTTTTTTTGTAAATTATTAAAATAAAATTTAATAGAATAAAATCATTGATATTTTAATTGATAATAGTAGAGTTGATAATTCTATCCTTAACTGTCATTATCAATGACGGTTAAGGATAGAAATTTTTTATCTATCGATCTCAAAAAAAATAATAATAATAATAAATAAATAAAGAAATAATAAATACTAAAACGGCTTCACCTACTCCGAGAATGAAAGGTGTTAGAGGATTTCTTATCCTTGCGTTTATTCTGTTATTATTAACAATAAATTAAATTAATAATATCGGAATACTGACGTGCTTTTCCTGTTAATAATATTAAACTCTCTCTCTTCTCAAAGTATTTTTATTTTTTAATCAGATTCCAAAAGACTCTTATTTGTCTTATAAACAAGACAAATTTTAGTGATTGATTAGCAAATACTGATCTGGTTTTGTGTGAAGTGTGAATAAAAAATCCGGAAGCAACATTACAAAATGTAGTTTTAACATAGACTACATTCGGACATGATACTCAAGAGCTTCGCAGTATTGGCAAGTATATTTCTTGGTTGAAAAAGATCTGGATTAAGAAACAGCAGTTTTTCAACTGATGTCACTTATTGTTTTCAGGCGGAAGTGGAAATTGTTCTCGAAATTCCCTATTAATGCGGCAAAGGTTATTTTTATTTTGCCTGTTCTTTTCCTCCTCCTCCTTATTATTATGTGACACCTCCAGGGAGTCCAAAGCCTCATCGAGGGACAGTGTGCCAACAGCATCTAACGATCTAACTCCTTCCAACTACTAACCGCGCTCAAACTTGCTTAACTTTTTGCGTGAGCCATTAGCAGCAGATGCTCTACCAATCGACCAACCTTTGTAGCAAATGCTTCATAAACTTCAAATCCCATTCATATCCTTGCTGATGACACCATAATGTTTATTTCCTGTTTCGAAAACTGCAATAAACAAATAAACAAACAAAAAAGCACATTATGATCCAGCTGTGGCCAATTTCTTAAATATCAATTTACTGGGGGCATGATATGCTGATCAAAGAATGGTGTCGTTCGTTTCTCTCTAATTAATTAATTATCAAAAGTAAAATAAATAAATCTATATTACTTTGGATAGAGCCCATATTTGTTAGACAAAAATAGATTTCTCTTCATAGAACAATAAACCCAATCTGTAACTTTTTTTTTTTTTTTTTGTTAAGGTTATATAGCATATGGTAAACTAATAACTTAGAGCCGAAAAAATACGCTGCTGGACAAAATTAACAGAATAAAAGGTTTCCATGAATATTTTACTGTTTCCAAAGGCAATTATTTGATATAATAGGCATTCTGACATGCAAATCTTTCCGAGTATCAGAGAGAAATTGATTTACCACTCAACTCGTCCGCACACAAGAATGGCAAGTCATCATCGTTTAAATGATTATATGAGATGGCCGGCCATTGGACGACTTCAAGCTAAACAATCGCAACGCAATTTCCTTCCAGATATTATTCGAAGTGTCGAAGAATATCTGGAAGGAAACTGAAACTGGAGAGAGAGAAAATATGCATTAAGTGTTTTAACAATGTCTGTTAGGTGACGAGAACGCAAGGAATACCGACGATAAGGTGGAAAATGATGTTAATGTCGACTGTGCTGCCGTGGAAATAGAGAAGAACGAAATGGATATCAATAAAGAAATAGCGCGCTTAAATATTATCTTTCATAGGACAAAGCGCGAAGTTGAAAAACTGCAGAAGTGGCAAGAGTTAAGCAGGGCTGCAAAAAGAAAAGTAGGATCCGAAAGAATAATAAAGGCCGACCGAACAAACAAGGAAAACAGATTAAGGAGAAAATTACGTATGGAAACTCGGTAATCAGGGAAGTACTTAACGAAAATATGACAAAATCGTGTTTTCCGGTGCAAAAATTCGCGACATAAGCTACATCATCCGGATGCAAAAAGGTAAGTCAAAGGAAATGATTGTCTTGGTTAGTACCAATGATTTGAGAGGCGAGAAGTATTCTGCGAGGGAGGATGTTCAGGAGTTGCTAGAAGAGGCAAAATTGAAGTGCAAGAAAATGAAGATTGTAAGTCTCCTACCACGCCTTGATAGAGGCGAACTAGGAGGAGGGCATTGATAGCCAATAGGTCTATACATTGTACAGTAAGAAGGATTTGTAAAATGTTGATGAACTACATCTACATGCTTTTGGTCTTTGGTATCTGGAGAATACTTTGTTCATCGAGCATGCTGACATGCAAATTCAGCGAAACCTAAGCTGTTAGGGTGGAAACCAGTGAGTATGTGTAAAGGCACCTATGATGCAAGTGAGTGTGAAAATGGCCAAGTGAGGAATCTAGTCTTTCAAGCAAGGATATTGAATAGGCTAGTCAATTCAGAAAGTAAAGGTGGGGGGAGGGGATAAAGGAATGTTGCCGTTTTCATATACTAATGCCAGAAGCATCATGAACAAGAGGGAGAAGATTTTGGTATTGATTAGTGCAACCTCGCCAAAAGTTATAGGCATTAGTGAGACTTGGCTAATAGTAGATGATGATGATGTATTTACAGGGATTGAATGTGAAGGGTTTAGTATTTTCAGGGAAGATATGATAGTGGAGGGGGGGAGGGCACGAGTACTGCTAATGATAGCAGTTGAATTGCAACCAAAAAGAATAGGAGATAGGCAGGAAAGTGGCTGTTCATTTGAAGCAATCTGTTGTGAGATTAAGACCACTGTGACAAAATAAACAGTTAGTTGTTGCTATAGGTCAGGGAGTCCCACAGATTATCTGGAAGACACGCATCGCCAAATTAGTGCAATGAGTACAGGTCGAGTGATCATTATGGGGGATTTCAACTATGGAGATATACACTGGAAGGAAGAAAGATCACATGGCAGAAAAGAAATAGAACTTATACACCTGCTGAGAGATAATTACTTAAGGCTGCATATGATGGAGAGGACTAGAGGAAGGAGAGTATTGGACCTGGTCATAGAATCAGAAGAGCTATCCATAACCAATGTGACAACATTACCTCCAATTGGTGAAAGTGGCCATGCACTCTTGACTTGGGAAATTGTAAAACATGAGAAATATTCTATCAAGAAGGGATATTTGTGGAACTACGGAGCAGTTGATTAAGATTAAGCTTAGGAAGAAGCTTAAATCTGTATCAAGGCATAGAACACTGCAGGATAAGGATGTTAGTAGTGCATAGTATGTAGTTAAGGGTCATATAGAGGAAGCAGTATTACATTGTATACCTATTACTTTGGAGGTAATGTTGTCACCTAGGGTAAGGAAGATTAATCGGGTAGGAGTTAGATGGATGAGTAATATCTTAAGCATGAGCTGCAGAAAAAGAAAATGCTATGGAAGATATATAAAGAGGAAAGGTGACCAACAAACTCATGAATAGTACAAGGTTCAGGCAAGAAAGGCAAAATCAGATTATGAGAAGAATTTAGCCAAGCAGGCCCAAGGTAATCCCAAAGAGCTCTTTAGTTATGTGGCAAGTAAGAGGAAGAATAACTATGGAAGATTAACCTTAATGAGTGATTATGGTCATGAGGAGATAGAAGTGGATAAAATAGTTGAGTTATTGAGTGACCAGTTTGCAAGCATATATATCTTCGTAGTGAGGTTGTGAGAACAGAGGTGGATGAATTGGAGGTGCTTAGAATATTGCACATCCATAAGGTGTGAGAATAGAGAGCATATCAGGTAGGGTTTTGCAAGAATGTGCAAGAGAAAGGCAATGCCTTTGATTAAGCTGTTTAATTTAGGTCTCAACTCTGGTAGAGTTCCAAGGGAGTGGAAAGAGTGCAAAATTATTCCTTTGCATAAGGGAGGTTCTAAGACTACAGTAGCAAATTACAGACCAATCAGTATCTCAGGCGTGGTGGTAAATGTACTAGGAAAAGCGGTAAAAAAAAAAAGAGAATTCAAGAAATGGTAGATAAAAATATGATACTGGACGAGGGTCAACATGGCTTTGTGAAGGGTCTGTCATGCCTTAGTAATTTACTAACATTTTATAATAGTGTAACAGCTAAGTTGGATAAAGGAAATGGCTACACAATGATTCTGCCGGATTTTGCAAAGGCATTCCACAGAATACCACATGGAGCACTGTTTAAGTGGATAAGAGTTTGGCTGCTGGACAGATATCAAAAGGTGGCCTATGGAGGGACAGAATCGAGGCGAAATCAGGTGACTAGTGATGTGTCACAAGGTGCGGTGCTGGGACCATTGCTGTTTAATTTGACACAAATGATATAGGAAATAACCTGAAAGGAAATATCCAGTTGTTTGCTGATGATGTGAAACAAAATTAGGTAAAGTAATAGTTAATCAAGGCAGGGTGTAGCTAGAGCTTTTGCCTCCCAGGGATACCCCTGAGTTTGCTGTCCCTGTCAATACACATCAAAAATACTACAAAAAGTTCAAAACGACGTATAGGGAAATAATTAAAACGCTATATTTATTTTTGAAGTAAATCTTTAATTTCAATATTCTAAAATGTTATTTTTCTTGCTTTTCTGTTAGCAAAAACGTCGATGATGTTGGCGAAGTCTATTTCATAATAATCTAGATAATATCTATTTTATTTAGAAAAACTCCTCTCACAACTAACAACACCTACAGCAATTGTGGGGAAAATTCACAGTAGTATTACAATATTTGGAAATGAGTTCTCGAGACTGTATTTTAGAATTAACTGCAAAAGTTCAAAAAGGTTCAAAGGGAAGCCCGGGGAGGACCTCCACCTCTCCCTAGCTACTCCTCTGAATCAAGGCGACATGGAGAGTTTGCAGGGGATATGATAAAATATTTAAGTTGCTTAACGGGTTTTATAGGATAGATGCAGAGGAAATGTTTCAGCACTAGGCTAGGTGGACCATAAGAAGGGGTCATCCCTAGAAGTTGAATAAAGATGTATCAGTAGGAGTATGAGGACTACTCTTTTTTTGTTTGGAGGGTGGTGAATGAGTGGAATGGGTTGCCAGAGTCAGTTGTTTGTGTTTTTTCTGTTAATGAGTTCAAGGAAAGGTATGATAGATTGGGTTTCCCGCGATGAATCTTCGGACTTTGTGGAGGTTCCCCATATAATAATAACAATAATAATAATAATAATAATATGCACATCAATCAGATCACTCTCTAGCTCTAACAGTGAGATGGAACCCACGATGTCCTTCCACATTCTGTTTCTTGAGGTTGCTTCGGCCACACTTGAAAATAGTTCTAACTGGACTGACTTAAGAAGACTCAGTTCAAGTGGCTTCTATGCTAGGTAGCCAGTGGTTTGTATGCCATTAACTACAAAACACTGCAGGACTCACAGAAACTGGTGCCAAGAACATCTTTCTTGGGGTCGTGATGAGTTACTTTTTAGCATGCATATAAACGGATTCGAGATTTGAGCTGGATAATGTTCAATAGCTCCACCCCTCTTCATGGGGTAGTTCTTGTAGGGATGCCATAATTGCTCAGAGATATCCAGAATAGACCCTCGAACCTTATGTGGACTTTATAGGGGGGATACGGTTGGATTTTTTTCATGCATGAAAATGCATGTGATAAAGGGGGTATCTTGAAACTGAAGGTATCCAACGAATACCGTCTCCAGCATGAACACCGTACATATATCCAATCGATATATGTATGGAGGCTCAGTGGTGTTCGCACTCCTTAGTCGCCTACTAAAGGGATTTTCTAAGCCTTTTTATCCACCGGTTCCGGATTTAGTTGATTACTGTCACTTGCAAGTGGGTTTTTTCTCCCAGAAACTCAAGAAAATCGACCACAGAACCCTCACTATTTCAGACATTAAAAATATTGTGTTAGGGTCAGGTACCATGAGATAGTGGCACTTGTTAGCCATCTCTTCACTGTGTGTCACTTAAATTAGTAATAACCTTAGGCCAGCTATCCCTGATTGACTACCAGTGGAGATAGAACTGCTCACTCAGTCTCCAACAGCCTCGCTTACTCCCTATAAGGGGATAAAAGGCATTAGCTGATTTTTTTATTTATATGTATTGTGATCGTTCAAGTTCTCCCATGTGTAGAAAGCTTTTCCACATTATATTGCATGCAGAGAGCCACTGCCTCGGTCACTTGGTGAACTAAAGTCTACTGACGTGGAAGAATGGGATTTAAATCTGTTTTTGATTGTGGAAAATTTAGAAGGGTTGATAAAGGACCCAGCGCCTATGCACAAGAAATCAGAACCAAATAATAATATGAATTTTCAGTTAAATAACAAAAGAGAAACTTATTTATTCATTTGTGAATTATAGTAGAAATTAAATTCATAAAAATGTAATTTCCTAAGAATTGAAATAAATTTTTTTAATAAAACGGGGAATATTAAAAACCTAATAAGCATTTCACTGTCATCCATACTACATCAATCTCTCATTCCCCAAAACAAAGTCTGCTTATGATAGTGGTTTTGCCAATTCAATCCCTTTTTTTTTTCTCATAATTTCCATATCCGACATTAATAAAAGCGATTAGCATTAGTATTTGATCCACCATTTCATTTCTAAATCTATCTTTTGTTCTCTCTTGTGCCATATAAGTATATTCACAAGATTCTACGTAACTCCAGCATTACTACTTTTCTTTCTTTCCTATTTAATTTGCCATAATCGGTCTGACATGGAAATGGCAGGGTTTCCTTCCAGAAGCTCAGGTTTTATCCTGCAAAACAGAAGATCCGCCTTGAAGACCATATGTATTCGTAATTTACGGACATAATTGGGGTTTATATCTTTAGTTGTTTTGGCTTCTGCCGTTATTCAATCAGTTCCTAAACAACAACAATAACAGTTTGCATATTCACCCAGAACTGTGGCTGGGTAGCCAGGGGCATGTCAGTAGTGTCCGGCGCTTGTGTGCAAAACTTTAGTTGGCGCCCCTATCCTCCCTCTCCAAAAAAAAAAATCATTTAAAAAAAAAAAGTTTTTTTTAAAAGTATTTCCTCCTCTTTGTCGCCTTTACTATCCTGGCGCCTGTGTGCATCGCACACATTGCACATATGACCTGCACGCCCCTGTGGGTAGCTAAATCTATCTATTCAATAGACAGATTTATCATTGAGATAGCATCGTGGTACTTTCTCAATGATGCTGATGGATTCTTTACGTTTTGTTATGTATATAATTTTTATTGCTCGTTTTCATAGCGACGTTTTAAAGCTTTAATTTAATGAGTTCTTAACAGCTTGCAGATTTCTTAAAAAAAAAATAAGATGGTATCATCTTGCATGGGATAAAACATTAGGAAAAAAATATTCGATATGAGGTTTAATTATCATTTTTGCTTACTGAAGTGTTCATAGAGATTATAAATAATAGTGGAGATAATGTGCATCCTTTTTTTATAGCTCATATAAGAGTACACTATACTTGGATACGTTCTGCAATTGCTTTTGCTAATAATCTGAATTTCTTAGCTGAGATTTTTCATCCTCATTTTTTTATTAGCTGATAGTGTTGCCTATAGTTGATTTTGGAATGCAGTCTTTATTTATTACCAGCGCCATCATGAATGAAAGACAACGATATTGCATCCTATGATATACCTTCATTCGAAATTAAGTTCTTCGCTTGCCATTAACAGTCTGTATGTATACATTCAATTCTAGATCTACTGTATTCATTTGCCTTATATGCTAGCACCAACGAAGTGCGTGAACTGGAATTTACATATATCTATGAATTCATTGGTGGAAGAAAAACCTTTGTGTGTCCAATTCCAATAAATGATTAAATGAAATTTTTATAACCAGCTTTTTTTTTTTTTTTTTTAGGCGGTTCCCAAATCATTTTTTGAAGCAAGCAAGTAGGTTTTTTTTCGCTTTCCCACTGCAACTTTTGATTTTTGCAACTCAGAAAAATAAACAATATAACTCGTATCGCATTTATCGTATATCACAAAATAGGATTAGGAACTGCCGACTCCGGCCGCTGGAGACGGCAGTTCCTAGCTCTATCTTACTATACTGATGATCTCTCTAAAAATTATCAGTAGAGTCATCCGTAGCTGAACTCGACTACAAATGGTGATTAAGGATGCGGACTGACTGCCTATCGATTTCCAAAACTCAGTGTTAACCCTTGATAACTTCTCACGTGCTTTTTCAGTATCTTTGCATGTTTCTCAGCAGATATATATTTTTCTTTTTAAGCGCTAAGAGTCCTTTTTGGCTTGAAAGAGAACCAGAAAGTTTTCTTCGCATAAGTCAGCGGTTTCCGTATCGACATGTGACTGCCAATTCCGATCCTTCTTAATTCCCTGAGCATAATTTGGTGAGATATGGGGGGGGAGACAACCTTCATTAAATGCTTCGATCAATTGCTACATGCTACCTTCTCAGACAACGGCGATCTCGTTCCTAACAGACTCTTAGAACCATAGTTATGCATCAGACAAGCAATGTGGGTTATTTTCCCACTGATTATGTACCTGGGATATCTCCTCTTTTAAGAAACCAGTTCATCTCTTGGTTTAAAAAATCGTGGCTCCAGTCAGATGGGCACCCACAATAAGCCCTTAATCGAACTTCGAAAATATCCTTTGTTGTTCCCTTTGTGTTGAACACTTGATGATTACTGACCAGTAGCATTGTTAAATAGTTGCGTAGAACACGTGGTGATGCTGACCGAGTCTTTTGCATAATTGAGCAAAGGATAATTGTGGTCATTGTATTGCAACATATAAAGTTACGCACTTCAGAAATGAAAGATTACATGCTGTGTATTACAGTGATAGTAGATTGCATGAAATTGACAAGACTAAGGACCTGGGAATATGGTAACTAGAGTTGAAGTGCAGAGGCGCATTGCAAAAGTTGGCAAAATTGCTCAAAGGATGACTTGGATGTTGAAGAACGCATCGAGAAGTAAATAGAGGGAGCATATTATTCATCTTTGAGGCTACGATTCAACTTCATCTTGACTGCTGTGCACAGATTTCGTCACGTGGATTTGTACTGCAGTGTAATCTCAATCCTACTGCAGCATGATCGCGATCATTCTGGAGCTTGGAGAAAGGATATGCTGCTTACTCAATCAACATTAAACTGTACATATTTAAGAGAGGTCTAAGTTATGAGCATTTCTAATTTAAATCATAATGATTCACTATAAAGTAGCAAAAGGCTGGTAAGTCTCTCTTAATGTCCTAGATATATATCTATACAAAACTAATACATTTATTACATTTGATTCCTTCCCTCCCTTCTTATCCATCCCTTAGTATGAGTAGAGTCCCCTAAAAGAGTTTAAAACGAATTAATGCAGCTGGATCGTCACTCTTGTGCTGCATCCCCTAAGGGCAAGTATTCATGACTGCAGATCCGTGTGTGTTCATGGGGCAGGTTTGCCTGTTCTGAGGGACGAAAAACCCTCTACCACCATATGAGACCGACTAATTCACTTTTTTTGTAGTAGGAGACCAGATAAAGGTTTGTCAGGTTATGGATGGGAATTGAACCCAGGTCTTTCTGCCTGAAGGGCTCGTCTATACCGACTGAGCTATGGAGGCACTTACATTTGATTTAATGAGGTCATTTTAGTGACCTTATAAACATTTCTAAAGTGTACATTAGTGGCACATGGAGAATCATATTTTCCTGAGAGCAAGGCCACATATTCTGAATTTCTTAGGGGATTCCATTATGCTATCTTTATCAGACCAGCTAATTAGCAACCAATAGTTGTCTTCAGCTAGTAAATGAGTTTTTGTTCAATGCAACACTGTGTAACATAAAATGGCTCTTCTAGTTCCATCATATATATATATATATACTACTTAAAAAGAAGTCAGCAGACACTATAGTGTGAGGAACAAACAGCCATAACACCCACCTTAACCCCTTAATGTGCCAATTAAAAATCAGAAAGCAGTCGTTTTTCTGCCAATTTTTTGGATCAAATTCATCATTATTTGAAAAATAATGAATTTGTGCAAACGCAAACGAAATAGCCGATGCACGCAGTTGGCAACTTTTCTCGGCTGAAAGGAAATAGGCACAAGATTGTCTAGCGTCTATATTCGGTTGTATTTATATGTGAAACCAAAATTCAAAATCAATTTTGGTGCAATAAACAAAAGACGTATCACAGACGTCTTTGTATGTTAAGGGGTTAATAAGATGTAGGACTTCCTTTTGCTGCAATCCTGCAGTGCATAATTTCAACAAGCATACAATAACAATCAATGGGAATTTTGGACCATTCTTCCTGTAGATATCTAATGAGGGTCTCAGACTTGTGGGGTGGACATCCCTTCATCCCAAAGATGTTCAGTAGGGTTGAGATCAGGGCTCCGTGTAGGCCAGTAGTGTGGTGACGTTCATGTCCACAAACCATGCAGTTACAGCAGCAGCTTGTGATACAGTATATTTTTCTTGCCCAAAGCGACAATGATCAATCCCATAGAAACATCACAAAGTAGGAAGCATTGCATTGTCCAGAATGAGATCAGGGCTCCGTGTAGGCCAGTCAAGTGTGGTGACGTTCATGTCCACAAACCATGCAGTTACAGCAGCAGCTTGTGATACAGTATATTTTTCTTGCCCAAAGCGACAATGATCAATCCCATAGAAACATCACAAAGTAGGAAGCATTGCATTGTCCAGAATGTTCATATAAATTTCACAGTTCAATGTTCGTGGCATCACCAACAGAGGTACTATTGCACCACCACCTCCGAATTTGATGGAGTTAAGCACACTGGTAAGACACGTTCACTGGGCATCTGCAACACCCATCTCTGCCCAGTGGAGTGTAGCGTTATTTGTCGCTCCATAACACAGATTTCCAAGCTTCCATGTTCATGCTCTTTTGCACTACGGAAGACGATGCTGCATTTTGGTAATGCAGGGATTGCATATTGTAGTTGTACCATGGAAACCCATGTTGTGAGCCTTGGTTCTGAATGTTTTTGTGCAGATTCGTGATCCGGTAGATGTCCGGAACCTCTGCCCACTGCAGAGGTTCCAGACATCTACCGGATAATTAAAACCTGCCATTCGTGCAGGCCAACGAATGGCAGGTTTTAATTATCCTCCGTAGCATGTATGGTTATGGTCAGTAAATTGTCCACTGCAGATAGCACTTGTAGTTGACTCCGTGCTCTTCCATTTCACCTGGTTCAATGTGGCCACCATTCTTGTTCATCAGCAATTACATCTTGCACACAACATTCTCAATGTTATGTTCGAAGGAATGTTCATCACAGTCCGTGATACATTGTCCATTAAGGCTGCCAAGTTCGTGACACCACCGCAATAGATGTTGGCCTTCAGGTATCTCCACAAACAAAAATCACATAGAGTAATACGAGGGAGCAAAGTGGCTATACAACTGTAAAGCAGCAGCTAATCACTTTCTTCTGTGAAGTAATGCTCTATTAGCTGCGCTACTGGTATGCAATGTGGGAGGTGCTCCACCTTGCATAAAAATGGTGTCGTCCAGACATTGTCATTGCTGAATGACAGAACTGTTCAGCATATCGCAATATTTCCTTGCAGTAATGGAACAAATTACTGGTGCTATCAGAGTGACATCCTCAAAAAAATAATGGCCCTATTATGAAATCTGCTGTGAAGCCACATCAAACGGTAATTATTGGTGTATTAGGGAAGTATCCTGGAGCGCATGGGTAATTTGGAAGCCCAAATTCGACAATTTGGGATGTTTATGGTCCCATTCAGATAAAAATGCACTTCATCTCTCCACAGAATTTTCGAACACAAGCATCACTGACTTCCCATCTGACAAGAAATGCCAGAACCAGTCATTCGCTCATAATCATTGTATAGCAGTTATGTATAGATAAAATGTGATAACTTTGTGCAAGACTTTCCTGCAAAATGTTGCTGCTACTACCAGCAACATTTCCATGCAATCTGTCAACAGCTGCAGTGGAAACATGTCCCTACCACTACACTGCCACCTCCGAATTTTATGGTTGGGATTATGCACTCTTGCGTAATTAAGTCAGTGCAGTGAACTAGATTGCATGAATACTAGATTTTTCACTTGTGGTGAATGAATGGGTTGCCAGAGTCTGAGAGCTTTGTTGGTCAATTGTGTTGAAGAATAGATGTGATATATATACTGTATATTGTACAGGTAGTATGGATTTCCTGAAGTGAATCTCAGACTCCATGGAGGTTCTGGCACATTAATATCTTATTCTGGTCGTGTGGTTAATTTGTGTTTGTGTATTAGAAATGTAATTTGAGAAACAGGAATTGTGAAGACTACTTCATTTTTCAGAGGGGGGCAGGTCAGCTGTATCCCATAAAATTGTATAAGGCTGATATTTCCTCTATATCAGTCTTATAAAACCTATTTGGTGATATATGTTTCTACCATTCCACTATTTTCTACCTATCAGCCAAACTATTTTTGCAAGCCACAAACTCTCAAATCTGTTGTCAGAGGCAGTATTTCAGACTACTTGACATCTAGGTCACTCACCTCTGGATCATTTTCACCACTTCCCCCACACCAAAGAAATTCAAGTGACAGACCAGAGGCACAGTAATCTAGATATGATGTATCAAGGTTTTAGGTGAATGATGACTTGTTTATCTCTGCAAGTCATCATTGAAGAGATAAACTTCAACTCCCTATCCACCAATAACCCCAGCCTCATCAATTTTCTGGAGTACACATTCATCAATGTGGTACACTAAAAATTTACACAGCTGGTAATTTTTGTCTCAAAATGCATAATTTTCTCCCATTAAACTGGTACCCATTATCTTTGGCTCATACTGTCACAGCCTATTTAAATCTAAGATCACCTTGTTTGACTATTATACTATCCAATTTTACATCATGAGTAAACAACTGAATATATCCCTTCAAATTATTTCCTTTATCATTAATGTACAAACGAAACAGCACATATGCTAGTCATCTGCTTTCGCCTCCTGCATGGTGTACTTTTTGGTATCCATATCATCAGCTTCACATTTATCCCCATTTTTTATTTTTTTTTCCAGTTTGCATAACAGTTCCATGTGGTATCCTGTCAAATGCTTTCTAAAAAATCTAACATCATATAGTCATTTCTTTTATCCGATTCGGATATCACTATTATAAAAAGTGAGTAAATTACTAAGGCATAACTTATCCTTAAAAGTGATGCTGTCCTCTCACCCTATGATTTCATATTCATAACCATCCATTCCTTAATTCTGGCTTTAACCAACTTAAACTTATCAAAAAATTATATTCTTGTTTAATCCTTGATCCAAGTGTAGGCAAACAAAGTATGCAAGTGAACTATCATCACAACTGGACTGCTTGTATATAGCAACAGATGACTTCAGTTACACATCACTTACCTTAGTATTCCATAATACAAAGTTTGTTTTTTTTTATTTGTCTGTTATAAACTGAATTGTTTCACTTACTCATTGTTGTGTGATGTAATGTGCTCTGAAGATGGTGGTTTGGAATCCAGCAAAATACATAAGCCAGCTAATAAACATCTTTTTATAATTTAGTTGGTTTGGTGTTGTAATACCATTAAAATAAGTTATGGATAACATTCAGCACCTAAGCTTGTCTATTAGAATTATTCCACTCTCTTAGAATTCACTTTGCGCTTTCACTCTTCATTTGCAATCATTGCCCTCCTCAACTAGGCTCCGTCATAGTGTGACAGCAGACTACAATTTTTATTTTCTTGTTGTTTATTATTTTAACGGTATAATAGAACACAGAAACTAAGTAAATAATTAATTTATTAACTTGATGCTGATATTTCGCTGGTATTATAACCAGCATCTTTAAAACCCCAAAACACTGTTTGTCACAATACGCGAGACTAAAACAACATGGTGTACTTAAACAAAATTGTAGCAGCAACACAAAGACTAAAGTCCTGATTTTGGCACCCTCTATCTGAAAAAAAAAAAACTATCATATATTACTAGAGTCCTAGAAAAGTGCTAGTTTTTTCTTAATATGACTGTCTCCCAGATCTTCGGCAAGTTAATACAGCCATCTTTGTTGAGATTTGGAGTATGTTTTAGGGCTTCTGTCGCCTCTAAGAACAATCTCTCTGATTTATACGGGTTTCTGTGTAGTACTTTTGTTTTTCCAGTTGATCCTGTGTGCAGGGGTATCCAGAGCATGGTCTGCTAGGCCCGACTTCCCATAATGATAATTCCGGATGTATCGTTTATGTTCGCTGATGCGGATATTCACAGTTCTTCCTGTTTGACCGTAGTAGGCTTGATTGCATGAGCAGGGTACTTGGTAGACTCCTGGATGTGATAAAGGAGGAATGCTGTCCTTGGGTGAGCGGATGAGGGTGGCTAATTTGCTACATGGTCTGAATGTAGTGCATAGTTTATGTTTATTGAGAATTCTTGAGATCTTTTCGGATGTGCCTTTAACGTAAGGGATGGTGACTGTTTTGTTGTAGTTCTCTGTGGTGGATGGTGGGAGGGGTTTCTTAGGAGTGTTTAGTATTTTGTTTATTTTATGTGGATTGTAGCCATTGGTCAAGAAGGTGTGGCGTAAGTGAGTCAGTTCAGCAGTAAGAGCCTTGTCATTGGAACAGATTGCTCTCGCTCTATGGGTTAGCGTTTTTAATATGCCATATTGTTGAGAAGGATGATGTGATTGTTTGTGTAAGTATCTGCCTGTATGTGTGGGTTTTCTATTGTTCTTAGATTGTTCTTAGAGGCGACAGAAGCCCTAAAACACACTCCAAATCTCAACAAATATGGCTGTATTAACTTGCCGAAGATCTGGGAGACAGTCATATTAAGAAAAAACTAGCACTTTTCTAGGACTCTAGTAATATATGATAGTTTTTTTTTTTTCAGATAGAGGGTGCCAAAATCAGGACTTTAGTCTTTGTGTTGCTGCTACAATTTTGTTTAAGTACACCATGTTGTTTTAGTCTCGCGTATTGTGACAAACAGTGTTTTTGTGCTCTGAAGATGCTGGTTATAATACCAGCGAAATATCAGCATCAAGTTAATAAATTAATTATTTACTTAGTTTCTGTGTTCTATTATACCTTTAAAATAATAAACAACATGTTCGACGAACACAAGTCTGTCCACACGTTTTATTTTCTTGCTTCTTTCAATATCTCTTATATCCTCTCAGGTATGTTTATCACCTTTCAAGTCATTAAGTGCCTAGGAAAACAGTTTATGTTATCTTTTTCCCCCTTCTCATTCTAATAGCCACACTATTATTAATTTTTTTACCAGGGAAGCAAGATTTAGTCATCCTCTCATAAAGCACTCTTTTTATCATAGAATCACAATAAGTTTTTCTCTTCTCGTTTATTCATATGTTCTCACTTGGTCATAACTACAGAATAATAAGTATACAACAGTAAAAATAATTTATCCTTATTAATATAATTACGGCTATTATAGCCTGTACATTACAGGCTATAATAGCCGTAATTATATTAATAGTGTTTAAGAGGAGTAACATGGGAATTTTCCCAGAAACTATACTTAATTTATCTTTTATTTTTATCATTTAGTCATATTTCTTACCTCACACCCATCTCATTTTTATTTATTTTTTCTCTTCTCAGGTCTACCAGTCACCTAATGTTTCCATCATTCACTCTCATGTTTTCCCTACAAAGAACTCCACGTGTTATTATCATTCGTGACACCTCCAAGGAGTCTGAAGACTCATCGCGGGAGGACACCTACTGCACAACTCTCCGTCTCCACCACTACTGAACTTCTACTACCAATCGACTACATCAGTGCCATCTACCGCTCACCACCACAAGTACTTTTTGTCTGTAAATTGCATGTGTTCTGAAGGACCGAATTGTCTGTATGCGGGATGAAAAAACCCTGCTACCTTCGTATGAGATCGGCTAACTCACCTTCAATTGAAAAAGTCCATATAAAGATTCCTCCCGTCACGACGGGAATCGAACTTGGGCCTTTTCCAATCGTTATTTCTTACATGATATCATCTTCATTCTCTTGACCTTCCCATTATTGTATTTTCAACAATATTGTCTACTCTGCTATTATATGTTTTACTTTCTACATGCAACTAGCACTCAGTCTTGAAACACTCCTTACATATTTGCTCACCAATCACTCTTTCCTGACATAACTCTTTCTCCTTTTGCAATAGATGCATCTCTCTCCCTCACACACACACACTATATTGAAAAAATGTCTCAACAGCCAGTGTTCTATTACATGCTGGTGCTACAGTGACAACTACTTTAATACAAAATATAAAACTAACTGGAACAAAATATTTTTGGTAACGTCACTGTTAGAAACAGGAGGCAGCTTATATAACTACACTTTAGAAATGAACATGTGTAAACATTAGAATGCTATACATTATTATCACTTCCCAGATTGATTCTGACATTCTGGGAAGTGGCTTCTCACTGTTATGTGTAGCATTATATAGGACAGCATTATGGAACATAAAGAGAAATGGAATGTGAAGTCAACTGCTCTTTATGCACAAGCAGCTTAGTCATGAAGGTTATTAATTTGCAAAACTTTGTGTTTGCTTACGCTACAGTAAAATATGAGTTGCCAGCCTGGTTAGCTAGCATATCTGCCTCCAACCCACAGGATGCTGGTTAAATCTCACCATAGGCAATGGGTATGGATGTTTGTCTTTAGGTGGGAGATGAACATTCTTCATCAGCTGGTGTGAGGCAAATGACAAAACTTATTGGAGGCCTGAAGTGCTTCAAAAAAATTCTGTTGATCCACAGACAAAAAAATAAAATCCTTAACCTACCTAATATACTATAAATTGGCTTTTTCACTTTCCAACAGAAAAACTTGCTATGTTTAAGATTCAGTAGTAGTAGCGATATGGCAAAATACCATTTTCATTGTATATGAGATATACTCCTGTTCATAGAAACTGCATCACCTGCTATGATTGTTTTTTTTTTGGTTATAATCAAATAATGAAAAACGTAATATTACATTTTTATTTTTGATTAATATTTGGCTCTTTTTAGTACAAGCTGATGACAACTTGATAAATTTGCAAATATTTCAAAATGGAGTGGACAGTGATATTTTCACTGGAAAAACACATACTGATATCAAAATTTAGTTCAACTACACAGTTTTACTAACATTCAAAGCTAAAAATTCACTTTTTGCTGTTTAGTACTTTGTGGATCTTCCTCTTACCTTTATTACAGTGTGGCATTAACAAAATCAATTTCCTGATGGTGCAACTTTCAATTAACGGTTCCATATCTTTATAATGGCTTCTTGGAGTTCCTGAAGCGTTTTCGACTTCTTGTGTATTTCAGTCTCAATTCACATCAGAAATTCACAATGGAATTTGAGATCTGGGCTGTTTCCGGGCCACAGTAGTCGCTGAATCGAGTGTTTATTGAGCCACTTATTAACCTGCAACAAAAATTAAAGCTTTTTTAAAGTACTAAACTCAATTTGTATAGTACATTTTAGTTATAATAGCATTACTTACACTTTTTGTCTTATGACAAGGGGCAGAGTAATCCTAAAAGATGCAGTTCGTCGTTATGGTAATGTGATCTTTGATAACAGGCAGCAATTCTAAAATTTTCTGGTACGCTTGTGCATTCACTGGACCTTTTGTGAAATGCAAATGACCAACACCAATGTGACATGCATCCCAGATCACTTGACTGGCTGAGAATTTGACTGCCAGCCAGTCAGGGTTGAGTTTTTCCTATGACCGTTTTCGAACTGTCTGTCTGCCGTTGGCGCTCTACAGGTTAAACTTTATTTTCTCGTCAGAAAAAATCATTCTTTTTCACTGATCAGAGGTCCATTTGGCATGCTTCTTGCACCAATCTTTTTTTTTTTTTTTTTTTGTTAACAAGGACTTCATTTTAGGGTGCCTTGCTATCAGTCACTATCGAATGAGTCTTCTCTTGAGTCAACAGAACTTGCCACAACTCCCTTTTGTTCTTACCAGTCCTGTTTCAGTTCTTCAGATGACACATGGCGATTTTTGAGGCAGAGTTACTTTAGAACTCGATCCTGGCATGGTGTGGACCACAGCTTTCTTCCTGTTCTCTTCTTCCTTGCAGCAGATCCAGTTTCCTTCACTTTCAACAGCAGCTGTACCACAGTAGACTACAGGACACCTGTTTAGCTATTTCACAAGAGGAATAGCCTTCTCTATTCAAAGCTTGAATCGCACTTTTTTCTGGGAGGTGTTATCTGCACATAACTAGCCATAGCAATCCCAGCACGAAAATTATCTCTTGCTGTCCATTTATAGCATAAAAAATTCTGACATAATAGCAGCAACTATTACATTATACAGAAACCTGTGGGAATAATAGATGATTCAATACAACAAAATATCTAAGGATAAACTAATGAAAATGACTATTTAACTACTAAACCTATATTTATGTAAGGTGATGCAGTTTCTATGAACATGAGTGTATATAGCCAATTTCAGATAGCTTTCTCACCTTGCTATTAGTTATAAGACTTCACTTAAGATCTGAAGAGGTCAGGGAAATACTGGTATAGACTGAAATTATAACTAGAGTAACTAAGGCATATGAAGCCAGTACATTAAGTCAGTTAACTTTGTGTGTTATCTGCTCTGCAGGATGGAAAACCATGTTTCCAGGAGTCTGGCAAGTGGCTTACCAAAATGTATGGTTATTGTACATACATGTGAAGGGAATGATACCTTGCATTAATCAGATTGAAAAGGCAACTTGATAGGAAGTCAAGTTGACTCGCTGGTCATCCAATACCATATCATGCACTTGATCAATGATTTCTGGTGTTGTTACACTTTTTTGGACGTCCTTCATGTGGATCATTTTCCAGGCTGGTACAGCCACATTTAAACTCTGCAGCCCCTTTCTTAATTGTTGTAAACAAAGGAAAGAGTGCACATAAACTTTTATAAAATTAGAATGAATTTCTTTTGGTGTTAAACCTTCTTTTACAAAGAATTTTATAACCGCATGATACTCAATTTTATCCATTTCAAGGGATACAGATAACACTTTTGCTTCAGACAGCTGTATAAAACTACTTGATAGAATGACTTGCAATTTCACATGGATGCTTGTGACAGATGTACCAACTTTGAAAAAAAAATCTTGCTGATAGTGTTGCCATCTATGGTCGAGGTCTATAACTTTCCAGACCACCCCTCGTAGATACAACTGAATCTGCTTCAGAGAAAACCAGCATGATTGTTTAACTCAGTGTTTCTCAATTACACCCCACAGGAGAGCAATTTGAATATTTTGGGGGTCAATTAGAAAATGACGTTGCATTCGTCACCTCATCACTGATATACTCAAAAAAAACTCACCATTGTCGGTGATAAATTGTCGATGTTGCAACTCTGACTTTCCATGAAAAAAAGCTGACATCACTAGTACAACAGTCAACATAAATACAGTATCAAGAACTTTCAGAAAAGCAAAATGAGTATACTAGAAATTCATTTAACATAAAAGGAACAATGGCATGGCTTTCTGACGAGACAGAAACGAAATTCAACTAGTTTTGCAAAAAAAATACTGTTGCCCTTCCCGTCACCATATTTAGTTGAATGTGGTTTTAGTGCTGTAAATGACTTGCTACTGAAAAAATAAATCATCTGGATATCACAAACCGTGGGGATTTGAGATTGAAAATGACTAATTAGTACCTCAAATAAAAACTCTTTGCAGCAGACATCAAGCTCAAGGATCGCATTAACTTGGATTTTATTTTCCCCCAGTTCAGTTCGATTTATGTTTTATAATATACAAAGTGTAATATAAAATTTATATTCATTGAAGAAAGTCAAATTGAAAACAGTTTTACCTATGTTCTTTTTTTTATTTAAAGTACATATTTATATTATACAAATGGTTAAGCAGTAAAAGATTAGAAGATGAAATAGAATATAAAAGAATTATAGCCATAGCTAAAAGAGAAGTCAGAAAAAGACAGAGAATCATGGAACAAATTTGTTTCTAATTTAGAACATGATTTATATAAAATAAGACCCAATGCATATAAAATTTTGAAACACTTAAATGCAGATACCAAAGAAAACATAAAATTAAACACTGAATTGAAATTAGAAGAATTTCTAAATTACTACACAGAATCGTGGACAGACAAATATTTTAAAAAAGACAACTGGCAAACAATTAATGAAAATGAAAAGGAAATAACTGAAGAAGAATTAGAAATCAGTCTGAAAGAAACAAGAAATGGAAAATCACCTGGAGAAGATAAGCTAGGTTCAGAACTATATAAATATGCAGGAACAAGTTTCAAAGGAAGAATCTTATTATTTTTAAATAAAATTTACTCAACTGGTATCCCCCCAATAGAATGGAAAAAAGCAATTGTGATTCCTATCTTTAAGAAAGGTAATAGAGATGACCCTGAAAACTATAGAGGTATCAGTATACTAAATCCATGTTACAAAATATACAGCAGAATCTTAAATAGCAAAGTAATGAAATATTCCAAAAACTTTATTTTAGAAGTACAGAATGGATTTAGAAAAGGACGATCATTTATAGACCCAGCCTTTTGCCTAAAATTAATAATAGAGAAAAGAAGAGAATACAATTTAGAAATACATATTGTATTTATTGACTTTGAAAAATCATTTGACAAAGTTAAAAGAAACATATTAAAAGAAAGACAAATACCAAATAATATCCTAAAAGCTATCACAAGTATATATGAAAATAATCAAATACAAATAAGATTAAACCACGAGCTATCATATACGAGAGAGATAAACCAAGGGGTCCAACAGGGATGTCCCCTCTCAGCAACTCTTTTTAATATCTACTTAAATGAAATAATAATAAAATGGAATAAAAATTTACATCAAAGAATTAAACTTTCTCCTACAGTAAACTTAAACACTCTCCTCTTTGCCAACGACCAAATAATAATTACAAATTCTGAAGATAAACTACAGAAAGCTATTTTAGATCTAAATGAGTTATCCAAAGATTGTTATGATAATATCAACAAAAAAATCAAAAACTATGGCCTTTAAAGGACAAGATCCAGCAAGAACTAAAATAGTAATAGATAACAAGATCTTAAAACAGGTGAATTCATTTAACTACCTAGGATGTACGATCACATATGAAAAAGATATAAACGTAAAAATTGCAAAATATTTAAAAATAACAGGTGTAATTAACTCTATATTTAAACCAAACCTAGTTCAAAAACAAACCAGACTAAAAGTATACAATACATTAGCCCTACCAGTCTTAATGTATGGAAGTGAAATCTGGACAATAAAACAAAAGGACAAAGATTAACAACAGCAGAAATGAAGTTTATGAGAAAAACTGCAAAGTATACCCTATTTGATCACAAAAGAAATGAAGAAATTATGAAAGAATTAAACCAAGAACCAGTAATAGAAAAAAATTAAAAAATATAAACATAAATGGATGGAACACGTTCAAAGAATGAAAACAGAAAGATTACCAAAACAAGCCTTAAAATACAAGCCATTAGGAAAAAGAAAACCAGGACGTCCTCTTAAATGATAACTTCTAAGGCCAGAACAGGCCATGCTAGGCCTAAATCCTCGATATGCATGATGATGATGATGATGATTTATATTATACTTTTTCAGAACTTGGCTGACTATATGCTAGGGGGGGGGGGGGGGGGCATCAAAATCTTTGAGGCAGGGCATGATCCAAACAACATTGGGAAACACTAGTTTAACTGAAGGTACTAAAGGTTATGAGATGGTGCATTATGCGTTAAGCTGAAAGTGTCTGCCTAATTCATTTCTTTCACAGCTTGGATTCCGTTGACTGAGAGACGAAGCAATACGCAGGATTGAAAGCAACTGTCAAATGACACTGAGCATCCAACTAGTCATTAAAAATCAAAACTATCAATTTATTGAAAGAATTATTAATTGAGAAACATAACAACACTATTTTAAACATTTACATTCAAAACAAAGTTAAATCATATAATTACCAGAAAATATTTTTTACTTATTAAAATTAATGAGCAATCTAGCTATCAATACTGTTGGCAATTAAATATTGTAAACTCATTAGTTTTGATTCTGTATACATGAGACAGACAGTGCTGGTGTAATAGATTTCCAACACTAACAACCACTCTTGAACTTCTGTTTTACCCTAGAATTATTTTCATTCTCTCCAGTGCTTTAATTATGAATGATATTCTCTCTCATTGTGGCAGAATGAAACAGCAACATGTTACTTTATTTTGTATAAACTAAAAGGTTACCGAGAAATAAGATGTGTATCAACTGCTAAAATCTTGAAGAATGGCAAAACCGAGATGAGATTAGTAAGTATTCTTCTTAAGATATTATGAATACCTCCAAACGTACAGAGAAAAACTCGAGAGTATCTATAATAATAATACGCGAGTTGAAGTGTTTTGAATTAACACAAATAAGAAAAAAAAAAATTTATTGGTTTGAATTAGGATGGAAGCAACCAAGACCCACACAGCTGTGTAGATCATGTCTATTCATTATGTGTGTTCTCCAGCAAGTTTGTTTGTACGATTCCGGGGTTTCACATCAGAGAGAAAACTTTGTCAAAACTCACTTTTGGTTGAGGCAAAAAAACTACCTAGAAAAATGTTTCTCAGATTCGTGATTGGAACAGGATATTTATATGTGCAACAGCATATATATAAATATAAATCAGCTAACGCCTTTTTATTCCCTTATAGGGAGTAGGCGAGGCCTTTATACCCTATCTAGCTTTTGGAGACTGAATGGACAGTTTCAATCTCCACCAGTAGCCAATCAGAGATAGCTGGCCCATGTCTATCACTAATGATAGACACTGATGCAGCCACCCGTGAAGAGGCTGGAAAACAAGTGCTGCCATCTCTTGGTACCTAACCCTAACAAGACATGTCACTGTCTGAAATAATGTGAGTACTACGGTCGATTTTCTTGAGTTTACCGGATGAAAAACCCACTTGCCCATGCCAGAGATAGACTAACTTGAGAACTAGTCGAAGAAAGGCTTAGAAAAAGTTCCTCCAGTCGGTGACTAGACATGAACTTAAGTCAAACTATGAGTGACCAGGCGCAGAGAATGCAAGCGTCACTTCCACTGAGCTACACAGGCAACAGCATATCATCATCATCATCATACGTATCAAGGATTTAGGCCTAGCATGGCCTGTCCTGGCCTTAGAAGTCATCGTTAAATCGTTTAAGAGGTCGTCCTAGTTTTCTTTTTCCTAATGGCTTGTACTTTAAGGCTTGTTTTGGTAATCTTTCTGTTTTCATTCTTTGAACGTGTTCCATCCATTTGTTTATATTTTTTAATTTTTTCTATTACTGGTTCTTGGTTTAATTCTTTCATATCTTCATTTCATCATCATCAAATTCCTGCCATGTACCCTCAAGGGGTGTACAGGATATGACAGTACTACATGAAAAAATTACATCATTACTAACTTCCTATCTACAATTTTCCTCCAAATCAGTCTGTTACTTGTCAAGACTCCAACATTATCAGATCTTATATTTCTATCGTCTAAGGCACTTTGTACCGTATCAATCCACCTATATCTTGGTCTTCCTCTGGGTCGTTTTCCTGCCAACCTGGCAGAGAACACTTGTTTTGCTAATCTTTCCTCTCCCATTCTATTTAAGTGACCATACCATCTGAGATTAGCTCTGCTAATGCATTCCTGGATGCTGACAATGTCAAGTTCTTTCCTAATATCCTCATTTTCAATATGATATTGCCATTGATGCCATCTGTTCACGCCTCTAATCTTTCTCAGGACTCTCATATCTGCGGTCTCTAGTCTTTGGTCAAGTGTTTTACTTCTGACCCAGCTCTCAGATCCATAAGTTAAAATTGGTTTGAACACAGTCTTGTATACAGCTAATTTAGTGTTCCGACTTTCTTTCTTATTCCATATGAATTTATTCAATTGACTTCCCACGATACCAGCTTTGCTGATTCTGTTGTCTATTTCTATATTTAGTTTACCATCTTCAGTAAAAATTGTGCCTAAGTAGCTGAAATGTTTTACTTGTTCCACAGGTTCTCCATTCACAACACAGTTGACATTTTCAATGATTCTGCCTATTTTCATTGTCTTTGTCTTTTTATTGCTGACCTTCATACCATATCTATTACAACAGCTATTCAATTTAGTCAGAGAATCTTGCAGACTTGTAGCGGATTTATTTAGAAGTATAACATCATCCGCATAAAGCAAAGAGCTGACATTAACATCTCCAATTTTGATATCAGGTTTAATACCACATTCCTTCATAATGTGATCCATATAGATAATGAATAACAGAGGGGATAATGTACATCCTTGTCTCACACCAGATTTAACATTAATCTCTTCTTCATCTCTTTTGTGATCAAATAGGGTATACTTTGCAGTTTTTCTCATAAACTTCATTTCTGCTGTTGTTAATCTTTTTGTTTTATTGTCCAGATTTCGCTTCCATACATTAAGACCGGTAAGGCTAATATATTGTATACTTTTAGCCTGGTTTGTTTTTGAACTAGGTTTGGTTTAAATATAGAGTTAATTACACCTGTTATTTTTAAATATTTTGCAATTTTTACGTTTATATCTTTTTCATTTTCATATGTGATCATACATCCTAGGTAGTTAAATGAATTCACCTGTTCTAAGATCTTGTTATCTATTACTATTTTAATTCTTGCTGGATCTTGTCCTTTAAAGGCCATAGTTTTTGATTTTTCCATTGATATTATCATATCATAATCTTTGGATATCTCATTTAGATTTAAAATAGCTTTCTGTAAGTTATCTTCAGAATTTGTAATTATTATTTGGTCGTCTGTAAAGAGGAGAGTGTTTAAGTTAACTGTAGGTGAAAGTTTAATTCCTTGATGTAAATTTTTACTCCATTTTATTATTTCATTTAAGTAGATATTAAAAAGAGTTGCTGAGAGGGGATATCCCTGTCGGACTCCTTGGTTTATCTCTCTCATATATGATATGATAGCTCGTGATTTAATCTTATTTGTATTTGATTATTTTCATATATACTTGCGACAGCTTTTAGGATATTATTTGGTATTTGTCTTTCTTTTAATATGTTAAATAATATGTTTCTTTTAACTTCGTCAAATGCTTTTTCAAAGTCAATAAATGCAATATGTGTTTCTAAATTATATTCTCTTCTTTTCTCTATTATTAATTTTAGGCAAAAGGCTGGGTCTATAAATGATCGTCCTTTTCTAAATCCATTCTGTACTTCTAAAATAAAGTTTTTGGAATATTTCATTACTTTGCTATTTAAGATTCTGCTGTATATTTTGTAACATGGATTTAGTATACTGATACCTCTATAGTTTTCAGGGTCATCTCTATTACCTTTCTTAAAGATAGGAATCACAATTGCTTTTTTCCATTCTATTGGGGGGATATCAGTTGAGTAAATTTTATTTAAAAATAATAGGAGCCTTTCTTTGAATCTTGTTCCTGTGTATTTATATAGTTCTGAACCTAGCTTATCTTCTCCAGGTGATTTTCCATTTCTTGTTTCTTTCAGACTAATTTCTAATTCTTCAGTTATTTCCTTTTCATTTTCGTTAATTGTTTGCCAGTTGTCTTTTTTAAAATATTTGTCTGTCCACAGTTCTGTGTAGTAATTTAGAAATTCTTCTAATTTCAATTCAGTGTTTAATTTTATGTTTTCTTTGGTATCTGCATTTAAGTGTTTCAAAATTTTATATGCATTGGGTCTTATTTTATATAAATCATGTTCTAAATTAGAAACAAATTTATTCCATGATTCTCTGTCTTTTTCTGACTTCTCTTTTAGCTATGGCTCTTATTCTTTTATATTCTATTTCATCTTCTAATCTTTTACTGCTTAACCATTTGTGATAGGCTTCTTTTTTCTTTCTTTGATTGTATCATCCCAGATCTTCAGTTTTTTTTTCTTTTATTGAATTTTTTGGTCTTTCCTAAGCTTTCATTTGCTGCTGCATTTAGTATCGTTTTTATATTAAGCCATTCTATTTCTATTTCTTCATTTTGTTTTATTTTATCTAGATATTGGTTAATTCTTTGTTCATATAGCCATTGTACATTTGTGTCATTCAATAGTCTAGTTTTATAAACAAATGTTTCAATTTTTCTTTCTGTTCTTGTTACTTGTAGCCATTTAGGTGGTAATCTTAATTTTTTTCTGACTTCTCTTTTAGCTATGGCTCTTATTCTTTTATATTCTATTTCATCTTCTAATCTTTTACTGCTTAACCATTTGTGATAGGCTTCTTTTTTCTTTCTTTGATTGTATCATCCCAGATCTTCAGTTTTTTTTTCTTTTATTGAATTTTTTGGTCTTTCCTAAGCTTTCATTTGCTGCTGCATTTAGTATCGTTTTTATATTAAGCCATTCTATTTCTATTTCTTCATTTTGTTTTATTTTATCTAGATATTGGTTAATTCTTTGTTCATATAGCCATTGTACATTTGTGTCATTCAATAGTCTAGTTTTATAAACAAATGTTTCAATTTTTCTTTCTGTTCTTGTTACTTGTAGCCATTTAGGTGGTAATCTTAATTTTATTTTGACAAGGAAGTGGTCACTGCTTATTTCATATCCTCTCTGAACTCTAACATCTAGTGATAATTTTGATATCTTTTCATTTAATATGAAGTAATCTAATATTGATTTCCATCCTCTTGCTGCCCAAGTATATTTATGTATGTCTTTATGTTTATAGAAGGAATTCATTATTTTTAGGTTATTATAAACTACAAAGTCCATCAATTTTTTACCATTTCTGTTTAGAGCGTGTTCTCCATGTATTCCTATATTACTATTAATTTTCGTGTTTCCAATTCTTGCATTTAAGTCTCCTGCTAAAATTATGTAATCATTTTTATTTATTTTATTATATATGTTTTGTAGCTGATTATAAAAATCAATATTATCCTGTTTTCTTCCTTCTTCTGGTGCATATAAACCAATTATTGTTAAATAGCCTGTATCTATTTTTATTCTAGCTTCTATTATTCTTTCATTCCATAATTTATAATGTTTTAACTGTTTTGAAAGGGAGTTATAAATCCAAATCATGACTTGTGCTGTTTGGTCTCTGTCAACTCCACTGTATATCACATTAAAATTTTCAGTTCTCATAGTCCCTTTTAATTTCTTTTTTGTTTCAGTGATTACTGCTATTTTAAAATTTCTTTCATTTAATAACTGGTCTAATTCTATTTCTTTATATGCTATTCCTCTTACATTCCAGTTTGCTATGTGTATTATATTTTGTTGTTTCCATTTTTGTTTTCCCTTTTCCATTCCAGGGTCGTTTCCCATAGATTCAATCCGATTATCTTTTTCTGTCAGCTTACAAATAGGATGTCAGGGGACTAGCCTTACGATGGAATAGTTCAGTGGTAGGGCTGCTACCTTAAGGCTTCTGAACTAGCCTTCTTCCGAATTTAAACCCATAGGAGGAATAGGGTATATTGAAGGGGAAAGAGTAGATTATAGAAGAAATATAGTAAGGTTTATAGAGAGGGCATAGTTTGTAAGGCCAGAAATGAAAAGATCCCATGGCCCTCGAGTACTCTAATAGCATAAGGGTCATAAAGTAAGAAGAGTTGGCTGATAAGGCCTTATAGGAAAGATTAAAGTAAGGATCTTCCTCAAAGTAGAAGAAGGAGAGGATAGATCCAGCTAGGGGTCCATGGGAGTGCCGCTTCCCTTACAATCAAGATGATTGCCCCTTATGGCCCTGTTGGTCCACGAGTCCTTATTCAGTATATTCGGACCACCCACCATATATATATATATATATATATATATATATATACACACATACACACACACACATGGTGGGCTCCCCTATCCACCACCCAGGGGACGCGCTCTCTAGGGGTTACAGGGTCCCCTGACATATGCTGTTGCCATTCATATGGCAACAGCATATGAATATATTTATACACAATTTATATTCATATGAATTGTGTGGAAATAGTTATAAACTTGGAAAACATTAAAAAATTCTTAATTGCAATATAAGCTCATAATGATAACTGTAATGCATCTGATTATTTAGGTGGAAGATGAATTACTCTGCAGAGTGGAATTGTGACCACTTCCCTGCTTATTGAATGGCTTGAAAAATAGCTCCATGTTTGTTCTCAAGATCAGGGTTCCCAGACCATCTAAAAAAAAAAAAAAATTATAAAGTCTTTAGACCCCCCCCCCTCATGGTGTGCATGACAGCATTATTATTCCATCCAATGTACTATAGATTTATAGAAGCTTTTGTGGGTGAGCCACATAGAAAGGGGGGAAAAACTGTTGACAATCTATATTTGTTAGTATTTATTAAAATGTATTTTTAAATCTAATAATCCAATCCTCACGCATAACAATAATTCCAAACTAGCACGAAATAACTGAAATAATTTTAGCTCTGATAATCCAATCCCCCACATATAACAATAATTCCAAATTAGTGTGAAATGACTGAAATCACTAAGAAAATTTAAAGGATGTAGATGCAATTAAAACTGCTACACAAACTGATTGTTGGCATTCTCTCCCCTCCAAACAAATATATTAGAACTAAGCAATTTCTGGCATTTTTTGCAACAAAGTTTTGTTTTAATGATAAATCAGGCAATTCCATTACCATCATGGATACTTCAAGTTTAATTTTTGATTGAGAATGAAGAGATTGTCAAATGCAATCATAAATCACACTTGTTATCTACAATGCATTGCATCTGTATGACAGTCATTGTTATGGCAATGTTGGAAGTCATAAATATGCTGCTTAATTCCATTTAATTGCAATGTCATTTTCTAAGTTATAAAATGCACAAAAATTTGCTTTCGACCATGTTGAGTGAAGTGAAACTTTAGAAAGGAAAAGTCATGAAACGATACAAAGTGACACACTTTATTACTACATATAAAAAATAATGTATGTTGTCAGCATTGCATATTGATGAACACCAAACCAATGGCTGTACCATCTTAGGTGTGTCATGTTAGAACTCGATGGAGCAAGGCTTACAGATTATCTAATCATCAACCCATTTCTGGTACAAATATAAATGTACTATAGGTTGATCTTAAAATAAGTTACTTTCATTTAACATTAGAGGGGCCAAATTAGGACTATCTTTTGTTCGTTACAATTTGAATTATTTCACTTATTCGTGTGTAAACTGTAGCATATTTGCTCTGGAGAGCAAATCTAGTAAAATATACGCCAGTTAATAAACATATTATAATTTAGTTTTGTTTGGTGTTATGACATTAAAATGAATTAAAGGTAATGTTCACATGGTCTTGACAATGTTTCTTTGGATTTCTTTACCTGCACTTAAACCACACTGAAGCGTGTATGCTTGAAAGATATTGCTTACATGGGTAGGATATTTTTGTGACTAACAATATGCAAATTATCGGCAGTAACTCACTGTTAGCCTTATAATCACAACTGTTAAAATTGAGACTCCCTTCCACAGATATTTCCAATAAAACATAGAAATCAGTTCCATCTTTCTGTATCTAACAAGTTTCTGAGGAAATATAACATAGCCAGTTGAAAACTTGAAGAAACAATAGCCTTCAAATTACTTTTGGTTGGAAAGAAAAGAAAGAAGGTAGCATAATTATATATAACTGAACATAAATTATTTTCTAATCAGTGTAGTACATACCAGTTCTTTTATGAAAGGATGATGAAATCATGACTTATGAACAGATGTTTGGAGTGTTTCTTAGGGTAAATTACAGCATTAAAGAAATATTAATATTTACTTCATTCCACAAATTTAAATGTGTGTGGTGTTGAGTGCACTTTATATATGTACTCAATAAAGAAATGCAATACTCATGAGGAAACGAGCATAGTGTATTAAAATGCTTTCAGAAAGAAATGCTCTTCCCCCATCCAACTAGGATGTTTATTCATATTTTCAGTCATCATGAACACAAATTTTTAGTCTTTTAGTCAAAGAATATTCAACTTTGAAAAGTTACATTAAAAAGAACGCTAAATATGTTAAACCACAAGAAGAAAAATATGGTACTGAAGATATTCTAAACAAATTTACCAGCAAACATTTGTGCCACATAAATACAAAACTAAACAGGCATCAAAAGCACATGCAGAAGATAAACTTGTAGATGTTTAAAGTTGCTATATTAAATAGCAGAAAAAGGCAGGGTCTGTATTAAAAAAAAAAAAAGAATTACTGCATAGGCCACATCAACCAAGCCATCTCCAATAGCAGTAATGGTTCACAGAACATGACATGCAATTTGAAGTGCAGAGGATGACTCAGGTTAGTTCCGAGCAGATAAAACATGCTTACAATAGTTTTTACAGAATATGATTAAAAAAAATAAATAAAAAAAAATCCTTATATGAATTTCCTCTATACTCACAAGAAACTGCAGCTGAGATCTTTCAAAATATTGCAAAAGAGCCTTCATTACAAGCCAATTGGCAATAGCTGCCATGCAAAGATTTGTGTGAACTATTCCAGATGAACTCTAGGAAGCATGATTTCAACAGGACAATGTGGTTGCTTATATGCTGATATATTTTTTTATATTTAACATCTATTTCATGGACAGTCATTCAAAGATTATGTCCAACAGGAAGTTTAACTTTAATCTACTAGATTTTTTAATACTGGATTTCTTTTTTTCTTATAAATATATTAACTGTATATTCAAATAACCCTCACAAACTAGAAATACTATAGTTTAAAAAAAAAAAAAAACATCAACAAACAAGATGTGATTGATCACATACAGTGTTCTGTAATGTGATTTGTATACACTTATGTTCTACAGTTATTAAAGGACCAATAAGTGCCCATAACCATCCAAGGTATCCTTGGATTCAGTAACTATGCCTATAGGTTTACCTTGCACGTCAACTGTGTGTGATCTCCTGGCCGGTTTGCCTGTATGCAGAATGAAAAACCCGAGTTTCTGGGAGAAAAAAAATCCTAAAAAATAAAACAAAATTAATTACACTGTTTCTATGTTTTTCTGGGCATCTGAAAAGTTTATAAGATGACAAAAATAATAATAATAAAACAATAACAAAAGGAAGAAGATAACGTGTTCTGTTACTTTTTCCAAACACACTCTACAAACATTCTCTTGGGAACTTCCGGCTAAATCCTTGGAAAACAAATGTTATTTGCAAGATAAAAATCTGGGTAAAGAGAATTAAATTTGAATTATCTAATAAATTTAAACAATGATTAAAAAACTATAACACAATATGCAAGAAAATTTAACATAACTTTTTATTATAAACTTTAGACTACATATATGTAGTGTCTCAGCAAGAACTATGGAAAGCTTTCTGTACAGACTGATATGTAAAAGCACATAGTCACACAGAAAAGCAATACCACTAAAGAATGGATGGAAGTATATGGACAACATCATCTAAAAACCTTCAGATGGCAGTTTATTTACATTTTTCTCATGATCTTATTAGCAATGAAAACATGACAGTTCCTTTAAGTTACACTGTTACAACATAATTTAAAAGGAAAAAATCTTAGGCACATTCTTCATATACAAAAAAAAAGTCATTAGTCATCTGACATTAATAAATTAATTTTCATACCCAATTTTACTTAAAAAATTCTTGAATGTATTCAAGACATTTAATGTGAGCATTATCAAACATCATGATTTTATGCTTATATCTACAGTCCATATATCTTACCATTTGTTCCCAATGCTACTATAATTTTGCATTATTTTCCTTTCCTTTATCTCCGTCTTTCAATACATACATTATTCAATTTGTTTTCTGTATCCTTTTATCATACAAGCAATATTAAAATCTTAAATCAACTGCTATATACATTACATTTCTGGAAGCAAACATTTACTGGGTAAGAAGTTGACACATTTTGAATTATATGGGGAATATTTCTCGAATTCAAGATATTACATAGTTATCCTGAAAAGCATGGTCAAACACTCACTTTTTTTTAAACTCTTCTCCAGTTTGAGTGTCAGAATGCAATGAAAAAAATAGTGTAACAAAAATTATAAATTTCATTTAGAAATTTACATTCAAACAGTCAGAATGACTTCATTAACTAATCAATGTTCTCCCCAGAAATTTTTACCAGCCAGGTGGAACGAAAAATTAGCCGGGCATACAAAAATTATTTTTTCCATTCTTGCTCATTATTTAACCATGTCAATTCACATTAGCCGGGTGGTCAGTAAAACCAGCCGAGCAGTTTGCCCATTCAAAAGGTCCTGGGGAGAACATAGAACTTGATAATGTAACCAATATGAAATTCTTTAGCTTATTTTTGAAATCAAAGTTAGTCACACTATTGCTTTCGGTACAATGATACTTCAGATATTTTGTTACTAGGAATGTTAAAATGATACAATGATTCTGAACTGAAACCTTGTATTAGTGCATACATTTAAGATTAAAGAGCAGTGATATTTCATTTGGCAATTACCTGTTTAATTTCAGCATGATAACAAATCCAGTATAATTGTATGTATGCAATTTAAACAGTTTAGTATCTGATACTGTTTAAAATGATTAATTGAATTTAGCTGTCATCTAAATAATACAGATTGGATTAGTGATATCTTTTGCTAATTAAACCAGTAATAACTTTATCAATGCAACAGGCATCTTAAGACATGCACACAAAGGAAAAAATCATGTCTACTACCCAGATAAAGCCATCAGTTTCGAGTAGCAGAGCATATCAAATAATTCAAATTATATTATTTATGCAACAATCAATTCATTATTTTTAATCATTTTAAATTTATAAAAACAACTGACTTGTAATGTTTTTACATCAATTAACATTTTGGATGTAATTAAAGCTTCAAACTGTTTCAGAATGGTTCAATCATTTACTATAACAGCAATTAAAGTTCATTCTGTTAAATATATTTAACAGAAATTAACTTTTTAAATTAAGGGTTGTCTGCTAAAATTACTGTAACATTACTAAAAAAACTGACTTTTCAAATACCGGTCTACTCAATTTCTTAGCTGTTTAAGAATTTTTCCACTTTGTTTGAATTAACTGTATAATGACATGAAATTATAATGGGATAACTGAACAGTGTGAAATTATAAAGTTAAGTAAAAGATAAGCAAATACTATTCATCTTAGTTCCATTTCACGTTTATTTAAAGAATTAATATTTTACAATCTTCTATTGTTTCACAAATATTTGGAGTTCAGATTTTCTATACCAACATAAAGAATCATATTTTTAATGTTTACACAGATGCATATAAGTGTTGTCTACACTAATGGTAAATAGCTATGGTAAAATATCAAATGATCATTTGTATAATTTGTATACTGGAATCTGCATTTGCATGCATATTTTCATTTATTAACACAGCAATTCGTACATAAGTGTATTATCAAGAGCATCTTTTCAAATAGGTGAGATAAATATACTATTAGAAGTGATCTTAAACTTCAGAGAAAAGGCAGAAATACAAGCTGGTTATTTATTTAAATACATTGCTATGCACAAATCAAAAGAAAAAACAGTGAATATTTAAATTTACATAAATAACTTATTATATACAGCAATTATTTTTCTAGTCATTTGTATAAAGTTTTAAAACATGCAAGGACTACATTCTATGCAAAAAAAAAAAAAAAAAAACCTTTTTGGTTAAGGATAAATAATCAAAATGAAAGAACCTAACTATACCTGCATACATAAATACTTTTTTTTTAATATTAACAACTTGATATTTAACAAAACAATATTCTGTCATACAGTTTTCTGTTGACAGAAATGCTATTACAATATACTGTCATTCCCAAGATCAATCAATCAATCAAAGTTGTGTAAATGCCATGCTGATTTTACTTGGGCTAGACTTCTTTCCTTCTCTCCAGTAACAGCTGTCATGATACTGAATTGATATTCTTCTAGTAGTGCTTTTTCATTTTAATATATTTACATTTATTTTAGGGTCTTAAATGAAATATATATTCAACTATATATTTATTGCTTGTTATATTTCAAGAAATATATATAATAAAAAACTTATCCTAATAAGGGTATTATAAAAGAACTTCAATTCTTGAATATTTGTAAACTTAAGAGCATATAATTCAGTTTCAATTATCAAAAGGAAGGAAGGTTTATGAGATAAAATCAACTAAATACATTTTGAAGCTCTTCATAGGATTATCATTATAGTTGTATTCTTGCAGGAAAAAGACCATTTCCATACTTGTAAATAAATATTAAGATAGTAATTTTTAAGGAAACAGTTTCTATCAAACAATCTGTAGATATTTATAATTTCATTAAAACCAAACTATTTCATGAAGCATAGTAACATCCTTATAAATGTTATCAACATAAATACATGTGCCCCCTCCCCAATTTTTTCTTCAAGCTACATGATTGCAAGAATCAGCATATTTCTAAATGAATACAATATGAATATGTAGTGCAGCATACAGCATAATTATGAATGCAAAAGTAGTCTGTAGTATCCATAAGTACTGTGTTAGGTTTGGATACTCATCATATCCAGCTGAAACAAGGTTGGGAAGGAGCCCATATTGATGCTCATATCATATATAATGAAGTTCTTCACTTGGTAAGCCAATTAATCCTATGTAATAGTGTTCTTTTATACTGTGTACTACATACTCTTTATCCAGATTCTTGACTTTTTTTTTTTTAATGTCAGGAATCTGGATAAAGTTAATAGTGGACATCAAAACCAACAGTATATAATTCTGTTTCCAAAATGTAAATCAGCTTACACTGATGATAGCCTGATACTGTTTCCTTAGAATTACAAGCACATAAATTCTTTCAATTATACAATGAACCTTTTTTTTTTTTCCATTATTATATTACTACTACCCACCCCAAAAGGAAGAAGGGTCTTTGCCATAGCAAATAAATGCTGTGTATATGTAAAATATTTGCAGTCTCATCTAAGGTGGAGTTAGTTTTGGTAACCAGATGCTGAATATTCATTCTGATTTGTGTTATACTTTGAATATTACTGTGTGTTTAAGTTGTATTAACCTATTCATGCCACAACACGATCATCTGTCAGATGTTAATTCTAGACCATAACAGGCTATTGGTGAGTTGTCCCATCTAACTGAAAGGATAAAGATATATGAATGGTCTTTAATCATGTTCATAAGAATTTTATGAACATGATTATGCTTGACCCAGATGTTGTATATACTTGAAGATGCAAGGGAGGGGTAAGGGGGAAAGCAGTCACCTGATGGTGACTGCTTTCCCCATCACCATAGACACATGAAAAATCTCTGGCATAATCCAGTGAGCAATCCATTGTCCATCCCATCTTTTTTTTTATATGAATTCAACACCCATGAAAGGTTACAGATGCAAATTATGCATATCTATTTCAATGTATAATAACTACTATGACAAAGTGATAACTATATATGATTCATGCATTAAATAAACAAAAAGATCCACAGTAAAAAGCTTAAAATTTAATAAAAGGTCAAAATTAGATACAAATATTTCAATTTATTCTTAAACCATCAATCAGCAAATGAATAACAGAAAAATCTCATTAATTCAAATCATTACTATCAAGAGACCATACAATTTGTTCTCCAACAGCATCTTTTCACCATCAAGAAAACCTCTTTTCTTATATGGCTATAAATCCATGAATTATAGGCACATCAAACTGTTTTTCTTCAAATTCTACAAGAAGAGAACTTTCATAGCAATCGTTTCCATATATTCAAGGAACCTATGAATGTGTCACTCGTATCCTGAAAAAATTTCATCTCCCAGTCACAAGCCCACAAACCAAATGTGGTTCTTTTACCTTCTCCAAAATATAAAGTACAATTACTATTGCTACTTTGAATCTATCAAATTCCTTGTAACTGCAACTCATTTCTATTTTGGGTGAATAGGCTATTCTACCAAAAAAAACATGTTTCTGAACATCAGTACTATAATTGAACTAAAGAACTTGCAGAACATGAAACAGATACTACTAGCTAGAGGATTCTGTGGGATAATGTTAAGCTTTTAAGCTCTTATGTGTGTTTAAGGAAAAGTGCTGAAGTTCATTATCCAAATCTCAATCTCAGTGATGAACTCAATGCCAAAAATATGAAAAATTATTAAAAATGGTATTTCCCTCGATGAGTCTTTGGACTCTTTGGCGGTGTAACCTAATAATAATTTCTAATATTTTTAATGTGTATTACAGTACAATAGTTTTTCATCTAACATTCTTTCGACTATACAAAAAGATCTTTCTCTATGCAATTAACATTGTTAATTTTGAATTTTTCAATTATTTATCCTTTCACATGGTTTAACGATGGTTTATGAAACTTATACAGACATATCTGTATCTAATTTTTTATTTTTATTAAAATTTTTACTGTATGTAAAGCCTTTTACAAAAATATAAAATAAGACAAGATTAAACTAATGTATGAAGCACAGAAATTCAAATGCTTCCCCTATCATGCATTCCACAGGACATCTACAGAAGGAAAAAGAGTGATAAGGCAATTTTTTCATTACAGTAAGAGCAAGCAAAGAAAATTCAAGTCATTTTTAGTAACCCACATGTGAATGTATTAAGACCTGAGAAATATTTTGTAATTCTCTTTCATTTGCCTGTTTTTCATTCTCTTATATACTATCATTAGTTTCATGTATGTGCTCCCTTCTATGTGAATATATATATATTTCACACTTTTAATCCAGAACATACACGTTATAAAATCAGTTAAGGATTACCACAAGAATTTTATAAGTTTTATTTTTTTAAACTGTTGATGAATACAATAGCAGTGTAATTAGGTATTTAATAAGATTTTTTTTCCATATGAGAAAATATTTCAAAAGGAAAAAAATTCACACTTTGCTGTGCTTATCTGCAGAAATTCAACAAGTCTGATGATGTGAGTGGCAAACTTAATGCCTCATTGAAATATTCTGATCAAACTGGAAAATGAAATATTATGATGAATCTTAATAAATGTTTAGACTTTATAACCAAAAAAGCAGATATATGTATTAAAGTGAAAATTTGGTTAATAAGAAATAATGGGTATCAAAGTTTTCATCATTCCCAAAAAATGCTTAAAACAAAGTCTAAACAAGCAATCATTAAACATGCTTAAACATCTTTGAGTAGTTCTAATTCTGATAGGTTTTTATAAATGATTTAAATTAACCATAATTTTGAACTTTTTTTTTTTTTAAATTAAAATGAGCCCATTTGAGTTGCACTGAACATTTTATTAATTCAATATAAGTTTTGAAAAAATAAATAAAACCATAAGTTGGATTACTTTTTATTTTCAAATAATTTCTTCTGTCATACAAGAATTCTGTGCTATTTATTATGAACAGTATATATCTGCATTAGTAATAATTTACAACTACAGTATTAAAGGCTCCTGCTAATATTCTTATTATAAAGGAACTACATAATACAACTGCTGTATTCACTGGTTAACATGTCACAATAGTGACATGAAATATGACTACTCTATCACTAGGCTATAATACTACATTTATTTAACTATGGTGCTGTTTTTCTTTTCTCTCTCTTTCTCTTTTTTTGCTTCAAGAGGGAGAGATAATATTTGTCATTAAGACTGTTTAATGGCCATATTACAAAAGATTTATCAGATTCACATCATATGAACTTGTTTAAATGGAATAAGAATGTTAATAAAACTTAAGTTTTTTTACTGTCCTTATACTCTGAGCTTAATAGGTACTGTGAATGAAAACTCTGTATTATTATTCATGTTTTCAATTTGATTAAGTGGCTATGGATGTAAATATAATAATAAAGGGTATATACTTAGAAATAGGCCACTAGATCTAATTATGCATAAAGCTTACATATAGTACAGCTTTGGTATTTTAACATTAATGCATATATATATATATATATATATATATATATAAATAAAAGTAATTTCCATATGATCCGCGGCTGCTGTCTGTAATTAAAGATGAGCTTTTCTTGCACTTTTATTGCTGATTACAAACATCAGCACAAAATGTCACTTGCTAGACATACCTGTCTGTCGGCATTAGGACATCACATTTGAAACTGCCGGTGCACCTTAAGCATTTATTTCAAGTTCTGTTATCAGAACTTGAAATAAAAATGACAGTACTTCTTGTTGTTACTTAAAACGTAAAAGCAAGAAATGCTTTGCGATTTACTACATGAGCTATCTTCAACATTAATGGAAGTAAACCACAACTAGTCTCTTCAAAAACCAAGAAAATAACCAGAGATATGGAAAGACTTGCAAACCACTTATTTTTATAATAATCCATATTTTATTTGGTAACATACTAAAAATAATGACATGCACACCTTAGCTGAATGCCAAATAAGTAGTGTCATATAACCGATGTTTTTTCACATAGTATTTTTTTATTTAGTACTGTGCTATTTCTAAATACAATAAATAATTAGCAATATATTTTATAAAATGAAGTAATTATTTATAACATATTTATATTAATTATATATAATTTATAATATATATATATATATATATTAAAAATACTGAAAGTCTTAAGGATGTGGCATTATGCATGCCCTTGGTGTTAGATGCCAATTGGTACACTTGAATTTTTTTATGAAACCAGTTTTAATAATATTTAGTTGTAAAATGAACTTACATATAGTGATATAGTAACTGATAATTACTTTAAAAAAAAAAATCTGCTATATGAAACAGCCATCTAATATGTTAATATATGTTAATATATAGATCAACCAAAATAAACCAGAGTAAATAAAAAGGATGACAATTTCCTTTGAGTTTTTTGTGATTCAGGAAAATTTTGAAAAATAATACTATCCAAAATCTAAAGGTCAGAATTCTTGCATTTAAGATGCACAGTGAATCAAAATAGGTGAAACAGAGAATGGCATAGAAAACATTTTAAAAAAGTGCTAAATATAATATTTTGTTTATAAGTGAAGGACTATATTAATAAAATAGTAAATTCAAATTATAACCTTTTACAAGTCTATAATACAACTATGACTGAGAAGCTTATTCACAATAATTAAAAATATGAACAGAAATATTGCACTTTTAGTGTTTCACTGTGGCATTCTCTGTTTCACTTATTTTCTTTATATTCATATAAAGAAAATATACCCATTCTAATGCATTCTATATCAGGATTCAATAGAAAGAAAAAAAAGCAGTTGTATGAACGGTTTTTATATAAAAAAATTTCAATTACTTTTGTACTCCGATATCAGAATTCAAAGTTCTGCATATATTTGCAAGCAGAATTTAGTTTATAGGAAATAAAGAAAACTTGAAGATTTTTATTAGAAAATTGAAAGATCATAGCAATTTCAATAATATCTGAATCACAGCATGTCTTTCAAATATTTTAAAGTGTGCAAAAATCTTTTTAAGATTGTGAAGTATGAATGAATTGTGAATATATAATGGAAGAACATTTATGAACTTGTAGTTTAGAGAAGAGCAAAGACAAAAGATCATTATAATGTATAAGAAGAAGAAACTTACTGAGTTGCTGGAACACAGAACGTAGGAAGACTTGCTCAAGGTTATCGTGCAAGCACCTGATATACTTAGTATGCTATACATAATTTAATTCATTTTGTGTTGCACTGGCTATTGCCAGTCAAGCATATCAGTGATTTTACTATACCTAATTAAAAAAAAGATTAACCATCTCACAAGTAATAATTGATTCTCTGCTTTTTTTTTTTTTTTTTTGTGGTATAACATGAGAAAATCTGAGAAAAATAAGATTATTCAGAAAAAAAAAATCTTAAATGCAAATATCAATTAACAAGTTTTTTTTGTGTGTGTGTTACGCTTTAAACAAATATATATATTGCTGAATAATGAGAAAAGTAAGTTTTTCTTTTTCAATTCTGTCTGAAAGCAGAAACTAAAGAGTCTATACAGACCTCAGGAAAATTTTACAAATTAATATGAATGAGGGTATATGAGGGTTCATTACATTTGTATTTGTTTTAAACATACGTGACTCCCAAATAATCTGTGAAATATTTTTTGTTAAAAATACATGGGTTTAAAATCTGTGACAAAGATTTGAACACAAATCTCCTTCACAAGTTTTGTAAACCTTTTTAAGAAATGTAAAGTTAGTCTTAAAGCAGTGGAACTTTTTCTCCAAGAAAACTTTCTCCTCCACCCCAATAAATAAGTTAAACAGCTCAAGAACACAAGTATTTACAGATGCAATACACAAAACTCATTAACAGCCCAGCTAATGAGTGAACTAAACTAACAGACTGAAAGAGTATCAAACAAATGCTGATCCAATGGTATCAGCATTTGTTTGATATGGATGAAACACTGGGGAAGGTAGTGAATGGATGTCTTTAAACATGTGCAATTAAAAATATATATATATCATTTAAAGAATACATTACTGTTCTTATTAATTTATGAGGTAACTGCAAACAAAAAATGCATTAAAATGATATAAAGAAATATTATGTGTATCTGAATATTAATACCTATACTTCTAGTGAATGTACATTATCTGATCATCATCAGTGGCAATGTTGTATTTATTTATGTTTAGAAATGAATGTTTGAACATAACATGCTTATAGTGAATTTCAAAGAAGTAGTGCATATTATGTCACAGAAAGAATCAAGTTGGCACAAAGGCAACTCAGTCCAGATATACCATTTGTAAACTATGTCCAGGTGTCGTTTAACTGCATATACTAAAAGTGTTGGACTGAGACCAACTATCTTACTGTAAAAAAAAAAAACTCAAAAAATGTTTCTCAGATAATTCTCAGACTGTCTTTTTCCAAAACCTACACTGACATGAGAACAAATCAAATCACACTAATTATCCATACAATCTGCTCTGATATGAATTTGAGCAAACGTAATAGCTATAAGAAAATTTTGTTTAAAGGTATGTGATAATCACATTTTATTATTGACTTTTAATACAGACAGAGTGTGTGTGTGTGAGAGAGACAGAGAGCTGACCCATATTCTGAGTAACCCCTTTCATATTTATGTGAAAATATGATCTTAATAGATAGATGGATACAGTTTTTTCTCCCCACTACACACACAAAGGCAACAATTATAATGCATTCATAATAGAGTATCCCTTAATTACTCTATTATTACATGTAGGATTTTTTAAGCCATTATAAAGGATGAAATAAGTAAAGATTTGTTTGCCACTGACTTAAGTAATAAATCAAGTGCTATGAAAACAGCTGATTTACTTTCACTGTGTTTATTTGTTAATTACTTAAACCGGCATATAAATCCCCTTTTGAATATAGGTAAAAATTATGACTAAACACTTTTTATTTATTATTATTATTATTTTATTTATTTATTATTATTTTTTTTTGCAAATTTTAAAATGGAATAATTATAGTGCACCTACTTAAGTTACCAAATATGCATTCTGTGTTATGGAATAAGCTAATATTGGGTATAATGCTTCCAAAAAAGTATAACCTTATGCTGAAACTGCATATAATTTTCATCCAATCATAGAGATTTGTATGTTCTTTATGTTCATATTTAAAAATGATTTGATTAATGTTGATCAGCAAAACAGCAATGGAAGCTGTCCCTTGTAATATTTTTAATTACTGCATATTTATGTAACTGCAAGAGAAAATATTCATGTGGTATGAACAGAAAATATACTAAGTTCTAGTTGCTTGTAAAAATTTTCAGATTCATTTATGCTGCATACTACAGCAACAACATAAAGGTAGTGAATTTAAAAATATTACAAAATAGCTAATGTACTTAAATTAATAACCCACAAAATGATAAAAACTTGTATATAGGTTAGATATATACTCAATAAACAATTCATAGTATTGCACAATATGTATATCACCAATTTTTTTTTTTTCTTTCCAACAATGATGGAACACAGTCAGTGTTTTCCAATGATACTACAATAAACCTATCTGGAATTAAACAGACTTATTTCTCGTTGTTTCCTTTCAAAAATTACACAGCCGAACTTAAACCTTCTCAGCATGAGAAAATGTTTTTATTAATCCACAAAAGCTTTATTTTTTTTTTATATTAAACACAAAATGATTGCTTACTTTATGATTACTTAAGCAATTTTAAAAAGCATTTAGACATTTAACACAATGAACTAATATAAGCAGCCAGAAAACCAAGCAATGCTGTAGAGCTAAAAGATGCCTATACAGAGTTACACACATGCAAACACAAGTATTCTATAGAAACATATCAAGCATTCACTTAGCACTGTTCATATATTTAAAAGAATTCATTATTACAGATGGTTACTGAACAATTTATAAACAATTATCTACAAAGAATTATAGTATCAAAAGTATAGTGAATGTGTACACAACTGAATATTGAAACAAACACATATACAAAATAATTCAAATAATGCAGTTATGAAATTACTCTAGTTAAAGAACAGAGGTCTCTAACCCATAGTTTCAAAAGCAGTTTTTGGTATGATTATTTTGATTTCAAGAACTTTTAAATAGCAAATAGCCATTTTACTGAATTAAAATTTTTGCTAAAACAACATAATAGCTTCCAAAAGATTTAAATATAATCTTTAACAATCAGAAATTATTTGCATATGGTAATTAAAAACATATCAATAATAATATTGGGAAGCATCTGTACAAAGAGTTTGTTATAATAAGTCATTAATTAAAATCTGAATAACTGAATGCAGATATATGAAACATTAAATAAGAATTACAACTATATAACCAGAATCTAAAAGAATAACAAAAACAGATTGCTTAAATAATTTAAGGGGGGGGGGGATTCAATTTTGTTAAGATTTAGTAAGATCCACTTTATCAATATATTTCTTATACATTTATTTATATGAATCCATCTATGAAAGGTTGCAATCCAACTGTACATGTATTACCATGGGTAGGTTAAGAGAATCCAGGTATCCTGCACTAGAGACCAAACATTTTTTTAGCCACTTTGGGACTAATAAATAAAGTGGATCCTAACAGAAATCATCTACCACCTGAAGATGTTTACAAGCAGCTAAGATGTAGTCTGTTGTAGAGAAGAGATGGTGCTCAGCTAACCAGGCCAATAGGTTTATGAATGAAGTTTTATGAACTAGTCTGTACCATCATGAAGTTTGTGCTTAAAAAGCAATTTAATTTTATTTTGTATGAGGTATGAGTGTTTCATAATTTATCAAATACTTATTACTTTCTACTTACAGTAATGATAATGAATACATGTATTCATTTATAAATTTGCATTCCACATATAAAACTGTCACAGCATAATTTTAGATCCATGATATCATTATACAGCATTCACCTCCTATTCTTCAAATCAAAATACGCTGTTGTGATTTACATCCGGTTTCAGTAACTGGCACCATTTTCTATTTGAGATATGTCCTTAGGCATATCCACTCTCCAACAAACAGGTCGCAAGTTCGAATACCACCTTGTGTCCAGATGTTTGGCGATTGTCTTTAGGTGAAAGATGAATTTCATCAAACAGTGTGAGACCACCACTCTGCTTATTGAAGGCCTAAAGTGCCTTGAAAAAGTTCAATGTTTGGTCTCTAGAGGAGGGTTTCCAGACTTTGTAAAAAAAAATAAAAATTAATAGAAATAAATCCTTAGTCCACTCACGGTACTCATGTACTTAGGCTTACCATCTTTTGTGAGTGGGAATTGCATTTAAAAAAAAAAAAAAAAAGAATATCTCTCTAATTACAATCATTTCTATAGTACAAATATACCTTATTATGTGATGCACAGTATATATCTGTACTTCGGAAATGTTAATGAGAATTACTTGGTGTAAAAAAAAAAAAAAAAAATCAATGGTTATTTAAATATGCATAACAGACCATTGCAATACTATACTTCCAATCAGATTTAAAAAAACACTTGCTCATTTCATTCAGTTTCTCACAATAGTGAGAAACTTAGATACTTTATATTTTTACTAATCAATCAATGATAATGAGCTAATTAATAATTGAAGTCCCAGATACCACTACATAGTAAAAAATAAAAAAATTGTCAATTAAAATGAATAAAGGCAACTCTTTAGCTTCTGGTGCATGTACTGCTAATGTTAACTAAAAAGTTAGACACTTCTGATAAGAAAACATTATTTATTTATATATATATATATAGGAACACTTATACTGAAAATAAACAGTTCCAAAATATATATATATATATATAACAACAATAAAAGGAACAAGGCATTATTAACTTTTCATATATTGTTGATGGCTTAAAATAACATCAGACAAAAAGTAATTTCTATAAATGGTTTTACATCTTAATAATTTAACAAACTTATATATTCTGAAACTGATGGAATTCCTTATATGTTCAAAAGACAATGGTAAAATAACCTAAGTAAATAGTAATGCCAGTATTTCATATTACTATTCCATTACCACAACAAAAAATAAAAATGTTTTAAATTAAAAAAAATACAATAAAATAATTGCATTTTCCATGTTCATAATATATGGCACACAATACATTAATTTTTTTCATAAATGAGTATGTTGCTTGGATACATTATATGTAGATTCAGGAGCCAACATGAAAGTCCCAAACTGCTAAAATAACTAGCAAGATATCATTTACAAAGCCAGGTCAAGGCTTTCTTGTTTGACAAGAGGTACTTTGAACACATACAAGTATTACAAGAAACAAGTGACTTGTGGATTGCCCATCCTCAATTTCTTCTATATCCAATAACCCCAAATCTATTTCAAGACATTTCATAATCCAAGGAACTATTTTTACATAAATGTATTATTACTAAGCAGGTATGTAATCACCTTCAGCAAAAATATATGAAAATGCTTTTCAAAAATAGAAAGTATGATATTATGTAATTGTGATTAATAAATAAAAACACAAACTAATATTAATGCGTCTTTCTTCAACAGATGTTTTGATTTTAAACTCCTTAGTACAATTTCAACTATTTAAAACCTTTTTCAACCTTAATTTCTGAAAAAATCCTGAAATATATCATTCTCCCTGCTTTCATTTGCAAAATATTTTATAAAAATTAAAAACAGATTTTGAACTTTGGTTTATAATTTGCAATTTTTGCAATAATGAAAAATTTGCAATTTTTCATTAGTCATAATTCAATTTGAACATATAAGGTACAGTATGATTAATTATACACAGCTACTAGAAATGGTTAGTGAAATCAAACAATAAAAGAAGCAATGGCTTAAGGCTTTTCTAGCTAACAAAATAAAATGAAGGTACTGCATTACACCACTTGACACCTCTATAAGAATTACAGAATACATTCAAAACTTAGTTGATTTAACTACATGAATAGCTGCCAAATAATTATTCTTCAGTATAAAATTATTACTACTGGTGGAGGACAATTTAAATCCATCAAATACTGAGTTATATAATTTGGCAAATATGCAGTAATGAGTATAATTCTATAGAGACTATCCAGCTATAGTCAGTGTGTAGATGATTTATGTCCAGAGATAATGGCAATGTTTGTGACTAACTTAAATGGCAATTAAACACCAAGAATGTTTTATTCACAAAAAATTGATAATAGTGTTTTTTTCGCTATTATCAAACAATAAGATAGTTGTCAATGTTTTAAAATTCATAACAGGAAAAATTATTCTCTTGGTAAAGTTATTTTTTCTGATAAATCATCTGCCAGGAAAAAAAAAATCATTTGAATTCATCGTCTTTTAATAGCAGTTTACATTTTGAAATAATATTTCAAGTGAAATGATCATATATCCAATTAATAACTTATCAGGAGAGTATTTGTAATAGCTTCTATTCAGCAAAGAACTGCAGAACAGAAACACAAAGAGAACTACATAATGTAATCCTTGTAGTTTCTCAAAAAATATGATTTATGACATACTAACCATCCTGGTGTAAATTCATTTTACCCAATAACTAGTGAGCACACTGACCTGAAGATTGATTTCTAAAAGAATATTTTAAACTGTTCACCTTAAACAAATGCATGCTATTACATGAATGGCTATACAAGTCTTACAAATTTTGTCAAAACCAATATAAACATGAAGAGCACTTTTAAAAATGGCAAAACAAACTTTAGATTTATTGATCAATGATTAAATGTAGTTACCCAAACCCAATGAGCAAGTACAAACAAGTAATTTATCTGAACACTGTATATGAATGTTTCACAAAAGCAGGAGCAACTTATGAAATATATAAAATATTTAGACTTAATTAAATATTTAGTTTTATTAGTAAAAATACAAGAATAAACCAAATACTGCAACCTCATATCAAATGAATTTCTTTTGGATAGCAATAAGTGAATGACATGAGATGATATTTGTACAGTCATAAATTGTCACAAACATTCACAACTTTTAACAGCAAAAGAGCAAGCACATATTTGAGTCTTGAAATGCATTTTTTTTTTTTTGTACAAAAATACTTTGAAAGCTCAGGAGAAGAAAGAAAAGAGACTACCACTGCCACCCCCTGAAATAGTTTCATACTTTGAAGTGTAAACTGCATTTCTTACTATATAAATATAGCAATTTATTTAATCATTTGTTCAATCACTTAATATATTCAGGTATTTTAAAACATTCAAACAAATTCTGAAAGTCTCATTTTATATCTCAGATAAAATATCCCAAATATAAGACAAGGATTAAAAATAAATGCATTTTTTAAATCATCAAAGAATAGATACAAGAAATGCATTGTTTACAAACTTGTATAGCCGTGTTTATAAGAAAACATTTAAAATGTCAAGTAATTACAATGCTCATATTTTCCAAATATTTTCTTCCATGGCTATTAAAAATCTCTCTTATGAATATAAGCTTTTTATTAGATAATTCTATGCCATAAAAAATGGATTGTCAAACTTCACCCACTTTATATACATTGCTACAAAAAAATCAAACATTCTATGAAGCTGCATTTGGAATTTGAAAATTTAAGTAGCATCTCTGATATGCTCCAAGGTCAGTAAATAGCTATTAAATACTAAAAAATGAATTTGATTATTTTTTTTTATAATCAAAATTTTTAAATGAATAACCTTAATGATTGTAACCTCATTAACTAATTGAGACAGCATGACTGAAAGTTCTTAAGCAGAATGAGAAAATTACATAGACAATCATAAAAAATTATTTTATTAATTTTTTTTAATATCAGTCTCACAGGAGAGGTTGTAAGACCTATATATCAAGCACATCAGTGCTGTGTGCATGTGGTCAAGAAGAAAGAAAACTCGCTGGTATGTTTTTGAACAACTAAAAGTTGTAGTCTTTAGGGAAAACTGTTCTAGAATACACACAGAAGAGATGAAAGGGGAGGAGGAAGAGAAGCTGGTTTAATATGTTTAGAGCTGGGCAGTAAATGAATAAACGGATGCTGACTATCTGTTACTTGTGTATCTGGGTTCGATGGGAGAAAGTGGAGGAATGGTGTCAGCTGGTTTGGCAGAACAGTTTGTATAAACTTTCTTTTAGGAGTAAATGATGTTTAGTATTTAACATAGAATTTAGTGTTTAGGAGTAATTAATGTCAGCATCACACACTTTCATCTTCACTATCAAGTAATCAAGTAAAAAGATAAATAAAAAAAATTTCCTAAGCCAAGTTAGAAAATCAAGTTTGAAAACAATACGCTAAATTTTGCAGGAATCAGTTTGCAGAATTGACTTGTCTTCCATGGTTTAAAAGGAAACCATTTTTTTTTTCTCTTTTAATTGCATTAATTTTTGGATTTTATCACTTCAAAGTTTAAAATTTTTTTTTTTTCCCTCTTGACAATGAAACTGAAGATGCATTCACAGTGATATATTTTACTAATCTCCACCTTATGAGTTAGTCTATATAATTTTAATTGCTGTTAATTTCTATTCTTTTTAAATATACTATTACCCGTCACTAAGGGAGTTTTGAAATATTGAAACAATTTAATAAATTTTTCAAAAAGGAAAGAAATTTTTTCCCCCCTATAGGATGAGAAAAAAAAATCTTTGGAAAGGCTACTTACAAGTATACCTTTCTAAGCAAAACACATGTGCATGCATGTATTTGCAATGGGAAAGTGAGAGAAGAAATGAACTTAATGGAAAGGAATGTTAATGCAATGAGTTTTAAGGGGAGAGGAGAAATCACAAAATTATAATGAAGTGGAAATGTATAGAAGTTATCACGAGAAACTACTGACCAGAAAGCCCTTTTAATCAATGAATTAAGAATTCAGTGGTCAAGTAATAGCACAGGAATAAAGTGCACCATTTGCATAATTTCAATGACTTAAAATGGGGAAGAAAATGTCAAGTGGAAAAGGAGGAATGCCCAACTTTTATACAATATCAAAAGTATGGTCTTGGAGTAGTGCTGCATAAAATACATTAACAATTAGGTTAAATTTGGATTTTACTACACTAAAATGTATAATTAAAATTATACATTTTAATCACAAACTAATTTAAAAATCAGGCTGATAAAATTCTGTCCAATTCTTATGACCGTTTAATATTACTAACTGCAATACAGAATAATACAATTGTAACAATTTTTTCTTTATTTAAATTAATTGTAATTGATCCAAAATACACACTAAGATGTTGGAAATTTATAACAATCCCATTAAAAAAAAAAACAAAAGTAGCATATTTTACTTCATAAACATATTAGAACTGTAGAATAACCATCACATAGAAAGCTGGCATATCTATGTCTCACAATAACTATTTTGATTTCTTAAGGAGAGTTACACTGAAATTTAGAATTAAGTAATCCTGAAATATAGTAATACATATCACTTATATGTTTAAAAGGAAAATATTAAATTTTTTTGGAAAAAAAAATGTTACAGATATTGATAAAATAGAGTAGATATAAATTTTACTGCTTAACAAATGCAGAATGTCAATTAACTGGATTAATTTAGATGAATTATTTATGATATATCCAACTATAAACAACCTTATTGTCTTGTCTTTATAAGAAAGCCAATATCACTCGGTTCTCACTTATTAAATTTCCCCTACATGTCACTTAGCAAAAATGGTTAACCTAGCTTTGTTATTTGACAATAACAACCAAAAAAAGTGTAATTTACAATCTCCTTATTCCTTTCAAGTAGAAAGAAATTAACATTGATGATACTTGATAAGAATTATAATTCACAATAATGATTAATAAGTTTACCTGTTTTTCTTGCATTTGTGTAAACTACAACAAATAATTCCATGTACATTCTAATCCAACAGAGGATGTACTTAATGGATGGCTACTATGGTTAAATTTAGAAATTGGAAAATTAAAATTTTGAATGTAAAAATATTTTCAGCATAACACTATTTTTTCTCAAAAATATAAATTTATATTATTCTACAGTAAAGAAGAAAAAAAAGTAAAAATAAATAAATAAAAGAAACACATCCTCTATTATATATATAACAATCCTGTAACAAAAAAAATTATGGAATTTTAATGACAATTGATAATATATTCATGCTAATGAAATTTCATCGGCACGTAATTTATTCTGAAGGATATAAATAATAAAGTAGTCTATATCAGGAAATACAATTATGAGACTTAATGCTACTTAAGATATTTGTTTATAATTTTAATAAAGTTTTATATTAAGTTGATATAATTGCCTATACATATACACGTATAAGAAATAATTTATGACAGCTGATTTGCAAACAATTCCCAGAATTATCACTTTGAAAACATGTTTTATTTTTTGTCTGATTCTGCTCAAATCTCTCTCTCACACACACATTATAAAGATATTTTTGAAATAAAACTGAAGTCATTTAGATATCCTGTAATACTTAGTTTATATACACGTACATATCGTAAACCTTCCTTGCACAAGAACAAAGGCATATAAATGTCATCTATTTTAGTAATAAGAAAATTAGTACAAAACAGTTCCCCCCATGAATGCTTGCTTATTTTATACTATGAAACACTGTTTTCAGATGTGCAGCACTTCATCAAAATACAAAGAGTGCCTAGAAGATTATAAACTTGCTATACTTAAAAATTAATATAAAGGCAATTATGATGAAAGACCATAAACAGCAAGATATAAATATATATATATATAAAATATTTAAACTGCCCAAGCAAAAATCAAAATTTCTTTCAATATAATTTTCTGCACATTCTGAACAGGGTAAAAAAAATTCTGTTAACATTCCAGTACAACTGTCTACTTGCTTAAGAGGATCAATTTGAATTTAAAAAATGATTTAATATTAAAAGGATTTCTTTTAAATTAGATGAAGGTAATTATTTTTCAGCTGTGTGTGCTTAAAAGAATGTGTAGTTAAAGTGTGTCACTTCAAAGGTTTATTACAAATATTATATTCTCTAAAATTTTTTAAATGTATAAACAGTTGTTTGGGATGCAATTTAAGTAAAGTTTAATTTTTAATTGCAATATAAATAAAGAAATCTTTATTTATGGGCAAGCCTTCATGAAAAACTACAAAATATTTAGATGGTGCTTGTGACATAACTGTTCTATTTAATAAACCTATATGGTATAAAATTAACCATATTAATCAACAAAACAGTAAATGCAATCTCATTTTGCATCAGTATTTCCTGTAATATATCTTTCTGTTAAATGAATTTTTTGTGGCTAATAAATATATGCAATCAAGATAATTCAAATTTAAAATGTTATTACAGTTAATGTTTTGTAAAACAGTACATTATAATATAAAACTGACTACTAAAGTTATGTACATATTTAAATGACAACAAACACCATTTGGTGATCCGCTTGGTTTCTCAGAGGGTTCAATGGCAATAGAGAAAGTATATACAAGGTCTTTTGTGGAACTGGTTTCTTATAACCCCATACCAATGTTTTTACTCTTGTCCTCATCACTATCTCTCTTCTTCAATATGCACAAATACATATCAATTTTTCATGACCGCAAAAGCTAAACTGCTTCCTGTGTTTTTTTCCCTTTTTTTTAAATTTATTTTTGCTAGAATGTTTTCTTTAATCAGGTTATGCCCCTCATACCATTATATTAAGCTGAATGTCAAATTTAGCACTCAAATGTTGCAGAATGTCTAGTTTCAAGTTACATACAACATATATATATATATATGGATGTATGTGTGTGTGTGTGTGTGTTATATATATATATATGCAATGTATACTTAGGAAACACTTTATCTCAAGATTTGTGATTTGATGTTAGCCACATAAGTCCTTCATACAGACCATCTCCTGTTGTTGCACATGAAGGCTGAACATACCAATTACGATCACGGATTCTAGTGAGACCTAATTTTTCTTGAATTTCATAAGGCTTCATAGCTGAAAAATAAAGGATTTAGAATGAATTTGATGGTACATAAACAGAGACTGGGAAATTCAAAAATACAGTCAAGTTTGCACAAGAATGTCACACAGTTTTAGATATAACTACAAGTTATTTTTTTAATTTTTTTTTTCAGACAAGATATTAAAAAAAGTCAGGCTTGCATTATAATGCAATTTTGATTACTCACACATATATATATATATGAGTAATCAAAAATAAGTGGCGAGTGTGAGCGGGCGAGATGATTTGAAAATACAAACAAATGGATGGTCTGGGTTTTTTTTTTTTGACCAGAAAATAAACATACCAAAGCTATACAAGATAAGATTAAGTATACCATAACCAACTTTATCTAGTATTTGGACCACTAATGGATTGGCAATATGCAATACATAGCCACATCCAGCCAAGTCAACCCCACCTTCAAATAGCACTGTTTTTTTAAATTGGAATCTAATGTATCTGCTGCATTTTCCCTAATTGGAAGAAATGTAAATTATATTTCTATCCCTAGGTCAATAAATAACTAGATAACTATAACAAGATAATTTCCCTGTGAAACACTAATGCCCTTCTTATTGGATACCTGAAGTGGTTGTTATGTTTGGTTTCTAGAATAACAAATGCCTCTCTACCTTCTGTTCACATAGGCAGTGTGGGTGACAGTACTGCTGTATTTGAGGATACCATAGATTCATCACAGAAGATCCACTAACATTCTGAAAACTAAATACTAATCTTTTTGCACAATATTTGTAACAGTTTGCTTTGAAACTATTCACTGACTCAGTACTCACAAATGATTTTTACAACCCATTCCACTCATTCACTACCCTCCAAACAAAAAATCTAGCCCTCATGTCCTTGCTAACTCTTCCTTAATTTTTGAGGATGACCCCTAGTTCTCCCCATTTTAGTCATGTACTGAAAAATTTCACGTGTCAATTCTATAACAACCTTTATGCATTTGATGTCACACATGCTCTCCAATTTGTTTAACTTTTTTTAAGTCATTACTGCATTCTTTTGTTTTTGCATTTAATATTAGTATAACTTTCTTGTCTTGATAAAGCCAGACAAATACAGCTAGCGAAACTAGTAGACAATTATGAATAAATGTTTATCAAAACCATGGTCCAATAAATCCAATATTATGCATCAATTTTAGTGAAAAGGACCAAATAATAACTATCATAATGAACAGTCTAGATGGATATACAAAATACAAGGTAAGTTGTTTAGAAAAAGATAAATGCAAAAAGGCAAAATTGCTTAACCATCTCACTTTCCTCAAAAGATGTGGACAGTATTCTATCATCTCCAAGTTCCTAATTGTCAAAGAACATATAAAATCAAAAAAAGCAAAATGCATTTATCACAAAACTTCTTTAGCCTTACTCAGAGAGAGGATCCAATATGTCAGATATGCATTAAACAGAACTGACCTTAAATGCCGGAACATTTTTGATGATATTTCCAATAGCATAGACAACTTAACTTGGAATATAATTGACCGCATGATACACAATAGTTACAACAAAGCCTTTCAGTCTAGTAAAGTATCTCAAATTAAAAAATTTGATGAACTCTATAGAAAAAAATAGAAATCTAGACCAAGTCTCCCGGATGATAAAGTTATTTTTAACCTTTCGGACTACAGTCTTTCAAAACAAGAATCAGAAATTTTAAAAAAAAGCTTTTAACTTTTCTATTGCTCCTAATCATATCCCAAAAATAGACTTCATATGTAATATTGAGAAAGGTCTTTCTCCACTCTCAGAGACAATGGTAAATGAAATAAGATTCAAAAGTACAATCATCCTCTCTACAGCAAAACCACCGAAACAAAATATTACACCCTCAGAAAAGAAGGCAATTTTGAACTTAAAATGAAACAAAGACATTATTGAAATTAAGGCAGACAAAGGTAACTCCACAGTCATTATGAATACCAAAGATTATATTATGAAGATCGGTACTTTACTATCTGATCAGTCTACATATCAAATATTAGAGAAAGATCCTACTGTGAAAAACCACAACGAGACCAATCTTCTGATTCGCAATATGAATAGATGGCCTCAAGATTTACAAAGAAAATTAAAATCTTTACATCCATTAACACTACGCCTATATGGTATACCTAAAGTACATAAAGATGAGGTTCTGCTCCGCCCAATCGTAGATGGCAGATACTCTCCTACATACCTACTAGTCAAACACCTCGCTAGCCTATTAAAAGAGAAGATAAGGAAATCGGCTTCATACATAAAGAATTCTCAATACGTCGTTGAAAAACTTAAAAACATTAATATATCCAACACAGACATATTGGCAAGTCTGGATGGGATCTCTTTGTTCACAAACGTACCAGTTGAAGAAGTCACTGAGATTATAAAAGATCTCTTTCCAAATGATATTACACAGCTCTTCTGCCACTGCTTCAAGTCCAACTACTTTTAAAGTAAACATAATATATCAACAACTAGAAGGCTTAGCCATGGGCAGTCCCCTGTTACCACTGTGTGCAGATCTGTTCATGGAAAAATTAGAAAATGACATCCTAACAAAAATAAATCCAAAACCATCAGTCTGGTGGAAATATGTGGACGATGCGTTCATTATCTGGAAAGACAAGGAAGATACCTTACATGAGTTCCTCCAAAAAATAAACTCTTTCCATCATAAAATTAAATTCATATTAGAATTGGAACACAACCATCAATTATCCTTTTTGGATGTACTAGTTAAAAAACAAGATAATGGACAAATCAAACTTACAATCTATCATAAACCTACAGATACTGGACGTTATCTCCATTTTACATCTAATCATCACTATGCACAGAAACTTAGCATCATACATATGCTAAAAAACAGAGTTAAAAATATCATCACGGGAGAAAAAGACGTACTTGTTGAGCTTTCCCTTATATCAAAATCTATCACTAAATGGTTATCCTCAAAATATAATTAATAAAATTCTCTATAGAAACAACCTCTGGCGACACAGTATGTATCATCCATTGTCATACCCTATGCAGGCTCAGTCTCCACCAAAATAGCAAGAATTATGAAGCCTTTTAACATCAGAGTTGTTTTTAAACCTACCATAACTACATGACAGTTATTAAGATCCCCTAAGGATAGTGTCGCTTTCTACAAATATGCAGGTGTTTACAGCATACCATGTACGTGTGGACTGACTGACATCGGACAAACTTCACGAAGCGTAGAAATCCGAAAGAAGGGAACATGTCAGAGATGTCAATAATAATAGAACAGACACCTCAGGGTTTAGCACATCAGTTCTCAACTTCAAATCATTCAATAGATTGGGACAACAGCTGCATGCCATATATCGAAGAGGATTACAGATGTAGAACCTTTAAAGAAGCTGCAGTAGTCCTACGGACAGGAAATAACCTCAAAGAAACCAGGGAATAATATTAAAAGACGTGGAAAAACCTATTAAATTCATTAAGTTTAGCAGAATTACGCAAAAAATTATAAAACGCGACTTAATAACAATGACTAAGTCTTCGTGCTTTAGGCGTTTGATGTCAGGCATGCTCTCCAATTTGTTTAACTGTTTTTTTAAGTCGTTACTGCATTCATTTGTTTTTGCCTTTAACATTAGTATAACCTTTCTCGTCTTGATAAAGCCAGACAGACACAGCTGGTGAAACTAGTCGACGATAATGTATAAATGTTTATAAAAACCATGGTCCAATAAATCCAATATATCCAATATTATGTATCAACCTTTAAGTAACTTAAATATCTTTATTATATCCTCCTCCCCCTTTTCTTCCTCTCTGCCAATTTCTGTAACCCACAAATCTTCAATCTATCATCATAAGAAGCATCCCATAGACCTGTCACTATTTTGATCACCTGCCCCCAAATCCTTTTTGGTTTCTAGAATAATAAATTCTCTACATCCAATGAACCCAAGTGACCCGATCTGTACGCAATACTCAAGATTGGTTATATCAAGGCCTTATAAAGATGTATGATGACTTCCTTATCTCTGCTTATTAGTGTGTTCTTCAATAACAAGCTAATCCAAATGAGTTATTTTAGTGACTTTTGCAATATTCCCTCTGAACTTTAACCCAGAGTCCACTAGCACCTCCAAAACCCCAGCCTCCATAATTTCTTGCAGTTCAGTTCTGTCAATGCAGTACACAACTGATAATCTTTACATCCCAAAATGCATAACTTACATAGCCTTACAACTTTGCCACATTAAACTGACAACCCATCCCCCCCCCACACACACCCCACATACTGTTAGTCTATACCAGGTCATCCTGCAAAATCTTCACATCATCCTTGTTAATTATTTCTCTATCCAGTTATACATCAACAGCAAATACCTGAATTTTCTCCCTCGTGTCATTTCCTATATTGTTAATGTACAATTTAAATAGCAGTGATCCAAGTACAGAGCCTTGTTGTACATCACTAGTCACATACCTTGTATACTCAACTCCTCCATAAACTACTCTTTGATGTCTATCCTTCATCTACCTCACCAGCTTCATATCCAAGCCCATGCAGTATCCTGTCAAATGCTTTTGCAAAATCTAGTGGTATAATTGTGTAACCATTCCTCATAATAGCTGAATTAAGTTATTAATTCAGCTATTATAGAAAGAGATACTGAGGCATGACACTACCCTTCACAAACCTATGCTGCCCCACACCAAGTATTCAATTTCTACCCACTTATTCCTGAATCCTGCTTTTAACCAACTTCTCTAATACCTTGACCACCATTCCTGAGATGTTGATTGGTCAATAATTTGCTGCTTCTATCTTGAAGCTATGCAATGGAATTATTATGCTCTCTTTCCATTTCCTTGGGATTCTCCCAGAGCTAAGACTCAAATTAAACAATCTGGTCAAAGGCACTGCTTTTTGTAACATACAAGCTGATATCCATTTAATCCAAAAGAACTCGTGTCAAGGTTCCGTAATATCACGTACACCTCTGCTTCGTCTCTACTTCTGTTTCAATATCAGCCCTTGCACATCTATAAATTAAAGATACCAAGAAATTATATACTTGGCTTAATCCTTTATCCAAGTGTAAGCAAACAAGTTTGCACCTGAACTATTTTCAGGACTGGGGCAACTCAAAGAAGCTAATGATTTCAGATCACTTGCCTTAGTATCCCATGATGCAAAGCACATCTCCTTGCAGACATGTATAATGCTATGATTATGGGAAGGGCCGCTACCCAGACCGGTTTCGACCTCTATTACTGGCTGAATGAGTGAATGATAAATGCACGTAAACACAAGAAAGATATTTAATTAACCAAATATTTTGGTCTGGAAATAGCAGACCATCTTCAGTGGTATTACAAGAACAGTTTTAAAAAATACAAGCTAGAATACTAACAATAGACCGTTAAAAATAAAATAGAACACACCGCGCGATGTTATATCACTAAGTATTAAGTATAAAAACGAACATTTTGAAGTAGAGACATGATTTGGAAAAAAAAAATATTAATGAGTAATCTTGATTAGACTTTTCCAGATTTTTGATATAGATATACAGTCATTACGATTCAGGTTGGGACGATGGAGTAAGGCCTCCACACTTTCCTTGAACAAACGAACAAACGTTCGAACCTATAACGGGATCTATGTAAGAGGCGAGTCCTGGACCAAAAGATGCTGTGGTCAGTTTCAATCCCATGTTGAGCCAATCCAGACTTTTCAGGTTTGTTGTGAAGAATGGAGGATTGATGTTCTTGGATTCTTTTTTCAAGAGAATGCGTGAAGCAAAAATACTTTTCATATGCCCCTTTATCTGTATAAGAGATTCTATGGATGAGGAATTATTGAGCTTAAAGCTTGCCCTTATGGGGCATGAAGTTAGCTATGTTTGATTTGTAGTAGAATTGATTTTGGTCTTTTATATTTGCAGTGCATTGCTTCATTGTATTGACAGTGATTAGCGATTGCCAAATGCAAGTGCCACAAATTATAATGTGAAAAATAACAAAAAACCTGTAATTTAACGATAATCTTTTATTGTTAAATTACATGTATTCCATGTAAATTTTTATAGAAATTATTTATTAAATTTCACCTTAAATAATGAAATATTGGCAGCTTGCTTGATCAGTGGGTTTGAATGAAGGTTTGCCCTGGTGAAGAATATTTCTGCTAAATAATGAAGAAAAGGAGAAATGTAAGGAATGTTTACTTCTCAATGGATCTGGAATTTCTAATAAACCATGGAGCATCCAGGATCGTTCTTAGGCACTTATTCTGGATTCTTTGTAGTTTCAGAGGTGTGACTCCATGCTGGAGAAGTGCAGGTGATAACTGGGCAAATTACTGTTTTGTAGAGAGTGCTTGTTTTGTGCATCCAATTTGCTTTTGCGGTTGATCAGGGAGGTAGAGTTGTGCAATTACTATGGATATCTTCGATCCTATTAGTTTGATGTGACTGTTAAATAGAAGTTTATTATCTAGTTTCACTCCAAGATATTTAACTTCTGTCTCCCATGGGATCTTGGCTCCATTGAGCTGAATGTCATCCTTGCTGGGGACCTTTCTTCTGGCGAATAGTACAGCTGAGCTTTTTAGGGGATTTACTTGGATCCTCCAGTCCATCAGACAAGTTTCTAGTTTACTGATACTGCTTTGAAGTCTTTTAATTGCTAGTTGGGGGCAGAGAGCTCTAGATAGTATCACACTATTGTCTACACATAGTGCTGAGATAACCGTCTCGTGTTTGGTGGGATATTGGCTACGTAGATCAAGAACAGAAATGGTGCCAGAAGAGAGCCATGTGGCACACCTGCACAGATCTTGGGTCTGGGTGACGCTGTTCCATTTAATTTAATTTGCATATATCTGTCATTGAGATATGATTTAATTAGTTTAACTAATTTTATTGGAACCTTAAAGTCTATAAGCTTATAGAGAAGACCCTGATGTCAGACCTTATCAAAGGCCTTCACAATATTGATAAGAATGTAGCTGTGTGTAGGTTCCAATTAAATCCACCGGCGATATGTTCTACCAATCTATGTATTTGTTGTACTGTGGAGTATTCTTTATGGAATCTGAATTGTTCATCAGGGATTATTCCAAGCTTGTCAGCAATTTGCTTGTAGCCTTGTGAGGATAACCTTTTGTGACTTTCCAAGGTTTCATATCAGACTAATGGGTCTATAACTTTCAGGAAGTTGGGGGTTCTTGCCTGGCTTTTTTTTTTTTTTTTAGGTATGATATCTGCTATTTTCCAGGTTATCGGAAAGTACTGAAATTTGGTGATTGCATTTTTTATAGTAACTATGTGTATTATTGCTTTTCTTGGTAACATTTTATCACCCTGTTTGTGATGCTGTCTGAACCTGGAGCGAGATAATAAGGTTGAAGTAGTGCAGAAGTCATTTTCATATACAAGTTGCCAAAAGGTGTCACACCTTATTAAAATACTCTGGATTAGAGAAAGTTGTTGGAAGTTTTTCCACTTGATTATACTATAAATTAAAATGATCACTCAGTAATTGAACTACTTCATATGCATCAGTCATCTCTCTACCATCAGCACACCTCAGAATTATTCTACCATGGTCAATTATTCCTTTTACTTGCCACATACTGAAAGAACTCCTCCTTCAGATCATCTTCAGCTTGCTCAACTAATTTCATCTTGTACACTTTTTGTTTTTGCCTTCCTTACCATACTAGTCATCTTTCAGGCCTGTGCTTTATACTGCTCATGAGACTGCTGACTACCTTTCTCTTTAAAGGTCGTCTGCAAGTTTTTCTTTGTTAGCAAACTTATGCTTAATGATGTTACTTGTCCACTTAATTTCTACTTTTTTTTATCCTCCTGACTCAAGGTATGCACTCTGTTATTCTTTTCTTCAAACATCCCTTGACTATTTCCCAATGCAATACTGACATCCTCTGCAGCTTGTCATTGCTTGGAGAAATGCCATGAAATGACAAGCTGCAGAGGATGTCAGTATTTTGCATGCAATACTGACATCCTCTGCAGCGTCATTTCATGGCACTTCTCCAAGCAGTCTCCTGAGTTTGTCATAATTACCAACTGCGTAATTCCACATGTAACCCTTCTTTTAAGAAATATATATATTTAGTCACCTCCCAAATCAAAACTGGGAGGTGGCTATATGTTAGTGATCGTTTTCACCAAGTGGTGGCAAAGTTATGGGATTAATAATCCCATAACCTTTGTTATGGGATTGATTCTGATGGTAATGTGTCAGGTTTCTTAATCAGCTAGTGAATCACTGCTGGCATTGCATGCACAGATAGAACATTGGACGTTTTCAAGTTCATTAATGATTCACATATAAGGTCCAAGTTATGAAAGATGCATGTTTATGAATCTCCTCCCCCGGCTGTAAGTTTGTGATCACTGACCATCAAAGATGCCATAAAAAATAAGTGATATTGTGAAAGGAGGAAAATTTTCCATAAAATATGAAAACTACCAAAATTACCCTAAGAAAATCCACAAAACAAACAAAACTTCACCAATATTCATGACTTTAACCACTTCTATGAACCAAGTCCTGACCTGTATTTCTCATAGAAATTTCAACAATTACCATCAACCTCAAGTCTATATTCTGTTGCAGAATATTGCAATTCTAAGGAGGAGGAAGTTAATAGCAAACATATCAATACACGTTGTGCAGAAGGAAGGATGTAGAATTTGAACATCCTACATCCTAATATGAACCTATGGCCTGTATTTAATGGAAAGAAGGATATGAATAAAGCTAATGGACTGCATTTAAATGGTTTTGGTGTTAGGTGTCGAGAGAGAGCTTTGTTCATTGAGCATGCCGAAGTGCAAATTGCAACTTAAGCAATTACGGTGGATGCAGGTGAATATGTGTGAAGGTACCGATGAGATGAATGAGAGTGAAAATAACCAACAAGTGCAGAATCTAGTCTCAAGCCAAAATATTGAATAGGACAGTCAATTCAGGAAGTAAAGGTTGTTGGGGACCTAAAGGGATACTGCAGTTTCTATATACTAATGCCAGAAGTATCAGGAACAAGAGAGGAGTGTTTTTGACATTGGTTATTGTGTGTGAGCTCGCCAAAAGCTATAGGCATTAGTGAGACTTGGCTAACAGTAGATGATGTAGTTGCAGGTATAGAATGTGAAGAGTTTAGAATTTTCAGGGAAGGGGAGGAGGGTTACTGCCGATGATAGCAGATGAATTGCAACCAAAAAAGAAAGAGACAGGTGGGAGGGCAGCTGTTCATTTGAAGTAGTGTGGTTTCGTGTGAGATCAAGGCCAATATCTTATTGGCTTGATCTCTAATTGCTGCTATAGACGGGGGGGGGGGGGGGGTCCAGCGATGATTTGGGAGACATACATCAGCAAATTAGTATAATAAGTGCAGGTTGAGAGATTATTAAGAGTATTTAAACTATGGAGATATAGATTGGAAGGAAGTCAAATCACATGGCAGGAAGGGATGGAATTTATACACCTACTGACAGATAATTACTTGAGGTAGCATGTGATGGAGGTGCAAGAGTATTGGATCTGGCCATAGGATCAGTAGAGCTATTCATAACTATGGTGGCCATATTGGGGAAAGTGACCATACAGTCTTGACTTGGGAGATTGTAAAAATATGAGGAATATTCTGTCAATAGGAGTATATGTGGAATTACAAGGCAGGAGATTATAACAAGCTTAGGGGGAAGCTCGAAGCTGTGCCACGGCATAAAACTACAAGGAAAGGATGTTAGTAGTGCATGGGAGATAGTTGAGAGATCTAGAGGAAGATATATTAAATTGTATACTTAAGGTAAGGAGGGTTAATTAGGTAGGAATTAGATGAATATCATTAAGCATGAGCTTCAGAAAAAGAAAATGGTGTAAAGGGAATATAAGGAGAAAGAAGACCAGAAAACTCATGAACAGTACAAGGGTTAGGCAAGAAGGGTGACCAGCAAGAGATGAAGTGGTGGAGAGGATTCAGAGGCAAGCAACCATGATGCTGAGTGGTCTGTGGAATGTTCTCTATGAGGATAGATTGATGTGCAGACTGCAGAACTGTGGATTTGGTTGATAGGCAAAAAATAGGGAATATGACAAATTTAAGTTACTTAAAGAGTTTTATAGGACTGATGTAGGGAAATGTTTCAGTACTTAGCTAAAATACAGAACAAGAGGTCATCTCTGGAAGTTGAGTAAAAGTGTGTTAGTAGGGGTGTGAGAACTAGATTTTTCACTTGGAGAGTTGTGAATGAATCGAATGGAATTGCAAGAGTTGTTAGCACTTTCTTTGTGAATGGGTTCAAGGAGAGGTGTGATAGATTGTGTGAATAAATGGGGTCTCTCATGATGAATTTTTGGACTCCATGGAGGTGCCCATACAATAATAATAATTATACATTCTGCAGGATTCTTTCCATAAGGGCAATGCATATGTCAGATCTGACATTCCATGCTTGAGAGCACTAAACCTAGAAACTCTCCTTTATGATGCTCTGCTGTCTTTATCGCTCTCCAAAATTTGATAACCATGCTGACCAATTTGAATCCGTATCTTTGAAGGTCTAATTGCTCCAACAATGAGCAAATATTCTTTAGAAGTTTCAAGATTCATAATTCAAACTGTCTTTTCTTTTGTATCTTCTCAGATGAAGCCACTGGAAGAGATGTTGAAGTATTTGTTGTCAGCAATGAGCTAATCTTTAGTTAAAAAGATACGATGAGGACAAATGACCTAACAAACTATCAACCAGAAGATAAACCAGATACCAGATAATTCTCATTGATTTCTTAATATCCTAGACCTTTTTACCAGATCTCCTATCTACCTCACTTATCCATACATTCTGCAGGATTATCTGTCGGATCCGACTCCATGCTTCCAACTGCTAAACCTAGAAACCCTCCTTTATGATGCTCTGTTGTCTTTATTGCTCTCAAAATTTTGATAACCACACTGACCTGTTTGAATGCTTATCCCCGAAGGTAGATGTTCTGTAGACTAATTGATTTGCTACTGAGAAAATCATCCTTGGAAGTTTCAATATTCATAATTCATATTAATTTTCCTTCTCTTACTTTTCAGATCAGGCTGTCAGCATCTCTGCTGACAGCCTGATCTGATAATAAAGCAGATACCAGAATACCAGATAATTCCCATCATTTTCCAAATATCCTAGGCATTTTCTTCACTATCTCTCCATCCAAACATACTGTAAATTCAGGCTCTTCTCTTGGTAACACAGACCTATAACACTGTACAGTAGTCCACCTTATCCGAGGGAGATACGTTCCAAGATCCCCCTGCGGATACCTGAAACTGCAGATAGTACTGAACCCTATATAGGGTGTCCCATAATTCTTAGTGCAGTTCTGATCTTTAATTGCTTCATAAGTATCACAGTTACAAAGTTACAATAAATTTCATTTGAAAGTATAACTATTAGAATTTTTGATGCATGAATATTATTATTTCATTACATTTTTCTTATTATTTTTAGACTGGTGTGATTGAAGACGGCAAATGCTAAAGAAAAAAGTCAACTGACTGCACCCTGTGGCTTGCTGAACTCAAGTCCATAACAGCAGTAAGAAGAAAATTCTCTGCCCATTATAACAAGGATTTCTTGGTCCATTATAATTCCCCACAGAAGTTTAATTAATAACTGGATGAAAAAATTCAAAGAAAATGGATCAATTCATGACAAAATCAGATGAGGGAGGCACTCATCAAGGGAAGCGAATGTGGTCGAAATCGAAAGGGCATTTGATAAGAGTCCCAAGAAATCAGTGCAATGTGCTGATGCTGAGTTAAATGTACCAAAATCCATGCACAGAATTCTAACCAGACAACTCCATAAACAGGCTTACAAAATTATGTTAAAATACTACGAGTATTTGAACATAATACTTGTAGTATTACGTTCAAATGTTACAAGAAGAGGATTATCATGCCAGGTTGGATTTCTGTCAACTGATGAAGACAATTGGAAAATGACACAGATGTTATTGACATGTTGACTTTTCAGATAAAGCAACATTCCACATAAGTGGGAAAACTAACCATCGCAAATGTGGCAACACGAAAGAGACTCAAACATCGCACTCTCTCATATAAAACCCACATAGAAAAAACAAAGGCAAAAGTGAATGCAAGAAACAACATACTAAGAAAGCTTACCTCCTCCAAATGGGGCACAAACCTTAGCACACTGAGATCTACCTTGGCCTTTTGCTATTCTTCTGCTGAATATGCCTGCCCAGTATGGTCCAGATCCTGCCATGCTGAAAAACTTGATCCAGCATTGAATGAAAGCTGCCGCTTAATTCAGGATGCCTGAAACCAACACCACTAAAAGACCTATATACTTTGGCTGGTATTGCACCCTCTTCAATTCGAAGATCTGCATTCTCAGCTGATGAAAGAAGCAGATGAATAATGAATGTTACCCACTATTCGGCCAGACCACAGTGCCCCAAAGACTAAGATCCTGACATAGCTTCCTGGCAACTGTTGAACCACCTAAAAACCTCCCAGAGACAAGACTTCAACAATGGCCTGCACTTTACCCTGAAAATAATACCGGTATTCCAACAGTCGAACATCTTCCACATGGTGCCCACTTGGACTGGAATACTTGGAAAAGCCTCAACAGACTTTGAATGACAGGGCGCTGCAAACAAAAACCTCATCAAATGGGGCTACCTCACTGGCCAAGACAATTGTGAGTGTGGGACAACACAGTCCATGGAACACCTTCTTTCTTGTCCCTTTCTTCCATCGCCTTGCACAAAAGAGGACCTTATATCCTGCACAGAAAGAGCAGTTGATTCTGCAAGATACTGGAGGAACATCTGACCATATTTATTGTATATAAGCTACAGTTTCCTTTTTTTCATATTTAATTATTATTCCCTGTATAATTCACCTACCAAATCTAAGCTGATCTCATTGTAATGTATTCTAATTTGTTGTAAATCATGTTGTGCCACTTACTTACTACTGTACTACTTGTGTTTGGATACGAAATAAATAAAGAGGAATTACAACTTACTTATCTCTACTTGTTAATGTGCTCTTTGCAATGTGTCCTCTAAACTTTACCTCTCTGTCTACCACCATCCCTAAATCTCTAGCTTTATCTATTTCCTGAAGTACAATGCCATCAATGTGATATGCAACTTGTAATCTATTTATCCTAAATTGCATAACTTCACATTTCTCAATATTAACTAACACCCATTAACTTTTGCCTATACTGACAAAATTAAACAGCAATAGTCCCAGCACTGAACCTTGTGGCACACCACTAGTCACTTGTTTCCTATTATAAAAAGTTAGTAAATTACTAAGGCATGACCGACCCTTCACAAAGCCATGCTGATCCTCATACAGTATCACATTTTTATCTACCCATTCTCAAATTCTCTTTTTTTACAAATTTTTCTACTACTTTTACCACCATGTCTAAGATATTGATTGGTCTATAATTTGCTACTGTAATCTTAGAACCTCCCTTATGCAAAGGAATATTGATCACCTTAATTAAACATCTTAGTCAAAGGCACTGCCAGTTCCCTTGCACATTCTCGCAAAACCCATCTAATCCTGCAGCTGTTATTTACACTGAAATTCTGCAATATCCTAAGAACCTCCATCTCTGTTCACAAGAAAACTCTCTACAGTTAAATTCAGTAACAGAATCAGGAGCCAACAACAGGATCACAGCTCACTCAGGACTTTTGATGCCTGGAAAAGAAAATCTAGACTAAAGAGATCATTCATTTTACAATACGACATGAAATTAGAAAACAGATCGACTTAGAATACCTATCCATTGAAATAAGCAAAGAGCCATTCCTTTCCGCTATTCTACCAAAAAACATAATGATAAACTTAAATCTCTCAGAACCTTGTTCAAAAACAGATTCACAGGAGAAAATAAAAGGACTTGACACTATACATCACTTAAATAATCTAAACCATGTCATTGCCTACACTGATGGATCATCTGATGAAGCACTCAACCAAGGAGGTTCAGGGGGTTTTCTAACTCTACCTGGAGGCGAGGAAATGCAAATCAAAACCACAGCTAATAGAATAGCTTCAAACTTCACTTGTGAATTAACAGCTATACAAACAGATCTCAAGTTCTCTCTCTTCCAGTAATAAACATTACAGAAGAAATAACCATCTACAGCGACTCTAAATCTGCACTTGAAGCATTAAAAAATGGAAAAACAAAACAAAACTCACAGGAAATTCATGAAAAACTAACAATGTTAAATTTGAAAAATAAGAACTGTATACTGCAATGGATACCAGCCCATGTAAATATTGAAGGCAATGAAAGAGCAGACAGTCTAGTCAAAGAAGCAGGCATTTATCTAAAAATTACGTCTGCTATCACTAACTGATGCTAACTCTGTTGCCAAAATAAGATTGGTAAAACAATCAAGAAGAATGAAATCAGTGAAATTAATGAAAATAGAGAAATAACCACAATCATCACTAGACTAAGGACGGAACATCTTAAAGGCATGAAAATTCAGCCAGACGGTAGTAGGAGCTATGAAGAATGCAAGAACTGTCCAGGAGTTGAACTAACACCTGCCCATATCTATTCTTGTCCAGCTAATGCTGCAGCTCTACAGAAAATTGACAATAACCTTAGAAAAAAGCTCTACTCCAAAGTTCAACATTGCCAAAGCAGTTCTACAGTTCCATGGTCATATCTAGAAGCTCTTCAATGGACTCGACAACACAACCACTACTTTTTTAGACCAGTATTCAGTTGTTTAAGGAATAGCGATACTCTAAAATTGTTATAATTTTTACTAATACATTATCTGCTATTGTTCGTACTTAAAAAGTCTTATTCTTATCATGAAATTTTTATTTTATTATTTTGTTATTCTTATGGCATGAAACTTAGATATGAAGGTTAATATTATTTTCTGACCTTAAAAAAAGAAAAGGAAGGAAGCTGAACTGCATGAAATAATTTTTTCATTGTTACATTGTTTTCAAAGGCCTTTGACAGACTGCTACAGACTAATTAGGTAATTACTTTTATAGTAATTAGGTAGTTATTGCAAATAAAATTGGAGAAGATGAGGCTGAATAGCAAAATAGTGACTTGGCCAAAAAAGATGTGAGCAAGTTGTGCTGTTATGGGAAAAAGTATTCCACAAGAGGATAGTCTTCTGGGATACATAAGGTCTTATGGTCATTATTGTTTAACTTATAAGTTAATGATATTAAGAAAGGTTTAAATAGAAATACATGGCATCTGCAGATGATGCAATGCTGAGAAGAGGTATGAAGAATATAACTGATGTTTTACTTTGAATAGCTTATCTATGCACACTAATGAGCAGACTAACAATTCAATGTTGTTTCGAAATCTGGAATGTACAGAAGGGATATTGTGAATTCAACTGGTGGGGAAGTATTGAAATAATGGAGATAAGGAGCCTGAGGGTGACAGCAGACAATTACCTGAAATTTAGGTCAGCATCAAGAGACTGAGGAAAACACAAATTATGGCAACAATGAACAACACAAAAATAAAGATGTTATAGTTCAACTGCATAAGGCCAGTTTCAAAGTAACCTACTTTTTTTTCGGAAGGATCCAGAGAAAAGTAAAGTGGTGAAGTCTCTGGGAAATATGTCTGACAATAAAAGGAAATCCTATCCAGAATTTGGTGCATAGGAGTCAGAGGGATACTACAATTGAGACACAAGTCAGTGATAGATTTGCACCAGATTAATGCAGATATTTTAACATAAGACCATCTCTAGAAGTTGTATTAGAAGAATGTAAGCAAGAGAATGAGTCAAAGTTTTTTGGTTGGAGAGATGGGTGGGTGGAATGCATTGTTTGAGAGTGTGGTAAAGTGGAAAGAGAAAGTTTAAGATGTAGTTTGATAAACACTGTTTGATAATGATAACTTCTTGCAATGTCTTGACTTAATGGAATGAAAGATAATAAATAAATAACTAAAGACAAGACTGAGGCTAAGTGCATATGTGAATTCTAAAGCTTGAGCCATTTAATTATTATATTAAAAAAAAATCATGAATGAAGAACAGAAACTCTTTTGTACAACCTTTTTTAGAAATGCATTTAAGGCAAATTTAAATACATTTATATAACTGAATAAAGTTAATGTAATGTAATGAAATATGTTTATTCAAAAAGTGAAATAATACTGCTTAATGATTTTTAAGTTAGAATACTTTTGGTTGTAAGAGATACAGAGACTGAAATCTTACCATCTGGTAGGTCTTGCTTGTTGGCAAAAACTAGAATAATCGCATCTCTCATTTCCCTATCATTTATTATCCTGTGCAACTCTTGCCTAGCTTCATCAATTCTATCTCTATCTGCACAATCAACCACAAATATTAATCCTTGGGTTCCAGTGTAATAATGTCTCCACAAAGGTCGAATTTTGTCCTGTCCTCCGACATCCTGATAATAGAAATAGCAGAAACATTTTGACATTAGTATGATTTCAGTGTATATAATATAAATCTAGAAAGGCTTCCATATGAAGAAACAATGTTTTACACATTAAATTTGTATAAAAGTAAATATTCTAATTTGACCAGCCAACTGCCATTAATTCATCAGAATAATGTAAGGCTATGTTTAGATTTTTAGAAAACATCTTATTACATTAATTTTTTTTTTTTTTTTTTTTGAAAAATGGCTAGATAAATTCTTTGTGAAAATATATAGCACCGAACAGAAAATGCTACTATATTCCCAATGCACTGTCTTGCTTCAAATTTGGTGTAAAATCTACCCTATAAGAGCTTATATATACACTGCTTGAAAAGAAGTCAACAGACACCATAGTGTGAGTAGCAAACAGCCATGGCATCACCTTAATAAAATGTAGGACATCCTTTCACTGCGATGACTTCAGCAATTCTACTGAGCATACTTTCCACAAGCATATGATAGCAATCAATGGGAATTTTGGACCATTCTTCCCATAGGCATGTAACGAGGTCTTGGACTGTTGTGGGATGGATATTCCTTGACCTCACTTGAGGCACCAGTTCATCCCACCAAAGTTCAATACGATTAAGACCAGGATTCTGTGGAGGCCAGTCAAGTGTGGCGACATTCATGTCCATAAACCACAGAGTTACAGCAGCAGCCTTATGACACTGTGCATTGTCTTGCTGAAAGAGACGATGGTCAGTTCCATACAAATGCCACAAAGTAGGAAACGCTGCATTGTCCAGAATGTTCAGATACCTTGACGTTCAATGTTCGTGGTACCACAAAGAGGTCCGAGGCCAAACTAGGAAAAACAGGACCATATCACCACACCGCTACTCTGCTTTATATACTATGTGCATGTTGATTTGGGTATTGTGGGTCTTGCACATTGTATTCCTACCATGGAAACCCATGACATCGGCTTTAGTTCTGGATGTTTTTGTGCAGATTCGTGTTCCACTCAATGTGTGGAACTGCGCATTCAACATGTCGGCCAACAAATGATGGTTTTTACATATTAGCCTTCGTAGCACCTTACAATTATGTTCAGTGAGTGTGGCGGGTCATTCACTGTGGGTAGCACTTGCAGTTGACTTCCTGTGTTCAATCTCAGCATAATATCAGTGACTGTTGACTTAGAATGGCCCAATTTGTCAACAATTTGCTGAACAAATAAGCCTGCAACATGCCATCCTATCACAATGCCTCTTTCAAACTCCGTCAGTTCCTATGTTGCAGCCATTTCACCCGGACACATATCCATACTTGAAGTAAAAAAAGCCATCAAAGGCTTGAAATGTGGAAGTAGATGACATTCGACCAGAAATGCTGAAGTATGGTGGTATAAAAGTCTTACAGTGGCTGCACTGCATAGTTCAGAAAGCCTGGACAGAGGGACGAATTCCTGATGATTGGAGTAGAGCTCTCATAGTACCCATATATAAAAAGGGAAATAAAACAATGTGAGAATTACAGATGTATTTCCCTACTGATTGTTCCTGGCAAGATCTATGTAAGTATACTTGAGAAATGGTTGAGAAGAATTGTGGAAGAAAATCTTGGTGAAGAACAAGCTGGATTCAGGCCAAATAGACGCTGTCAGGATCAGATCTTCACTTTACGACAAATAGTCGAGAAAGCATGGGAATATAACAAAGATCTGTATTGAAGTTTTGTCGATTTGGAAAAGGCATATGACAAGGTACCAAGAGAGAAGCTATTCAATACGCTACAGTTATATGGTGTCAATGGGGCATTATATCAAGCAATACTTAGTCTTTATTTGAGTTCTTTAGTCTTTATTTGACAAGGATGTACATTATTGAACATGATATCAAAATTGAAGATGTTAATATCAGTTCTTTGCTTTATGCAGATGATGTTATACGTCTAAATAAATCCGCTACAAGTCTGCAAGATTCTCTGACTAAATTGAATGACTGTTGTAATAGATATGGTATGAAGGTCAGCAATAAAAAGACAAAGACAATGAAAATAGGTATAATCGTTGAAAATGTCAACTGTGTTGTGAATGGAGAACCTGTGGAACAAGTAAAACATTTCAGATACTTAGGCATGATTTGTAGTGAAGATGGTAAATTAAATATAGAAATAGACAACAGAATCAGCAAAGCTGGTATGGTGGGAAGTCAATTGAATAAATTCATATGGAATAAGAGAGAAATTAGTCGGAACACTAAATTAGTTGTATACAAGACAGTGTTCAAACCAGTTTTAACTTATGGATCTGAGAGCTGGGTCAGAAGTAAAACACTTGACCAAAAGGCATCAATGGCAATATATTATTAAAAACGAGGATATTAGGAAAGAACTTGACATTGTCAGCATCCAGGAATGCGTTAGCAGAGCTAATCTCAGGTAGTATGGTCACTTAAACAGAATGGGCGAAGAAAGATTAGCAAAACAAGTGTTCTCATCCAGGTTGCAGCAAAACAACCCAGAGGAAGACAAGATATAGGTGGATTGATATGGTACAAAGCACCTTAGTAAGATCTGATAATGTTGGAGTCTTGATGAGTAACAGACTGATTTGGAGGAAAATTGTAGATAGGAAGTTAGTAATGATGTAATTTTTTTCATGTAGTACTATCATATCCTGTACACCCCTTGAGGGTTCATGGCAGGAATTTGATGATGATGATAATCTATGCATGTAATTTTGACCAAGTTGTGCACTCAAATAATGTTTTGTCTGGGCTGTTTGGAATTACTCCGAAAGCAACTAAGACCATAGACCATAGCCTTAGTTGGTTTGGGAATATTATAGACACTAGTGTGAGGAACAAACAGTCATGGCACCCACCCACCTTAATAAGATGTAGGACATCCTTTCACTGTAAGGCTGCAGTGATTATGTCTGTTAACTATGTTCTTCTGGCCAGTTTGCCTGTTTTAAGGGATGAAAAACAAGTTTGCAAGAGGAAAAGCACTGCCACCTCCATATGAAAATGGCTAACTCACCTTCAGCTGAAACACTTTATAGATTCTTGTCCTAGGTAGGATTCAAACTTGGGCTTTCCAAGAAATATTGTGTAATTATGATGTCATGCAATAAGAATGGAGGTTTTTACATCTTCATATGAGGATGCATCTGGAGGAAAACTGTCAAGATGAGATTAATAATGTAAATCATGGAGTGCTGTCATAGCAGCCTGAACATTCCTTGACAATATATATCAGGATATTGATGATTTGAATATTGAGCTTGGTTTGATGGGATCAGTTTTCGATCTTGATTGCAGTGTCACTGTGTACCTTTTCATTTTTGGTTCACTGGTGGATGAAAGGAAAGAATGGGGACATGTAGTGAGAGGAGGTAACCTTGAAATGATATCCATACAGAGAGCAACCAGTCTCCTTGCCACAATGTAGCCTTCACAGGAGGCTACTCAAATACTCACCAATACTCAAACTCCCTCTCCAGTAGAATATGTGGCAGTGGGATTAAGCACCAGCTAACCAGGAACTCTTCTAACGCATTACTAACAGATTCAGGTCCATGCACTATGCCAGCCTGCAGTACCATAGTTACTAATATACACTCAAAATAGATGTTTTTCAAGTCTCTGAGTGTCTGCATATCCTTATAGAGTATAATTTACAATGCATGGGGAAGAGAGGGAGGGGAATAGAAACTGGAACCCCCTACTCTTAAGTGCCCACTAGCAGGCAATGTTGGTAATCTTGGCGATTGGGCTGAAGGTCTTCTTATGTAGGTTTCCCAAATTTGAGGCAGTCTCAGGCATGAAGCTGCCTCAAATTTGGGAAATCTACATAAGAAGACCTTCAGCCCAATCGCCCAAGATTACCAACATTGCCCGCTAGGGGACACCATCAGGATTGAGGAGAAAAAATAGCTTCTTGCTTCTTCCTCACTTACTGTTTGTTGTGCCTGCGTGCACGTGTCTTATTCTTAAGTTTCTTGAAAATGGCAACATGACGTTGCTGAAATATTGAAGTATATCAAAATTTTATTTTAATGTATATACTAGTTGATGTTGTAATTTCCTTAAATTACTTAGTAAAAAAAAAAAGATATTGCCATTGATGCCTCTAATGTTTCTCAGGACTCTCATATCTGTGGTCTCTAGTCTTTGGTCAAGTGTTTTACTTCTGACCCAGCTCTCAGATCCATAAGTTAAAACTGGTTTGACCACTGTCTTGTATATAACTAATTTAGTGTTCCGACTAATTTCTCTCTTATTCCATATGAATTTATTCAATTGACTTCCTACCATACCAGCTTTATTGATTCTGTTGTCTATTTCCATATTTAATTTACCATCTTCACTAAAAATCGAGCCTAAGTAGCTGAAATGTTTTACTTGTTCCACAGGTTCCACATTCACAACACAGTTGACATTTTCAACAATTCTACCTAATTTCACTGTCTTTGTCTTTTTAATGCTGACCTTCATATCATATCTATTACAACAGTTATTCAATTTAGTCAGGGAATCTTGCAAACTTGTAGTGGATTTATTTAGAAGTATAACATGGTCCGCATAAAGCAAAGAGCTGACATTAACATCTCCAATTCTGATATCATGTTTAATACCATTTTCATTCATAATGTGATCCATATAGATAATGAATAACAGAGGGGATAATGTGCATCCTTGTCTCACACCAGATTGAACATTAAACCATCTTCTTGTACTTCCTTCAATTCTAACTGCTGACTTACAACTCAAAAAAGGACTAACTATTGCTTGCTATAATGCCCAATTGACACAATATAACTGTAGCGTATTGAATAGCTTCTCTCTTGGCACCTTGTCATATGCCTTTTCCAGATCGACAAAACATAAATACAGATCTTTCTTACATTCCCATGCTTTCTCAACTATTTGTTGTAAAGTGAAGATCTGATCCTGACAGTGTCTATTTGGCCGGATTCCAGCTTGGTCTTCACCAAGCTTTTCTTCCACAATTCTTCTGAACCGTTTCTCAAATATACTTGCATAGATCTTGCCAGGAACACTCAGTAGGGAAATACCCCTGTAATTCTCACATTCAGTTTTATTTCCCTTTTTATATATGAGTACTATTAGAGATCTACTCCAATCATCGGGAATTCGTCCCTCTGTCCAGGCTTTCTAAACAATGCAGTGCAGCCACTAAGACTTTCATAACCACCATACTTCAGCATTTCTGGCTGAATATCATCTACTCCTACTGCCTTTCCACATTTCAAGTCTTTGATGGCTTTTTTTACTTCAAGTATGGATATGTATTCCTTACTGTATGACTGTTGAGCGTTATTTACCACTGTGCTATCACTGCTTGTTTCATTTAGCAATTTTTCGAAGTAATTACTCCATACTTCAAGGATATCTTTTTCTCCAGTTTTCATGTCACCTTTATCATCTCTAACTCCTTTTATAGCACTCTTTCCTTCATTTCTAAGCTTCTTCAACAATCTCCAGAATATTTTGCAACCTTCTTGATATTTATTTTCTATGTTCTTGCCAAAGTCTTCCCATGATTTTTGTTTAGCTAGTTTTACAAAGTGTTCAGCTTTCTTACATTTGTCTCTGAAAGTTTATTTTTTCACTTGGTTAGAGTATAATAAAATTAGTTTAATCCTTTATCCAAGTGTGAGCAAACAAAGTTTGCACCTGAAGTATCTTCAGGACTAGGGTAAAGTGATACAACACCAGGGCAACTCGTTGCAAAGGTGGAGAAAGCTACCAACACTCCTAACTCAGTATCTCCTATAATGCAAAACACATCTCCTTGCGGATATGTCTAATGTTATGCATTAAAGGAAGGGCCACTACCCAGACTAATTTCGACCTTTATTGAGGTCTCTTCAGTGGGAGCCAGGCCCTAGTGGAAATACCAGGCAGAAGCATTAGCAGGTCATCTCTACCTATAGGAGTTGCCAAATGGTGTGCCACCCTTTTTTAATAAATTACTCTGGATTTAGAGAAAGATGTTGAAAGTTTATTTTTTCACTTGGTTAGAGTATAATAAAATTAGTTTAATCCTTTATCCAAGTGTGAGCAAACAAAGTTTGCGCCTGAAGTATCTTCAGGACTAGGGTAAAGTGATACAAAGTTGCCCTGGTAGCTTTCTCCACCTTTGCAACGAGTTGCCCTGGTGTTGTATCACTTTACCCTAGTCCTGAAGATACTTCAGGCGCAAACTTTGTTTGCTCACACTTGGATAAAGGATTAAACTAATTTTATTATACTCTAACCAAGTGAAAAAATAAACTTTCAACATCTTTCTCTAAATCCAGAGTAATTTATTAAAAAAGGGTGGCACACCATTTGGCAACTCCTATAGGTAGAGATGACCTGCTAATGCTTCTGCCTGGTATTTCCACTAGGGCCTGGCTCCCACTGAAGAGACCTCAATAAAGGTCGAAACTAGTCTGGGTAGTGGCCCTTCCTTTAATGCATAACATTAGACATATCCGCAAGGAGATGTGTTTTGCATTATAGGAGATACTGAGTTAGGAATGTTGGTAGCTTTCTCCACCTTTGCAACGAGTTGCCCTGGTGTTGTATCACTTTACCCTAGTCCTGAAGATACTTCAGGCGCAAACTTTGTTTGCTCACAGTTGGATAAAGGATTAAACTAATTTTATTATACATTTGTCTCTGTATTCTCAAAGAACGCAAGCTGATTTATTTGCCAAGAACTTTTGATATGCTTTCTTCTTTTCTCCTTCACCGCCATTTTAACTTCCTGTGTCCACCATGGAGTTCTGATTTTTCTATACTTACAGACAACCTCACGACATGTCTCTCAGGCTGAATCAATCATGGTTTTTTTCAAGGCTTCCCACTGAATCTCCAAGGTTTGGTTCCTGTTCTCAAACTCTTTCATTTTTTCTTCAATAATCTTTGTGTATTTTACTCTACAGTTCACATCTGAGAGCTGCTCAGCTTTTATTTGCTTTAAAACCTTCTTACATGTCATTCTTTTCAATATGAAATTCAATTTTATCCTGCTCAAGACTAAATAGTGATCACTTCCAATTTCAAATCCTCTGTACACTCTGGTGTCCTGCACCAGGGAGAAAACATCACTGTCGACAATAACATACTCAATGAGACTTTTCTTATTCCTTGCCTCTTCTCTCCATGTGAATTTGTGCACATTTTTATGTTCGAACATGATGTTAGTAATAACCAGTCCATGTCCTGAGCAGAAATCCAACAAGTATTTGCCATTATTATTAGCTTTGCTCTTTTCTCCAAATTTTCCCACAATATTTTTGTATGCCTGACAATCATTTCCTACTTGCTATTTAGATCCCTAACAAGGACCAACTTTTCCTTTTTCATTGTGTCAGCTGCTTTTTCTAAAGCATCAAAAAATTCCTCCACTTCTACCTTAGTAGAACCTTCTGTGGGACCATAGGCACAAATAAGTCTCATTGTCCAATTTCCAATTCTGATATTAGCTGCATCACTCCACTTGAGACTGCCTTCCATTCAAGAAGATTAGCCTCGTATTTTGTGTTGAATGCTATGGCTACTCCTTCTTTTCCTTGATTGTCATTGCCTGAATATAACATTTTGTATTTATTTCTCAAAAAGATCTCACCAATTTTTGTCTTATTTGTTTCAGTCACCCCTATTATGTCGATCTGGTACTTATCTAATTCCTCAGGTAGCTCCATTTCTTTGCCATTCAGGCTTTTTATGTTGATAGTACCAATCTTTAGCTCTGGTGATGTTAAGTTGTCGTATGCTTTCAGATTTGTTCCATAGCTGACTTTTCGCTGTTCACCCTGGTTCCCTGGCAAAAACAATGGGGGCTTTGTTTAACCGGACAACGCCCTAGCCGGTATGAAATTTTGTCATGTTGTATCATCATTTTGTATTTTGGCTTAAGCTAATAAGAATACAATTTGGTCAGCTAAATCCCAAATTACCAGCCCATCGTTGTTCGTTCAGTATCCAGATAGACCTAACAGGTTGCACCATGAGAAGGTGAAGATTGGACATTAGGTCAGAAGCCCTGGTCAGTTATCTGCATTCCTTTAAAGACTACGTGGAGATCTCCTCCCAGTTATACAGCTTTGACCCTTAAGCATCCGTAGTAGGAAGTCAAATGATTAAATTTATATGGAATAGGAGAGAAAGTCAAAACAGTAAATTAGCTGTATACAAGACAGTTTTTAAACCAATTTTAACCTATGAATCTGAGTAACAGGTTAGAAAAAAAACACTTGACCAAAGAATGGAGACCACATACATCAGAGTTCTGAGAAAGATTAGGGGAACAAACAGATGCATCAATGGCAGTATCATATGAAAAATGAGAATGTTAGAAAGAACTTGACATTGTTAGCATTCAGGAATGTGTTAGCAGAGCTAATGTCAGGTGGTACGGTCACTTAAAGAGAATGGAAGAGGAAAGATTAGCAAAACAAGTGTTCTTTGCCAGACTGACTGAAAAAAGACCTAGAGGAAGACCAAGATCTAGGTGGATCAATACAGTAAAAAATGTCATAGATGACTGAAACATAAGATCTGGAAATATTGGGGTCTTGATAGGTAACAGATTAATTTGGAGGAAAAATGTGGATTGTAAGAGTTAGCAATGATGCAACTTTTCATGTTAGTACTATCATAATATCCTGTACATTCCATCAAGGTACATGTCAGGGATTTGATGATGATGGGCTGGAAAAATTTCCCCTAAATATTCTAATCTTTGAACAAGTGCAGTAGTCCGACTAAACACTTAAAACTGCCTAAAGCTATGAAAGTATAATGAAAACAGCAGTATGTTTGTTCAGAAGTTTTTGGTGTAGTCTCATTAATTAGTCTTAGTATTTCTAGTCAACATCCAGAGTATAGTCAGTCCTCAACTTAAGATGGTGTTCCGTTTTTCCACTGATCATGTCATAAGTTGAAAAGATCGCAAGTTGGAAATCACCATGTGAACTATAAGGATATATTAATTTAAATGCCTAAATGTGAAGATCTGCTTGTTATACTTATAATGAAATAAAACAATTTATAAAATTACTGTATACAATACTGTAATAACACTGAAATATGAGTATATAGTGCTCACCACATGCTGATAGTAAAATAATTAGCTAGACACATGGAGCAAAAGTAATTCTTCAAAGACCGATGCATTATTAACTGATCATTTCATCAGAAGCATATTTTTCTCTTTTCTATTTTTCTTCTGCAACTTGGTGCTTCTACCTCTATAAGGCTTCATCTGTAAGTACTTTTTCCACCGCTACCATCAACTGCTCTACCTCTTCATTGTCAACCTTCACCTCCAAATCTCCAGCTAGTGGTACTATCTCGTCACCAGTCTTTTAGCTTTGTTGAATCCTGTGAATGTATGAACGTGCATTTTCATCAAATTCTTCTTAACACCACTTACAAACTCTGCTGCTTCCTTACTCCATGTGGCATCTGCAAAGAAATTATATTCCTTCCAAGCATCTGAGGATTATTTCATCCTCAGTAGCAGCAATAGCATGAGAAAAATTCTACGTCTTGACATCAGCAAAATAAAAAAAATAACACTCCAGTCCATGAGTTGCAAAAATGAGGTAGTATTTACTGAAGTGGTTGTAAGTAACATATGTTGTGAATTGAGTACTGACTATTTCGACATAGCAATTATTTAATAGATAAAAATTTACTTACCCAAACATTAAACTTGACATTTTTATATGTAACAGTTTCCACATTAAAACCTACTGTTGGTATTGTAGTTACTGACTGGCCTAATTTAAGTTTATATAAAACAGCTGAAAATAAATTAAGGTTCAAATACTGAACAAATAAGGTAACAAAAAGGCTTAATTGTCAATATGCCTTTGTTTAAAGTTTGATAACTTTTATATCATACTACAGTCTGATGACAAAGTTATTAAACTTTATCATCATACTAAGTAAAATTCCATATGTTTACAAAAGATAATAGTTATGAGGTGCTTGAGCTATCTAGTGAGATAAAGGGTTTATAAAAAATGTTAACAATGCTGATGCAGTGCTATATGGTGTTCTAAATTAGTATAATGAAATGGTCCATTTCTTTGTATTCTTTTGTCAGAATATAAAAGAATCCAAACTTGAATAGTTAATTAAATTATGAACAAGCTATAATGAACAATAATGTTCCTTTGGCATTATGGTTATTTTTCTTGATGGAGATTTTAGACAAGAACAGTATCCATACTTTATTATTTTTATTATGCAATCACTAGAAATTGCATAAAACATTCATCTTTTTTTTTTTTTTGGCCATTGCTTAAAATCTGGACTAACAAGGACACATGTAATGATAGAAGGAAATCAGAAAAATCTTTCGCTTTGATTTCTTGACTTCTCAATAACACAGACCATCAATGGAGACTTAACCACCACGAATCTCTCCTTTCTGTTCATACTATAAAATAAGGCAAATTTCTCTCTTTCCCATGCACACACAAACAGAGAAAGAGAGAGACTCCACTTCATTTAATTCATTCATTATGTATCAGAACAAAGAAATAAATGCAAAAATTTATGGAGTGAGCATGCCTAGAAATTGCCGAGCAAAATATCCTGATATTTCACTTGATCTTTGGTCTGTAAATACAGTGGGGAAACAAATACTAATACATGTATTATTTCCAGGCATTTATGAATTTGCAAATGGAAATTAAAATTTCAAGATATAAACTGAAAGCATAAAACTAATGCCTTTTGGCTAATTAGTTTTTTATATTAATTAATAGCAAAAAGATCATGTAAATTGAGGTTCATTATTAAGAAATATTGCCAGCCTTGTGAATGGCATATCCATTCTCCAAACAAGAGGTTGTGGATTTGAATCTTGATGTGGGCATGTATAATCATGAATTTCAGTACTAGGCCATCATCTTGCTTACCGGAAGCTTAGTGGCTTTAAAAAAATTCAATTTTTTTAGGCAAAGTGGATACCAGATCCAACATTATTTCAAAGTCGAATGTTTGTAGAAACTATGAAAGTTTCATAAGTTGACTTGAGAGCTTACGAGAATACAATCCTCGGGATCCAAAGTTGCCTTATCTTGTACTACTTAAAAGACATGGGCACTATATATTCGCACTGTATATGAAGCATCTGTATATTCGCCTTTTATTAGCACATTTGAAAACTAACCAGTTCGAAGCAACTGTCAGGCCAGTGAAACCTTTATCAAATGCACTAATAAAAAGCGAATATATGGATGCTTCGGCAGCACCCATGTCTTTTAAGTAATGCAAAATAAGGCAACTCAGGGATGATGAGGATTGCATTCTTGTAAGCTTTCATGTCAACTTATGAAACTTTAATAGTTTCTACAAACATCTGATTTTGAAATAATGTTGGATCAAATGTAATGATGATGAGATCAGATGCCTATATAATTTTACATTGCCAAAATGAAGCCTTATGGCTCTTCCTTTAGTTTTTTTTTTTTTTTTTGTCTCTAGAACAGAATCCATATTTATTTAAGTACAATAGATTTACAACCTTTCATCAATGAAATCTGCATAAAAAATTAAAACGAAGACTACAAACAAATAAAATAGAAATAAAGATGGGATGAAATGGAACTTTTCTTTTAGTATTACTTCAACATTCATGGAGTTTCAGGAATCATCACAAGATGCCACACATTCTACACATTACAACTATCACATCTTGTCTTAAATATGTTCAACATAGGTACACACACCACCCACTCTAGCTAAGTTTCCTGCTTAATGATTACTCTCCATAAAAAAAAAAAGAAAAAAAATTCTTTTCACTCCCTCACTCAACATAAACCTTATGCAGCTTCCAAGGATGACCCCTTGTTCTCCCTATTCCTATTATCTTATGCAATGCTTCCCCTACATCTGATAGGCACCTGTAACCAATACCAACTTAGGTCTCAATCATATTGCCTCCTCTCCTCCAAAATGTCAAATTTTGTAAAATATATTCTCTTGATCTGTCCTTCTACTTAGAATGATTTGAACAGGCTGGATTTTTTTTTTTTAATGTTGTTCCTAGACACAAGAGGTTAGTTAACCTATAGTTCATTAGTACAGTAAATGGGTAGAATAGGGAAAGGAGAAACTTGTTCCCATTTGATGAACACCTGTGTATTGTATTCATTAAGAAACACATAAAAAGGCTGTTCCAGAGTATGGTAGCAGAAAGAATGAAAGAAGAGGAAAAGAAACTTGTTCTGCAAGTCTGGAGTTAAACTTTAGAGGGGTATCAGGTGGCAGCTGCACAAGTTTAGTAGAGCAGAGATATTACTGATGTTAGTTCATATGAGACATGGAAATATATATACAGAAGATGCATGTTGCAGAAACCAAATACCCGTGTTTTGAAAGTGGGTGGAGTGGACTAGTAAGAGATAAGTCATTAATTAATCTAACTATCCACTTCGGTACGAGTCGAGTACTTTTAGAGAGCTTTTAGGGCCACCACTCCAAATTTGAGAGCAATGTTCAACAGAAAATTTGTGATTTGTACAAGGTTAACAACTGTTCAGAGGTAAGGAAGCACCTTGACAAAAATCTTAGTTTTTTTCCTAAAGCCATGGAGGCAATGGTTGTAAATTTATGCCAAGAGAAGGTTGATGCCAGGGTAAACCAAGAAGTTGTCAAAGGTAATATATATATTGGAAGATATATATAATTTTGCCTTTGGAAATAAGGCAGAATTGTGTTTTGCTAGCATTAAAATTGACAAGGTTAACTGAATTCCCCACTCAAAAATAGCTTCGAGATCAGAATTGAGGGTAGTGGAGGTGGATGTTTTGTAATTTGTGGTGATTTTGCAATGCAAAGTTTGTCAAATGAAAGGTGGAAGTATGATGTTGTGATGAGATACTCAATTGTGTATTTATATTGGTGGGATTATGCTAGAAGAAACCGACCAAGCTAGATATTTTTGAGTTTTGGTAGATAAGAAGATAATGTTAACTTTTCAAAATCTCAGGACCAAAGATAATAAAAAAAAAAGTAAATTTTTATAAAACAAAAATGACCTAACAGAAAATATTACAAAGTCAGAACTAAAAAATACAATAAACAAGACAAAAAAATACAAAACAGCAAGAGAAGACAAATGTGTATTCTACAAAAAATGCAGGAGAAAAATTTGATGAAAGACTCCTGAAATTCTTTAATATGGTCTGGATTTCTGGAAAAATTCCTAATGCTTGAAGAAAAAAAATAACTGGTTATTCCAATTTATAAAAAAAAAAGGAAATAAAGGGGAACGAGGGGTGCTTAAGGGTCAAAGCTGTATAACTGAGAGGAGACCTCCACAAAATCTTTAAAGGAATGCAGAGAACCGACCAGGGCTTCTGACATAATGTCCAATCCTCACCTTCTCGTGGTGCACCCTGTTGGGTGTCTACCTGGATACTGAACGAAAGACGATGGGTTGGCAATTTGGGATTTAACCGACCAAATTGTATTTTTATTGGCTTAAACCAATATACAAAATTACGGTACAACATGACAAAATTTCATGCCAGCTGGGGTGTCGCTCGGTTAAACAAGGCCCTCATTGTTTTCACCAGGGAACCAGGGCGAACAACGAAAAGTCAGCTATGGAACAAATCGGAAAGCACACGACAACTCAACATCACCAGAGCTAAAGATCAGTACTATCAACATAGTACCTATTATGTCGATAAGTACCAGATCGATATAATAGGGGTGACTGAAACAAAAAAGACAAAAACTAGCGAGATCTTTCTGAGCAATAAATACAAAATGTTATATTCAGGAAATGACAATCAAGGAAAAGGAAAAGTTAGTCCTTGTTGGGGATCTAAATAGCAGAGTAGGAAATGATTGTCAGACCACAAAAATATTTTGGGAAAATTTGGAGAAAAGAGCAAAGCTAATAATAATAGCAAATATCTGTTGGATTTCTGCTCAGGACATGGACTGGTTATTACTAACACCATGTTCCAACATAAAAAATGTGCATAAATTCACATGGAGAGAAGAAGCAAGGAATAAGAAAAGTTTCATTGACTATGTTATTGTTGACAGTGATGTTTTCTCTCTGGCAGGACAACAGAGTGTACAGAGGATTTGAAATTGAAGTGATCACTATTTAGTCTTGAGCAGGATAAAATTGAATTTCATATTGAAAAGAATAACATGTAAGAAAGTTTTAAAGCGAATTAAAGTTGAACAGCACTCAGATGTGAACTGTAGACTAAAATATACAAAGATTATTGAAGAATAAATGAAAGAGTTTGAGAACAGGAACCAAACCTTGGAGATTCAGTGGGAAGCCTTGAAAAAAACCATGATTGATTCAGCCAGAGAGGCATGTGGTGAGGTTGTCTGCAAGTATAGAAAAATCAGAACTCCATGGTGGACACAGAAAGTTAAAATGGCGGTGAAGGAGAAAAGAAGAAAGCATATTAAAAGTTCCTTGCAAATAAATCAGCTTGTGCTCTTCGAGAATACAGAGACAAATGTAAGAAAGCTAAAAACTTTGTAAAACTAGCTAAACAAAAGTCATGGGAAGACTTTGGCAAGAACATAGAAAATAAATATCAAGAAGGTGGCAAAATATTCTGGAGATTGTTGAAGAAGCTTAGAAATGGAGGAAAGAGTGCTGTAAAAGGAGTTAGAGATGATAAAGGTGACATGAAAACAGGAGAAAAAGATATCCTTGAAGTATGGAGTAATTACTTCGAAAAATTGCTAAATGAAACAAGCAGTGATAGCACAGTGGTAAATAACACTCAACAGGCATACAGTCAGGAATACATATCCATACTTGAAGTAAAAAAAGCAATCAAAGGCTTGAAATGTGGAAGGGCAGCAGGAGTAGATGACATTCGACCAAAAATGCTGAAGTATGGTGGTTATAAAAGTCTTACAGTGGCTGCACTGCTTAGTAAGTAAGCCTGGACAGAGGGAAGAATTCCCGATGATTGGAGTAGAGCTCTAATAGTACTCATGTATAAAAAGGGAAATAAAACTGAATGTGAGAATTACAGAGGTATTTCCCTACTGAGTGTTCCTGGCAAGATCTATGCAAGTATATTTGAGAAACGGTTCAGAAGAATTGTGGAAGAAAAGCTTGGTAAAGGACCATCTGGAATCTGGCCAAATAGATGCTGTCAGGATCAGATGTTCACCTTACGACAAATAGTTGAGAAAGCATGGGAATATAAGAAAGATCTGTATTTAAGTTTTGTCGATCTGGAAAAGGCATATGACAAGGTGTCAAGAGAGAAGCTATTCTATATGCTACAGTTATATGGTGTCAATGGATACTTAGTCTTTATTTAAGTTGTAAGTCAGCAGTTAGAATTGAAATAAGTACAGGAAGATGGTTTAATGTTCAATCTGGTGTGAGGCAAGGATATATATTATCCGCTCTGTTATTCATTATATATATGGATCAACATTATGAATGAAAATGGTATTAAACATGATATCAGAATTGGAGATATTAATGTCAGCTCTTTGCTTTATGTGGACCATGTTATACTTCTAAATAAATGCACTACAAGTTTGCAAAATTCTCTGACTATATTGAATAACTGTTGTAATAGATATAGTATGAAGATCAGCATTAAAATGACAAAGACAATGAAAATAGGTAGAATTGTTGGAAATGTCAACTGTGTTGTGAACAGGGAACCTATTGAACAAGTAAAACATTTCAGCTACTTAGGCACGATTTTTAGTGAAGATGGTAAATTAAATATGGAAATAGACAACAGAATCAGCAAAGCTGGTATGGTGGGAAGTCAATTGAATAAATTCATATGGAATAAGAGAGAAATTAGTCAAAACACTAAATTAGTTGTATACAAGACAGTGTTCAAACCAGTTTTAACTTATGGATCTGAGAGCTGGGTCAGAAGTAAAACACTTGACCAAAGACTAGAGACCACAGATATGAGAGTCCTGAGAAAGATTAGAGGTATCAACAGATGGCATCAATAGCAATATCATATTAAAAATGAGGATATTAGAAAAGAACTTGACATTGTCAGCATCCAGGAATACGTTAGCAGAGCTAATCTCAGGTGGTAGGGTCACTTATACAGAATGGGTGAGGAAAGATTAGCAAAACTAGTGTTCTCTGCCAGGTTGGCAGGAAAACATCCCTGAGGAAAACCAAGATATAGGTGGATTGATATGGTACAAAGTGCCTTAAACAATAGAAATATAAGATCTGATAATGTTGGAGTCTTGACAAGTAATAGACTGATTTGGAGGAAAATTTTAAATAGAAAGTTAGTAATGATGTAAATTTTTCATGTAGTACTATCATATCCTGTAACTCCTTGATGGTACATGTCAGGAATTTGATGAATGATGAGGAAATAAAGATGGCTGGAATGACTATAGGGGAATTAGTCTACTAAATGGAGAAAAATATTTACAGGAATACTAAAAAAAGAAGCTAAACAGTATTGTAGAGGACTATTATTAATAATATTCCGTTTATTTTGCTATTGTCTTCTTAATAAGACTGAGAATGCTACCCACTATAGAGTAGCAAAACTAATCAGGTAATGCATTACTGTCATCTTATGTTTTGTAATTTCTAATGACATAAAATAAATTAGTTATTTTATTTTTTTTTTTATATGTAAAGAGTTTGTAGTGTGCTAGACAATGCCATGAGCAACCATAAGTTTCTTCAAACCTTTCCATGGCTTATGTCCAAAGGTTGATTAGGAATCTGCTGTGAATGATTTCAAATGGTTGGCCCCAAGATAGTAAAGTTGGTTGTTAATAACCTTTCCATTAGATACGTTCAACAAATTTGCCAAATGATTCTTCTGTCATGATGCAATCCTTATCAGGACAATTCACATTTAGTAAATCTTGATGTTTATATGATAAGTGTTTATCTTGATAACTTTTTTCCTACAAAAGAGGGTGCATTTAATCATATGCCTGTAATATTACTCTGGTTTCCTTGTTATCTTATCTACATGATTTCCCCATCAACCAAAATATCCAGATCTTTGTAACACCTGTATATTCGTGCATTACTACCTTCTTATTACCAAACTGCATATTATTACATTTGTTCAATGTTATATTTTAATCACTTCCCTGTCCATTCTTTTAGTCTTTTAAGATCTTGGTGTAAAGTCATCTAAACTAGTGCTTGTTGATTTTATCACATCTCAGAAAATAGAAAGAGCAATACTTGTGTAGCACATGGGTTATAATATCTGGGAACAGTCGGTAGGCTCAGAAAATTTAACTATTTTCATATAAAACAAATATGATGAGAAAATATATAGTATCTAAGAAGGAGCTACACACAATTCTGAATTTTACAGATAATCTCTAAATTGTTGTTAGTGACCATCTTTGGTAGCAGAATGACTGCAAAATATTTATTGCTTTTTTTCTCTGATGAATGGAAACTCCTTTCTGCATTTAACCAGCTTTTGGATAATTTCTTTATTTTGTATGAGGTCCCACCATTTCCTCTCCCATCCCTTAGGACGGATTGAGCCACCCCCCTTAATGAGGGATTAAGTATGTATTTTATGATTTATGTGTGTTCATGGACCAGTTTACCTGTTGTTAGGGATGAAAAACCCGAGTTTCCAAGAAAAAAAACCCTCTACCTCTGCACGAGACCGGCTAACTCACCTTTAGTCGAAGGAGATCAGATAAAGGTTCATCACATCATGGATGGGAATTGAACCCAGGTCTTTCTGGCCAAAGGGCTTTGTCTATACCAACTGTGCTTCAGAGGATGTTTTGGATAATAATCTCTTCAAATTAAGGTTGACATCATGCTTTAAAGATAAACAGCACTTTACAAAATATCTTGAAGATTTTTGATGTTTGTATGTGTGTTGGGGTAGAGTAAAATCATGGAGGAAAAAAAATGAAAGTGGAAAAAGCAAACATATATATAAATGCACAAAAACTGAACTAGAGAACAATGTTGAAAGTTTTTTCACTTGGTTATACTATAAATTAAAGATACCAAGAAATTGAATTCTGTTTTCATCCTTTATTCAAGCGTAAGCAAACAAAGTTTTGCATGTGAAGTAACTTCACAACTGAGCTAGCTGTACATAGAGGATAATGACTTCCCATCAATTGCCTTAGTATCCTTTAATGCAAGGAACATATACTTATGGATATGTATAATGCTATGCATTATGGAGAGGGCACTACCCAGACTGGTTTCAACTTTTAATGAGGTCTCATCAGTGGGAGCCAGACCCAGAAGAGATACTGAGGTCGAAGTAATGAGAAGTCATATTTTCCATATACAAGTAGTCAAAAGGTGTCACACCTCATTACTAAAATACTCTGGATTAGAGATAGATGTTGAAAGTTGTTGGAATGAGACCTCGATAGGGGTCAAAATAGTCTGGGTAGTGACCTTCCCATAATGCACAGCATTATGGGATACTAAGGCAAGTGATGTGAAGTCATTAGCTTCTATATACAAGTTGACTCAGTCCTGAAAATACTTCAAACTTTGTTTGCTTACTTGGATAAAGAATGAAACCAAGTATATAATTTTTTGGTATCTTTAATTTAATTTATAGATGTTGAAAGTTTTTTCACTTGGTTATACCATAAAATTAAAGATGCCAAGTAATTATATTGTTAGTTTCATCCTTTATCCAAGTATAAGCAAACAAAGTTTTGCTTAGTTACTAAAATATATAACTTCTGCATTACTTCAACCTTGATATCTCTTATGGGACTGGCTCCCACTGATGAGATCTCGATAAAGGTCGAAACCAGTCTGGGTAGTGCCCTTTCCCATAATGCGTAGCATTATATATGTCCATAAGGATATGTACCTTGCATTATGGGATACTAAGGCAATTGATGTGAAATCCTATATAAAAGCCTCTATATAAAAGTAGCCCAATCGTGAAGTTACTTCACATGCAACACTTTGTTTGCTTACACTTGGATAAAGGATGAAGCCACGAATACATAAATTAAAGATGCAAAAATTATACTTTTGGTTTCATCCTTTATCCAAGTGTAAGCAAACAAAGTGCTGCATGTGCATATAGGAAGGGGAATTTATGGTAAAGGCATTTTTAACACCTGCCACCAAAAATCATCTGTAAAAACTTCTATATGGCAGGGCACATTATGCACCTAGTACAGATTTTTTTAAAAGATGATTAAATGATTCCGGTCTGGGGGTCTTACCCCCAGAGGTAAAGCTACATGCCACCGGATGGATTCCCAGGTTGCAGATCAGAGAATGGCACCAGAGATGGTGGCTAACTGCAAATAGCCAATAAGCAGTTAGCCACCCGGACAAGAAGCGACAATACTAACAGGATGTGGTGGGTTAGTGGACAACTCCAGTAATTCTATAAAATACCACAGAAGTCCAATGACAGTACTGCATCAAGGCGAGCTTAGGCCGCCCTAAGCCTAAATCTATATGCTCCTTCTCATTCTAATTCTCTCCCAAGCTCTTCAAGGAAGACTAAGGGTTTGTCAGATAAGTGTCGATGTTCTGACAGTAAAAAGAAAACACGATTGAAATCTGATGCCAAAATACAAGAAAAAAGACTCATGTCGGCATGGACGTTGCCCAGCCAAACAAGGTCCATGTCCCCAATCGAGTAATCGGGTTTGGATCGAAAAATCAGTTACTGAAAACAAAGACAAAAAAATCAAACTCAGGCCTGTAAAGGATGGAATATCAATTGGCACATGGAATGTCCGTACACTCTGGGCAACTGGAAAATTGTACTTGCTTCAAGAAGAAATGAAGAAATACAGATGTGATAATATTGGGTATTTCAGAAATGAGATGGACATTGTCAGGAGAATCAAATGGTGGAAGAGTTCTCTGGTCAGGAAATGAAAGTAAGCAAGAAGCAGGCGTAAGTTTCCTGCTAAGTAACAAGGCCCGTCAGGCAATGATAGGATACAAACCAGTTAGTGAAGGAATAATGGTTGCAAGATTCAGTGCCCAACCATTTAATATCACAACCATTCAAATATACGTGCCCACTGCAGAGAGTGCAGATGAAAATATCGAGAGATTTTACACGGATCTATAACTAGTAATTGATGAGGTGCCGAAGCAGGATATACTCATCATTGGAGGAGACTGGAATGCAAAGATTGGCAAAATGACAAAGGATGGGAAAATTTGGATATGGAGAAAGAAATGAACGTGGAGAGATGCTTCTGGAATTTGCCATGGATAACAACCCGATGATTTGCAATACCAAATTCCAACAAAAAGATTGTCGTAAATGAACGTGCCGCTCCTTCGATGGCAAACACAGGAATATGATCGACCTGATATTAATAGACCAGAAATGGAGAACCTCAGTTCAACAGTGCAGATCAATCCAAGGAGATGATATTGATTTGGACCACAGCTTAGTGATTCCGAATATAAGACTAAAACTGAAACAGAAGTACAAAGGAAAGTTCCAAAAAGCTAGAGACATCTCAAAACTAAATGAAGACGGGCTAAGAACAGCATATTAGAACATATTAGAAACTAATCTTAAGACCCCAAGTGAAAAACAAAATATAAATACAAGAGCAGAACAACTGACTAGTGCTAAAAAAAGCAGTACAGGAAGTAATTCCTGAAAGAAAAAAGATCAACAAGAAATGGATAACTCAGGAAACCCTAAAATTGGTACAAGAGAAAAGAGAACTGAAACTTAAAAGAGATAATTCAGAGGCAGCAGATGAGTTATACCATCAAAAATGCAATGAAGTATGGAAAGCAGCAAGATCTGATAAAGCCAAATGGTTGGAGGACCAGTGCAAAGACATTGAATGGTATTATGGAGAACACAAAACTAGAGAGGTCTACAAACTTATAAGAAATGTCAATAGTAAGTGACAAACAAGATCAGTAGCAGTCAAAGATGAAGATGGTAAAGTATTGATGGACAAGACTGAAATCATAGACAGATGGACAAGATATTGCAGCGAACTATATAAAAATCAACTAAATGATACTGCAACAGAAGTAATTAAAGAACTAAAAGCAATCTCTCCACTAGGAGAGATTTTTGAAAATGACATCTTGGAACAGGAAGTGAATAAGGATATAAAACATCTCAAGAACAACAAGAGTCCTGGAAATGACAAAATAGGCGAGATGCTAAAATATGGGGGAGAATCAGTTGCAAAAGAAATACATAAACTATGTAATGAAATATGGAGATCGTATGCCCCCGAAGAGTGGAAAAAAATCAATCTTGGTTGTTGTTCACAAGAAAGGCAGTGCTTTAGAATGCACCAATTACAGAACTATTGCATTAATGAGTCATCTTGGCAAAGTGCTGACGAAAATACTAACAGAACGCCTGAAGGGGCATATGGAGGCACATCTTCTGGATGAGCAAGCCGGATTTCAACAAGATCAAAGTACAATGCAACAAATACTCACACTAAGACTAATAGCAGAGAAGCTCGAAGAAAGAACAAAAATTGATTTCGGTGTCGAGGCTAGCTGGTGAACGGACGTGCTATCGGAGAGCTCCTGAGAGATTTGTGTTTTTTGTTGATTTATTGGTGTTTTGGATTCAATTTAATGGACTTAAGTGTTTAATTTTGGTATATTATTGGAGCTTATTAGCGTGGTTAGTGTAATAAAGTGTTTTATAACATAATCTATGTCGGGAAGTCGCCGCTAGATGAATTCGTAATGTGTAGTGTTCGTGCAAGCTCCAGATAAGATAAGTATCATTTTCAGTTATCGATACAATTACTTAATATTGTGTAGTTTTGTTTTGTTTGCCTTGCGTATTTTAGTGCGTCTATTTTTGGTGTGTTATAACGTATAATTTGACAAAACACGTTACAGATAAGTATGGCACCTGTGCGAAGGAAAATGGCGGCCAGTAATGAAGGTTCGCCATCGTTATAAAAGAACGGTAGCATAAAAGAAATGGGTCAGTGTACTAGCTGTGAAATGTACGCTTTGTGGAGTGCGGTTAGATGATAATAAAGGATTGAATGTGTGTAGAAAATGTAGGGAGAATGCGGAATTGAAGTGTATTTCGGATCGTGAGTGTGATATTTTTGTCAACCTTCAGAATGAAGGAAATAGGGATATGACAAGAAACGGCAAGGTTGTACATGAAAATTGTGAGAGTGTGAATGATAGTATAAATGGTTTCTCAGAGAACAAAAAAGATGAGATAGATGCATTGAGTGAGATCGCGTTGTTGAATAGTGCGATAGAAAGAGCAAAACAGCAGCTAGAGTGCATGAACAAAAGTAGACTGAATGAACCAACCAATAATAAAAGGTATGACAGGAAAAATAGACGTATGAATGTGAACATGAACAAAATGAAGGATAGAGTGCTGTATGGAGACTCGTTAGTACGAGGTGTGTTAGTAGAGGATTTGACAAAATCGTACCAACCTGGTGCGACCATAAAGGACGTAACTGCGTCTATTAGAGAGCAAAAGGAAAGGGTGAAAGCAATGATTGTTGTGGCAGGTACGAATGATTTGAAAGGAGATAAAATGGAAATGATAGAAGACCTGAATGAATTGTTTGAGGTAGCAAAAGAAAAGAGTGAGAGAGTTAGAATGATTAGTCTTTTGCCACGGTATGACAGTGAAATGTTTAAAAGGAGGGCTATAATTACAAATGACTTTATGCGTGGGTTATGTATGACGAGTGGTGTGAAATTTGTGGATGTGTGGAGTGAGTTTGATGGGCGAAAGGATCTATATAAGATTGATGGCTTGCATTTGAATGGTTACGGTGTAAGAAGACTTGAGAAAGTGTTGCTGAATGTAGTGGATGTGCAAATTCAGGGAAACTAGATTTGTTAGGGGGGGGGGGAGTAGAGATACAGTCCTTATGGAGGCAGTTGAATGTAAGAATGAATATAATATGCCAGAGCAAATAAGGACAACAAATCTGAGTGGGATAGTTAATATAAGGCATCAAGGTAGGGTTGGGGCTAATGGGGGTCTTAAATTCATGTACACTAATACTAGGAGTATTAGGAACAAGAATGAAGAGTTTTTGGCTATGGTTGGCACTTCCAGACCACAGGTTATAGGTATTAGTGAAACATGGCTGACTGTAGATGATATAACTAGTGGGATTGAATGTGATGGGTATAGTGTGTTCAGGAATGACAGAGAGAATAAAATGGGGGGAGGAGTATTGTTGATGATAGCTGATGAGCTACAGCCAAGGAGAATAGAAGTTGAATTGCAGGATAGAGAAAAGAGCACGGGGTGCTTAAGGGTCATAGCTGTATAACTGAGAGGAGACCTCCACATAGCCTTTAAAGGAATGCGGAGAACCGACCAGGGCTTCTGACCTAATGTCCAATCCTCACCTTCTCGTGGTGCACCCTGTTGGGTATCTACTTTGATACTGAACGAACGAGGATGGGCTGGCAATTTGGGATTTAGCCGACCAAATTGTATTCTTATTGGTTAAACCAAAATAAAAAATGATGGTACAACATGACATAATTTCATGCCGGCTGGGGCGTCGCCCGGTTAAACAAGGCCCCCGTTGTTTTCGCCAGGGAACCAGGGTGAACAGCGAAAAGTCAGCTACTGGAACAAATCTGAAAACAAACCCCAACTCAACATCACCAGAGTTGAAGATCGGTACTATCAACGTAAGAAGCCTGAATGGCAAAGAAATGGAGCTAGCTGAGGAATTAGATAAGTACCAGATCGACATAATAGGGGTGACTGAAACAAAAAAGACCAAAACTGGTGAGATCTTTCTGAGCAATAAATACAAAATGTTATATTCAGGCAATAACAATCAAGGAAAAGAAGGAGTAGCCATAGTATTCAACACAAAATACAAGGCTAATCTTCTTGAATGGCAGTCAGTCTCAAGTAGAGTAATGTGGGCAAATATGAGAATGGGGAACTGGACAATGAGACTTATTTGTGCCTATGGTCCCACAGAAGGTTCTACTAAGGTAGAAGTGGAAGAATTTTTTGAGGCTTTAGAAAAAGCAACTGACACAATGAAAAAGGAAAAGTTGGTCCTTGTTGGGGATCTAAATAGTAGAGTAGGAAATGATTGTGAGACATACAAAAATATTTTGGGAAAATTTGGAGAAAAGAGCAAAGCTAATAATAATGGCAAATATCTGTTGGATTTCTGCTCAGGACATGGACTGGTTATTACTAACACCATGTTCCAACATAAAAATGTGCACAAATTCACATGGAGAGAAGAGGCTAGGAATAAGAAAAGTCTCATTGACTATGTTATTGTTGATAGTGATGTTTTCTCCCTGGTGCAGGACACCAGAGTGTACAGAGGATTTGAAATTGGAAGTGATCACTATTTAGTCTTGAGCAGGATAAAATTGAATTTCATATTGAAAAGAATAACATGTAAGAAAGTTTTAAAGCGAATAAAAGTTGAGCAGCTCTCAGATGTAAACTGTAGACTAAAATACAGAAATATTATTGAAAAGAAAATGAAAGAGTTTGAGAACAGGAATCAAACCTTGGAGATTCAGTGGCAAACTCTGAAGGAAACATTGATTGATTCTGCCAGAGAGGCATGTGGTGAGGTTGTGTGCAAAGATAAAAAAATCAGAACTCCCTGGTGGACACAGGAAGTCAAAGAGGCAGTAAAGGAAAAGAAGAAAGCATATCAAAAGTTCCTGGCAAATAAGTCAGCTTTTACTCTTACAGAATACAGAGACAAATGTAAGAAAGCTAAACAGTGTGTAAAACTAGCTAAACAAAAGTCATGGGAGGACTTTGGCAAGAATATAGAAAATAAATATCAAGAAGGTGGCAAAATATTCTGGAGGTTGTTGAAGAAGCTTAGGAATGGAGGAAAGAGTGCTGTAAAAGGAATTAGAGATGATAAAGGTGAAATGAAAACAGGAGAAAAAGATATCCTTGAAGTATGGAGTAATTACTTTGAAAAACTGCTAAATGAAACAAGCAGTGATGACAGCACAGTGATAAAAAACACTGACCAGGCATGCAGTCAGGAATACATATCCATACTTGAAGTAGAAAAAGCCATCAAAGGCTTGAAATGTGGAAAGGCAGCAGGAGTAGATGATATTCGACCAGAAATGCTGAAGTATGGTGGTATAAGAGTCTTACAGTGGCTGCACTGCATAGTTCAGAAAGCCTGGACAGAGGGACGAATTCCCGATGATTGGAGTAGAGCTCTCATAGTACCCATATATAAAAAGGGAAATAAAACTGAATGTGAGAATTACAGAGGTATTTCCCTACTGAGTGTTCCTGGCAAGATCTATGCAAGTATACTTGAGAAACGGTTGAGAAGAATTGTGGAAGAAAAGCTTGGTGAAGAACAAGCTGGATTCAGGCCAAATAGAGGCTGCCAGGATCAGATCTTCACTTTACGACAAATAGTCGAGAAAGCATGGGAATATAACAAAGATCTGTATTTAAGTTTTGTCGATTTGGAAAAGGCATATGACAAGGTGCCAAGAGAGAAGCTATTCAATACGCTGCAGTTATATGGTGTCAATGGGGCATTATATCAAGCAATACTTAGTCTTTATCTGAGTTGTGAGTCAGCAGTTAGAATTGAAGGAAGTACAGGAAGATGGTTTAATGTTAAATCTGGTGTGAGACAAGGATGTACATTATCCCCTCTGTTATTCATTATCTATATGGATCACATTATGAAGGAATGTGGTATTAAACCTGATATCAAAATTGGAGATGTTAATGTCAGCTCTTTGCTTTATGCGGATGATGTTATACTTCTAAATAAATCCGCTACAAGTCTGCAAGATTCTCTGACTAAATTGAATAGCTGTTGTAATAGATATGGTATGAAGGTCAGCAATAAAAAGACAAAGACAATGAAAATAGGCAGAATCATTGAAAATGTCAACTGTGTTGTGAATGGAGAACCTGTGGAACAAGTAAAACATTTCAGCTACTTAGGCACAATTTTTACTGAAGATGGTAAACTAAATATAGAAATAGACAACAGAATCAGCAAAGCTGGTATCGTGGGAAGTCAATTGAATAAATTCATATGGAATAAGAAAGAAATTAGTCGGAACACTAAATTAGCTGTATACAAGACTGTGTTCAAACCAATTTTAACTTATGGATCTGAGAGCTGGGTCAGAAGTAAAACACTTGACCAAAGACTAGAGACCGCAGATATGAGAGTCCTGAGAAAGATTAGAGGCGTGAACAGATGGCATCAATGGCAATATCATATTAAAAATGAGGATATTAGGAAAGAACTTGACATTGTCAGCATCCAGGAATGTGTTAGCAGAGCTAATCTCAGATGGTATGGTCACTTAAATAGAATGGGATTGGAAAGATTAGCAAAACAAGTGTTCTCTGCCAGGTTGGCAGGAAAACGACCCAGAGGAAGACCAAGATATAGGTGGATTGATACGGTACAAAGTGCCTTAGACGATAGAAATATAAGATCTGATAATGTTGGAGTCTTGACAAGTAACAGACTGATTTGGAGGAAAATTGTAGATAGGAAGTTAGTAATGATGTAATTTTTTCATGTAGTACTGTCATATCCTGTACACCCCTTGAGGGTACATGGCAGGAATTTGATGATGATGATGATGAGAAAAGAGCACATTTGAGGCCATTTGGTGTGAGATTGTGGCTAGCAGAACTAAATATACAATTGGGTGCTGCTATAGACCAGGTGATGGAAAAGATGGTGGTGACAGTATGCACAAGCAAATAGAAGAAATGGGTGGAAGGAGGGTGATTATTATGGGAGATTTCAACTATGGTCGCATTGATTGGAGTGAGGAGAGGACACACGGGAGGAAGGAACTGGATTTTATGCGGTTATTAAGGGATAACTATCTGCGACAGCATGTAATGGAAAATACTAGGGGTCAGAGAGTGCTTGACCTAGTAATTACATCTGAGGATTTGGCTGTAACAAATATGACCACATTGCCACCAATCGGTGAGAGTGATCATAGGGTCTTAACTTGGGAGGTGGCTAAAGGTGTAGAATTTTCAATTAAGACAGGGTACATGTGGAATTATCGGGCTGGAAAGTATGACAAGCTTAGGAGTTTGATTGGTTCAGTGCCATGGCATGTACAACTGCAAGGACTAGAAGTTGATAGTGCATGGGAGGTAGTTAAGAAGTGCTTGCATGAAGCAATGGCTGACTGTATACCTAGAGTCCGAATAATAAATCAAGTAGGGGTTAAATGGATGAATAACACCATTAAGCTTGAGTTGCAAAAAAAGAAACAACTATGGAGGGAATTTAAGGAGAAGGGTGACCGGCAGGCACATGAACGGTATAAAGTGCAGGCCAGAAGGGTGACAAAGTGTGGTAAGAAAAGCAAAAAAGGATTACGAAAGAACATTGGCCATGCAAGCGAAAGAGAATCCTAAACAGTTTTTTAGATATGTAGCAAGTAAAAGGAAAAATGTACATGGCAGATTGATTTTAAAGAATGCCGATGGTAGGGAGGTAACTGAATCAGTAGAGATAGTTGAGTTACTGAGTGAGCACTTTGCAAAAGTATATCATCCAGGTGGTGACATTGCAGAAACGAATAAACCAGTAGATTATATGGGAATTGTGGGTAATGAAGTGGAGGTGAGTAGTCTATTGCATAACCTCAATGTCAATACATCTGTGGGATTGGATGGTATATCAGCTTGTGTTGTACGAGAAGCAGCTAAAGAATTGTCAGTACCCTTGACCATTTTGTTTAATTTGAGTCTCGGGTCTAGGTTAGTCCCGAGCGGGTGGAAAGAGGGAAAAATAGTTCCACTGCATAAAGGTGGTTCCAAGACTGCTGTTGTAAATTACCGAACGATTAGCATATCAGGAATCATTGTCAAGGTCTTAGAGAAAATAGTCAAGAGGAAAATACAAGATTGGATAGAAGAAAATGGGATACTGTATTGCGGACAGCATGGTTTTGTGAAGGGTAGGTCATGCCTCAGTAACTTGCTCACGTATTATAACACAGTGACGGCTGAACTGGATAAGGGTAATGGGTTTACGGTGATTCTACTGGACCTTGCCAAGGCCTTTGACAGGATTCCACATGGAATTCTAATCAGTAAATTGCAGCATATGGGAATGGACATAGGGTTGGTGAGATGGATAGGAGGGCAGTTGACGGAGAGATATCAGAGAGTGGTTTACTCGGGAGTAGAGTCCACAAGACGGCCTGTGACTAGTGGTGTGCCACAAGGATCTGTTCTTGGACCACTGCTGTTTAACTTGTTCATAAATGATATAGGAAATGATCTGAGAGGAACAGTTCATTTGTTTGCGGATGATGCGAAGTTGGGTAGGGCAATAGTGAATGCAGATGACGTCAAAATTTTGCAGGATGATTTGGATAGATTGGAGGTCTGGGCTAAGGAGAATGGATGTCAGTTTAATGTGGCAAAATGTAAGGTTATGCATTTTGGGGTGAAAAGATTGGCGGCAGTTTACTGCATTGGTGGAACCGTGCTCCAGGAAATTGATGAGGCACGAGATTTAGGAGTGTTGGTAGATAAGGAATTGAAATTTAGGGGACACATTGCAAAAGTGACCAAAACAGCTCATCAAATCACTTGGTTGCTGAAGAATACGTTGACAAGCAGGTTATTGTTCCTCTGTATTGAGCCTTGATAAGACCCCATCTAGACTACTGTGCTCGGATTTGGTCACCTAGGTTTCTTCTTGATGGGGAGGAGGTGGAGAGGATCCAGAGGCGAGTGACCAAGATGATAGCAGGTCTGTGGAATGAACCGTATGAGAACAGGTTGAGGATTTGTGGGTTGCAAAAATTGGTTGATAGGCGGAGGAGGGGAGATATGATTGAGACATTCAAATTACTGAAGGGTTTCTATAAAATTAATTCCGAAGATATTTTTGAGAACAGGGCTGGTTGTGGGAGGACTAGGGGACATCCATGGAAACTGGGCAAAAGTGTGGTTAGTAAAGGTGTTAGAGCTGGGTTCTTTACTTTTAGAGTAGTGAATGAGTGGAATGCGCTCCCTGAGTCTGTGGTGGATGCTGTGACAGTGAATGAGTTTAAGGCGAGGTATGATAGATACTGTATGAATGTCAAATAGTTGTGATGAATATGATTTGGGGCCTCCCTCGATGAGTCTAAGGACTCCCGGGAGTTGCCCGTAATAATAGTAATAATAATAATAATAATAATAATATATTGCTGTTTTGTGGACTTCCAAAAAGCATTTGATAATATTGACCAAAATATAACACAGGCTGTCTTGGAATTCTAATGGTGTGGACAATAAATTTATCCGCCTGCTGAAAGATATAAACAGCCAAGCACAAGCAAAAATCAGAATAGCAGGTGAGACTAGAGATTGGTTTGTCACTAGTTAAGGCACAAGACAAGGGGACCCAATATCACCAACCATCTTCATCACACATCTGGGAAGAACACTAGATAAGATTAAAGAAGGTGGAGGCATTTCAATAAATGGCATAAGAATAAACTACCTCTGCTTTGCAGATGACATTGTCCTGACTGAAGAAGACGCAGCAAGGCTGGAACAGACATTGCAAACACTATATACAGAAGGAAAAAGATATAGACTAAATGTCAACTTTGAAAAAACTAAAAAAATGATATTCGGACAACAGGAGTTACTGAACAGAGTAACGATAGACAGATTTCAACTGGAAAATGTGGAACACTTCACATATCTTGGAAGCTACATGACGCATGACTTAGACTCCCCAAAAAAAGAGATAAAAATTAGAATAGCCAGAACAACAACTATTTTAAAAGCCATGGACAAAATATAGAAGAGCCGAGCTATAAAGATGCAAACTAAACTGCGCATTGTAGAAATCTGTATCTTCAGCAGCATGCTCTATGGATGCGAGGCCTGGGTACTCCTCAGAGAATCTGAAAGGAGGATATTGGCATTTGAGAGGAGGTGCTATTCTAATTTTTATCTCTTTTTTGATGAGCCATCTTGAGAATAAGCTGGATACAGAAAGTGAACAATGAGGAAATCTACAGATGAATACAACCAAAAGAAAACCTGATCCAGAAAATAATCAAAAGGAAACTAAGTCTATTTGGCCATATATGTAGAATGAATGATAAGAGAAAATTAAAAACGTTGGTGTTTGGAATGATTGAAGGAAAGAACAAAAGAGGAAGACCAAACAGAGATTGGGGCAATGACATCATCAAAAGGTGTAGAAACACTATACACAAAATGAGTCATTTTGCACAAAATAGAATGCAATAGAAGAATCATATCAAGATGGCAGCAGACACCTACGGGCATTGGACCCATGGTTGTTGATGATGATCAGATAATTTTTTTTTTCCTGTATAATTTTCATCTCTAGATTATAAATTAAAGATGCCAAGAAATTCATCTAGAGATGAAAATGAAAATTATACAGGAAAAAAAAATTATCTGATAATCTTATTTTTAAGATAAAACTTCTATATGCCAGGTGAATAATGTGTCCTGGCATATAGAAGTTTTCAAAGATGATTTTTGTGTGGTGGCAGGTTCAAAAATACCCTTTACCATAAATTCCCCTTTCTATGTGCACATGCAACACTCGTAGACTCTTCCATATCAATTCCGTAACATTACGGAGCCATTACATTATGAAAGTGTCACATTCTGATTCTGTAACCTAATGCTTTTTGCAATGAAATTTCGGGTAGTGCCATTAAATGTTTTTATCAATATGAAAGTGTACAAAACAACCGAAGACTGGATCCTAATGTGTCATGGTCTTAAAAGTCCACAGAGAAACAGATGATACTGTCAGCCTTCTGCAGGTGTACGAGGCCTGTTATCGAGAGCATTATGAAGAGAAGAAAAAAGTCACTGTACAGTTATCTCTTGATAATTTCATATGGAAGGTTGAATGGCCAATTTTTTTTATTATTATTTTCTCATACTATTTACATTTTATTATATTACTTTGCATTAATAATTACATACTGAAATATAATTTGTGTGTGCATCCTGTGAGTAAAAGTAACCAAAATAACCTTTAAAGCATGTTGAGGCACTACACATAAACATACTGTAAACATGTATGCAACAGTTGTGTGAACACAAATAGTACATGAATCTGCAAAAACATTCACAACCTATTTCAAAATTTGGAGGTGGTAGTATGATGGTATTGTCCAGTTTTTCCTGGTTTGGCTTCGGAACTTTGTGGTGCCATGAACATTGAGCTCTGAGAGGTATTTGAACATTCTAGACAATGCAATGCTTCCTACTTTATGAAATTTCTACAGAACTGACCATAAGGCTGCTGTAACTGGGTGGTTTGTGGACACAAATGTCACCACACTTGACTGGTCTCCACAGAGCACCCTGATCTCAACCAACTGAACATCTGTGGGATGAACTGAAGTGTTGGGTAAAGTCAAGGTAACATCTATCCCACAAGTCCTGGTTACATGCCTACAGATAGAATGGTCCAAAATTTCTATTGATTGCTGTCATATGCTTATGGAAAGTATGCACCATAGGACTGCTGCAGTCATTGCAGTGAAAAGAGGTCCTGCATCTTATTAAGGTGGGCATCATGGCGTCCATTAACTTCTTTCCAAGCACTGTATATTTCACTGCTAAAGGTATTTTCACGGGCATTGCTCCTTTGAATTCGCTGCTACAACTTTCTTCTAACCAGAGAAGAACTAGAGCAGGCACTGGCCACTATCCATATACTGTCCAGCTTCGAATACACCAAACTAACTTCTCATCAGCTTCCTTCATTCCATTCATCTCTATTCTTTGGAACAATCTCCCCATACTGTTTTTTCCACTGGGTACAATTCCCCCCCCCCCCACTCTTTAAATAACATATCAACAGGCTACTTTTTCTCCTTAATCACTTGCCCACACATGGCACCATAGTGTTATAAGTCTCATGACTTTTCATGTGTAGGATCAACATGAAAAAAAAGTATACATTATGGGAGAATCAACCCAATCTGGTTTCAACATTTGAGGTCTCAATCAGGAATAGCCAGACACAAGATGATACAAAGCCTGAATTAATGAAGTAGTAATATATTTTCTACATACAAGTAGCCTAGTCGAGAAGATATTTCATGTATAAATTATTTCCTTACACTTCAATAAAGGTTATAGAAGAATATGATTTTTTTTGTCGGGCGAGGTTGCTGGTCTCATAAGGTGGTGGCATGGCTTTTCCTCCTGCAACTAGGCAAAATGGCTGACACAATTTACAGAAAACCATACCTATAGGCATAACCACCTTATTCTTGAATAAGTTATGAAATCCAAGGGTACTTGTAAGGTCGTGGGCACTTAAGTGCCTGTTAGAGCCACTGATGATGACACTTCTTTTACTACTTGTACATGGAAAACACACACAGCCTCTGCAGCTCAGTCAGTTTTGACAATATACTTTGGTTGGAAAGACCTGGATTTGAAACCTGTCAAGGATGTGAAGAATCTTTATCAGGGCTTTTCAACTGAAGATGAGTTAGTTGAAGATGGAGGTAGAAAGGTTTCTTTCTGTTGGTAACTCAGGTTTTTCATTATTTAAAAAATAAAAGGGGAGGGGGGCAAACGAGCCAGAAGAACACAGACAATTTACATGTAAAATACAGTATAATTATAAGACTAATCACCCTATCCTGAAATAATAATTAGGAAATCGAAGAGTGCTTGGAAGGTTATAGGCACATAAGGGCCTACCAAAACCCATATGGAAAACACACACAGTCCCCGACTATAAAAGTTAGTCTGCAAACTTTGTAACTCTAATTTCATGTGAGTCAAATTTAACTCACCCCATCCTACTGTTTATGTGTTTTAAAGGGTATTTCTGTTAGTTTCATTCACAGATGCACATACAAATTAGATTTCAACCTACTAGGCATTAATATCCATCTTTCAATTGCTGATGATGTTATTGATGTTAAAATTTGTCATGATACATTTTAAAATTGTTATGGAAGCATCACATTCAAGAATGTTATATGACATACAGCAAGAGGAACTTACAGTAAAGATGTTTTTTAACGCCTGCTGCAACACAAAAATCAATTCTGAAAGCTTCTGAATATATAACAAGATACATTATATATCTGGTATAGAATTTTTAGAAGATAATTATCAGATAAGTATGTCATAATTTTCTGTTCCTCTTTCCAGTCATGGTTGTACTCTAGGTGCACACATACACACAAAATTATGAAAGTATATGAATACAAATTACGCAGCACATCCATGCTCAGTATTAAGGAAGGAGCATGCATGAGCCACAGAGCTGTTTTGTGTACTGCTATTGTTAGATATCATTTGTATTCATATACTTTCATAATTTTGTGTGTATGTGTGCACCTAGAGTACAACCATGACTGGAAAGAGGAACAGAAAATTATGACATACTTATCTGATAAGTATGTTGGCTTGGTTGGCTCCCACTGATGACACCTGAATAAAGATTGAAACCAGCCTGGGTGGTTACCCTTCCCATAATGCATTGCAATGTACATTGCTGGCATGGTTGGCCAAATGGTTAGCGTACTAGCTCTCCAACTTTGGGTTTGAATCCTGTTGTGGGCATGGATGTTTGTAATTGTCTTTAGATGATATATGAATTTCATTGGGTAGTGTAAGATCACCACACTGCTTTTATTGGAGGCCCGAAGTGGCTTGAAAAACCGGGTTTTTGAACTATGTAAAAAAGAGATTAAAAACTACAAAAATTATATATAAAATTGATCCTATACTAATTCACACTCATGCGTAGACCTACACTTTTACCGTGTAGGCATTCAGCATTCAGAACCAAAATCCTACGGAATATGTTGGTTGCTCCTTATTCCTAGAGGTGTCCTATGTCTGTAGAGGCAGGTGTTCATGGGGGAAGAAAAACCCAAGTTTCTGGGTGAAAAAACCCCTACCTTCGTAGGAAACCGGCTAACTCGCCTTTCATCAAAAGAGTCACTTCACGTCACTGACGGGAATCGTACCCAAGTCTTTCTGACCAAAGGGCTTTGTCTATACTGATTGAGCTACGCAAGCTCATAAAATTGTAATAAATTTAGTTTAATCCTTTATCCAAGCTCTCATCACTACTTGTCTTAGTATCTCCCATAATGAACAGCACATCTCCTTGCGGAGATGTATAATACTATGCATTAAGGGAAGGGCCACCACCCAGAATGGTTTTGACCTTTATTAAGGTCTCGTCAGTGGGAGCCAGACCCAGAGGTGGTGATACTAAAGTGGAAGCAATGGAGAGGTCATATTTACCTATACAAGTTGCCAAAAGATGTCTCACCTTATTATTAAATTACTCTGGAATTAGAGAAAGATGTTGGAAGTTTTTCCCACTTGGGTAGACTATAATAAATTTAATTTAATCCTTTATCCAAGTGTAAGCAAAGTTTGCACTTGAAGTATATTCAGAAAAACTTCCAACATCATTCTCTAAATCCAGAGTAATTTAATAACAAGTTAGACACCTTTTGGCAACTCGTATAGATAAATATGACCTCTCCATTGCTTCTACCTTAGTATCACCACATTTGGATCTGGCTCCCACTGACAAGACCTCAATAAAGGTTGAAACAGGTCTGGGTAGTGGCCCTTCCCTTAATGCATAGCATTATACATGTCACCAAGGAGATGTGCTGTGCATTATGGGAGATACTAAGACAAGTAGTGATGAGAGCTTGGTCCACCTTTATCACGAGTTGCCTCAGTCCTGAAGATACTTTAGGTGCAAACTTTGTTTGCTTACACTTGGATAAAGGATTAAACTAAATTTATTATAGTCTAACCAAGTGGAAAAAAACTTCCATCTTTCTCTAAATCCAGAGTAATTTAATAATAAGGTGAAACACCTTTTGGCAACTCATATAGGTAAATATGACCTCTCCATTGCTTCCACCTGAGTATCACCATCTCTGGGTCTGCCTCCCACAGACGAGACATCAATCAAGGTCGAAACCGGTCTGAGTAATAGCCCATCCTTTAATACATAGCATCATTTGACTGGTGGTGGGAGGACTAGGGGCCATGCATGGAAACTGGGCAAGAGCATGGTTGACAAGGGAGTTAGAGCTAGGTTTTTTACTTGGAGAGTGGTGAATGAGTGGAATAAGCTTCCAGAGTCTGTTGTGGGTGCTACGACCGTGAATGAGTTCAAGGCAAGGTATGATAGATACTGTGTCAATGTCGAATAGTTGTTCTAGACATGATGTTAGGCCTCCCACGATGAGTCTGTCGACTCCTTGGAGTTGCCCGGAACAACAATAATAATAACAATCATGCATGTCCGCAAGTAGATGTGCTGTGCATTATGGGAGATACTAAGACAAGTGGTGATGAGAGCTTGGTTCACCTTTACCATGAGTTGCCCCAATCCTAATGATGATGCTATTGATGTTAAAATTTGTCATGATAAAGTGTTACATTTTAAAATTGTTATGGAAGCATCACATTCAAGAATGTTATATGATATATAGCATTATGTCATATAACATAATGCTATATGTCATGGTATATCTTAGGTGCAAAGTTTGCACCTAAGATCACTTTATCCAAGTGTAAGCAAAATTTGTTTGCTTACACTTGGATAAAGGATTAAACTAAATTTATTATAGTCTAACGAAGTGGGAAAAAACTTCGAGCTCATAAAATTGATAATCAAAAAAGTTGGTTGTTGGTAGAGCAGTTAGTATTGAAAGGGGATCAATCTTTCGATGCTGTTGGCACACTCTCCCTCGATGAGTCTTTGGAGTCCCTGGAATAAAAGGAGGTGTCACATAATAATAATAAAATAGAAAGAAATCCTTAGCACACCAATGATATCAAATGTACTGTAGGTTTGCAAATAATAACCTTTCATGGGTGGGAGCAACATATAAAAAATACAAAATTCAAAAAAAAAAACGTCCAGAGGAAGTCTGTTTTTTACTTAGATAAAGGATTAAACAAGAACATAATTTCTTGTCAAGTACAATTCATTTTATTAAATCAAATAAGAAAAAACACTCATAAGATACAATAATACTGTGTGTTTCGAGATTTAACTAAAGCATTTAGGAGAACTGTTAATATAACCACATCAAAAATAAGAAAAATATCAAAACAGATTTGAGAACTAATTAAGAACACACACAAGTTCACTAAAATACAAAACAAGTTTATCCTTGTTTTGTATTTTATAGAACACTGTGTGTGTTCTTAATTAGTTCTCAAACCTGTTTTGATATTTTTCTTATTTTTGATGTGGTTATATTTAACAGTTCTTTTAAATGCTTTAGTTAAATCTCGAAACACGCAAAGTGTTATTGTATTTTAGAGTTTTTTAAATTACAACAATCAAAGGAATCATACAAGAAGTCATTCTCAAATGATCCCTTGAATAGGATGGCTAAACACGGAGTCACTGAAGTTGAAGATAATTACTCTCTTTTAACTATTTATGGGGATCATTTAGGAAACAAATTCTAGACTTTTAGACAGTTACCATATACAACTAACAATGCGACTATGATACATAGATTACATCATTTGTTTAAAATTTTAACAATTGTCTGAACATTCATTCTGATATAAAGTTCAGTTTCAAATTGGAAAGCAACAGATTCCTACTTTTTATTTATTTATGACATCCTCCTGGAGCAGAATCTTTGAACATAATAAACTGTTATTTCGTATACAGAAAGCCTATGCACACAGGAAGATACTTTCATGCAACATCCTGCCATCTTCCATCACAAAAAAATAGAAATAATAAAAACCCTGCTATGTGATGATAAAACACACATCTCCAGTTGTACAAGGAGGAAAAAAGAAAAAACTGAAACACCTCAGTCTCCTATCACAAAATGGATACAAGCAAAAAATTAAAGAATGTCCTATAAGTCTCCTAAATAAGGCAATAATCAGGATTACAGAGGAACATTCAATCTGACACATAAGGAAACAAGGAATAAAAGTAGGATTCACTCCTTTAAAGCAAGATAAAGTATTCTATGTCCTCCAAAACCTTTCTCTTCATAAATGTAAAAAACCTGAGAGAGATACACTGTCTGAACATAGGACAGAAAAGAGTTCATAACAAATTATCAAATACAGAAATTGCCTATACCGACTACAACAACTTCATTAGAACGTTTGAAAATACTTCAGAAATGTTAAGAAACCATGGTTAATGCAACAAAAATCAAGGAATTATCTTACATCAAGTCTGTTCATTTTCCATTAAAAATCTGGTACATGCAGACTTCTAATACGATACCCATTATAACATTATACAATCTACCTTGTGCTGTATGGTTAATTCTATTCAGCTGTCTGTTGTTAATATTACTGACTCATATGCAGTAAAATGACATTGCTGTAATAGTAAGTAGTATAAAAATCACTTAGAATATAATCTTCTGACTGGTACTTTTGAAATACAGTGTGGTTACTATAAAACTTCCATACTTACAAATTTTTGGTCAAACATCTACTCCAGCTACCTTATCTCATTTAACAATTTTTCGACCAATTACTTTCATTCAACATCTAGAATATTTTTATCCTCAGTTTTTATCTGATTCATTTTACAATACCTGTCCACCATTTTCCAAGCTTTTTTCATTACACTCCAGAATATCTGGAGTGTAATGAAAGATTCGAATCCATATTGGTGGAAAAAAAGAGCAAGCCCAGATTCCTTCACAGCGGTCTCCCACAGGGCTCCGTGTTATCCCTTTTACTCTTTAACATCTACGTGTACGACTTACCGCATATCAGCTCAAGCAAGTATATGTAAGCTGATGACTAATGATCCTACATCAATCTATCCTCCTTTGCCAACCTGGAATCAACCTTGAACACAGACCTGAACATTCTGGAAGAGTACTTCAAGCAGTGGTACTTGAAGCCAAATCCAACAAAAACTGTGTCCATAGTATTTCACCTGAACAATGCATTAGCAAATCGACACCCCAACCTTTCTTTCTGCGGAAAAATGGTAGAACACGAGCCTCACCCGAAATACCGTGGAACGAGCCTGACCTATAAAAGGCACATCACCCATCTGTCCAACAAAATTAAAATGAGAAACAATATAATTTCAAGGCTTGCTGGAACAACCTGGGATTCTGGTGCAGAAGTTCTAAGGTCGTCTGCACTAGCCCTTGCATTCTCTGCAGCAGAATATTGTGACCCTGTCTGGGAAAGAAGTGCACACACACTAACATTATAGACACCCAGCTAAACTCTACCATGTGCACAATTAGTGGGACAGCGAGAAGCACCCTTCACTCCTGGCTGCCTGTCCTATCTAACATTGCTCCACCAAACATATGGAGAAGACAAGCCTCGATTAAAGAATTTAATAAAGCAATGAGCAACCCACTCCTGCCCCTGCACCAGACTCTCATAAATCCACCTAGTCTTCGCCTAAAATCCAGAAAGCCTTTCTGGTCCATGGACGAACTCTTCAGCTGCCCTGCCATCAACACCTGACATGTGGAGAGAATACTGGTCCAACAATCTCCCAACAAACAGCTTCCTGGTAGAAGATCTTCCTGTGCTCTGCAGCCTGGTTTTAGCTCTTCCTAGGAAGATTTGGTCATCAATCAACAGGATCAGAACTAACCAGGGCAGATGTGGCTACCCACTACATAAATAGAGGCTGTTAGACCACCCTTATTGTGATTGTTCTCCGGTGGCTCACACGATTACTCATATTGTGAATGACTGCCCAAGGTGCCAATTTCATGGTGGCAGTCTACAGGACATCCACAAAGTGATGGATGAGGCCTTGGATTGGCTTTCCATACTGGACATTGACCTGTGGCTGTTCTGTATTCATTTTTCCATAAGAATAAATAAATCTTTTATATTCAAGTTTTTTTCATAACTTTTGTTTAGTTAATTATACACAGTTTTCCTACATTTTATCTGTATTTTGTGATAGTACATGCTGACTTACTTGACAGGAACTTTCAATATGATTTCTTCTTTCCTAGAACTTCATGGAAAAGGACCTGTCACATTAACTTTTTGAGCACATTATAAAGCTCTTACTTTTCTATCCTCACAGACAACTTACGATTTCTTGGCTGAAACAGGTTTCTTTAAATTTCGCTTTGCATTTGGAAACAAGAGCCAAAATGATCTTTAGTTCTTTCAAATTCACTTTTTCTCCAATAACGCTGACATACTTCAGTCCAGAATTTACTTCTGTTAGTTGTTTGACTTTGACTATTTAAAAAAATTTTTTTGTAGATATTTTTCAATGTGATACTTATTTTTATTCTACTCAGAATGAGATTTTCCCATTACAAATTCATATATCATTTTACTCTGATATCCCTATCAAAAATAACTTAAGATTCATTTTTGTTGTATGTTCTCTCCACGCGAATTTATGCAATCTTTATGTTGAAAAATTGTGTTAATATTAGTAATGGTTTTTTCCAAGTACCTGAACAGAAATTTTGCAGGTATTTATCATTATTAGCTCTGCACTTGTCACAAACTTTCTCAAAATATTTCCTACTCAACAAGAGCTGTTCCTTTTTCTTTGTCCATATGAAGATTTACAACTTTTGTTTCAATGAGTTGTATATACTATTTCAAAAAAAAAAAAAAAAAAAAAAAAAAAAAAAAAAAAAAAAAAAAAAAATCACATTAGAGCTCAATGTGTTAACTATTATATGATGGTCAATTTTTAAGAATGCAGAAAACTCACAGACTTACAAACTATCCACAACTAAAATAAAATTAATCGGGTTGTTCAACTTGATTTTAACTTAAAAAAAAATTTTTTTAAGCTAAATATCTTTTTTCTCCAGTTGAATTTTTAAAAATCTATGATTTATCAAAGAAAGAGCCATATAGCTTCATTTTGGCAATGAAAAATAAACAGAAATAGGGAATATTAAACATCCACTATTATTTCAAAGTCAAATATATGTCGAAACTTCAAAAGTTTCAAAAATTTGAACAGAGCTTATGAGAATACAATCCCTGACATTAAAGTTGCCTTAGCTTGCCCTACTTAAAAGATACAAGTACTGCCATGTATTTGTAATTTGAGCACATCTACCAACCATCCACAGCATCTACTGTTTGTTCTTCAGATAATGAAAATGAATTGAATGGAAATTCATGATTGAATTCAAAAAACAGAATAGAGTTGTGATGAATTCACATCAAAACTAAATAATGCAATAAATTACAGTAACCAAGGTATTTTCTAATAAATCAAGTTCCAATTAAAGTAATAGAATGCTTAAAATCATTACTAATGAAACATTTTAAGACTGTATACAATAAAAATTTGTAGACTAGCATATAAATTTATAAAACAAATAATATTCAAATATGTAAATTATGCAATTTTTTGTTGCAAGCATCTTTAAATCAAACTAGCAACTTGAAAAAAATCCCTCCACTCACTAAATTAGTAAGCAGAGATCTGAAGAGCATGAATGACTAGTGGAGTTAAAAAAATAAAAAAAAAATAGAGAAGTAAGGAAGGTGATCAGTCAAGTTTATATGAAGGATGTCCAGAAAGTAAGTTCCGATGGGCTATCAGAGAAACAATATACTTACAAAAAAAACTTTATTAGAAATGAAACATCTTTCACTACTTTTCTACATAATTTCCACCACTATTCAGGCACTTATCATAAAGGGGCACAAAGAGTTGTATACCTTAGTCGTAGAAGGTTGCTGCCTATGATGCAAACCATGTATTGACTGCTTCTTTGACCTTGTCTTGAAACCGCCAGCCACCAAGGAAAGATTTCAGATGTTTGAACAGGTGAAAGTCACGTGGCGTGAGGTCAGGACTATATGGGGGATGATGGAATTGTTCCCAGCCGAAGATGGCAAGAAGTTATTGTGTTACGCCAGCCGTGTGTGGGCAGGCGTTATCATGAATCAAAACAATACCCCTGGTTAGCATGCCACGTCGTTTATTCTGGATCGCACAATGCAGTTTTAAAGGTTTGGCAGTACATACTCGCATTGATTGTGAAGCCTTGACCCAAGAAGTCTACCAGCAAAATTCCTTGCCTGTCCCAAAACACAGCACACATGATTTTCCGAGCGGAAACGGTTGTCTTCAATTTCGTCTTGACTGATGATAAGGTGTGGCTCCACTCCATAGACTGTTGTTTGGATTCAGGGATTGAGTGAGACACCCAAGTCTCGTCCCCAGTGAAAAGTCTGCTCAGGAAAGCATTGCCATCCTCATGGTAGTGTGTCAAGAATTCCAATGCACTGCCCAGCCGATTTGCTTTGTGTTGTTCTGTAAGCAACTTCAGCACCCAAGGTGCACACAATTTCCAATAATTCAGTTTCTCCGACACAATTTCATGAAGACATGAACGTGAAACTTCTGGAAATTGCAGCGAGAGTGAAGTCATAGTGAATCTCCTATTCTGTCCAATCTTCTCTTCAACCGAACACACCAAATCATCAATCACTAAAGATAGTTGCCCGGCTCTGTTCATCATCATGCACAACCTGTCCTTCCTTCATTAAAAAGTCTTATCCATCTTCGTACCATTGAATCATTCATTGTGTGTTCTCCATAAACCTCAATAATTTGCCAATTAATTTCAGCTGCTTTAACATTCCTCGCATTCAAGAAACAAATCACTGACCTAATTTCACATGCAGCAGGCGATTTGATTTTCTTAAACATAAACGCACCAAGAAGCATACGCACTGCGAGCATGTCTGAAAATGGCACCAACACCTTGCTGAGGAATCAAACTCAGCACGCATGCACACCATTGTAATTGCAGCGCTGCAGTGAAAATATTTAAAAACGGAACTTATTTTCTGAATGTCCCTAATATAAAGTGGTTTACATAAATTAAGGAACAAAGAAAAATCGTGATAATTCAGGGAATGGAAAAAAACACATGAAAGTCAGATATTTCATGTAAAAAGTGATGCTGAGTCTGGTTATTGTATACAAATGGGTGGCAATATATGCATATGAATTGGAGCATAAAACAGGCACTTTGGGAGTGGTTTTTCATTTCAAGACATTATGCTGGAGATTTAATAGAGTATCAACAGCACTAAGAAAGGATTAAAAACTAATTTTTAATGCTTCCAATATTTCATCTCAGTAACTGATACATCTTCCAGTAGTAAAAATAACACTTGGAACGCACACACAAAGGCAACATAATGCACACTGAAACATGAGGCTACAATGACTAAAGTTCTATCTAGTTGGAGTACTCTCCATATGCATTTGTAGACAGTCCAGGGTGTAAATTGGGACTTCTAATGATTAATTAAAGGATATGAAAGGGTTGTTGGAAGAAGTGAGAGTGAAGAGCGAGAAAGTGAAAATCTTAAGTATATTATCTCAATATGATAAAAATGAATTAAGAAGAAGGGCTATGATTGCAAACGATTCGATGCATAGGCTGTGTAGAAGGAATAGATGCAAGTTTTTGGATATGTGGAGTGAGTCTGAGGGAAGATTAGATTTCGATGAGAAGGACGGCCTACACTTGAATATGTTCAGTATCAGGAGTCTTGAAAAACTAATAACTGGTATGAGACTTAACACAAAAGAGTCAGGGAAACTAAATTATAATGGAGGGAATGGTGAGAATGTGTGTGAGAGTGACAATGTTATGTAACCATGTTAATGATGGGAGTGGGCATTATCATGGAAATGATTACGAGAAGAGAACGATTTCGACTTTGTGTTCGTTCATCCAGTTTGGGCTCATCAAACATGTGCTGTGCAAAGATGTCTGCATATATAAGACACTAAAGAAGAACAGAGATCTGCAAGTTATAAGACACTAAAGAAGAACAGAGATCTGAAAGTTATCCAACTGTGTCATGCAGACTACAGAGAAGAATATAGAAAAGAACACAGGTGGCTTATTATGTATGTACATGAACGTAGGAGTATCAGAAATAATGGGGTAGAATTTGTTGCCTTGGTCAATATGCTGAAATCTCAGATTGCATGCATTAGTGAGAAATGTTTATAAGAATCATACTAACTAGTATCGAGTGTAAAGGGTACAGTATTTTTAGGAATTAGAGAAAGATGTTGAAAGTTTTTTTCCACTTGGTTAGACAATAAATTTAGTTTATTATTAAATTTAATCCTTTATCCAAGTGTAAGCAAACAACATTTGTGCCTGAAGTATCTTCAGGACTGAGGCAACTCATGGTAAAGGTGGACTAAGCTCTCATAATTTGTCTTATTATCTCCAATAATGCAAAACCCATCTCCTTGTGGACATGTATAATGCTATGCATTAAGGGAAGGGCCACTACCCAGACTGGTTTCGAACTTTATTGAGGTCTAGTCAGTGGGAGCCAGACATGAGTTGCCTTAGTCCTGAAGATACTTCAGGCACAAACTTTGTTTGCTTACACTTGGATAAAGGATTAAATTAAATTTATTATAGTCTAACCAAGTGAAAAAAACTTTCAACATCTTTCTCTAAATCCAGAGTAATTTAATAATAATGTGAGACACCTTTTGGCAACTCATATAGGTAAATATGACTTCTCCATCACTTCCACCTTAATGCATAGTATTATACATGTCCACAAGTAGATGTGCTTTGCATTATGGGAGATACTAAGACGAGTGATGAGAGCTTAGTACACCTTTACCACTAGTTGCCTCAGTCCTGAAGATACTTCAGGTGCAAACTTTGTTTGCTTACACTTGGATAAAGGATTAAACTAAATTTATTATTTTTAGGAAGGATAGAAGAGGAGAGGGCATGCTATTAATGATATTGGATGACTTGAATTCAATTAGTGTTGAGACCTATGATTGTGATACTAGTAACAGTTTTTTTATGTGGCAGTGAGTTTGAAGCCATCTAATCTTGTCAGCCCCGCAACCCCTCAAAGAAACCTTATTTCAACCACTTGAATTTGTCTGCATTCTTTCGGTCATTACCCAGCTCTCATGACCATAGGTGAGGATGGGGACATAGACTGTATTGAAGACAGCCAGCTTTGCCTTCTGGCTTAACTCCCGCTTCAATACTGTTCATGAAATCAGATGAATTGAATTCATAATGGGTGACTTTTCTGCTACCCAAACATTGATTAGGTAGCAGTAAAATCTCATGAGAAGAATGAAACGGAATTTATTGAGCTGTTGCAAGACAACTTCCTCAAGTTGCATGTGACAGAAGCAAATCAAAGTCTAAGAGTGTTAAGATTTGATTATAGTGTCAGAGGGTGTTTCATCCATCCATCTTCAAGGCCCACCTTTCCTAATTGGGTTGTGGGGACAGCAGCTGCAAGAGGGACTTCCAATGGTCATGATCCTCCATCACGAAGCTCAGGTGTTCTGGTGGAACTCCCAGACATGTCCACCCAAGGTTTTGGATATGGTCTATCCAGCGAGTCCTTGGCCTTCTGCATGGCCTACCCACCCTCTGGCTTGGCAAAGAGGGCCTGCTGGGGAGCCTCTCATATCTCATTCTGACCAGGTGCCCATACCATCGTAACTGTGATCTCTCAACAGGGAAAATCAGTGGTTGAGTATTGAGGGTTTTCCGAATTGCAGAGCTTCTGACCCTATCGAGTCTTGTCAGCCCTGTAACCCCTCGAAGGAACCTCATTTCAGCCGCTTGGATTCGTGTCCGCATTTTTTCAGTCATTACCCAGCTCTTATGACCATAGGTAAGGATGGGGACATAGACTGTATTGAAGACAGTCGGCTTTGCCTTCTGGCTTAACTCCTGCTTATACTACTTTATACTACCGAACATAAGACATATGCTATGCTAAAGTTAACTATTCATATGTTATGAATAGTTATTTTAAAGACATAACTATTCTGCATCCGGTTGGCGATAGTGATCATGTCACTTGGGAAGTGGCTAAGTTTATGAACTTTCCATTCAGTAAAGGTTGCATGCTGAACACAAAGCAGGAAATGATGACCTACTGAGGAGTAAATTGAGTTCAGTGCAATGGTACTGGTTGCTGGATGGCAAGAATACTGACAGTGCATGGGAAGCATTTAAAAAATACTTAAATGATGCAATATCAGAATGTCTTCAATAGTTCAAACAATAAATAGGTAGGAGTCAAATGGATGTGTAATCTTATTAAGTAAGAGATTTGTAGTAAAAAAGATGATGTCGAAGGAATACTGTGTGCATGAGGATGATGTCATTTATGATAATTATAAGCAGCAGGCCATCACAACTGCTGTACAGAAAGCTAAGTGAGTATGAAAAGAAACTGGCCCTGCAAGCTAAAGATAACCTTAAAGAATTCTATCGATACGCTGCAAGTGAAAGAAAGAATAACTCTACTGAATGCAGACGGTGCAAGGGTGACAGATGCAGAATAGTTGTAACTAATGAGTGCCCATTTTGCTAATAGCTATCAACCTGGTGTATGCAACATTGACTTCACAGCTACCTCTTCACTGGTGAAAAAACTCATTTGTATGAAGAGGAGGTATTAGAGCTGTTGCACAAACTGAAGAATTCAGCAACAGGGACTGATGGGATATCAGCACAGGTGCTAAAAGAGTGTTCAGCTGAACGGGCTATATAATTTGAGTCTCAGAACAGGAAAGATTCAGCAGGAGTGGAAAGAATGTATGGTAATCCCATTGCACAAGGGTGGTGTAAAGACCTATGTATCCAACTATCAGTATTTCAGGAGTGGTGGTGAAGATTTTGGAAAAGTTTAGGGCTTGCATTCAGAAATCGGTTGACAGTGAATCTCTACTTTGCAATGGGTTTACTAATGGAAGGTCATGTTTTAGCAACTTGCTCACATTCTATAATAATAATAATAATGTTACCATTCTCAGGCCAGTTTGCCATGGCAAAACTAGCACCTGAGAATATCAAGTTATTTGTTCAAGTGATGTTGTGAGCATGCCAGACAGGTTAAGTAGATTATAGGCATTTGCCATTGAGTATGTTCTGAAAATTACCAACATGCATATCTCTATCCATGACTACTGTAGTATTACTTTTGTTTACTTAATACTTGAACATTCTTGTGTCATTTTCTGAAGTGTCAACCATTTTGATTTTGTGATATTTCTGCATGGTTGTGTGGATATGAGAAGTATGGGTGTACTGTTTGTATGTGAATTAAATCTGCAGTGTCTTTTGGCAATTTCCTTCGTTTTATGTTTGCAGTGATGTCAACCTTGGGGATTGACAGATGAAGATAAAACAAAGTTGATATCTTTGGAAAAAATTCAGTAATTGTAAAAGCTATTGTAATGTTCACAGCACTATATAATCTTGAAGACATTCAGTATTCTCACAAACAACAGTATACATATCTATACTTCATTATAAGGATACTTGTTTTGCCTGCAGCATCTAATCCCAACATAAGAATTCTCATTTCTTTATTGCCAAATATTTTCGAGAGTAGTTTTCCCATCTTAGAGCTGTTTCCCCCAACTCACCAGGTAATACCTATATGAAAAGTGCATAAATGTTAAGAAAGAAGTTATCAATGAGAAAAATTTTATTACTACAAAATAATACAATTTCACAAAAGACTATCAAAGATTTTATATCATTGAGATATATGTGGAACTCACTTTCTGAATATATATGAATATTATGAATGCTTATCTTAAATACCAACAAATAATATAATAACAAGTAATCCAAACAAAGAATGATGAGTAAGCCATAAACTTTCATGTATACTGTACTGGTAGCTATGACAATCCCCATTCATAAAAACCTGCAGTTTTCACAAATGGAGACCTAGGATTTAGAATGCCAAAATCATGAAGTTTCATAAGCAGAGGCTTTGGAGTTATCAACCCACACAACATACTATTGCTGGAGGCCACTAAACTCAAAACATCAACAATAGTATATCACTTTAGGCTTTCAATAAACAAGATGGCAGTGTTACATTAGGTGATGGAAATTGTTTAGATATGAAAACATCTGCAACCATTTATGCTACAGTGTGATTTTATGATACAAAAATGCATACACTCTTAATGAGTGTCACAATGAGAGAAGTGGTTAAGAAACAAAGAAAGCTACTGATATACTTCTTTATCAGCTAGAGATTACAGCTAAAGCACATAAGGTAATGAGAACAGTGCATTGTTTTTTTCTGGGTGGTTTGATTCTTTGGTGGGATGAAACACCAGAGTTTCAGAAGGGAAAAATCCAGCTAACTTTGTATGAGACTGGCTAACTCACCTTCAGATGAAAAACACCCTTATATAAGGATTCTGCATACTGTAAACAGGATTCAAATCTGGGTCTTGCCAACCAAAGAGAACCATCAATCCCAATTGAAGCAAAGAAAACTGTTCAAGAGGACACAGGTAGATGGAGTGAAAGAAGAGGATGAGAAGTTGATTTAGTAGGTGTGAAATTTGTACCATGAATGGATGTCGACCAGCAGTAGCAAAGAGAAATGGTAAGGAATAATGGATGCCAGTGCACCTGTGAAAATACCTACAGAAAAGTCATAAAAAAAAAAAACTACAGATCACATGAGATTGTGGTTGGAGTAGTTTCGGTGTACAAGAAAGATGGAGACACTCATTAACCAGATGTCCTTTTGTCAAGCATTCTGAGGAAGGTATTCCAGTGTACCATCCAAAATGTAAGAAATATGAGGTGGTAGTTGTATTCAGATTAACAGCTATTCAGTGAGAAGGAAAAGGAAACAGGTTTTTTGGAGACTAAGGAGGCTACAGACATGATATATTCGTGTCAGGAAAGGCTAAGGGTGCAAACAATCCAGGAGAAATCTAATCTTACCTGCAAATCTCAATATTATCAAAAGTAAAAGAAAATTGAAGTAGGATCTTTCTTGTGAGAGTAAACAAGGACTGTATTGTCCTCATCCCATTACACGAATGGTAAAGAGATCAGTGTTTAAAGCATTGGTTATGGAAAATCCTGAAGACTGGAATGTCTGAATACAACAAGGTTTATTAAATGAAGGCAAAGAAAGAAGTGTGCTATCATCAGAAAAGCTATTAAGGTCAGAGATAAGCTCATTTATAAATAGGAGGAAAAGTGTGGAGGAAAGCATGAAGTCTTGAGGCAGACCAGCACTAGTGAGAAACATAGGACTGCAGAATGTTGGATATGGAAAGAGATTAAGGGAGCAGGTTGAAAATGGGTGATATGATAGCTATTTATGTTAGTGAGGGGGATTAATACAGAAGACATTATAAAAAGAGTAGAAGGTGAGCAGGAGAAGAACAAGAGACCATCCCTTTGCAAGTTGTGATGAAGTATGCAAGGAATAGACTTTTTATATAGAGAATTGTAAATAAGTGAGCATGATCAGAATATAATGTGAATGGTGGGAGCATTATGGATTTTAAGGCTCAATATGATAAATATGTTAGATGAGTGAATCCCCTCCCCAACTCACAATGACTCTGCTAATACCATGCAGGCTGATGTGATAATTATTATTATTAGATCTCTAGGTATGATCACATATGAAAATGAAAAAGATATAAATGTAAAAATTGCAAAATATTTAAAAATAACAGGTGTAATTAACTCTATATTTAAACCAAACCTAGTTCAAAAACAAACCAGATGAAAAGTATACAATACATTAGCCCTTCCAGTCCTAATGTATGGAAGCGAAATCTGGACAATAAAACAAAAAAAACAAAGATCAGTAACAGTAGAAATGAGGTTTATGAGAAAAAATGCAAAGTATACCCTATTTGATCACAAAAGAAACGAAGAAATTATGAAAGAATTAAACCAAGAACCAGTAATAGAAAAAATTAAAAAATATAAACATAAATGGATGGAACACGTTCAAAGAATGAAAACAGAAAGATTACCAAAACAAGCCTTAAAGTACAAGCCATTAGGAAAAAGAAAACGACGTTTGCAGGACGTCCTCTTAAACGATGACTTCTAAGGCCGGAACAGGCCATGCAGGCCTAAATACTTGATATACGTGATGATGATGACTAGATCTCTAGGTAGTCAGCTCATCAATGGAAGTTATACATCACCCACACCAGCTGTTATTCCTTCTTTTAAATTCATTCACACTAGATGCACTCACCACTTCAAAAGGCAAATTATTCCATTCACTTATGGTTCTATGAGAGAAAAAACTAGCTCTCATTCTTAACTGCACCCAAACTTCCACAAGGAATTGGGTAAACACCTAGAAAACCAAGAGAAGTAAGCTATTTTTCTGACAGTATGAAAGGCAACAAATGTTCAGAGGTTTTAAAATTCATTATACATTCAGAAATTCCTTACATATAAGGAAGAGTACAAGTGATTTTCTCTTGATCAGAAGAGGCAGGAAGTCTTTAGCTGCTAAATGTTTTTTTTTTTTTTTTTGTGAAGACTGCACTAAGACCATTTGATAAAAAAAAAAAGATGACTTTATGCTGTAATTGCTTCTAGAAGTTAATCTGAAGAACACAAAGAATCAGCATGATGTACTAATCCCACTTCAAGTAGGTTATGGTGTGATTCTGCATGAATATAGTAGCATGTATGAGTCTCCTTCCAATTCTATCTGATTTTGTCATCTTTTTCTAAGGTGAAAAAGAAGTAATGTTTCAAAATTGGAATACCATGAATAAGCAAACTGCTAGTCATGTTTAGGTGGTAGATGACAATTAGGATAAGGAGAACAATGACAATTAGGGATAAGGAGGTAGCTATGTCAATGTATAAAGCACTGGTCACAACACACTTAGACTGCTGTGCTTGGATTTAGTCATCTAGTTTTCTCACATTGTGATACAGAAACAATGGAGAAGGTTCAGAAATCGGTGAACAAGGTAGTTTCAGAACTCTGGAATGTTGGTTATGAAGAGAGGTTAAAGAAATGTAAACAGCAGAGCATGTGTGTGTGTGTGTGTGTGTGTGTGCGCACGCACGTGTGTGGTGGTGGGAGTGGGAATAGGTGAAAAGGAGGTGGTTTGATAGATATTATGTTAGTGCGGGGATTAATACAAAGTAGATTTTAAAAAAGAATAGAAGATGAGAGGGAGAACAAGATACCATCCCTCTGCAAGTTGTGTAAATGTGTGGTGAAGAAGGATGCAAGGGATAGATGGTTTTATATGCAGACTGGTAGAAGCATGAAGGCTTTTAAGGTTCAATATGATAGATGTTAGTTGAGTGACTGTCCTTCCCCCCCCCCCATGAATCTGCTGGCACCATTTAGTCTGATGTGATAATTATTATCATTGTTATAACAGATCTCCATGGCATTGAGGAGTCAATGGAGGCTATACATCACCCACACCTTCTCTTCCATTCGTTCATGTTAGATGCACTCTCCACTTCAAACTGTTCCACACTCTTGCTGCTCCGCGAGAGAAAAATCTAGTTCTTACCTCCTTTCTTAACCACACAAACTTAACTTCCACACATGCACCCCCAATCCTCTCCCTGCCTTCCATATCTTGAAAAATTTCATCAATTTATATCCTATAAAACCTCCTCAGAAGTTCTCAATCTATCTTCATAATCTACATTCCATAATCCTGAAAACATTTTTGCAACTCTTCTTTGTAGCCTCTGCAGCTTCTTTATTCCTTTGGAACTCAGTAGAACAAATCTGTGCACAGTATTCCAGGTGTGGTAATATCAAGGACTTATTATCATCATGCCTGTTAAGGATTTAGGCTAGAGTGGTCTGCTCCGGCCATCGACGAAATCTTGTTATCCATTACTATTTTAGATTCTTACTGGATCTAAAATAGTAATGGATAACACTCAACTAAAATAGTAATAGATAACAAGATTTTAGAACAGGTGAATTCATTTAACCACCTAGGATGTATGATTACATATGAAAATGAAAAATATATAAACCTAAAAATTGCAAAATATTTAAAAATAACAGGCGTAATTAACTCTATATTTAAACCAAACCTAGTACAAAAACAAACCAGACCAAAAGTAGACAATACATTAGCCCCTACCAGTCCTATTGTATGGAAGTGAAATATGGACAATAAAATAAAAAGACAAACAAAGATTAATAACAGCTGAAATGAAGTTCATGAAAAAAAAACTGCAAGTATCCTATATTTGATCACAAAAGAAATTATGAAAGAATTAAACCAGGAATCAGTAAGAGAAAAAATTAGAAAATATTTGGAACATGCTGAAAGAATGAAAAGAAAACAAGCCTTAAATTACAAACCATTAGGAAAAAGAAAACTAGGACATCCTCTTAAGAGATTCAACGATCAAGGACTTGTAAAAAGGCAAAATGACTTCCTTATCTTTACATGTCAAGGTTCATTTCAGCATTTCAATAATCCTCTGAGTTGTGTTTAAAATTTTGCCATGTGACTCTTGAACTTCAACTTTCTATCCATTATACTTCCAACATCCCTAAGCCTTATCAGTTACTAAAAGCAGGATCCCACCAATATAACATGCTGTTAGATATCTCATCATGCCAAAGTTCATGACTTTACACTTACTAACATTGAATTAACAGCCATAAAGAGAATGGATACACTATAGTACTGTTGGACTTTTCTAAGGCATTTGATAGGGTATAACATGAAGGGCTATTGCATAAGCTGGAGGAAATGGGATTGGAATATAAATTAATTTCTTGAATAAGTGGGTGGCTGAAAGTGGTATATGGAGAGGGTTGAATCTGCCAGATTTAAGGTGACCTGTGGTGTGACAGCAGGGATCAGTCCTTTAATCTATATATTAATGATATTGGGAAGAGCTTGATCTTCAGTTGTTTGCTGATAATGCAAAAATAGGCAGGGGCAATCAGATGCTACTTCTCATAAATGTATGAGAAGTAGCATCTGATTGCCCCCGCCTATCTTTGCATCATCAGCAAACAACTGAAGATCAAGCTCTTTCCAATATCGTTAATATACAGATTACAGGACTGATCCCTGCTGGCACACCACAGGTCACCTTATATCTGGCAGATTCAACCCCTCCTCATATACCACTTTCAGCAACCCACTTATTCATGAAATTAATTTATATTCCAATCCCATTTCCTCCAGATTATGCAATAGCCCTTCATGTTATATCATATGAAATGCCTTAGAAAAGTCCAACAGTACTATAGTGTATCTATTCCCTTTATTCAACTTATAATATTATAAAATATGAGCAAATTGCCAGCCATGATCTCTAGTAAATCCATGCTGTTCCTTGCAAAGTATAACTTGTTTGCCCAACCAATTTGATACAATTTTATTAGTTAACTGATCTGCTTGGTATTAATCATTATTTTGGTTTCTTGTTGATTGTGGTTGTGTTGTAATTGGAGAATTAAGTAGTAAGGGAGATGAGATATATGTAACAGAGTGGAGTGCCCTCCTGCATTGAGTCCTTCGAGGTGCCACGTTGTGATAATAATAATGATTTTTAGCCAATGTTTTTTCTGCTTTCTGTTTCATTCTTGGCAATGTTAATGTCATCTGCATATGCTACAATCTGTGCTGATTTGCTTATTAGAGTATGCAATATCTATTGGCAACAATCTGATAATGTATTCCAAAGATAAGTTAAAAAGTATTGGCTATTTAATATATTGAAATCCATCTTTTAGTATCCAGAGCACAGAAGATTTGTTCTGAAGAATTCTGGAGAATCTCTAAAACAAGAATTGGAAAGTATCAAAGAAACAGCCTTACTAAATGGATATAATCCAATAACACAAAAAAAAAACAATTACTCCTCTCCTACAAATCAACCCAGACAAGAAGAACCCACAGGACTCCTATATCAGATATTAAAGACATCTTTGAATGTTTGGCAAAAATTATGAAGAAATATCAACTCACTCCTTACAAACCTATCAACCAAATTCAACTAGAAGTTGAATTTGGTAGAAGCACAACTGAAATCTTCACTTTAAGGCAAGTCTTTGAGAAATCCTGGGAATATGCCAAGAATGTCTACACATGTTTTGTGGACTTGGAGAAGGCATATGACCGGGTTCCTCGGGATAAGCTTTGGCAAGTAGTACAGGAGTATGGAGTGGATGGTCAACTATTAGCTGCCATCAAATCCCTGTATGAATGCCCAGAGTTTTGTGTCAGCGTAAACAGCACAAAGTCTGAACCTTTCACAGTCTCTGTTGGCCTCTGCCAAAGGTGTGTTTTGTCACCCCTCCTTTTCATAATATTTATGGACTGGATTGATAGGCACAGCCGAGGCGGTGAGTGTGTCAGAATTGGAAGATGTAGCATTGGACGTCTGCTTTTTGCAGATGACCTAGTTCTGCTTAGCTCTTCCACAGATGACATCCAGGAGACCTTAGATAGGTTTGTAGCTGTTTGTGCAGATGCCGGAATGAAGATCAGTGTGGCCAAAACTGAAACATTTGTGGTCTCAAGACAACCATCCCAATGCACTCTACATGTGAGTGGAGTCCCACTGAAGCAGGTGGAGAAGTTTAAATACCTTGGGTCCATATTCATGAATGATGGAAAATGGGACGTAGAGCTAGATACTCGAATTGGCTTAGCAAGCTCAATATTACGGGAGCTTGAGTGTTCAGTAGTATTGAAGCAGGAGTTAAGACAGAAGGCAAAGCTGGCTGTCTTCAATACAGTCTTATGTCCCCATCCTCACCTATGGTCATGAGAGTGGGGTAATGACCGAAAGAATGTGGACACGAATCCAAGCGGCTGAAATGAGGTTCCTTCGAGGGGTTGCAGGGCTGACAAGACTCGACAGAGTCAGAAGCTCTGCAATTCGGGAAACCCTCAATACTCAACCGCTGCTTCTCCGTGTTGAGAGATCACAGTTACGTTGGTACGGGCACCTGGTCAGAATGCCACAAGAGAGGCTCCCTCAGCAGGCCCTCTTTGCCAAGCTAGAGGGTGGAAGGCCAAGGACTCAATGGATAGATTATATCCAAAACCTTGGGTGGATATGTTTGAGAATCCCACCAGAACACCAGAGTTTGGTAGCAGAGGATTGTGACCATTGGAAGTTCCTCTTGCAGCTGTTGCCTCCAGAACCCAATTAGGAAAGATGGGCCTTGAAGATGTATGCATTTGGTGTGCATTAAGAGGGACAGCAAAAGGCCTAGCTACACCACTGTTATCAAATGATGCAATTTTTGTATTATGGAAGGTGGGAAGAGGATGCAGAGCATCCATGGAAGTTAAGTTTGTGTTGTTAAGAAAGGGATAAGAGATAATTTTCCTCTCACAGAGCAGTGAGTGAGTGAAACAGTTTCAGTGATGAAGGGATGAGTGTATCTATTATAAATGAGTTTACAAGAAAGTATGACAGCATGTGTAGATGATGTATGGCCACCCATGAGTCATTGACTCCCTGAGGTCTAAGATAACAATAAGAGTACACATCAATTTCACTTCCATCTTATTTGTTATTCAAAGTCTAGGGACACAATCAGATAAGGCAATATTTAAACATTCTTCCAAAGCAGCCAATGAGCTGATATCCTCCCTGATCATTAACTGAATCATGAGACAAAGAAGACAAACCTTCAATCCCTTTGGCAGATTCATATAATCAGAATAACAAATAGGTGTGTTGTACATTATGTGAAGCCAACTTCCTCTATATAAAGGGTGTCCTAAAATTCACGCAAGATTTAAATTTAGTGCTATTTGTGCAGTCAACTGTTGCCAACAAGAAAAAAAAAGACAGCGTGACAGTTCAGGTTTATTAAAAATGGAGCGCTACACGAAAGAACAACGCATTTTCATTGTTGAGCAATATTTTAAAAATAATGAAGGTTTGGCAGCTACAGTTCGCAATTTTCGTACAAAATATGGTCTGAATAGTGATTTAACTTCAACTGTGAAAAGATTAATTAAAAAATTCAAGGAAACTGGATCAATTAGTGATCTTATACACTCTGGCCATCCTTCAACAAGTCGTTCAACAGAAAACATCGAAGCAGTTCGTGAGAGTGTTGCTGAGAGTCCAGGAACATCAAATCGGCACTGTGGTCTTGAATTGGGCATTTCGAGAAGCTCTCTACAGCGTATTCTCATGAAAGATTTGCATCTTTATGCTTACAAAGTTCAAATGACTCAAGAACTAAAGCCTACTGACCACACACAGCGAAGAGAGTTCATTGAATGGATTATGGAACAACAAGTGGATGCTTATTTTTTGAACAAAGTCATCTTCAGCGATGAGGCTCATTTTCATCTTGATGGCTTCGTTAATTGACAAAATTGTCGCATTTGGGGTTCAGAAAATCCACGAGTGATTGTTGAGAAACAAATACATCCACAACGTGTCACTGTTTGGTGCGGATTTTGGGCTGGAGGCATCACTGGTCCATTCTTCTTCGAAAATGCGGCTGGTAAGGCAATAACAGTTAATGGTGCTCGCTATCGTGACATGATAATCCAGTTTTTTGTGCCTAAATTGCAAGATATGTATGTGGACGACATGTGGTTTCAACAAGACGGTGCCACATGCCATACAGCCCGAGAAACAATTGAATTACTGCATGAGTCAATTCCTGGTCGTGTAATTTCCAGTTTTGGTGATCAGAATTGGCCGCCCAGATCATGTGACTTAACGCCGTTGGACTTTTTTCTTTGGGTTTTTTTGAAGTCTAAGGTTTATGCCAACAAGCCCACGACTACCCACACCTTGAAGGAGGAAATTGAGCGCTGTATCAACGAAATTCAGCCACATTTATGCAAAACGGTCATGGAAAATTTCGACATGTGCCAGCAAAGCCGTGGAGGCTATTTACCCGATATGCTATTCCATGCATAACCCTATACTGTATACTTTATGAATCAATAAGAAATTACAATTTTAAATTAAAAACCTGTGTTTTCTATCAAAATTACTTCTTGCGTGAATTTTGGGACACCATGTACAAGTAGCCCTGTCATGAAAATATTACATACACACACACAGTTTGCTTACACTTGGATAAAGGATTAAAACTAGAATATCGTTTATCTGTCATTGTTAATTTTCTCAAACTAAGTTCCAAAGTGATGAAGAATTTATAAGAACTGGAGCAAGTTGAACTAGGCCAACTAGACTACTTCCCATAATGTACAGCACACCTTTTATTATAAATCTGCTGAAGAGATGGACTACACATTAGATTTAAACATCTTGAGTATGTCTCAGAATGGAAAAGAGACAACTGCCCAAACCAGCAAGGCAGACACAAGTATATAAAAAAGCACAAAACAACTTACGTCTATCTATACAATATGCTCCCTTCTCAGAAGTGTATAACATGTTGCATTATGAAAAGATTCACTACCTAGATCAGTTTTTACCTTTACTGAGGTCACAGTGGAAACTAGAGGTTAACAAGATACTGAGAATTCTCGATGTCAGAAGTGAATTTTCCATATATAAGCAGAAAAATGGCACAGCACTTAATTAAGAGCATAAATTAATCAAAATCACACAATTCGAGCACTGATGGTAAGATGAATTTTGTAGTCCAGTGTAGGATCCTCATTCAGCTTACTGGAGATGTGTTGTGGCTTGAGAAAGTTCCATATCTAGTCTCTAAAGCACAGTATGCAGATTATCTAACCTTTAACCCATCTAATATATTACAGGTTTACAACATTTCTTAGCAATTGTTGCTCGCAATCAAGATCAAGCAATAACTACAAGTTTACAGAAAAAAATAACCAGAGAATCACTATCTTAGATTATCTTCTACAGAATTTTTTTAGAGGACTGTTCAAAGGCTCTTTGAAGGATTCCCTCTCCTACTTAGTCAACAAAATCATTTGTACCTGCTGTGTTGTCAAAGCATGAAAGAGTGCAAAATACATATCAAGCAACTATCTTGGAAAAATTTTGTCTTTTGGACCAATCTAATTAACTAACTGGCAAGAGGAAAAAAACTCAGCTTCTACAAAACACCAAGTTTTTGTGTGAGAGAAATTTAAAGTGATCAGGTACATCAGTCTTAAAATAAACATGAATAATGGTATCAAGATTTCAGTATTTATTTGCCAGTACCAACCATCTTTCCTAAGAACAGAATAATCCAGTCACTGAAATAGCTCCTGATGATTAGTTTCAAGAATGCACATCAGGAGATACCTTTCTCAGTTCCTATTTCCAACTATGTGTTATAGTCAATGGTCTGTCATACCTTGTCAAGTAGCTTCACAGTTTTAGGGAATTAATGGCACCTTTGGCATGCCTGTTTGGCAAAAGTCTTGCAGGGTGAGCCTGAAAGGAATGGAAGGTAGTAAAAATTGTTCCACTTTACAAAGGAGAAAATTATAGGTCAATCCGTGTCTCTGGAGTTTTGTTAAAGTGTTAGAGAAGTTGGTGAAAACTAGGATGCAGAAATGGGTTTGTTAGAGGAAATCATGCTTTAGCAATCTGCTTATGGATTACCGCAAGGTGACAAATTCACTGGATAAAGAAGATGTGGATTTTAGGAAAGGCATTTGATAAATTGCCACATGACGAGCTGGTAACGAAATTGAAACAGATGGGATTAGATAATAGGCTAGTTAGTTGGATAGTTGATTGGCTGTCAGGTATCAGCATATTGTGTATGGAGGAGTGATATCCCAAAAGAGGAAAGTCACTAGTGGAGTGCCACATCTGCCTTGAGACCATTATTGTTTAACTTCAACATTAATGACATTGGAACTGGTTTATCTGGAGATATGCAGCTGTTTGTCAATGATGCAAAGTTGAAAAGAACCAGGGGGCGCGCCGGCCATATGTGCAATGTGTGCGATGCACACAGGTGCCAGGATAGTAAAGGCGCTAAAGAGGAGGAAATACTTAAAAAAAAAAAAAAAAACAATTTTTTAAAGTGATTTTTTTATTGGAAGGGGGGGGGGGGGTAGGGGGGTGCCAACTAAAGTTTTGCATACAGGTGCCAGACACTATTGGTGCACCCCTGAAAAGAACTATGAGAAGTTGAGTAGGTATTGTGACCTTGTAGGAGGATTTCAACAGACTATGCAAGTGATAGGAGCTATCAGTTTAGTGTTGAAAAGTGCAAAGTCTAGAAATTTGGTAAGCAAGGTTGGGATACAGAGTATACAATTAATGGGGAAAATTCTGAAGGAGGTGAAAGAGATGAGACTGGCATTGAGGACACTGATATGCAGAAGCAAAGAGGTCTTGGTTTCCTTTTAAGGCTTTGGTCAGGTCACATATGAACTATTGTGTGCAAATTTGTTCATCTGGTATTCAAGGGGGATTACAATGTATTGGAGAATGCCAAGAGAAGGTTCACTAAGTCAGTGTCATGTTTATAGAATTTCAGAGCCTTGTGAATAGAAGGAGAGGAGATATGACTAAGACATAAGTTGGTTAAAGATTACTCACTCTACTTTGAAAAATGTTTCAGAGCAGAGAGAGAGAGGCCATCCCTGGAAGCTGTATAAAGAGGGTGTGAAAAGAAGGTTCTTTGCATGGAGGGTGATTGGTTAGCAGAGTGCATTGCCTTAGAAACTATAAATGGGTTTAAGACACAGTTTGATTAAATTTTTGTATGAGAGAGCATGGACTTCCCATGATGAGCTCTTTGACTCCATGGAGGTCAGATGTTAACGACTTGGCTTCTTTGAAACCCGATTAATGCACAGATAGGATTTTAACCTTATCTGCATAGTGTAATTATGGCTGTCAACTGCATGTGTTCTTCTGGATAGTCTAACTGCTTTTTAAGATGAAAACCTGAGTTTAGGAGAGGAAAATTTCCTTCTTCAGTTCTATGCTACAATTCGCCGGCATTAAGGTTTACTGAAAATTAAGATAGTTATATACATGATTCTAATTATGACAGTTCAAGAGTCAAGTGTCACTGTTATAAATCCCAATCAATTACAGTCTACAAATTCAACAGAAACTGGTTTCAAATAACAGTGCCTGACTTTGTCTTGAAAGTTGAGAATACCATAGGACTGTAGTCACTTATTTTATGAAATATAGGACATAATAATCTTTCAAGTCATTCTACATTATAGCTATAAATTGTGCTTTATGCCAAAATTATCATGCTTTTTACCCATACAGGAGACCCATGGAAACTTTTGAGCTTAACATTTAGTTTTATTCTTATTGTTTAATGCTCCCCCCACCCCACCAAGATTTCACATGAAAACAGGTTCTCTTTTAATCTTAATCTACAGAGATTTCTAATCAGCTTACTGTTCATCATATTGTTAGCTTGTACCACTATACATAATGGACATATATCTGAAGGTAGGTGGAATGTAGAGTATATCTTTTTAAAAAATGTATATTCTCTAAAGAATGGTACCATCACCACATCAGTTTTATGGTGTGTGTATATATATATATATATATATATATATATATATATATATATATATATATATATATGGAGTATATCAGATATGACAGTCATGAAATCTAAATTTTCAGACTAATTTCAAATGAATAACCAAAGTATATGCAAGGTCTCAGATCTGATCAACCTTTACATTTCAATCTTCTAAAACCTCCTAAATTGCATAAACCGTTTAGTTGTTTCTCAGGAATTGTTTAATTTTCCCCATTTTTTCTTCAAACACTTTCTGCTGATCTTTCATCTATTCTATTTAAATGACTATACTACCTTAGATTTCTGTTCATATATTATTAAATGATAACAATATCAACTTTATTTTATTTGTAATTTCTTTATTTTAAATATGATTTGGAAATTGATACTATTGTTGTTTACTCATTTGAATTCATAACTTCTATTTATGGCCTTTAACCATTTTATGTTGTTGGAAGTTTTCCCCCCACTTGGTTAGACTAAAATAAATTTAGTTTAATCCTTTATCCAAGTGTAAGCAAACAAAGTTTGTACCTAAAGTATCTTCAGGACTGAGGCAACTCTTGGTAAAGGTGGACCAAGGTCTCATCACTCTTTGTCTCAGTATCTCCTAGTAATCTCCTTGCAGACATGTATAATGCTATACATTAAGGGAAGGGCCACTATCCAGACAGGTTTCGAACCTTTATTGCAGTCTCGTCAGTGGGAGCCAGATCCAGAAGTGGTGATACTAAGGCAGTAGCAAAGGAAAAGTCATATTTACCTATACGATTTGCCAAAAGGTGTACCACCTTATTATTAAATTACTCTGGATTTAGAGAAAGATGTTGGAAGTTTATTTTCCACTTGGTTAGACTATAATAAATTTAGTTTAATCCATTATCCATGAGTAAGCAAACAAAGTTTACACCTGAAGTATCTTCAGGACTGAGGCAACTCGTAGCAAAGGTGGACCAAGCTCTCATCACTCCTTGTCTCAGTATCTCCCATAATCCAAAGCACACACGTCCTTGTGGACGTGTATAATGCTATGCATTAAAGGAAGGGCCCTTCCCTTAATGGGGGTTAAGGGAAGTGTTAAGGGAGGGGCCCTTCCCTTAACATTTGAATAAAGAAATAAACTAAATTTATTAGTCTAACCAAGTGGGAAAAAACTTCCAACATGGAAGATACAGAAACAAGGAATGATGAGAGCTTGGTCCACCTTTACCACGAGTTGCCTCAGTCCTGAAGATACTTCAGACACAAACTTTGTTTGCTTACACTTGAATAAAGGATTAAACTAAATTTATTATAACCATTTTATAATTCAACTCTTCCAATCAATAAGTTGGTTTGAACATCATTCTATATATCCACTGTGGCCAAACTGCGGCTCACGAGCCGCATGTGGCTCTTCTGAAGTTTTATTGCGACTCAACTAACAAATAAAAAATATTTATAATTTTTTTTAATTTTCTAGCAGACATGGGGCAATCGCCTAAGAAAGTTTTTCTGAATGATGATAATAATTTAAAAAAAAACTTGAGGCAAAGCCAAAAAAAAGGAAAAAAAAGTGATGTTTTTCTATAAAAATCATTGATGTTTGTTTGCCATCCCTAATAAGCTGTATTTCGCTGCTTGATTGGTCAATGTTTTTGAGTGGCTTGATGAAATTGGTTGTTCATATGCAGTTTGGCAATAGTTATTTATATTACCTTGTCAGAAAATTTAAAAAGATACATTACTGAATTTTGTACTTCTTATATTAATAAAAAGGTAATAATTTAAATTCCAAATGATTAAAATATTAATATTTTATTTTAAAAATTTTATTATAGAATATTTTACAGCATGACTCTTGAAAATAAACAGAAGCATATCGACGAACATAGATATTTTAAAGAAGAATGGGAAGAAGACTATGCTTTTATTGAGAAAAATGGGAAGAAGACTATGCTTTTATTGAGAAAAATGGTAAAGCTTTTTGCCTCATCTGTAGTTCAACAGTGAGCAATTTTAAAGTAGGGAATTTAAAACGTCATTATGAAAAATTGCATCGCGAGTTTTCGTCTGAATATCCAGAAAAATCTGAAATACGAATTAAAAAGCTTAAATCATTGAAATCTTCAGTTAATAACCAAATTAACTTCATGACAAAATTTACTGAAGAATCTAAAACTGTAATAGAGGCTAGTTTTAAAATATCATAGAACATCGCACGTGCAAAACGGCCTTATACCGAAGGGGAATTTATTAAGCAAAACATTCTTGATACAATTGAGTCAGTGGACCCTAACAATTCAAAACTTTTAAAGTTAATTACAGACATTCCTACCTCACAACATACAATTGAACGACGAATTTCAGAAATAAAAGTGAATTTATTATCAAAATTAGAAAACGATATAAAAGATTGTGTAGCATTTAGTTTGGTGCTTGACGAATCAACTGACATTACACTTAGCAATTTTTATTCGTTTTGTTCTTGAGGATGGAGTGACGCGAGAAGAATTATTACATTTAATAGCATTAAAAGATAGTACTTGTGGCGTTGATATTAAGGACGCTTTTGATGTTGCCCTTAAAAATGTTCCAAAAAGTAAATTAGTAAGTGTGGCTACTGATGGAGCAGCAGCAATGGTGGGTAAGAATGTAGGATTAATTGGACTTTTAAAAAAAGATGAAAGCATTCCCGATTTCATTCCAATTCTTTGTATTTTGCATTGAGAACATCTTGTTGCAAAACACTTTAATTTTGAACTAGGATAGAATTTAGTTGCCTTTCTTCAGCCTCATTTGCTTAGTGTTAGTGCCTGAAGATGGCAATGTAACACTGCCGAAATATAGGAAGGTATTGATTAAAGTTTTTAATATTTAGTCTACGTTGTCATTTCCTGAAAAATTAAAAGCTATGTATAATCAACATATACGTTTATCTACAAGAATTCTCTCTCCATTAGTTTTTTTTTCCTCATTCAAAGAAATCTTCAGTGCTCTCCTATAGCACCACATCTCAAAGGCCTGCAATTTCTTGATTATGGATTTTGTATACGTCCACGTCTCACATCCATAATTCAATGTGGACCAAACATGGTATTTTATTACTTTTATTTTAGTCTGTTTATTTATTCCAGAATGATTCTTTTACCTTAGCTTCCTGATTTTATTTCCATAACTGCTGTTCCATCTTTTGTAATCATTACTCCTAAATAATTATAAACCTTTACATTTTGAATGAATCTTGCAATACTCTTTAAAGTTATGTTTTGTTGGTGTTTTTTGCTTATTACCATATACTTGGTTTTATCTGTATTTAATACTAAGCCATAATTTTGACTCTTTTTGATTAGTATTTCAATCATATTTTGTAACTATTTTTGATTTTGCTATGAACACCAAATCATCAGCAAATCTAATACTGTTAATTCTAATGCCATTTATTTTTATTCCCATTTCAATTTCTTCCTATTCTTTCATTATCATTTCACTCTCTATATTGAAAGGTATAGGGGATATTATACACCCTTGTCTCACTTCTCTTTTGATATCTACTGTTTCATTATTAATGTCATTTATAATTTGTGTCCTCTGATTCCAGTACAATTCTATTATTCTGATGTCCTTTAGTTTTTTGCATCAATTTGAATGTCTTAATATTTCTATTAACTTTTCATGGCTTACTGTGTCAAATGCTTTTTGAAAGTCTATAAAGCACAGATATATGTTATTATTTATTTCTATTGACCTTTCAATAATAGTTTTTAATTCATAAATGGCATCAATTGTACTTTTTCTTGGCATGAATCCTTCTCGTTCATTTATATGGCATTTAATTCTAGAAAACATTCTGTTATTTATTATTTTCAATAGTATTTTTTGAAGTATGGGATATGATACTAATTCTAAAATCTTTTATTTACATTCTGCTACATTATTCTTTTTTGGTATCGGAATGCAAATAGATTTTATGAAGTCTTCTGATAGTATGCCTGTATCATTTCTATTAAGAAATCTGTTCCTTTTCCTCCTATTTCTTTTATTAACTCATCTGATATTCCAGCATATCCAGTCATTTTGGCATCAGGTAGTTCTTTTGTTGCACTTACTATTTCTTCTTTAAGTATACTTGGATTTTTTGAATGAACACTGATCATAGGTTTGCCAGGCCTGTGGTCATTATACAGTTCTGTTAAATATTCTTTCCATCTTTGTACCTTGTCTTTTGGATTTATAATAACATACTTATCTTTTAACTGATGGCTTGTTATTTTCTTTCGGTTATTAAGAAATTTTATTTTTGAATGCAACTCTACAATTTCATTTTCTTTATCTAATTTCTCTACTTCTAAGCAATTATTACTGATCCATCTATGTTTTTTTTCTTCTTTACATTTATTTTTTTATTTGTCTATCTAATCTCTTATATTCTTAATTTCCATTGGGGTTATTTTTCCAGGTTCCTTTATCTATTAGTTCTAGTATCTCTTCGGTCATCCATGTTTTTTTAAATTTACTTTGTTTTTCAATACATTTTTTCTGCTGCAGTCAATAATGCTTCTTTTATTTTTTTTATCCATTTGCTGTGGTCTTCTTTCTTTTCAGTATAATGTGCTATATTATTATTATAATAACGGTGTCTCCACAGAGTCAAAAGACTCATCGCGGGGGACCCTACATTGAAACACTAACCATTATTTACACAATACCTGTTACACTTCTCCTTAAATTCATTCACACACAAAGCATTCACAATCACCTCTGGCAACGTATTTCATCCATTCAAAACCCACCAAGCAAAAAATCTAGTCCTAACACCCTTGGTTAACCACACTCTTACACAATCTCCAGGGATGGCCCCTCGTTCTCTCCCTTCCTGCACTGGTCTTGAAAATATCATCAGTATCAATACTATAAAATCTCTTTAATAATTTATATGCATCTATCATATCTCCTCTCCTAAGTCTATTTTTTGGACGTAGGAGAGGAGTTTTGATGTGATGTTTTGGCAATCTTTGCAATATGCCCTTTTAAACTTAAGTTCTCTATCCCCAATAACTCCCAAGTCCCTTGCCTCGTCAACTTCTTGCAGTTCAGTTCCATCAATATAGTAAACAGCATGTGATCTCACCTTCCCGAAGTGCATCACCTTATACTTAGCTACATTAAATTGACAGCCATTTACCTTGGTCCATACAGTCAGCCTATTTAAGTTATCTACATCATCTGAATTGACTATCGCTCTTCCTAATTTTGCATCATCAGCAAGCAAGTGGATATTTTCTTTCAAAGTATCCCCAATATCGTTGGATGTACAAATTAAACAATAGAGGACCAAGCACTGAAATATTATTCTGAAATAGTCTTGGTGTTACTGTTTATCTGTATTCCACTCGAATACAGCACACTATACTGAAAAGGAGAGGATCTTTTTAGTCATCTTTTAACTTTATATTTATTGTAATTCTCACAGCACTTAGCATAACTTTTGCATTTGTCATTCAGTTTCTATATCTCTGATTGATCATAATAAAATCTATTTGATTAGTATGTGTATCAGTGGGAGCCAGTATACCTTGCTTTTTCTTTTTGTTCATAAAAAGTGTTTGCCATTATTAATTTATGTTTTAAACAAAATTCGGTACATCTATCAGCTCTATCATTTCTTATGCCATATCCATATGGGTCTACTATAGAATTTATTCTTTCCTTTCCTATTTTGGTATTTCAATCATCCATAATAATTAACACCCTGTCTTTCACTCCTCCAATGTCTTAAATAGTTTCCTCTATTTTCTCATAAAATTCTTCGATTTCTTTATCGTTTTCAGATGTGGTAGGTGCATAAATTTGTAATATCATCAGTGGTTTTAGTTTTGTCTCTATTAATGATATTATTCTTCCAGATTTCCTATTAACATTAATAACTGAATGTGAGAACTTTTCTATAATGAATGCAACTCCCTTTCTAGACTCACCCCTTCCATTTCCCATAACTTTATATTCCTTTCCATTTGGAAGAGCAGTTAAAAATTCCATATTGCCTTTCCAGAATGTCTCTGACAATCCAAGTATTTGAATGTCTAATTGTTCCATTTCTCTACACACATTTTCTACTTTTTCAGGTTGATTCAATCCTCTCATGTTCCATGTACCAATTTTAACACTACATTCATTTATTTCTAACTGCCTTGGTTTCTGCAAAAAACAAATTTTGCACGTCCAGGCTGACAAGGATCTCTGTACAGTGCTGAGGACCAGTCAGATCACATGGCAAATTCTTATATCTCTGACATACCAATATTCAATACTGGGGCTAATACTGTAACTTGGCTCCAAGATCTTACCAGTTACAGTGTCCACAATTAAGGTGGGAAGTACCCTGGGAGAGAAGGCAGACTCCCACTGCTTAGTGTAATAAATGCACCAGTACATGGAAAGATTCACTTCTACCCTTGATTACTCTAATAGCTTCAGAGGGAAAAAAAGAAGAGAGAAGAAAGAGAAGTTGGAAAGAGCAGGGACCAACCTATAGATAATAGCAAGGTTTCTGTTATTTGAAATAAGGTGTTGTCCAGCATCAAGTTCCTTGGGGTTGCCATTCCCATACTCACTAGGTGTGAGTCCCAGGGCGAGCAGTGACAAGTCAGCAACTGGAACAAATACCAACTCAACATCTATAAGAAGAAAGCCAATGTCAGAGGAATTGAAGATTAGAACCATCAACATTAGGAGTATTAATGGAAAGGAAATCAGCCAAGTGGAAGTACAATGGAAATAATTGGCATTACTAAGACAAAGACAAAAACAGGCGAGACTTTACTAAACAAATATAAGATGTCATATTCAGGCAATAATGATCAAGGAAAGGAAGGAATAGTGACTGCATACACAATACCAAACATGAAGATAAACTTCTAGATTGGAAGGCAGTTTCAAGGAGGAAAAATTTCAATATAGGCAAATAAATAATGAAAATTATTTGTGCCTATAGTCCCACAGAAGGTTCTCTTAAGGAAGAAGTAGATCACCTAATTTTAAGTAGAATAAAAATGAATATCACATTGAATGAAGAGTATGGTATTCAAGAAAGTTTTAAAAAGAATTAAAGCTGAGCAGCTTTTACAAGTAAACTGTAGACTCAACTATACAAACAATATTGAATTAAAAATAAAACAGTTTGAAAACAAGAGCCAAATCTTGGAGTTTCAGTGGTAAGCTAAAAAAAAAAACAGATTCAGCTGCAGAGGCTATTGATGAAATTGTCTGTAAGGATAGAAAAATAACAACACCATGGTAGACACAAGAAGATAAAGAAGCAGTTCTGGACACGAAGAAAGCATACCAAACGTTTCTAGCAAATAATGCAAACGTGCAAGACAACTGACAATGCCTTTGACAAAGCTGTTTAATTTCAGCTCAGATAAAGTTTCAAGGGATTGGAAAGAGAGCAAAATTATTCCTTTGCATAAGAAAGGTTCTAAGACTACAGCAGCAAAGTATAGACCAATCATTATCTCAGGTGCAGTAGTAAAAGTACTAGAAAAATTGGTAAAAAAGAGAATTCAAGAATGGGTAGATGAAAATATGATATTGCATGAGGGGCAACATGGCTTTGTAAAGGGTTGGTCATGTCTTAGTAATTTACTAACTTTTTATAATAGAGTAACAGCAGAGTTGGATAAAGGAAATGGCTAAATGATGTTTATGGATTTTGCACAGGTATTTGACAGAATACCACACGGAACACTGTTACACAAATTAGGACAAATAGGGATGGATATGATACTGGTTAAGTGGATAAGAGGGGTAGCTGCTGGACAGATATTGAAAAATGGTATGTGGAGAGGCAGAATAGAAGTGAAAACAGGTGACCAGTGGTGTGCCACAAGGTTCAATGCTGGGACTATTGTTTAATTTGTACATAAATGATATAGAAAATAACCTGAAAGGAAATATTCAGTTGTTTACTGATGATGCGAAATTAGGTAGAGTCATAGTTAATCAAGGTGATATGGAGAGTTTCCAGGAAGATTTAAATAGGCTGTCAATATAGGCAAAAGTTAATGCATGTCAGTTTATTGTCGAGAAATGTAGAGTTATGCATTTTGGGATAAATAGATTACAAGCTGTGTATCACATTGATGGCATAGTACTTCAGGAAATAGATGAAGCTAGAGATTTAGGGGTGGTGGTAGACAGAGTTAAAGTTTAGAGGACACGTTACTAAGATCATAAGATTACTTGGCTAGCGAAGAGCACAACAAGTAGAAATAAGAAAGTTGTAATTCCTCTTTATAAGGTCTTGATACGCCCACATTTGGGTTACTGTGCTCAAGTCTGGTCCCTTGGGGATGTGAAGAGGTGGAGAGGATTCAGAGGTGAGTGGCCTGTGGAATTTTTCCTATGAGGATAGATTGAAGGTTTGTGGATTTCAGAAGTTGGTTGATAAGAGAAAAAGAGGGATATATGATAGAAACATTTAAGTTGCTTAAATGATTTTATAGGATAAATGCAAGAGAAATGTTTCAGCACTTGGCTAGAGAGACAAGAACAAGGGGTCATCCCTGATAGTTGAATAAAGGTGTGGTCAGTAGAGGTGTGAGGATTAGATTTTTTGCTTGGAGAGTGTTAAATGAGTGGAATGGGTTGCCAGAGTCAGTTGTGAGTAATTTGTTTGTTAATCGGTTCAAGGAGCAGTATGATAGATTGTGTGGATAAATTGGGTCTGCCGTGATGAGTCTTCTGACTCCATAGAGATGCCTGTCTAATATAATAATAATAAAGTTGGAAGATTTTCTAAAAGAATACCAAGAAAAATGTAAGAGCGCTAAGCTATGTGTACAAGAAGGTAAACAAGTCATGAGAAGAATTCAGTAAGAATATAGAAGATAAATATCAGGCAGGAGGCAAAATGTTCTGGAAGCTATTGAAAAATGTTAGAAATGGAAGTAAGAGTACTATAAAAGGAATCAAAGATAAAGGTGACATGAAAATTGTAGATAAGGATATCCTAAATGTCTGGAGTGATTACTTTGCAAGACTTAAATGAAACAAATAGTAACAGAATAGCAGCAGAAAATTTTCAAGAGGAATGCAGATAGGAATACATATCAATATGTGAAGTAGAAAAAAGTTATAGAAAAACTTGAAATGTAGAGTCAGCTGGAGTAATGATATTTGGCCAGAAATGCTCAAATATGGAAGTATGAAAGTCTTGCAGTGGCTACACTGCATAATTCAAATATATTATATATTCAAATATATAGAATAGTAATACCAAGAAATGATCTTTCTATATTCCTCTGGGTAGTCCTCAACTTGGTGAATTTTTGTGTCAAATTCCACGTTTCACTTCAAATATCATGACGAAGTACACAATGTAGAATGTTTTTCTTTTAAGACAGTTTGGGATGTTTCCTTTGAGTGCTTCATAGTGTTTTCTAAACTATCCAAACAAGGTGAATGCTATGTATAATTTCTTATTCATAGTCACTCTTTACTGTGATCTTTTGATTCCATGGCATCAAAAGACAGGAAACCCACTATCCATTAACACAATACCTATTTGCCTGTTAGTTAAACTCTGTAACCCACACATCTTCAATCTATCCTCACAGGGAACATAGACTTGTCACCAGCTTGGCCACTCATCTCTGAATTCTCTCTGCCACTTCCCGATTCCCAAGAAACACAGGTGACCAAATCTGTGCACAGCAGTCAACATATGCCTGAATCATATCCTTATCTTCTTCTACTACGCGTTATTCCCACTTCCCATGCAGGGTCCGCGTGTTACTTTAGATGCGACTTTCTTGTTAGTACTACTCCCAACCAACCCGTCGCCTGGTCTGCCGCTGGGGGGGATATATTTTTGACTGTAGAGGCGTATGTTTATGGGGCTGGTTTGCGGGATGAAAAACGCCAGATAAACTGGCGGAAAAAACCCTACTGACCGCGCCCAAGACCAGCTAACTTGGCTATGCCTGAGGAAGATCCTCAAATTCCTCACGTCTACAACGGGAATCGAACCTGGGACACTCCTTCCCCAGGCATATGGTTGCGAAGCGCAAAGCCACTAGGTTAACCGCGCGGTCCTGAATCATATCCTTATAAAGAGGGATAATAATCTCCATATCTTTACTGTCAATGTGTTCTTCAGCATCCAAGTAATCCTATCCTCTGAGCTATTTTGCCAACACTTACAATATGTCCCCTGAATTTCAATTCTCTACCCACTATCATCCCCCAGATCTCTCGCCTCATCAGTTTTCTGTAAACTAAAACCATCAATATGATATGAAGTGCATAATCTTTTCATTCTGAAGTGCATTACCTTACATTTTACAACACTGAATTGACAACCATTGTCCTTTGCCCACAATGTCAATTTATTGAAACAATCCTGTAAGATATCTACATCACCTTTATCAACTATTGCTTCCTAGTTTTGCATAATTGGCAAATAATTGAGTATCGTCCTTCAAATCTTCCACTATATCATTAATGTACAAATTAAAGAGTAGTGGTCCTAGTACAAAGTCCAGGGGCACTCCACTGGTCACCCTCATTTGCTTTGATTCCACTCTACCATACATCACTCTCTGATGTCTATCAGCCATCCCTATCCATGCTGCAAGACTCATATCCATTCCCTTTTGCTCTAACTTATGCAATAGTTTTCCATGCAGCATTCTGTCAAATGCTTTTTACTGGATAAAGGAAATGTAGCCATTTCCTTTATCCAGTTCTGCTTTCACCTTATTATAAAATGTGAATAAATTACTCAGGCAGGAACTATCTTTTACAAAGCCATGCTGTCCCTACAGAGTATCACATTTCTATCCACCCATTCTTGAACATTATTTTTAACCAATTTTTCCAATACTTTAACCACCACTCCAGTGATACTAATTGGTCTGTAATTTGCTACTTTTGTCTTGTAGCCACCTTTATGTAATGGAATTATCTTACCCTCGTTCCACTCCCTTGGAAGATTGCTAGAGCTGAGACAGATTAAAAAACTCGTCAGAGGCACTGACAGTTCAACTGCACATTCTCATAGCACATGAGCTGACCATGTGCATTGCTATATTCACACCGATATTTTTCAACATGCTGAGTACCTTCAATTCATCTACCTCAATGCTCACATCAGTCTCTGTCACTTCAGTAACTGCAAAGTCACCACTTGGATGATATACTACCCTTGCAAAGTGATCGCTTAGTAGCTGAACTATTTCTTCTGCTTCTGTCACTTTCCTACCAACAGTACTGAATAAAAGTTATCTTTCTATAATCATTCTTTCTCTTACTTGCTACACAGTGAAAAAAAAAAAAAAAAACTATTTTGAATTTACTTTGGCCTGTTTAACTAATTCTCTCTCAAAATCTGATTTAGTCTTCCTTACCATACTAGTTACCCTTCTTGCTTGTGCTTTATATTGCTCATGGGCATGCTGACCACCCTTGTTGAATATATTCCTTCTACAATGCTTTCTTTTTTGCAGTTCCTACTTTATATTGCTAATCATCCACTTATTCCCAACTCAGTTTATCTTTCTGACCCTGGGTATACACATAATATTGCCTTGCTCAAACAATCCTTAACTGCTTCCCATGCACTATTGACATTTATTCCACAGTTTCTTATGCTATTGCACTGCTCCAAGTTGCCTCCTAAGTTTGTCATAATCGCAAGCTTTGTCGTTCAGTAATAAACCCTTATTTGACTGAAATTTCCCCATGTTGAGCATGCCGATCCTCCCAGGACACAAATGAATGGTCACTTTCCCCAATCAGAGGTAGAGTTGCTACTGTAGTTAAATAGATCTTCTGATGCTCTTTATTATACATTTTTGTTTTGCCTTTGTTTATATTTAATCCTTTCTGTTCACTTTCTGAATTCAATTCACTGATCTTTTGTTGAAGCTGTTCTGCACAGTTCCTTAAAAGAACTATGTCAACAGAAAATCGAAGGTAATTTAGTTTTTTTCCAATTTGCCATAATTCCTTTTTTCCAATTCAGGTTTTTAAAAATTTATTTTAGGGCTGTTATAAATAATTTAGGTGAAATTATTTATAACAGCCCTGTCTAACTCCCTTTTTTAAAGGAAATTTCACATTTGTTCATGATTTTATAGCTGAAGTTAAATTTTTATATTATGGCTAAGTATATCAATGTAAAAATGGGAATTCTAAAATACCTAATGAACCTAATAAAACAACTATGTGACAGGAACTCAGCAACAATGAAGATAGGCCAAAATATCTCAGAATGTAATAAATTTAGTTTAATCCTTTATCCAAGTGTGAGCAAACAAAGTTTGCACCTGAAAGTATCTTCAGGACTGGGGTAAGGCGGTACACCAGGGCACTCCTTGCAAAGGTGGAGCAAGCTACCAACACTCCTATCTCAGTATCTCCCATAATGCAAAACAAATCTCCTTGCAGATATGTCTAATGTTATGCATTAAGGGAAGGACCACAACCCAGACCAGTTTCGACCTTTATTGAGGTCTCTTCAGTGGGAGCCAGGCCCGAGTGGAGATACCAGGCAGAAGCATTAGCAGGTCATCTCTACCTATAGGAGTTGCCAAATGGTGTGCCATCCTTTTTTTAATAAATTACTCTGGATTTAGAGAAAGATGTTGAAAGTTTATTTTTCACTTGGTTAGAGTATAATAAATTTAGTTTAATCCTTTATCCAAGTGTGAGCAAACAAAGTTTGCGCCTGAAAGTATCTTCAGGACTGGGGTAAGGTGGTACAACACCAGGGCACTCCTTGCAAAGGTGGAGCAAGCTACCAACACTCCTATCTCAGTATCTCCCATAATGCAAAACACATCTCCTTGCGGATATGTCTAACGTTATGCATTAAGGTAAGGGCCACAACCCAGACTAGTGTCGACCTTTATTGAGGTCTCTTCAGTGGGAGCCAGGCCCGAGTGGAGATACCAGGCAGACGCATTAGCAGGTCATCTCTATGGTGGTACAACAACTAAGGTAGTACAACACCAGGGCACTCCTGGTGTTGTACCACCTTACCCCAGTCCTGAAGATACTTTCAGGTGCAAACTTTGTTTGCTCACACTTGGATAAAGGATTAAACTAAATTTATTATATTCTAACCAAGTGAAAAATAAACTTTCAATATCTCAGAATGGTTTAAATAGAAAAGGGGGTTAGGCAGGGATATATCTTATCTCTTGACCTGTTCAACTTCTATAGTGAATTCATAATGAGAAAAGCTGTTGATGGATGGAAAGGTATCTCAATTGCAGGTAAGAAGATACACAACCACAAATACGCAGATGATACTGTGCTTATAGCCAGTAATGAAAGAACTGATGTCACTTATTGGGAGAGCATTAAATATGGACTAAAAATTAACAGAAATAAGACCAAGTATATGACAATAGGAAAAGAAGAAACATCTACTCATAACATCAACTTAGAAAAAGTTGAACAGTTCATATATCTTGGAGCCCTGATACATAATAAAGGCAGTTGTCATATGGAAATAAAAAGAAGAATTGCAATGGGAAGGAATGACATGACAACTAAAAAAGATATGGAAAGAAATATTTCTAGCACTACCAAATATAAACTAAGTGGATACCCTTGTTTACTCAATCATTCTGACCTTTATTTATGGTGCATAATCATGGACACTTGGTAAGAGACACCTGACAGCTTTAAAATGTGGTGCTGGAGAAGGATGTTGAATGTCTCGTGGATGGATAAAAGAACCAATATCAGTATTCTCAATCAGTTAAACATCAAAAAGAGATTGCGTGAAATAATCAACAAGAAGATACTTCAGTAATTTGGTCATATATCATGACGAGATGGTGATAACTTTGAGCAGGAAATAAATGCAAGGAAAAGTAGGAGAAAAAAAGAAGGAAAGGAAGACCAAGAGCAAAATGGATAGATCAAATCCAAAGGATCTCAAGACTTTCCTTGGAAGAAGCAACTGTTATGTCAAGAGATAGAAGTAGATGGAGAAACATCGTTGCCAAGGTCATGAGTCCTCAGGCATGAGGAGATCGATGAAGATATCATTGTACGTTTTTTTCAATTCCTTCTAAAGTTGAGATTAAATCAAATGTGTTTTCAAAATCAATAAATGCCAGACCTAAAGGTTTTTAGTATTCAATTGTCTTTTTAATGATTTGATTAGTTTGCATTCTGCTGCTAATGATTTTTGTAAAAAAATTATATATTGTTGAAAGGAGACCGATAAGGTGGTAATTTTTAATATAGTCTGTTTCCCTTTTTAAAAGCACTAATAAAGATAGCATTATTCCAACTCTTTGGGTTTATTTTCTGTCTTATGCATGATTTGGAACAATTTCCACCCAAATATTGTTTTTCCCACTCATACTTTCTCCTTAATCACTTGCTCACACATGAGACTGCAGTGTTATAGGTCCTGTAACCTTTCATGTGTGGGGTCAACATTAAAAAAAATTTAAAAAAAAAAGTATAAATTTTACTTAACATAATCATGACTAGTTGACCATCTGCTTTCAGGACAGGTAAATCATCTTCACCTGGTGTCTTTCTATTACACGTGCTACCAATGCATACAGAACTTCTATTAAAACATAAGGGTATATTTCTTCTTCCATTTGGAATATTACATTTTTGTTATCACATTAGTTTTAAGTCTTGGGAATCATCATATAATTTGGCACAGAAGAATTCTATTTTTTTTATAATCAGTTCTTTGTCTTTAATTAGTACTCCATTTTCATATTTAAGAGTTATTAATTTAACTTGTCCTATGGACCAGTGCTTCCCAAACTTCTGGATGTCAAGGCCCCCTTGGAAAAATTAAAATATTTCACGGCTAACCCTCGAAAAAAATCGTAATATATAGACATATATTATTTTAATATTTATTGTATTTATATTCAGTTCAAAACATACACAGCGAATATTGCAAAAATGAAATGCAAATATTTTTAGCATCTTACATACACATTTGACATGGCACAATATCTCAGATTTTTATATAGATAGATATATTGTTATTGTACATTTGCAGTACAAGCACATGAAACGTAAAATGATTAGAAATAAAGAAAGAAATAATTAACAACATAAAAGAAGTTTAAATTGCTATTAATGTGATGGATGTGTTTCAATCCGGCTACACCAATATCAGGTGAAATATTTGAAACTGCAATTCTTAGATTTCTGCTTTGAAATGAAACTTATATGAATAAGCATATATTTACTAATATTCATTAAGCGCCGAAATACGCAGGAAGCAAAAATTTGTGAACCCGCACCAATATGTGATTTTGTTCCATTAAATATAAAAAGAAAGAAATAATAAAAATTAAATACATTTCTTTTAAGATAAAAAAACTATTTAGTCTTAAAAGATTTTAAATTTGTTTTCATTATTTCACGGCTCCCTCAACAAAACCTATGGTCCCCAAGGGGGCTGCGGCCCACAGTTTGGGAAGCACTGCTATGGACAACTCTCTTCCTGCTCCTTTTAGACTCATATTTTCCATTGTAATTCTGAGTTCTTTCTTCTGAAGTTTCCAATTAGCTTCATCCTTTTCCCCATTGTTTTATATAGCTGTGAGAATTCTTTTATCTTGCTTCATTTTTCTTCTCTTTCTTAGAATGTTCAGGGTTTCTTCAGACAATTTTCTTTCATTCTTATTTTGGATCATTCCACCAATTTTTCTGGCATTATTTAGTAGGGTCTCTTACATGATTCAAGATCTGTCCAAAGAACATATGACCTTCCATCTGTGCTATATAGATATTCTCAACCACTGTTGATTTATTCATAGCATTAATCATAACAATAACTATAGAGAGCACTTGTTTTCATCCCAAACCATGTCATGCTCAAACTTTCCAAGCTTCCTTAAACATTGATTTCTCTGACATATTGGAGAGTGGAAATGACAACTTCAATGTTGCTAATTGTAGTCCTATCTTATATCTCACAAAAAATCACATTTCACCTCTGTAACATCTGGAACTTCAGAAAACATCAGCTTTTCTTGAAAAGGAAAACATTATCCTTTTCACTCAAGACAGTGCTTCATAACTGTGCAACTGCTAATAGTATAGAAATCTGCCCAGCCTTGAAATACTGTTCTGACATTTGAGGTGATGCACCAAAAACCTCCATAAAAATGTTAGCTATCTAGATGACACCAGTTTGGTTAGCACACAACCTCTCAGAGAGGCTTATTCCAATCACTTTCTCATGTGTTGTTTCTACATCTCTTGCTACAGTTATTTTTTACAGGCATTGTTCTGCTGAACTGGCTTTCACATTCCTCCATGCCACACCCATAAAAACACATGCATTTGCTGCTTAATATGTATTTGCTGTTCAGTTTCAAATCTACTGCACCAATTTCTTTTTTCTCCTCTTTCATTCCATTTACTGTAATTTTCATGTTTCTTCACCAAGATAACAGTCTCAAACTGTTTAACACACCAACATGTTTCTTCTTTCCCCTTAATTCACTTATCCATTTTTGAAATATCTTCTCCATTCAGAGGGGAGAGTGGAGAAGGGGTTGAACCAGCATCATTCAGCAAGAACAAATTAAGTCAATAATATCCAGTCTGAGTAAAAACAAGATCACTTTCACTAAAATATAATATACATAATATCTGTAATGGTCCTCCCCATATTGCTTTGTACAAAATACCAAAGTTAATTTAAATACTCCCTAGAATTTATTTTTACTGGCTTTTAGATGTGTGGTATGCCTATTCATACACACACACACACACACACACACACACACACACACACACACACACACACACACACATATATTTTTTTTTTGATATCATTAATGAATCTATAATATGATTTTAAATAACTGACTTTGGCAATTATTAGGCCACAATGTGTTTCCAGATGAGTCTGACTCCATGGGAGTCTTGAGATAATAATATTACAGATGATTAGACTGACTAGTTTCTCGATATATGCTAGTGGCTTCTTCTGTTAAGAAGAACAAAAAAATAATATAATAAAGGAGACCATTACATAACTAAAAACAGAACCATTACACAAAACTAAAAAACAGAAAACAAGTGGAAGCTAGCACAGGTCAGTCACTGTTCATGATAGTTGCCAAATAAAAGTTTATGTCTGATGTGCAGAAAGATATAATAAGCAATTTCTAAATATCACATAGAATCATTCCTTTGTTTCTATTGAGTTGGGTATACCTTGTGAGTGAATAACCATTTTCAAAGAAAATAATACAAAAAATACTGCATGAAAAGAAGTCAACAGATACCATAGTATGAGGAACAAACATCCATGGCACCCACCTTAATAAGATGTTGGACCTCTTTTTGTTGTGATGACTGTAGCAATCCTACACGGCATAACTTTCCACAGGTGTACGATAGCAATTAATGGGAATTTTGAACCATTCTTCCTGTAGGAATAATGAATCCCTGGAGTGTTATGGGGCAGACATCCCTTGACCTCACCTTACCTTACACTCCAGTTCATGCAAAAGATGTTCAATAGGGTTGAGATCAGGGCTCTGTGGAGGTCAGTCAAGTACAGTGATGTTCATATCTACACACACAAATTACAGCAGCAGCCTTATGACAGCACATTGTCTTGCCGAAAAAGACAATGGTCAGTTCTGTAGAAATGTCACAAAGTAGGAAGCATTGCATTGTCCAGAATGTTCATATGCCACTTGGAGTTCAATGTTCACAGCATTACAAATTGAGGTCTGAGGCCAAACCAGAAAAATGGGACCATACCATCACACCACCATCTCTGAATTTCATAGCTGGGATTACGCACTCTGGTAAGAGATTTTCACCAGGCACATGCCACACCCACACTCACAGCATAGTTTTCCAAGCTCCTCCCCATACACTCTGCACCAGTGAAGATGATGTGGCATGTTGGTTCAGGTAATATGGGACTTGTATATTGTGCTCTTACCATGGAAACACATGCTGTGAGCCTTGGTTCTGAATGTTTTTGTGCAGGTTCATATTTTAGTAAAGCCCAGAACTTCACATTCACCATGTTGGCCTGATGAATGGTGGTTTTTACATATTAGCATTTGTAGTACCCTTCGTTCACATTCAGTGAGTGTGGTGGGTCATCCACTGCTGATGGCACTTAGACTTGACTTCCTGTGATTCCATTTTGATATGTTTCACTCATTGTTGACTTGGAATGGTCCAATTTGTTAACAATTTGCCAAACAGGTGAGATGCAACATGGCATCATATTACAATGTCTCTTTCAAACTCTGTCAGTTCCCTTCTTGTAGCCATTTAACCCAGACTTAAGGAGCATCATATTCCTCCAATTTACATACTGGCTACAAAAATGTGACTCATTACATGGTACTTGCCCAATGGGGGGGGGGGGGTCTGTTGAATTCTTTCAAAGCAGCATATTTATTACATCTGTGTCTTGGACAATGTATTTTCTGTTGGTTAAAATATAATCTATTTCATTAAATACCTCTCCATTTGGACTTTGCCATGTCCATTTCCGATTCTTTTTTTGAAGAAGGTATTCATTATATAAAGACCTCTGCTTTCAGCAGGGTCTATCAATCTTTCTCCATTTTCATTCCTTTGTCCTAGTCCATAATTTCCAATTGCTGCTAGATGTGCATCTCTTACATTTACTTTACCATTGAAGTCTCTCATCAAAATTGAAAAGAATGTATTACTGTTTACAATTCATTTCAGTGTTTCATAAAAATGCATCTATTTCTTCCACTGTGATATGAGGTTGGTGCATAAACTTGATTAATTCTTAATTTATATATGGTCTATATTTAAGTTGTAAATCAGCAGTTAGAACTGAAGGAAATACAGAAAGATTCTTTGATGTAAAATCAGGAGTAAGACACGGATGCACATTATCTCTACTCTTACTCATCTACATGGATTGCATTATGAAGGAAATTGGCATTATATAGATGATGTACTCCTAAAGACATGCAGTGAAAGTCTACAGGCTTCTCTAACAGCTGTTAGGCTAAATAACAGATTGAATAAAGTTGTAACAAATTTGGCATGATGATCTACAATAAAAAAGACCAAAACTATGAAAACAGAAAACTTTAGCTACATTATCAATGGAGAACCTATAGAACAAGTAAAATATTTCAGCTATTTAGTAGTTTTTAGTGAAGATGGCAAATTAAATTTGGAAATATACAAAAGAACAAGCAAAACTGATACAGTGGGGAGCCAGCTGAATGATTTTACATTAACTAAAACACTGAACTAGCAATAAATAAGACTGTTCAAACTAGTTTTAATTCATGGATCTGAGAGTTGTGTTAGAAATAAAGCATTTGATCAAAGATTAGAGATCACAGATATGAATTACACAAAAAATTAGGGATTCCCCCCAACCTAATGGATGACATCAATGGCAGAATCATATTAAAAAAAATTATTATTTGACACTTCCAGGGAGTCCAAAGACTCATCGGGGGAGGGCACCAGCTCTACACCTCCGTCTCCAACACTTAATCACCAACTGGCCACAACTATGCTAATGCCATCTACTGCCAACCACTACTGGTATTTCCACAGACAATCACAAACATCTATGCCCACAGCGGGATTCGAGCCCACAGCCTTTTGGCTGGAGAGAAGATACATTACCCACTTGGCCAACCACTTTGGGAACTTGACATTGTTAGCATTCCAGAATGTGCAAGGACAGCTAACTTAAGGTAGAATATGCACTTAAACAGAATGAGAGAGAAGAAAAGTTTGCAAAACGGGTGTTTAATGTCAAGATGGCAAGAAAACAACTCACAGGAAGACCAAGGTCTAGGTGAATTGATTCAATTAGAAGTGTTAGATTTTTTTTGTTTTACAGATCAGATTTTCATTCTAAATCTGTCACAGGAATTACTTATTTTGACAAAAGACTTCTCAAAATCTGTAGCATTATTGACATGTACAATTTACTTTGTAATTAAGTGAAAAAAATTTCTCCTAGTTGTTTATGGAAAAACATATGACTTCTACATTAGTTCAACTAGCATATTTCTTGATCTGGCTCTCAATAATGAGACCTCAACAAAAGTTGAAACTCATCTGGGTAGTGACCTTTTTCATAATACATGGCAATATATACATCTGAAAGGAAGTCTGCTTTCCATCATCGGATACCTAAGACAAGACCCTTATGGGATACAAATTTTTGCACTTAAAGATATAAGTCAATATTGAATACAATTTGATCAGCAAGTCCCAAATTATTATTATTGTATGGGCACCTCCATGGAATCTGAAGACTCATCGCAGAGTCCAGAAATTATCCGTACAACCTATCATACCTCTCCTTAAACGCATTAACAGACAAAGCACTCACAACTGACTCTGGCAACTCATTCACAACTCTCCAAGCAAAAAATTTTCTACTCCTCCCACCCCTACTAACTACACCTTTATTCAACTGATAACCCTTTGTTTTTGCCCCTCCAGCCAAGTGATGAAGGAGGCCAAATCCTATAAAACCCTTAAAGCAACCTAAATGTTTCTATCACATCCACTCTTTTCCTCCTATCAACCAACTTCTGCAATCCACACACCCTCAATCTATCTTCATAGGGAACATTCCACAAATACCCATCTTGGTTACTCACCTCTGAATCTTTGCCACTTCCTTATCCCCAAGAAACCCAGGAGACCAGACTTGAGCACAGTAATCCAGATGTGGACATATCAAGGCCTTATAAAGATGAATAACAGCTTCCTTATCTCTACTTATCAATGTGTTTTTCAATAGCCAAGTAATCTTATGGGCTACTCCTCTATGTTCTCCAATATGTTATCCACCACCTTTAAACCTCTAGCTTCATCTATTTCTTGGAGTACAGTGCCATCAATGTGATACACAGCTTCTAATCTATTTATCCAAAACTGCATAACTTTACATTTCACCACATTAAACTGACACCCATTAATTTTTTCCCACACTGGGTGTATTTAAATCCCTGCAATCTCTCCACATCACCTTTATTAACTATTACTCTACCTAATTTCAAATCATCAGCACATTACTGAATATTTCCTTTCAGTCATTTCCTGTATCATTTATGTAAAAATTAAACAGCAATGGACCCAGCATCAAACCTTGTGGACCACCACTAGTCACCTGTTTTCAAGTTTATTTGCCCCTCCATATACTACTTTTTGATTTCTGTCCAGCAGCCACCCTCCTATCCACTTAATCAGTGTTACATCCATCCCTATTTGTTCTAATTTGCATAACAGAGTTCCATGTGGTGTTCTGTCAAATGCCTTTGCAAAACCCAGCAGAATCACCATGTAGCCATTTCCTTTATCCAACTCTGCTGTTACTCTATTACAAAAAGACAGTAAATTACTAAGGCATGACCAACCCTTCACAAAGCCATGTTGCCCCTCATACAATATCATATTTTTATCCACCCATTTTTGATTTCTTTTTTTGACTGATTATTCCAGTACTTTTACCATCATGCCTGAGATACTGATCGGTCTATAATTTGCTACTGCAGTCTTAGAATCTCCCTTATGCAAGAGAATTATTTTGCCCTCTTTCCACTCCCTTGGAACTATCAGAGCTCAAGTTTCTCAAGCAAAAAATATTGAATAGGGTAGTCAATTCAGGAAATAAAGGTAGGTAGGGGCCTAAAGGGATACTGCAGTTTCTATATACTAATGCCAGAAGTATCAGGACCAAGAGGGAGGAGTTTGGGGCATTGGTTAATGTAACCTCACCAAAAGCTACAGGCATTAGCGAGACTTGACTAACAGTAGGTAATGTACCTACAGGGATACAATGTGAAGGGTTTAGTATTTTCAGGGAAGATAGAAAAAATAGGATAGGGGTACTTCTGATGATAGTGGATGAATTGCAGCCATTTGAAGCAGTCTAGTGTGAGATTGAGGCCAGTAAGACAAAATATACAATTGGTTTGTTATAGGCCAGAGAGTTACACGGATTATCTGGAAGACATGCACTTATAACAACCGTCACTCATTAAGGTTAATCTTTCATAGTCATTCTTCCTCTTACTTGCCACACAACAAAAGAACTCTTTGGGATTTCCTTTGGCCTGCTTTGCTAGATTCTTCTCATAATCTGATTTTGCCTTTCTTGCCATGCTGGTCACCTTTCTTGCCTGGGCATTTTATTGTTTGAGAGTACTGCTGGTCAGCTTTCTCTTTATATATCCTCCACAGCATTTTCTTCCTTATGGATGATATTACTGGATTAGTAATATCATCCTTAATGATATTACTAATCCATCTAACTCTTACCTGATTAACCCTCCTCAATTTAATATTGCTTCCTCTAGATCAGGGTTTCCCAAACTGTGTTCTGCGAAAGGTGAATAAGTATTCCGTGAGAAGTTCTCCTGGAATTTGTCATTTTAGGTTTTCTAAGCATTTTTCATTAATAAAAATTTTATAGTGGAAATACTCTGAGGAGAATAATATTTGTGAATATGTCGAAAAGCTCAGACGCCTATTAACATTTGCGTATCGTTAATTTTCACACGTTGAAACTTTGAACATTTGGGAAAGGGAATACCGCTGTTTATGACTGGTCATAAAAACTGCCTGCAAGCGGATTACAACAATGGGCGGCATATCCTCTGTTCTCAAAACTGAAGGAAATTACATGTGTAGCAAATGCCAGTGACCAAGCCGTGTATTTTTAAACGTGGAAGTATTCATGAATTATTGTTAATTTTCACACATCGAAACCTTTCAACATTTGGGAAAGGGAATACCGCTGTTTATGACCGTTCATAAATATTGTCTGCAAGCCGATTACAACAATGGGTGATGTATCCTCTGTTCTCAAAACTGAACGAAATAACATCTGTGTTGCAAATGTTAGTGACCAATCAGCAAGGAAGTATAAAGAAAATTTTTCCACTGAAATTGAAGATCAAGATAGTCTGTATCGGGTTCTCAAATCTAGTAATACTGAATACTTTCTTCGCAAGTTCATATTGTAGGGTGAAAGTGCTTGTTTCGAAACCATAGTGCCATGAATTTTTAAAAGTAATAGGCCTACAGATTTAAATTTTAATATGAATAAGAGACAAGGGACATTATTTAATTTGGTGTTAAAAAATCTCTTATTGAAGGTGACGCAACAGATACCAAGCCTACAAAGTAGGCTTGGTATCTTGTACTCCTCTTGTACGTACAAAAGGAAGGGAAAACTACCAGCACACGGGAGAAAAAGTCTGCATTCACTCGTAAGTACTTATAATATTATAAATTTTTGGTGTTCAGAATGGGATATGTCAATGAAAATCAGTGCAAATTAATTTAATGATGTTCATGTTTAATTGATGTTTAATTAATTATGAATTAATAATCAATTATTAATTAAAATCAGCTAAATTAACAATTATTAAATTACAAAATAACCAAGATGTTTTGTGAAAATTTCAGGATTTGTGAAGTGTTCCGTCGTAGGAAAAGTTTGGGAAATGCTGCTCTAGATGACCCTTAACTATCTTCCATGCACTGCAGGTAAGGGTCATCTAAAGCAGCATTTCCCAAACTTTTCCTACGATGGAACACTGGCACAGATTTAAGCTTCTTCCTAAGCCTGTCAATCACCTGCCATGTAGTTCCACGAATATCCCTTCTTGATAGAATATTCCTCATGTTCTACAACCCCTAAGCCAAGACTGCATGGTCGCTTTCACCAACCGTAGGCAACGTGGTCACTTTGGTTATGGATAGATCCTCTCGTCATTGAGGGACCATGTGATGGTGGTCCCTCAATTACTTGAGGGACCACCATCACGTGCTCCCTCAAGTAATTCTCTCTTAGTAGGTATATAGATTCCATTTCCTTCCTGCCATGTGCTTTTTCTTCCTTCCAGTTTAGATCTCCATAGTTGAAGTTCCCCATAATAATCACTTGACAGGTACTCATTGTACTAATTTACCAATGCATGTCTTCAGATAATCTGTGTAACTCCCTGGCCTATAACAAACTAACTGTATATTTTGTCTTACTGGCTTCAATCTCACACTAGACTGCTTCAAATGGCTGCAATTCATCCACTATCATCAGAAGTACCCCCTATCCTATTTTTTCTATCTTTCCTGAAAATACTAAACCCTTCACATTGTATCCCTCTAGCTACATCACCTTCTGTTAGTCAAGTCTCACTAATGCCTGTAGCTTTTGGTGAGATTACACAATAACCAATGTCAAAAATACTCCTCTCCTGTTCCTGATACTTCTGGCATTAGTATATAGAAACTGCAGTATCCCTTTCGGCCCCTACCCACCTTTGCTTCCTGAATTGACTACCCTACTCAATATTTTTGCTTGAGAAACTAGATTCTGCACTTGGTCATTCCCACACTCACTCGCCTCATGGGTGCCTTTGCACAAATTCACCTGCTTCCACCCTAATTGCTTAAGTTTTCCTGAATTGGCACTTCGCTTCAGCATGCTTGGCACAAAGCTGTCTCCAGACACCTAACACCAAAATCATTTAGATGCAGTCCATCAGCATTGTACAAATCCTTCTTTCCATCCAACACCAACCACAGATCCTATATCATTCCTTCTATACAACCTACACATGATCTCATTAGCTAGCAACACCCTCCACCTCAGTTTGCCTTTATCATAACATGATAGGAGACTTATAATCTTGACCTTCATCCTCTTCAGTTTTGTCTCTTTTAACAACTCCTTTACGTCCTCCCTCATAGAATACTTTTTGCCTCTCAAATCATTTGTGCTAACAAGACAATTATTTTTATTTATTTTGTGTGCGAACTACAGAAAATGTAAGATCATACATATAAATGATTAAAAGCATACATTTAAAGAAATAGACATTAAAAGAATATGGATTAAAAGCATACATTAAGAGACAAAAATGCCACTTGCATAAAATATTACACAAAAACATAAAATGTCAAATTTCACTCATCCAGTGATTAATATACTTTAAAGCTGTTTCATTACACTGCATTAAATCTTTTTGGGTACATATATTATTAATGTCTATTAGGCAGCATTGCAGGAGATGATCCATGGTTTGTGTTTCACATGAGCAGCTGTCATTGTCTATGTAGCCCCATCTGGCCATATTCTGCTTTGAGTGCCCATTCCAGAATGAAATCTATTCAATGTCTTCCATCTTTGCCAGTGTAGATGTAAGCCAGATGGAAGAGATTCATTTAATTTCAGAGCCTCTGGAGATTGTTCTTGCCACATTGTTGACCTTGTGGCGTTTATGGAATCAACCAATGGTTCCATTGAGTGAATAAAACTTTTCCTTGAATTTAGCCTCCTATTTACTGCAACATGTCCATACAAAGGATGCCGCTCTCATTTAGTTGTTTCCGCTCATATCTACTGTGTGTTGTTGTTCTGATATGAGGAGGTGCAATACCAGACAGTGAGTATAGATGGTCAATTTTTGTAGGCTTAAGGCAGCTGGTAAAGTGCCGACATGTTTCAGTAAGAACCTTGTCAATAATTTTGACATGTGCTGATCTTTCCTAAACAGAGCTAGCATACTCAGCTGTCGAAAAGCAAAGTGCCAGTGCAGAGGTGTGTGCAGTACTTGTGGACTTGCACCCCACTGCGATGATGTTAATCAGCACACAATATTATTACATGTTTGAATTTTAGCTGCTGTCTTCTCTATGTGTCGCTTATAATTTAAGATCATATCTAGTGTGACACCTAGGTAAGTTGGATTTCGATAATTGACCAATTTCATGCCATTCCATTCTATATTCAACTTTCTCCTTGCCCCCCTGTTATTGAGATGGAAAAGACACATTTGAGTTTTACTGGGATTTGGTTTCAGTTGGTTTTCCTTATAGTAAATTGTAAGGGTTTCTAGTTCTTGTGTCAGCTTCTTCTCGATGTTATCAAAGGATTTTGCTTGATAAGCTATTGCCTGGTCATCTGCATATAAGAAGGTTCTTGAGTGTAGGTTTATAGGTTGGTCGTTAGTATATATATTGAAGAGGAAGGGAGAGAGCACACTCCCCTGAGGTAGACCATTTTTCTGGATACACCATGTGCTCTTTTTTACTTGTAAATCAACAAAGAATCTCCTGCTGAATAGCAGCAATCTGAATACTTCCACTAACCGATAGCTGTTTGTCATGCTGTAAATTTTGACTAAGCTTTCTAAGATTTAGTGTGTCATATGCTGCTGTCAAACCTACAAATACAGCTCCTGTTGCTAATCCCCTTTCAAAGCCGTCCTCAATAAACTGTGTTAAGTTTAATACTTGTCCAGTGTATGATCTTCCCGGTCTCCTATGCACAATGCTGAAGTTGTAGATCGCTGGCAGCAGAATTCGCCAGCGATTCGTAGCTGACAGGGGTTACGAAGTGAACGCTTCTGCTATGATCAAGACAATCATTTCCTTTATCTTTTGCACCAGGGAAACACGATTTTGTCATACTTTCATTAAGTACTCCCTTGATCATTGAGTCTCCGTATATAATTTTCTTCTTAACTTGTTTTTCTTGTTTGTACACTCTTACACTCTCTCTTTATTGTTACTTTGGACCACCTGCTTCCTTCTCTCTTCAGCCCTGCTAATCTCGACGCTTCTGCAATTTATCAATTTCGTGCTTTATCCTGTGAAGGATAATATTCAAGCATGGTATTCTTTATTAATGTCCATTTCATTCTTCTCTATTTTCACAGTCCCACATTCAGCATTAATAACATTTTCTATCCTACTGCCAGCACTGTTCACTCTACTAACATTTGATAGTCTATCCTTGTTCATTCAATATCCAGGAGGATACCTAATAATAATGTACCAGAAGCAGGTAAGAAATGAACACTGGGTTAGAAGTCTTGGCTTGTTCTTTGCATTCCTTAAGCCATACATAAGTCTTCACACACTTATTTAGTTTTGACTCTTGTTGATATATATATATATATATTTATATATCTCAACAGCTTGCCTGTTGAGATTATATAGCAGAAATTTAATTAGATTTAGTGTGCTGAATAGCTTTCTCCATATTCCTTATTTTTGAGATCAACAGAGTCGAAATAGTTTTGTTGCCATGATTTTTCGACTATTTGTCATAAGCTAAAAAGATTATCTAATAATCCCTATTTTGACTTACATCCAAAGTGCTATTCAACTTTCCTGTCAACAGTTTTTCTTAGCATTTTCATGATTATATATGCATAACAAATCAAATCAAATCACTTTTTTACCCATGGGTGTGACCAAATTAACCACATCAATGTTCACAAAGATGAAATATGTTACTCTTCATGCACTTTGTATCCATGATAATATATGAATGGCATTGCAATTTTAATATGAAATTTGCATCTATGACAATCTTGACATGCACACACATCAAGTCCAGCTGCATGGTTAAGAGGAACACACCTTACGAAAATAGCTATTATAGAACAATGTAGATTTGGATTCTGTTATGTAGCTAACAAACTGCAGATATCCTATAATGCAATACCATTTAAAGAGTACCATCATAAAATTCTGGTTTAAATTCTTTCTTCCCCACCTTCCAAATAAGCAAACTTTGAGACTTGTTAAATTTATAATTTGATTTAAAATAGTAATAATATTAATTTCATTCTATTTGAAATTAATATTATCTGTCTTATAGTCAACTGATAATATCATTTTAGACCCAAGTTTTTATAATTCATTATTACTACTATCACTACAGAAGAGAACCTGCCAGAATCACTTATATTAAATTCACCTCGAAGAAGAACCAGAGCTTTGTTGTACATAATATTTGGAGGTTTCTTATATGCCTGTACCACATGACCTCCATTATGCTGGTAACTATCCAAAAGCTATTCCCAACAATGAACAGTTTACACCCGATATGCCAAGTGATTCTCATGAGTAATCCATGTTATAATTTTCATTAGTAACTACTTATTCTCTAGTTAGTAAAACTCCTGAAGATACCATCAATAACAGCAAAACATATAATTAAATTAAGCTTACCAAGAAATTATATTCTTGTTTAATCCTTTATCCAAGTGTAAGCAAATGTTTACATGCAAAGTATCTTCATGCAAACTGTTTACTTTTACTTGGATAAAAGATTAAACAAGAATATAATTTCTTGGCAAGTTTAATTTAATTTTTTAACCAATTTTAAACTTTCTATAGCAAAACAGGTAAAAATTTGTTTCTGTTAAATATATAGTGAAAATGTCACTATTTTGTAGTTATTACTTACTGACCTCCTAATTTTCCTAAAATAACCCTCAAATAAATACAATCAGTCACAAAGAAGGAAGTAGAATCTTTAGCACATTAGTGCAACATGCATAGACAGACAAAGGTTGAGAAGGGAAGAGCTTGGATGCTGTAGTTGGTTAGCACTTCATGAGAACAGAGGAAGAAGGAATAAAAGGAAAAGCAGGTTCAGTGAGTTTGCAGTTGGAATATAAAATGATGCAGGATGGCTGCTTCTCATGTTTTAACAGGCAAAATTAAAGTATAAGAATGACAGATGCCAATCTGGTGCAGCAGTGTCCATGGAAGTATCTGTAGAAAAGAGCTGAAAAAGGCTACGTTTAGACAGTGGCTGAAGTGAGTTGGTGAGAAGGAGGGATCATCTGAATCATTCTTAAATTCTTGGTACATAAGTACATACATAAATTCTTGGTACAATGCTCCAAACATGCAAATAGTACTATAAGGATAAGTGGATTTGGGATGCATACAAAATTAGTAGCTGGATGGCTGAAAAGCATCTTCAGCTGAAAAGGAGTCTTGTGTTTATGCCAGAAGAGGCTGGAGGTAAATACAAGGAGAGATATCTGATCCTGTCTGGTGATTTGTATACCACTAAAGGTAAGGGAAGGCAAGTTGAGATCTGCAAAAAAAAAAAAAATCCCGACTTGTCTGTTAGCATCTAAGGTGATTAGGTTTTTCCTACCCTATTCAAGAATGAAATAGAGATTAGTTTTCAAGATGTTGGTTGTAAAAGAACGTTTGAAGAAGAAATTTGCATTTGAGCATTACAGGTTTGTTAAATGTGTAGAAGGAATGGAGAGTATTATCATGAGCAAAACTGTGAATAGGATTATTGGTCACTGAAAGAATCATTTATGCATTGGAGAAAGAGTAGGCGAAAGAACAGAGCCTTCGGCACTCCTGATGTAGAAATGCTCAAAATGAAAAGCCATCCTCCTCATGATATGCAATTAACTTGCAAACTTGGTGTTTAAAATTATTTTAACTCTTACCACAATTATTTTCTTAATGGCTTCTATTCAGTGCCACTATGACTTTGTGCAGTTATGGAGCTTTACACATCTTTACAATACTCATTACCTGAGAGAGAGAGTTCAAAATGGAAAGCTTGCACTTTCTGTCAAGGGATGAGTCTCATAAAAGCAGTATTTATAGCTGCTGTACAGCAGTTTGCAAAACACATTCCATGTTGTGATTAGCAAGTCCAAATTAAAGACAATAAAAATTTAATTTCCATGGATAATTCTGCTTGGACTAAAGAATGTGCTAAGATATAACAACTGATAGACATTTATTCTTCTATCATCAACTGAAAATTTGGTGATGCACTAGAATGATCTAAGACAGGCTAAAAGAATTGATTCTTCTAAAGTTTATTATATAAAAACCAGGATATCAATATTTCTTGGGTTGTGTTCATAAGACCTTTTCTCAGTTTGTTTTAATCTCATCACTCGCTAATTAAATTCTGCCCAGTATATACAACACGTACCAGTATGCATACTTTAAACTAGTTCTGTGCTGCTCATTAAACATCAGCTTTATCTGGAGGTAAAACTTTTCTGCATGAGCATTCTTATTTTAGGAATGCTCAGAGTTGGTTGGTTTAGATTATGCCAACACAATGTAGACAATGAGGCAAGATTATTTGTGTAAACTGTACCTGTTCTCTCACTTATCTGCATGTTTTACAAAAAAAAAAAAGTCCAACATCACAGTGTCTAAACTAAACTTCAGTAGGAATTTAGTGCTATCACTTGATTGTCAGTTAAATTACTGAATTTTTCCCTCTTCATTTGTGAAGAAGTGGTGCCCCTAAGGATACTGAAAAAAAAAATGCTTTTGTTTATGTGAAGGGGAAAAAATCACAAGAAAAGAAAAAATACTTGTAACCTTCATAAAATCTAATTTTGCATTATCTGAGAAAACTCTGAATGTATATCACAATTATTTAGTTAAACTTAACTAAAATCTGCCAGTATTACTGAAGGAAGAAAATAATGCATAAACTGCATTATTCTGCGTTAGAATAAAAATAATAAAAATTTACTACTGATAAAAACTGAAACAATCTTTATGAAGTAATTTCATCTAAGTGATGCATGAAGAGCATTACTTAGATTGTGGTTCATTATATTATAATGAAAATTTCAACATTTTCTAAGGAAGAAATGTGGCTATATGCCATATCGAAGTCAAACATTAAAACCTCATAAACACTAAAGTATGAGTATCACTGAAAAATATCAATGAAAGATAACCCAAAGGGTTTCCCTCCTTTGAGTCATAGAATAACTTGACACTGTTTTCAGAATACATTAAAACGTAATATGAGGCAATCCTTCTGCGAAATTTTATTTTACAAAAATCGACGATAGTTTAAATTAAGTAGTGGAGCGATACTATGTATTGGTGCAGATAATACATTAAAGACAACTAAAATGGTATGTCCATATTTAGAACTAATGTCACACCCACTTCATATTTGACTATGTCCACTATTGTTTCATATCATTTTCTATTCTATATTGTTATTATTACAAATACGCTAGAAGACCGCAAAGATTTTTTACCCATTCCAATCCATCGTATATTATGCCCTTATCCATATAAGGGTTCTTCTTTCTTTTTCGTGGATAGTTTAAATTTTCTTAATCTCGAAGTGACAGGTAATACATTTCTATTTTCATTCTAGTTTAACTTACATTTAATCTCCAATGCTGTCGAACAAAATACCGTAACCAAGTCTTCAGTGTATATAAGGATACATTTAATCACCAATTACTCCTACTTTGTGGGTGTCCGATCAAACCAAGTCATTGATCCTTTATCACATTAAAATCCTCCAACACATGCTGGAGAATCTTAATGATTGTTTTGGCTACCATTCGTTGTCCAAAATAATTGAAATGCCAAAGCAATTAAAATCACTTCCACTCCTACCCACACACGGTGTCTGTAGACGAATTTGCAACACTTTCGAATGCTACAATAGCAGTAATAATTACCCAGTGTAACCCACAGCATATCAATCTATTATAACAAAACGATTTACTTTAATATTTCCAAACTATCTTCGTAGGATTACATATAAGAAAAGTACATTAACACATTTCTCTTAATACGTTCTGTAAAGCAGAACATTTCAGAACACGGAATTTTATTGAGAGATTCATATTCTACAAAGCTTACCTCTTAAGATAGATCCCAAAGTGATGATTATGTTTGGGTAGAGAAAATGCACATAAAAAATGTATTATTCATAAAATCAACAACTTAGCAGTGTTATCAGGAATTATCCGACACACTAATAACGTTCATTCTTAAGAATTTTTTTATCCTAAGAAAACAGATCTTCGATTGCCGGAAGTATTTTCTTTTGCAATTCAATTTCACTTCCGCCACACACAAGAATATCGCAGAAGGGTGAAATTTTGAAAACATAAATTTCTCTCCCGCTTATAACGACGATACGCCCTTATTATAAACTTATTAAATGATTTAAAGGCGTATTTCGCAATGAATGCTGAAGAAACCTGATTTTAGAAACATATCCACATATAAATTTAAGTTTATTTACTGATATTAATATCTATTCAAATAAAACCTATTACATTATTTATAATAATATTAATACCTTTCAAATAAATGCAATTACATTATTTAGAATGCAAACTCTGTATTCAAATTATATAAAATTTTTATAACACTGCATTTTGCATAATGTGTAAAAATCTGCTAATTAATACAAGGTAATATATTATATTATTGTAATATAATAATATTTCGATAAACAAAGTTTAAGGAATTTTAACGGTAATTACCAGTATTAAAAAAAAAACACGGAAGTATAATGTTAATATACTTCCGTGTATATATTATTTAGCAATATTAATTTTTCTTAATATTGCTAAAGAAACTAAGTACCTACAACTACGGTCTGCTGCAGACAGGTATAACAAGTAAATGGCCTACTGAGTAGGGTTAAATAACAGTAAAAGCAACCGAAAATATGGCATCAGTATGCTATATATGTTAACTATGTTGGGTTCTCTGACTAGCTTGATTGTCATGTAGGAGCGAAAAACCCGCTTAATCTGGAGATCGGCTAACTCACCTTAAGTTAAAAAACGATTATAAAGGCTCCTCGCAACCTGGACGTAAATCGAAGGTTCTTTCAAACTCAGGGCCAAATCGTGTGTAATTCTCATACTACTAACCCACAAACTCTCAACCACTCACCAACTTGGTCACTCTCCTCTGAATCTTTTCTACCATTTCATCATCTCCAAGGAATCCAACAGTCCAGACCTGATATACTAATCTAGATGTGGACGAATCGACGCCTTACAAAGAAGAATACTAACACCTTTATCTCTGCATGTTAGTGTGTTCTTCAATAGTCAAGTAATCCTATGACCTATTATTATTATTATTATTACGGGTGACTCCTGGGAGTCATTAGACTCATTGAGGGAGGCCCTAAACATCATGTCCACACAACTATTCGTCATTCTCACAGTATCTATCATACCTTGCCTGGAACTCATTCACTATCATAGCACCCACAACAGACTCTGGCAGCTTATTCCACTCATTTACCACTCTGAAAGTAAAGAACCCAGCTCTAACACCCCTTGTTAACCACACTCTTGCCCAGCTTCCATAGATGTCCCCTGGTTCTCCCACTACAAATCCTGATCTCAAAAATATCCTCTGAATTAACCCTATAGAAACCCTTCAACAATTTGAATGGCTCAATCATATCTCCCCTCTACCGCCTATCAACCAATTTCTGCGACCCACAAATCTTCAACCTGTTCTCATAAGGTTCATACCATAGACCTGCTATCATCTTGGTCACTTGCCTCTGGATTTTCTCCACCTCCTCCCCATCAAGAAGAAACCTAGGTGACCAAATCTGGGCACAGTAGTCGAGATGATTTCTTATCAAGGCTTGGTACAGAGGAATAATAACTTGCTTGTCTCTTCTCGTCAAAGTATTTTTCAACCACCAAGTGATTTGATGAGCTGATTTAGCCACTTTTGCAATGTGCCCCCTAAACTTCATCTCCCAATCCATCAACACTCCCAAGTCTCTGGTGTCATCAATCTCCGGGAGTACAGTTCCACCAATGTGGTATACTGCTGCTAATCTTTTCACCCCAAAATGCATAACCTTACATTTTGTAACATTAAATTGACATCCATTCTCCTTAGTACAGAACTCCAATCCATCCAAATCATCCTGCAAGATTTTGACATCTTCTGCATTCACTATTGCCCTACCCAACTTTGCATCATCAGCAAACAAATGAACTGTTCCTCTTAGATCCTTCCCTATATCGTTAATGAAGAAATTGAACAACAGTGGTCCAAGAACAGAAACCTATGACACACCACTAGTCACAGGCCGTCTTTTGGACTCTACTCCTGAATAAACTATTCTCTGATATTTCTCCATCAACCACCCACACACCTATCCATCTCACCAACCCTATATCCATTCCCATATGTTGCAGTTTATTATTAGAATTCCATGTGGTATCCTGTCAAAGGCCTTAGCCAGGTTCAGCAGTATCACTGTAAACCCATTACCCTTGTCCAGTTCAGCCGTCACTGTGTTATAAAACTTGAACAAGTTACTGAGGCATGATCTACCCTTCACAAAAGCCATGCTGTCCCCATACGGTATCTCATTTTCATCAATCCATTCCTGTATTTTTCCCTTGAATATCCTGATATGCTGATCGGTCGGTAATTTGCAACAGTAATCTTGGATCCTCCTTTATGCAGTGGAACTATTTTCCCTTCTTTCCACACCTTAGGGACTAAACCAGACCCGAGACTCAGATTAAACAACATGGTCAAGGACACTGATAATTCTTTAGCCGCTTCACATAAGACCAGTGCCGGTATCCCATCCAATCACTTCATTCACCACAAATCCCGTATAAACTAATGGTTTCTTCATTGTTTCAATGTCACTACCTGGGTGATATACTCTTACAAAGTGCTCACACAGTAATTCCACTATATCGACTGATTCAATGACTCCTTGTCATCGGCATTCCTTAAAATCATTCTGCCGTGTACAATTATTCTTTTACTTGCAGCATTTGAAAGAACTGTTTGGGATTCTCTTTAGCTTGCATAGCTAGTTTTCTTTCATAATCCGCTTTTGCTCTTCTTACCACACTCGTTACCTTTCTGGCCCGCGCTTTATACCGTTCGTGTGCCTGCAGGTCACCCCTTTCTTTAAATTCCCTCCACAGTTGTTTCTTTTTTTGCAGCTCAAGCTTAATGGTGTTATTCATCCATTTAACCCTACTTGTTTTACTATTCAGACCCTATGTATACAATCAGCCATAACCTCCTGGAAATGCTCCTTGACCACTTCCCATGCTCTATCGACATCCAAACCTTGCAGTTTTACATGCCATGGCACTGAACCAAGCAATCTCCTAAGCTTTTCAAACTTGCCAGCACGGTAATTCCACATATACCCTGTCTTAATCGAAAATTCCACACCTTTAGCCACCTCCCACCAATAGGTGGCAATATGGTTATATTCATTACAGTCAAATTCTCAGATGCTATTACCAGGTCAAGCACTCTCGCACCCCTAGTATTTTCAATTACATGCTGTCTCAGAAAGTTATCCCTTAATAATTGAATAAAATCCAGTTCCTTATTATATGCTCTCCGAACTTCAACTATCTGTCCAAAAACCATCCCCAAGGCTCTAGCCTCATCAGTATCTTGGAGTACAGTTCCATCAATGATGTACACAGCTAGTAATCTTGCAGTCCCAAAATGCATAACTTTACACTTTTCCACATTGAAATGTCATGCATTATCTTTTACCCATAATGTCAGTTTATTTAAATAATCCTGCAAGCTCTATACATCAGTGTTATTAATTATTGCACTACCCAACTATGCATTATCAGCAAGCAACTGAATATCTCCCTTCAAATCATTTCCTGTATCATTTATGTACAAATTGAATAATAATGGTCCAAGCACGCAGCATTGTGGCACACCACTGACACCTAATTCATCATGGACTCTGCTCCTCCATACACTACTTTTTGTTATTTCTCCATTAGCCATTCTTGTGTCTACATAACCAGTTTAATATCCATTCCCATTTGTTCTAATTTGCATAACTGTATTCCATGGAGTATCCTGTCAAAAGCCTTAGCAAAATCTAGCAGTATCACTGTGTAGCCATTCCCTTTGACCAACTCAGCTATGACTCTATTATAAATAGTTGATAAATTACTAAACTAAGATCGAACTTTCTTTTTTTAAAAAAAAAAAAACATGTTTTATCCCACGACAAAGTATCATAATCAACCCATTCCTGGATTCTTCTTTAATCAACTTATATAATACTTTTATCACCACCTGGAGATGGTGAATGGTCTGTTTTTCTACTACAGTCTTAGAGCCTCCTTTATGCAAAGGGACTACCTCAACTTCCTTCCACTCCCTATGAACCTTATCAGAGCTCAATCAAGTTAAACAGCCAAATAATTGACAAATCATTGACATATGCGGACTTTTTCAATCAACGGTGAGTTAGCCGATCTCATATGGGTTTTTCTCCCGGAAACTCGAGTTTTTCATCCCGTATACAGACAAATCGGCCCTTCAGAACACACGCAATTTACAGACAAAAAATACTAGTTGTGGTGGTGGTGGTGGGCGATAGATGGCGTTGATGGAGATGATTGGCAGTAGAGGTTCGGTGTAGTGATGGAGACAGTTGTACAGTAGGTGTCCTCCCATGATGATTCTTCGGACTCCTTGGAGGTGTCACGAATAATAATATAATAATAATTCCTTTGCACATTCACGCAATACTCAAGCTAATATCCCATCCAACCCTACAGCAGGATTTGCATTTAAATTCGGCAATACCCTAAGTACCTCTGATTCATTAACTTAAATTCTAATCAGCTATTGCTACAAAAGACAGAAATATCCTCACTCTGTAATAGACTTTTAAAGAGTGGTCTGTCAGGAACTCTACTATGACATCTGATTCAGTCACCTCGCTGCAATCAGTACTCCTAAAGTTATCCTGTCATTTTTCCTTTTACTTGCTACGTAGCAAAAGAATTCTTTGGAACTTTCATTGATCTGTTTTTTTTTTTTTTTACCTGATTATGAGTTTAGATTTTCTTTGACCTGATTATGAGAAGACTTTAGCCTTGGCTAAGGTTTGATTATCTGATAATCTGATTTAGCCTTCCTTCCTAGCCTGATTCTTTTACTGCTCATAGTATTGATCACCTTTTTCCTTGTAAATCCTCCATAGCAATTTTTTTTTGTACATCACGCCTAATACTACAATTCATCCATTTAAATCTAACGCCTACCTTATTAATCTTCCTGGCCATGGGAATATATTCCGATATTGTTTCCGTTAAGTACCCCGTCGATTATTTTCTATGCACTGCTAGCATCTTTCCTTTGCAATTTCTTATGTCATAGGAGCTGTGAGTGTTTTCCGAATCAAAGTGTGTTCTGAATATAAAGATTAATCACCTTTATAAAACCTAAGTTTTAAAGAAACGAGTTATGATCATTTTCTAATTACTTCACTGCTCGATTTTCTGGAATGATTTAATAAAGAATATTTTGTTATTTAAGAAAATATAAAGTTTGTATTATTATTATTATTATTATTATTATTATTATTATTATTATTATTATTATTATTATTATTTACGTAATTGATACACAGTCAAAACAAGATATCATTTGAATAATTCCCCCACCATTTCTAGATCCCTTCTTGGCTTGGTGCCAAGAATAGTCAATTCATGCTGAAGGGGAGAAAGAAATGAAGAATGTACGAATTGGTCGCCAACATGCGAAATCACAACATGCGAACAACAAAAATCAAGCTGGTACTAGTACCAGCTTGATTTTTGTTGTTCTCTTTTTGCATTTTTTTTAATTATTAATTTGTATGATGGATCTAGTACAGTCAACAAGTTCCATTGTTATACGTTTCAGTAGCTCTTGCAAAAGAATATTGAATAATGTGCTGACATTCTGCGAAAAAGAATCGTCAGAAGGCCGTCTTCTTGTTCCCCTTTCTCAAGTCATAAAACGTGCAAGTGCAATTGCGGGCGTATCGGGGTCGACTGTTAAAAGAATTCGTAGGGAATCAAAAGGTGAAGGTAAGCCAAAATTTAAATCTCCTAAAAAAAAAAAAGAAACCACAGAGTAAAGAAAACCATCGAAACCGTAGCTTTGAATGATTTTGATGTAGACGTTATAAGAAGAACTATTCACGAATTTTACGTGGTCGAGAAAAGAGTGCTAACTGTTCCGAAATTGATTCCTGTGCTTAAAGAAAAAATTAATTTTCCTTGGAAAAGAGAAACTTTAAGGAAAATACTTCATGAAATCGGATTTTGTTTTAAAAAGTCCCAGAATAAAAGGAAACTTATCATGGAGCGAAGTGACATTGTTTTATGTAGAACGCAGTATTTATTATTATTATTATTATTATTATTATTATTCCTGATACCTCCAAGGAGTCCGAAGACTCATCGCGGGAGGACATCTTCAACTATCTCTACACCTTACCTCTACTACGAATCAACGCCATCTACTGCCCACCTCCAACACCACCACAACTAGTAATTTTTGTCTGTAAATTGCGTGTGTTCTGAAGGGCCGATTTGTATGTATGCGGGATGAAAAACCCGAGTTTCCGGGAGAAAAAACCCTGCTACCCCCGTATGAGATCGGCTAACTCACCATCGATTGAAATCGACCAGATAAAGATTCCTCCCGTCGCGACGAGAATCGAACTTAGGCCTATTCCAATCGAAGGGCGCAATGTACCGTCGTTCTTCCAATTGCGCTACGGAGGCGCTTTATTTGCACGTATTAACACTCTACGTACATTTTCCCAACTGTTATACAAGCAAAATAGTTACACTTTAAAAACAGCAATGTTCGTAAAAGAAAAGCTAAATTTTCCGACCTGTAATAATAAACAAACTCAGTTTGTTTATTATTACATCCCAGAAGACAGACTGATTACCCTATTATCGGAATGGATTCTCCTTTTTCTGACATGCGCAGAAGTGTCGAGGGACCTCAAATCTGTGGGCGAACTATAATACAGAACAATTCAGATTCTACCCAAGAATCCAAGAATAGTCTGTCAGGTTTATTGATGTTCAAAAATTTTTCGTTCATAGCATTAGTTTGTAATGCATGTAATTGAACTGCTAGAATAAATCCTTCTGTATTTATGTCTTCTATGTTTATACATAATATACCAAAGTTAAAAAACTGTCTACATAAATCTTTCTGTTTCTTGTTTAATCCGAAGGTGGTATGAAAAGTTCTCGGCCTAATAATGAAAAAACGAATTTAAAATTTCAAATTATTTTTATTTTTTAACATAATCTCCATTAAGACTAATGCATTTATTCTTAAATGCATTAGTCTTAATGGAGATTAAGCGATGCTCCAGCACCATTATCCCATCCTAGTAAGGGTTCTCAGTAAGATCTCAATAAACAAAATACCCCTCTACAGCTGTAATCACCTCTTGATTAGAAGAAAAACGCCAGCGAGGAAAATGTCTTAATTTTGTGAAGAGATAGAAGTCAGAAGAAGCCAAATCTGGCGAATAGGGTGAATGTTCCAACAATTCATAGTGCAGATCCCTTAATTTTTCAATTGCCAAAACACCTTTGTGGGCAGATGCATTGTCCTGATGAAAGATGATTTTTTTCTTCTGCAAACCGGGTCTTTTCTCATGAATTTTTTCTCCAACTCTGGTTAAAAGATCGGATTAATATTCCCCGGTTATTGTTTTAAACTTTTCAAGATAATTAATAAACAAAATGCCTTTAGCACCCCAAAATACCGATGCCATGACCTTTCTGCTGATGGAACCGACTTTGTCTTCTTTGGCGCTGAACAGAATTGAACTGACTCCTGTCCACTGTTTTGACTGCTGTTTGGATTCTGGTATGTTGTGAATCCAAATCTCATCCATTGTAATAAATAGACGCACAAAATCAGTTTTATTCTTGTTAAAACGTTACCAAGCACTAGAAAGTATTTTACCTTGGGTATAATAAATGTTAAAGATACCAAGATATTTTAAACCTGGTTTTACTCCATTTCCTAAATAAGCAAACAGACAAATAAGTCAAGTTTGTGCCTGCACGTAATGCAAGTCTAGCTGACCCTGCAGGTAGTGCAAAACAACGCTCCAAGCACTGTTCGGAGATTTTCATGCGAGTGCGTTTTTACCTGCTGTGAGCAAGCATGGCACCCATCTTGCGCAAAACGTTTTCATTTGCAATTCTTCATGCAAAATATATCCTACATGTTCTTTTGAAATGCCTGTAGTCTCAGAAATTTCACACACTTTGACTCGCCGGTCATTCAATATCATATCGTGCATTTGATCTATGATTTGTGTTGTTGTTACACATTTTGTACATCCTTCACGTGGATCATCTTCAAGGCTGGTGCGGCCATGTTAAAACTCGGTAACCCATTTCTTAATTGTCGAAAACGAAGGAGAAGAGAGCCCATAAACTTTTGTGAACTTCGAATGAATTTCGTTTGGCGTAAAACCTTCTTTTTATGCATTTCAAGGGATACAGACAACGCTTTTGCTTCAGACAGCTGTATAAAACTAACTTCTTGATAGAATGACTTGCAATTAGACATCGATGCTTATGACAGATGTATCAGCTTAGAAAAAAAAATCGTACCGATAGTGTTGCTATCTATGGTCGAAGCCGAGAATGTTTCAGACAACCCTCGTATATCCATATTGCAGCCATTGCTACGTCCTGTTCACGTAAATTTTGTACTCAGTATCTCTAAGAAATTGGTCATGCAAAGGTTTATTTTCCCAGTACATATATCGGGTATTTTGCTGTTTCTTTTTGTAATCGCATTTGTTTCCTTTTGCTTTCAGAAGACCCTCGTGTGTAACTGCTCGGGCATTTGCTCAGAGCTATTGTTGATGTAACTTTTCTAAACTAATTTCTTCTTCTTTCACAATCTGTCTCACTTGCAGCAGACCCCCGTCGACATGTTCTCCTTTGAAAGTATAACTGGTCGACATCACTTCGTAGATGTATTGCATGATGCATAGTCATTAATTTTCTAGATTTTTGGTTCAATTTGTTCAGATCTTCTTTTGTCTAATCTATTATGCCAGCTGTGTAACGGATCACTGGTATAGCCAAAGAGTTTATTGCTCGTTCAATAGATAAAATTGCGCATTTATCTAAACCAAATTCCATTTTGATGTCTGACTGAAAATACGAACTGTGTTCAATAAAGAGTCCATTTGCTGTGCCGATTTTCCACATAACTTGAAGTTATGTGGAAAATCGGCATATAGAACAGATGGTATATATTAATATTGCATTTAGGAATATCATATCCAAGTTTTGTTTTCTACAAAACCATAGACAAAGATATCAAAGAAATGTTGAAGTGCAATGGTGAAAAAAAATCACCTTGGAAAATTTCACGTTTAATGCTAATATTTCTGAATCTTTAGTAGTGAACATTATTGACCATTAACGTTGTTTTCCATGATTTCATAGCAGCAGCAATAAACGAATGTATCTTTTTGCTAATTCCAAGTATTTGTAGTGAATATAGGATTCAGAAGTTCCATGTTATATTTAAGTCAGTTTTTTGTCTTTTTGAATTTATGAGAATCATTTTATTAATAAGAATCTGGTCTTTTGTTCCTCTAGATTTTTGAAAATTGCCTTTTTGTTCAGTCGGATAAATATGATTATCTGATAAGTAGTGGTATATGTAATATGCTATGATTGCAGTGAACAGTTTAAGCATGATTGGTAGGCATGTTATAGTTACTTGGGTCCGCACCTTTCATGAAGAGAAATTTCCCTTATCCATGTGGCATCTTTATTATGTTCAATAGGACTATTTCAGATTGATCCAAAATTTGAGTGTTTCTTCTTTTTCTGGTAAATGGTTGTTTGCATTTGAATTTCTCTGCAGAGACTGAAAGAATTGACTTTGGTTCTGTAAATTGCACATTTTGTACATATTGGTTTATTTTTGCTTCATATCTTTTAATTTTCCGTGCAATCGCTGTAATTCTTTGTTTTAGCTCTTTGGTAACTTCAGCAATTGTTTTGTTGGTCAAATATGTTAATCACGTTGTTTTTGAAGCTATCATTTTTTTTACCGTCCTTCTTTTAAACTCTTTAAGTTGCTCAGATCAGCTGGTACTTTGTTGACTTTTCTTTTCAACCTGATTTTCCATGGTGCAGATTGCTCAATCCTCGACTTTTGCTCTTGCGGTTTGCAACCAAGCTTCACTGTAATGATATAGGCTTTGTTGTATAGGAGCTGATTTGTTTCTTTTATACTGCTGGTTGAGATGGTTTCATATCACAGAATTTTTATCTAAGAGTTCCAATATCCTTGATTTCATTTTACACTATACCTCTGTCAAAATATTCTCAGGTATGTCGTCAGCTGATGCTTACTGAGTTAAATTCCAAAGTTAGATATAGCTTCCTCCTGATAATTCGATGTTAATGGAGTTGTTGGTTTATTATATAAACCTTGCAGCTCAAGTTCAGCAAAATTCTTTTCTTTTGGTCCATAAGTCTTTGCTCTGTTATTGCAGATTCTGGGAATTTTTGTTTCCAAATTATTATTAGTAGTATTATTGTTAATTCGGTGTCTCCATAAAATCCTCCAGTCATTCTTAACTTGGGGGAAGCATCAAGACTCACTACAACCACAAACCACCATTATTAACACAATACTTCTTATATCTGTCTCCTTAATGTGAGTCAGCGACAAAGCATTTTTCAACCATCTCAGCCATTCCCCTCCCCTCATTCAGCGACCTCCTATCAAAATATCGGAACCTTGTAGTCGTACTAACTACACTTTGACGGAACTTCCAACGGCGACATTTTTTGTTTCCCTCCTGCCATAAATCGAAATGTTTCCCCCACATCCACTGCATAAAAACCCTTTTAAGACCTCATATGTTTCTCTCATGCTTCGTCTCTTCCTTCTAGGAACCAATTTTTTTAATCTACAAATCTTTAGTCTATCTTTATATGAACCATTTCAGACCCCAGAAGCTATTGTGGTCACCATGTGCTGAATCCTCAAAACCACTTGTATATCCCAAAGAAACTCAGGCTACCAAATATCAAGCCATCATATTCAAACGCGGACATATCAGTCTGAGAGAGAGAGAGAGAGCGAGAGAGAGAGAGAGAGAGAGAGAGAGAGAGAGAGAGAGAGAGAGAGAGAGAGAACGACTTCAGAAGTAGTTCAGCATATTTGTAAAGCGTTCAAGTGATTAGCTGTGCTAGTTGACTGATTTTTGCAATATGGCCAATCTAAGCTTCAATTCTCTATCAAGCAAGTCTCAAATCCCTGGCCACATCAATTTCCAGAAGTGAAAATCCCAAAGATGTAATATACAAGTGATAAGATGGACAATGAAAATGGTTATGAATCTGCTGAATGGATGGACTGCACTGAGGGTGGGCCATTTTGAGTAGATGGGGGGGGAAGTTACCCAACTAAGCCAAACAGACTGTAGATTTAAGTATAAGAAAAGCGATGAGGTGGCGTCTAATATATATATACACAAATGCCAACAGCATTAGAAACAAAGTGATGATTTTATTGCTTTGGTTGACATCATATGGTCAAAAAGTGTTGCATTAGTGAAATCTCAATTTCAGAGTCGGAAGTTGCAAATGAAATCAACTGCAAAGCATATAATATTTTAAAGAATGACAGGACAATAGGGGAAGCACTACTAATGACACAGATGACCCGATTCCTGTTAAGAAAGAATCACATGAAAGCAATAATGTATAGGGAATCGCTATTAAGAGGTGTGATAGTTGAGAGTTTGACGAAATCGTACCAGCCGGGTGCGAACATAAAGGACGTCAGCGAATCTATTCGAGTGCAAAAACAGAGGGTGAAAGAGGTGATAATTGTGGTAGGAACAAATGATTTGAAAGAAGACAAAATGGAAATGATAGAGGATGTGAGGGAATTACTTGAGGTAGCCAAAGAGAAGAGTGAGAGAGTTAGGCTGGTGAGTATTTTACCGCGGTATGACATTGAAATGTTTAGAAGGAGGGGCATAATTGCCAATGACTTTATGCCTGGGTTATGCATGGAGGGTGGAGTGGAATTTGTGGATATGTGGAGTGAGTTCGATGGGCGAAAGGATTTAAATAAGATGGATGGGTTACATTTGAATGGAGTTGGTGTACGGAGGCTTAAAAAAGTGTTGATGAATGATGTGGAAGAGGATGTACAGACTCAGGGAAACTAGATTTATTCAGGGAGTAGATATGCAGACTTTAGGGAGGTAGTTGAGAGTATGAATGAGTATAATATGCCCGAGCGAGTACGAAGGACAACAAATCAGAATGGGATAGTTAGTATAAGGCATCAAAGTAGGGATGGGACTAATGGAAAAGTTTTTGGCCTTGGTTAGCACTTCCAGGCCACAGGTTGTTGGTATTAGTGAATCATGGCTGACAGAAGATGATAAAGCTAGTGGAATTGAATGCGACGGATATAGCGTGTTCAGGAGTGACAGAGAGAATAAAAAGGGGAGGAGTGTTATTGATGATAGCTAATGAGTTGCAGCCTAGGAGTATAGAAGATGAACTGCACGATAGAATAAAGAGCACATTTGTGGCTGTTTGGTGTGAGATACAATCTAGCAGAACAAAATATACAATTGGGTGCTGCTATAGACCAGGTGATGGAATAGATGATGAGGATAGTATGCATAGGCAAATAGAAGAAATGAGTGGAAGGAGGGTAATTATTATGGGTGATTTCAATTATGGTAACATTGACTGGAAAGAAGAGAGGGCACATGGGAGGAAGGAATTGGATTTTATGCAGTTATGAAGGGACAACTATCTGCGACAGCATGTAGTGGAAAATAGCAGGGGGCAGATAGTGCTTGACCTAGTAATTGCAACTGAGAATGTCGCTGTAACGATCATGACCATGTTGCCACCAACTGGTGAGAGTGACCACAAGATCATGACTTGGGAGATGGCTAAAGGAGTAGAATTTACAATTAAGACAGGATACATATGGTATTACTGGGCTGGTAAGAGTATGACAAGCTTAGGAGTGTGCTTGGCTCAGTGCCATGGCATGTAAAACTGCAAGGCTGGATGTTAATAGTGCATGGGAGGTAGTTAAGAAGTGTTTGCAGGAGGTAATGGTTGACTGTATACCAAGAGTCCGAAATATAAGTCAAGTAGAGGTCAAATGGATGAATAACACTATTAAGTTTGAGCTGCAAAGAAAGAAACAATTGTGGAGGGAATTTAAGGAGAAAGGTGACCATCAGGCGCAGGAACAGTATAAAGCTCAGGCCAGGATGGTAACAAGGGTGGTAAGAATAACAAAAGCGGATTACGAAAGAAAATTGGCCATGCTGGCTAAAGAGAATCCCAAACAGTTTTTTCAATATGTTGCAAGTAACAGGAAAAATGCTCATTGTAGAATGATTTTAAAAAATGCTGAGTGTAGGGAGGAAACCGAATTAGTCAATATAGTGGAATTACTGAGCGAGCACTTTGCAAGAGTGTATCATCCAGGTAGTGACATTGCAGGAATGGAAGAACCAACAGCTTGTAGTAAAATTGTGATGAATGAAGTAGAGGTAACTAGTCTATTACAGAACCTCAATGTCAATACATCTGTGGGATTGGACGGTATGCCAGTTCGTGTCGTACGTGAAGCGGCTAAATAATTGTCAGTGCTCTTGACCATGTTGTTTAATTTGAGCCTCGGATTTGGGTCAGTTCCAAAGGGATGAAAAGGGGGGGAATAGTTTTGCTGCATAAAGGTGGTTCCAAGGCTGCTGTTGAAGATTACCGGCCAATCAGCATAACAGGAATCATTATCAAGATCTTGGAGAAATTAGTCAAGAGGAAAATAGAAGATTGGATAAATGAAAATGGGATGCTGTATAGGGGACAGCATGGTTTGCTGAAAGGTAGGTCATGCCTCCGTAACTTGCTCACGTATTATTATACAGTTTACGGCTGAACTGGATAGGGCTAATGGTTTTACAGTGATTTTACTGAACCTTGCTAAGGCCTTTGACAGGATACCACATGGAATTCTAATCAGTAAATTGCCGCTTATGGTGATGGATATAGGGTTGGTGAGATGGATAGCTGGGTGGTTGACGGAGAGATATCAGAGAGTGGTTTATTTAGGAGTAGAGTCCACAAGACGGCCTGTGACTAGTGGTGTGCCACACGGATCTGTACTTGGATCACTGCGGTTTAATTTCTTCATTAATGATATAGGAAAGGATCTGAGAGGAACAGTTCATTTGTTTGCTGATGATGCAAAGTCGGGTAGGGCAATAGTGAATGCATATGATGACAAAAGTTTGCAACATTATTTGAATAGATTGGAGGTCTTGGGCTAAGGAGAATGGATGTCAATTTAATGTGGCAAAATGTAAGATTATACATTTTGGGGTGAAAAGATTAGCAGCAGTTTACTACATTGGTGAAACTGTGTTCCAGGAAATCGATGAGGCACGAGATTTAGAAGTGTTGATGGATAAGGAGTTGAAGTTTGGAGGGCGTATTGCAGAAGTGGCAAATCAGCTTATCAAATCACTTGGTTGCTGAAGAATACGTTGACAAGCAGAGACAAGCAGGTTATTGTTCCTCTGTATCGAGCCTTGATGAGACCCCATCTCGACTACTGTGCCCAGATTTGGTCACTGAAGTTTTTTCTTGATGGGGAGGAGGTTGAGAGGATCCAAAGCCGAGCGACCAAGATGATAGCAGGTCTGTGGATTGTACCTTATGAGAACAGGTTGAGGATTTGTGGGTTGCAAAAATTGGTTGATAGGCGGAGGAGAGAGGAGATATGATTGAGACATTCAAATTACTAACGGGTTTCTATAAAATTAATTCCGAAGATATTTTTGAGAACAGGGCTGGTTGTGGGAGGACTAGGGGACATCCATGGAAACTGGGCATAAGTGTGGTTAGTAAGGGTGTTAGAGCTGGGTTCTTTACTTTTAGAGTGGTCAATGAGTGGAATGGGTTGCCAGAGTCTGTGGTGGATGCTGTGACAGTGAATGAGTTTAAGGCGAGGTATGATAGATACTGTATGAATGTCGAATAGTTGTGATGAATATGATTTGGGACCTCCCTCGATGAGTCTAAGGTCCCTGGAGTTGCCCGTAATAATAATAATAATAATATATATATATATATATTTTTAATAATAATAATAATAATAATTTTTTTCTCTGCAAATAGGGTTGGATATGGACATGGTGTGTTTGTTTCTTTGTGTTCTTGTAGTGATAGTTTTTGAGAGGGCGGTTGTCAGAGGTTTGTGTGTGTGTGTGTATGTGTGGTGGGGAGAGAGAAACAGGAATTGCTCTAATTTTCATTCTCGCTATAATATTTATATAGTGCCTGTTTCAGCTCTCTGTATGTTCCTAGGTTTCTGTTGTCGAACGGCAGTTTGTTTATCATGTCAGGTACTGAGAAGGTTTGGGTGGCTTTGCCGTATTGATTGTTGTACTTATATGTTATGTAGTTTGTTGACTATGGTCTTGTTATTTGATATGTTGTTCTGGTTACTCTATATGTTGGGCTGTAGTAGTGTTTTAACATGACTGTGTAGTGGCGTAAGTGTTTCACCTTAAATATTTTGTGTTTTGTACGTGCTTCCTGCATAAGAGCGGGTTGTTCCCAGAATATCGGTTTTATCATTTTATCTTGCAACCATTGTAGCCTGTTAAGTCTGTAGTCTGCGCAGAATGCGTATGATGTGATTGCATATCTTAAAATGTTTTCACATAATGCTTTATAGATTAGTATTTTTATGTGGGTCGGGGCAATGTCTTTTAATCTGTATAGTTTGCTTGCTATTATCCTAAGCTTGGTATGTAGGTAGTTTGTATGGCTATTCCAACTTTGATCTGCATCGAAGTGAAGTCCTAGGTAGCGTGTTGTTTTCACCTGTGTGATGGTTGTGATTTTAGGTTTTGTACTTTGTGTATAGGAGGATGAATGTTTGATAGTGAGATATTTAGTTCTATGGGCACGGTTTGGGGGTTTTTGAATATCATTAGCTTTGTTTTTCTAGGGTTTATATATATGCCGTTTTCGGTTAACCAGTTAGTGATTTGATTGATGTCGTGTTGCATATTTTTGTAAGCGATATTTGCATTGTTGTGAATGGATACTATGGCAGTGTCGTCTGCATACTGGAAGATTTTACTTTTTAGGGGGAGTTGGCTTATGTCGTGTGTGTGTATGTTAAATAGAATGGGAGATAGGACAGCTCCTTGCGGTACTCCACAGGTTACATGTACCTCTTTGCTGTGTGCTGATCCTATACTTGTGATGTGCTTTCTGTTTTTCGTGTATGCTTTAAACCACTGGAGTAGACGACCTCCAATTCCGATATGGGTAAGTTTCGTTAACAAGGTTTTATGTGTTAGTGTGTCAAATGCTTTTGTTAGGTCAATGAATACCACTAATGTTATTCTGTTTTTATCCAAGGCAGCGTTTATTAGATCTGTGAAATCTTCCAGGAGTGTTGGTGTTCCTTTATTTTTTTGTTAGCTATATTGTGTTTTGGGTATGATTTGAAATTTTTCAACGTATGTGGAGAGTTTCTGATGTACAATGCGCTCCATGATTTGGTTGATTACAGGCAGCGTGGCGATAGGTCTGTAATTATTTATTATGTTTCTTTTTCCCTGTTTGTGTATGGGTGTGATTAATGCAGTCTTCAGTGTTTCAGGTATGTGTCCCGTTTCGAAGATTTTATTTAACAATTTTTGTATAACTGGAAGTAGGTCGGTTGACTGTTTCTTGATGTCTTTTGGTCTGAATCGGTCTATCCCCGGTCCTTTGTTAGGATTAATTTGTTGAATTGCCAGTGATAGTTCTTCTTTTGTTACTGTGGGGAACCACATCGACTGAGTTGCTTGTGGACCTAGTGGATGTGTGAGGAAAGGTTGTTTCTTGTAGATAATAATAATAATAATAATAATAATAATAATAATAATAATAATAATAATAATAATAATAATAATAATAATAATAATAATAATAATAATAATAATAATAATAATAATAATAATAATGTTGGTAATTTGATATGGAGCCTCTATCATAAAACATGCTGTTGACGAGTGGGTTATAACTTCGAATTTTGAAGGAACAAAAATTAATAATATAACACAAGCAATTCATAAAGAACAGTAAAGGAGATCGTAATTGTAGTAGCTACTAACGACTTAATTAGTGATAAGTTCAGTATGAGAGAGGATATGAAAAGACTGTTAAAGAGTAACAAAGTGAAAATCCTAAGTACATTACCACAATATGATGAAAATGAATTAACAAGAGAGGCTACGATGGAAAATAATTCGATTCAAATGCTATGTAAAAGGAATGGATTTGAATTTCTGGATGTGAGGAGTGAGTTTGAGAGAAGTTAGATTTGTGTAAGGGCCAACCGAATGCGTTTAGTAACACGAGTCTTGAAAAACAAATAACTGGTATGAGATCTATCACAGAGAGTAAGGGAAACTAAATTAAAATGAGAGGAATGGTAAGAATATGAGTGTAGGAGGAACAAAGTTATATAATTGTGCTGCTGACGGGAATGGGCATTATCGTGGAAATAATTACGAGGAACGAACGATTTCGACTTTGTGTTCGTCCATTTAGGACCCATCAAATATGTGCAAAGGTGTCTGCATGTATAAATCTCTAGAAAAGAATACAAATCTGTAAAGTTGTCTAACTGTATCATGCAGACTACAGACGGCTCCGTGAAAATTGATTAAAAACAGTTGTAATCGAAAGACAGTTTATCGAATGCAATTCATTGAACGACAATTCATCGAAAAAGCAATTCGCCGAAAAACGACAATTCGTCGAAAATGCATTTCATCGAAAAAACATTTCACCGAAAAATATTCGATGAATTCTTCCATAATTCATTGAAAAGTCATTTTTCTTGCAAACTATTGTTTAAAAGTTTTCATTAAAAGTGCCTAACGTTAATCAAGATATAGACAACATATGGAAGTGGTCAATGAAGCGTGGTAATTATTTTGTTGAATATTAGACATTTTATATAATTGTACGTATTGCTTCATTGTGCAGATAGCGATTTATCTCTAGAGAACAGATTTCGTTTTACCAAATCAAAATTTGGTTTTACCAAATCACAATGACACTAATCATAGTGAAATTTATCTGTAAAATTTCATTCAATTTCATCCAGGCAGAGCAGAACTTTTAATGCCATTTCGAAATTTCTTTACGAAAATGTTATAATAAAAGAGATCCATTTGGAACTAAAACTGAACCGTGCATACAGCTTCTTCTACGGACAACTTCTGAGAATTCAGCCAAGTCAGAGAGTTATTGTAATATATAGTTTCGATACGCTGTTTCTTTGTAGCCTCGAATTAGTCGATCGAACCCATGCTATTTTCATCCCGCAAGCAGGCAAACTGGCCTCGTGAACACACATGTATCTACAGCCATAAATACTTAACCCCACATGAGGATGCTCACCTCGCCCCAATAGGGATAGAGGAGAAAAAGGGAGGAAACTCCATACGAATAACTACTCTTTGCCTCCACCACTCAATCCATCAACTACAACGAAGCGCAAATACACCAACGCTACCTATTTTCAGAGAAACCCACACTATTTTCAGACATTAAAAATATTGTGTTAGAGTTAGGAACCACGAGATGGCCGTACTTGCTTACCGCCTTCTTCACCGCATACCGATTAATTAGTGAGAGTCTTCTGCCATCTATCTCTGAATGGCTGCTAGTAAAGATTGAACTACCCACTCAGTCTCCAGAAGTTAGATAGGGCTAAAACGGCCTCGCCTACTCCCTATACGGGAACAAAAAGGCGTTAACTGATTTTTTTAAATTTTATTAATTCTGACTAGCTCTATGATCTCTTTTAATTTTTTTCCGCTTTACTGTTGTCTTTGTTACATCCTTTATTTTAGATCTCTGTTGCTTGATGTAGTGACTCCTTCATGAAGGATGAACTTAATTATCAAAGAATGCTGAGAAATTTCGATCCTCTGACCATTACCAACAGTCTGAATTCCTGATCTGCTCTGTCAAGTTATTATTATTTCTTATTAGAAAAATAAATTTTATTTATTTCACTCCACATATCTTTTCCTTCTTTGAATGTATGCCACCAAGTTAAAGTTTCTCATAATAATTACTTGACTTGTACTATTATTGTTATTATGTGACACTTCCAGGGAGTCCATAGACTCATCGAGGTAGGGCACTTGTCCTCCCACTCTCTGTCTAGACCATCCAATCTATCAACAACAACGAAGCGCAAATGCACCAACGCCATTACTAGTATTTTCACAGACAATCTGAAACATCCATGCCCATGGTGGAATTTGAACCCAGAGCCTTTTGGCTGGAAAGTGAATACACTGACCACCTGGCCAACCAGGCACTAAGTGTGCTAATTGCTGATGCATGTATTTTAAATCACCCCTTGCACTCCAGCCCTGGCCTATAAAAAGAACAAATGAATAGTTTTTTCCTTCTTACTCTTTATCTCACTCCAAATTGCTTGACGTGAACTTCCACACACCTGCGTTCCTGATTTCATATTCTTTTTGGCACAGTTCGTGATTATCTTCAGAAATATATCTCACTGATCCTATTTTCTCTATCATACCTCGAAATACTATACCTCTCAAAACACTGTCCCTCTAACTAGATGAAGGATCGTCGACCAACTCTAATTGCTGCGTATAGCATCTTGCATTCCTTACTATGCTGGTCTCCCTCATACACTATTTTCTATTTTTGCAGCTTTTTGCGAAATTATGCAGGTTATCCATTTAATGGTTATTCAATTTGTAATCAGTGGCCTGTGTAGCTCAGTGGAAATGGAAGTAGTGTAGTGGATTCTGACCAGAGCAGACGTGTTTAGTGGAGCTCCGCGTTTTGAGCATTTAGTGCTTTCTATAGTAAATGGGTGCGGCGTAAGCCGATTATATATGCTAACGCCTCGCGATCGCTAATCGCTTCCTTCCTGGAAAGATGCCTAATGTCGCGGGCATCCAGTAATTATACGGTACATGGTATGGCCGCTGCTAATTAGAAGTCCGGCCAAATAAACGGTCAGAAGAAAACTCCAATGGAAAAACCTATAAGCCCTTCCATGGAAACCAATGTGGATATCTTGTCATTTATAAACCTACCTGAAGAGCTAGATCGGACTAAAGCCTGCATACTACAGTGCGACCCAAATGGCGCCCCATACACCGAGGATGACATAATTGAAAGCCTCAAAACCAAGGTAAGAGGCTCCGATGTTTGGCACCTCGGAGTCCTCAGAGTTAATTATATTTTTGCTATTAGTTTTAAGTCCCTTACTGTAAAAGAGTCATTTGTAAATTTTAAAGAACTAGATGTCTGTAAACTAAAATGTAAAATTATACCCATTGCCAAAAATCGTAAAATTGATATTATCATACGGGTTACCCCCCCCAATCCCAAACAGACTTGTGTCAATGCACTTAGAAAAATTCGGAAAAATCGAGTGCATTGAACACGTTACCAGTAACACCAGGGACAAAGAGTGGGCACATGTCCTTTCTAATAAAAGAAAGGTAATCATCACACTAAATGAAGGGACCAAAACAGAAGAAATACCTTATGATATAAAGGTAAAAAAAAAAAAAATGTCGGGATTAGTTATCATCCCAGGACGTCCCCCTGCATGCTTTCGATGCAGAAAGATTGGCCATTTAAGAAAAGACTGCAATGCACCGATATTTGAGCAGTGTAATTGAATTGGCCATAATATGAAAGAATGTGTTGGGTAGACATACGCTTCCATGTTAGCAAAACGAACGGCCGTGGACCAGCCAAACATACAAAATGAGCTAGAAAAAGCAGACGATGTTCAAGACAATAACGCCTGCTTAGAAGAACGAGGGAAATACCTCCGAAAATAGCAAAAAAGTACCACCAAAATCAAGCAAGCTGCAAGAAGAGGGAACACCCTGTGCAACCTCTGAAGAAGATAGAGAGGACATCGCAGAAGAATGATGGGGGAAAACAAAAAAGTCCAAACGCATTCACCCCAATGAGAAGGAACAAAATGAAATTTACGCCTAGCGTAAAAGGAAAAAGAGATAAAGATAAAGATAAAGTAAAACCTCAGAGAGGAATGATCTGCTAATGTCAAAAAAAATTATGAAGAAATCAATCACTATAGTGAGCATTAATTGCAATGGGTTAAACAGCAAGCAGTCACAGAAATTATTAAGAAACACGATACATCAGAACCACACAGACATTGTAATGCTACAAGACACAAGACTACATACAGACACAGAAACAGAAAGAAAATTTCACATAAGCCTGCAGTCTCATTACTACATCGTTGGCGAGCCGGCACAAGGTAATGAGATTGCAGGTTTATCAACACTCATCAGGAAAAGAAGCAACAAACAAATAATATCACACAGCACCATAATAGAACACAGAGCGCTCGAGGTTGAAATAGCCTGGGGAGACCAAATAGTATCGTTAATCAACATATACGGCCCAACTGAACACAACTACAAAAAACATTTCTGGGATACACTTGAAAATGAAATGATAAACATAAAAAATATCATAGCCGCCGGGGATATGAACTTCATAGAAAATGACAAATTAGACAGGGAAATTAAAAACATTAAAAAAATAAAAAAATAACTTCACACACATAATCCAGCGATGTCTTATAAAGGACACATTTCGCATACTATATCCTACACGGAGGGAATATACATACTTTTCCCCCACCAATGCCTCGCGGCTAGACAGAATATACATAAGCCTGCATCTAAAGTCCACTGTAAAGGAAGTTTGCCACACACCGCTAACTTTTGGTGACCACCATTTGGTCAAGGCCAAACTGTCCTGAGACCTTAGACAGCAACACATACACAAACAGAAATTACCCGCTATGGAAACTAAATAACAGCATTATTAACACAGACCAATTTACATCAGAAATTAAAAAAATACTAGATGATATAAAAAAAAATAACAAATTCAATGGAGGCATGGAACAAATTCAAAATGCAAGTAAAAAAAGCCGCCATAAAGATAGGTAAACAAAAAAAAATCAACATAAACAAAGAAAAACTGAACATAATCAAAGAGCTAATATAGAGATAGAACACAGTCAGAACACTCCCAGAAAATAAAATAGCAATTTAAGCATAAAAAGCGAAACTAACACAAATTGAAACAAAAGAGGCTGAAGGGGCCTGGGTTCTCGCTAGAATCAAAACAATGGAACAAGATGAAGGAAGAACCAAAGCTGCGTGGCCCTTTGAAGAACAAAAAAAAAAAAAAGCGACATTTAATAAAATAACACACTAGGGGAAAGAAATCGAAGGAGGTGCAAACCTCCTTCGATTCTTCCACTCAAAGTACACAGATACATTCTCTGAAAAAGAATATGACGAAACAGAAACACAGCATTTCTTGAAACAACTACCAAGACTCACAGGATAAGAAGCCGAAAACATAGACTCACCAATCACGCCATCAGAATGCAAGAAAATTATAAAATCCCTATCATTACACAAATCCCCAGAACCCGACGGCCTCACTGCAGATTCCACAAAGCCTACTACCCACTGTTTAAGACACTATTTGTAAAAATGCTCTCTGAAATACACAATTCGGAGAGCATCCCACGATATTTCAACCTCGGCTATATAGCATTAATACCAAAAAAAGAAAAACACGACAAACAACGAAGAGCCACAATGGAGAGGAATCACACTCCTCAATATGGAACAAAAAATTTTAACTAAAATTATTTCTGAAAGAGTGCAGAGACACATACACAAGACCATATCCAAATCTCAAACCTGCAGAATAAAAGGCCGAAAAATAGAGGATACTATCCTACAAATTCGATGTATATACGAGCACTACCAGGCAACACAGCAGCCATGCGTTCTGGTAGGTCTCGACATTGAAAAGGCCTTGGACTCAGTAAATCATCAGTACTTAAATGAAGTCATCAAAGCCACAGGGTCTGGGAAGAAATTTCAAAATCTGATCTCAAATATCTACACCACAGCAGAGTCACGCCTGATCATAAACAAAAAACTTTCTGTACCAGTCAAACTTAATTGCTCGGTCAGACAGGGAGACAGCCTCTCCATGATTCTCTTTGACCTCGCCTTAGAGCCGGTTTTACAAGAAATTTCATAACATCCTGGCATAGCGGGCACTCACATAGGAGGTGAAGGAAAAACAAACGTGCTCGCTTACGCCGCCGATGTGACACTAAACCATAACTACAGCCGAGTCCTTCACACTCGCTTACAACATACTTAAAAAATTTGAAACAGCATCAGCACTTAAAGTACTCTTGCAAAAATGCCATGCGATGTTCGTCGGCAGGTGGGCAAACAGGCCACCCATGCAGAATTGTATAAAAATAAACGACCACTTACCACTTCTGGGGATCAACTTAGGGAACAAATCCATCACAACACACAATGGGATCTTGCACATACAAAAATAACCAATAAGATTACATAGATGAGACATAGACTAGTATTACTACGAAGTAAAGCTAAAATTTGCAATCAATACTTACTCTCAAAGATATGGTACCTCATAAACAACATCAACTACAACGGCAAAGAAGTAGACAGAATACACAGAGAGTGCGCAAAATTCATCTGGGTTCCCGATACGAGCACATCAGAAGATCCACAATATTCCATGACATTGAGGCTGGAGGACTCGGCTTAATAAACGTCCACCTAAAAACTCTAACTGCGAGAGAAAAAATCATGGAGAGAGCTTACACAGAGGAAAAAGCGTGGAGCGCATATATACTATACCACATGCAGAAGATAATGCCCGACAAAGTAATATGTTCCCTTTCGCATTCGAGTGGTAAAACACCAAAAATGTTTCACAAGATCGCGGAAGGTTACAACTTTATTAATAAATACATAGGAATAAACGAATTTTTGAAGATGAGACCTAAAGCTGCACACATCAAACTCACGTGCACAGTTAACACAAAGAACCCATAACAGAACACACATTATTCTGGTTAAACGAAGTACCATTAACACAACTAAAGCAATCATCATCATAACAACCATGTACTCGATATGGACATACAGATGCGACAAAATTTAAGGAAGGGGAAACAGGACCAGACATACTCAGGAAAATAAACAACATATTAAAAGGCACAATCACAGATACCATAAACAGAAACAAAATAACCAAACACCAATGGCGGCAAATGGGTCTCTCTCAGATTTCGAAGAACAACTGCAGATCATAGAAATAAAAGACCCACCATAAATACAAAACTTAAAACAAAACCATACAAAACTTCTTGTAGTATGCAAAGAAATAAAATAAATATACATAAGCAAAAGAAACACATATAATATACTTTCTCATTAAGCTGTATAACTACCTGTATATTAATTGCTTTATACTATAATTGGTTGTAGCCTTGTGTATAATAATGGTCAATTATGGAGAATGTCGTTTAGTTTTATGTTTCAAAAATGAAAATGATAATATATATAATGGAAGAGCTTGACTACATTTTAATGATGTATGATATGTAAAGTAATAATATGTATTTGTTTAAATATGATATATGTAAATAGCACTTAAAGTTCTACGATAAGTTCATAATGTATGAACCAAACCTTTATATTTTAAAAACAAACATTACACAGGTTTATTAGAGAAGAAATTATTTAAGAAGTGTTTCCTAACACGACAAAACAATATAGCACAAACCCAAGAAGGAAGACCTAATATACTACAAGCAAACAGTTAAATGTCACTACATATAGAAACAAATAGGATTTATAAAAGAGTAATCAAAATGTTAATATGAGTGCTTAAGATAAAATGATAACAATAATACAGATAGAATGTATGACACACTAAATTAAAAAAAAAAAGACTGTATAAACACAGATAATATACACAATGTGAAAACATAAAGAAATGTCAAAGAAAAATGTCAATTAGAATGAGAATACTATGTACAGCATGTATTTAATTGTAAATAGATGAAAAATAGGATGTATGAAATAGTAATTTAAATGTTAATATAAGTGATTAAGATAGAATGATATCAGTGCATGACACATTGAAGGAAAAAAATGCTCAGATGAAGTATAAGGACTTTAGGAAACGCAAGGTACTGAGCAGATGATCATGTAAAAAAAGATGGTATGAACACAGATAATAGACACAATGTGAAAAAGAAATTATAAAGAAATGTCAAAGAAAAAAATACAGTTAAAATGAGAGGAAAGGTGTTCGAATCTAGTCGCCAACTAGAGGAACTTTTTCTAAACCTTTTCTCGAATGGTTCCAGAGTTAGTCGATCTGTTGCGCGGGCTAGCGGGTTTTTCCTCTCAGAAACTCGGATTTTTCTTCCCGTAAACTCAAGAAAATCGGCCGTGGAACCCACACTATTTTCAAACATTAAATATATTGTGTTAGGGTTAGGGACCACCAGATGGCGGCACTTACTAGCCGCCTTCTTCACTACGTGCCGATTAATTAGTGATAGCCTTTGGCTAGCTATCTCTGATTGGCTACCAGTGGAGAATGAACTGCCCACTCAGTCTCCAAAAGTTAGATAGGGCTTAAAAACGGCCTCGCCAACTCCCTATATTGGAACAAAAAGGTGTTAGCTGATTTTTTTTTCAATTTGTAATCATGCCTTTGGCCTTATAACACCATTCTTTATAATTTCTTTCGTTCATCACACTGTTGTCTTTCCAAAATTTGTTATTATCATTGGTTTTTTGTTCACATATCTTCCTCTTCTTAAGTAAAATCCCCATGCTTAGCCACCTCCCAGGTTAGAACTAGAACTGCATGATCAATCTTCTTAATATAGGACTAAGTAGCTATCTTGGTTTTGAGACTAATCCTCTTATGCTCTCATCAGATTTACTACTCTCACCTTGCAGGTTCCTTCCATCTTATGCTGTAACATCTTATGTTTTATGCAGTGGTGTAGCTAGAGCTTTTGCCGCCCGGGGCGGTCCCTGAGTTTGCCGCCCCTCTCAATACACACCAAAGATACTACAAAAAGTCAATAGGGAAATAAATTAAAACACTATGTTTATTTTTGAAGTAAAACTTTAATTTCAACATTTTAAAATGTTATTTTTCTTGCTTTTCTGTTAGCAAATTCTTCGATGACATTGGCGAAGTCTATTTCATGGTAATGTAGGTAATTCTTAATCTATTTTATTTAGAAAAACTCCTCTCACAACTAACAACACCTGCAGCAATTGTGAGGAAAATTCACAGTAGTATTACAATAATTGGAAATGAGTTCTTGAGACTGTATTTTAGAATTAGCTGTAAAAGTTCAAAAAGGTTCAACGTGTCGCCCGGGACGGACCTTACCCTTCGTTCCTCCCTAGCTACGCATCTGGTTTTATGTAATTATCTCTCTCAGCCTAAATTTCGTTTCCTTTCCTTTGTTTCTTTCTAATAAACAAAATAGATATTTACTGAGAAAAACAAAACAAAATATTTATTTGCCCTTTTTGAATGTTTTATGTCACAATGTTATTTTAAGAGGTGTCGCTCATTCACACTTATATTATACCACAAGAGAAATTATTCTGCTGTAGTATGGTTGTTAGTTAATATTGAGTTTACTTATTGAAATGTCGTGGTCATATAAATATTATGATACTCCTGATGGGGAGGATTGTTTCAAAAAGCTACTTTATACAACAAAATATGCCACTTTATTTGGTACGTTATGTAACTTATTTATCCAAGTAATCGTAATTTGTGTTTTTTTACCAACTCTACTTCTCTTATTGGTGTCACACATGTGCAGAGATGGGGACTTTATAGATTGTAATCATTAGAGATCTAGTTTTGATGCTGATGTGATATCAATGAAGTTTCGGTATTTCATTAATATAAATGTCATCTAATTTCATAGATATAAACGCCCTCAGCAGCATTCGTATGTAAGCTGATTGGTAACTGCACACACTAAAAAAGCCAACGAATTAAGACTCTTGTTTTCAAAATATATAAAACAATAGTGGTGATATATAAAGCAACATAAATTTTAATGAAATAAATCCATCAATAACATGGCAGATTTGGGATGAGTATGTAGAATTTTCGACCAAAACACAAATGCGATTTTACATAACTGACTGGTTTTTATTAGGCCGTAATATTACAGATTATTATACTGATTAATTTCGCCACATGTTAGTGGCTTCTTGGTTAGGAAGAACAAAAAAAAAAAAAAATATAATAAACGGATGTATGTGAACCATTACATAACCACACCCGCCAAAAAAGGGGGAAAAAACCGTGAAATGTGGTAGCCTTTATGGGTCAGTGATTGTTCAGTAAGTTTGCATAATACTTGGCAGAAAAGTTAAAGCCTAATGTGCAGAAAGATTTTGTGGGAAGGCTTATGTGTTCATCGTACATGTTTGATTAATTTTAACAGTATAGATGAGAACACAGACTTTGATAAGATTTTGCATTATGGGTACTGAGGGAAATGATGTGAAGAGCAGCCTCTGTATACAAGTAGCCAGCCCTTTTTGTTTTATAAAAAAACAGTAGATACTGGTACTCATTCTTTGCTAACAGGAAGAATTGCACATATAAAATGGTATGAATAAGCATAGCTATAAAATAGGTATGCTTATTCATACCAGGTAAACATGTAACAAATTACTGAATACTACACTTTGAATGTACTGCAACCATATCATGTCACTGTTAATAAAGTGCTAGTTGGATCAGTGCTGGTTCCAGTGGCACCTGTGTGCAAAACTTTAGTTGGTGCCCCTATTCCCCCCAATCCAATAAAAAAAAAAATCACTTTAAAAAACGTTTTTTTTTTAAACGTATTTCCTCCTCTTTGGCGCCTTTACTATCCTGGCACTTGTGTGCATCGTATACATTGTGCATATGGCTGGCGCACCCTTGCTGATGCATACATTCTCCCCCAAAAAATGTACTATTGGTGAAAATACTTCATATGCAAGCTTTGTTTGATTACAGTTAGGTTGAGGATTAAACAAGAATATAATTTCTTGTCACATCAGAATATAATTTATCACAAGAATTAAGATTTAAGAATATAAATCAAGAATATAATTTATCACAAGAATTAAGATTTAAGAATATAATTTATCACAAGAATTAAGATTTAAGAATATAAATCAAGAATATAATTTATCACATCCGATTGCTTCAGTAAATTATACTTTCAAGAAATTATATTGTTTAATTCTTTACCATTATAAGTAAATAAGAATTAGTCTGCTTCATTTCATCAGAGGATGTAATTGTGAGAAGGGTTTTCACACTTTCCTCCACTTGGTGAAAGTGATCATGAAGTAATCACCTGTGTTGTGGCTAGTCATATGCAGACTTTTGTGAGGAAAGGATATATATGGAATTATAAGGTTGGTGATTATGACAAGTCTAGGAGACAGCTTGTAGCTATAACATGGAACGATGAGTTGAGTGGTAAGGAAATAAATGCTGCATGGGAACTGACAAAGAAATACATAACAGCATCTAGAGAAAGATGTTGAAAGTTTATTTTTCACTTGGTTAGACTATAATAAATTTAGTTTAATCCTTTATCCAAGTGTGAGCAAACAAAGTTTGCGCCTGAAAATATCTTCGGGACTGGGGTAAGGTAGTACAGCACCGGGCAACTCTTAGCAAAGGTGGACCAACTAACATCACTCCTATCTCAGTATCTCCCATAATGCAAAACACATCTCCTTCCCTTAATGCCTAACATTATACATATCTGCAAGGAGATGTGTTTTGCATTATGGGAGATACTGAGATAGGAGTGATGTTAGCTTGGTCCACCTTTGCTACGAGTTGCCTGGTGCTGTACTACCTTACTCCAGTCCCGAAGATATTTTCAAGCGCAAACTTTGTTTGCTCACACTTGGATAAAGAATTAAACTAAATTTATTATTGTCTAATCAAGTGAAAAATAAACTTTCAACATCTTTCTCTAAATCCAAAGTAATTTAATAAAAAGGTGGCACACCTTTTGGCAACTCCTATAGGTAAAGATGACCTCGCATTGCTTCCACCTGAGTATCACCATCTCTGGGTCTGCCTCCCACAGACGAGACATCAATCAAGGTCGAAACTAGTCTGGGTAGTAGCCCTTCCCCTAATGCATAACATTATACATATCTGCAAGGAGATGCGTTTTGCATTATGGGAGATACTGAGATAGGAGTGATGTTAGCTTGGTCCAACTTTGCTACAAGTTGCCCGGTGCTGTGCTACCTTACCCCAGTCCTGAAGATATTTCAGGGGCAAACTTTGTTTGCTCACACTTGGATAAAGGATTAAACTAAATTTAACATAACAGCATCAATGTGTGAATGTATTCTAAAGGCCAAAAGGCTGAATAAGGTGGGTGTAAAATAGATGAATGTGGAGCTTAAGCATGAAATCTGGAAAAGGAAAGTACTTTGGAGGAAGGTACAAGATGAATAATGGTAATAATCAGTCACATTAAGAGTATAAAGAACAAGCCAGGAGAGTGACTCGGTAAGGAAAACAAAAGTAGAGTATGAGGAGAAATTGGCAAGTCAGGGAAAGAAAAACCCTAGAGAGTTTTTTAGATATGTGGCGAGCAGAAGGAAGAATGATCATGGTAAGATGAAGTTAATGGATTAAAGTGGTAGAATGGAAACTGCCAGAAGACGTTATGGTATTCAGTGATCAATTTATAAAAGTGTTTCATCCTGATCAGGGTGTAATTATGAGGAAATTAAGTGTAGAGGACATAGGAGAGAATGGCTTAATTGTGAGGAGGTATTTGAGGAAATAAATTTGATGTCAATAAGGCGATAGGATTTGATGACATATCACCACACATCTTAAGGGAATGTTTCAGGGAATTTGCAGTAGTTTTATTAAACAAGCTGTTTAATAAAAGTCTTGCAACAGCACAGGTTCCAAGGGAGTGGAAGGAGGGTAAAATTGTTCCACTGCATAAAGGTGGTGCTAAGGCTATGACTTCAAATTAAGGAACAGATATATCTGGAGTTGTGAAGATGCTGGAGAGATTGGTGAGAAGTAGGATGCAGAAATGGGTTGATAACAGCAGCGTTCTCTTTGGTTATCAGCATGGGTTAAGGGGAGATTATGTTTTGCTAACTTATGTACTATAACAAGGTGACAAATACCTTGGACAGGGGAGATGCATATACAGTGGTGTACTTAGATTTTGCAAAGGCTTTTGATAGACTGTCACACAACAAGCTCTTAAATAAATTGACACAGATGGATTAGATAACAGACAATCAGTGACTGGTTTGTTGGATAGGTATCAGAAAGTTGAATGTGGGAGTGCAGTATCCAGAAAGAGAAAAGTCACTAGTGGTGTACCGCAGGGGTGAGTTTTGGGGCCATTGTTGTTCAGTTTGTATGTTAATGATATTGGGATGGGTTTAACTAGTGATATGCAGATGATGCAAAACTGGGAAGAGCAATGCAGAGTCAAGCAGATGTTATGGCCTTACAAGAAGACTTGAATAGATTGTATGCATGGGCAGGTAAGTGGAACTGTCCATTCAATGTTGCAAAGTGTAAGGTTTTGAGATTTGGTAAGCAACGATGGGATGCCAAGTATACACTTGGTGGGGAAACTTTAAAGAAAGTACAGATGAGAGATCTGGGAGTGATTGACAAGGACCTGAAATTCAGGAGCCACATTGCACAAATTTTTGTGAAGACATCACATTGGATAATGGAAATAATGTGGAGGACCCTGACATGCATAAATAGAGATGTTATGATGCCATTGTATAAGGGCTTGATCAGGCCTCATGTGGTTTATTGTGCACAGATTTGGTTGCTTGATTTTCATGGTGATGAGGATATGTTAGAAAGGTCCAGAGAAGATTCGCAAAGGTGGTCAGTAGTCTTTGGAATGTGGAGTACAAGCACAGATTGAGAGAATGTAAGTTACAGAGTCTCGTGAATAGAAGGAAGAGGGGAGGATATGATTGAGACATATAAGCTAGTCAGGGGTCAACATGGAACGGATTTTTCATAGAATGGGAGGGGGGGATAGATCAAGAGGCCATCCTTGGAAACTATAAGGAGGGTGTGAGCACAGGAGTGAGGAAAATGTTCTTTGTATGGAGAGTGGTTGGTAAGTGGAATGCATTGCCGAGTGTGTGTTGTGAATGTAGACAGCTTGAATCAATTTAAGGTGTGGTTGGATGAGCATTGTGTGCAAGAGTGTGTACCTTCCACAATGAGTTGCTGACTCCATGGATGTCACATAATAATAATAATAGTAATGCACAAGCAGTGATTTCACACCAAGAAATGAAATTTACCTCACCTGAGGACTTAAAGTATTCACAAACATTCATTCTCATATTGAGATTCTAATTCATGGTTGGAGAGCAGGAAAGCCAACCAGACCAACAGTATGGACCTAGAACTTGCATTATTGGGTGTGACTGTGGGCAGGGAGTTGAAGTTTAGAGGGCATTTTGCGAAAGTAGCCAAAACAGCACATTAAGATTGCATGATTGTTGAAGAACACACTAACAAGCAGGGATAGATAGGTTATTATTTCTCCTGTATAAGGCTTTAATAAGGCCAAATTTGGACTTCTCCACACAGATCTAGATTCCCAGATTCCATGGAGATGAAGTTGTGGAGAGGATCCAGAGTCAAGTGACAAATATTATGGCTAGTTTGTGGAATGTTCCCTATTAGAATAGATTGATGGTCTGTAGGCTTCAAAAATTAGCTGATAGGCATAAAAGAGGAGACACGATAGAAGCATTTAAGTTATTTAAGGAGGTTGTATAGGATTGACACTAAAGACTTTGTTCAGTACATGGCAAGAAGGGAGAGAACGAGGAGTGACCTGTGGAGGTGTTGTTCAAAAATGTGGTTAGCAAGGGTGTTAGGACTAGATTTTTTGCTTGGAGGATAGTGAATGGGTTGCCAGAGGTGTATGTGGGTGCTTCATCAGTGAATGAATTTATGGAGAGGTATGATAGGTATTGTGTGAATAATGGATCCCCCATAGTGAGTTTTCTGACTCCATGGGAGTCAGAGACTCACTGTCTTCTGTCACTGTCAGAAGACTCCTGTATAATAATAATAATATGATAATTTCAGTGTTGACTTGTACAGATTACATTCTGCTTAATCTCTGAAGTCAGTGTATTGTCATCTATGTGGAAAGTAAGTATCACACCACAGAGTTTCACAAGCATCTATTTATTTATTTAGCATATGATGATACAATGACTGCGATTTACGATGAAGTATGGCACTATCTCAATCCCCACCCATTTTTGCCCGGGCTCGAGACTGGCATATAGCTGACAAATCAAGCCTATGGCTGTGTCTTAAGTATTTCTGACTCTAATCGTGTGTTCACAAGGCTAGTTTGCCTGCTGGGGGATGAAAAACCTGAGTTTTCAGGTAAAAAATTCCCCCCCACCTCTGTATGAAAGTGGCTAACTCACCTTTTGTTGAAAGACACAAGATAAAGGTTCCTCACATCACAGACAGGAATTGAACCAAGGTCTTTCTGATCAAAGGGCTTCGTCTATACCAACTGAGCTATGGAGACTCTACAGATATGATACCAGCAAGAAATGTTAATATTATTAAATAATAATAAAAAAAAAAAACATTCTGTGGAGAATTCAGAATAATGACTTCTGAAAACTGGGAAAATTTTCAACCGTCACTCTGATTCAGATTTGGCTGAAGATTTGAAGAAGAGCTTCTTTTAACCATATTTCAAGTTAGAATCAGCAGTCAAAAGGGAACATTCCACAGACCTGTCACAAGCTTGGTCACTCGTCTCTGAATCCTCATTAAAGTTTGTAGCACCCCAAAATTCACATTGTTGCAAAAATATGATTTCAGTGAAATATTGAACTATTACTGATTTAAAATGAAGTGAATTTATTATTTTATAATAATAGTTTGCAAGGTAGTTTTCAGAGTTTAAAATTTGGATTTGATTTTCTACTTTCAATGTTTATAATAAAAAAAAATCTCATAGTATTAGTATTGTCTTTCCGAATTTTTCTAGCACCAGTAGTTTTTGTGTAATATTCAGTTTAATTTTTATTAATCTTGATTTATGCATTATTTTAATTATTTACATCTATTATGCATGCTATGAAATGACAGTATAACACAAATGTGTTGCCAGTTTTCCTACCACATAAACAGCTGGAATTTGAATTGGTTTATTACTTACTTAACCAGTCTTATGAAATTCGTGTGTTTTGCATCATCAGCAGAAATAAATAAATAAACAAAAAAAATAAAAGAAAAATCAGATTATTATTATTTACATGGAGTCATAAGACTTATCGCCGGAGACCCACTGTCCATTAACACAGTACCACACACCCTTGCTAACCACACTCTTAGACAACTTCCAAGTGTGACCCCTTGTTTTTCCTCTACTCCCCATGTATTGAAAAATTTCTTCTGTGTCAATCTTATAGAATCCCTTTAGTACTAAACTTATAAGTTTCTGTTATATCCCTTCCTCCTCTGCCTGTCAGCTAAACTCTAAAACTTGGTCACTCATCTCTGAATCCTCTCCACCACCACCTCCCGATCCTCAAGAAATGCAGATGACGAAATCTGTGCACAGTAGTCAACATGGGGCCGAATCATAGCTTTATAAAGAGGAATAATAACCTCACTATCTTTACTTGTCAGTGTGCTCTTCAGCATTCAAGTAATCCTCTGAGTTATTTTGCAAACTCTGGTAATATGTCTTCTGAATTTCAAATCTCTATCCACCATCATCCCCTTATCCCTAGGATAAGAGAATGATGGGCCTCATCAATTTCCTGCAAACTAGTGCCATCAGTATGATACGAAGTGTGTAATCTTTTCATCCTGAATTGCATTATCTTACATTTTGCAACATTGAATTGGCTGTCCTTTGCCCACACTGCCAATTTATTTAAATCATCCTGTGAGATATCTACATCACCTTTATCGACTATTGCCATTGCTAGTTTTTCATCATCAGCAAACAACTGAATATCCCCCTTTAAATCTTTTGCTATATCATTATTGTACAAATTAAAGAGTAGTGCAGAGCTTTGGGGCACTCTATTAGTCACCCTCATTTGCCTTGATTCTACCCCACCATACACTAACTGGCCTGGTTGGCTGAGTGGTTAACAGCCTCTGCTCTCCAGCCAAGAGGCTGCGAGTTTGAATCCTGTTAAAGGCATGGATGTTTGTGATTGTCCTACTCACCAATTACTGCATGTACTTCTGTGACCTGTGTCCAGGTGCAGTATGACCTTTGACGTTTTTGCACCATAAAAAAATCAAATCAATTAATCAAAACCATACACCACCCTCTGATGTCTGTCTATCACCCCCCCCCCCATAATCCATTTACATTTTTGCTCCAACTTATGTATTCTATGCGGTATTCTGACAAATGGCTTTGCAAAATCCTGTAGTACCATGGTGTAGCCATTTCTTTTATCTAATTCTGTTGTCACATCATTATAAAATGTGAATACAAGAGTGGCTAAAAAGAAATCTGACTTCCAAACAGGTAATATTGATAGTGCAATATTTGAAAAAGGAATAACAGTGGAAAACATGCATATGCTGTGAAGATATTTGCTGGTTTGTGGTCTTCTGCTACCACTTGCAAATGCATATATATCATGTTTAATTAGAAAAGACCACACTTGATGTAAAATCATTCATTGTTTCTTGTTGAGGGTGTTTTATCAGTTCAGCTGACTCCTTGAGAAAAATCTGTAATCTATCTGGGGTATTTCATATGTTGCCATAATACTTGATGTTTAGTTTCAGTAGCATGTGCTGCCAGTCCTGATTTGTATTTTCTTTGGTTTTCTCAATGTTCTTGCCTTGCATGACTCTCCTGATCTACTTGTCTATCCAGTGTAGCACAACCCACATATACAGTGGATCTTGTAGATACTAGGCTTTTTATTTTCTATTCCCTTGTTGAGGTAGTAGAAAGCAACTTTTATACTCTGTTGTCGTAATAGCCTTGATATTTTATCTGTGACTGACTATCTTGACTGACTTGAGCCAATTTAAGATATGTTATCATCACATCTTAGAGCTTATCATCATATACATCAATAGACTTCCATGAAGTCAAGAGACTCATCACTGGTCAAGGTACAATCAGCTGAGTTACAGTTTATCGTACCTCGACTTAAATGCATTCACTGTCCCTGCACTCACCACACTTTCAGGCAATGCAATCCAATCACCCACCACTCTCCATGCAAAAAATCTACTCATCCCCTTGCTTACAACCCATCTTATACAACTTCCAGGAATGGCCTCTATGGCTGATACCTATCAGACAGCCAATCTTCAATCCAACCCCCAATCTGTTCCAGTTTAACTACTAGTTTGTCATGTGGCAATCTCTCGAAAGCCTTTGCAAAATTTAAATATACTACTGTGTATGCATCCCTCCCTTGTCCAATGTATTTGTTATCCAATGTGATATAATAATAATAACATACCTCCAGGAAGTCCAAAGACTCATCAAGGGAGGTTATCAACTCTACAACCTCTCGTCTCACTACAGCACCAACCTTCATCATCTAACACCAACAACATCTACCGCCGACTACTGCCACTAGTGCTTTCACAGACATCACAAACATTCATGCCCACGGTGGGATTCGAACCTGCAGCATTTTGGCTGGAGAACGGATACGCTAACCACTCGGCCAACCAGCCCAGCTTATAATAAGTAACCATTTGGTGCTTGTGATAAAAGACTGGATGTAATAATCTGCTTATAATGCCACACAACACATGGATAATGATGGGTGTTGTTCTGTAAGAAAAGATATAAACACTAAACTGTGGTTTGAATAGTCTGAACAGTCAAGAAGACAAAATGTATTCCATATACTTTGAAGGATCACTGTAACAAAGAGATCAAGAATGTTTGGCTAGTGTTTAGAGTTATTTGGTATTTTGGTAGAATGTGAACAATTTGTGAGAGATCATTGGTGATCTAAGCATTGCTGCTTGCTGGTTCAGTACAGTTGGAAAAGGAATGCCATTTACACAAAGTAAATCAGAAAGTTCAGTATGGTTGGTGGTATTATGAGAGCAATAGAGATAGTAAATAAATTTGACTGAATGAAACAAAGAGATTTATAATCAGACAAGATGAAAGGAGATATTGCAAGTTGGACACTCTCTGACATGGAATATTAGAGCATATGCAGCATTTGAGACAAAAAAGAGTCATAGGATATGTAATTGAGTAAACTGAAATAAGTAGTAATCGAAGAAGCCAGAAGTTGAATTTCAGTTATGAAGTGAATCTGGTAGGTGTTAGGAAGTTTGCTATTCCACTTTGTTGATTTTTCATCGTTGTTGAAATTGGGATGCACTTGGAATATACTGTAATAGATTTTTTACATGGAAAAATTTTCTCAATTCCTCAGCAAATCATGACCTTGGCAGCCCCCCCCGGCTCCTCATGCCACTATTTCAATTCCTTCCAGACACATTTTGGCAACAAAGACCTGCTGGAAATCTTCCTTAAGAATTACTATCAGATTCAATCTGGTATATTGTCTAGAGGTCAGTCTATGGAATAATCCTTTTAGCTGTGTCCCAAGCTTGTATAACTCATTTGGTAATGACAGTGCCTTTTGGTTCGAAAGACCTAGGTTAAAATTCTAAATAGGATGCGAAAAACCTTTGTAAGGGCTTTTTCAGTTGAAAGTGCATGAGCTAGTCTCCAACAGAGGTGGTAGTATTTCTCTATCTTAGAAATGCAGGTGTTTCAACTTGCAAACCAGTCAGAGCATGCTCAATTAACAGACAATATACTGGCATCACAGCCTTAAGTTGCTTCAGCCATAATTCCAAAACAACCCAAATAGAACCCAAGAAAAGAAGAAATGTTGATCCCCTCCATGATGCTTGAAGTAATCTGAAAACATTATTCACATTGCATTCTTAGAAGGAAATGTGGAAAATAAGTTAATCAGGTTTTGTCTCTGAAGTCTGGACATTTGTTTTGGCAATTTCAAATGTTCAAAAATTGTCCGAATTGCAGACAAACTGTTGTGCAGTGTCTACCCATCTATTGAGAATAACAGAAAAGTCACCTTCTTGGTTCAGATGGAGGGTTATCCTTGCACCTCGAAATGATGCCATGTCAATAATGAACAAGTATGGTGGATCTGTTAATGTTTACAAATCAATAGATACTCCTGTGGATGTAGTTGATGCAGTTTTTTTTCATTTTCATATATATATATATATATATATTTTTTTTTTTAATTTGCTTAATCCAATTGGATTGCCATGTCATGAAACTAAATTGAAAATAGTTGTTCCTATTATGTTGCTCCGAAATCTGCATCCCATCCCCCTCCAAATCTTTGCAGTGGAACTAGGCTTCAAGTAAAATTATTGAAACTGAATATGATAGAAACTGTGATATTTACAAGTCCTGGTATCGGAGAAATTGTCTTCATTCCTCAGATACCCCCTCTCATTCCTTCAGACTCCCCATTGGCATTCAAACAGTTACAATTTCCAATAAGAGTTGGCTTTGCAATGATGACTAATAAAGTCCAAGGACAAACCCTGAGATATGCAGGTTTAGATTTAAGAGGTGAATGTTTCGGACATGGGCAGTTATGTGTAGCATGTTCTTGACTTAGCAGTCCTGAGAATTTAATTATTTTTGTCAATGATGATGAAACTTCTAATGTTGTTTACAAAGAAGTGTTATAATTTCATTTTATGAAAATTATGGATACAGCTACCGTGTTAGAGTAAAACTTTAGTTTAATATAAACCAAAATATACATTCGACATTTTGACCTTCGCATTAATGTCTTCTTCTGGAGTATACGTATATATACAAAGAAGCAAGCTGCACTACAATCTACATTCCATGCTAAAGTTACTGATCAATCATTAAAAGTATTTGCCTGACCTCTGGTGTTAAAAAAAAAAAAAAAAAAAAAAAAAAAACTTACTACATCAAAGCTAGAGTCCGTAAGCTTTGTATCTATTAAGTTACAAAGTTAACTTAAGCTGGAGAGTAACATATTCATATAGAAAAATAATAAATAAATAAATAAATAAATAAAATTACCCATATAAGTATACATATAAATTGCAACAATTGGTATGGATAGTGGCCAATAAAAGATGAAAAATTGCTTAGAATCCTAATGTCAGGGTTTGTTGGAAACTAAGTGGGTTGAATGTGTGCCATCCAAATTCTTGGGATTTTTAAGCCACCATTATTATTAAGATTAGGGTGGTTGATCAAGATTTCACAGGCTTCTTTAAATTTCCGTTCATACAAGTTTTTGTATGATGTAAAGAACAAGTATTTTTTCAATTAATTCAATGTAGGGTGTGTTAAGAGTGTGATCTGAGAGGCCTGCTTCAACAAAATTATTATATTTAATTTGTCGTTTGTGTTCTTTTTTACGGATAGGGATTGTACGTCCAGTTTCCCCAATATAAGGTAAGTTACAGGTGCAATAGATACAATGAACTCCAGGGTGTGCCATTGAGGGGAGAGGATCCTTAGAGGAGTTGAATATATAATTTTAAAGGTAGTTTAAAAGTGGCATTAAGATAATAGTAATGTAGGATTCGATTAATTTTTTTCTGATAATCCTTTAATGTATGGGATAGTAATGGTTTTACTGTAATCTATATTACTTTTTGAAGTTTTATGAAGAATTTTATTAATAGTATTTTTGCTATATCCATTATTTATAAATGTATTGCTAATAATTTTTAATTCTTGTTTAAGATTTTGTTCATTAGAGCAAATTGTTATAGCTCTGTTTTTGAGGGTTTTGATGACTCCAAATTTTTGCGAAGGGTGGCGATATGAGTTAGCATATATATATATATATATATATAGGCTGGTGTGTGTAAGTTTACAGTAAACAGTGATTATATTAAACTAAAGTTTTACTCTAACACAGTAGTTATATCCATAATTTTCATAAAATTTCTAATCACCATGTAAGCATGAAAAAAAAGTGTTATAATTCTCACAATTCTACACCATGAAGAAAGCACCAAATACTCGAGTAAATACCCTGAAGTGCTGGCAGTATAAGTTCACTTCGGAGAAGCCAGAGGGCTCAGCTACTGTTTAATAAATTATAATTAATTATACTGATATTTTGGTTTAAGTACTTAAACTACTGTCAATGTAAGAAACTGAATAATGGGAAATTCAAAATGAACAATGCAAGTACATGGAGAATTATGTTTTTCACCACACCCAAAAAGATACATATTCTTGCTTTGTTGTTTTTGAATTTCCCATTACTTTCTAACACTAACAGTAGTTTAAGATACTTAACCCAAAATATCTGCTTAATTATAATTTATTAAACATTTTTAGCTGTGCATGGTTTTACTATACTTTTTTTTTATAGATGCTACACAGTGATCTCTTCATCACAGAATTCAGATCTTGTCTCTGGAGCCCAAGCATTGTTTTTACCAATTTCATGTCCAAAAAAATACAGTAAAAAAACACCTATGCACACAGTAAAAAATGTTTAATAAATTATATTTAATTATTTGATTTGAGTTGCTTAAATCGTTATCAGTGTTAGAAAATGAATAATGGGATATTCAAACACAACACGAGTATATGATGAATGTAAAAACATGCAGTTCGCCATGCACTTGTAGTGAATAATATGATACTTAGACTGAAATATCTGCAATTAATCATAATCTATTGAATTTCATATTTTTTTTTTATTGTACATTTTTTATGATGCTACACAGTATTTCTTTATCTCAGAATTCAGGTGTCCAAATAAGCAAGGAGATGTTATTATACTAAACCATGAACTCATCTACAAAAGTGCAGCCTTTCTGTATAGTTTCTTCCTTTCTTGATGATTTAATGCTTTGGATAACAGGTGATCTAGTTTTCCAGACTCTCTGCATTTGGCATCAAGTGTCTATTTATTGGAATGAAACTAATGCAGAGTCAGGAAAACTTGATCATATCGGGAGGAGTGTTGAGCATGTGTATATAAGTTCTGCTAGGATGGGCGGACATAATAGTAATACGCATGTCAGTGAACATGGTTATGAATCAGTTAAAGGGATGAATGACTATTCTTTGTGTTTGGGCATTTTCATTGTGTCTGGAGAGGTAAAAGAGAAAGCTTCTCAACTGGGCCAAGAAGACTAGATTTAAGTGCCAGTAACTTGTAATGTCTATAAACAAATGCCAGAAGCATTAGAAGTAAGGTGGTCGAATTTGTTGTTTGTTGAATATGTTAGTAGTCTAAAATTGTTGGCATTAGTGGAACCTAGTTCTCAGAGTTGGATGTAGCAACTGGAATTTAGTGTAAAGGGTATATTATTATTATTATTATTATGTGACATCTCCAGGGAGTCCAAAGAAAGACTCATCGAGGGAGAGTGTGCCAACAGCATCAAACGATTTACCACCTTGCAACTACTAACCGTGCTCAAACTTGCTTAACTTTTTGCGAGCCATTAGTAGCAGAGGCTCTACCAATTGACCAACATAGTATTTTTAGGAATAACAGAAGAGATAGGAGAGAAGGTGGGGGGGGGAGAAGAAAGTACTACTAATGAATCAGATGACTTGAGTCCAGTTAGAGTAGAAACTCAGAAAAGGAAAGCAGTAATAGTAATAATGTTCCATGTATTGGTGAGTTTCAGACTATCTGGTATAAAGTGGAGAATAACAGGATGAAATATATGGTGGAATGCTGCTACAAACCTGATGGTTCATTTACTGGCAATGAAGAAATGCATTATCCTGATAGTCACCAAATGAGTAATTATCATGGGTGATTTAAATTATCTGAATATTGATTGGGTAACATAGAAAACTCATGATAGGAATGAAGGAGAATTTATTGAACTGAAACAAATTTCTCAAGCTGCATGTAAAAGAAGCAACGAGGACAAAGAGTGTTAGATTTGATTGTAGTGTCAGAAGGTGTCTCATGTTAAGGATGTCATTGTTTTGCTACTGACACTATCATTGTTCTGTTAATGACAGTGATAATGACATACTGACCTGGGAAGTAGCCAACATATGGATGTTCTAATCAAGACAGGTTACATACTGAACTGCAAATCTGAAAATTATGACAAATGCAAGCAAACATTATCTTTGATTGCATGTTATCAGTTAATGAATAAGAAGGATATCAGTGGTGGGAAGTGATTTTTTTACATATATCATATCATTTAAAGTGATACTTTAAATGATGTGATATCTGAATGTGTTCATAGAGTTCAAAGAACAAATAGGATGGGAGTGAAATGGATGTGTAGTCTTCTCTTAATGCAAGAGATCCATAAGAAGATGATGTGTGAGGAATATCATGAGGATAAAAGTGAGAGGAGTTATGAAATATATAAAGCCCAGGCTTGAAAAGTTATGAGTATTGTATGTGGAAAGCTAAGCTGGAGTATGCAAAGAAATTGGCTGTGTAGCCAATTTCAAAAAGAGACTAAAGGCAACCCAAAAGCATTTTTATTCTTATGCTAGAAGTAAAACATAAATGCAAAAGAATAACTTGTCTCAATGCAGATGGCACCCTTGTATCCACAACATAACAAAGTGAGCACTCAGTTTGCCAAGATTTATCAATCGGGTGTATGCAATACAGCACACAATGCTACCACTACATTGGATGAAGAGATAGAGGTTCTATAGTTGTTGCATAACCGGTTTAAGAATTCTGCAATAAGGAAAGATGGGATATCAGCACATATGCTAAAGAAATGTTCAGACAAAATGGCTAGGTCCTCGACATGTTCGTATGTCTTAGTTCAGGAAAGATTCCACAGGAATGGAAAGAATATATAATAATTTCCTTGCACAATCATGATGCAAAGACTGATGTGTCTACCTATCAGTATTTCTGGGGATTATGAAGATTTTAAAGACTTTTACCAACTTCTCTAGAATGTAGATCTTGCATACAGAAATGGGTGAACAAACATGCTATACTTTGCAAGGAACAGAATGAGTTTACTAAAGGGAGGTCATTCCTGATCAATTTGCTCATGTTTTATAATAATGTTATGGCCTAGTTGGATAAAGAATATGCTGATACTGTTGAACTTTGCTCAAGTATTTGATAGGATACCACATGAAAGCCTATTGAATAAACTGGAGAATATTGGATTGGAATATAAAATTGGATTGACTTGGATAAGTGAATGGCTGATGGATAGGTATCAGAAAGTGGTATATGGGTGGGGTGAAGCTGCTATATTTAAGGTGACCAAGGGTGTGCCTGAGGGATCAGTCCTTGGATCATTGTTGTTTAATCTACGTATTAATGATATTATGATGGCCTGAAAGGAGATGAATTGTTTGCAGATGATGCAAAGATAGGCAGGGCAATCTGAAATGCTACTGATATACAGCATTTACAGGATAATTTGAATAAGTTGGAAGTGTAGGCAAATGATAATGACTGTCAATTCAATGTTAATATGCGTAGTTATATACTTCGGCGTGACGAGATATTCAGTGTCATATTATATTGATGGGATTATTCTTAGATTAATTAATGAGGTTAAAGATCTTGAAGTTGTGGTGGATAGGAAGTTGAGGTTCAAAGGTCACATAGCAAAAATTGCAAATGGCAGGGCGGATGTACTCAGAGGAAGATTTTGCATTTCTACAAGCATGACTTGCCATGACCGTAGAAGAAGAAGTGGAAATGAGGATAATTGAGAATATGTGGACTGTGAACCCTGGTAAACAGGAGAAAGAGGAGTCATATGATAGAGGTGTAGAAACTTTTGAGAGGGCATTATAGGATATCATTTGATAAAATTTTCATTATATCAGATGTGAGAGGACAATGGGGACATCTTTAGAAGTTAAGTTTATGTGCAGTAAAGAAAATGGGGAGAACTAGATTTTTCTTTTACAGAGCAGTGAAGCTGCCTGTAGAAGCAGTGTGAATTCACACTGCATGTACAGCTGCCTGTACATGCAATGTGAATGAGTTTATGAGATGGTATTAACAGCCTGGTGTGGGTGATGTATGCCCTTCCTCCATGAATCCCTGGAGGTCTAATAGTAATAATAATATTGTTACTATTATCATTCTATATTTTCATTTCTATAGAAAACAAACTGCTGCATGTTTTTATACAGTAAATATATGAATCTGCAGTCTAATTATATTGTTGTTTTTGAAAATGTCTCATTCTGTTGCAGGGCTTACAGTTTCAGCTTATGATATCCTTTGGTATACCACTCCTCAAAACTATGCAAGTAGTCTTTCAAGAATTGCATTCTGGACTGGCCCTTTAGGTATGTCTGATATTTTCAAACTGGTATAATTGTACAGTCCAAGAAACTTATTCTGTATAAAGCAACATTGGAAGTTACAGTTCATATTAATAAATATAACATCCTACATTACTAAATATATTATGATCAATTTTCTAATGGTTATGTTCAAATAACATTTTTTAATTATACACTTGAAAATTGGTTATCCTGAGTGAAAGGTACTGTGAATTATGGAGACTGCAACTGTGTTAGGTATAATTACTTTAATTTCACAATGTTTCAACCTTCATATTGAGGTCATTATCTGGAGTACACACACACACACACACACACACACACACACACACACACACACACACACACACACACACACACACACACACACACACACACAAAGACAAGCTATATTACATTTCAAACAGTATACCAAAGTGACAATGATTTGATCAACCCTTATTCTACTGGCCTGGCTGATCTGGAAAAAAAAAACTACATCAAAGCTATATTCTATTTATAACATCATCAGAAAACAAATTCATATAGATAGTTTTAATGCAGCAAAAGTGGTGGCCTAATCCGTAATTTAACATGAATATTATTATATTAGAATTAAGATCCTAGATTACTTACAGTCCTGATTATAATTTTTTTTTATGTTGAGCCCATACACGAGAGGTTGGTTGATCAACCTATCAGGGGCGAATATTCTGGGTGTGCTAGGTGTGTGGTGCACCCATGGAATAGCAATGTCACTGATATTATATTTTTATGTTTATTTCTGTTAAAGACTTTCCTAATTGTTTCCTGGCTTCAGGTGATTCCTAAAATTAAACACGATATATTAATGCTTCTTGAAGAGGACACTTTTCAGTGCATAAACATTGCATCACATTCACATTAATAGCTCAGGTGTGCATTCACAAATACTGACACCTCTGAGTCCTTTAAACAGATGTGTAGATGGTGCAGTGTGTCAAATTCTTAGCGTTTCAATGGTTTTAAATGACCCAGAAGGCTAGGCAGGGTGTGCACTGAGACAGTAGTACCTGGAAGTCATTAGTGGCTGTGATTAGTTATTATGTGAAACAATCCAATTGA